>NC_084842.1:6510001-7710001 GCF_033115175.1 Lepus europaeus
ACAACAATGGTGGGGTATACGTAGAGACAGGACCACACAGTGAGCCAGGAGGCAGAGAGAAGGAGCGGATGAGCCCCCAGCTCAGCTTTTGTAACAATCCGCTGGTGGGAACCACACTTCTGATGACCTGAGGACCTTGTTCCAGGCCCCACATCCTAAGGGTTTCATCACCTCCCAGTACGGCATCCTGGGACCACGCCTTCAACACATGTGCTTTTCATCATCAAAATCACAGCAACTCTGATTTACAGGGTATGGAGAGGAGTCGGGAGTACAGCAGCTTTGAGCCTGGGGCACCCGGGAAACACAGGCAGGCAGTCCTAGGTGAGAGCTGGAGGTAGATCATACATAAAGAGAGATGTCGGGCCAGGATTAGGCAAGAACTGTGGGTGCAAAGAAAATCTAACCCAATGCCCAGTAGAATCGGGGCCGCTCAAACCAGATCTAAGGGCAGAGTCAGCCAAGCATGGAAGCAAAATCCCTTCAATAAATAGCACCCAGGTGGACTTGTTAAAGTTATTTATTTACTTGGGAGAGAGAGAGAGAAAAAGAGAGAGAGAGAGTGTGCTCCTATCCACCTACTCATTCCTCAAATGCCTGCAAGGGCTGGTGTTGTGCCTGGCGGAAGCTGGATGACAGGAATTCAATCCCAGTCTCCCGAGTTGGTGGCAGGGACCCACCCAGTGGAGCTGTCACCCTGCCTCCCAGGGTCTGCGTTAGCAGGAAGCTGGAGTCAGGAGCCAGAGCCAGGACCGAAGCCCAGGTACTCCAATACGGGGTGTGGCATCTTAACCGCTGGAACAGACACCTTCCGCAGACTTGTTGTTTTCTTTTTGCTGGGGAAGATGCAAACATGGCTGGGTTAAAGGGTCGCTTCTTGGATCTACCTTCCCATCTATGCCTTCCAAGGTAGAGGTACTAGCAGCACCCATCGACTCCAGGCCCCACCTAAGCCCTTGTGTTGCCTGCCATTGCCTTTCCCGCCTCCTGGGGTGAACCCCGCACTCCCAGGCTAGGATCACAGCACACATCTGGTCACAGACACTTGGCCAAGGCTGTAGAGTCCTGTCACTTTCATGCGCGCACTCAGATTTCCCTGAAATTCTTTCGAACCCTGGGGCGTGCAGGCCATTGCCTGGGTTCAAGTTCCCAGTGGAATCATTCCGGCTCATGAACAGAGTGGGCCTGTGCCTCTTCTTCCTCCAGGAGGGGCCCCGGCCACCCAGGTTCCCCCTGACTAATGAAATGGACTCCTCTGATCACGTGCAGCATTGCAGCCCCGTGCCAGAGGCTGGGGCCTCCCCAGAGAGATGACTGAATGGCCTATGGATTAATGTACTATTATTACATTACTCTTTAATCTTCAAAGGTCTGCCAGGAGAGCTAAGCTCACTATCTATTCCATGACATTTTAAGAACAAATAATACATTAATATATTTAATTTGAGAATAAACACATACATTACAGGCAGGGGATTTTGTCTATGCTGATAAGGCACCGAATGACCTTTGCGGAGCAATCCCGGCACGCAGCACTGACGAGGGATGTGTTCCAAGAAGCCGTGTGGAGCTCTCGGCTGTAATATGTGGGCTCTCATGCAGCTTCATGCTCTTCGGAGATGGAGGCTGAGCTATAATTAGGTCTTCGACACTAATCTGCAGGAACACTAGATCTTGTTGCCTCAAATTAGTTAATCAATTAAGTGTCAAACCACAGAATGTTGGAGATTTGGGTTTGTATTTATTATCTTGGCAGGTGCTTCCGCCCCCACCCCCTACCCCGGCCCCTGGGCTTCCTCGGCCTTCTCCTCACTAGGAGCTCGCTTCTCAGAGTGACCAGTCCCTCCTCGTGCCTTTCTGGCCTGTCAGCAAACACAGTTGGGGTTCTATACTTCTGGCGCCCAGGAAATGCCGCGGCTGTGACTGACAGCTCGGCTGGGGTTCAGGTCGGTGGTGGTGGATTCTCCAGCACCTGTCCCGGGATTAACTTCGTGGAGCCCACAGGTCATGAGCCAGCAGCTTCCGCTGTGGTTGCTGGGGTCAGCCATTTTGGAGCCGACAGTCCTCGGTTCGGAGCCTTGTTTTTTGTTGCGTCCCTCTCACACGGGGACAAAGGCACAGGGAGTGGTTTGTCTGAAATTCCCAGGTCCGACTCTGGATCCAGACTTGCTGCAGCTGTGGGTGCCCAGCACCCAGCAAGGGCCTGGCCGAGCTGCCCAGGGCCACGTCCAGAGCGCTGGCTCCAGCTTCCTGGGGTCGAGACCCCCCAGAACATACGAGCATCACTTCCTCGTCAGCGCACATTGCCACCTGCTCAGCTTAACCGCAGAAAGGCTGGGGGACACATAAAGGACTCCTCTGGACTCTCAGAGAGGCACAGCCAGGCAACAAGATCCATTGTGGCTGCTGATGGAAAACTCACAGTGAGACCTGGTCCAATCTGCGAGTGTCACTGAAGGCTCTTACCACCCACAGCTGTGTGTCCCCAGGTACTGAGCACTGTCCACACCTGCCAGTGGCATCCTCACTTCACAGTCTCTCCTGGAGCCACTGAGCCCTTCTCGTGTGACAAATGAATAGGGCCTGTCCGTCCCTGGTTATCACCTCCTCTGTACATTGTGGACAGCTATTACATCCTTTCTTTGCAGTATCGTGCTGACAGTGGGTCATCGTTTATTTTTAAAAGCCTTTATTCAGCAAAGCAAAAAGTTGATGTCCCTATGTTAGGCTCAAGAAATTTTCTTTATTTCATATTTGCATTTCCAAGTTTTATTTCTCCATTATTTTCAATCAGATGTAGAGCAGCTGGGACTTGAACCGGTGCCCATATGTGATGCTGGTGCTGCAGGCTGCGGCTTTACCCGCCACGCCACAGCACACACCCCCCCCCCCCTTTATTGTGGTTGAGGCGATCGCAGAAAGAGTGCATGTGTCTACCATGCCCCCCCACCCCCGGCAAACCCTCTGTGATCCAGGCGCCCACTGATCCCGGCAGAGGTGGGGACATCATTTCCAATGGGGACATGCTCACGTCGGTGCTGGTCTCCATGGAAAATGTTGAAGGAAGGCATGACAGTCACTCCACCTCCAGGAGAGACCGCAGGTGCTCTAGATTCTAAGTTGCCCATTTTAGAGCCCTGGAAACTGAGTCCCAGGGAGGGCAAGCTTCTTCCTCAAGAGCAACGCCCGCTCCATCGTGACGTGGGCTTGGACGTCTTGCGGGGCAAGGCGTCGCTCTTGCCTCCAGCTCCGTAGCACACTGGACCTGGATGCTAGAGCCCTGGGGCCGCTTTGCCTCTTGGACCTGAACTCCCGTTGTCTCCAAACGTCGTGAAGGAGTTTGAGGACTCTGGGGCTCTGGAGGATGCAGACGTGGGGTCCCCCCGCGGGGTCCTCTTTGGGGTCTCCCGGGCTCTCAGACAGCTCCTGAGCAGCATGCTAGTAGGAGGTCCCCAAAGGCCTGGGTTTGGCATCAGAGAGAGCTCCACTCTGAGCACGGCGCTTAGCCTATGTGTGACAACTGAAGCAGGACAGCAGCACGCACTGGACGGCATGACAGTGTACACAGGGCGTCCCAGGCAGAGTAAGGGCGCCAAAGCATGCAAACCTTCTCCTCCAGCTCTCCTGGTCTCGGTGATTGTTTACTAAGCTGAGAGAGCCAGGAGCGGGTCACAGGCACTTTGCCAGCCACCCTGCCTGGGACAGTAGTGGGACAGCCGACGCAGTCATAGACCAAGCCAAGCAAGATGGACACCACGCTCGCCTCCCCAGAGCTTAGCCACTTGGGCACTGTTGCATCTCTGCAAGCATGGCGGGCAGGTGAGGGCCCGGTGAACTTGACCTGTCAGTCTCCGGGAGGAGGGTGGGGGTGCCAGGCCGTTCCAGGCCCCTTTGCCAGCCTGGCCCTGTCATCTGCCTGTTCTACGAAGCCTTTCGTCTTGACTCCCCCTGAACACACAGAAATACAATGTGAAGAGGCGCCTGGGAACCAGCGGCCGAGCCTGGCTTCCCACAGGTCCTGGGGGCGGCTGAGTCCCTGGGCTGCTCCCTTGCCCGCCCTCCTGCAAGATGCACCGCCACTGTTGGGCTGCGCTTTTGTTTCCCCGGGCTGTGATTTACGTGGGTGGACCCCAGGCTGGGGAAGAGTCGAGGATCAATTTCTCCAGGTTACCGTGTTAAATGACCAATGCATAGGTGGTTATTGCCGCCTCGGGAGCAGATGGAAGCCCCTTGCTTGCCTGACAGCGCCGTCCCCCTCTCTGCGGATGATCAGTTAAAAATGTAAATAAAAAGACTGCACTTTGGAGAGAGTCAGCTCTGGAGGGGGTGGGGAGGGTTGGGAGGGAGGAATTGCGAAAGCGAAGTTTATTGATCCTCCGGTCAAGATTGATGGCACAATAAGAGCAGGAGGCGAAGAGTGATTTTGCTTTTGAAAATGTTGATGAATAAGCACTCAGGGACAACAAATAGCCGGGCTCCCCGAGTGATGGACGGCGCGGGGGGAACGAGATGCATTTTTATAAATGGGTGAAAGGAGAGGAGGACTTATTAAAAAAATGAATGACCACATGTGGCAGGGATATGCCAGGAGGGAGAAGAAAGCCATTGATTTATGTGTACTACTGGCATTTGAAAATTCAATAATAACATTGACAAATGAGAGGCAAACCTGGCCACAGGACAGCGCTGAGCCTGGAGTGCAGACAGAAAATGCCAAGGTCAGAGAGAAGGAACAGAAAAACATGCTTATGTTGGAAAGCCTTTACATTAGCTCGTCTATATAAAGACATTAAGGAAACTCCCTGCATGCTCAGGGCCGCCTCTCTGAGTCGCCAGCAAGGGGAGGGGCCCTGGGAGGGGGTGCAGCTGCGGCTCCAGCCATCGCCCCCTGCAGGCAAAGAGGGGCGGGCGTCTGGCCGGCCATTGAGTGGCTGGGCTCCCCGCACCTCTGTGCTGCCATAACGGAGGGGGTGGGGAGGGTGGTTTTGTGATGGACACCCGCAACTTGTCCTGAGCTCCTCCTTGAGTGTCTGTGCTGCTTTCCTGGCCCCTGGCTGTGGTGGCTGCACGCACGCACTGGTCATCTCTGCTGCTGGGTGATGTAGCCCTGGAGAACACATCCTTGTCCTACCTCTCTGAAGCTCTCCTCCAGTCTTCGGATGCCTGAGTGACTCTAGGGCGATGGGGAGGTGCAATGCTTCAACTCGGGCTTTTCCAGTTCGCTTTCTCCACCTCCCTATGCGAGCTTCGGGTCTCCTTACTGGAGTGCCTTTCCTCTGACCTCATTCATCCATTCAACCAACCTTACAACACTGGCTCCGTGCGGGGCACCGCCTAGGTGGGGAGCGGGAAGGGAAATGGAAGATTTGGTGAGACTCTTCCGTGGTGCAGCAGTGTCTCAGTCTAATTTCCGTGGCTGTAACTGGGTCCTGCACACTGGGCACCTCAGAAAGAATGGAAGTTTCTTTAGCTTGTGGTTCTGGGAGCCTGGGAAGCCCCAGAGCCTGGTGTCTGGGTATCAGTTCTGCATTTGGCCAGGGCCTCCTGGCTGTGTGGCAACATGGCGGAGGGCAGCACACAGGAGACAGCGCAGGGCCCTCTCCCTTTCTTATAAAGCCACCAGTGCCATCCGGCAGGCTCCACCCTCATGACCTCCCCTGATCCTAATCCCCCCCACCCGTAATGTTCCACCTGCAGGTACCCTTCGGGTATGGGTGTGAGGATCAAGTGACCAACACATGAGCTTTTGGGGACACAGGTAAACCAGAGCAAGTGCTCACCTTCATGGAGGCAGAGCTCCTGGTGCCTGATCCGAACTGGTGGCTGTGTTTCTAAGGCGTCTTTCTGTGGGAGAAGCTGAGCTGCTCCAGAAGCCGGGTCCTGGGTTTGTTTGCCTGCACCCACCTCCCCAGTATTTTACCCATTCCTTTTCCTAGTATTGCTTCTCTCCAACGTAACAGCCAGGTGTTAGCTAACAAAGAACACTGGGAAGACAATACACACGTATCCCTGATGGCAACCGTCTGTGTGAAAGAATGCACATGTGTGTGCACACATATGCACACGCAGACCCCCCCACCATGCCTGCTCACTGAAGCTCTCTGAATGACCATACCTTTCCCTGTGACCTGCACCTGCCTGCTGGTTTTCACGGATGCCGCCCGCTTCTCTGCCTGTGCCCACTGCCATCCTGACCATGCCACCAGCTGATGATGTGACTTGGGCCTGGTAGGACTGTAGCTGTTTCCTACCTCAAATGGCAGAGGCTGCTGAGGGCAGGAAGCCCTCAGGGGAGAAGGCTGGTCGCCTGTCAACGCGTTCCCTCTGTTCTTCCCTCCCTGCTTCTACTGCAGCTCCCCCGTGGCCCAGGCTGGCTCCTGTGACGTCTTTTCCAAATGCTAAAAGGTGAGAGGGGGCTTGAGCAGAAGCATAAATCCTTGCTAATAACCTCTTGGAAAAGCCTGGAGCTGCAGTATCTCCCGGGCTGGATCCAATTGCTCCGAGTGCCTCAAGGTTCCAGGCGAGCAGACCTGATGTTTTCTTTGGGTTTCTGTAGCCTCTGGAGACCTCTGGAAGCTCATCAGATTTTCCAAATGTTATTCACTTCCACCATACAATCTTGTGTTCTTGTCTTTGCCCCTTGTCATAGTTCCTAGGGTCATGGACACTAACGGGAAGGGAACGTGGCTCTGAGGATCAGGTGATAGAATACATAGACTGTGAGAGCCAACCCAAGTCTCTGTCAGCCTCCTGGGCATTCCTATACCACAGATTGAAGAAAGCCCTTTGCAAGGAAAAAGAGAAGGAATGGGTTTTGAAGCTCCCTTGTACACCCTCTCTTGCAGATCAGGCGACACAGGTATAGCTATCCAATCCACTTGTTCTCTTTTCTTTGAAAAACTCATATTAAGTGTCCTGGTTGAACCCCTGGGTGAGGCCCCTGAACACAACAGCATTCCTGTTCCTGCTGTGTAGGGGCTGGGGAAATTTGAAAGTGAGACTCCCAAAAAGTATTTGTTTGTATATCACAGTTGGATACTTCTGAGGCCCAGCACAGTCGCTGGTACCTGGTAGTCATGTGATAAACATTTGGTGAATAAATGAGCAAGTGCTGTAATTGAAAAGTAGAGGTATGCAGTGGGCTTCTAGAAGCTCCGTTGTGCTTCCAAGAATGAAGAAAGCCTGCCTGGGGCAGGTGGCACTTGGATTAGAGCTTCCTGCTGAGTGAGAATGAAGAAAGGTGCTGGCATGTGGCGCAGGGGTTGAGCCACCTCTTGCTGTGCCGGTGTCCCATACCAGAGTGCTGGTTCGAGTCCCGGTGGTTCTGCTCCCTAACCAGCTCCCTGCTAATGCACCTGGGAAAGCAGCAGAAGATGAGTCAAGTACTTGGACCCCTGCCAGCCATGTGGGAGACGCAGATGGAGCTCCAGGTCTCTAACTTCAACTTGGCCCAGCCCCAGGCATTGTGGTCATTTCTGGAGTGAACCAACAGATAGAAGATCTCTCTCTGCTTCTTTCCCTCTCTCTGGTACTCTGCCTTTCAAATAAATAAATAATTCTTTTTAAAAAAAAAGGAGAGCAAAGAGAAGAAAAATCATCTGGCTCAACAAGAGGAGTGGAAGGGTGGTTTTGGCATGGAGGAGCAGATGGCTCAGGCGGAGCACGACGAGCAACTCAACTTCATAACTCGCCAGCTTTGCCGGTTTCAGACCTTGTGCCATGTGTCTCACGTTCACACTCACTACACAAACTCCTCGTCCATCCTCACAGAGTTACCGTTATGGACAGGGAGCCAAAGCTCTGAGTCTGAACCCTCTGGGGCCACACAGGTAAGCAGCCAGGGCTGGAGCCTGGTCTGGGTCTGTCTGACCTAGGGCACTGGTGGTGGTGGTGGTGGTGGGCACTTTCCACAAACCATGGTTCCTGAGAGGCTGGTGCACGTCATGCACGTAGCTGAGGTTCTGTGAACACTGGCAGAATAGGTAAGGTGTGGTTCGTCCCATGGGTCTTGGAGACAGAACAGCTTGCCTCCGTGGTCTCCCTTGGATGGAAGTAAGGGAAGCCTGTGCAGAACCCTGATGGGCAGTAGGTGAGCACCCACCATGCTCACACCGCCCGCCTGTCACAGGAGAGAATCACTGGAAAGCACCCCAGAAGCCTCTTCAGTGGTTCTCCAAAGAGGGGAAACCGTAGCTCCAGGTACACGGTTAGGGCTTCCGGAGTGTGACACAGAGGTGGAGGCAGGGCTGCCCTGCTGGCTGGGGAGTGGCTGGGTGGAGGGAAGTTGGGCCTCCCCCAAGCCCTTGGGAGTGGTCCTTGTTTCTCAACAGGGTGCTAGGGCAGCCCAGAATTCAACCCAGACCAAGACACTGAGGGCTGGAGAGAGGAGGTTACGCAGCTGGGGACAGCAGGCAGACCCTGGATTCAGACCCAGGCCCTGGGTCTCGTGGACCGTAGTTGCTTTGGATAAATTAAATCAGGTGGAGGGAGCAGGTATTCCTGAGCAGTTTCTGGGGATTTGCTGCCACCCTGGCTCTGAGGATCTGAGAGGCAGGGCCTTGAAATGGTGCTGGTTGAATATTCTGCACTCTCAGGGCTGGCACCTGCCCACAACCGAAGGGCAGTGATGCTCCGTGGGTGGTGCCAGGAAGCAGAATCAGGCTGTTGAAGGACAAGAGAGGTGGCTTTGCTAGTTCTCACATTCCCTCCTGCTTCGCTCCTCCTGACCAGTTACAGCTTACGTTTGTTGAATAATAAAAGGTTGATTTGCATTAAGGCATTGCTTGCTGTCAAGCTGCCATTGGCTTGGGATGCCCACGTCTCACATCTGAGTGCCTGGATTTGAGTCTCGGCTCCACTTCCCATTCCAGCATCCTGCTAATGTGCATCTGGGTAAAGCAGCAAGCAGGCGATGCTCAAGTATGTGGGGCCCTGCCACCCACGTGGGAGGCCTGGATGGTGTTCCAGGCTCCTGGCTTTGGCCTAAACCTAAACATCCAGCGCCACCACAGAAACTCTTTCCTGATGCCCTGTTTCCCAGGGTTTTTTTTTTTCCCAATGCTACTTGTCACGATTGCTGTATCAGCAATAGGCAGAGACATCAGCAGGATGGATGGCTAAGCATTGCCCATGTTCCTATGCACGCCATAAAAGCACCAACTTCAGATGGTGAACGGAAAAAAAACAGAGAAAGCTGTAGGATTTAACATCGTGTGATATTAAGTGCTTATTAACTGGCATAAGTATGACATTTTTTTTGTTGACAGTTCTAACTCATAGGAAAACCTAGAAATCCAGTGTGAATTTCATTTGATAAAGACATATTCCTTAATGGAATGGGAGCAAGGGTGCAGATGAGTAGGAAAAATAATCCCCAATGTTCTGTAGCATCGTAGGGCACCTGTGCTTGACTATAATAAATTGACTATTAAAAAAGCCAGTAGAGAGGATTTTGACTATTTCCAACACAAAGTAATGGTAAGCATTTGAGGTGACAGATACACCGGTTTCCCCAATCTGATCACTACACATTGCACACATGTATTGAAATGTCACACTCTGCCCCCATAAAGATGTGCAGTTGCTATGTGTCATTTAAAAAGTTTAAAAACTTCATGGAGCTGGCATTGTGGCACAGTGGGTTAAGCCACTGCCTGTGATGCTGGCATCCCATCAGGGCACCGGTTCAAGTCCTGGGAGTTCCACTTCTGATTCAGCTCCCTGTTAATGTACCTGGGAAAGCAGTGGAAGATACCAGAAGTACTTGGGACCCCACCATCCAGGTGGGAGAGCCAACTGGAGTTCCTGTCTCCTGGCTTTGACCTGGCCCAGTTCCAGTGGTTGTAGCCATTTGGGGGAGTGAACCAGCAGATAGAAGATCTCTCTATCTGTCTCTACGTCTCTCTCTGTAACTTTGCCTTTCAAATAAATAAATAAGTCCAACTTTTGTTTTAAAAAAAATCTTGAAATAGATAGTCTTCCTTCTTGAAGCCTGGATAACATTTATCAGCAACTTGAGCAGGGTGTGGCGGGAACTGAGAAAACAATAAAATAGTTTTCTTCAGGTTTCATTCCTGGCTTCAGCCCATGACATCTGCAGTACTGATTCAACTGTGTACTCCCAGGTGTCCCAGGGCAAAACACAGATCTTCTGCATTCCTTGGTTTGCACATCTGTGAAATGGGGATGAGAATAGTGATTATCTCCTGTTGCCATGAAGATGCAATGAGCCCATGGAGGTGGGCTACTCTACAGAGTGTGGCACACAGTCAGCTTGCAACAAAGGGGGTCTATCCATAGTAGTGCAATGGAAGGTGACACTCACCTGTGAGACCCCTGAACCTGGGGCACAACTGTGTGTCTTCAGTACTTGGGACAGTGCTTAGTACTTAGTAGACCCCCGTTGCATATGTGTTGGCTGACACTGAGTAGAGATTGTTCAAACTGGTGAGCTTTCCAAGCATTGTAACATACAATTTGTCCTCATGCGGACACGGTGCACCGTCGTAAGTGCAGAGCAGCATCCTCTCTCAGCAGTGCCCAGGAACACACAGAGGTCCTGCCATGGAGAGCCCAAGGCTCAGGCCAACGCAGGCCAGTAATCCGGTGCTCAGCTTGGCCGGGTCTAAAAACCAGTGAGGCACAGAATTGTTTTCGGCCACCCTTAGGGAACCCAGGGGGGCTCAGACAGATGCTAACAGTGGCATCGAGGATCTACAGTGCGCACTCCTGCCAACCAGCTTCTCACCCAAAGCTCTGGCCCAAGTGTTATTTGGTGGGGGCCGGCAATCACGGAGTCGGGGGAACAGAGGCTGCCATGGGGTCATAGGGTGATGAGAAAGGAAGTGTCTCTTCCCCCAAGGCAGCTGGGCTCATTTTAATGGGCAAGGTCAAGCAATGAAATGACCAGGAAGAAGAATTGCTGCCATGGTGCATCAGTTGCAATCTTCTATCAATTATTCCCGGTACTGTTCCCTTTGCCACGGGCTGAAGCAAACATGGCCCTAATCAGTTTTACATCTCCGTTTAATTTTATTGGAAAGAAGGGCTGGCAATGCATCACAGAGGCCGGGTGTGACACGGAAGGTGACCCCCCTGCCAACTTAATGGCACAATACATAACCCTTAATGAAGTCGCTATCTTGTCCCTCTTTGGCTGTCTCGGCCCGTGATTTACGACGGCATCGTTTTGCTCTGCCCTCTTTTCATTTCAGCTTTGACAAAGTGGATGAAACAATTATCTTCGTTATCAGCCAGAGCAGAAGTGTGAGAGTTGGGGGTGGGGCCGGGGGTGGTTCTGCAGTGGGACTAATGGCTTTGGCTGGGGATCAAAACCAATGGTGAAATGTGCCCCGGCCTTGTCCCCCCCACTCCCTGCCTTCCCTTTCTTTCTGTGACCGTGGGCTCCTGAAGATGGATTGGGTATCCCAAGGAGCAGTGTGAATCCTATATCACTGTGGCAAAGGAAAAGGGGGAGGCTGCAGATAAAGAGCTTGGCAGTCGGCAGTTTGTGCTCTTTGAGACCCTGATGGCTGCTTTTCCATGCACATCAGGTGGAGGGCTCCCTTGCTAGGCTAGGCTCTCGTCTTACCTCCAATCGCAGGAAGGGAACACGTGGTCTTCTGAGTTATAAATGATACCTTGTCTTTATTTAGCATAATTAAAAGTTGTTCACTCACTCGCTTGTTCAACCAACATTTTTGGCGTGCCTTGCGGATGTTAAAGAAAATCAGGCGCTATGGCAGGAGAGTGGAAGAACATCTATGGAGTTTATGCTTGAGCGAATGCGATACTCTACCAGCCAAAGTGAGACATGATTGGAAGTGAGACTATCCCAGGAGGGGCAGAGAGAAGCATGACAAAGATGTGAACGGTAGGCATTGGGTGCTTCAGAGGAAGAAGTAACTTCTAAAACTAGAGGGTTGGGTTTTCCCAGGGGGTAGGGTTTGAACAAATAGAACTGCATGTATATTTCTGGTTCATTGTCAATGCAGACACACAGATGGGGAGCTAGCTGTGTTTACAGATCCCACTTCGGCAGTAGTTGCATGTTTCTTTCCAAAACTAATATGGGAGTTGGGGAAATGCACAGGCTATGCTTTGGGCCAGGGCAATGGCAAGTCGGTTTTCCAGTGTCACTCTTGTCGCCCAATGGGAGGTGAGAATAGAACATGTTTGTTGAGGAATAAAAGCAGTTATCCCAGCAACTTCTGGGGGACTGTGAGGATGGGGTTTGGGAAGGCTGAGATGGTGGCGGAGACTGTGTTTTGGTCATGTGGTCCGGCTTCTGATTGCTCCTGTCCCCTACTCAATTCATGGTTGACACGCGGGGTAGGGACTTAAACACCCTGGATGGGGGCTTAGGCCTCTGCTGCCCCCTGCTGGTGGGTATTTATGGACGTGTACACATAAGCACATGCTGTCATCGACAAATGACATTGATTCAGGGCTCCGTGTTTGTCTAGTAGATAAGCTTGCAATATTCAGCTCCAAGTTTCCCTCTTTCCATTGTATCTAAGGGATAATTGCAATGCGTTTTTTACAAACTTGTGGGTTCTACAAAGTCCAAAGGTAATTGGCTAGAGGTTGTTGAATCAATGAGACTTTCTTTGCAAATACCACCCAAATGAGGCCTGTGCTATTAATGGGATTTTCGATATGGTGAGAGTTTTCCCATAGCATTCTTCCCAGGTGCACGGGGAGCTATAGTGTTGACATGGTTAATTGAGGTCTTAAGTGGATCCTTTCTATAAATCTGCATGTAAGTAAATATAAAAATAAGCATGACATGTAAATTGATGTGTATACAGAGAAACCATCCCCAGAAAAGTCAATATACTCTCCATTTAGTGTCCGCCATTGCTGTGCCCTTCGTCGGTACAAGGAGAGTGAGGGGGACAGGGAGGGGGCTGGTTCCACAGTCAGAGCCCGTTTGCTAAAAGTAGCACCAATTCAACAACCTAATGCTAAACTAGTATGTTGATGGGACCTCTGCCTAACACTAGAATGGAAAACATTAGGGAAGCAGTGTGAAAGTAAGGGTCACCATTCCATATACAACTGGCATGTCGTGGTCACACTGAGAGACACACCCCAGGGAGTCCAAGGGGGCAGAGTTTCATCTGCTCTTGGTCCACATCCAACCACAGGTGCAGCCTTCCCTGGCCCACCTGCTTAGCCCCTGCCTAGCCCTGCCCTGCCCTCAGAGGTATGCACCCATCCGTGCCTTGACAGGAAAACCCGCCTGTAATTTTGTCCCTGGGCGCTGTGTGGAAGGAAGAGATTCGAACAGCAGAAGCACCACGGAACTCCCCGAGCTGTTCCTCCTTGCTTTCTCTCAGTGCCCAGTCCAAGAGAAGAGGGAGGTCCCTTCCCACCTGCTCCTCTCTTTATCCTGCTCAGGAGGCATTGGCAGTGGCTTGGTGACCTGAATGCAGCTTGGGCCATCAGGTGCAGGACCAGGTGCCTGGCCTGTCCAGGGACTCCCCCGGAGCAGCAGGGGCGAGCGATGGGGTCATCTCTGGGAAAGAAAACAAGACATTTCTTGGCTGGAGCTGGGGAAACGGGGAGGCAGGGGAGGAGAACCCCGCCGTGACTTCCTTCAATCTCAGGACGTTGGAAAGGTCTTTCCCTGATGCCTGCTGATATTTCCTGATGGAAATCTCTTGCACTGACAGAGATGCAGATGGGGTTTGCCGACATGGGCCTGTAGACGCACTCTGGGATAATGAAAGGATGCCCAAGGTAGCCATATGCTCCGTGGCAGATCGTTACAAGGAACTCCAGTTGGGTGAATGCATAATAGCATTTCTGGCAGCATGGATGAAGGGGGATCCTCCGTATTTTCATGTCTTCTTGCATGTGTTTGGTCTAATTTATGTGAATTTTGAAATTGCTGTCCTTTTTATTAACATTCTCTCCAATCCTGAAGTGTATTTCCAGGAGATTAGGATGGCGTGGGAGGAGTCTAAATCCAGAGAATCTATTCCACTTCCTGTTCCATTTCCTTAAAGTCTCTCCTGTGCTCTTCTTTTTTCTCTTATTTGAAACACAGTCCCGTAACTAATCATGGTTCTATGAATGATGATGGCCCTGTTATTATCACGACAGCACTCATGTGTTTAGCATTGGTAGCTTAATCATGGCATTACTATCTCTGTCATACTGTTGTAGAAATGGAAAATCTTCAAAGTTTTCGTTCAGGGCAACAGCAGTCATACTCACTGGATTCAGGATCAGAATCCAAGCCAGCCTGTCCCAAAGCTTCCAGAATTCCATTCTTTCCAGAATATCACGTGTCTGCCTCCATCTGGGGGGCCAGGAGTGGAAGACAAGAGTAAGTACTTGGCTGTAAAGCATATACTGCTCAGGGGTGACCATAGTTCAAGGTTAGATTCCTGATTCATTTTACAGTCTAAGATTGCTGGGATAGTTTCTTTGCAATATCTACCTTTATTATCATGTATAGCGTTCTGGTATAGTTATTTGTTTATTTGAAAGGGAGAGTTAAAGGGCAGAGAGGCAGAGAGAGAGAGAGAGAGAGAGAGAGAGAGAGAGAGAAAACGAATCTTCTATCCATTTGTTCACTCCCACAAATGACCACAATGGCCAGGGCTGGGCCAGGCCAAAGCCAGGAGCCTAGAACTTCATCCAAGTCTCCCAAGTGGGTGGCAGGGGCTCAAGTCCTTGGCCATCACCTGCTGCTTTCCCAGGTGCATTAGCAAGCAGCTAGATTGCAAACAGAGCAGCTGGGATGCTGGGATGTTGGAGTCTCAGGTACAGGAGCAGGTGGAAGCTTAATCCACTGTACCATTATGTTAATAATAATAATAATAATAAAAAACATTCTAATCATAATAATATTCTAGGATCGGGATGTTCCTAAATACTATGCAATGCTATTGATTTCTTTGTTCATGGGGTGTTGGAGCAGCCTGGCCAAATGGATCACTCTTAGAGTTCGGGAGGTGAAAATCCAATGCGGCTTTTGTCTCTGCGGGGACCTGACTCATTTCCTCGTTTAATCCGAGGCTCAGTCCACATGGCAGAAATACCACCGGAACACGTGAAGGTGTGAGGATTTACCGGAGAAAGAAGCCCAGTTGAAGGAGCTATGCTCTGAGCCAGAGCTATGCCAGCCGCACTTGGAACCAGTGTTTTGCACTGGGAGCACCGTGAGTCATTTGCCCCAGGCTTGCTGATGGAGGCACACACTTGACATGTGTGCAGGGCCTGGGTGGGGGCTGAAGGAGCAGGGCTGGGTGACTTCTGTTTGCAACGCTGTTGGTCAGTACCTCCCACATGACAGGCATGCCGCGTTGTGGGCTCAGGTGGGATGGCCCACATGGTCAAGGTCAGAGGCACAGTCTGCCAGGGTGAAGGTAAGTGGCTCATTACGGAGATGTATTTGCTCCCTTGCTTTGGAAATATAATAAAACGCACACACATCTTGCAGGAGGGCGCTGTGGCCTCGTTCCCGTCTCCCAGTGTTTCCCTTCATCCTTCCCAGGTTGCACTCCCTGCTGGGGAGACAGGGTGTGTTCCTGCTGAAGTCAGGCTGTCCCGTTCCTGTGAAGTAGCACACATAAAATTTATAAACTCACAGTCTCGGGTTAAGCCTTTGCTTTCCAGAAGCTTCTTGTCTTCTCCAAGGTCAAGGTGTGTGTGTGTTTTCGTCCCTGACGCATCTGACTGGTGGAGCTGGGGGCTAGGGTGGTAACAAGAGAAAACAGGTGAACTTGATGGGACACAATGAGCAGAGTGAAACGATGCCTTGTGTGGGTGCTTCTGTCTGACCAGGTGTGCAGGCCAGCCAAGGTTGGGTCTCAGCAGCAGATCTGCTGTGAGGGACTTTGTGTCTGCTGGGGGGTCCAGCAGTGGCTGGGGGACACCCAGAAGGGCCAGCAGCACCTGGCTGCCACACCCCTTTCTTCCTCCTACACAGGGGACAAGAGGCCACCCAGGAAACAGGTGGAATGAGTGCTTGGCTCTGCTTTGAGTTTTTTCATTCTTTCCTCTTTTACACATATACAGACATGCATATAGATATATGTATGTGTGTATATGTATATTTATTTATATTTGATTGACACATAATTGCACATATTTGTGGGTTACAATATGATGCTTCCATTTATGTATGCATTCAATCTAATCAATTAGCTTATTTATCACCTTAAACTTCTATCATTTCTTCATGGTGCGTTCACTGAAAATCTTTAGTTCCAGGTGTTTTGAGATGCATTTTTGTTTCCCACAGTTACCTACTGTTCTTTTTTTTTTTTAAAAAAAAACTTATTTATTTATTTTTTTAAAGATTTATTTATTTATTTGAAAGTCAGAGTTACACAGAAAGAGAAGGAGAGGCAGAGAAAGAGAGAGATCTTCCATTCGCTGGTTCACTCCTCAATTGGCCACAGTGGCCAGAGCTGTGATGATCAGAAGTCAGGACCCTGAAGCTTCTTTTTTATTATTTTTTTTTTGACAGGCAGAGTTAGACACTGAGAGAGAGAGAGAGAGAGAGAGAGAGAGAAAGGTTTTCCTTTTGTTGGTTCATCCCCCAAATGGCCGCTACGGCTGGTACTGCACCAATCCGAAGCCAGGAGCCAGGTGCTTCTGCCTGGTCTCTCATGCAGGTGCAGGGCCCAAGCACTTGGGCCATCCTCCTCTGCCCTCCCAGGCCACAGCAGAGAGCTGGACTGGAAGAGGAGCAACTAGAACTGGAACCTGGTGCCCATATGGGATGCCGGCACCGCAGGTGGAGGATTAACCAAGTGAGCCACAGTGCCACCCCATCCAGAAGCTTCTTCTAGGTCTCCCACATGGGTGCAGGGGCCCAAGAGCTTGGGCCATCTTCTGCTGCTTTCCTAGCCCATAGCAGAGAGCTGGACCGGAAGTGGAGCAGCCAGGACTTTACCCTCTACTCCACAGAGCTGGCCCCCACCTACTGTTCTGTAGAACAGCAGGACTATTTCCTTCTGTCTCACCATAACCTTGTAGGGGTTGACCAGCCTTTCCCCATCCACCATTCTCTACAGTGTGGACACTGCTAGTCCTCTGTCAACTTCTAGGAGATTAATTAATTATTTATTTATTTTTATATTCATTTTGCATTCTGTATATGAGCAAGCTCATGCGGTAACTGTCTTTCTGTCTTTGGCTTACTTCAGTTAACATGATGTCTTCCAGGTCCATCAAGGTTGTCGTCAATGACAATACAGAAGCTTCCTCTTTTTACGTCTGAATAATATCCTACTATATATTTCTGGGACCTTCCCCACATTCATGGAAGACGCACAGTGTGGAAACACTATGCATGGATTTCTAATGTCTTTTTGCATCAGAATAAACCTACTTTTCAGTCCCATTGTTTCCCATGAACTTTTTAAAGTATCCCCTGTCCCACACTTTCCTGGTCCATTCATTGACTGATGGACGTTTCAGTAGATTCCATGCCCTGGCTACTGTGGCAGTAACCAGGTATCTTTTGGACATATAGACTCCCTTCACGTATGGACCTGATAGCTCTGGTATTGATAGACCCTCCACAAACAAACTCATGTTGCTCTTAGTCTGTCTTGTGGCTAAAGTGTTCCAGGGCCGTCTTATCACAAATCTGTCCTCTACCTTTGATTTTCTTAGCACCTAATTTCACGTACAATCTCCCTTCTGGGGCAGAGACGAAAGAGAACGCTGCGTCTTCCCGTTGGCCACCTTCTAAAGCTTATGAGCAGGTTCTTCCTGCTTTAATCGTCAGGCTGTGGTTTAGGACTAACCTTTTTTCATGATTTTTTTTTCCTGAGGGAACTCATGCCAGGGCTTACCTCTGCTGAAGGATTTGTCCTCTGAACAGGCGGCAAATCTGTTTCCTTGGCAGAGGGTGGAAGCCATGGCTTGTGACATTCTCCCGAAACCCCAGCCAGGCTACGGAGCTGCCAGCATTTCGGCAGGGGCTGGGCATCATGTAGGTAAACAGGCACTCTGCCTTTTGGGAAGCAGCTTCCACCGATGCCACGTGTCACCGCCGAGAAGCATAAGCCGTGAGACACATTCGGTTCTTGTGGGAGGGCAGGAAGGGGAACCAGGTGCTGCTGCTGTCTTGTCGTTGATGGACGGGGAAGCTGAGGCACAGAGAGCCCTCGGGGTCATGGCCACATCTCTGTGATGCATGAGTGGGGTTGCTGGGTGCCTTCAAAGCCTCTCTCATCCTCCTTGTAGACTCAGGTGCTTCCACCAGGGGGCGAGATCTGTGGTTCATGAGGAAATCCCAAGTCCAGATTGGGGAGTCCTGACCTCTTCCAAGTAGGTAACGTTCAAACACACAATGAATTAGTGCCAGGCTTGGGGAGGCAGCAGAGCAAGCAGGGAGCGGGGCCACGTGGAGTCGGCATCTCTGGGCGTGGCTGCCTGCTTCTGGGCCAGTCCTGCAGGTCAGCCCCCTGTTCCCAGGCACCGTCCAGAGTGGGTTCTCTGAATATCTGTCTGGAGAGGAAGACAGTCGTCACCTGTGCTTCCTGGGACAAGGGAGCATTTCTGGACTAGTGACCTCTATGCTAATTAGGAGTGCAAGAGAGAAACGGGGTGGCCCGTATGCTGAGCCTCGAGGGCAGGGCCATGGAGACAGGGACTGACTCCTTCAGAGGGAGGGTCTGGGGCAAAGCCATGCTCCTTCTCGGCCTACTCCCTCGCCTCAGCTCAGTCTTTAAGGCTAGGCTCTTGGAGTTCATTGTCAGACTTGCAGAAGAGACTCTACCAGATTGCCCATAGCTTGTGTAAGCTCTGGCTACAGGAGCGCTTCCCCTCTGCTTCCCAGCTCAGGAGTCTGTTGGTCCCTGTGTGCCCCATGCTCCAGGCGGTGCTCCAGGATCTGCCCCGTCGTCCTGGACGTATCCTGACAAAAGCTGGGAAGGCAGACACTAAGACAGCTCACGGAGTTCTGCTCCTGGGCCTCTTGGGCCTGGAAAAGCCTAAGTTTAGTGGGCAGTATATAGACTTAGAATTAAGACAGGCAAGGATCTGAAACCCAACTCTAGGACTTCTATACCGGGAGACTTTTGGTGGGTTAAAATGAACTTGGCATTGCACGCTTACGAAATGAGGATAGAAACATGGACCTGGTAGGATTGTTGTGATTGTTGTATATAAAAATGCAAGGGCAAAGATTAAAAAGTGCACTGGCCATTTCAGGAACCTGTGTGTTTTACTGCCAGCTCCTTCTCTCACTCCTATCTCTCTTGGGGTGACCACCTGTGTCTGGTACAGCTTAATCTGCAAGCTTCTTAGAGATATTAGGAGTCGTGGGGCCTGGTTACAAAGCAGAAGCAACATGGGCAGTGATAATGAAAATGCAAACAGCAAAGGCAAACATCCCTATGGAAAGACACACAGCATCACACATCGCAGGGAAATGCAAATTACAGCAGGGAGAGAGAGCACTGCACAGCTGGAATCCAACATACTGATGCCATCATACAGCTGTGAAGGTGTGGAGCAACTGGAACCCTCAACCATGGCTGGAGGCAATACAAAATGGCCCAGCCACACTGGAATTCCATTTGGCAATTTCTTACAGCACTAACTTTTATCATACACTCTAGCAGTTCTGCTCTGAGCTGTTCTACTCAACCATCTTGGAAACCTACATCGACACAAAAACCTACCATGGGTGTTCATAGCAGCTTTAATCGCAGCTACTCAAACTTGGACGCAATCAAGATTGCCCATAGTAGGTGAATGGATAAATAAACTATGGTACATGCAGACAATGGAGTGGTGAGCAATTTATTGAAACTTCAATGCATATTATTAAGTGCCCTGTCTGAACTAGCTACGTGCATGGTGACATGAGACTCCAGGACATGGCATTCTGGAAAATAGCATACCAGGGAGAAAATGATATTGTCTTCTATAGACAAAGAATATCAGTGATTGCCAAGGGTTTGGGGTAAGAAGGATAGAATAACTGGATTCCAGGGGAATGTCATGGCAGTGAAACTGTTCCATGTGACCCCGCAGCTGCTGATACATGGGGCTGTACATTTGTCAAAACCCACAGAACATACAATGCAGAGCACATAATGTAAAACATTCACTCTTCTCAGTGAAAATGTGTCAATGCTGGCTCATTGATTGCAGTAAATGCATCACACTCATTCAAGATGTTAAGAGGAGAGGAAGTGTGTGTGTGTGTGTGTGTTGGAGAATGGGTGAGGTGGTGGAGAGGAATTTTCTGTACTCTCTGCTCAAATATTCTCTAAACCTAGAGCTGCTTTAAAAATGAAATACAGTCAGTTAATTTAAAAAAAAAGGACTGACAGCATAAAAAAATCAAACACATGGAGACCTCAGGCGCTGGAGCAGTGGCAAGGCCTTTTCTGGTTTCCTGCACTGGGATTGAAGGCCTGGAGAAAACTCTGTGGTCAACAACAGTGGTTTGCAGGTGGAGTTAGGGACATGAATGGCTAGATTTTTTAAGTGTTGAGGATCTGATGAAAATATTTTCTCAGTCCCCACATTCCTTGCCTTCTTTTCTTTTCAAGGGGCATCCAAGACTTAGCTTTGCACTGTTGTGTTCCTAAGTACAGCCAAGCAAATCATGGAGAGAGAACGCATGAAGGAAGACCATCTACCGTGTTGGCTTTGCTGGAGTTCACATAGGAAGGAACTGTGGGGAAAAAAGTGCTCTTGGCCTTGGAGGCTGACCTAATTTCCCTCGACTCTTATTATTCAATCTTGTTCTGCTTTGACCAACACATCTCAAGAATATGTTGCCGTATTTTCATTTTTTTTAACTCTTATTTAATGAATATGAATTTCCAAAGTACAGCTTATGGATTACAATGGCTCCCCACCCCCATAACTTCCCTCCCACCCGCACCCCTCCCATCTCCCGCTCCCTCTCCCCTTCCGTTGCCGTATATTCATAAAAAAATATGGAACCTGAAGACTGGACAAGACTTGCAATGCTATCTTGGCTAATCGTCCTCAGATGCTGCGTTTGTCCTGAGCTTGCCACATGGCCAGCTCTGCGTCATTGCTGGTGACAAGAAGTTCTTGCTCCTGGCACCCTAGCCTGTGTTTGGACAGCTCTCAGAATAAACTCGTGTTAGTCAGACACATTTCTCACTTCTGTGTTGCTTTTTGAGAGGCAGAGAGATGGATGGCGAGAAAGAGCTAGCTCCCATTTACTGGTTCACTCTCTCCATGCACATAGAAGCTGGGGCTGGACCACGCTGAAGCCAAGAGCCTTGCTCCATCCAGGTCTCCCATATGTGTGGCAGGGATGGAACTACTTGAGCCATCACCTGCTGCGTCCTGTGGTACACATTAGCAGCAAGCTGGAACTGGGAACAGAGGTGGACTTGACCCTGGCATTGCAATATGAGACACAGTCATCCCAACCGGGCTCTCAAACATCAGCCCAGAAGTTCACCCCAGTCTGCCATTTTAATATAATGGTGTAGTACTTTCAAAATTTGGGTAGTTGGCAACCATCTTTTTGCCTCCAGTTAACGTGGCTCAAAATTTAACTTTCAGAGTTATCCACCATAATTACCTTTTTCTCTGTTCACTTGGGTTCTACCACCATCACCCATTTTACAGAGAGGGAACACTGAGGGTCAGTGGTACAATAGGAATCATCAGCATCTGGTGACTTTGACCCTGAGTCATCCAGGGAGTTGATAAATGAGACAGGACTGCACAGAGGGTTCTATGAGACAGAGCCCCAGGGGACACAAGGAGTTCTCCATTCCCATCCTGCCCTCGGCTCTCCAAAGGTGCCCTTCAATTAAAGGGCACCTTAATAGAAATCCCAGGAACAAGGAGGCGAAACCACTGACACTGGACTCGGTCCATGATCTAATAGGTGACCGCAGGGAATTCTTTCTAATTGGGCTTATTTTAGAGCATCATCATTTTCAGGGGTTGATGTAGGAGGATGTTGACAGGAACCTAAAGCAGCCATCACTCAAACTTGAACCAAATCAAATAAAAATAGAGAGGAGTAAATATACAACACTGATATTCAGCCAAAAATGGGGAAAGGAGGAAGAGAGAGAGAAAGAGAGAGAAAGAAAGCTCACATTATCAACCAATAAACCCAATAATCCATTAGTGACCAAGGTTGCTGAATAATATAGTACTTTCCCAGTGCCATAATTTATACTGCAGACCAGAGAATAGACACGGTTATTAGAGTGAGGGCTACTGGATGACACATGATGCATGACCGAGTGGCATTGATCTTCACACAACAGGAAGGTGTCTAGACCGGGAGATGTATGGCTATGTGATTCAGAGCAGGGCATATTTCATGCGAGGCCTAATGGAGTAGTGGAGCCGGTGATGGATGGCTTTGCCCAGTTTCAGTAGCAGTGCAGTTATAGCGGTGCTAATGTCTGACCTCTTCGCAGCCTCGTGTCCTTCATTCCCTCAGAGTGACCTCATCGGAAGGGACAGAAAATGAGATCTGGAGATGGCAGAGGAAGGAGAGAGGGGGAGGTCTGGGCAGGGGAGAAGAGAGGGGAGTGGGCGTGTGGGCAGGACTTAAAGAGGAGAGAATGAGAGAAGGGAGGGAGGGCAAGAAGTGTGTGAGAGGCAAACCTAACATCCAGCTCCAACCTAATCTGTTGATCAAAGAAGTAAATAAAAGGGCTCTCCTAGGCTTCTCTCCTCTTCCCTGGAAGTCTGATGTGGGAGTCCTTGAAAGCCCAGGGCTCTCCCCTCGGAGACAATAGGTCTCTCTCCCTCGCCGAGGAAGGAGTGGAGGCAGAGGGCCAAAGCAGGCATGTGAGCCAGCCCACCAGTGCTAATGGGGTGAGGAGATGCTGGGAGCGAGTCTGAGAGATCTGCATCGATTATGCAATCGCAGAGGGAGAGAGCCTCCTCCCCCCGCACTCCCATCCCCTGTTGGATGCTGCTTAATGCATCCTAATGACACTCTTGATCATTCCCAGAGAAAATTAACGATGCGTGCTGCAGCCAATCCGAACCCGAGGAGCTTGGCGGGTGTTGGCCTTCCTGTCCCTTTCTGTGTAAACGTCTTTCTCTGTGTCAGCACCGGGGAGATAGGCTGGAGTCCAGGCTTGCTTCTTGGCTGATAGGCAACAGAGTTGGAAACATTCTTCATTTTTCAGTCTTCTTCATTTCCATGCTCCTCCTTCTTGGGAGTTGACTGGTGTAGACATGGCAGCCTGAGCTCAGACACTCCTGTAAAACTGCCCATTATGGGATGACGGGTAATCTTTTTTTTTTTTTTGACAGGCAGAGTGGACAGTGAGAGAGAGAGAGACAGAGAGAAAGGTCTTCCTTTTGCCTTTGGTTCACCCCTCCAATGGCCGCTGCGGTCGGCACATCGCGCTGATCCGAAGCCAGGAGCCAGGTGCTTCTCCTGGTCTCCCATGGGGTGCAGGGCCCAAGCACTTGGGCCATCCTCCACTGCACTCCCAGGCCACAGCAGAGAGCTGGCCTGGAAGAGGGGCAACCAGGACAGAATCCAGCACCCCAACCGGGACTAGGACCTGGTGTGCTGGCGCCGCAGGTGGAGAATTAGCCCATTGAGCCACGGTGCCGGCCAAGATGACTGGAAATCTTGAAGCCACTCATGTTTCTTGGTGAATTTCCCCCTGCCCCAATCGTGATAAGCATATAGCTCTCTCCCTCAAAGACATATCTGCTACTTCTCAGTCCACAGCAAAACAGTAGTAAAGCAATTTGATTTACTCCTTCTCTATTGGGCATTAGAACCCAAAAGAATTGTCTGCGTACAAGGGTATTCATTCAGCTCAAATACCCTGGATGGTGCATGTGAGTTGGTAACATTCTAGGGCTTAAGGTATTTTTATTGTTATGCACTTTGAGCATTTTTATTTTATTTTGAAGATTTATTTATTTACTTGAAAGTCAGAGTTATAGAGAGGAGAAGCAGAGAGAGAGAGAGAGGCCTTCTATTCGCTGGTTCACTCCCCAATTGGCTGCAACGGCGGGAGCTGCACTGATCCGAAGCCAGGAGCCAGGAGCTTCTTCCAGGTCTCCCACATGGGTGCAGGGGCCCAAGGACTTGGGCCACCCTCCACTGCCTTCCCAGGCCACAGCAGAGAGCTGGATGGGAAGTGGAGCAGCTGAGACTCGAACTGGCGCCCATGTGGGATGCCAGCACTGTTGGCGGCGCTTTACTCACTACACCACAGCACCAGCCCTGTATTTTGAGCATTTTAAAAATAACTTTGGCCTTTGTTTAAGCCTCCAAAACTTATCCATGAAATGACCTCAACCCTTCATCTAAAGCCACAGTCTGAGCTTGTATTGCTGTGACCACACGCCCAAGACTGGGTAACTTACAAGAAGCTGAAACTTCCAACAGTTCTGGAAACTGAGAGTCTACCATCCAGACCCCAGCATGTTCCGTGCCCGGTGAGGGCTGCTCTCTGCTTCCACAGGGCTCCTTATGGCTTCGTCCTCTGGGGCCTGGGGTGGAGGGTTAAATACTATCCCCACACGGCAGAAAGCAGAAGGACACGAGGGCTGAGCACTGCTGGAAGCCTCCTTTCCAAGGGCCTAGGACTCCTTCATGGGGAACCCTCGAGGCCCAAGCCCTTCTTAGGGGCTCCACCTCCTAATGCTCTCACCTTGGCAACACCTGTGCTTTGGAGGGGCCTGGTGGAAACCCTAGCAGCTGATCTCAGCAATTAGTCTGCAAGACACACATTAGCTGGCAGACAGGCGTGCTGGGGGAGGGGAAGAGGAGGCACCCACTCAGCAATGACTCAGCAAACATGTAGGGAGACCCTGCAATGGGCTTTTGTTCTGGGGATAGAGCAGAAAACACAACAGATGCTACGGCATAGTAAGAAGACAAACAGTAAACTAATTACCAGATCATAGATACCTTACAGAAAGTAACTCATTTGTTGGGAGAAGAGCCAAAAAAAGAAAATAGTGTTTTTAAACACCTACTGTATACTTGGCACAATTCTAAGGAGGTGATGTAAGATATTTTATTTATTTATTTATTTTTACAGATATTTTATTTATTTGAAAGTCAGAGTTTCACAGACAGAGGAGAAGCTGAGAGAGAGAAAGAGAGAGGTCTTCCATCCGATGGTTCACTCCCCAAATGATTAATGGCAGGAGCTGCACCGATCCAAAGCCAGGAGCCAGGAGCCAGGAGCTTCTTCCAGGTCTCCCATATGGGTGCAGGGGCCCAAGGACTTGGGCCATCTTCCACTACTTTCCCAGGCCATAGTAGAGAGCTGGATGAGAAATGGAGCAGCCTGGTCTTGAACCAGCACCCATTTGGGATGCCGGTGATTCAGGCCAGGGCATTAACCCACTGCATCACAGCACCGCCCCAATGTTTTATTTAAATAACAACACTCTCTATGTGTGAGGAGATGGGTTTTTCACGTCCTTGTTAACAATGAGAAAGAACAAAAAGAATCACAGAAAAGAATTAAGTCCCCAGGGTCACATGGCAGGCTAGAGGCACAGCTAGAAAGTTCAAAACAGTCTTATTCAACACAGAACCTATTCGCAAAATTAGAAATCTACTTCACGTGCTGTGTAGAAGTAAATTCCTGGTGGGCTGAGTGTGAGAAGTGAAAGCTGCCCCATGAACATGTGTTTCGTCATCAAATCCACACATTATACATCAGAATATGAACAAGTCTAATCCCATCAAAAGGAAACCTGTGGAAACTTTGCTTCTGCCCAGGATGGAGTAAGCATGATTACTGTCGTTCTCAGAAACCCAGCAAGAAAACAGACAAAGTCTATGCAAAAACAGGCCTGGCAGTGGTGAGTGTCAGGCAAGGAGGGGTGGTGATCCCCAGGGGAAGGAGAAAGTGAATGAGGGGGTCCTGTGATCACCCCCGTTTATGTTTAATAAGATTTCATTTATTTATTTTCTAGGTAGAGTTATAGACAGAGAGAGACAGAGAAAGGTCTTCCATCCACTGGTTCACTCCCAAAATGGCCGCAACAGCTGGAACTGGGCTGATCCAAAGCCAGGAGGCAGGGGCTTCTTCTGGGTCTCTCACAGGAGTGCAGGAGCCCTAGCACTTGGGCCATCTTCCACTGCTTTCCCAGGCTGTAGCTGGATCTGAAGTGGAGCAGCTGGAACACAAACTGGCACTCATACCGGATGCCAGTGCTGCAGGCAGAGCCTTAGCCTACTATGCACAGTGCCAGCCCCCACTGCAGTTTATTATCCAGAGAACATTTCCAAGCTGTGGAGCAAGGAGAGTACAATGGTTAATTGCATACATCCCCTTGGCTCAGGCATGGGGTACCTGATTACACAGTAGTTCTGGGTGAGTCTTCAAGGTGTTCAGGAATGAGATTAGTGTTTGATTTGCTGCATTCAGCAAAGCAGATTGCCCTCCCAGTTAGCTCGGTGTCATTTGAGCTGGGGCATGGGTCTTTCCTGCCCTTGGACTGAATCTCACACTCTCAGCTATCCTGGTTCTCAGGCCTTTGGACTCAGACTGGTCGCATCCCTGCCTTTATAGATCGTGGGGGTTCTCAGTGCGCATAACTACATAAGCCAATTCCTCGTAATAAATCCTCACTTACATATAAATATGTGTACATAATATCTTATAAGCATGTCATTTATATTGTTTATGTAAATATTTTACAAATACTGGGGTACTTCAACAATTGCATAGAAAATAGGATTAAAAGATAAGTTTAGGGGCCAGAGTTGTAGTGCAGTGGGTTAAGTTGCTGCCTGCATGGGATGCTGGTATCACATACGGGAGTGCCAGTTCCAGATCCAGCTGCTCCACTTCCAATCCATCTACCTGCTATTGCACTTGGGAAAGCAGCAGAAGATGGCCCAAATACTTGGGCCACTGTCACTCACATGGGAGAGCCAGATGGAGTTCCAGGCTCTTGGCTTCAGCCTGGTCCAGCCTTGACTGTTTTTGCCATTTGGGGAGTGAGTCAGCAGATAGAAGATCTCTTTCTCTCTTTCTCTATCTCTCTCTGTCTCTTCCCCACCTCCCCACCACTCTTTCAATAAATAAAACCAATCTGGGTGCTCAGAGGGTCACTCATCACACATGTATGTGAGGAAGAAACCTGATACAGAGAGAACCGTCTGGAAAGCTTGTCTTGCTTGTTCTACGTTATTTTTTAGGCCATAAAAGTACTAGAGATGTTGAAAAATTCAAGAGAAGATCTTTAAAAACTCATAGCATTTTTTTTTTGCTTAAACATTTTACCCAAATAAGAACTGATTATAATTTCCCTTTTCTGCTTTTAATGGTACTAAATTGGTCAACACTTTTTTTTTTAAAGATTCACTTATTTATTTGAAATACAAAGTTAGAGAGAGAGCGAGAGTGAGAGTGAGAGCAAGAGAGAGGGAGAGAGAGAGAGAAATCTTTCATCTGCTGGTTCACTCCCCAAAGGGTTACAAAGGCCAGGCTAGACCAGGTTGAAGCTAGGAGCCTGGAACTCTATCTGGGTCTCCCTTGTAGGTGGCATGGGTTGAAGCACTTGAGTCATCTTTGGCTGCCTCCCTAGCTGCATTAGCAGGGAGCTGGATTGGTAGTAGAGAAGCCAGTATGAACTGGCACCATATGGGCTTAACCACTATGCCACAATGCTGGCCCCAGATCAGTAGCATTTTCAACGTTGGATTCCTTGATTACCTCATTGTCAGTTGAGAGAGTTGCCATCTGTAGCAATTTTCTCTTGATCTAGAGGTGCTCAGCGTTCAAGAAAAGCTTTGTCATAAGTTTTTCATGGATGCTCTTTATTGGCTGGAGGAAGTGTCCTTTAATTCCTCCTTTTAAAAAGAGATTTTAGGCTGGCGCCGCGGCTCAATAGGCTAATCCTCCGGCTGCAGTGCCGGCACACCGGGTTCTAGTCCCGGTTCGGGTACCAGATTCTGTCCCGGTTGCCCCTCTTCCAGGCCAGCTCTCTGCTATGGCCCGGGAGTACAGTGGAGGATGCCCCAAGTGCTTGGGCCCTGCACCCCATGGGAGACCAGGAGAAGCACCTGGCTCCTGGCTTCGGATCAGCGAGATGCGCCGGCCACAGCGGCCATTGGAGGGTGAACCAACGGCAAAGGAAGACCTTTCTCTCTGTCTCTCTCTCAACGTCCACTCTGCCTGTCAAAAAAATAAATAAAAGAGATTTTAAACATGAATATGTATTGTCAAGTTATATTTTCTCCTGTGCTTCTCAAAATGACTTTATAATTTCTCTTCTTCATTGTTTCAATAAATTACCTTGATCTTGATGAATAACACTGACTTTCGAATGTTAAAACCACTTGGTACTTCTGAGATGGAACTACTTGGTTACCCTGTGTTGTGTTCTCTGTCTACTGCTGCAGTAGATTTACTAATATTTGGTTAGTAGTATTTGTTTCTATCTTCATGAGGAAAATTAGTCTTCAATGTTACTTTTTGTGTGTATTTTTTTAAAATTTTATTTAAGGAATACAAACTTCACACATTTAATACAAATTTGGGAACATGGTGATTCTCCCCCCACCTTCCTCCCACTTATACTCTCAACCTTCCTCCTCCCTATCCTATTCCCTGTCTTATTTTTTAGAAAGGTCAGTTTTCAGTTAATTTTATACTCATATGATTAACCCTACACAAAACAGAGAATTTATCTAATAGTATGAAGAAAAAAGATAAAATGAACAGAACAAACGAGCAAGAGAAACATTAGTCCTCGACAGTTAAGACAAGACAAGAGCTGCTCAAAATCGTTGCATCTCAAGGTGTCAGATTTCCTTTTAGGTACTCTATTAGTTACCATGGATCAGAGACACCATATGGTATTTGTCTTTTTGTGACTGGCTTATTTCACTAATTATAATGGTTTCCAGTTGCACCCATTTTGTTGCAAATGATAGGACTTCATTTTTTTTTTTTTTACAGCTATGTAGTAATCCATAGTGTATATTTACCATAATTTCTTTATCCAGTCTTCAGCTGATAGGCATCTGGGTTGATTCCATATCTTAGCTATTGCAAATTGAGCTGAAAAGAACATGGGGGTACAGATCACTCTTTCATATGCTGATTTCATTTCCTTTGGATAAATTCCCAGGAGTGGGATGGCTGGGTCATTTGGTAGGTCAATATTCAGCTTTCTGAGATACATACATACTGAACTCCACAGTGGCTGTACCAGTTTACATTCCTTGATTTTTTTTTTTTAATTTGCTGAGACTTTGCTTTATGGTCTAGTATATGGTCTTTCCTAGAGGAAGTTCCATGCACTGCTGAGAAAAATGGGTATTCTGCAACTGTGGGGTGAAAAGTTCTGTAGCTTATAGTTCAGTTTGGTCTATTTGGTCCATAGTGTCTATTAGCTTGGTTGTTTCTTTGTTGATTTTCTGTTTGATTGATCTATCCAGTGATGGAAATGGGGTGTTGAAGTCCCCTGTTAACTACCATATTGGAGTCTAAGTCTCTCTTTTGATCCATTAAGTATTTTTTAAAAATCTAGGTGACCTGTAATTGCATGCATAAACATTTATTATAGTTGCATCTTCCTGTTGTATTGATCCCTTAATCATTACATAGTGCCCTTCTCTGCCTCTTTTAACATTTTTTTATGTTAAAGTCTATTTTGTCTGATATAAGGATGGCTATACCTGCCCATTTTTGCTTTCTGTTAGGGTGGAATATCTTTTTCCATCCTCTCACTTTCAATCTACATGTATCTTTGTTGGTTGGGTGTGTTTCTTCAGGTAGTAAAAAGATGGGTCTTGTTTTTTAATCCATTCAGGTAGTCTATCTTTTAACAGGAGAGTTGAGGCCATTTACATTCAAGGTAACTATTGATAAGTAACTACTTGGCCCTGCCATTTCTCTGTGAATATTTCTATAATTTACTTTGGATTTCCTTTGTACTTTTACTGGGGATTTTCTGCCTTCACATTCTTTCATGATGATGAAGCGCATCCTTTAGCATCATTTATAAGGCTGAATGAGTGGAGACAAATTCTTTCAATTTCTGTTTGTTATGGAAGGCCTTTATTTCACCTTCATTCATAAATGAGAGCTTTGCAGAGTACAGTATTCTGGGTTGACACTTTTTTCCCTTAAGACTTGGACTATAACTTGCCTTGTCTTCTAGCCTGGTGAGAAGTCAGCTGTGAGTCTGATTGGAGATCCTCTAAAACTAATCTGACATTTCCCTCAAGCACATTTTAGAATCTTTTCTTTATGCTTTACTGTGGAAAGTTTGACTACACTGCATCATGGCGAAGATCTTTTCTGGTCTCTGAAGTGGCATACTTTCATAGAGTTCTTCTTATATTTCCATATGATCTAGCAAAAGGATAACATTTCATTCCCTGCATTTTGAATTTGTTTCTCATTTTTGCTTAGTGTAATTAGAGATTTATGATGTTCAATGCTCTTTCAAAGAAACAGATTTTAGTTCCACTGATTTTCCCATTCTTATCTTATCTTTATTATTTTTCTTTTGTCATGTCTTTGCTTCAGATTTCATTTGCTCTTCTTTTCTTGGCTACATTGATTTTGTGCTCTTAGCAATAAACCATAAGCACTTACAAATATAAATTTCACTGTGAACTCTGTAGTGGCTGCACACTGCATGTTTTTACAACCTATGTGTATGTGTGTTTAAAATTATTATTTAAGAGACAAGACACAGAAAGAGAGAGAGAGAGATCTTCCATCCTGTGCTGGTTCTCTCCCCAAATGGCTGTGATAGCCGGGGCTGAGCCATACCAAAGCCAGGAACCTGAAACTCCTTCTAGGTCTCTGGGACATCTTCTGCTGCTTTCCCAGGTGCATTAGCAGGGAGCTGGATTGGAAGTCTCAATCCAGCACTCCTATATGGGCTGTTGGTGTCACAAGCAGTGACTTAACCCACTGTGTCACAAAACACTGTGTTTTCAATGTTAGCACATTTATATTTACAAAGCTATAGAGATGCTATGGAAATTTCCCATCTATCCTTTGCCCCATCTTCTCTATTATTATCATCATAACATTTGTACAGTACATTTGTTACAGTTAATGGACCGAGTCTGTGTTTTATTCAGATTTTCTTAATGTTTACCATATGTCCCATTTCTGCTCCAGAATCCCATCCACAACACACTTATTAGTCATATGTCTTCAGTTTCCTCTGGTCAGTTTCTTAGCTGTTCCTTGTTTTTAATGACCTTGAAAGTTTTGTGGGTTGGTGGTCAGTTATTTTGAAGAACCCCTCTCAATTTCAATTTGTCTGATGTCTTTTCATGATGAGACAGGAGTTATGTGTTTCTGGCAGTGATGCGCAAAGCTGCTACAAACATTGATGTGCCATTTTTTGTTTGGACGTTAAGTTTTCCAATTGGTTGGGTAAATAGCTAGAAGCATGATTGCTACATTTTGTGGTAGAAGAATGTTTCATTTTGTAAGAAACTGCCAAACTGTCTTCAGAAGTGGCTGTGCCATTTTGCATTGCTGTCAGCAGTGGCCGAGGATCCCTGCTATTTTCCCATCTCATCAGCATTTGTTGTTACCAGTTTTGAGATTTTAGCTAATCTAATACAGGCACAGTGGTATCACATTGCTGTTTAATTTGCAATTCCAGATGACAGATGAGGTTGAACGTCTTTTCATACACTTAATTTTCATATGTATATCACCTATGGTTAGTTGTCTGTTCATATGTTTTGCCCATTTAAAAATGTTTTTTTTCTGATGCTGCTTAGCTTTAAGTGTTTACATATCTTGAACAGAAGCCTTTTTCTTTTTTAAAAAGATTTATTTTGTTTTATTTGAAAGTCAGAGTCGCAGAGACAGAGAAGAAGGAAGAGGAGGAGGAGAAGAAGAAGAAGGAGAGAGAGGGAGAGAGAGAGAGAGAGAGAGGAGAGAGGTCTTCCACTGGTTCACTCCCCAAATAGCCACAATGACCAGGGCCGGGCCAGGCTGAAAGCATGAGCCAGGAGCCAGGAGCTTCATCCAGGTCTCCCATGAGGGTAAAGGCCCAAGCACTTTCCTGTAAATATTTTTTCCCAGTCTGTGGCTGCCTATCGATTTACTAAACTCTGACTTTCATAAAGAAGTCTTAGATTTTAATAAAGTCCAAACTATTTTTTTTCTTTTATGGATTGAGTTTTAGAGTTAAATAAAAATTCATCACTGGATCTAAGATCACTTAGATGTTCTCAAATATGTTCTTCTAAAGTATTATAGTTTTTAATTTTCTATCCAATGCTGTAATCCTTTTTGGGTTAATATTTGTGGAAGAGTAAGATTTCTTTTTTTTTTTTTTTTTTAAGATGGATGTCTAGTGTTCCAACATCATGTGTTGAACACATTATCTTTTTCCTGTTGAATTACCTTTGTCTAAGATCAGTTGAACACCTTTGTGTGTTTCTACTTTTGGGCTCTCTAAGCCACACTTTGACTGATTTGTCTATTATTTCACTAATACCACATCATCTTGATTATTCTCGTTTTACTCTAAGTCTCAGAATAAGGCAGATTGTGTCCAGTAGCATCGTCCTCTGTGCTGTACTGGGTAGTTTAAGTTCTTTGTCTTTCTATTTAACTTTAGATTCAGTTTTTTTGGTCAAGATTTACAAAACAGCTTGCTGGAATTTTGGTTAAGATTGCATTGATTTATAGATCAAGTTGTAAATAATTGACATCTGAATCAAACTGAGCCTTCTAGTTCGTAAAATGCTGCATTTTTCCATTTATATAGCTCTTTTGTTTCCTGTATCAGAGTTTGTAGTTTTGTTGCATGTAGGTCCTATATGTATCATTGTACATAATTCATGGAATTTATACCTAAGAATTTTTTGGCATCGCTTCTCTGCCTTTTGGCTAAGATCAAGTATAGAATTTTTTGGCACTATTATAAATGGTATTGTCTTTAAAATTTCAGATTCCAATTGTTCAACGCTGCTATTTGGAGGCTAATTGACTTTTGCTTATTGGACTTGTATAGTGCAACTTTGCTGTATTCACTTTGTTTCTGGACTATTTTTGGTTAATGTTTTAGAATTTTCTGTATGGACAATCACTCTATCTGTGTACAGAAATTGTTTTAATTCTGTTTCTCAATTTGTATATGTTTTACTGTGCTGTTGTGTTTTGAACTTTTAATTTTTATCAATATAAAGAGAAAAGATTTCCTGTTTTGTCTTTGCACTAGATGGACTGTCAGTACAATGCACACGGGGTGGTTATAGCTTTTTTGTTTTTCTCGAGGCTAGCAGGAAAGCATTCAGTTTGTTAGCATCAGGCATATTACCTGGTTTTGTAGATGTTTGTTACCATGGTGAGGAAACGCTCTTCTACCCCTAATTTGCTGAGAGTTTTTGTCATGAATAGATGTACGGTGTTGTCAAATGTCTTTTGTTTGCATTACTTGATATAATCACATAGTATTTCCTCTTCAGCCTGTTGATATGGTAGGTTACATTGATTTTTTTTTTTTTTTGGACAGGCAGAGTTAGACAGTGAGAGAGAGAGGGACACAGAGAAAGGTCTTCCTTCCGTTGCTTTACCCCCCAAATGGCCGCTACGGCCAGCGCACTGCGCTGATCCGAAGCCAGGAGCCAGGTGCTTCCTCCTGGTCTCCCATGCGGGTGCAGGGCCCAAGCACTTGGGCCATCCTCCACTGCACTCCTGGACCACAACAGAGAGGTGCACTGGAAGAGGAGCAACCGGGACAGAACCGGCGCCCCAACTGGGTCTAGAACCTGGGGTGCCGGTGCTACAGGCGGAGGATTAGCCTAGTGAGCCACGGCACCGGCCTACAATGATTGTTTTTTAAAAATTAATAATTGATTTGTTATTTGAAAGAGTTAGAGAGACCCAAGCACTTGGGCTATCTTCCACTGCTTTCCCAAGCATGTTATCAGGGAGCTGGATCAGAAGTGGAGCAGCTGGTATTTGAACCGATGTCCATATGAGATGCTGACATGGCCGACTTCCGACATCAGCTTAACCTGCTGTGCCCCAGTGATTTTTGAATGTGGAACTGACCTTGCATCCTTAGCGTAAATTCATCTTGATTGTGGTGTATGAGGGGTCTTCAAAAAGCTTATGGAAAATGCATGTTATGAAAAACTATACATAGATTATGAATTTTGCACTAAAATAAAATTATCTTTTAATTCCATTTTCCATGACATTTTTGACGTGTCCTTATAAAATTACTTCTATTAATTTTTGGGTTCAATTTGCTAGTATTATACTGAACATTTTTCCATCTAGGTTCAATGAAAATATTGGTCTGTAGTTTTCTCTTTTTGTAGTGTAATTTTCTGTTTCCATAATGTCTGATAACATCTGACTTTGATATTAATCTGATGTGATTGAATGAGTTAGGAAATATTTCCTTCTGTTTCTATTAACTAAATTATAGGAAATTATCCTTTCTTTCTTTTTTTTTAAATTTATTTGACAGGTAGAGTTATAGATAGTGAGAGAGAGACAGAGAGAAAGGTCTTCCTTCTGTTGGTTCACTCCCCAAATGGCCGCTACAGCCGGCGCTGCACCGATCTGAAGCCAGGAACAGAGTACTTCCTCCTGGTCTCCCATGGGGTGCAGGGCCCAAGCACTTGGGCCATCCTCCACTGCCTTCCCGGACCACAGCAGAGAGCTGAGCTGGAAGAGGAGCAACCAGGACTAGAACCCGGCACCCATATGGGATGCCGGCACCGCAGGTGGAGGATTAACCTAGTGAGCCACGGCGCCAGCCCGATGCTCTCATTTCTAACAGTAACAATAAGTGTCATTGCTCTTTTGTCCTTGATTAGCCTGGCTATAAGTTGAACACTTTTCCTGATTTTTTTTTTTTTATGAGTTACCTCTGAGTTTTGTTGATTTTGTCTATTTTTTTCCCCAGCTTGCAATTCCATTAGTTTGCTTTAATTTTATTATTTGTTCCTCTTTCCTTTGATTTGCTTTTCTTTCTATGATTACATAGCTTGGAATTTTAGATTTTTGCTATTTCTTCTTTACTAACATATGCACTTAATGTTTATAACGTCTCCCTATGTATTTCTTTTCCTGCATCCTGTAAATTTTGAAACATTGTGTATTTTTATTTTGCTCAAAATATTTTAGTTTCTTTTAAGATTGCATGGTGTTAGATAATTATTTTGCTTAATCCTCAAATATTTGAGGATTTTCCAGCTGTGTTTTTGTTATTGGCTTTTACCTTGATTTAACTTGATGGGAGAGTCTACTTTTATATCTCCTCTGGTATGTTTGTTAGGATTGTGTTTTATGGTCCAGAATGTGGAGAATGTGGTCTATTGGTTTTCTTTTTCTGTTTTTGGTGAATGCGGTATGTAAGCTTGAGAAGAATGTATATTCTTTCATTGTTTCATGGAATATTTTATAAATGTCAATTAGGTCAAATTGATTGATATTGCTATTCAGGTCAACTATATTCTTATTGATTCCTTACTGACTTTATGTCTACTTGTTCTATCAATTTCAGGAAGAGGGATGGTGAAATCTCCAAATATTATAGTGGATTTTTCCTATTTCAGCTTTTAATGTCATCAAATTTTTTGCCTCATTTTTTAAAAAGATTTATTTATTTATTTGAAAGGCAGGAGCCAGAGCTTCATCCAGGTCTCCCACATGAGTATAGGGGCCCAAGCACTTGGACCATCTTCTGTTGCTTTCCTAGGCACGTTAGCAAGAAGCTGGATCAGAGTGGAGTAGCAAGGACTCGATTCGGCACCCATATAGGATGCTGCTGTCACAGGCAGTGGATTTACCAGCTAAGCCACATTGTCAGCCCCTCTGAGTTTCTTTTTTTTTAAAAAAGATTTATTTATTTATTTGAAAGTCATAGTTTAACAGAGAGAGAAGGAGAGGCAGAGAGAGAGAGAGAGAGAAAGAGAGGTCTTCCATCCCCTGGTTCACTCCCCAAATGGCTGCAATGGCCAGAGTTGGGCCAATCCAAAGCCAGGAGCTTCTTGTGGGTCTCCATGTGGTTGCAGGGGCCCAAGGACTTGGGCCATCTTCTACTGCCTTCCCAAGCCATTCCAGAGAGCTGAATCAGAAGTGGAGCTGCCAGGACTTGAACCAATACCCATATGGGATGCCAACACTGCAGGCCTTGGCACAGTGCCGGCCCCTTGACTTTCTTTTGATTAGTCTTAGCATGTGTTAGCATTATTCAGAATTTTCTATAGAAATAAAAACAATGATGTGTGCATATATAAGAAAAGATATTTAGTAGAATGAATAGCCTCACTCATTATGGAGGATGATAGTTCAAAATCTGCAGTATGGACGTTGAAACCCAACAGCACCAATGGTGCAGCTCTGGCCTGAGGGCCAGCAGGCAGAGGCCCAGAAGATGTGACGGTACTGGTCCAGTCCAAAGGCAGTCTGCTAGAAAGTTTCCATTTGCACAAGGAAGCTGCTCTTTCTGTTCCCATTCAAAGTAATCGCACAAGGTACACTCACATTAAGGATGACATTCTGCTTACTCAAAGTTCAGAGTTAAATGTTAATCTCATCCAAAGATACTCTCCAATTTGACATATAAGATTAATCGTCATAAGTCCATCTCTCATCAACTTGGCATTTGTCTTAAATCACAGGATACTATAGACTGAGAGACTTAAACAACAGGCATTTACTGCCTACCCTTCTCAGTGATGGGAAGTTCAAAGTCAAGGAACTGGTAGCTTCAGTTTCTGATAAGTGCCCTCTTCCTGGCTGGCAGGTGAGCACTTTATCACTGTGTCTTCATGAGAGAGAGAGACAGAGAGAAAGAGAGGTCACAAGAGAGCTCCTGTGTCTCCTCCTTGTCTTTCAAAGTACCAATCCCACCATGAAGACCTGCAATGGACTGAATGCTTATGTGCCCTCCGAATGCATACATTGGAATTCTAATCCCAAGGGGGTGAAACCAGGAGTTGTGGCTTTTGAGGAATGAATAGGCCGTGATGAATAAGATGATTGAGCTTTGGGCTGGCGCTGTAGTGCAGTGGGGAAAGCCTCTACTTGTAGCGCCAGCATCCCATAGGGGTACTGGTTTGAGTCTCAGCTGCTCCACTTCAGATCCAGCTCCCTGCTCATGTTCCTGGGAGAGCATCCACTGATTCACTCCCCAGAGCGCCACAATGGCCAGGGATGGGCTAAACTAAAACCAGTGCTCTGATACAGGATGCAGGCTGTGTCTGACACCAGCGTCTGTCCTCAGCATTTGTAAATGATGTGTCTTCTTGTTGCTTTCTTTGTGCTAATTCTTCTTGGGGCTTCTAGAATAATTTTGACCTTAACAAATATAGAAATAATTTAGCCATTATTTATTTTTATACATTTATTTTTAATGTTAATTTATTTAAAAGGCAGAATCACACACACACAGAGAGAGATTTTGCATCCACTGGTTCATTCTCCAAATGTCTGCAATACCCAGGACTTGGCCAGGCTAAAGCCAGGAGGCAGGAGAAGGAGCTATCATGTTAAAATCTCCTGGCTGGCGCCGTGGCTCACTTGGCTAATCCTCCTCCTGTGGCGCCAGTACCCTGGGTTCTATTCCCAGTTGGGGCGCCGGATTCTGTCCCAGTTGCTCCTCTTCCAGTCCAGCTCTCTGCTGTGGCCTGGAAAAGCAGTGGAGGATGGCCCAGGTCCTTGGGCCCTGCACCTGCATGGGAGACCAGGAGGAAACACCTGGCTCCTGGCTTCGGATTGTCGCAATGCCGGCCGCAGTGGCCATTTGGGGGGTGAACCAACAGAAGGAAGACCTTTCTCTCTCTCTCTCTCTCACTGTCTAACTCTGCCTGTCAAAAAAAAAGTCTCCCACGTGGGTGACAGGGGCTCAATACTCAAGCCATCCTTTTCTGCCTCTTGTGCACGCACGTTAACAGGGAGGTGTATTGGAAGGCAGAGGCAGGACTCAATCCCAGGCACCCGGATATGGGCCGTCTCAAGCAGCTACCAATTCCGTAACTATTATTTCTTTAAAAAAATTGTTTATGCTTTGTTCCATCATTCCTCCTGTAAGTCCATCTACATATATTTAAGTCACTTGATATCCAAAGACATTAAGGTTCTAATAACATCAAAATTTTTTTCCTAAATATTTACAAATTTTGATAGTACTTATTGTTATGTCATTGATTCTGGAGTATCTAATCTGGTGTTAATTACTTTGCATTTTTTTCATTTTTTTAAGGGAGACGTGAGCCAGCAGCTCACATCGGCCATGCATGAAGCACATGCCACAGCCAGGCCCTGACCAGGCCAAGGCCAAGGCTCCCTGAGCCATGTGCACATCCAGGCACACAGGTGGCTCTAGTCCCAGCTGCACATACTCTTTTTTTTAATTTGACATGCAGAGTTATAGGCAGTGAGAGAGAGACAGAAAGGTCTTCCTTCTGTTGGTTCACCCCCCAAATGCCGCTACGGTTGGCACTGCGCCGATCAGAAGCCAGGAGCCAGGTGCTTCCTCCTGGTCTCCCATGCGGGTGCAGGGCCCAAGCACTTGGTCCATCCTCCACTGCCTTCCCGGGCCACAGCAGAGAGCTGGACTGGAAGAGGAGCAACCGGGACTAGAACCCAGCACCCATATGGGATGCTGGCACCGCAGGTGGGGGATTAACCAAGTGAGCCAAAGCGTTGGCCCCTACTTTGCATTTTTAATTCCAGAGTTTGTATTTTTAATATTAGCATTTCCTTTTGGGTCATTAAAATTTTTTTATTGTTTTTATTTATTTGGAAGGTGTTGAGAGAGAGAGAGGGAAATGGAGATCTCCCATCTGCTAGCAGGAACTTAATTCCATCTCCATGTGGGCAGCAGGGACCCAATCACTTGGACCCTCACCTGCTGTCTCCCAGGGTGTGCACTAACAGGAAACCGGAACTGGTAGCTGAACCAGGCCTCACACCCGGGCACTCCAATAGGGGACGTGAGCATCACACGTGGCACCTTACCTACCATGCCAAATGCCTGTTTGGAATCATGTTTAATACTCTCCATTCTACTCCTCATTATGTTCCTGTTTTCCTTAAAATCCTTGAATAAATTCAGCCAAATGTTCCATTGGCCTGTAGTAGTCTGATGGATTTTTAATCTATCACAGCAGGTCCTGTTTTCTTTCTTCTTTTATGTCCAGGGATTTTGGTCAGCCATTGAACATTGTGATAGTTGCATTGTTAAATGTTTGCTTTGTGCTGTCCTCTTTTAGTGAGTTGCATTTCCTTCTAACAGGCAATTACTTTATTTGTGGAACATCCTGATGCCTTTGAAACTTTCTTAAAAGATTTTCTTTGTAGGGGGGGAAGAAAATCCTTGCACCAGGACTGATGCCTTCCTACCTGTGCACTATGGTCTTCTGATGTCTTTACTGAATATGCTGGATGTTCAATGAATTCCTTTTTATTCGGCTTGCTCATAACTCAGAAGTCCCCCCAACAACGTGTGGAATTCAGTAGCTGTTCAGGTTCCACGTCCGGGGCAGTGGTGGTTTCGCTGCCTTGTGGATACTCATCTTACCCTCGGGTGGAGTTTGTTCTGAGCCAGACGCGCTTCCATTTCCTTTGTGCTGATTCCTGGCGCTCTGTGGAGCTTGCTGGTGTCTTCCCCGATACATTCAAGCTTCCTTGCTTATCTTCGCCTCCTCAACTCAGCATTCTGCTTGTTCTGTGTAGGCTTCCTCTCCCTGGTCTGGGGTCCTCAGAACCTCCTTATTAATAGTAATATTATCAATATGAATATGAATATTATTAATATTAATGCCAGGATGGATGCCTGGCTCATTTCAGTGTTTTCTTTTTCTCGGGGGTCACTGTTCACCACGACCAGTTGAACCTTTCTGGAAAGGGTTGTATCATATGCTTGCTCCCGTTTCCTTGTAATTGACGTCAGGAAGGCCAATTTTGCAAAGACACTCCATTATGGACAGTGGGGAAGTTCTCACATCCTTTGCTAATTCTGTGTTTATTTGGAAGAACACTGTTGCATCATACACTCAGTAATGCAATTTGTCAGTCCTGGGCCTCATCATGGTGTTTCAGTCAACAGCAGACCACATATCTGCAAGGCAAGGAAGGGTTCCAGGAGCCTCTCCTGCCTAGTGATGCGGTAGGCGTCTTAGTTTGTGTACAGGGACTCCATCATGTTCCCACAGCCATGGGATCACCGAAGGAGCCCGTTCCAGAACAGTGTTCTCTTGAAGCGACATCCGACCCAGGAACACTGCTCATGTTGCTCAGCAACCTACTAGCAGGCTCCCTTCCTCTGACCCTCATGGTGCTCCCCCTTGGGATTTTTCCTTCACAGCGCTGCCTGTCTGAATCTCCCTTGTGTCTTTTGCAATGTAAAGACTCATATCTTAGGGAATCTGATTAGTATGGTAATGCTTCCTTAGGTTCTAAGACGATAAGAATCACTTGTGGCATTTGTTAAAAAAATATAGGGCTCTCTTCCCAGATATCTTTCTTAGATATTCTGATTTCTAGGGTATTAGATAAAGTCTAGAAATTTGCATTTCAAGAGATATTATAATATATATGTGTATATGTATATATATGTATATATATATATATATATATATATATATATATATGAATTGCCAGCAGGCAAATTTGAGAGTACCGGTGGGTGGTTTAGATAGAGCAGGAAAGTGGCAGCCAGGAGCCTAACATTGGACAGTGATGAGCTATCTAGGAGCCCTGTAACCCTGGGCAAGTTTTGCCTTCCATCTGCTTCAGGGTCATTGCAGATGATGGCATGTTTTGCGCCCTACATAAATGCATCTGGCTACGTTGGCAAAGTGGGCTAACATTCATCCTTGTGTGTGTGAAGCCTGAGAGAAGGGAGTGTGCTTTTATCGTTGGTGGGCCCAGAGTGGATGTCTTCCTCATTTTCACAGAATGGCCACCTAAGACCAGCAATGACTCTGCTTTCCTTATCTCCAACATAAGAATAATAATAGCAGGGCTAGCACCGTAATTCATGGGGCTCCTGTGCCCATAATTTAAGTAAGCTTCCTTGTTTAAAAGCAGGAAAAAGGGGCCAGTGCAGTGACGCAGTGGGTTAAACCTCTATGTGCAACATTGGCATCCCACATTGGCACTGGTTCAAGTTCTGACAACTCTACTTCTGATCCAGCTCTCAAAAGCTAATGTGTTTGGGAAAGCAGCAGAAGATGGCCCAAGTTCTTGGGCCTCTGCACCCACGTGGGAGACCTGGAAGAAGCTCCTGGCTCTTGGCTTTGGCCTGGCCCTGGCCTGGTCGTTGCGACCATTTGGGGAGTGAACCAGCAGATGGGAGATCTCTCCTCTGTCTGTCTATCTGTTTCTCTCTTGTTGCAACTTTGACTTTCAAATAAATAAATTAATTAATTAATTAAAAAAATTTTTGAAAAAAGGCAGGAGAAAAGCTTTTTCCATTTTCTTATTGTCTCTTTCTCAACTTGTCATTTTTTAAATAATTTGCTATTTAATGCTCTGCTTCTTAAAGCAGTAGGGGTACTCGCAGGTCAGCACTGAACATCAAGGTGCCCAGGGCTCTGCCCATGACTTAACAGACAGGGTATAAGTGCTTGGCCCAGCCCTGCCTGTGCCCAGGAGTAGCGAATGGTAGCAGTTACTGGATCGGGTAGAAAGCAGACTGCTAGCATCATCCTGGAGATGTAGAGGTGATGGTGGAGACGGGGCACCCGATGACCTGGTAACAGCCAGCAGGGGTTGTACTGTCCCATCAGCCCTTACTGCGGGGTCACACAGGAAGTGCACACAACACAGGACGTGCACACACAAGGCTCCTCCCAAGCATGGTGCCCTGTGAAACATCCCTGGTTCCATACCCAGGGAGCCACCTCTGAATAATAATGCCTCAATTCTGTGCCTGGAATATGGTAATGACTCACAGATGTCAGTTATAATTACTGTTTTTACAAGGTGCCCGGCCCCAAAGCTCAGTTCCTCCCAGTGCCTGGTAACAAGTCCTGGCTCACAGAACGTGGCACCGTCAGAATCCAGCAGCCCGACTCCCGCCACGGTTCAGCTCAGGGGAGCTTTTATGCGAGGCACTGCCCTCGTGCTAAAATGTCACCAGATCTCCAGGCACAGGAGCGCACAGGCTAATTAGGGAGGGAGGCAACTCCCTCCAGCACAATGAGACATTTAAAATCTGCACGCAGGGGAGGGGTGGGCTGGAAGGCAGAGCATCTTAAGGAGCCTCGTCTCACGGCCCCTGATGGGAGGTGGACTTCAACCAGAGATGGACAGGACAAGTGGGCTGAGGGGGCCAGGGGAAGGGGAGCATGTGACCCCAGGCTCTGAGCAGCAGGTGCAAAAGCCTTGCAACCAGGAAGAGGAGAAAAGTGAACTCCTGCAATTTCACCCTGAGTGCTGCATCTGGTGATGGGTGAGGAGGGGCAGGGAAGGTGGAGAGGGAGGCAAGCTGGAGGCAGGTCCTGAAAGGGAAGGGCTGTGTGCCTTATCCCAAGGACAAGTGGGGAGGAATCGGGGAACACGGACTACTTCAAAAGCTATAGACAAAGTGTCTCATGAGGATCTTTGCGTTTTAGAAAGATTTCTTCACTTCTGGGGAAAATGCAGTTATGACGGTGAGTGTCTAATTTCTACAGCCCAGAGTCCTATGGAAATGGCCAACTAAATAAAAATAAAGAAAGAAACAAACAGGGGAAACATGTGGTAATGTCCAGGGACTGGCAGGGTGTGTCCACAGTCCAGTGTACAGGTTCAACACAGCTAGGGTAAACAATGACACCAGATCTAGTCAACCGTATTTCCTAATATATACAGGACCACGTCCTCTCTAAACAGAGCTACGTCTTCTTTTGACGCATGCATGCCTTATTTATCAAAATTAATCCTAGCCTTGGCTACAAAGGAATCTTCAATAAATCCCTAAGACTGGAAATTTTACAGGCCCCACTGTCGGATCATGAAACTAAACTAAAATTGAAAACATTCTAATAAAAGTGTATATAGAGACAATTCAATTGCTTGGATATTAGGCAAAATAAAAACTACATTGGCATGGAACTAAAAAGCAAACCGAGGCCGGCGCTGCGGCTCAATAGGCTAATCCTCCGCCTTGAGGTGCCGGCACACCGGGTTCTAGTCCTGGTCAGGGTGCTGGATTCTGTCCCGGTTGCTCCTCTTCCAGTCTGCTGTGGCCCCGGGAGTGCAGTGGAGGATGGCCCAAGTGTTGGGCCCTGCACCCCATGGGAGACCAGGAGAAGCACCTGGCTCCTGGCTTCGGATCAGCACGACGCGCTGGCCGCAGCAGCCATTGGAGGGTGAACCAACGGCAAAAAGGAAGACCTTTCTCTCTGTCTCTCACTATCCACTCTGCCTGTCAAAAAAAAAGGAAAAAAAGCAAACCAAATATACAATTTTAGCAAGTATTCAATAAGCATACATGCATGTGAACAGTCCATGAAAGAGTTCTTCCTAAAAAATACTTTGTGAGAAAATGTGCAAGGAAACAACATTTCCTATGCTCTATGAACCATTCGAGGGGACAGGAAAAGACAGAGATCTTCCTAAATGACCTGCTGTCAAACAGTTGGATTCAAAACATGACAATTAATACTTGAGATATAAAAGCCATAGATAAATCTCACTTTTGTGTATCAGTACAAAAATCCTTCATAGAATGTTACCAAGTGACAGCCAGCAGAATGTTAAAGGATGATGATGCACAGCCGAGAAAGGATTGTCCTAGTGATGTGGAAGACATTACTGTACTATTAATGGAGTTCAACACTCGAAACAGCCAAGCAATATCATAATGTTATACACATCATAGACTCCCCAAAAGTTCATCAAATTTAATTTCCATTCCTGGATAATTGCAGACAGAATTCTTACTAAATTTGTTTTTTTTTTAAGATTTATTTATTTATTTGAAAGGCAGAGTTACAGAGAGGCAGAAGGAGGGAGAGAAAGGATTTCCATCTGCTGGTTCACTCCCCAGATGGCTGCAACAGCCAGAGGTGTGCCAATCCAAAGCCAGGAGCCAGGAGTTTCTTCCTGGTCTCCTGTGTGGGTGCAGGAGCCCAAGGACTTGGGCCATCTTCCAGTGCTTTCCCAGGGCATAGAAGAGAGCTGGATTGGAAGTGGAGCACCCAGGACTTGAACTGGCACCTATATCGGATGCTGGCACTGCAGGAGGCAGCTTTATCTGCTACGCCACAGCGCCGGCCCCTAATAGAATTCTGAGAGTCATAGAAATAGTCCAAGACAATCTGAGGCTTAAATACTAGGAAGAAGAAAATAATTGATTGAGTTTCAACTTCTATTCTTGATAACCTACAAAACATATAGGAAGAATTTGGAAATGCACTAAAATCAGAGTACTTAATGAGGTGGCTAGGTACAGGATAAATATACAAGCATTTGTAGCTTTAATGTACACTACAATGACCTCTTAGTAAATATATAAATAAATTAATAGTTATCAGATTTGGATAGCCTGAGATGCCTATTGAATTCCTGGGAAAGGATTGAGAAAAAAATGGGCAGGAACTGCATGATGAAAATGCATAGTTTTATGGAAAGACATAAAGTATGACTTACTACGATGCATAGCATGCCGTTCTGCTGACAGCAGAACGATGGATTTATAGCTGTGATGAAATTACAATATGCATATCTGGAAGACATCAACAAGGGAGTGACGCCTGGAACCAGGATATGATCAACCAGGACAGGACTTTGTGGAGAAGGGGACCGAGTCCAGAGTGCTGAGAGGAGTTGCGTTTTAGGGATGTCATCCAAGGTATGGGCCGAGCTTGAGGAGGCGGGGAAGAAGCCTTGGGGGTGAGTAGAAAGTCAAGGGCACAGTCGTGGGATCCTCAGCAGGAGAAGCTATCCTAGGGCTAACAGGCCATGGGAGCGGTGAAAATAGTGACAGGTGGCGCACTTGACTCCTGAGCACAGGGGCTAGGAGCATTTCAGGGAGAAGGAGGGACCACTCATGACAAATGCTGGCCAGGGGGAGGTCAGGTGAGGGCACAGAGGGACCTGGGGCCCAGCAGCCTGGCTGTTTGTGGTATACATTAGGCTGCAAGTGCAGTGGACTAGGGGAGGAGTGGCCTTGGGATAAAGAGGCAGGTTGTGAGGAATAGTCCAGTGCAGGACACAGTTCCCCTTAAATGATGTGTGGATGGCACGCAAGGAGGATTTTAGCCTATGTAGCTAATTAAATTGTGTTATACTTACTGAGATGGGAAAAGGTTAATGGAGTAGACAAATCTCTAGCAAGACTGATCAAGAAAAATACAGAAGATGCAACTATGCTCAATATAAAGTTTAATGAGACATAACTACGGATAACATAGAATTGGAAAATCTTAAAAGAAAATGTTAAGTAACTACAGGCTGAGTGTTCTTAACTGAAATACTTGGAAGCAGATGAATCTCAATTTTTAAATTTTTGCCTTTGGTTTTGGATTTTGGAATATTTGTGCATACATTATGAGACATCTTGGGTAAAGGGCCCAAGTCTAAATATGAAATTTATTTATTTCATATATACTTTATGACATAGCTTGAAGGTAATTTTGTACAATATTTTTTTTTGACAGACAGAGTTAGACAATGAGAGAAAGAGACAGAGAGAAAGGTCTTCTGTTTTCCATTGGTTCACCCCCCAAGTGGCCGATCCGAAGCTAGGAGCCAGGTGCCTCCTCCTGGTCTCCCATGCGGGTGCAGGGCCCAAGCACTTGGTCCATCCTCCACTGCCTTTCCGGGCCACAGCAGAGAGCTGGCCTGGAAGAGGGGCAACCGGGACAGAATCTGGCACCCCGACTGGGACTAGAACCCAGGGTGCCGGTGCCGCAGGCAGAGGATTAGCCTAGTGAGCCGTGGCGCCAGCCTGTATAATATTTTTAATAATGTTGTGTTTGAAACAAAGTTTTATGGTGTGAGATTTTTCCACTGTGGCATCATGTGGCTACTCAAAAAGTTTGGGACTTTGAAAAATTTCAAATTTTAAATTTTTGCTCTCAACCTGTACAAATCAATAAGTTGGTAAACCAATGCAAGTGGAGAATATTTTGAAAAGAATGTCAAAATTGGGAAAATGGAAATTAAAATCTGACAATGTCAATAATTTCTTTAACATTGAAAGAATTTCAATTATTGCCTCCCCAATTATGTGTATGTGTGTGTTATGGATACATGAGGAAGGTCATTTCTAGGCTTAGATTGTATTATGAAGAAATTTTACTACTTTTAAGAGACAGATAATAGTACATAAAACTCCGAATGTATTTATAAGGATACTTAGAAAGAAATGTATTGGGGTCGCATTGTAGCAAAGTGGTCATAGCCACCCCCTGCAGTTCTGGCATCCTATATGGACACCCCTTCAAGTCCCAGTTGCTCTGCTTCTAATCCAGCTTCCTGCTCATGTGCCTGGGAAAGCAGCAAAGGGTGGCTCAGCTACTGGGACCCCGAACCCACGTCGGGGACCCAGAAGAAGCTCCTGTGTCCTGGCTTCGGACCAGCCCAGCTCTGGCCATTACAGCCATTTAGGGCGTGAACCAGCAGATGAAAGATCTCGTTCTCTCTCTCTCTCTCTCGTAACTCTGCCTTTCAAATAATTGAGTAAGTCTTTAAGTAAAGCAAAGGAAATGTATTTGTAAGGAAGGGTATGCGATTCCTTCTTCTCTCCTCACCATCTTAAACACGAATTTGTTTCACCTGCATTCCTTCAACAGGCAGCAATGTCTACAGATGCACACAAGATTTGGAGGTGATTCTGACTTCCTGCAGGGATGCCAGCGACTTGGTGAGATGCAGGAAAAGAAGGGAGGCGGCCGAGGGAAGGAGGATGGGATTGGAAGTTGGGACAGGTATGGGGAGATGTGTGGACACAGGGATGGCGCCTTCTCCGGTACGTTCTTGGACAACTCAATATGGCTCTGTTTTACATCCAGAAAGGCAGTCAGTGCACAGCATCTTTTTTGCTGGAGGCTTCCTGTTGGAGGACCTTGCTGAAGGCACTGACCATTGTCCCTTCTTCCCCCAAGTTGCTTCTCTTTGCTGGGAAGTCCTGTTCTTATTTTGTGGATGTGCATGGGCTCCTCTGGTCCTTGAGCGTGAGTTGATCGCACTGTCACACAGTGCACCCTGTGACTGGGGGTGAGTCCCTGCTCCTTGGGCTCTCCATCCTCCAGCCAGTGTTCTCGGACTCCTTGGAAAAAGGCTGGACGTTGGATTTGGGCTCCTTCCCACCATCTGGGTTTATTTAAAAACAATGTGCGGCAAATGAGAAGTTTGGAGAGACCCGGGAGTGGCAAAGGCAAGGCTCTTTGCACTTTTAAAAAAGTGGGGGCGGCCATCTGGCCTGGCAAAGACACTCATCTTCCATCTCCACCGCTGCAGGGTTGGTTACCATTAAGTTCTGTGTGAATAAAATGGCAGTAGACATGCAGGTAATATTACAGGGCAATAAATGTTTAAGAGCCTTGGGGGTACGAGCTTTCCAAACGGAGTTCAGACCCAGATGCTAAAAATACTTCATATACGTGTGTGTGTGTGCGTGTGTGGGTGTGCACGTGCGTAACATTTTTCAGACTTCTGGCTTTAGCTCACATAATGGGAGAATTTTCTCCCCCTCGCCCTGTTCTTTCAACATTCGGGACTGTTTAAGAGTTTCCTGGCTGCAGTCTCCTCCTCCTCCCCCTTTTTTTTTTCTTTTTAACTGCACTGGGTAGAAGAAGCATGAGGGAAATGTAGTTAAAATTCAAAATGCTTTCCCTTTATCATTACCATGAATCAACACAATAAATGAGCCCCTTCAGAGCACGGTAATAAGAATTTGATAAATCATCAGCCAAAAATTAACTAGATGTCAAAACAATCTTTGGGAAGTGTGATGGATTAGGGGTGATAGCAGCAATTAATCTCCCAGCGTGAGCTCACCGGAGAGCCCCAATGTAGGGAGATGGATGTGGGGGGGGATCTGGGCCTTGCAAGGTCAGGACTCTTCTGGAAGGAGTGGAGGGTGGAGGCTGGGGGAGGAGAGGGAGGGAGGGAGTGGGGGGAGGGAGGGAGGGACAGAATCACTGATTCTGCAATACTAGGTTTGCCATCTCGGAGCTAGAGGTCAGTTTCTGCCTTTGAACAGCTCCGTCTCCAGCTGCTCCCTGTGATGAGGCAAGCACTTTTCCTCCCGCGCTAATAAATGCCACAAGTCAGCTTGTGGGGCTCCGCACACGGCCTGCCAGTGTGGGAGACCTCAGAGGGCTGAAGGCAGAGAGCCAGAGCCAGGCTCCTGGTAAAGCAGGGCTGGGAGGAAGGGGTCTTGGGGGGGGGTGCAGGGAGCAGTCAAAGAGGAGGGGGGAGTGGATGGGAGTCTGGGAAAATCTGAGCGGTAGTGGGAGCGCCTGAGGACAGAGCAAAAGGCCATGGGTCAGTGCTGGACAGCCCGGGGCCCAGCCCATCCCAGGCGGTAAGGTCAGGTCCACGGAGAGAGAGGAGAAGCACCTTAGGCGCCAAGCTCATAAATCTCCCTCTTTGGGGCAGGCCTGCCTCTTCTATTTGGTACTGTGTGCGTGTGTGTGTGTTCAGTAGGATTCATCATATGAGAAGAGAGAGAGGCTGCAGGAAAGGCTGAGGGGCCTACGTGGGAAATTGTGGGGGGTGACTGCGAGGATGGTGGGGTTGGGGTGTCCATGAGACCAGCAGGAAGTAGGAAGAAGGGAGGGGCATACGGCGCCACTTGGCCATCTGGGGAGCGGAGCTCATGCTCTCCTGGGAGACACTTGGTACTGACGGCCACCGCTCCTCTGGGTCCTAGCTCATGGTTGAGATATTTAGGGTGTGCTGACTCAGGCCACGGGAGGTGACATTCCTGGGTTATTGCTTTATCCCGCTAAAGAAATAGGAGAGTTCTTTGTTAGGAATGGGTCCTGTAAGACGTAGCAGGTCAAAGCTTTGATGCTGCCCTGTTAACATCAATAAGTGCTTCCTGGCTGGCTTTTATCATCAGAAGACAATTGTAATGTAAGGCCCCATTGACAACCCTCTAATGCCCGTTTGTGCACAAAGCCCTATGAGAATCCCAGGTCTTCCCCAGGCAGGGGGAGGTCCTGGTGGATGTATATGTATAAGGTACACCTTCCTAGTGTAGAACAATGGGATACTGGGACTTGGAGTACAGTCCTCCCAACACTCCTTGACATGCAGAGTAGAAAAGTTAGGTTGGAAGGTTAAATGTTTTGTGGGACAACATGGATGCCACGAGGAGGCAAAGGATACAGGTGGGGTTCCCCAACCCAGCTGCTGTGTCTCATCTTTGAACTCTGCTGCCGTGATACTGGTGATGTTGGTGAGGGTTGGAGGGCTTGGGTTGCTTCCAACCCAACCCAAATACACTTGCAGACTCTCTAGAGTGGAGAGTTTTCCAGAGCAAGGACTTGGCACTCTCAGGCTGCCAGGAAAAAACAATGGGAAGCCAGTCTGATTTTCAAGGGATTTGCAATCAAACCAGTCTCTGGAAAATGCAAATGGACTTCTTGTTACTTCCCTGCTGGGGACGTGGCATTTCTGTGCCTCAGTTTCCTCCCTGTAACAGGGAAAGGATGATCACCCCATCTCCTACGTCAAGAAGGTCATGTGAGTTGGGTGAACTCTCCCTCTACGCAGTCCATTGCAATGGTGGTGAGCAGTCTTCTGAACTGACGACCTTGTCCTTCCTCCATCATGGCCATGACCCCCTTCTTATCTCCCGAAGGTTGGACAAGTTTTGCACTCTCTGGCTATGCCTGGAAGCCGACAGGAGGAAGTCTCCATGCTACCACCTGGCAGAAGGTTGAGGGTGCTGGCCCATGTGCTTCCATGCCCTGCTTTTTTATTGTGCCTTACCCATTCTTGATTAGCTTCCCATCTTTCTGTCTTAGCAGAGCTTGGATGAACGTGCACCATCATTCTTCTCCCCTTTCCTGTGAGCCCACTTGGCGGGGGTTTCCTGGACACTTGCCATAAGTTGCATGTGTCTGCCCAGGCCACGCACGTCTCCTGTACCAGACTGTCCCAAATGATCACGAGGGCTGTGAGTTTAGAAGACCTGGTCTCTCTAGGGGTCTTGCTCTCCACTCTAGCGCCTGGGGCCAGTGGCCAGCCCAGTTCCTATGAGGCACCAGTGTGACGCTGATGAATTCCAGAAGGAGGAAGCTACCCTTCATGGCCGAAAGGCCCCAACAAGCCATAGCTAATTTGAGTTTCACTTGACTCAGTACAGCATCTTGGATTTCATGCTATGCCTGTACCGTTAAAAACACTGACAGACATACACACATATGCACAACCCTACACCCATAGCCATACGTTGCATCACACACCCAGTCATGTATACCCACCGTTATAAATGCATGAGCTTATCACAGGTGCATGGGTTCACACTCGTATAGAGTCAGACTCAGGCTGAGACACACATACCTTCATATATGGCCACATATTCATATTGACACACACACACACACAGAGTCCAATTTTTGTTGCCATAACAGAACACCACAGGCTGGGTCATTAATAAAGAAAATAAGTTGATTTGGTTCATGATCTTTAAAATTAATTTCATTGGTTTAAAGTGGGAGACCGGAGCTAGTGTTGGGGCACAGTGGGTTGAGCTGCTGCCTCTGATGCTGGCATTCCATATGGAAGCCCGTTGTGGGGTGACTTGTGTCACTCTCCCTCCAAGAACACCTGTTGCAACTTTAACGCTGGTATCTCAGAATGTGCTCGTATTTGGAAACAGGATCTAAGACACAGTCATCCTGGAGCAGATTGGGCTCCTAATTCAAGTGATTGGTGTCCTTTTAGAAGAGAAGGGCGACCCGCAGTGGGGCATGGATGACAGAGTGTTGCTGCTGCAAGCCAAGGAGTGCCGGGCAAGGTCTGGAGACCGCCAGGAGCTGGGAAGACGCCAGGAAGGCCATGGCCCTTCCAACGCCTTGCATTTGGACTTTCAGCTTCCAGGGATCAGCTGTTTTGTGTTATTGTTATTGCTGTTGGTTTTTTTTTTTTACCTTTGAAGCTACCTAGTTTCTGCCGCTTTGTTAAGGCAGCCATAGGGAACTAACACAAATGCATAATTTGAAGAAGAAAATGAGATCGATTCAAAACAAAACCTCTTGCTTCTGAAAAAATAAGCATGTGAAAGCAGCCCACCACCGTCCAGGCTGGTGCAGGTGCACAGAGGGCAATGCACCATCTGCCATCTGCTCAGCCCAGCCCTGGCTCCTCTCCGCCCCACGTCCCCGCCTCTCTCATCCATGCTCAGCCCACTCCTGCCACCTGGGCCTTCCCTGGATCCTCAGCCTGGCCAGGCCAGCTCCTCCTCACTGCCCTTGCACAGGCTCCTCCTCCTCCCCAGGAGCACCCTGGCCAGCTCCTTCAGGTCTTGGCTCAAGTGTCAGCTTCCGGGTGAGGCCTGCAGCCCCTCAAATCTACCACACTCCCAATTGCCCTTACTTTCTTGCCAAGATAGACTATAGAATGAACTTACTTATCGTACACGCTGTCTATCTCCCCATGAGAGTGTTAGTTCCAAAACAGAAAGCAATTGTTTTTTTCTGTTTTGCTCCCTGCGGTATGCCCAGTGCCTAGAATAGTGTCTGGTAAACATGAGGTGTTCCATGGATCTGTCTGAATTAATGGAATCTTCCTTTCTTGGGCAATCTGGTTCTCATGGATGGTCTCTATCGGGAAGTGTCAGATCTCTGGGAGTTGAATAGTTTTAGGGTGTTTTTTTTTAAATATTTGTTTATGAGAGAGAGAGAGAAAGAGAGAGAGAGAGGTCGAGGGATCATATCCTATCTGCTTGTTCGCTCTCCAGTTTTTCTCTGGGATGGGGCCAGAACTGGGAGCTTGGACCTTAATCCAGGTCTCCCTCTTGAATGTCAGGAACCTAATCACTTGAGCCGTAGTTCTCGTCTCCTAGGATCTGAGTTAGTAGGAAGCTGGAATATCTGATGAGAGCTGGATAGCAAACCTAGGTACCCCGATACTGGATGAGGGTACCCTAACCACTGTCTTAGCTGCTTGGCCAAATGCCCACCTCAGCATGTTTAGGCTTATCTGGAGGAGGCATAAGTTTAAAAAACCAGAATGCACTCCAACCTTTAGGTAGGAGTGAGAGGCTGGATGGGCCAACTGGGGCCCGAGCGGGGCCCACCTGCTGTGTACTTCTGCCTTCACAGTGACGTGGCCAGGATGAAGGAGATAACACATTTAAAAGTACTCCGAGATCTTAAACAAAACACATGCATGGAAGTGGAGCGTTATTATATAAACTAAATCCAGAAGTGTATCACGAAATGGCCCGACTGAAACACCATCAGGCTCAGAGCAATTTTTTCCCTTGAGAAATGTCATGGAACGGTCCACAAGACCATGATGCAATTTTCTTTCCCATTTTCTTTCTTATCAAGTGTTGCTACCTTCCGAAATTTCAGCACAGGTGCGGTCTTCTTTTCTCCTAGCTGGTACACAGATTCACGGCAGGCTTTCTGGATTGGACTGAGAGTGGCAAGGCTGTGCAACGCACTGGGCCATGAAAATGACTTCAGCCTTTCTCTACAAAGAAAGTGGTTCTTACCACTGGGAATCAAATGCATTACTGAGAACATACGGCTGCATATTTAATTATGTCAAACCCTGCAGCGTTGTATTGTTTGTTTCATATTTCAAGTGCTCTTTGTTGAGCAGGGATGTTGAGAATTGAACTATGTGATATCACTTCTTTTTAAGGGCACTCAGTGTAACCTGAACAATAGTTGCTCCTGTCAGAACTACTGCGTGCAGACTGTAAATACTATTTCCTTCTTCCTTGGCCCAGTCTCTGTACTATCAAGCGCCCTCTGCTGGCTGGAAGAAGGGCGGCAAAGCTTTGGGTTAACTTCTATGACTCAAAAACAGATTTTAGTCCAGGCATCCAGTCCATGTCTGAATCCTACAAGGTTGCTGAGAAATGGCTTCCATCAGATAGAGAAAGCTGTTAACAAGGAAGGGTTGACTGGACGAAGTGGGTCGTGAGTCCTGTTTTCTGTTTGTAGCTATAGAATAACACTTCCTGGACACTGGGTTCTGGGATGGATGGAGTGAAAGAACAGGGAAAATCCAGGGAGATGCACCATGATTTATAAAGCAGTAACTCAAACTAGAATCGTTGCTTCAGTCCTGAATCAGGCCAGCTCCGATGCGCACGCCATTCAATCCTGATCAAGTCCCAGAGATAAATGCCTGGTGTTACATGTTTATATGGTAGAGCTTTTCTCCAAATTAAACACATTTCTCAAACTATTCTCAAACTATTCTTTGATGATTACTCTTTACAAAATATGTTGATCCTGGGAGGGAGGATGACGTAGAAGTAGATTAGACATTGGAAGTCAGAACCAGGTTCATAAAAATGATTTTTCCTCTTTATTAACTGTATAACATTGGGCTCCACACTTGTAGGAAAATAACATCTGCCTCATAGGGTAATTTTGAAGACTCAATGAGAAAACGTCAACACAATTCTTATTAAAGAACCTGGCATATTGTGAGCAACAAGTAAATATTTTTTTCATTTCTTCTTTATGCCTGATGCGCTTGACTCTAATTCCAAGCTCACAGCATATCTACATTCCTAAAGTCAAACAAAGGATTTTCTGGTCATCTTTTCTCTTTAATATGATATTATCCTGGCTTGTGGGGTGGGAAGAAAGAGGGACAGAGACAGCAAGAGGAGAGAGACTGTCACAGGAGCACCTGCAGTTGTTTTTGTGTTGGTGGTGGTAGCTGCCGAAAAAGTGAAACAGGAGAAGGTGGAATAGGAAGGACAAGCCAGAACATGCCAGAATGTGGGTAACTGGGGCTTAGAGAAGACGTCTGGACCTGTGTTGTGATGCTGGTTCATGTCCTGGCTGCTCCACTGCCCATCCATTTCCCTGCTAATGTGCCTGGGGAAGCAGTGGAAGATGGCCCAAGTGCTTGGGCTCCTCCACTCATGTGGGTGATCCGGAAGAAGCTCCTGGTTCCTGGCCTTGGCCTGGCCTGGTCCCAGCTGTTGTGACCATTTGGGGAGCAAACCAGTGTATGTTGTGGGTTCAAGATTTATCAATATTATATAAAACTAACTCTGCCCAACATATTAATTCTGCTGATGGATGAAAACATCCAGGGCTTGTACTTTTATTACCCACAACCCTGAAAATTCAGAGGCAATGGCCCAGAGAACCAGGGTGGGTTAGAAATCCACACGTTCCTGGGGCTGGCCCCGTGGCTCACTAGGCTAATCCTCTGTCTGTGGCACCAGCATCCCATATGGGCGCCGGGTTCTGGTCCTGGTTGCTCCTTTTACAGTCCAGTTCTCTGCTGTGGCCCAGGAGTGCAGTGGAGGATGGCCCAAGTGCTTGGGCCCTGCACCCACATGGGAGACCAGGAGGAAGCGCCCGGCTCCTGGCTTCGGATCGGCACAGCGCGCTGGCCATAGCAGCCATTTAGGGGGTGAATCAATGGAAGGAAGAGATTCTGTCTCTATTTCTGTCTCCGTCTCTGTCTCTCACTGTCTAAATCTATCTGCCAAACAAATAAAAATAAAAATAAAGAAATCCACACGTTCTCCCCTGTGATCTGAGAGCTGACTGGGAGGATTGTTCCTGTCAAGAGATAAAGCGCTGAGGCCACTTACTCCTGCCTCCTACAGGTGCTTCCTGGAGAGAAGACATTCTTTCCAGAAGCTTCTGGATCACTAAAGAGAGCCTGCACCGAACAGTCCTCCCAAAGGAAGCCACGGGGTTCAGCCTGTGCAGTGTTTGGAGCATCCCCGGCAGCTGATTTCAGAGGTTGGCTGGTGTTCAAGGTCGGATCACTTATTCAGGACCTGGTCCACACCAGAGCTCTTTGATCTTTCAACACAGTTGTGAGGGAATAAACCCCGAGCGATGGGAATAAAGCGAGGAAGTGTAGGAGGAAGAAGATCTCAGACTCATTCACCTCTGGATGTTTATTCTCATGTTTTTCCACCTGCCACCACCCTCCTATACCCACTGCAGTGAAGGAGGTAGCCAAGCTTTGAAAGGGAATTTCTTTTTACTATGTTGGTACCCACTAGTTGCAGGCAGGAAGAAAATTCATTTAAAAAAATTGTTTTTGTGTTGAAAGAAGTTACTTATGGGTAGATCAATGGGATTATACTGTTACAATTAAGCCACAGAAATTATCAATATAGTTGCTAAGGATAGAAAACTGCTTCTCCCATTATTGCACTTATAAAAATTTACATTGAAGCCAGTCTGTCGTTACACACGGCAGCTGCATTTCGGGTGAGTTATTACCCATGTTGTAGTGAAAACATCATGAATTCCGACTTCTTTGCATTTGATTTCCTGTCTTACAACTTATGGAGTGAGTGTGTTATTTACTTATGCAATATCTACAAATATCTGCTGTGTGATATCTCCTTTGGTGGGTGTGTATATGTGTTTGGGGGATAGCACAGAAATAAATATAATGTGTAGTTAGCCAAGTGTGGCCATGTGGCCTCGCAGGCAGCACAGAAGCAAGCATAAGTGGGGTTATTTGGGGCCATGGTGGTCACAGGATTCTTGGAGGATGATGTTTGAACTTCATCCTTGAAAGACTGGTAAGAGTTAGCAACATAGTGTGGGAAGGAAAGGAGGCGCGAGTCAAGCAGATGGAAAAGCCGGTGAACAATCTAGGAGACAGAAGACCTGGCCCAGGCCCAGAGCTGCAGATGGGCCTGGATGCTGGGGTGTGGGGCAGAGGTGTGGCAGAGGGATGGAGATGGTGCTGGGGAAGCAAGCAGAGGCTGGAGGTCGGATGTCCTCGTGTAACATTTCGAGGAATGTGTTGGCAACATAATCCTCCAATTCCTACACCGATGGGGTTTGGAGGCAGGACCTGGGGGAGGTAACGAGGCTCGGATGAGGTCAGGACAGGGAGGACCCACGCCGGGCTTGGCGGCTTCACAGGAAGAAGGGAGACCTCAGCTTGCAGGCTCACGCAGCAAGGAGGCCCGCACCAGACGCAGCCCTGAATCCACTCTTCCGAGCTTCCAGAACCGTAGGAAACAAACACTGGCAAATTGCTTTTCTTGATAAATTACCCAGTCTCTGGTATTCAGTGAGAACAGCGCCAAATGGACAAAGGCAATTTATTTACTCTGTTCCAGGAAGAAAAGAGACGCGCGGTGATCACCGCTTCTCTAAGCAACGCCATGGCGCTATTATCCTGTGTGATTATTTTGACTTGATTTGAAATGTTTATTCCAATACTTAGATGAATGTCTAATCAGAAAGCTTGTTAAAACTGCCTTACATATGTGAAACACCTTCACAATAATAACAAGATTTGTAGCGAACCGATATTATGTTTTTAATTGCTTTTGTCAGTCAAAAATATCAACTGAACCCCTACTTGAAGCTGAATGCTGTCTTTGAGCTGGGAGAAGGCAACACAAAGGCAACACAGGAAAGCCTTGATTAATTCCAGCACTCGGGGCATGCGTGTTCTGATTAATTAGCTTTGCAGGTGAGTTCCTGCTGAACCCTTTATGACCTGTAATGATTTTTGTTTCAACTCTTTTAAAAATCTTGGTCAAACTTTCTGGAAACATGGTGACCCTAGCACAAGGTTTCACTTCCTCTCACTCAGACTCTAATTGAAATGACCAGCACAATCTACACGTAGGAGAAACCCCCTATCAGTGCAGGAAACAGACGAGAGAAGTCAATTGCATGGGAAAATATGAAGCCATGTCTGCTGTGCGGCACAGCCCAGGAGGGCTGGCGTGGAGAGGACGGGGACTCTGTTTCTAGTGCTGCCAACAACTGAGCCGCTGGGCCCCGTAATTCACCCCGGGCTGACTCAGTGTTCTCATAAATAAAATGGAACTGCTGGGTCAAGTGGTCCCCAGAGCCTCCTTCAGCCCTAGGTATCAACGAGGGGACTTCAAAAAATTATAGAAAATGGGATTAAAGGAAACGTTTATTTTGGTGCCAAAAATTGTTGAGGGATGTCCAAAAATTTCATGGAAAAACACAGAGATGAAAAATTACGCAAGGATTTAATTTGTTCTGCACCAAAATAAGTGTTATCTTTTAAGTCCATCTTTGTGTGTGTGTATGTGTGTGTATGTGTGTGTGTGAACATGTTGAAGTCCCCTAGTATCGTACCAAGTTGGTTACAGCACATGCAGTGTGAAGGGATTATCTGCTTTAGTTGTGCAGTAACCACATAGGTTCAAGTCCCACATGGTTCACAAATCAGCTGCGTCAAAGTTGCCTGACTTCTAGAGGCCTCGGTTTATTCATTTGTAAAGGAAAGCTAATTCCTAGTCTTCTAGATTGTTGCAACGACTAACTTAGATAAAGTCCATGAAGTTATAGCAAAGTCTGGGGTATGTTACACATGGAACAAATGCTATTAGCCTCACCATCATTGTTATTTATGATAAAAGGAACATGTGAATAAATTTATAATTATACTTGCAAAGCCATATTCATAAATGCAATCCCTGCAAATCTCATTTGGGATCAAAAGAAAACATACACTGTTTACAAGCCCGTATTTGTGTGTGTATACCTGGAGGGTGCTCAGAGAAGTTCAAGGACAATGGAATTAAAAGATTTTATTTTGCTACAACAGAATTCAAAATCCATGCATAGCTCTTCATAATACAAAATTTTCATGAATAGTTGCAATATCTCATATTCATGGATTTTAAATATTTTAGCACCAAAACAAATTACTTTTTGGATTCTACCTTGCACAAACTTTTTGAAGTATTCTCTTATAACATATATATGTGTGCTGTTAATCATAGACAGTACACCCGCATCTATATGATATGTGATAAGGAAGTGGCAGAAGAATAAGAAACAAAAGATGAGATGAACTTGGGATGATTTTCCACAGTATGTGAATTTTAATGATTTGACAAGATTTAAAAAAGAAGTGGTGATCAGTGAGGCACAAGTCCGACCAGCTTGATAAAAAGAGCAAAAGCCAGGAGTTGGTTGACAAGTTAGTTTAAGGGCTGTGTTTTGTAAACCCGAACAAGCATGCCCAGGAGAGCGGCCTCTTCACTTGCCTCTCCCTTCAGGCCAACAGCTCAGCCACAAGTGGCGTCTTCAGAGGCTGTGAAAAGCAGGAATCACGGGCCCCACTCCAGCCACCCTGTCACATTCTTTCCCTTGTCTGTTACCCTCTGTCTGGCGAGGACCCAAAACCTCCCAAGCAATGGGAACAGCTAGCTACCATCTGGCCTGAGTCCCTGGGCCGGGACCACTTCCTTGTGAAGGTTCCTGGTCCACATCCCACTAGACCATGCCTTTGGGTTGAGTTGGCCTTGCCTCAAAGAGATAAGGTTAATGTCTTAACTCTTGAAACTCAGAATGTGATCATATGCAGAAATGGGGTCTTTGCAGAGGTGGTCAAGTTAAAATGAGGTTATTAGGGTGGGCCATGATCCATGATGACTGCTCTGTCCTTACAGAGCAGGGACATTTGGACAGAGATACGCACAGAGCAAAGACAAGAAGAAGACACACAGGAGAGGAAACCATGAGAAGACAGAGGCAGGCAAGGGGATGAGGCTTCCACCGCCCCGGGAACAATTGGGAAAGGCAAGAAAGGATCCTCGCTGGCTGAGGTCAGAGGGAGCATGGCCCTGCCCGCACCTTGGCTTTGGAATTCTGGCCTCCATAACCGAGACACCACATGTCTGTTGTTCTAAACCACTCAAGGCAACAAACACAGGTGTCTCCCTGGTGGCGATGTTTGTGGCCAATGTGGCAGTTCCCATACCCAAACCACGGCTTGGCATTTCATAGACCGGCCGAGGTAGACTTTGTCGGGTGAACGTGAGGCGGAAGCTCTGTATCTTGGTGTCTTGTGGTGTGACTCACTTGTGTTTTGAGTTCCAGTTCTTCAATTATATGACCATGTAGTGCTCGGCCGATCAGCTCTGACTTCCTTGGGGGCAGGGACTGGGTCTTACTGTTATCCTCACTCTTGCATCTGAGAGCTGTGTGATATTGAGCAAGCAAAAACTTTCCCCTCGGTTTCCTCATCTACTGAATGGAGATGATCATCATTATATTGGCTCTTCTACTAAACATTTATTTATTTGTTTGAAAGGCAGAGTGACAGAGAGAGAGGGAAAGACAAGGCGAGATTGAGATTGAGATAGAGGGTACAGAGATAGAGAGAGATGTTCTCCATTCATCGGTTCACTCCCACTGCCAGCAAAAGCCAAGACTTGGCCAGGCCTGAGCCAAGACCCAGGAATTCCATCTGACTCTCTCACGTGGGTGGCAGGAACCCAAGCACTTGAGCCATCACCTGCTGCCTCCCAGGCTCATTAGCAAGAAGCTGGAATGGAAGTGCAGGACAGGAATTTGAGCCCAGGCTCTGATACGGAATGCAGGCGTTCCAAGTAGCAGCTTAACCCGCTGTGCCAGAGTGGTCACCTTTGTATGTACCTCATGATCTGAGGGGTAGGGGTCAAATGAGTTCTTTGCAACCCCACCCAATATAGCTGTTACATCAGTTTCCGATCTCCAAGATCTAGCCTGGCAGTACTATGGGTATTAATCAAAATGACTAAGGTGTAATGTTGTTTTCAGGGAACTTGTGATGCTTTGACCAAGTGGTGTGGGGGAGGAACGAGAAGGGCTGCGGGTTGTAACAGGGCTTAATCTTGCCCCAGCACTCACAGCAGAGAACCTGACCCAGGAGCCCTCGGGGGTTCTTTACAGGAGAAGCTGAGAGCACACTGAGCAGCTGTGAGTTCTCCCGGGTCTCACACTCCTCTCCTGGGGTGTGCAAGTGCGGGAGGTGCAGGCGAGGCCCTTGCGAGGCAGCCTGGATGCACCTGCTGGGTGGATAAAAGAGCAGCCGATGATTCATTACCTCTGTATTGATTTGGGAACGAGGTTTTCAGTCCCATCCAGGGTGAGACACAGGGGCAAACAGTGCACAGTCACACCACGGAGGGGAGAGAAAGAAAAAGAAAAATGACTCATTGCTTTTCAACTGAATGGAGGGTGTGGCTCTTTCGGCTTGGCTGTTTCCTTACTAGGTAATGCACCAGCACTCCTCTGCTCCTCGCGGTTTCCAAGTCCTTTCATTGAAGTTTATTCGTGGCTTTAGGACGCAGGCAGCATCTGTTTCAACTTCTGAGGCAAGGTCAGCCTTGGAGCCACAGTGACTCTGCCTAACATCGTTAAAAAAAAATGCATACGGACCAGCTGCCAAGATGGCCATGCAGAAAGAAAGGCCCATTATGCGGCCAGAAGTTCTCCTGCGGGAGAGAACCCTGCGGATCCCCCCTCCTGGTGTGCTCCCTACTCACCGTTCTCTGTGCACAGCATGGCTGAGGTTGCAAACCTTGTAGCTGAGAGGCGTGGGCACCTTTTGATTGACAGCCCTTACTTAGAGTGGGAGAGGAAAGAAGGTGGTCTTCTGTGAAGCCACTGTGGCCGCTGTGGCTCGCGTTAGATCTGCCTAATTTAGACAGACGGTGAGCCCCGCCTCAGCCTGGTTTTGTACTGATCATCAGACGCAGTTAGCCAGGGACGTGGTGCCGCTCCGCATGGCCAGGTACAGTCCTCCTTGCTACACCTCCTGTCTCCGTGGCCAGGGTAACAGAAGTTGTTGTGTATTTAAAGTGGCAGTCCAGGGCCAGTGTTGTGCAGTGGATTAAGCTCCTGCCTGTGATGTATGCATCCCATACAAGTGCCGCTCCCAGTCCTGGCTGCTTCTCTTCTGATCCAGCTCCCTGCTAATGCGCCTGGGAAAGCAGTGGAAGATGAGATGGCTCCAGTGCTTGGGTCCCTGCCACCCATGTGGGAGACCCCGATGAAGCTCCAGACTCCTGGCTTTGGCCTTGGCCCAGCCCTGGCTGCTGTGGCCATTTGGGGAGCAAAGCAGTGGATGGAAGACCTCTCTCTCTCTTTCCCTGTATCTCTACCTTTCAAATAAATAAAATAAATCTTTAAAAAAAATAAAATGACAGGTCAGTGGCTGTCGTGATGCGTCAGTCCTTGGGGTCCCGGCTGTGGGTTCCTCTGGTTCGGGGGGGGGGGGTAGCTGCATGCAGGCCAATCCGCTGCGCTGCACATCACCGAGCAGAAGTTCCTTCTGCTTGTCGTTCTTTGCCTCCGAGGAACTTGCCATCTGAAGTCAAGGGTGCCCTCCTTAACATTCTATTATTGCCTTCAACTGCACCTCCGCGTCCAGGGCTTGATCCTGCGCCTTTCATTGTGAAAATAGCCCGAGGCCGAGTTGGAAAAAAAAAAAAAGAAGCCTGCAAACCAGTTTTTAAGCGGTTTTTCACTTACCCAAAATGTCAAGTTACTGCACCCTTTAAATCTCAACAGATCTATTTGTAGGAATTACACCAACATCAGCAAGTTCCCGCCCCCACCCTCCCCCCACCCCCGCCCCGTCCCCGGGCGCCACCCTCCCAAGTCCAGGTGACTGTGGGAGGCCCTGTAATTGGGGGTAATCAGATCCTGGAGAGATTTTCCAATGGCGCTGGGATTCCTTTGACAGAAACTTTGGGGGAAGTGGAGTCGATCTAATGAAGTCCAGAATTTTCCAGACTCCTCTTAATATATCCATCATGTCCGGCCCCATCACTGACATGTTGACTCTCTTGTTTCTGATTTAAGCTGTCAGACCCAGTAAAACTGCCCCGACAGCTTCAGTATAGGTGGCAGACACTGACAAGATGTTCCTTATACCTAATGAAGGCTGAGCGCATGATAAACAGTGCCCGCATCCTAGCAACCCCATTTCCTCTGGTTTTCAGTTTTCTGGATCTTGACCTCCGCACTTTGAAATTCAGGAGAATTTGATACAGGCGTCTTAGGGATATTGAAAGTGTCACGCTCTGACATCAATATCCAAACAGAAAGCAGAGCAAACAGATGGGAGGCGGGAGGCGGGGACTTCATGGTCAGAGGGTCCCGAGTGGGCTGCCCGCCCTGAGAAACATGGGCAGTCGGTTCAGGGGGCTGGGGTGTGTCTCTGCTCCTCTCCCTGCCTCTGGCTGGGGCTGAATCCAAGAGAAGGTGGCAGAAAAGAACTCGCCTGCGGGAGCTGGGAAGGGGAGGAAGCCAAGTTTGCGCTTAGTGCAGTGACTTCCTGGGGAACAGGCTAAGCTCAGCGGCGAGGAGGCCCTGCACCCAGCAGTCCGCACCACAGAGGCCATGAGGCAAAAGAAGCGAAGTCCTCGTGGATGGAACACGTTGTGATGACGCAGGAAAGACTCCCTGCCTTTTGGCCTGGGCTGGGAGCCTGTGGTCGCCCCTTCCGGTCTGCTCCCCTCCGCCTCTGCCTCCTGCTGCCCCAGGGTCTCTCCGGAGGACCAACCACCCCTCCCCATGCAGGGGGAGACCACGGAGCGTCCCAGGGCCCCAGGGCGCAGAGCAGCGCCGCCTTCGCCTCCACCCACCTCCTGCCGCCCCCCAGCCCGCGGTGAGCGCTCACAAATCCAGTTAAGGGTGAAATTTCGCCATTTCCTCTGTGGCACACAGAGGTTTTTATGCGATGACAACTGAATGGATTTCTTCTATGCTGAAGTCTCCGATTCTCATAGAGTTGCCAGAGGCACACACACACACAAAAGCCAGCACTTTGGCAGCAATAAACAGCTTTTTTTTTGTCTTCCAAAAGGCTTCTAGGTCTGTTTTGTTGTTTCTCCCTCATTTCTCTCTTAAAAATGTTTTTGCCTTGTGTGTGCAAGCAGGAGAGCGAGTTGTAGTTTGCTTTTACTCGGTAGCAGGTTATGGCCCATGTGGGGAAGTCACCGATTGGCAGGCCCTTGTCTGACCCAGGGTGAGCACTCTGCCTGCTCCGGGGTCTCCTGGCCCGCTTGGCAGGGCCCTGGCCTTCCCTTGTGGAGAGTGAGCTGCGAAGCATATCCGTTGTCCAATACGTAGACATCCCAGCCATGAGCCAAGCAGGACTCAATTTCCTGGCCGGAGTTTTTTGGACTCTGATCACTCCAGGTGTTGGGAGCACTCAGGAAATAAGAGATAGAACATGTGTGCCTGTTTTTAGAAGGAGCACAGAGTTCTTGTTGGTGGGGACCCAGACTGTTGGCCTGCAGAGCGAATCCTGAAAGAATAAAAAAAGAAAGAGAAAGTGTAATGATTATTGATGGATCAAAATGGAAAGCTCCAGGGACCATGCGATTTGAAAGGAGAGGGTCTCTTGACACCTGGTAAACCCGGCCACCTCTCCCTGCTGGGGTATCGATGGATTACTTCTGAAGGCGGAAATGAGACAGGAGCGAGAGGGTTTAATGACATTGGTATGTTTTGCTGACTTCATCCTGAAAAGAGATTACTTTTTAAAAAACAAGTTTATAATAAGATGAGCAAGTAGGTGACTTATCACGGCTGGTGTTGTGGCACGGTGGGTTAAGTCACCGCCTGTGACACCGGCATCTCATGTTGGAGTGCCAGTTCCAGGCCTGGCTGCTCCACTTCCCATCCAGCTCCCTGCTAACGCACCTGGGAAAGCAGCAGAGGACGGCCCAAGAGCTTGGGCCCCTGCACCAGCCTGGGAGATCAGGATGGAGTTCCTGGCTCCTGCCTTCAGCCTGGCCCACTCCTGGCTGTTGTGCCTATCTGGGGAGTGAACTTCTCTCTCTCTCTCTCTTTCTCTCCCTCTCTCTCTGTTTCTCTGCCTTTCAAATATATATATATATATATATATACATATATACATATATATATACATATATATATATTTTAAAAGACACTTAGGGTCTTCATAAAGTTCATGGAAATGCATATTATGAGAAAACTATGTTATGATTTCAATTTTTTTGCACCAAAATAAACAATTTTAATTCCATTTTCCATGAGTATCTTGGTAGTTAGTAAGTTGACATGAGCATGGCATTCCCTTGGCAATAGCTAGGGCTCCTGAGGACTTCGACCTCCACCTGGTGGACAGCCCCGTGTGCCACCTCTTGCCCTCCTCCCCTCAAGCCAGGACACAGGTACATTAAGTGCAGCTTCCTGTGTGGCTGTCTGCACAGGGTGGCCTCTTGGCAGAATTCCCTAGTCCGCCTGGGAAGGCTGAACAAGTTTGGGTAACCAAGGGACCTTTGGCGTTACCTTGTCCAGCGGCCTACCTCTGCCACAGAAGGGATTAGGAGACCAGGAGGTGTCCAGGGCTACAGCTGAGTTGCTGAAGGCTCACAGCTGCTCAGTGGCAATGGAATTCCATGCTCAGAACTGAATCTGCATCCCCATGGTTCCTGCAGCAGCTCTCTCCTCACCAACCTTTCTCGAAGTATGCTCTGCAGAACAACACTGGTTCTACAGCATGTTAGGACGTTTTATGCAAAGTGAGGGTGGGAACGAGAGGCTTAGTGTGTGTGTGTGTGTGTGCGCTTGACAGGCAGTGTGGACAGTGAGAGAGAGAGACAGAGAGAAAGGTCTTCCTTTTGCCGTTGGTTCACCCTCCAATGGCTGCCACGGCCAGTGCACTGCGGCCGGCGCATCGCCCTGATCCGAAGGCAGGAGCCAGGTGCTTCTCCTGGTCTCCAATGCAGGTGCAGGGCCCAACACTTGGGCCATCCTCCACTGCACTCCTGGGCCACAGCAGAGAGCTGGTCTGGAAGAGGGGCAACCGGGACAGAATCCAGCGCCCCGACCGGGACTAGAACCCGGTGTGCCGGTGCCGCAGGCGGAGGATTAGCCTAGTGAGCCGCAGTGCTGGCCATGTGTGTGTGTTTTGTTCCTTGACTTGTTACTGAGTTTGGAGCGTGTGAGTGAGTGTGTGAGTGAGTGTGCGTGTGTGTGTGTTTGCCTGTGGAAAGAGAGATTTGTTCACCCCAGCCCTGAGGACACAGATCCAAAGCTCTCAAATCAGTTTTTAAAATTATTCTAAACAGACAATATCTCCCCAAAAGTATCCCAATAAAATACAAAAATGCTTCATAACTGATAGCCCAGAACACCCCAAAATTCAGTGAAAACGGGAGACACAGAAGACAGGAAATCCCCCCGGAGTGTTTACTTTCAGAGAAAACAAAGACACTGTGTTCTGGCCCAAAGTGCACCCAGAGTGTCACCTTTTCAAGGATCCCAGTGTTAATCCCTGCTCCACAATGCAGCCTGCTCCGGGCACCGGGCTGGAATTCTCCACCTGACCGAGACACAGAAAATAGGATCTCAGCCCGAGTCCCAGACGCACGCTTGCTTCTGAAGGTAGGACTGAAGACGTGCTTACAGAAAACCCAGGAACTCGGGCAGACTCCCACTAGGGCTTGGCGTCTCCCTCCAGTGTGAAGATTCCCAGCACCTGTCCTCACCGCGGATGTGTCCGGGAGGTGGCGCATCCCGCAGAATCCCCACCCAGAGCCTGAGCTACCTAGTGCAGAGGCGGCCAGAGCCGAGCATGGGCGCGGCTTTTTTTTTTTTTTGGTAGACGAGTTCTTCTGAAGAGAAGCTTCTTGTGGTCCTACCACTCTGCCTAGCAGTGTGTGGGAAGTTCTGGACGAGCGCTTTCTGCCTCTGCTCTGTCTTTAAAAGGAAAGGGAGGAAAAGCGGCTGCCGCTCTTTCTGTCCCTGGTGGCCCTGTGGCTGTCGGGGGAGGCTGGGCTGGCTTTGTCCTTGGGGTGTGCCCACACCTCCGTGGGCCCCCTCCTCGCTGCCTCCTTCCAGCCGGCTGTGTGTGCGCTCCGGGGACTTGGCTGCGTTGGGGGACAGGGAGTTTGGATTCTGTTTGGGGGTGCCTACAGACCCCTGGTCAGAGTACGATACTGCACTGCCTTCCATAAAGGAATCTGATTTCCATGCCTTTGGAGAGGACTTGCTAGCAGACTCCCCCGTGGCCTCGGGGCTGTCTCTCGGCCTGTTGGCTGGATTCCGAAGGCCTCTCTGAATCCCGAGGAGGCAGAGGGGGTGTGGTCTCTGAGCTCTGGCTTCCCAGCTGCTACCAAACACCCATCATATCCCCAGGACCAATCTGAAGCCAGTGTGGTGTTGGGGAAACCCAAGATCCACACAATCGACACTTGCCATCCGTGGCCTATCAGGTCAGGGGCCGAAGCTGGGTTGCTGCATTCCCAATGCTCTCACCTTTGGGGAACACTGTCAACATCCCACAACTGGTAGTAATTTCCTAATGTGAGAGTTTTTCTGTTGCTTTCTCTCCCCTTCCAAGGCCCACCTGCTCTGGTTAATGGGTCTTTTGTTCTGCGGCCTTGCTAATCAGGGTGCATCATATGGGAGCTATCAAGAGAACAGAGTGGGCTGGTGCCGCAGCTCACTCGGTTAATCCTCCGCCTGTGGCGCCGGCACACCGGGTTCTAGCCCCAGTTGGGGCACCAGTTCTGTCCCAGTTGCTCCTCTTCCAGTCCAGCTCTCTGCTGTGGCCCGGGAAGGCAGTGGAGGATGGCCCAAGTGCTTGGGCCCTGCACCCACATGGGAGACCAGGAGGAAGCACTTGGCTCCTGGCTTCGGATCAGCACAGCGCCGGCCGTAGCGGCCATTTGGGGAGTGAACCAACAGAAGGAAGACCTTTCTGTCTCTCTCTCACTGTCCAACTCTGCCTGTCAAAAAAAAAAAAAAAAAAAAAGAGAGAGAGAGAGAGAACAGAGTGGCTTCCCATGGGGGAGCAGGTAACCCCAGAGCAAGCCTCCATGGCTCTGTGACAAATGACATTCAGAAGAGGATGGATGGACTCTAGGGATGATTGACAGCAGGGAGGGAAGCCTGTTGACCTGTATTCCGGGGCCCCGGATGTTGTATTAATTATGACTTCTTCATCTGCTATGAAGTGACCTGTCTCTTCCTGTATTGTTGTTGCCTAGGAAATGGATCCATGATTCAAAATCACAAGTTTTATGATTATTCAGGAGCAAAGGACACTCTGAGCCCGGTGTGTTGTGTGCTGCCCTCAACAGTGCTCCTTATGTGGCAGCAACAACAAAAGCACCTTGTTTGTTTGTCTGTGTACTGTTACTGTCTGACACTCATCGTGAGAGAAGCCCCTGCACCGTGCCAGGGCGCCAGTTCCAGTCCTGGTTCCTCCGCTTCTGATCCAGCTTCCTGCTAATGCACCTGCGAGGCAGCGGATGATGGCTCCAGGACGTGAGTTCTTGCCACCCATGTGGGAGACCTCAATGAAGCTGCTGGCTCCTGGCTTTGGCCTGGGCCCAGACCAAGCTGTTGGGACCATGCGGCGGGCGAACCAGTGGACACGGGATCTCTGTCTGTCTCTGTCTCTCTTTCTCTCTCTTTCTCTATCAGGCTGCCTCTCAATAGATTAGGGGAAAAATGGAAGACAGAGATTTTCACACGAGAGGAAGCTTTCTTACGTGGCCTCTGGCTCAGTGGAGTCTGCTTGGTCTCTCCATGATGCTGTCCGTGGGAAGCGAGGAGCTGAGGAATGTCGGGAAGGCTGTCATCACGTGTCGTCTGTTATCCATCCGCACGGCCCCTGGGGCCCTCTTTTCAGACTTGTCTGCTTGCCCAGGAAGGGCCAGGCCCGGTCTCACAGAAATGACAGAGCGATGCGTGCTGGTTCAAACCAGTGCCTTCCACGGGCCGTCCCTGTCCGGCTTCGGGAGGAGCAGCGCCATCTTCTTCCTGCCTGCCCGACAGTGAAGGCCTCTAATTAGAATCAGAGCCGCACAGAGCCATGGAACTGCAGGGAAATGCGAATGTGACAGCCCGGCGAGTGCAGCTCACAGACAGCAGGCTGAGAGAGGAGAAGGACTCGGCGGGAGCCACGCGGCGACAGCCCTTGCCTGCTCCTGCCCCCGGGGCTGCCCACCCCTCGCCAGGCTGCCTGCAACACTCAGAGCCTGGTGACAGCCCAGGGGGAGCCGTGCTAGAGGTTGATTTCTGCCCACCCCTGCTGACTCTTACGTTCAGGATGGTGAACAGCCATGTGAAGCCCCTGGCGGCTGGGTCCCTTGATTACCACAGAGGACGGGCCGTAAATCAAGATCGGAGCCGGGCACAGGCTCCGTGTGCATCTAAGCCAGGCGCGCCTGAGGAGGGACCCAACTCCCTCTTGCAACTATATCATACCTTTTACAAAAAGTCACTTTGAGGTCACTGTTTTTTGTCCAGTATTTCAATACATTAAATGCAATTACTTCATTGTTGATTTACCTGTCATTACAGGCATGTGTTTGAACATGATTTATTGAGTGAGTTTTGTGCCAGTTGAGTTGCAATAGATTGCACAATATTCAAAGGGGCTCATTTGCTTGGCATTACATTAGAGGCATGATGATTGCAACACAAAGCAATGTAAATGAATTCTGAGAGCCTCCATCATTCATGTTGTCATGTACTGAATCCTATTATTATTTATTACCATAATTGTACTGTGTTTCCTGGGGCGATAAATTAGGACTGATAGGCCCTGCTGACAGTCACGGGCTGGACTCGCTCTATATAATTTAATAGGGATACTGTAGGCTCTGTGTGTTTGGGAGAGATTTTGGTAATGGTGCAAGAATAAAAAAAAAAGGAAGAAGAAAGAAAGTTTTTTAAAACAAAATGTACAAAAACCTTCCAAGGGTTCTCCACCCCCTCTCTTGGCTGCACTTAAGGTCTTGATAAAAGCTGAGCTCTAAGGAAGAGAAGTCCTGTCTTTCAACACGAGAGCTGAAACTCCTTGCCTCATGCTCCAGTCCTCTGCGGAGCGAACGCACACAGGCACGGTTCACTCCCCACAGTCGGGCGTTACTGGAATCAGCTGAGAATCCAATAGGCAGCCCGATGGCAGCCCAGATTGGGTCTCTACCCTACTGAGTTCAGCGGACCCATGGGCCTTGCAACTGACTGCACCGGGCTGTGTCTCTGAACTGGAAGGGTACCTTTTCCTAGAATAACAGAGAAGCAGCGGCACACCGGCACGGGTTGCAGATACAAACCTGCTTCACAAGATGGGAGCGAGCCATGCCAGCACGGGCGTCACACATCATGAACATCACACAGTGTGAGTGCTAGTGCAGAACATGGAGAGAACCCAACTCAGCCATGCCATTTTACAGATGCAAACACTGAGACCGAGACACAGCCAATAAGCAAGAACAGTCGTTAGCAAAACCGCGCGAATCCCTGATGACGTAAGGCCATCAGGGTGTAACCACCTGGCTCTTTGGCTTGAGTGGCATCCAAGGAGCACAGAACTGGACCACAGCAGTGGTCAGGGGATTCTCCATTTCCCCGCTGGATCACTCCTTTGTCTAACTAGAAAGGAGTGTGACTGTTAATGGGGCTAGAGGGTGGGCTGTAAGCCCAGTGGTCTCAGCCAAAAGACTCTTAGAATCCCCATCATCAAAAATCCGGTGGGATCAATTTTATTTCAGAAAATAATCAATCTGTCTTTGACCCCCAGGTCAGAGGTCAGCGATTCCTTCATCCCGCGAGAAGAAACTTCTCGGCAGTTGGCACACGTTCCTTTCTTCCTCCAGCCTTATGCATCGTGACCACAAAAATACCCCGTGAGAGCGCTTAGTGCCTGTGGAAATCGGAAGCTGGCTGCTCAGAACCAGGGACAGAAGCTGAATTCTGTTTAGGGGATTGGGAGCTAGGATGGAGTTGAAACCGGGGGTTAGGCTTGCATGCATAATCTCCTCAGTGGAGACGCCACCTAAGTCATTTTATTTTCTGTTACTCAGGAGCTGAAAGGGAAGATGCCGTCCCGCTTGTCTGGATTCAGCTGTGTTCATACGTGGTGGCACTACATGGGTTTATGCAGACTGGTTCAGGCAGCGCCATAGGATCAATGCCTTGCCACCTCGTCCATCTGACTGGGCTGTCAAACAAGCGAGCTAATCAGACCTCTTCCTAAAAAATCACATCAGATCATTCGGGTGCCATTTGTCTGACCCCTGGGCAACGGGCGCCAGAATCCGGCATCAACCCCAGATGCACTGGGCCGGAAGCCGTCGCTACAGCAAAGGCCCCGAGAAATGCCTCAGCGTTTGTCCAGACGCTCCTGCGTGCCGCCCACTGCCCTGCACAGCCCACTGGGTTGGAAATGGCCGTGGGCTCCCCGCATGTGGGTGTCTGAAGGTGGTGGACTGTGGAGAAAGCGATCTTCATGGGTCTCCAGAACTGGTGCGTTTGACCTGTGATGTCCAGATCCCCTGGACACCGCATCCAACGGAACTTCCTGGGGTTGCGAAAAGGGCCTACATCTACACTCCCCCATGGTTGCTATGGCTGTTGGGTACTTGAATGTGATTAGTACCAGAAGGGGGCTGGATTTTGTAATTTCCATTCCAGCGAATGCGGGTAGCCGTGGATGGCCACGTGGCTGGGGGCTCCTGTACAGGACAGCGTGGCTCCAGGACTGATCTGGTGGGTCCCCACTCTGGCCGCACATTTGGATCCCCTGGGGAACTTTCATAGGCGCTCTTGGTCTGGCCCCACAGCCCACTAAGTAAATCCAGGTCTCTGAGGCGGAACCCTGGCGTCAGAAGTTGCAAACATTCACTGCGGGATTATAATTTGCAGCCAGGATTATGAGAACCGTGGCTCCAAGGCACTCGGGACCTCTGTGTGGTTGGTGCTTGTGGAAACCCTGTGTCCTGCTGGCCAGGTAGAAGGGCAGATGGGAACTAGTTTGCTCTGGAACTGTAGCTGCTTGGGTTTTCTCTGTTGAGAACTCTGGTAACTTTGCTCCTGGGCTGAATTTGAGATGCCTCCCATTTGGGGGGGCTAATAGCCCTCCCCAGCCAGCCCTCTGTTGTGGGCAGTGAGGGAATTGGCCAGAATAGCTAGCTGGCAGAGCTATCACACTGCAAGGACACAGCAGGCAGGTAGGCCAGGTGGGGGTTGTTAAGTGCTACAGTATGACTGCTCTCCTAAGGGTACACCTGTAATGGCTGTCCCTTCCTAATTAGGGGGACTGTTACCATATGCTTGCAGGGGAGCAGCGGGCAGGGCTGCCACAGGCTGTCCAATGCGACATGAACTACAGTGCAAGAAGCGTACTTGTAACTGCAGCCTTTTCTGTGAACGGTGAGTTCTCTGTGGTCCAAGAGGATTGGATTTCCCAGATAAGTGATTGTACCTCTGGGCAGAGCGGGACAGCTTCTGTCCTCCTTTATCTTAAGGGACTCCCCCCAAACCCCTGGGGTCATCTTCCACAGATTTTTTTTTCTATCCTCCATAAATAGTTCCCTTGGCTAATGGGGTCGGGGTGGGCACCTCGGTGGGAAGGGGGTGGCTTGGATGGGGATGAGAAGAAGCCATGTGGCTCCGGAGTCCCACAGGGTAATGAGAGCTTTACGCTCCAACTTCTGAAGAGCCTCCCCTCTGCTCTTTCTACTTTCCCAGAGGGAGGTCAGTTGCATCCTGGTGACAGGCGGGCTTTTAGTGGAAGGACACAAGGATGCCCTGTACCGCAACTCCTTGTAGAGAAACGGTGCCATCGATAACTCGACACTCAATTATGCCAGCCAGGAAATGCCTTTTGGGGACCGGAGGAGCCAGAAGAGGGTTTTAATGAAAAACACACTTTATTTCTCAAGTAGCTGGCCTTATGTTTATTCCAGAGAAAATCCTCAGGCTGCAGAGGAGAGAAGGTCGTACAATGACAATGAAGGAACGAGGACCACGCAAAGGCTTCCTGTTGCTACTCAAGTCTTTGCTGGCAGTGCCAGGTGGACCCTACACTTGGGTCAAGTTCATGTGTGCAGAGGCAGCCGTCTCCACACTGAGAGCTGTGTGTGTGCTACAAGAGAGGTCCTCAAAATGGGAACAGAGTGCGAGTGGGTTTTCTCCCCGCCCCCTGCCTGCTGCAGCTCCATGCGGCCATCTCCACATGCCATCGTGCTGTCTGCACAATCCATGGCTCTGCAGGTGCATGGGCCCGTGACGGTCTGGGACCATGTTTGGGTCACAGAACCTCCCACACCACTATGCCAGGGGCACAAGTCTCCTTTTCCCATGTTGCCCAGATGCTTACCCCAATCCCAATCCCTCTAGTCTACTGCAAAGAAGAGGCAAGGAAGAGAGAGTTGCACTTCAAAGAAAGAAGATCTCTCTCTCTTTTTTTAAAAGATTTATTTTATTTTATTTGAAAGAATTACAGAGAGGTAGATCCAGAGAGAGAGAGAGAGGAGTCTTCCATCCTCTGGTTCACTCCTCAAATGAATTCAGTGCCAGAGCTGAGCTTATCCAAAGCCAGGAGGCAGGAGCCAGGAGCTTCTTCCAGGTCTCCCACATGGGTGCAGGGGCCCAAGAACTTGGGCCATCTTCTACTGCTTTCCCAGGCCATAGTAGAGAGCTGGCTTGGAGGTGGAGCAGCCGGGACTCGAACCGGTGCCCATTTGGGATGCTGGTGCTTCAGGCCAGGGCGTTAACCCACTTGCCACAGCATCAGCCCCCAGGAGATCTCACTCAAAGCCCAGGAAGGCTCAGCACCCTTGACCCTGGGCTTTTGGCCAGTGAGCTCTTCTTGAATGGTAACTGGAGGCAGCTTCCTTTGTTTTTCCTTTGTTTTTCCTTCCAGAACCACATGGCAGCACTGGAGAGCAAGACAACTTCCACCGGGCAGAATGGACAACTCTTCAGTCGCCCTCGTCACACTGACCACACCCGTGGCACTGTTGTCCAGCAGAGCTCATGGAACTGCTTCTGGCACCCAGTGAGATTCCTGCTCTGTGAGCCTGTGCCTACCGCGTGCCTGAGCTTACCAGGTAAATGCTTGTCCCCCGCATGTGGTATCTCATTCAATTCTACAACTACTACGATCAACTCCATTTCAGGATCTTCATCTCACGGGATGATGAAGTGGCTTATCCAAGTATTACAACCGGTAAGTTCACTCAGTCTTTGGGGCTGGGGAGTGGGTGCTCAACCACCGCATGTAAGGAGAGGAAGGGGCTGGGGCTCCGCCTAGTGGTCATTACGTGAAAACCATCCGTTCTGACCTTCATCCATTGTGCCTCATTGCTGTTTGCCTGTTGGTGCTTGTAAGTCCCTCCCTCAACCTCTTAGTCCCAAGCAAGCTTAGATCATGAAAGTCAAGTCCTCAACCCTAAGCTTCACCCTCCCTCAACCCTAGCCCTATTTTCACCCTTATCAAAGAGTCATAACCTCTTTTCCTACATTTGCACAATACACCCTGTGCACCTTATCTTTTGGGACCCTTTATAATTAAAACAAACTCGCTCATCTCCTCCAAGAATTCTTTACGCATCCTCTGGCTCTTCTTTGAAGACACCCCCTCTCTTGGACGTTTCTCCAGTGTATCCATTCCTCTTACTCCCTTACTCCATTCCCTTACCCGACAGAAGGGAGGATCGGCAAGTCTGCTTCTCCAACCGTTGTCTTGTGGCCATTAGTCAAGAACCTTGCTGGTGTTGAAGTTCCTCTGCTTGTACCTTTCTCCAGCTTTCCTAAGAGACCCTGGCTTTGGGCTCACAGCTTTCCTCTCCTGCTAAAGTCCTCGGGATTCCAACGTCAAGGTGGCCTCACTGCCAACTCCACTGGGGTCAGGCACACACCAAGCTCTAGATCCTGGAGGAGCCCTGTCTTGCGTCTGCAGTGCTACTGGTCTGGATGACAGCAGTGGGCATCTTGGGCATCCCAGCATCTAGTCCTCTAGAGCTCCTGGGACCGTGTTGAAATCTACACCTGTCACTCATCAGCGGCGTGCCTCTGAGCCGGCGCTTTACCCATCCAGTTTCTTAATTTTCTCATCTGTAAATTGGTATCATAATAACAGCCTGCTCCCTGGGGTGTTGAAAGGGTTTCATAAGATGATACACAGAAATCGCTTGGCAAACTACCTGGCCCTTTAATACCATAATTGATGTTGGCTGGATCTGTGTTTACTATTGGTGAGAATTCCTCCACCAACTGGGTCTCGAACTCTTAAGTATCCTGAGACCATAGCCTCCTCCCCTTTACTTTTCTTATTCCCTCACTTTATTCCAGCAACTCTTAATTCTGCCAAACATCATCCATTTGTAGTGGCTTCTATTACATTACTTCTCACAGCTTACCCCTCCTCTCTGTCTTGCTCTCTCTGTCTGTCTGTCTGTCTGTCTCTTGCCTTTCTATCACTCACCTGGGAAGACAACGCCTCCTCCTCCAGACCTCTCCGATTTTGCCTCTGAGCTAAGCACCTCTGGGTTTCCTTTGTTGCTTTATTCACCGTCTCGTCCTTCATTCTTCTCACAGAAGGACCTGCCCGTTTCCCCAGTCCTAGCAATCTTCTGTCTATGCTAGGAGCCTATCTATTCTACTTCCTCTGGGACAGATTCCACAGCCTTCCCAGGCTCCATATTCAGACTTTACACCTACCCTGAAAAGAGTTCCTTGTTGAGGTGCCGGCGCTATGGTGTAGCAGGTCAAGCTGCTACCTCTAGTGTTGGCATCCCATATGGGCACCAGTTTGAGTCCTGGCTGCTCCACTTCTGTCCTGGTCTCTTCTATGGCCTGGGAAAGCAGTAGAAGATGGCCCAAGTCCTTGGGCCCCTGCACCCACATGGGAGATCCAGAAGAAGCTCCTGGCTCCTGGCTTCAGATCAGTGCAGCTCTGGCCGTTGCAGCCAATTGGGGAGTGAACCAGCAGATGGAAGACCTCTCTCTCTCTACCTCTGCCTCTCTGTAACTTTGTCTTTCAAATAAATAAATAAATCTTTTTTTTTTTAAAGAACGCAACATATGAAGTAAGAAAAGAAGAAAACTTAAGGAAAAAAAAAAGAAAAAAAGAGTTCCTGGTTGCTTGTGTCCTGTAGCTTTCAGGGATCTAGTCTCGATTTTTTTTTTTTCCTGACAGGCAGAGTTAGACAGTGAGAGAGAGAGACAGAGCGAAAGGTCTTCCTTCTGTTGGTTCACCACCCCCTAAATGGCCACTATGGCTGGAACTATGCAGATCCAAGGCCAGGAGCCAGGTGCTTCTCCTGGTCTCCTGTGCGGGTGCAGGGCCCAAGCACTTGGGCCATCCTCCACTGCACTCCCGGGCCACAGCAGAGAGCTGGACTGGAAGAGGAGCAAGCGGGACAGAATCTGGTGCCCCAACCGGGACTAGAACCAGGGGTGCCCTCCCCGCAGGCAGAGGATTAGCCTAGTGAGCCGCGGCGCCGACCTCAATTCTTTCTTAGTTGACTACATCTCTTCTCCTCTGTTCTTTGGGTAAAACAAAAAACAAAAAACAAAAAAACATTTGCTGTTTCCCTTCCCCTTCCACCCCATACATACAGGCTCTGCCTGTGGACTTTTATTTTCTTCTCTATACAGTTTCTGTAGGAGGTTGAACGCATTCCCACACCTGGATCTCCCGTAGCCACACCCACAAGTCCACGTGAGAGAGTTCAGGTGCACATATCCAGTTACCCGCTCCCCTCAGACTTCATGCGCTCTGTCATCTCCTGAGTTTCATGTCCCATCCGCCAAGCCCCGCCCCCCGCTCCCCCAGCGTCCATCACTCTAAATCCTTTAGTTCTGCTAATGATATGCTCTCTTCCCTTTTCCCCAGACAGGGAACCTCGGCGGCCACGTTGAAGTTGCTCTGCACTGTGGTGCTTGCAGCCAATCGTCTATCTCCAGGATGTTGCTCATCTCCGTGTCCTCTTCTACACTTGCTGGGGTCACAAGTTGGGTCTCATTTTCTTGGGCATTTATAGTATCTGCCTAAGGCACCTCTCTTTTTTCCTAAATGGCTTCATTAAGATATTATTGGAGGCTGATGTTGTGACAGTAGGATGAAGCCACTGCTTGCAACATTGGCCCCTTCCAATCCATATCCCTGACAATGCACCTGGGAAGACAACGGATTATGGTCCAGGTACTTGAGACCCTGCCACCTACATGAGAAGCCTGAATGGAGTTCTTGGCACCTAGCTTTGGCCTGGCCAAGCTCTCCATTTGGGGAGTGAGCCAGCCAGCAGATGGAAGATCTCTCTCTCTCTGTCTCTATCTCTGTCTCTCTCTGTCATTCTGCATTTCAAATAAAAATTTAAGAAGACTTTTTAACATAAAAAATTTTTATGAGATTTCTTTATTTGAAAGTCAGAGTTACACACAGAGAGAAGGAGAGGCAGAGAGAGAGAGAGAGAGAGAGAGAGGTCTTCCATCCTCTGGTTCACTCCTCAATTGGCTGCAATGGGTAGAGCTGCCCCAGTCCAAAGCCAGGAGCCAGGGGCTTCTTCCAGGTCTCCCACACATGTGCAGGGGCCCAAGGACTTGGGCCATCTTTTATTGCTTTATCAGGCCATAGCAGAGAGCTGAATTGGAAGTGGAGCTGCTGGGACTCGAACCAGTGCCCATATGGGACACCGGCACTGCAGATGGTGGCTTTACATGCTACATAACAGTGCTGGCCCCAACATAAAAATGCTATATGCATATGAGGAATCTTCAAAAATGTTCACAGAAAACAGCCATAAGAAAGTAACCGTGCATGAGGTTTTACCCTAAAATTAGCCTCTTTTAATTCCATTTTCCATGAACTAGCTGATATAGCCTCATGTTTATGGCATAGAGCTTGAGGGTTTGATAGATTGTGGAATCACCACAATCAAGATAATTAACATATCTGTCACACCTATATAGTTAGGAGTGTGTGTGCTTACGTGCACCTGTTGTGAGAAGATTTAAGCTCCGTCCTCCTAGCAAATACGAGGTCTACGGAAGTGTGGCTGACTGTAGTCATCATGCCGAAGAGCAGATCCCCAGAACGTATTTGTCCTACAAGGGAACGTTTACTCCTCTGACTAACACCAGCTCACTTCCTCCTTGTCTCAGCCCCTGGCAGCCACCTCCCTACTCTGTGCTCCTGTGAATTTGAATTGTTAGATTCCACACCTAAGTGAGATCAGATGGTATTTCTCCTATGTCTTGTTTATTTCCCTTCGCATAATGTCCTCCAGTTCCAGCCATGTTTTTGGCAAATGGCAGGATTCCTTTCTTTTTAAATACTATTCCATCATGTACCACATTTGTTTACCCATTCACCTGTCAAAGGAGATTCAGACTGATTCTCTATCTTGGTTGTTGAGTCATGCTGCAGTTAGGCATGGTCATATAGACATTTCTTTGCCATCTTGACTTCAATTGTTTTGAATATATACCCAGAAATGAGATTGCTGGATCATATGATAGGGCTTTTTTGAAGTTTTTTAGGAAATGCCATACTGTTTTCTGTCACAGTTATGCTAATTTATGTTCCCACCAACAGTGTGTGCAAGTTCCTTTTTCTCTACAGGAAACAAAGAAAACAATACCACTTATATTAGCAACAAAAAGAATAAAGCAACTAGGGATTAACTTAATCAAAGTGGTGAAAAACTTGTACACTGAAAGTTGTAGAAATTCATGAAAGAAATTAGAAAAAAACAATTTGATGGAAAAGTATCCCATATATGTGAAGAGGAAGAATCAATACGGTTAAAATTTCCATACCCTCCAAAGTGATCTATAGATTTAATGTAATCCCTACCAAAATACCAATGACAGATATTTATAGAAATAGAAAAAAACAATTCTTAAAGTTTTATGGAATTTTAATGGGCCCCGAAAAACCAAATAATCTTGAGACAGAAGACCAAAGTTGGAGTTACCACTTTTCGAACTTCAAATTTTGTTGCAAAGATATGGTGCTCAAAAAGTATTGTCATAGCACAAAACAGACACGTAGGTCAGTGGAACAGAATAGAGAACCCTAAAATAAATCAGGTGGTCATGATCCACTGATATTTGACACAATGGGGGAATGATAGTCTCTGCAACAAATGGTGTGGGAGAAGTGGATAGCCACGTGTAACAGGAAGAGGCTAGACCACCATCTCACACCACTCACAAAGATCAATTCAAAATGGCACTGAGATACAAATGCTAGTCCTGAGACCAAAGAACAGCTGGAAGAAAACACAGGGTAAAACTTCTTAACATTGATGTGACACCAAAATCCCTGAAAACAGAAGCCACAATGGACAAATGGGATGGCCTCAAAATAAATGCTCCTGAACACAAAAGAAATAAAGAATGAAGAGGCAGCCTATGTAACTGGAGAAAATATCTGTACACCATATATAGGATAAGGGACTAATGTCCAAAATATTTAAGGAATTTCTCCAACTCAATTGCAGAATAAAAGCCATAACAAAACCCGAAAATAAAGACCCAAAACTCAAATAATCCCATTAAGAAAGAGCAAAAGATTGTTTTAAGATTTATTTTATTTATTTGAAAGAGAAAGAGAGAGAAGGGGGGGGGGGAGAGGTTGTCCATCTGCTGGTTCACTCCCCAAATGGTTGCAAAGGCCAGGGCTGGACCAGGCTGAAACCAGGAGCCAGGAGTGTCTTCTGGGTCTCCTGCATGGGTGGCAGGGGCCCAAGGAGTTGGGCCATCTTCCTCTGCTTTCCCAGGCACATTAGCAGGAAGCTGGATTGGAAGTGGAACAGCCGGGTCTTGAACCAGTGCCCATAAGGGATGCTGGTGTCACAGGGGGTGGCTTTACAAAGTATGCCACAACACTGGCTCCATGAGCAAAGGCTTTTAGTCAACATGTCTTAAAAGAAAATATACAAGTGGCCAAGAAGTATATAAAAAATGCTCAACATGACTCATCACGAGGGAAGTGAAAATTAAAACCGCAATGACCTAGCTCCCCACACCTGTTAGGATGGGTGTTATCAAAAAGACAAAAGGTACTGAATGTTGTCCAAGTAATCTCTTCCCCCTCAGGTTTTCTCCGTTGAAATATAGTTGACCTTTATGCCATCAATTGTGCGTGCTGCTCTCTAAATTCAGTGGAGTGTCCGTGACTCCCTTCCTTCATTTGAGAATTTAGTTGTCCATGCATTTCTCTAGTTTACTGAATTGCTGCTTTGTACAAGACCCTCTAACCAGGTAGGTAAAATAAGACATGATGTCACTTACAGCTCACTTCAGAGTTGAGGCAGTGGGGCAGGTGTGCTCTGTTTCACACGCCTTCTGATGGCCGATTCTTCAGCCTGGTGGCGCCATCATCATCTGGGGCTCTGGAGAGCTCCCCTGTAAGCTCTGCATTGGCTTCTCAGGAGAGGGAGCACAAGAAGGAATGCACGAGAAGGCTCAGAGGCCAGGTCTGCGTCACGTCTGCCCACGTTCCACTGACACATTCATGGAGCTGGGAAATGCACTCTAAGAAATGAACCAAAAGAAGACAGGCAGGGATGTGGTGAGCACGAGCATCCCCAGATCCCGAGAGCACACAGGGGGTTTTGGGTTATCAAGTCAACTGCCAAGTGTTAAGGCACCCACTGTGCAGGATTTTAGAACAACCATTGAGCTTGACATTCAGGGAACTCCCAACTTTGCCTTCGGACCCCTTACTGGATTGACTGCTCAATTGTGCACACAGTTGTGTGCCAGTCAGTTGAGCTGTGCATTCCTAAAGCGCACTTTGTAGCTTGTTTTTTACTCTTGCTGGGCCTTTGTTTATGAATTTCTCTGTGAGTTCTCTTTGCCATCATCATGTCACCTGGCAAAATCCCACCGTTCCTCTGAGACCCATCGCAAGTGCAGTCTCGAAGTTCCCTCGTATCTTCCCCCTTTGAAGGCGGCTGCAGCTCTATGGCGCATCCTTCATCCTACCTCGTATTACAGCAAGGTCTGCTCCATTTGTCAGATGGTGTCCTCCTGAGGAAGTGAAGGCAGCCTTTGTATTTCCTGAAACATGCAGCAGAACGTCTTGAACAACACCGGAATCCAAGACAGGCTTGGTTTAACTCACCCATCGGTTTCTATTGCCATTTCTTGTCTCTCCGGTTGTTCCCTAAACTTAAGCCTTTCCTAGCAATATGCCTTCCATGTGATGTGAGCTAGTGTTTATTGCTTTATTTATTAGCTTACTGATCAAGACAGCATATAGCAAGGTCATAGTGGAAGACACCTGGGGTCTTGCTCTGAATCTACTGCTCAGTCTTTGTTAGACCTCAGACAAGTCACCGCACCTCTGTAAGCTCCAGTTTGATCACCTACAAAATGAGGGTTGAACTAAACGACTTCCAAATTACTTTCCGGTTCTAAGAACTAGTCCAAAGCTTTGCTCACTTCTCTAGGAAAGCTCCTAGGACTCTGCATTGGAGGCAAATGAGTTCAAAGAGAACCCAGTTTGCCAGACTGGAGTGAGTTGGTTAAAGGGAGAAAAATATGTTTGGCTAGGTTGAAGAGTTGGCTTACAATGGGGGAGAGACAAGAAAAAGGGAGAGAGATCCTGGGTCTTCTAGGGAGAGAGGCTGAAGCATGAGAAAGTCTGTAGAGTTGTAGCTCTCAGTGTGGGATGGGCTGAGGGCCAGACTATTAGCCTGAGTGAGTTGGGTGTTTGAAATCACCATCATCATCATTGGCAGTTAGTGGGCAGGGGCTGAGGGCAGTAGACATTCTGTAAGACTCTGGTCAACCCCATGCATTGGAGAATTCTTCTGCTTCACAAGTAATTTTCAAATGTCCCATTGGACACATAGTTGGGTGAAAGAACTGTTTGGAATGATCTGAACCTTAATCTACATCATACATAAGTAGAAAAACTGTTTTTTTCACTGTTTTAATACTCAATGAATTTTCCAGTAAAGCATCAATTCTGCAAGTTGAGAGAAAATAGTACTCTATTTGGAACTTTTCCAAGAGTTGTTAATCGTATTGGAAAAGATATGGCTAAGGGCAGTGCCGTTGTATTATTTGGATCACAGTAGAATCCATCAGCAGCATCCTGCACTTGCAGCCAGCACTTGCCTGGTGGCTGTGGGTAGTGCAGCTGGCAGCCCTGCACTGCAGATTGCCTACCAGGGAGGCCATGCCTGAGTATGTACTTAAGGAAACGCTTTCTTGGCTCTCTCCTTCACATTCTCAAAGTAGAGTGACATGATTTTGGGAATTGTGTGTACAGGTAGATGACAGCATTTCTGAAGTTCACTCCAGGATAGCAAGGAATGGTTTGAAGCATTTCTAACCGGACACTAGGTATGATTGGGCTGAGGACCCCTGCTGTGAACCTGATGGTATTCATGAGGTGCATGCTATTGGAGATCCCATGGATGGAATTCACTGTATTTGCATTCTTTTGGGGGCAACATGTGTCTTTGATTCTTTCTTTTTAAAGATGTATTTGTTTATTTGAAAGGGTTATAGAGAAGGAGGAGAGAGAGAGAGAGAGAGAGAGAGAGAGAGAGAGATATTGAGGGAATCTTCTATTCACTGGTTCACTCTTCAGATGGCTTTACCTGCTATGCCACAACACCAACCCCTTGATTCTCTTCTATGGACTTGCTAGTGTTGAGCATATATGAAATTTCTTGGTTTCTAATACACTCACCTCTAGCAAAAGCCCTAAATTCCATCCTAGTATTATTTAATAAATTATATTATGTTTTGTGGTTCACTGAACATTTTCTTTTAAAATTTTTTATTTTGTCCTCACAACCATCCCTGAGGTAGGTGCTGGTCATTGTTATTATCTTCACTATTTCCCGAGGACATTGATATAAATAGAGATTAAAGTGACTTGCTGTAGGTCACCTCTCCAGGGTGTGGTGGCACTGGAGCTTCTCACCCCATCATGCTTTCTTCCTGTGTTACTCAAGCTGATACTGAAGATGCAGATAAATAAAACAAAACAAAACAAAACATGGATCGAGCATTGGTGCTGAACTCGTTGGAGTTTTCCACGTTGAGGACACAGTTTGAGTGAGTTGCTGAAGAGTTTGTGTATTGCTCAGTGTGGTGATAATGGGAAATGATGTGGAGACTTTGAGGTGGGGCTAACTGCAATGGCATTGGGCATGAAGGTATGATTGGATAGACAGTTCCCAAACACCATGTCTTCCAAGAAAGTACCCTGGTTCTCCTCATGGATTCAGTGATGGCTGGGTGGCCTCGGTAGTCATGGAGAGTGCAAGGCATCCTGTGTCCCAGTGCTATGGGAAAATGTTAAGGGCAAGTTCATGAAGAGATCTTGCTCTGTCAGTGGTCAAGGTGTGCCAAGAGATCAATGTCACCATTGTCTCCATGACAACTTTTTCAATGTGTTGTCTCTTGCATCGCGTAATTAAAGCCATCACACACTCCTCATCTTCACGTCCATGAGCTCTGGAACTTGACTGTGTAGGGACATGTTTGGATCTGGTGCACAGCTTGGCCAACAGGAAGAGACCCCGGAAGTCTCAGAGGAGCCGCCACCCATGCCTCACCACATGTCTCTGCACTTCTTCCTACCCCCATCTCCCAGTGGGGACCCATCCTGAATAAATAGGAAAGAAGAGAAACAGGAAAGCAGTAAAATGGCCCACTGGAAAGCAAACATTAGGCAAAGCCACAGACTCCGTGCTGTCTCTTATGCTCAGTGGACGCTGAGACAATTGGAGTCTGTGAGGACAGTCTCCCTTGGGATCCTGATCTGCCTTCCGGTCTGCTGATTGTATCACAGTGCATGGTCATGCACACATACACATGCACACACTCATGCATGCACACAATGCACAATCACACACGCATGCACACTCTCACATGTATGTGCACACCCACACATGGACACATATGCACACACTCATGCACACATGCACAGTGCACAATCACACATGCATGTATGTGCACACGCACACACATGCACACTCACACACACACAACCTGACTTCCCTCACCCCTGCCTTTCCCATCTAGACAGGTTGACCCTATGAAGTTTCTACAAGGCCATAATGCATCGGTTATGTTTTAAACTGTGGGTAGAATTCTTCTATTGGCTTTTTTTCTATGTTGTTCACCTCTTTGCTAAGCTTTCCTCCAATGCTATTGAATGGGGAACTGTCTATCCAATCATACCCCTCAATGAAAAGCCACTGTAGAGAAGAAAACTCTGGGTGGGAGGCCGGGGTTATTTTTCTAGGTCTGTGTCTTCCACCTTTGAAGACAAGTCACTCATCTTAGCTTAGAAAATGCCGGTGCAGGGCTGGATGACATCAAAGGAAAGAGAGCAAGACGCCACACATCCTACTCTTAGGCCATGAACATGCAGATACTGGGAGATGTGTGGCCTTCTCCCTGCTGCAGGAGACATGCTATCCACATAAAGAAACACTTCCCAGTCTTAGACATAGATGGACACGTGTCACAGTCAAGTGTCTTCTAAAAGGGAGCTGTGTGAAATGTGAAAAGTCAACCTCTAATTACTCTGCAAGGATAATTGCAGGATCTTCTATTCTAATTTAAAAAGAGGATTGCAAAGCTGGGTACAGATAACAAAACACACACTCTGTGTGACATAATTTTATGTGTAAAACTGTGCCTTCCAATCTTTTCCATTCAGAGAATGATTGTTTTCGGGATCGGAAAGAACTGAATCTCTTCATCTCCGTACCTAAACATGACAATTATTCTAACATTCCTTTGAAACTGAGGTTGGTTGAAGATGCCCTTTGGGGGCCTGGCATTGTAGCGCAGTGGATTAAGCTGCAACTTACAATGCTGTGGGCGTCACATATCAGAGCAGCAGTTCGAGTTCGGCTGCTCTGCTTCAGATCCAGCTCCCATCTGGAAAAACAGAGGAGGATGGCCCAGGCACTCGTGCCTCTGCCACCCACGTGGGAGACTTGCATGGGCTTCCTGACTCTTGGCTTCAGCCTGGCCCAGTCCAGGCCATTGCAGTAACTTGGGGATGTGAACTAGGAAATGGAAGACTTCTGTCTCTGTCTCTCTCCCTTTTTCTCTCTCTCTTCCATTCCTTTCCTCTCTGTCACTCTGCTTTCAAATAAATTAAGCAAATATTCACAAAAAGAAAGAAAATGACTTACAGGCTAGCGTGTTCTATAACCTCAGAAGTATCTAGAAAGCTCCTGCTCCTACTGCCCGTGCTTTGTCACCAGAGAAAGAAGCTGAGATTGTTTGACCTCTAGAAAGTTGACAATGTGGCCATGATACAGGCCCCATCTCCTCACAGTGCGTGAATGACTACGCCTGCCTTCCCTACCTGTGGACCAATGAACTTCCATTGCCCCACTATAGACACATGACACTGTCCATCACAGAGACACCTGCATGGGAGACCCAGATAAAGCTCCTGGCTTTGGCCTGGCCCAGTCTCAGCTTTTGTGACCATCTGGGGATTGAATTAGCAGAGAGCTCTCTTCCCCTCTCTGACTCTCCCTCTCTGCCTTTCAAGTCAAATAAATAAATCTTTTTAAAAAATTACAAAAGCAAAGACAATGCCTGCACCAGCCAGGGCTGGGCCAGACTGAAGCTGGGAGCCAGGAACTCAATCCAGATTTCTCACTCAGGAGCTGAGGGACTCAAGCACTTGAGCCATCACCTGCTGCCTCCCATCATGGGTTAGCAAGATGCCGGCATTGGCAGCAGACCCAGGGCTCAGACCTGGGGACTCTGATACGGGCTGTGAGTCCCAGGCTGCAGCCTCACTACTACCCAAAGCAGCAGCTCCCCTGGAACCTTTCCTGGACAGTAATGCATGTTTGGCTTGAGGTCTGCTGTGTTACGGATTCCTGTTGGAGGTGGAGAGAGAAACAATATGTTTCAGAGCCTCCGCTAATGCACAGCATGACCAACTGTGAGATGACAGGGCCTGCTTGGACAGATCCCAGGTGGGCTGAGTTAGCAGGTGTGAGATCTGCCAGGCCCCACAGCACTCTAGGGGTGCCAGGTGTGTGCCAGAGGAGTCCAGAATTCAGAGAGAGAGGGACAAAGAGCGAGGGAGGGAGAGAGAGAGAGAGAGAGAGAGATATTTAAACACCTAGATAGATAGATTTGCTCTGTAGGGGTAGCTGAGTTTCTAATTCCCTTCTCTGATTTTGGGATACGTATTCCTTAGTAGCTTAGTTTAGTGTAATATCGATCTGCACAGCTTAACATTTTTTTCTTAAAAAAAGTCTTTCTCACTTACAATCCTCCCATTCCATCTTTACCAATCCACAGAGTTTCTGAGCTTGGAATCCCATTGACTCATGGTTTTTTTGAACGCTTTGCTCAGGGACTGTGGTCAAAGGCAGACCTTCATGGCCTTGGCAAAGCAACCATTGACAAACTTCCTTTCTCTGTCTGAAGGGAGGCGTGGTGCCACAGATACACCGTCAGGGTAGCAGTCTTGATAGGGTATCGTATTTAAAACAAAATGCACATTTGCAAGTCACCAACACAAATGCCCCAAAGCATCTGAGAATGTCATAAGCCACCAAGTACGGCTGCTCTCAGAAAAACCATCTTTGTTGTGAGTTAGGTGTCAGAAGGCAAGGCTGTTGCAACCCAAGTGTCACGATCTCCTCCTCTCTGTCCCCCGCCTTGTCCATCCCCCAGAATATTAAATTACTAACATTTATATAATTGAAAATATTATTTATGAGCATTTAGTTCTTTGTGTACTGGCCTCCTATTATAAACAGCATGAGCCAAAAGAATGTCTTCTCTTTATTTTTTTATGAGTGTTTTGAAATGGCCTGGCATATGGAATTTCTTTAACAAATATTTGTCAATGAACGAAAGAGATTTGTGTATTCTGATCGTAGCCGTAGCACCCTAGAAATATATCATCTTAGTCAAATGGCTTCATATTTATGAACTCCTAATTCCACATTAATAAAGGACTTCCAACAGCTGACTTTTGAAGTTCATTTCAGCTTCAACATTGCAAAATGCTTTTTCTTATTCTGAGATGTCTGAGGTTAGGTTTTGCTCAATTTTATTATTATACAAGGGAAGCAATAAAACTGGTTACAGACTTGTCTCAAGAAATATTTAGAGTAAATTAGGTCACTGATGTTTCTAAGGCCATTAAGAATTATGACATCTTTCTCCCTGGTGGATGGTTCAAATAGCACTGTTAATTAACATATTAAGAGTTTTGTGCCTGGGGCTTAAAGTGGGGAAGGGACATACAAATACTGGCAGTGCTCTCCACCATTGTCAGCCACTTAAAAATGGGGGAATGTGGTTAATATGAGTACAAATGGTAATCTTTAATAAGACATATTGGCTAAATTTTATCTCTTTTATTTTTACTTGCCTTTCTATAATCAAAAAAGAAGAGCTTGGGACTGGCGATGGGGCACAGTGGTTTAAGCCATCGCCTGCGACCCCGGAGTCCCATACGAGCGCTGGTTTGAGTCCCCACCGCTCTGCTTCTGATCCAGCTCCCTGCTAATGGCCTGGGAAAGCAGCAGAAGACGGCCCGAGTACTCAGGAGACCCAAATGGAGTGCTTGGCTGCTGGCTTCGGTCTGACACAGCCCTGGCCACTGTGGCCATTTGGGAAATGAATCAACTGAAGGAGGATTTCTCTCTCTCTCTTTGTATGTGTGTATGTGTGCCTGTAACTTTGCCTTTCAAATAGCTTGGATAACAAATCTTTAAAGAAAAGAAAGGCTTTTGAGCCAATTATAAAGAAGGAAGAGGTGAGACCAAAGTGCTGCAGGAGGGTGAAGCAAAGGAGAGGGAGATTCCAGGCCCCGCAGGTGTTGCCTCCATCCCACTGCGGCCACCTCGGAAAAGGATTTCTCTAGAGAACTAAAAGCCTTTCCTTGCATAAATGTCTTGCTTGATGATAACAGGTGGACCTTCCAGCAGACCCAAAATACCTTTCAAGAATCCTGAAGTCAAGTCGGGGTTTGATTTGTCCCTCTGCCTTTTGTACCGAGTTCCTGCTCTAGAACCCATCACTGGCCTCCACCTGCTCTTCAGCCTCTTGCGACTAATCGTCTACCCCCAATCATAAAGTCTAACATGCAAAATGCTCCAAATTCTAAAAGTCTCTGAGCACTGACAATGATACTGCAAGTGGAAAATTCCACACTATGAAACTTGGTGGATGTACACAATTATTCATGCACACAATTATGAAAAATATTGTATAAAAGGACTTTATGATTGAATAAGGATCATGCATATGAGATGTATTTGTAATGCAAATGAAGTTCATGTCTATAGTTGGATCTCAACCCTAAGATATCTCATTGCCCATAGGCAGAGATGTCAACATCCTACAAAGTCCTGAATCTGAAACACTTCCAGTTCCAAGCATTTGCCGCAAGAGAGGCAAGAGAGGTTCTTCCTGCAGCTCTTCGCCTTGTGTGTGTTCATATGCTTCCTTCTTTAACATCAAGCATCACTGGTCGGGTGCTATTGTGTCTAATAGGCTGAGTGACATTTGGAATGCAGTGGAGGCCACTTAAATGTGGCACTCAATTACATACAGCAGGAAACCATGTTTCAAGCCTTCTTCCCATAGGGAAGTTTTCAAAAAATGTCTTGGTCTTTGGCTGCCTATGATTGTCAGCAATTGTGTATACTTTCACCATTGCTCTGAAACTTTCCCCAATTTCCTTTTTGTCCTCCGTTTCAGGACCCCCATTCCCTTCTGAAGCATCAAAGAAAATATCAGGTTTTTTTTGGAGAAATATTTATTTATTTATTTGAAAGGTAGGGTGATAGAAGAGGGAGAGGAGAGAGAGATAGAGAAAGAGATCTTCCATCAGCTGGCTCAACTCCCAAATGGCTGCAATGGCTTGGACTTGGCCAGGCTGAAGCCAGAAGCCTGGAATTCCATTCAGGTCTCCCACATGGGTGGAAGGGGCCCAAGTTGTTGGGTCATTTTTCTGCTGTCTTCCAAGGAGCATTAGCAGGGAGCTGGATCAGAAGAGGAGCAGTTAGGACTCCAACAGGCACTCCAATATGGGAAGCCAGTGTTGTAGGTGGCAGCTTAATCTGCTCTACCACAGAGCCTAGTCCTCATTTGACTTTATACTTAGACTACCATTATTTTTGCATAATCAGAACAGTCTAGAGAGTCTCAGAGTTGTCTCTCAGCACCTTCACTGAGATGAGAAAATGCATCCTCTTGAGTTTCATCTCAGCTTGATAAGAAGAAATTGGTAGGGCTTGAGTGCCTAGGCCTCTGATTCTGAAATCTAACAACTGCTCCCAGTTCGTTAGTCTAAGGACTGGTGGTTACCAACTGCACGATATCCCACTATCCATCCTTTGTCCTTCCACTTTGTTCTTCCTCTCTTCGCATGTCGTCCCTTCTCTCCCTCTGCTGATTTCTCTCGTACCCTTTTCCTCCACCCAACTTTAAGATCTCAATGTGCCTGACTCATGGGGCTAAGAGTCACCTGATGTCTTTTTGCTATACCCAGCCCAGCCCCGACCACTGCAGGCTGCAAGGAAGCAAGTCTCCAGTCATCAGAGGCATCTGAGCATCTCACGAGTCATCATCTCTCTCCTCCTGTCTGAACTGTTCAGTAGCATTTGGGGAGTCTCTCAAAGGCTACTAGGAAGCTGCCCTAGACATATTAAGGCATTAATCCTGCATCTCAGGCGATGGGGACCATTATCGTTTGCTGTAGAACTGCTCTTCACTTCTGTCTTCTTTTAGAATCACTTAAGTTGAAGATGCCTTAATGACCCAGAGAGACTGGATGCAGCATTTATAATAATTTCTAGAGAAAAGAAATGGGGAAGATCCATCTCTTAGGAAACCATCTTGGTACGCCAGGGACAGACTGTGAATCCCGGGAAGAAGATAGCCTGCTCGATTTTCTTTTGTTTTATAAGTTTAATGCAATGAAAGCCCAAGCATCATTTATACCTATTTTTAAAACAAAAGAAGACAAACACACATGTTTAGGAGTTAGCCTACTCCCAGTTCCAAACGCCATCCTTTTCTCCAGTCATGCACGTATTTAGACTTTTTAGTCCTTTATTAGTCCTTTATTAACACAAGGAAAATGAAGACCATTATGACAGCTAGCAGGCGTAATTTTAGACAAATACAACTTCTTATCAAATAAGCCTGCAGTAAGTCGTTGATGAACAGGGCTCTTCAATATAACTTCCAACACTAATTTAATGAGAAGTATCAAATGAATTTTTTTATTCTGATATCTCCCATGAGACAAATGATACTTTGCAGGCCTATTTTTAACAAATGAATTATTGACTTAAACTGGCACAATTAATCACAATATAATGGGATCAGGGGATGTTAGGGGCTCATTGATCATGGCTGACGATGAGTACCGACTCTTCCGAGAAATGAAACTCTTTAATCACCGCGAGATTAACAGTTACATGCTTTCAAATTTCAGGCACAGGCAAATGGCAGCAGAATGCCAAAGAGCCAGTGGTAGCGGACACAACCAAAGAGATGTATGCAGAGTTGGTTGCATGCGGATACAGCTCCACCTCTTGCCGGTCCTCCTCTGTGATGATGGGAACAGGAGCCCTTAGGAAGGTAGCGTGTGGCAAGGGGCTTAGAACAGGGACGGCAGGGCCACTCCTGCAAGCTAGACTCCACCTTTCCATCGAGACTCAGCAAGTTGTCCAACTTCTCTAACTTCATCTTCTAGTGAGGAGCGAGGAACTTTTTCCTGCCACGGGGCCATGTGAATATTTATCCCCTCACTCTTGCGCCATCCAACACTATCAACTTAAAAGCTAACCTGCTATAGATGTAATAAATTTTGAGTCCTGCCTGTGGTTCCTTGGCAAGGCCAGACCAGATGATTTTGTGGTCCTTATATGGTCTGGGGACGGGAAATACCCCATCCCTGTTAGATAGATACTGTACAATCTGTCAACGTTCTCATGAAGATCGAATGACAGAACCTATGTTCTCAAGCTCTGGACAATTTGGAAACACAAGCCTTTACAATTGGTGTAGGAAATGCTTGTTTTCCAACTCCAGGAATTGTACCTGTTGAACACTTTTGACTAGTTGGAAAAAGATATGTAACAAGGTGTGAAAGCCAGGTAAGGAATCAAAAGGAAGATTCCCTCCATTTCTATATCCCGCTCTCTTATTTTTTTAAAAAGTACTTATTAATTTGAAAGGCAGAGTTACAGAGAGAGAAGGAGACACACACACACACACACACAGAGATGGACAGATACATAGATCAATCGATCGATCGATCAATTACTCAATCTTCCATCTGCTGGTTCACTCCCCAGGTGGCCACAAAGCCAGGGCTGGGCCAGGCAGAAGCCAGGAGCTTGGACTCCATCCTGGTCTCCCATATGGGTGGCAGGGCCCAAGCACTAGAGTCATCCTCCTCCACTTTTCTCAAGCCAGTAGCAGGGAACTGGACTGGGGAAGTGGAGCAGCTGGGACACGAACCTGCTCCTGTGCGGGCTAGCGGCATCTCAGGTGGTGGCTTTTCCTGCTACGTCACGGCCCCTCCCCCTTTCTACCTCTTCGCATCACCTGCTCTACCTTGGCTTCGTTTCTTCTTGCCTGTGTGTGTGCTGCTCTGGTCCCTGGCAGTTTCCCCCGGCACATCTCTTTAGGAAACTCCTTCTTGTTCTTCAGGCTCCAGCTGAAACACGTGCTCCATTGCAATGTTTCCATTTGCCATTCTAGCAAAGCCAAGTATTTCAGCTCCCACAGATTGTGACAGATTCCGCTCTGCTGAGATCACTGTTGTATATTGCCACGCCTCCCCCTGCACAGCAGCTCCTTGGGGGAGCATTGCAGTGTCCCCAAGTTCCCGTGGAATTCCTGCAAGACATTGACTGTTAAATTAATTTTTTGGCTTATATGTTTACATAGCAGTAAATATCAGTTCTGACTGGAAATGGTGTTTGGCTTAAGGCTCCTTCTGTAACCTCTCACTAAAATAATTCTTGCCATAGTACTGATTAAGTTATAAAAGGAGATTTAAAGAAAACGTGTACCGGGCTTGGAGCTGTGGCCCAGCAGGTTACAGCCCTGGCCTGAAGTGCCAGCATCCAATATGGGCACCGGTTCGAGTCCTGGCTGCCCCACTTTTGGCCCAGCTCTCTGCTATGGCCTGGGAAAGCAGTAGAAGATGGCCCAAGTCCTTGGGCCCCTGCACCTTTGTGGGAGACCTAGAAGAAACTTCCGGCTCTTGGCTTCAGATTGGCACAGCTACAGCCATTGCGGCCAACTGGGGAGTGAACCAGTAGATGGAAGACCTCTCTCTCTCTCTCTGACTCCTCTCCTGTGTAACTTTGACTTTCAAATAAATGAATAAATCTTAAAAAAAGAGAAGAAAACGAATACTGCCACCAAAACTTGGTTCTGTCAGATAACATAGTGGAAACTAATTAATATAAACAGGGCTGCTAGTATACAGATGTCTTAGAAATGAACATTGGTGTCCAGCTAAGGAATCATAACTAACTTGAAAGAGGAGACTATGAAATGGACAAAGGGAGAAAAAAACAATAAACACTAGTAATCATGATGCAACCAAGAGGATATGCTCTCATTCCCTGGATGTGAATATCTGCTTATCTGTCTGTCTCACTACACACATCTCTGTAGCTAACTATATGTGAGGATACTTGTACACAGAAATATATAGTTATATACATACGCATATGTGACATGTGTGTATACCTATGTGTATATATGTATACATGTATGTATAAAACTATATATATCATAAGTATCTCCTTATGTAACTATACAAATATAAATCTATAACTATGTAGATATATTTCTACATCTATATTGTTTCATATACACATACACACACATACAGTCATGCTTCTCTTAACAGTGGGATTGGCTCTGAGAAATGCATACTTAGGCAATTTTTATACATTTATAGCAGACTAAGATGGCTATGACAACCTTAGGTGATGTAGACTTATGGGACCATCTTCACATCTGTGGTCCATCGGGCACTGGGATTTGTCCACACGTGACTTAGGTCGTTTTATTTCTCTTTTTCCCTCTCCCACTTTTTCATTATCAAACCTAAACTATGATAATTCATCCTGCCCCACTTTTTACCTCCTTATGTCTTCTTAACTTTGTGGTTCGCAAATATCAGCACCAAGCGGATGAAATGACAGGAGACTTCGCGTGCTCCCTCTGCAAAGAGGCATTGCTTGGCATTGTACATGGGCTGTGCTTGCCTTGTAGGGTGTGGAGCAGGACTGCTTTAAAATCCAGTTCAAAACTTCATAGTATCTGTACTTAGAAGCTGTAGTTCAAAGATGTGTGTGTGGCTGCCACACTGAGCAGGGTGGGACTGTCATGGATGGCTTTATCATCAGCTTGGTCAACCTGTCACAGACTGCCCTCCGGAGTTAGACATGGCCGGAAGAAGTATTTGCTGAGACCTGGGCGGTAGAATGTCGTGGTGGGAGCTGTGCAAATGGACTCAGAGGGTTCCGATTTGTGTTAGGTTCCGAGAATTCTGTGTCCAACTCCTTTCCAACCGGTCTGTAGCTGGGCTAGGCACTTGCCTGCAGACATGTGGATTTCTTTCCTAGATTTCCCCTCTCCACGGCCTCAGTTCGAAGACTGGATGTGTGAGTCTTCCCAAGGCAGCCTGTGAGTGGCTTCTGATCCCTCAATCCCCTTCCCAGAATGCACATCCCAGCCCCTCCCCCACTTGGTAAACTCTGGTGCTATCATAAATTCCTATCCATAACTCAGAGCAGTTCTGTTTATCTAACTGAAAACTGATTGATGTAGATATTATTAGAACAAAGAACAGAGTTTTAGACAATGAGGGAGACATTGACAAAATCACAATGGGTAGCAAAGGACTAATACACATCACTACATCTTTTATAGATCAAACAAAATATGAAGCAGATATAGAAGTCCTGAGTAATATAATTAATAAGGCTGTATGTGTAAATATGTATATATTGATCTTTGTATTCTTCAGAGAATATCCTTTATTTTCATCAACAATAAAACATTTATGAAATATTGATCTACACGGTGTCCCAAAGAAAAACTTAAGAAAATAATTATAAGCAGAGACGTGGATCGATGGAGAAGCCTTGAGTATTTGTAACAGATGTCACAGATTACACTGTCAGGCTGGGCTAGAAAAGATAAAAAGGCAGAAGTCAGCGGGCCTCAGTGAGTATTTACTGCTTCCGGAGACCCAGGTACTTGGCTAAGTGCTGGGGGGCTGATGGAGATAAGTGAGATGGGGCCGTACCCTCAGGGGCTTCCTGTCTATCGATGACAGAGCATGCGTCCTGTTGCAAGAGGGAGCCACTGGCGGTTTGAATGTTTTAGGAAGATTAATTTCAATAGCGTGTGGGGAAGTTTGGGGTAGAGGAGCAGGGCTGGGAATAAATCGGAAGGTGAAGATCCCGCTACAGAGGAGTTTAATCTGCGTCCTTCACAGTGACGTAGGAAGGACAGATTGAACTGTGAGTAGCATTTCACAAGCCTGGGGCTGCTTTGAGATAGAAAAGAAGGAGTCAAGAGTTACCACGCCAATTAAAAACTTGATGACAGATAGAATGGTGTTGACATTGACAGAAGTAAGTTATATGGTGTTTTCCAGTCACTGAAGTGCATTTTTTTTTGACAGGCAGAGTTAGACAGTGAGAGAGAGAGAGAGAGAGAGAGAGAGAGAGAGAGAAAGGCCTTCCTTCTGTTGGTTCATTCCCCAAATGGCTGCCATGCTGGCGCACTGCGCCAATCTGAAGCCAGGAGCCAGGAGCTTCCTCCTAGTCTCCCATGTGGGTGCAGGGCCCAAGCACTTGGGCCATCCTCCACTGCACTACTGGGCCACAGCAGAGAGCTGGACTGGAAGAGGAGCTACCAGGACAGGATCCGGCGCCCCAACCGGGACTAGAACCCGGGGTGCTGGCGCTGCATAGCAGAGGATTAGCCAAGTGAGCTGCGGCGCCGGCCCTGAAGTGCATTTTTAAACTGTCAAGAAAAAGCAGTTTATACACATTCATGGGACCTCTTGCATTTAGAGTACTTCGGAAATTACCTACAGGTAGTAACAGGGTTTGTTCTGCATTGGAAACTGGGGAAAGGTTCAAAGCAAACTCTAGAAGCTTAGAGAAAATGTTACTGGATGAACTGTAGGTAGAAATCTAGCTTATGTGGTCAATAAGATAAATATTTTTTTCATATGTGAAGTATTAGTTTGCCAGAGAGATAAGCTGAAGAGATCCAGGCCAATGTTCCCCATCCCATCAGACACCCCAGGTTCAGAGCAGTGGAGGCTGGAGCTGAAACCCCCTGTGAGATAGCCTGGGAAGACGACTTCACCTTGTCAGCTTGTCCTGGCACAGTCAGGCTCCTGAGGCTGATGGTCATCAGTCCTGATACAGCAACTTTGGCTTCCTCACCACACATAAATCCTTGGAAAGAGCAGCCCCTCTGTGGCTGCCTCCAGCCTGACACCTCCATGTCCCCACTGCCAGAGTCCCTGCCCTGGTCAAGTACGACCAGCGTGAACTTGGACCTCTCTCTTTTCTGGGGGGTGGAAGGCTTGGAAGTTTTTTTTTTTTTTTAATTTGGATAGGGGTTCACAAAATCTATGATAGAAACCATGTCAACTCTTACACAGGTACTTCAAAAAAGTCTGTTGAAAAGTTGGGATATATGTTTAGTTTAGTGCAGAAAAAATGTGAAATGTTTGCATTTTTTTTCATAATACACATTTTCCATATACTTTCTGAAGACCTTTGCTATGCATGAATTTCATATTTTTTGCCTTTTAATTCCACTTCCATGCACTTTTTGAAGTACCCTCCTAATATCTTATTTTCAACTCTTAACAAACATATAAAACTTGTTCTAAAAATGCACCAAATGGAGTGAAAAATACCAGCATGAAAATATTCTGTGGTTTAACAGGAAATTGTTCTGTAGAACCAGAACAGGAATCTTTGTATAAAATCCAAATAGCTGCCGTAAATGGGGAATTTGCTGATCGTTTCTAATGCCTACTCTCTACAGTACTTAAGTAGATATTACATTTGTGAAATTTTAAATATCCTCCGGAGGTAACAATGTGAAATCATGAAAGATAAAATGCAAGTGTAGAATTTAATACCGTAGTGCAGCAATGAACCCAAATGGGTACGGCTGATAGATTCAGTCAGTGAATATGGGGGCAAATCCTAGACATTCTCCCACAACTCAGAGGGGAAAAAACAATTACATGGAAGTAGGGAGAGAAATGTGAAAACACGTGCTCTAGGACACGCAGAATTAATACAGTAGAGATGTCCCAAGAGAGTAAAGCAGATGGAAGCATGCTAGAAATTATTTTTTAAAGATTTATTTATTTATTTTGAAAGTCAGAGTTACACAGAGAGAGAATGAGAGGCAGAGAGAGAGGTCTTCCATCTGCTGGTTCACTCCCCAATTGGCAGCAATGGCCGAAGCCGCGCCAATCCAAAGCCAGGAGCCAGGAGCTTCTTCCAGGTCTCCCATGCGGGTGCAGGGGCCCAAGGACTTGGGCCATCTTCTACTGCTTTCCCAGGCCATAGCAGAGAGCTGGATCAGAAGAGGAGCAGCCAAGACTCGAACCAGCGCCTGTATGAGATGCCAACACAGCAGGTGGCAGCTTTACCCACTATGCCACAGTGCTGGACCCATAGAAATTCCTAAGAGTTCACAGAGTTCTTTTATTTATTTATTTATTTATTTTTTAATTTTTTGACAGGCAGAGTGGATAGTGAGAGAGAGAGACAGAGAGAAAGGTCTTCCTTTTTGCTGTTGGTTCACCCTCCAATGGCCGCTGCGGCCGGCGTATCGCGTTGATCTGAAGCCAGGAGCCAGGTGCTTCTCCTGGTCTCCCATGCGGGTGCAGGGCCCAAGGACTTGGGCCATCCTCCACTGCCTTCCCGGGCCATAGCAGAGAGCTAGCCTGGAAGAGGGGCAACCGGGATAGAATCCAGTGCCCCAACCGGGATTAGAACCCGGTGTGCCGGCGCCGCAAGGCGGAGGATTAGCCTGTTAAGCCACGGTGCCGGCCTAGTTCACAGAGTTCTAAGCATGAAGTAGGAAAATAACGCCTGGATATTCTTGATGAAACCTGGTGCTTAAGAATGACTCTCTGATTCTGGATTTAGATCTGTCTCCCTACCAGAATCCAGATACCCCATGTTTCTCCTTAACAATACCAACATTTTAAATGTGTAAATGGGCACCATATGCTGGGCTTTCATTCAGCTGGTACACTGACTGCAATTTCAATCAGAATTCTAAAACGAGATTTTTTTTTAACTTGACAGAGTAATAAGGAAGTTCATCTTGAAGGTTTCTGAAACATTTGGAAAGGAATATTATGGCGACTTGCATTTCTAGATTTTAAAAGATTTTATAGGGGCCGGTGTTATGGTGTAATGGGTAAAGCTGCCTCCTGCAGTACTGGCATTCCTATATGAGCACTGGTTCAAGTCCTGACTGCTCCACTTCTGATCCAGCTCCCTGATAATGTGCCTGGGAAAGCAGTGGAAGATGGTCCAATGCACCCACATGGAGACCCAGAAGCTCCTGGATTCAGATCAGCCCAACTCCAGCTGTTGCGGCCATTTGGGAAGTGAACCAGCAGATGGAATCTCTCTCTCTCTCTCTCTCTCTCTCTCTCTCTGCCTCTGTGTAACTCTGCCTTTCAAATAAATAAAGCTGCTATAGTTCAGCATGTACGATAATGGAATAACATAAAAGGACTTAGGGATCAACCACAGTGTACACTTAATCAAATGATAATGGTAATATTTGAAGTCAATGAGATAGCTATTGAATATAGTGCTGGATCAATTGACCAGCTATTGGAGAAAACAACTAGATAGCTGCCTCACCTCCTTTGCCAAAGTAAATTCTAGATGGACGAAAAAGCTAAACATAAAAAATGAAATAATTGGGGTCAGAGTTGTGGCACAGCAGGTTAAGTCACTACTTGCAACACCAGCATCCCGTATCAGAGTATGGTCAGAGGTCTAGCTGTTCTACTTCTAATCCAGCTCCCTGTTAATGTGCCTGGGAAAGCAGTGGAAGATGGCCCAGGTACCCAGGCCCCTGACACCCATGTGAGAGACCCAGATGGAGTTCCTAGCTCCTAGCTTCAGCATGGCCCATACCTGGCTGTTGTGGTCATTTGGAGACTGAACCAGCAGATCAAAGATCTTTCTCTCTCTTTCTGTCTCTCCCTCTCTTTCTGTAGCTCTGCCTTACAAACAAAACAAACAACAAACAAATAAACAAACAGACTTTAAGAGAAGATGGTGGTTTCCACAGGAATTAAAGATCCTAGTAATTTTCCCTTGTTGAAAGAACTTGAAGAAGACAAAAAGGGGTAGGTGATGGTGTGAGCAGCTGGGACCTGGGAGACTATGAAGATATGAAACTCACAAGGTGGAGTGAGCATGGTGGCGTGACTACTGGGCCACCAAGGACAAATTATGAGAACAGGATATATAGCCTGAAAATAGAATGTGGACTTCAGTACCCAGAAGCTCCTCCATCCGTTAGATTTGTAACAAAAATTCATATGTGTGAGATAAATATTCCAGTGGAATGGTGGATGCACAGAGCATACCAGTGTTGACAAAATGGCAAAGTTCATATAGCATTAAAGTAGTACTTGAAGAAGTCTAACGATGTCCAAAGAAAATACAAAGCTTACACAGCCACCAGAAAGACAAACGTACAACAATTAATTTTAGTGGATCTCAAACTTAAGTCAGCATCCTTCTACTCATATTATTGTTTTGATGGACTATCACAGGGTGAACGCCCACACACTCAGTAAAGAATTCTAGCTGGTAAATGCGACCCGGACATCCGTGAGGATATATTTAATGCATGTACACCTGCTATGTTTTCAGATCACAGGAGGAAAAATGCAGCATGATTTTTCTTCCTTTTGTCAAGGCACTGTCATTTAGCCATAAACCTGGAGTGCTCCAAATAGGATTCGGGTTTACAAGACGCAGGCATGGCGGGGAGTATCAGATGACATTGGAAATGCCTTCCTGAAAAGTAAAAATCCCGAGAAGAACAAACAGGAATGGCATGCTTTATCCATCTCGCTTAGTGACAGAGCTGCCGTTGAAATTGTTTCAGGTAGCAGGTGGAATGAATATTGTGTTAAGTTATGAAGCGGTGTGGGTGCTAAGTACTAGTCTTATAAAAATATGTTCAGGATTGTTTTGATATTTCTACTACCTAGACACAGGTATATATGTACGCATACAAAGACATACATGTGTATACAAATCTAGAATCAACATGTATGTTCCACAACAGAAAAAGGTGTAAAAAAAACTATAATAAATGGGCACTTTCAACACAGAAAGAAATATAGTGGTCAATACATGCATGAAAATGTGTTAATCTTGTATATTAATCTGCTACAGACAGTCTAACCACCTACCACCAACTTGTTCGCTCAAAACAACAAACATTTGCTCTCTCACAGCTCAGGAGTCCAGGAGCTTGAAGCTGTTTCACTGTTCCTACGTCGAGGTGTTGCCAGGGCTGAGCATCCCTTAGGTTGGGGCCACACCACTTCCATCTGTGTCCTTGGGGGCCCCTACCTCCTCTCCCACAGGAGCAATCTCCCTTGTGATTGCACTTGGGGTCCGCCCAGGTGATCCAGAATGATCTCCGTGTCTCAGGATCGTTAACTTAAGCACGTCTGCAAAATCCATTTTCTAAATAGCAGAGCAGTTTTGGTGTAAAAAGTTTGAAATGCATGGATAGCTTCTTCACGATAAGCATTTTTGGTGAACTATCTTTTTGCATTTCACACTCTTTTTTAAAAAAAGATTTATTTATTTATTTGAAAGGCAGAGTTACAGAGAGGCAGAGAAGAGAGAGAGGTCTTCCATCCGGAGCTGTGCTGATCCGAAGCCAGGAGCCAGGAGCTTCCTCTGGGTCTCCAAGGTGAGTGCAGGGGTGCAAGGACTTGGGCCATCTTCCACTGCTTTCCTAGGCCACCGCAGAGAGCTGGATCGGAAGTGGAGCAGCCGCAACTCGAACCAGCACCCATGTAGGGTGCTGGCACTGCAGGTGACAGCTTTACCCACTACACCACAGCGCGGCCCCTTTGGTGAACTTTCTGGAGGCATTTCATATACATTTATTTGAAAAATTTTGCACCAAAATAAACTTACCATTTTTTTCAAAGATTCATTCATTTATTTGAAAGGTAGAGAGGCAGAGGCAGAGAGAGAGAGAGAGAGGTCCTCCATCCACTGGCCCACTCCCCAAATGGCCACAACAGCCAGAGCTGAGCCAATCTGAAGCCAGGAGCCAGGAGCTTCTTCCGGGTCTCTCACACGGGTGCAGGGGCCCAAGGACTTGGGCCATCTTCCACTGATTTCCTAGGCCACAACAGAGAGCTGAATTGGAAGTGGAGCAGCTGGGACTGGAATCAGCGTCCACATGGGATGCTGGCGATGCAGGCAGCGAGCGGCCTCACCTGCTACGCCACAGAGCTGGCCCCTAAACTTGCCTTTTGTTTCAATTTCCACAACTTTTTGAAGTGCTCTTGTATGTATATGTATGTGTAAATGCATATATGTATATATAAATATATGTATACATATGTGTGTATCACGTGTATGTGTGTATATATGATAGACACATACAGTACTAGCTAGCTCTAACAGAAGTGTAATTTTTCCTTTTCTCATGGGTGAAACTCTTCCTGAACTAGAGTGGCTTTTTGCAACAACTTCAGAGCTGGATGCTGGGCCCTGGAGGGGAAAGAATGAGAATACAAAAACCAGCAGGCTGCCCTGTGCCTGGGCCCTGCGTGCTGGACAGAGACCTGCAAAGGCAACGTAGGTCCAGAAATTCCTACAAAAATCGTTAGAACTCAGAAGGACTTGGAAATAGAAGGGGAAAAAAATCAGCAGCATTGTAGCTTAAGTGAAGCTAAGAGAGTGGGGCTGGGGGCTGGCGCTGTGGTGCAACAGGTTAAAGCCCTGGCCTGAAGTGCTGGCATCCCATATGGGCACCAGTTCAAGTCCTGGCTGCTCCTCTTCCGATCCATCTCTCTGCTACAGCCTGGGAAAGCAGTGGAAGATGGCCCACGTGCTTGGGCCCCTGCACCCACATGGGAGACCCAGAAGAAGCTCCTGGCTCCTGGCTTCGGATCAGTGCAGTTCCATCTGTTGCAGCCACCTGGGGAGTGAACCAATGGATGGAAGACCTCTCTCTTTGTATCCATCTCTCTCTATAACTTTTTGTTTCAAATAAATAAAATAAAGTCTTAAAAAAAGAGAGAGAAAGAATGGGACTGGAGCAGAAGGGGCCCTATGGATATGGACAGAACAGCCAAGGTCCAGGAAGGAAACTATGCCTGCTGGTGGATGCTCCTTGACACAGAAGACATCCAAGTCCACGTGTCGGGGCAGGCATTTGGCCCAGAGGTTAAGACACTGCTCAGGGTGCCTGCTTTCCATATCCCAGTGCCTGGCTTCAAGTCTTGGCTCTGCTCCCAGTTCCAGCTCCCTGAAGATGTGTATCTTGACAGGCAGCAGGTGATGGTTCAAGTACTTGGATCCCTGCTACTCACATGGGAGACCTAGATTGAGTTCTGGCCTCCAGGCTTTGGCCTGGCCATGCCCTGGGGATTTGGGGGAATACAAGAGCTGATGGGAGTGCGTTTTCCCTCTCTGCCTCTCTCCTTCTTTCTGTCCTCATCTCCCACAGATGTTCATGACTACTCTCACTCTGTCTCTCTGATAAATAAGTTCTCATTTTTTTTTTAAATTCACTTGTCTGCCTCTCATGCTTGGCATTGCTTAACTGCCTTGAACTTGAGCGGGGAGGGCAGAAGGGCTGAAAGGACTCTGATGAATTCCTTCTTCCCAGCTGAATGGCGGCACACGATGTTACTGAACTAATTCTGGGGGCTCGATTCATCCCAGCTAAACCAGTGTGCCCTTCCCTTGGCAAGGGGGCCGGAGCTGCGGGGAGGAGGCGGTGGGAGGCACAGCAGCCGCCCCTGCAGACGGACCTCTGGGTGTCGCATCGTTGTCTGCTTGCTCTCAGCAGGGGTGGCAGCTGCAGGTCCCCCCGGGCCCCTGGCACTTGTGAGCAGAGCCTGAACTTGACTCTGGGTTGAGGCTGTTTCTGGATATTTCTCAGGGATCTGGTAGCCAAAAATGCTTTTTATTTATGGGCATGTCAGAGAGTTAGAATCGAGGGGAGAGGCCTTGGTTTAAAAAGGAGAGGAAATCCAGAGACCTAAATAGCGAGCTGGCCGTGTTTTCATTCACCGGTTCCATTTAACAGCTTCTCGCAACATATGCAGTTTACATTACGGTATCCGGCGCATGTAGACTTTGGCTGCGACTTCCCTCCTGAGTTCAGAATTTACGAGCGTGCAAATAGACATGGAAGCAGAGTCGGCAAGCCAGGGAAGGAGAGGGAAAAACCTTTATTGTGCTCCTTCTGGGCCATGTTAACTCTGTCCTCACCAGCACGGGAACAAAGCCGCTCCTTTGCCCCCAGAGGGAGGCTCGGGCAGGAAATGAATATTCCGAGATTGGCCCTGGACTTGGGGAAATGGAGCTTCTCACACTTGTGCTTTCAGCTCCCTGGAGCAGGATGCCTAAGAAGGAAAAGCAGGCCACCGAGCCCCTGTTGGCTCTAAGAAAATGAGGTCATTTGAGCAAGAAAAATAGCAGAGCGGTCATTTAATGGCAGGGCCCAGAAACCTTATAAATACTTCCTCATTAAGGCAACGTAGCAATTTATGGTCCAACTCCAAACAGGGTCCTTTGAAGTCAAAGCCAGTTAAAGTTGAGTATGGGCTGTATGCATGTCAGTTGCACTGATGAACAGCGTCAAGAATGTATTTCAGCGGTTGGCCCCAGTCTCTCTGTAATTACGGTTACTTAGGGGGAGCGTGTTCATGGAGTGAAACAACCCAGGATAAGGAAAGACAGGATCTGATGGCGCCACTTTTACACCACTGTTTGGATGCCCTATGCAAATGATATGGCCTTCAGTGATTGGATGTCCACCTCGCGAGAACCCACTTTTCACATTAACCATGCGTCCCGGCGCTCCAGTTTCATGCAGCGTCAGATGCAATGGCTCAGCTCTTTTCACATTTGGACTAGCAGGGAAAAAAGAAGGGGTAGTGGCAAAGAGCCGACACCCCATTGATCACCTCTCATTCGTAGACGCTTTTGAAAGTACTTTGTTAGTTCCACTGTCTAGACCGTGTCATTGAGGCACAGAGAGGCTAAGTCATTTCTCCCGGCTCACCCAGCTGGACAGAGGTTGCTCCTGACTTCAAACCAGATCTGTCTCCCTTGTTCCCCTCGGCCCTCATTCCATCCCATGGCCTCGGGCTTTTGTGCCCACCTCTCCTTCTTGCCCAGGTTTTGCCGGAGCCACCAAAAACTTAGTTGTGAAACTGGGTGAGCAGTTTTGAGGTTCGGTTTGTTCATTCCTTTCCCAAAACCCTTTTCTTCCTTAAATTTGGTGAGCAGGTTCTCTCTAAGGACTGTCTACCTCGTTGGCTTCCATTTATCTGATATAATTTCAGCAAATAACAAGACTCAGGGCTCACCCCTATTAAATGCCTCTCAGTTCTGGACATGGACATGGTCTTGTGGTCTTGGGTTTAACTTTCTTTCTTTTCTTTCTTTTTTTTTTTTTTTTTTGACAGGCAGAGTGGATAGTGAGAGAGAGAGAGAGAGACAGAGAGAAAGGTCTTCCTTTTTGCCGTTGGTTCACCCTCCAATGGCCGCTGCGGCCAGTGCATCTCGCTGATCCAAAGCCAGGAGCCAGATGCTTCTCCTGGTCTCCCATGCGGGTGCAGGGCCCAAGGACCTGGGCCATCCTCCACTGCCTTCCCGGGCCATAGCAGAGAGCTGGCCTGGAAGAGGGGCAACCGGGATAGAATCCGGCGCCCCAACCGGGACTAGAACCCGGTGTGCCAGCGCCGCAAGGCGGAGGATTAGCCTGTTAAGCCATGGCGCCGGCAGGTTTAACTTTCACAGTTACCCTGTGAGTAGGTAGTATTGTTCATGCCTCTTGGCAGACGAAAAAGCAGAGCCTCCGAATTGAATAAAGGGACACAACCACTAGATGACGGGGCCAGGATAAAACCAAGATCCTTGTGCTGTTGGTTGCGTGTCTGATTATCTTGTCTGTTCCCTCTACACACTCTCCTTGAAAAAGACAATTCCACTCCAGGGCGTGTTTCCTCTGCCCCCTAAGTGTTGGTGAGTTCTGTGTCTCCTTTGAGCTCCAGGCCCTTGGGTTTAAATGCCTAGATGGACACTGTCACCTGGATGTCCCCAGGGCTTCCCAATGAACATGCTCACAGTCTCCCTGGATGCTGCTGTTCAAGCCACAAACTGGCTTTATGGTGGAGCCACGGTACAGATCTGAGCACTGTTGGCAGACCACCGGCCTGTTGGATAAACTCCTGCACACTTCCGCAGATTAGAGATTAACCCTTGTCCCCCCTTCAGTTCCAGCCTGCCAGCCTCTTTCACTCCTGTGTGTTATCTGTTTGTGGGTGGAACATCTAGAGCCCACCACCCCCTCCCAGCCTCCAATCTTTGCTCTTCTCTTTTTCCAGATCTGTTCTACTTTGCAAAACCCCACCTTTAAGTCCCAGCTCAAATGCCGCTCCGCCCCTCATACCCTCTCTTCACCTCCAGGCCTGTCCAGGTGCTTCTTCCTCTGCTCTTCAGTTTTGTTCAGAATCTCATCAAGGGGCCTGCCCTGCGGCATAGTAGGCTAAGCCTCCTCCACCTGTGGCGCCGGCACCCCGTATGGGCGCCAGTTCACGTCCCGACTGTTCCTCTTCCCATCCAGCTCTCTCCTTATGGCCTGGGAGAGCAGCAGAAGATGGCCCAAGTCCTTGGACCCCGGCACCCATGTAGGTAGGAGACCTGGAAGAAGCTCCTGGCTCCTGGCTCCAAATCAGCTCAGCTCTGGCCATGTAGCCATTCAGGGAGTGAATCAGAGAATGGAAGACTTTTCTCTGTTTCTCCCTCTCTGCCTGTAACTTTACCTCTCAAATAAATAAATAAAAATCTTAAAAATAAAATAAATAAATAAAAATCTGTTTTTTTTTTTATTTTTGACAAGTAGAGTGGATAGTGAGAGAGAGAGAGACAGAGAGAAAGGTCTTCCTTTTTGCTGTTGGTTCACCCTCCAATGGCTGCTGTGGCTGGCGCACTGCGGCTGGCGCACCACACTAATCCAAAGCCAGGAGCCAGGTGCTTCTCCTGGTCTCCCATGCGGGTGCAGGGCCCAAGGACCTGGGCCATCCTCCACTGCACTCCCTGGCCACAGCAGAGAGCTGGCCTGAAAGAGGGGCAACCGGGACAGAATCCGGCACCCCGATCGGGACTAGAACCCGGTGTACAGGCACCACTAGGTGGAGGATTAGCCTGTTGAGCCATGGTGCCGGCCAATAAAAATCTTTTAAAAAAAATCTCACTCAAGTCACTGCTTGGTGTGCTGACTTCCTGGCTGCCTTCTCTCCGAATCCCTTAAGCTTTCTGAGAGGTTTCACCTTCATACCATGGTGCTGGCATGGAATGTGTGTCTAGTAAACATGTGTTGAACAGCAGATCAATAAATCCTGCCTTCAAAACTTGTCTGAGAGCGTGGGAGGTGTTCCCGGAGTGAGCCCACTTCGAGGAGTGAGGCAGTAAGGGCTGCACATCCCCTAGGTGTGAATGGAAGCTGTGAACTTGACTCGTGTGGCACCATGGCAGATCTGCCTTTGTGAGACGTTCGCACAGGTGCTGTCCACCTTGAGTGCCTGAGTTGCAGGTACAGGCTTGGAGGAGGCACTGCCCCGAGTGGGAGGTGGGGCCACCTGCTGTGTGGGACTCGGGGCCATTTCAGGTCTACATTGACTTTTTGCTGTAAAACCTGTCCATTTGGCAACATATGAAAGAATTGGTGCAATACCGCTCAGTCCCAGCAGGCCAGAAATTACCCTGTCTCAAGGTACAGCGACACTCACAGCTGTTGGCTTGTCCTGCGATGCTTTCCCTAAGTTGGGCGGTTCCTCTTCCAGTCTAACCTTGGCTTGACCCATGGCTGAGGTGTTATTTGTATCGGGGTGTGCTTTCTCGAATGTATAAACAGACACAATACTTAGATCAAAGATGACATCCATCCCACGGCAAGACTCACCAAAATATACACAGAGCCCGTGTTGAGATTGGCCAGCTGTCCATGGTTAGCCAAAGCTTTGTTGGAAATTAATTTCCAAGTGCACTTTTATTAGCTATTGCTTTAAAACCAAGGAATAATGGAATGAAACAGATTTGAAGTAGGATCTGCGTGTTCCTAAGAATGAGAAATTAAACTTAGTGTGTGCCTACTTTATCCAGGCAATGTGTTAGACACTTCACATTTCTTATCTCGTTTAATCCTGACAACAGCTTTTCAAGTTATTTTATTCTCATTTTTCAAATGAGAAATTAGAGGCATGGAGGTCATATAACTAGTTAGAAAGAGAGCCTGTTTTAAAACAAAATGCTGTCAAATCACAAAGTTCTTTGTACTACACTCTTGCCTTGATTATTTCTTTTTTTTAACTTTTATTTAATAAATATAAATTTCCAAAGTACAGTTTATGGATTACAATGGCTTCCCCCCCCCATAACTTCCCTACCACCCGCAACCCTCCCCTCTCCTGCTCCCTCTCCCATTCCATTCGCAGCCTTGATTATTTCTTAAAATTAACACTTTTATTCCACACACACACACACACAATTTAACGATGCTTTTTGTAGCTTCTATAAACTATCTTTGAATAAGGTGAGCTTACTTCTTGGTTTGGCCTGGACACCTGGCTTATGCCTGTTGCCTTGGTGAAATCATTAATAGCAAGCATTGCCCTCGACTCTCAGAATTTCCCAGTCTGGAAGGTAAATTATATGGTCACCCTCTCTTTGAACTTGCAGATCGGGCTGCTTACTCAGTTGCCCACACTCTAGAAGTAATTTTTTCCAGCTTAACTTCTTAGCTCCAAGAAACATCTAGATCTTCAGAAACGTAGAGGGGAAAAACATCCAAATGGAATCATTCTACCCCAAAGTCAACAACACAATGCGGACTGGCTTTTAGTTCACTGAACAGATTGACGGACGAGTTTTCCAGTTGTTCATCTGGAGAACCAGATTTAAATTGTGTTGTGTTAGAGACAGTGATATGTTCAAAGGATATATACATACATCACTTTTTGTGTGTATATATAAAAACCGCATGTGTATACACTATACACACACAGCATAGTGGAGAGCCGTTCTCCGTGGGGTTGGCAGTTGGCAGACGGAGACTGTGAATTTCAAATAAGGAAGAAGTTGATTCTCTAAGCCCTGTTCAAAAATAACTTGTTCTACATTTCTTGAGAGCTGGGGGTTTTCCTTTGATGGTAAAGCAAGCTCCTGCGTGGGTTATTTGGGTAGGAACTTGGAGGAGCCAGCCTTCCCTCTTAAGAAGCCCGGTGGCGGGACAAACCTTTAAACGATGCCCCAAAGCTGCTCCACCCTTCCTAGTCACCAGCTTGCCTTTGCAACAGCGTTGCTCTTCTTCTGTGTGGGTTAGTCCCGAGGGACTCCACTTCCTGAATGGCTCTTGCTAATTGAATTCCCGGGTGGGATGAAAGCATTTCTGTACTGGCTCGAGAGTGAAGCGCCCAAGTGCACAGACTGTAAATACTGGTGACAACAGAACCTCATTCCTGCTGTTGTTATTTATTTTGAGATTTTTGCTGGGGCAATAGTTTTACATTTGACATTTATATAGGTCACAGTGAGCTAATAGCCATCTGCCATCTGGGGACTCTTTCATAATGAACATTATGGAAGACTATGGAAAAATTCTCTGGCATTTCTGATTTGCACACAAGCTGAGATGGGGTTGATCTTTCCAATATGCTATTCCGGTTCACATTAATCTTGTGCTCCACCGAGGGGCTCACTCAGATCCATACACACAGGCATTGGTGCCGTGGGAGCTTGGGCTCGGCTCAGTCAAAGCACATTTCATTATTCTCAGGGTCATTTTTGGCTGTGCAGGTGAACTCTGACGGTGGATGTAGGTGGGAGGGTGGGAGCGGAAAAGCCTCCCTTGAATGCATGCTGCTTTATCCTGCACTAACACCTGTAGCAGTGTCTGTGGAAACTTAGAGGGGCCCACACGTTGTAGCTGATGTTAGAATGGTCTGTGGGTGTGGCAAAGTCCAGTTTAGCTTTTCACAGAGGCGTGGGCTCAACACCCTGTGCAGGGGAAGGGAAAGGAAGGTACCAAAGTTCCTATGAAACCGGGACAAAGCTGGAGACTTGGCGAGCCCTAGTGAAGCTTGGTTTTCTGGTCTTGGGGAGGCAGGAGGGAAGGGAAGTGGTCCAAGCAGGGGCCATGCTCCTCTCTTGGCAGGATGAGCTGGGAGCAGGGGGCCTGGGTTAGAGCCCTGCTTGCGAGTCCATCAGTCCAGCAGCTTTAGACACATCATCTTTGGTTAAGACCCCCTCTGGTTGGGGTAGGGTCAGGGTGGGGCTTGGAGCTGCTTACACAAGGGCTTCCTGGAGTTTGAAGCCCAGATATAGAATTTTTTTTGTATTTTTTTTCTTTTCTTTCTTTTTTTTTTGACAGGCAGAGTGGACAATGAGAGAGATAGAAAGAGAGAAAGGTCTTCCTTTGCCGTTGGATCACCCTCCAATGGCCGCCGAGGCCAGTGCACTGCGCTGATCTGAAGGCAGGAGCCAGGTGCTTCTCCTGGTCTCCCATGCGGGTGCAGGGCCAAGCACTTGGGCCATCCTCCACTGCCTTCCCGGGCCACAGCAGAGAGCTGGACTGGAAGAGGAGCAGCCGGGACAGAATCTGACACCCTGACTGGGACTAGAACCCGGGGTGCCGGCGCCGCAGGTGGAGGATTAGCCTATTGAGCCATGGCGCCGGCCTAGGTATAGGTTTTTTTGTTTTTGTTTTTGTTTTGACCGTCAGAGTGGACAGTGAGAGAGAGAGAAAGAGATAAAGGTCTTCCTTTGCCATTGGTTCACCCTCCAATGGCCACCACGGCTGGCACGCTGCTGCCAGCACACCGCACTGGTCTGAAGGCAGGAGCCAGGTGCTTCTCCTGGCTTCCCATGGGATGCAGGGCCCAAGGACCTGGGCCATCCTCCACTGCACTCCCTGGCCATAGCAGAGAGCTGGCCTGGAAGAGGGGCAGCCAGGACAGAATCTGGCGCCCTGACTGGGACTAGAACCCGGTGTGCTGGCGCCGCAAGGCGGAGGATTAGCCCAGTGAGCCGCGGCGCCGGCCTAGGTATAGTTTTTAATGATACACTTCTACCATGAATTTGTAAAGACCCTTCCTGCAAGTGGATTTCAAAGTTTTTTTTTTTCTTTTACACTGAAATAAACTTACCTTTTCTTTCTGTTTCCCATGAACTTTTTTTTTTTTAAAAAAGATTGTATTTATTTATTTGAGGGGTAGAGTTACAGACAGTGAGAGAGACAGACAGACAGGTCTTCCTTCCGTTGGTTCACTCCCCAATTGGCCACAATGGCTGGAGCTGCGCTGATCCAAAGCTAGGACCCAGGAGATTGTTCCAGGTCTCTCACATGGGTGCAGGGGCCCAAGCACTTGGGCCATCTTCCACTGCTTTCCCAGGCCATAGCAGAGAGCTGGATCAGAAGAGGAGCATCTGGGAGTAGAACTGTCACACATATGGGATGCCGGCACCGCAGGCAGAGGATTAACCTACTGCACCATAACACCAGCCCCTTCCCATGAACTTTTTTTTTTTTTGACAGGCAGAGTGGACAGTGAGAGAGAGACAGAGAGAAAGGTCTTCCTTTGCAGTTGGTTCACCCTCCAATGGCCGCCGTGGTAGGCGCGCTGCGGCCGGCGCACCGCGCTGATCCAATGGCAGGAGCCAGGTGCTTCTCCTGGTCTCCCATGGGGTGCAGGGCCCAAGCACTTGGGCCATCCTCCACTGCACTCCCTGGCCACAGCAGAGAGCTGGCCTGGAAGAGGGGCAACCGGGACAGGGTCGGTGCCCCAACCGGGACTAGAACCCGATGTGCCGGTGCCGCAAGGCGGAGGATTAGCCTAGTGAGCCGCGGCGCCGGCCTTCCCATGAACTTTTAAAGTGGCCTTGTATTTTGGTGTAGGTTCTGTATCCATGTCTCTTTACATCTAGAGATCATTGGTCAGCTGTGGCTGCTCTGTGAGGGCCTTGGCTAGAGAACTTCTTCCAGGCCCAAGAGTGCTTATTCCATACCTACTCCCAGAGACATAAAGCTGTCTCCTTGGCATTATGCGTGGGTAAGCTTAGAGTTAAAGTGGACGGGACCGAGCCTACTTCCGATTCTACAAAGGCTATGCAGACTGCGTGTAAGAACCCACACTGTCTCTATCTTTCGTAGACTGTACTGGAGAATGAGTTTCACATTCTTACCATGATTAGAGGGATATAGCACAAACACTGGGACAGTGAGTACCAATGGCTACCAATATCAAAAAGGAGTGAACACCCAGCATGCTCCATTTCCTGATGACGTCAGACAGAGCCACCTGTCGCCTTGCCAAATGGATCAAAGCTAAGTCTGATCAATCCTTTGGGTCCGGCTCCCAGTTTAGAGGAAACACGGATTTCTGGGAGGAACGTAATGAACTGCACCCTGCATTTATGATTGGACAAATCCAGACTCCGAGAAGTCTACATGTGTAACAGCCCAGGCTCCTTAAGCAGATGGACTTTTCAGAAAATAGAGGCATGGAGGGGAAACCTCCATGACTAAATGAGACTTGAGAGGCAAGTCAACAACTTACTTCCACTGACTAAATTAAACTTCTGGGTTAAACAATAGACACAGGGTGTTTGAACATTAGGAGACAAAGCAAGTGTGTGATTGCTAAAAATGTCAACATTGCGACTACTTTTGGCAGATGGGAGGGTGCTGGACTGGGCAGGAGCTCACGGAGGGACTTGTGTTGTTGGACCTCTCAGTTGCAGAGATGCCCACTTGCTCGGGAGGACGCCCAAAGATCCAGACTCCAGACCAGTTGATGCAAAAAGCACGAGGTTTTTATTGAACGTTTGAGCAAACGGGCCCCCACCTCAGGCAGTGAGGAGCCCTGAGCGGCAGTTTCACACAGGTTATATAGGCAACGAATTAGCATATTCCTAATGCGCATGCATAGGATTGGTCAGTTCAGAGGGACCATTAGCATATGGGAGAATGCTGGTGAAGAATGCTGGTGGAGAGTGCTGGTGGAGAATGCAGAGGTGGCATGGGATTGGCTGGTTTGGAGGGGCAATTAGCATACCGGAGAATGCTGAGGGAGAGTGCTGAGGTGTTACAGGATTGGCCGGTTGCAGTGACATCATAAGTGCGCGCCTAGAGACTCTCCGAAGGGGAGGGGCAGCTCTGCTCTGGGCGCGCCCAGAGGTTTCCCGGAGGGGAGGGGCAGCTCTGCTCTGGGCATGCCCAGAGATTCTCTGAAGGGGATTGACTTTTCCTTCCCAGAGAATGTCCTGCCCGCTGGACTCTGGGGAACATCTAACCTCTTAAGAAGCCCCTGATATTTGCCCAGGCCTAGTTCCTTGTCCCTCCCTCCGGAAGGGTCCTTCAGTGTGGCTGACCAAGTTCTGTGTTTTGGTTTGGATGCAAGGCTGACTGTGGTCTGTATTTTGGACATATTGTATGGATACAAGGATGTTTGCCTTATAATTCCCTAGGTTTTACATTTATTTGTTTGATCTTATTTTGAAGTGAAAAAGTAAAAATATAAAAGGAAAATTATACATACGCCACAAACACAATTTCTCCCTATTGAACCCAGACTTACAAACTTAAATAAGTGAAAAGATATTCTTCTTTTTTTGGACAGAATAACTCAATATAATCAAGGTAATAGTTCTTCTGATAAAACCAGCAATAGCTGGTTTTCTGGTGGCAGAGAAGTTAATACTAAACTTCTTATGGGAATAAAAGCATTTCAGAGTATCCAGAAAAACAGTAGAAAGATCTATGAGGATGCCCAGTCCTCTATAGTGGAAGACAAAACAACATCTTTGTAATCAATCTGTCATGGCACTAACCTGTAAATAGACATGAAAGAAATAAAATGCAAAATGAAGTAACATAAAAGTACATTTGGAAATTTATGGCAAACATAGCATGTCAAATTATTGAAGCTAATTTGGACTTTTTAAACCCTTGGTGTTAGCATAACTGGCCTAGTTACAACTGGCCTGTTTTACACACCACACATCAGCATGAACTTTGTATAGATCAGAGTCATATGTGAAGAAATTAAATTATCTAGGTGCTTTATGATGAGTGATTTCTCCTTCACCTGGTTTTAATGAAAGACATTATAAACTACAGTTCAAAAGCAAGATGCATAAAATACTGGTCAATTTGTCTACCTTTAACAAATGCATGAGAGGAAACAATATGCGCACAGTCAATATAATTACAACTAGCAAAGATATTTGTAATATTTACAACAAATAGTGAAATAATATGCAAGGAACTCAACGTTGAGGGGGAAATGACCAGAGCCCCATAGAAAAAAAAAAGGGCAAGAAATAAAAAGACCATACACACACGCACACACAGATTATGTTCATCGTCATTCGTAGACTGCAGTGAAATACACACTATGCTCTCGACAAGGCTGTGGGGAGCAGACACACTGCTGGTGAGGATCCAAATGGCATAACCCCTACAGCTTCAGCCAACAGAACAGCACAGGTGTTACCTTTTGATCTGACAACTGATCCTAAAGCCACATCCCAATACCAGGGATACGTCACAGTGCTAGTCATGGCAGCACTCCTGGTCATGGCAAAATGTTAGAAATTACAGACATTCTTAAATACAGGAAGCTGGTTGTATAAACTGCCGTATCCACTTGTTGGAGGGCTACGAAGCTAAAAACGAGTTAGGAAGGTAACTGATCTTCTGTGAGATGAATTTCAAGACATATTGTTAAGTGAAAAAGAAAAATATAAGAATGAACAGTGTTAATTTTGTGGAAGAGGAAACATGAAAACATAGGCATATCCTTTTTACTTTTATTTTGAAATAATATCTATGTTGCCTACATATTTTGCATAAAGGATGTTCAGTGGGTGTAGGCCACAGGCCAGTGGGATTGGTTATCTATAAAAGATGAAAGATGAGGGTACACACAGCGAGTGGGACAGGGCAACAAAGAACTCATCCTTGGGTATATGTTTTCACATAGTTGTGCTTTTGGAACCAAATTATTTTTCTACAGATTTAGAAATTAAAATCAATGGAGATTGGCAGATGGATACCCTAAAACTGTTTGGAAACAGAAATAAATATACTCAACATTTCTTCCATGGAATAATACAATAACACCAAAAGGAGGAATAAAAATTATTCCAAATAGGTTTCTAATTCAGTGTTTTGACTGTATATATTTTCATCTAAAGAAAAAAATGTAAAAGTATTTCGAATGTTTCTTAGTCAACTTTTTTTGTAAAGGTAGAGTTACCATTTTAAACTATTATTTAAATGGAATAACCATTTAAAACTATTTTGGTTTTGGTGTATTGTAGGGTAGGGTAAATGAATAAATATATTGTAGTGTGATTTGTGAGCCAGTATTCTCACTATGAAGTAGGAATACTCAAGTGGAGAAAATCCAAAAATATCAACCACTAAAGAATTGGATTTGATGAGAGGTACCTGTCTAGGTATTCTCAGAAATACACATTTATTAATTCTTCCAGCTGATAGGCCCTTAGAGCAATGGCAACCCAACAGCAACGGAAGCCACCTGGACCTACTTTCTAAATGCTCTTCTCACTTACAGGAACCAGGCGTCCTTGGAGAAAGGCCAATTTCAGGAACAGGGCAGGGTAGACACCAGAGGAGGCTGGAACATCTTGTATTGCCAAAAAGTAAGAAAACGTTACAAACAAAAGGCGGATGCCAAAGATAAAGGAGCGCTCAGAGGGGTTCCTTGGCCAAATATGGGATAATTTGAATACCAAAATAAGCAATAAATTATAGCCCAATGAATAAAAGTCAAAACATTCGCCGGTTGTTAAATTCGTAGTGGGGATTGATGGAGAACAGGCTATTCACAAGGGCTCAAAGTAGTTCTTGTAAATTTCTTATTAATTACAAGAGGAAAAAAATAGTTCCTACAGGGCAGAGAAGCCACTGGTCAAATTCAGCACCTTTAATAAGGGGCAAACACTTAGCGTGCCTCTAGAGGCACAGTACTGCTTGTGCAGGGGTTCAGCCACACAGGCCTGAAGCTGTTAGTGTGGAAGGCTGCCTCGCTCTTCAACAATGTCAGTTTCATGAAAGGCTGAGAGGCTGTGGGGTGAAAGGGGCCTCCAGAGCGTGATGCTCAAGGTGAGATGTGACCCAGGCCTGAGCCCTGGGTAGGAAAAAGGCCACCAGCACTTGACAAAGGTTGGCCCTCAACGGTGTGTTCGATCAAAGTATGCACGGATGTGAAACTCCCTGGATTTGAAAACCACAAGGGCATGTGCTTGTTCATAGCAAATACACACTGAAATAATAAGGGCAAATAAGCACAAAGGAACCTGCTCACAAATAGTTCAGAAAAAAAGAATGCGCGTGCGTGTGTATTTCTGTAGGTAGACAGACAGGGAACAGAAATGTGGCAAGAATTACAAAACGGATGCATCTGAGGCTAGGGTACGTGGGGACCCTTTGTGCTCTGCTTTCAACTTCTGGACATTTGGAATTGTTTCAGAACACAGTTAAAAATAAAGTCAGGCGTTCTTTGTGGGGATTTGCCAGGGGGACAATGCAAATGTTGGACTAGTTTATTCCCTATGTGAGCTATTATTCAACATTATTTCATCAAGTGTTTATTGTCTGCTGTGTGCCAGGGACTGAGCTAAGTGTTGGACTTTGGCCTGCACTGTTCTTGCCTGCGCCTTATTTTTCATCCTAGAAGGCCACGATGGCACTCTATAATTTTTATCTCCTTCTGGGAGTCGAATTCCAGCCTCCTCATCTGTACAGGGTGTGCAATGAACTAGGAGCTCCCTAGTGCGAACGTGAGTGATTCTAAATCTCTCCACCCACTTCCTCTCGTTCCTTCTCCCCACACTTGCCTGCAGGCTGTACCTGAGTGTCTGTGCTACAGATGTTGGCATGGCTGGATGCAGGAGGCACAGTCTTCCAGGAACTGCAAGGGCCGTGGGACAGGAATCCACAGAAGAGGGGTTGAACAAGCAGAGCCCTCGTCTTAACCTCTGAAACCATTGCCTCTTGGTTCTGCAGAGGCCCAGTGACTAGGCAGGCAGATGGAGTCCGCACACAGCAGCACACTCGTGTGAGACACTGGCCCGCCCGTTCCACCCCCATTCATCCATGTTTGCGCTTGGTTCAGCGACGCTCTAACTCAAACTTCACCTTGCACCCCTCTGCCTTCGCAACAGAACGGGGAGTAGGGCATTGGGGAGTTCCTCCATAAGCCTGAAGATTGTAAAATATATATATATATATATATATATATATATATATATATATAATAAAATGAAACCAAGGCCCAAGGCAGCAAAAAGCAATTGGGGTATTTAATTTTATTTCCTTTATTTTGACTTTAACAGTTAGCCGCTGTTTCTGATTAAGAAACTTCTGAGTGGGAACAAGGGCCTTTAAAGAGAAACACGTTGAGTTTTGGCAGAAAACCTTAACGACTTAGAACATAAACCTTCGTGAGAGGAGCAGAAGGCCCGGTGTCCGGGAGAGGCCAGGCTGAATGAAGCAGTAACTCACGGTGGACCTCTTCATCTTGTTCTCTCTTCCTCATCCAAGAAGCAGGGGGCCAGGAATCTCCTCCTCATATAAATTAGCTGGCTCTACGGTGTCTAAGGAGAGGCCTAGTGATTTTCCTAGACTCAAGCCAATCCTGAACCTTAGGAGAGCCTGGGGCAGGGCTACAGGGAAGGAGAGAGCAGTGGTCCCTGATTATAAGGTGACTTGCTCTTACGGCCTTGGAGAACAAAGCCATAGGATGGAGGGCAATGCAGGTACCATGTAGTGCTTGGAGTGCATCATTGCCATTTATGCACCCTTCGCGTTTGCAATATTTATTGAGAATTTTCCTCACTGCACATGTGATGCCAGGGACTTGGGGTATGGTGATCAAAAGGACCGTTAGGAGCCGTGCCGTCTTTGGGAGCAGACAATCCTGCAGCAGATAACCAGAGCGCAGTGTGACAGGTAACCCTTTTGGGGGTTCTGTAGGACTACAGGGGAGACACAAATTCATTCTGCCACAGCTGGGATGGGGGTGGAGGCAATGAAAGTCTTTACAACAGCCGTGCAGAGCCTGAGAGAAGGGTACCAGTTGGAGAGGCAGTGGGAAAAGGCAGACAGACACTTGTAAAAGACCCGGCTGTGGAACGCAACGGGCTCGCTGTGTTGGACCTCTCAGTTGCAGAGATGCCCACTTGCTCGGGAGGACGCCCAAAGATCCAGACTCCAGACAAGTTGATGCAAAAAGCATGAGGTTTTTATTGAACGTTTGCGCAAACGGGCCCCCACCTCAGGCAGTGAGGAGCCCTGAGCGGCAGTTTCACACAGGTTATATAGGCAACGAATTAGCATATTCCTAATGCGCATGCATAGGATTGGTCAGTTCAGAGGGACCATTAGCATATGGGAGAACGCTGGCGAAGAATGCTGGTGGAGAGTGCTGGTGGAAAATGCAGAGGTGGCATGGGATTGGCTGGTTCGGAGGGACAATTAGCATACCGGAGAATGCTGAGGGAGAGTGCTGAGGGAGAGTGCTGAGGTGTTACAGGATTGGCCGGTCGCAGTGACATCATAAGTGCGCGCCTAGAGACTCTCCGAAGGGGAGGGGCAGCTCTGCTCTGGGCGCGCCCAGAGATTCTCTGAAGGGGATTGACTTTTCCTTCCCAGAGAACGTCCTGCCCGCTGGACTCTGGGGAACATCTAACCTCTTAAGAAGCCCCTGATATTTGCCCAGGCCTAGTTTCTTGTCCCTCCCCCCATAAGGGTCCTTCAGCTGCACAGGGCGGGCTGGAGGGTAAACCAGGAGGGGTGGGTGCCCGTCTGACTTGGGAGGTGGGAGTGTCCTGTGTCCAGTCCAGTCCTGAGTCTGCCCTGTGGGAGGGCTGGAAGCAGGGTACTCCGGCGCTCACCCCAGGGCTGCTGTGTAGAGGCGGATGGAAGCCATAGTGGTGGTCGGCATGAGACAGGGTGAGGTTCTGAAGGAAGGCAGTGGTGTGACCAGGGAGAGAAAGCACGTGGGTTCCAAAACGCGGCTCTGGGAATTCATTAGGTGTTGAGAATGAAAGAGAAGGAGCCGTTCGGGTGACAGCCTCGTCCCTTTGACTTGGAGACCTCGCTGTGTGCTGTGGTTGCTCCTCTCCCTGTCTTCCCTTGCCCCTCCCTCGCCCTCTTCCTCCGCCCCTCCTGCTTCCTGTCGCTCTGCTATGGTGGGCCACGGAAGTGCCCTGAGAGGGCCGGCTGGGTTCTAATCCTAGCCGTGCTACAGAGGTGCCTGGTCCAGTCTGCATCTCATTTTCCTGAGACGTTTGCCCCCCCCCCCCCGCCCCCAGAGTGATGAAGAGCAACATTCCCAGGTCTGAAGGACCCCTCCTCTTCCTCCTCTGAGTGTGACGCTGATGGAGCCAAAGCGAGGGCCATGGGCTCAGCTCCCCAGAGGCTCCCCTGCTCCCCAGGGTGGGTGGCGACACAGTGCACACTCTGCACTTGGTGGAGGGTGGTGTTTACACTTACGCAGTTCCAACAGCATCTACCAAGAACGAAAGACTAGGGGGCTCACAACAACGGAAACGTGTTGTCCCACTGTTCTGGAGGCTGGAAGCCGAGGTCAGGGTGTTGGCAGGGCCATGCTCTCTCTGACGTCTCCAGAGAAGTCGTCCTGGCAGAGGTCAGGGCTGCTCTAGGCACCCCCTGGCGTGTGGCTGTCTCACTCCAGTCTCGGTCTTCAGTGTCCCTTAGCCGGCTTCTCCCTGGATGTCTCCTCTCCCATAAGGACACTTGTCATGTTGGATTAAGGCCCATTCTACTCCAGCAGGACCCCATCTTAACTCATTGTATCTGCAACAAATTGACTTCCAAGTTAGGTCACGTTTTGAGATACTGGAGGTTAGGACCTCAACATAGCCTGTTAAGGGCACAACTCAACCCACAATGCTCCTGTAGCAGACCATAATATACCACCCCAAAGATGGCTGCAGGAGACCGAAATATGCTACTCAGCTATACTTCTTTGCCACAAGGATGGCTTTGCACTAATTATTTTGAAAAAATAAATCAGACACAGGGAAACACTGAGAAAAGCAGAAGTTATTCTTTTGGAACATAAATTTACATTCATACAGGGAGTGTCCATTTGTCAGACTGTCTTCTTGGGGGTCCATGTTGTGGTTCAGTAGCTGCCGCCTGCAAAGCTGACATCCCATATGGGTGAGGACTCGCGTCCTGGCCACGCCACTGCCTATGCAGCTTCCTGCTAATGGTCTGGGAAAACAGCAGAAGGTGGCCCAACTGCTTGGGCTTCTGCTACCCACGTGGGACACCTTGAGGGAGCTCCTGGCTTCAGCCTGGCCCAGCCCTGGCTGTTGCTGCTATCTGGGGAGTGAACCAGTGGATGGAAGACCTCTCTCTCTTTCAATGGAGAACCCACCAACTTAAATTCCCATAGCAAATGTCACCTTGTTTGCTTTGATTTTCCTGTTCACTTGCCCACTGCTTGCCTCCTCAGCATTCTTCTCCCAGGTTAGCCGAAGATGGCATTCAGACTCAACTTCTAAGCTGCCTGTTGGGTTTCTTCCATATATACTCAAATATGAGATTCTGTGTGTATGGATATGTGAGCTCTCTGTGCATCTGAGAGTCATAATGAAGCCCCACGCTTTCGCAACTCTTTCCCATGTGTCCTAATAAGGACTGTATCTGTTCCTCTTGTGTACCTTTTAGAGTTAAGATAATCCAAGAATAATCCACAAACAGGACAGAGAATGATGGGGTGGGGCTTTTGTTTGTTTTTCTTGTGGAAGAGATAGAACTTTGTCCTTTGCCACAAAACCATCTCCCCATTCTACTCCTAGCCATGTTCTACGGCCAGGAAAATAAAATAATTTTTCTTTTAAAATCAGGTGAGTTGGGGGCATACCATTCATTGTTAGTTAACCTGATAAAGCATTCATGAGTTAACCTGTTAAAGCAACCCAAAGCAAGATGGGCTAAATCATATCTAAATCACAAAGCCAGGGCTATGATTGTGCAAGAAACATGATCAAAATTAGGTGAACATGGAGATTGAAGACACTGATTTCTAAGTAGAACCAGAAGGGAGTGAGAGGTGGGAGTGTGTATGTGATGAGGTATTTACACTTGGATTACCTGGGTAAAAACCCAACCACAGGGGGCTGGTGCCATGGCTCACTTGGTTAATCCTCCACCTGCGGTGCCGGCATCCCATATGGGCGCCGGGTTCTAATCCTGGCTGCTCCTCTTCCAGTCTAGCTCTCTGCTATGGCCTGGAAGGGCAGTGGAGGATAGCCCAAGTGCTTGGGCCCTGCACCCGCATGGGAGACCAGGAAGAAGCACCTGGCTCCTGGCTTCGGGACGGCACTGCACCAGCCATCGCAGCCATTTGGGGAGTGAACCAATGGAAGGAAGATCTTTCTCTCACTGTCTATAACTCTACCTGTTAAAAAAAGAAAAAACAAAAAACAAAAAAAACCACCACAGCCTCAGCTGGGGATTCCCAGCCCTCTCTGAGTGGCCCTCATCTTTCCTGATCCGTGGGACACAGAAGTGACCGAGATCAGGAAACAGGCCTTCTTTCCGTGTGGCCCCTGTAACACAGAGGAGGAAACGACTCCTGATGTCCAAAGAACACTGAGAGTTAAAAAGCTTAACCACTTGCTTAAAAGGACTGACCAAAGTCACTTGACTTATCCATCCAACGAAACGCACTGAACGCATCCAACGTGGCAGTGATTACGCCACATAGAGGGACTCCCCCACACCAACAGGACAGAAGAAGGCTCCAGGTCTCCTCTTGCGGGTGTGCAGGTTTTGCCTTGCCCAAGAGCAGAGATCAAAATATCTAATGTGTACGAGTGAAACTGACATACTGAGATCTGATCATTGTTTGCAGCCCTGTCTATACTTCTGTTGGATAGTGGTCTTTCTATTTTTACCTGTTGAACTCTTCATTTAGTGGAGCATTAAGCCTGTTACTATAAAGTAAATTGAAAATGTGTTGGGCCCGGTGCTGCAACCACCTGCGGTGCTGGCATCCCATAGGGGCGCTGGTTTGAGTCCCGACTGCTCCTCTTCTGATCCAGTTCTCTGCTGTGGCCTGGGAAAGCAGTAGAAGATGGTCCAAGTCCTTGGGCCCCTGCACCCATGTGGGAGACCTGGAAGAAGCTCCTGGCTCCTGGCTTCAGATCGGCTCAGCTCTGGCCATTGCGGCCAATTGAGGAGTGAACCAGCAGATGGAAGACATTTCTCTGTCTCTCCCTCTCACTCTCTATAACTCTACCTTTCAAATAAATAAATAAAATCTTTAAAAAAAAAACAAAATATCACAGAAATTTAAAAAGAAGGCAAGGGGAGGAGGAAGAGAGGAAGAGAAGGAGGAAACTATTATATTCTTAGGACTGTGTCTATGGACTATATGAGGTTTGTTCTCTTTATATTAATAAAAAATTTTAAAAGGATTTGTTATAATCTCATGTAATTTCATCTATATTTGAATAGATAGAACACATCTGAGTAGGGGGCTGAGTGGGGAGCTATGCTTCCCCGGAGCTCTGCCTGTCCGGTCCTGCACCTGAGCTGCCATGGCCACCCAGGAACAGTGAGCAGCGTGCCACGTGGTAACTCTTGCTCTGCCTCTTATGGGCCCTTGGAGGTCATGCAGGTGATTTCTGCCCTCATGGAGGGGGTCTCTGCTCACACACAAGGGAACATCTTAAAAATGAGGATGCCGTGAGCGCTGTAGGCAACACCTCTGTTCAGTCTGTGTGAGTGCAGGAGAGATGATTCTTTAAGACCTTGCCTACAGGACCCCACTTCTGTCTGCTCCCTGTGTCTCCAGCATTCTGCCGCCAGCCTTTCCCAGACACCTCTCAGGAGCTCCTTGGCCAGCAGCCGACCACAGTGGGGACCGCTCATGCTTCCAGGAGAAACCTCAGCTAGTGGGCACACTGGGAATCGGTGGACGTGCGCCCCGGCCGTGTGCTGGGCTGTGATCAGAGCTCTAATCATCATCCCGGGAGTCTGGGTGGCGCCGAGGCCGCTTTACCTGCAGCAGGGGCTGTGATGGTGCACGTGTGGTTGGCTTCTTCTCTCTTCCCCTTCCTCACTCCTAGGTCCCAGGAACACCTGCCAGAAAGAACTTTCTACGCCCAGATGAACATCACTGCCCTCGGCTTTGTTTCTGGTTGGGGAGATCATGCGGCAGTAACTTACAGGATTGGGCTCGCCCTACCCAGTGTCAGTGTCATGCAGCGGCCAACGGTCTCACTGACGACTGTAGCACCTGCTAACGGGGACCTGTGCTTCCCTGGCTGGACAAAGAGTAAGACCAGTAAGACCGGTCCCTTTGATTGTCCCCGCTGAAGGGCATCACTGGAAAGCGCATCCTGGGGGGCAGCAAGGGCAGTCCCGTGACGGGACCTCGTACGCCTTATCCAGAGTCTGCTTCCACAAGCGACTCGAGCCTCGTATAAGAAGAGAGGCTGGGAAGGTGGGATCTGAGCTGGCAGCATGGCTGATTTAACAAGACGGAAGGGGAAGCTTTTAGGCCCTCAGGGAGTTGGGAAAACTTGAGTGTGGACACAGAGGAAAGAAACCCCAGACAGAGTTACCCCTAGCCAAGGCCCCAGTGGGTACCCCGAATCACAAATAATAATACAATCCCAGTATCTACTCCGTTTTCCCCTATACCACATAATTATGATAAACTTTAATTTATAAATTGGGCACATTAAGAGATGAACACTAGTAACTAAGAGTGAAATAGACCAAGGACAATGATATACTATCATAGAAGTTATGTAAATGTGGTCTCTGTCTTAAAATATCTAATTAAACCTCCACCTTTTTATTTAAAGGGAGCGTTTTTCAGTTTCTCTTATCAGAATTGCCAGCATCACTACTCTGGCTCTTTGGGACCATGAATAAGCAACCTAAGGGTGACTTGAACACAAGCACTGTGGTACTGTGACAGTGGCTCTGATAACCCAGATAGCTTCAAAGTGACCAAGGAGCAGGTGTAGAACAGAACACAGATGCTCTAGGGAAGGGACTGATGTGTGGTCCAGGTGAGACAGAGCCAGTCGGCCCAAGACTCCACCTTGCAACTCAGAACAGGGCATCCTTTAAAATGTACAAATGGTTTATTTATTTCTAGAATTTTCCATTTCATGAAGAGGATCATTTGTGATGGGAAAACCCCTCTACAAACCGTACAACATCGCCTACATCCCTCACTTTTGTGACCTCTCCATAGCATGCAATATTACTGCACATGTCCGCTTCTGTGGTACCCAACTCTATTTCCCACCGTCTGACCTCCGGTTATGGCTCCAACAGCACCAGGTTCTTTGCTCCAGGTTTTTTCCGCCTGGAGCACTGCCTGATCTTGGGGCGTTCACACACTGATTTCTCATAAAGTGGGCCTCATTTATGTTGTGATATTTACTTTGGCCTGAGGATTCTCTCGTAAATTCTAGACATTCGCGAGGGGTCCATGTTTTAAGCTGGGGGAGTTCGGGAAGTAGGTTTGCTTAATTTGGCCTCCCCACTTCTTTTCATGTATTTTATTTTAAAATTGGTTTTTAATATAAAAATAATTCATGGACACGATAAAAATTCCACCCCCTGGAGCTAACTACCCAGAGGTACCTCCTGTTAATTCTCTATGTATCCTTCCAGAGTTAAGTAAATTAATTGAAGTAAACACACATGGTTAAGGTAAATCGGAATTTGTTATATACACTCTTTTCTGCAACTGGATTTTCCTCATTAAACCATGCATCTTTTCACCTTAGTGAACACAGATGCTCTGGGAAGTTGAATCTTTTTTTCCTATTGCCACTTCTTTTGTGAAAATCTCCAGTGGCTGGCTACTTAGTAGTTATGTGCGTGGATAGATTTGGAAGGAACAGGGTTAAGTGTGCAGTTGCAGAGTTGGGGAATGTACTTGGAACTGAGATGGACTTCAGAGAGTCCGGTATGGATAGACTCAAGGCTGGGATATCTGAACTCACTGGAAGCCGGCAATGATTACAAAAGGGTCCATTCTAATTTTTTTTTTTTTAATTTATTTGACGGGTAGAGTTACAGACAGTGAGAGGGAGAGACAGAAAGAAGTGTCTTCTTTCCATTGGTTCACTCCCCTAATGGCCACTGCGGCTGGAGCCAGGTGCTTCCTCCTGGCCTCCCATGCAGGTGCAGGGCCCAAGGACTTGGGCCATCCTCCACTGCCTTCCCGGGCCACAGCAGAGAGCTGGACTGGAAGAGGAGCCACCGGGACTAGAACCCGGCGCCCATATGGGATTCCGGCACCACAGGCGGAGGATTAACCAAGTGAGCCATGGCACTGGCCCCAATTTTTTTTTTTTTAATTGGAAAGAGTTACACAGAGAGGAGAGGCAGAGAGAGAGAAAGAGAGAGGGGTCTTCCATCTGCTGGTTCACTCTCCAGTTGGCCACAATTGGCCAGAACTGCACCGATCCAAAGCCAGGAGCCAGGAGCTTCCTCCGGGTCTCCCACATGGGTGCAGGGGCCCAAGCACTTGGGCCATCTTCTACTAATTTCCCAGGTCATAGCAGAGAGCTGGATAGGAAGAGGAGCCGCTGGGTCTCGAACTGGAGCCTACATGGGATGCTGGCGCTTCAAGCCAGGGTGTTAACAGTGCCAGCCTCAATTTTTTTTTTCTTAATTTTATGTAATCACAGCTGCATAGAGTGGCATTTGTCTGATACAATGTTAGGCAGTGGGAGAAAAAAATGCTACCAATAGCTAGCTGCTATTTATTTGCTAGCTGGTATTCAGCAAAGGCTGACGTAAGCCCAACACAAACTCTGCATTGTTGTCTGTTCCCTAGGTATTGTGCATGCACCATCTCCAATGCCGCCAGGTAGACGGTGCCACCTACATGTTACCCATCAGAGGCGCTGAGGGATGGGCCCAGTGCCTTGAGCTTCTCTGTTAAGGCAGAGCCTTACTCCAACACCACCCCGCCCACATGAGAACCCCCCTTCCTGCTGCCACTTCACATTGGCTCCCATAATGGAAACATCGTTTTTAAATTAAGAGAATCTTTGCCAGGAAGAAAGCCATGCTAATAAAAGAGGAAAAGCCCCAGTAGAAGGAAGGAGAAGTCAGTTGAGCTTGTAACATTTTGATTAGGCTTTGAAGCCCTCACATCCTGCCTGCTGCCTTTTAACAAGCGCCATCCACAACCTAAAACCGAGAGCCAGAGACCCCTGTTATAGGAGTCCACTGCACCCAGAGCAGTGAGTCTGGGAGCCAAGCAAGGGGCCCTCTTATGTGTAGGTTCAGCGTCTGTTTGGAAGTCTGGGGCTGTTTTTATTTTCCCACTTAATGGAAGAGTCTTGTGTCATGCTTAAGATTAAAATGGAGATTGGTGAACACAAGAGCTCTATCCTCAGAGCCGGGATGATGTGACATCCCCTGCCTGATTTTGATTTATCAGATTCCAGTGTGTTCCTAGCATTTAACTGCCTGAGTTGTTTGTCAAGGGAATGTGGCCGTATTTTAATTTCTAAGGGAAATATATACTGCTTTAATGTCATAACTCACGAAACAGCCCAGGAGATTATTCTTAAAAAGGAAAAAAAAAAAAAAAAAAAAACGGAAATACCTGCAGACGGTGCAGAATCTACGTGGACAGGCTGATGGCATGCCAGCATGCACACCTTGCAGCTCAGACCGAGCACCTCGGCTTTGGCTGAGGAGCGGCTCCACTTCCTGGGGCACCAGCAGGGATGGAGGGGGAGCCCCGACAGTCTCGGTCATTGCGCGGAGTGCGGAGATCAGATCTGCACAGTCAAAGCAAAGGGCAAAGCGCCTGGCTGGAGCCCACGTGGAAGCTGACGCTTCTCAGCAGCTCCGCTATGATAATGGCCAAGCGCAGCGGTGAATAACCTAATCAAGCCATTAAAGGCAGCAGAAGCCCTCTGCCCTGTTTGATTTCTTCCCATAATGATATAAAGTGCAGTTTAATGAAGTCAAAAGAGTCCCGGGCCCCTTCGACGTGTCCGGGCCTTCGGCGGCGGCACCAGGCACCACCGTGGAGTCAGCCGCCCATGTCCTTTGCAGCCTGCCGGGCCCGGCGCATGGAGGCTGCACTGTAGCTGGGGCTTGCTGGGGGGGCAGTTTGCGGGTTGCTGCAGCCCCGCCTGCATTTTGTCTACATAAATTAGACCTTGTGCAGCATATTGGCCTGTCAGGGGACTAGGAAGAAACTGTATATTGTTTCTGGCATCCCTGAGCCCTTCTGCCCCTGACATCTGCTGTGCCTGTGACAGGGAATACATTCTTGACTCATTATCCGAGCAAGTGGAATCCCACCCTGACAGGACCATTAATCAGAATCAAGCAGTCCGGCAAATAAAGAGAAAGAGAGAGAGAGAAAGAGAGGGGGAGAGAGCGAGCGAGCATGTGAGTGAGCGAGGCTAAAGAAAAAGAAAAGAGAGACTTTCTAACTTTGGCTTTGGTGTCATTTGAGGGTCTGGACAACTATCAATCTATCTTCCTGAGTGACAGTCCTGATGGATGGCATTATTTATGCTTTTGTGTATTCAAAGACAGCTCTGGCACTGGCTTGTCATTTTCACAGAGGTTTACAAAAAGTTGAAATTTAATTTGGAGGAAAGGGAGGGCAGAGATCAGAGAGGGCTGGGGAGTTGACAGTCTACAAAGCCGGGGGAGGGGATGGAGGGCATCCGAGTGCAATGCTTCCCTGGACAGACAGAGGGGGCTGGGGGGTGCTGCCGTGTGGGAGGTGTGCAGAGGTTCACTGGGCTGTGGCTCTTGTGGGTTGGCTCAGCTTTGGCTCTCTGGGGCTTTGGAATTCATCTCGGCATGTGTTAATCATTGTCCTGAGATGAGTGTTTGGGTTTTCGCGGAGAAGAGATGCAAATGGAAAACACACTCAGGCGTTCAGGAATGCATTTTAACACGTACATGTAGAGAAACAATAGTTATCTTCATAAGGAGAACGTAGCCTGAAGCTGGAACTTCCCAGACAGAGCTGGTAACACTGGTACCCAGTACACACCAAGCACTGGATGGAACTAGTCTAAGCCCATAGGTTAAACCACGATGGTGGGTCTCCGCGTGTGATGGGAATGATAAGAGCATAGGGTGCAGTGGAGGCAGACGGAGAGATGCGTCGGGATGAAGTAGTGCAGCCTGCGGTGCACGTTTTGCATGCTCTGTCATCTCTCAGACCTAGAGTGGCGCCCAGGAAGGAGCAGAGTGCAGGATATAACCGGGAGAGTACGGCGAGTTTATTTATAACCCTGTGCTCATGAATGGCCTTACGCTTCCACAGACATCTGCTTGGGGACGCAACAGCTGGAATGCGTCATTTGCTTTAAGTTAATAACATAGACTACTTCCAGCCCCTGGTTTGTTGTCTTTTTCTATCCCTGCCATTCCGGTACCTTCATCCCTTCTCCCTGAGGGCCCTACAGGCTGGGCAGCTCCAGCATCCTTGCTTGCTCTGGCAAGGAGGCAAAGTCTGGCGCTCTGTCTTGAGTTATGGAGGGGTTGAAGCCTGTAGCTCCAGTGGGCCCAACCATCTTCCTCTCCCTGAGTCTTCCTCCTTCCCCGAAAGGAGGTGAATGGAGTCCTGCTCATCAGCTCTGCTTTGGCCAGAAGCTCATAGGTATTGATAAGCCTTGACCCTAGAGGATCATGGGAAGGCTAGAGGGTCATGGGTAACACCTAAGAATATCTAGATGGCATGGCAACAGTGGGAAACAGTTAGCTTTGGTTTTCAAGGGATGGTTAAGATCCGGATAAAGGCCTGATATTAATAATTACACAACAACAGTGTTCACCATTTAGGATGTGGTCCTATGCTCTTAACCTGAATGAACAGGCTGCTTGGCGATACCAAAGTCTGATGTCTGGATTAACAGGCATTGGACCAATAGCCAACCAGATAAGATGTTGGTGTCAATCACCAAGCCAAGTGGAACAAGTGACAATCAAAGAATTTTCTTGTGAGGAGGAGCTGCTAATGTACTTGTGACAAGAATGCAGACTTCCCGAGTAACCTCAGCTACTTACTGGCATTGTTATCAGGCAATTCCCAGTTCCAATATCGGCTCCATCACTCTTAGCCTTCCAAGTCTAACTGTCTTTAACAGCAAAGTCAAAATAATTATAATTAGTCCTTTGAGTTGTGGCTATTAAATGTGATAACTTATGTAAATTACATCACAAAAACACTGGCACATGGTAGGTACTCAAGGAACATGTCAAATTTAAAGCATCCATGGCTTTCAAAGAACCCACTTCCCTCCTAGGGTTTTCAGTGCCTACCTGGGAAGCCATTCCTTTCAAAGAACAGCTTGATCTTTGATTTGCCATTAGGAAGTGTCATGTCATGTTATGGACTATGTCTTGGTTTGAAACCAGAAGATCAAGGATTGGAAGAGCTGAGAAAAGAGAAGATAAGTGCAAAAGGCAACCACACAATGGGGGGTGGGGGGGTGGGAGGCTGTCTAAAGGGGCGTTTCCTCTGTCAAAAAGCACCTGATAATATCATCCTTTAGGTCACATAAAGCAGGGGTGGCATGCAGCAGACGCAGAGTGATAGACTGTGGGGCATGGCTCCTGGTGGCCCTGTATAGTCTCTGAAGTCTTGCAGCTCTCGGAGAGTGGCTGTTTCCAGGGATTCCAAGCAGCAGTTGGGGGATGTCTGGCCTACGCATGCCAGCACGCCTCCACCTCTCTGGGATGAACAGTTGGTTCATCGACAGAGTAAAGAGACGAGAACAATCTCCAGTGAGGTCACTTTCAGGTGGGTCAGCTCTCACTGATGGGCCTCACTTTCTTCTTTGGCAACATGGAGAAGAGAAGACCATATTTTTCTTTTAATGATGAAGGAGTCATTACGTGACAGATGTTGCATGAAAAGAACCCAGCTCGGCTCAGTGCTTGCTGCACAGGTGGGGTGTTCAGTACATGGGTGTATCATTCTGGCTGTAGTCTACCACCCAGAGGGTAGGTTTGCACAAATGGAGCTGAGCATTGACCCAGGTAAAGAAGCTGTATGTGGTGACTCTTTCCAAGCACAAGCAGCCTCTGCACAAAGCCTTGTGCCGATGGGCTTCTATCTTTATTCTCTTCCAACTGAGCGTTTCAGGCTGTGTATACTGAAAGAGTCACTCTTAACACAGAAAAACAGGGGACTCTGGGGGGAAGAGAGAGGGGGCATAACGTGGAACAAAACATAGGCATCGAGACCTCTGCAACATTGCTTCAGGAGAGGACCAGGGGATGGAGACAAACCAGCCGTGGCTATTGCACACATTCTCGTGCTCACAGTCAGGTGGGAGCTGAGCCTTGAGTAAGCGAATGTGCAGAGTGAGGTCAGAGTGTTCTGTTGTGGTCTGGTAGGAAGTTATCAAGGGTGGGGCAAAGCTCCAGCTTGGGGGTGGGGGGTTGAGTGTTGATAAAGCTTTACTTTTTCCAGGGCAGGAGTCCAAGTTCCGCTTCATCCCTGGGTGCATGGTGGACTCAGAAGAAGGGAGGGCCCTGGGGTGAGAGAGCCAGTAACTGAGTCATTCTAAACAAGATTCTGAACATCTGGATGAGGAGCAACCACGGGAGGAGGACTGCTCTTGGCGTCCATAAGGAAAGTCAGTTCTGTGCGTCTCTCCCGAGAGGGAGCGTAGAGCTGCAAACATTTAGTGTGATGGGGAGGGGTAGAGGAAATGGAAACCAACTGTAGGGTTAACAGCAAAACACCTGAAAATTGTTTTTTTGATCATCTCCTTAGTATTGTGTTCCTAATTGTAGCAAACCCCAAAATACTCTTAAGAGGCTTCCACCTCTCCTCCTTGGTCCTCCTGTTCTACTGTTATAGTATTTTTTTGGACAGGCAGAGTGGACAGTGAGAGAGAGAGAGAGAGAGAGAAAGGTCTTCCTTTGCCGTTGGTTTACCCTCCAATGGCCGCTGCGGCCGGCGCACTGTGGCTGGTGCATCGCGCTGATCTGAAGCCAGGAGCCAGGAGCCAGGTGCTTATCCTGGCCTCCCATGAGGGTGCTCCACTGCACTCCCAGGCCATAGCAGAGAACTGGCCTGGAAGAGGGGCAACCGGGACAGAATCCGGTGCCCCGACCGGGACTAGAACCCAGTGTGCCGGTGCCGCAGGCAGAGGATTAGCCTAGTGAGCCGCGGCGCCGGCTCTACTGTTACAGTATTGAAGCTTCTCATTTACAAATTCTTCAATCATTGTGATTTTATTGCTTAGGGAAGAAATACTATAGACATTGTCCCTGCTTTTTTTTTTTTTTTTTCCTGGTGGGCTAGGTGGTTGACCTGATTGCTAGTGGGCTGGACAGATGTGTCACCAGCTGGCCCTGATTCCCATCCTGAATCTTCTCTGGGCTAGTTCTACCACACTAAGCAAACCTTTTAAGCCTCTCTCCGCCTTCCCCCCAGCCCTGAGTCATTCATTTAAAACTCCTGATATACTGCTTTCATGGGTTGTTCAAAAATGCATGCAAATCTTTTACCACAGTGTCTGGCTCTTGCTATAAATGGTTTCTATTCTTATTATCACATTCCTATGAGAGCAGTGATCAAGTAGAAATGGAAAATCTAGAGCTACTATATTTCACTTGGTGGAGAATGAGAGAAAAGCCATGTGGAACTGGGAGATGAAGAAAACCATCTCAGGGAGATATTCTATTAGAATTTATCTCCAGACAAGAAGCCAGCGATCTCTCTACCAGGTGCCCGAGACACACAGTGAATAACACAGTCTTTACCCCCACAGAACAGGGAGGAAAACAAACACACGGACACATAAGTCAAGTTACAGAAGAAAGAGCCTTGCAAAGGAACATTCTCTAGGAAGCCCTGGGGCGTGTTCGCTGCTGCTGAGTGGCCAGATCTTTGGGCCCCAAGGAATGGTGGAGACCTTTGCTATCCAGAGACAAGAGACTCATTCTCGCTTTCAGCTCAGAAGTTCTAAACCCAAGAGAGCTTCCCAGGACAAATCTCTAGGAGGCAGGCAGTTTGCTTCTGAGGCCCTAAAGTCCATTTGGTGGACTCAGCTGTTTGTGGAACCCAAGGGAGTTATTCATTAACATCAGGAAGAAATGCTTGACTAACATCTGGCTTGTTGGGGGCTGGGCCTGGTTAATTCCACTTGGAACAACACCAACATTAGTTCTGCTTGGATTAACACCAGCACTAATGATGACATAGACTCTTACTTCATTAGCCTGATGAAGGGAAAATCTTGCATGTTCAGCCTGAGCCAAAGAACAGAGCCCAGGTCCAAGACTCTGGCTAAGCCTAATGAGTGAATCGACTTAAGTGGACAGAGGGAGTGAGCCTCGCAGACAGGGAGTTGCCACGGTGCAGCACAAGCGATACCCTGAGCTGACACAGATAACATGGCAACACTTAAATATTGAAAAGGTGCCGGCTTTGGGGGTCTGTTGGCTGAGTCTTATCTTTAGAGATATTTCAAAGCAGAGAGATGCTCTGGAGTTTGATATCTCAAACATTCAAATACCTGCTGATAAGGGAGACATGGCACATGGGCTGGGTTCAGGGAATGCAGCCATCTGTCTTGTTTTGGAGACCTTTCCCTGCCTCTCACTCCATCCCCGTTGACCTTACGCGTGTAATATGTGCAGGCATACAGCTTCTCCATCGTCCACTCAGCCTATAAATAGTCACTGAGCATGTGCCACAACCTTGCAGGTTACCAGGGAGACAGCTATAGACGAGGTAGTCATGGCCACCACCATCAGGCCTCTCCACAGGTTGGAATGTCGAGAGGGTAGTGAAAATGGAGATCGTGGCACTGCAGGTGCACCAGGACTTCACTCAGGCCTGGGCAGGGGGGAGACAGTGGACAGGGAAACCCATGAGGCCTGAATACAGAGGAGATAATGGGGGCAAAGAACTGAAGGACATGTACTCTGATAGAATACTACCTAAGATCTGTCCAAAGAGGGCCCAAGAGACTACGAGGGAGCTCTAAAATAGAACTGGAAGTGGTAAGAGTGAGCCTGGAGCCCCCGGGGAAGGAATTTGTCAGCGTCTCTCTCTCAGCTGACACCTTTCACTCTCCATCCTTGAGGTCCAGATCAGAACGTGACTTCTGAGAAGAGCTGTGAAGTCCTGTCGGTCCACACACTCCCGCAGCGCTCTGTGAGGTTCAAGATCATGCATGCAGCTTGTCAAGGCTTCCCGGTTTGAGTTCAAGTTCCTCAAACTTCCTTGTTTCTTCCAATCAGGAAATACCAACTGTGGCAATCAGTGGTTGAGTTCCTGCTGTCAGTCTCATGCAGACATGAAAAGGGCACTCACCAATGGCTGACAGTCCAAAAGACCACCAGCCTGGAGAACATTCTGGAATCAGGTTCTCCTGGGAGAAACCAGGAGAAACGTAAAAGCAAGAAACACTGCCTTTGGGGTTAGGCTGCCTTCAGTAACACCAGCTGCCCAGAGCTACCAAATACTTGGTTCAACATAATAAAGTCTTACTCATCTCAACTGTTGGAATAACACTTAAGCTCATTTGCATGTGTATGCAAATATAATTGGGCTGCTGTTTAAAGATGGATTCAACAAACCTGCTATGAGTGCCCTGTCAGATGCTATTAAGGTACTTCCAATGCCTCACAGGGTATTTCTCCTTTTGTTCACATATTGCATTAAAGAGAGTCGCTAGTGCTAAACGAATCAAATAGCCCCACAAGCTTAGCGATGGTTGCAGGCCTTGAGCAGCCAGCAGATTCATTAGAGCAGTGAGAGGCTACAGTCTTACTCCAAAACCAAATATCTAGTTAAGACAGGATTTGAAGACTACAACTTAATTTCCCTGAACAAACAGAAAGCAGTTTGCCAGTGCAGCTTAGTTGAGTTTATTACAATTGACAATATTAAAATTAAAAGAAAAAATTGGCTTTTACTTGGTTCTGCTTTTCATTGACCTAATGAAATGGAAAGGGGCAGTAGCTAAAAGATGGCGGGTTGGTTGTGTTTTTTTTTTCTTTGCAACACAGCCCTGAGGTTCAAGGTCTCCAGTGTTGGTTAGCTTTGCGTGTTCCCTGGGCAGCAAGAAAGCTTGGAGAGAGGGAAGGAAGAGAAACTACAGGGTGAAATTCTGGCCCTGGTTTGATGATAGTTCCTCGACAGGAGGTGCTGACTGCTCCGTGCCAACCCTTGGTAGTAAGAGCAAATGATGAGTGGACTTCCAGCAAAGTGAAATTTGCGATGAAGACATCAGATGGAAGGGGAGAAAGTCCACTTTTAAATCTGATATTTCTTGGGAATGAGGAAAAAAAATGCATTCAATGAAGTCCAATTTGGGAGGTGAACAGCTAAGTTTAGATTTGCATCAGGAGCTGGAGGTTTGAAGAAAGATATTGTTGTTGCTTGGAAAGAACTAAGTCAGTTCTGGGTTCCCACTTAAAGAAGGCTACCTGGAGTATCAGCTGGATTTGCAGGATACTGAAGGCAACACGTATTTCAGAAGCATCTAACGGTGCTTGTCCCTGTATTAAATGAATTAAGTGCACCGTTCATTTACTTCTGAGACTCAGTGGAGGAGATGCTGGCTTTTCTTATGGAAGATGAAAGTTGGACTCAGAGAGATTGAGTAAGTTGCCTAAGGATACACAACCAAGTATTGGAGCTGAGACTCACGTTGTGCGGTTCCAATGCTTATTCCTTTCTACATCACCTACCAAAGGGTATGGGAAAATATGATGGAGTTTAAAGAATAGTCAATGCCAAGGTCTTTCCCACTGGATGGTCCATTCTGAGTAGACAGCCCCCTCTCCATCCCTCCCACCCTGGCTCCTTCGGTTGCAGAGGGGTTGATGCACTCCCTGTTCCAGATACTGTCTCTGCCACACTTCTACAAAAGCGAACACACACACGTTACATCCAGAATGAAATTCAAGCAAGTTTTCATTCAGAGGTTCTGGTAATAAGTTCCTAGTGCACCGAGGTGGGCCTGGCACTGGACAGAGTTCAGAGCCCAGTGTGTCATGTCACAGTCAGTGTAGAAAAGGGCAGGGCCTCACTATGCATGTCAGCTATCCCATGTGAACATGCCTTGAACTTCCAGAACACTCCATGCTTCCTCCTTCCCTAAGGAGTCTACATCTTCTTAAACCCTGCTCACCCTGTAAGTCATTGTTCCCACCCAATTTTTCTGACATATTACCCTTTCTCCAGAAATAATTTGCATTAGTTAACTTTTCCTTACTGATTATAACCTAAACCCTAACACAGGCTACTTATGAAGGAAGGTGGTTTATTGGAGCTCATGGTTTTGGAGGTTCACAGTCCAAGATTGGGAGGGCCTATAGCTTAGGGCCTGACGCAGAAGACATGCAGAGGAAGGATCCCATGGTGAGCCAGGAGAGAGAGAGAGTGAGCGAGCAGCTGGGTCGGACTTGACTTTCAAACAGAGCCTCTTGTGAGAATCACTTTCTGAAGGCATGCTCCCAGTGACCTAAGGACTTCCCATTGGATTTTCTCCTAGACACCACCCCAGGGTTGACTTCCCACCCTCTTAGTCCCATTCACCTAGGACTTTGGGGTTTGCATGACCATGAAGTCCCAGTGTGTGACGTGTGAATTGTCTTGTCTCTGGTGCTTATTGAAACCCCAGTGTCTTTCCTCTTCTGCTCAGTTTTGTTGCTCAAAGAAGGAAAACATGAGCTGCAGGGGCTCAGCAGGTAAGAGCTGGGAGAAGCTCACACACAGAGTGTTTAGACTGCAGTTACCTAGTCCTTAGCTATACAAAAATTAGTTCCTCTTATTCTGCAGGAATGAATTTGGTGCCCCCCCAAAACTCCATTGTGCCAGCATAAAATCACACTCTTCTTCCTATTAATAGAACTTTGACCCTGTTATCTAAAAGAACAATTAGTTGCAGGCCATGCCTACATACACTGTGGATTGCACTTTGAATTCCTTTTCCACTAGTCTGACTTCTCTCAAATGCCTGGACTTCTCCCCTAGCTGCAGAGGGGATTGCAAAGAGGAGTGTGTGTGTGTGTGTGTGTGTGTGTGTTAGTTCTGGAGGTGCATGAAGATCATAATCACATCTGTTAACTGTCTAGACTGCCTAAGTAACCTAGAATTACAATCTCATTCTCTACTGTGAATCTATGTCTCCATTGTAGTTTCACAATAGAACCAGTTAGGGATTATCTTCTGGGCCAGGGAGCATCAGTCTGACGTCTTTGTGGTCTTGCCTTTGGATGCCCTTGCTGCCTGAGTGTCTGGATGTAGGCAAGGGTTACATTTTTACCTCTCTACAGACTTCTAGCTCCTGACTCCAAATGGTGATGTAACCACTGCGGTTAGTTTCCCAGAGTTGCTGAGCAAAGGACCACAGTCTCGGCGACTTGAAACAACAGAAATGAGTTCTCGCACAGCTCTGGAGGCCACACGCTGGAAGTCAGGGTGTCAGAAGGACGGTTCCACCACAAGGACTGCAAGAGAGAATCCACACCTTGACTCTTCTGACTCGGGAGGCTACTGGCATTCCTCGGCTTGATGTAGCGGTGCTCCATCTTCTTACCACCTTCTCCTCCGTGCCTCTGTCTCACAACTCCCTCTGCCTCTCTCTTGTTAGGATGCTCTTGATTGCATTTAGGACCCATCCAAATCACCCAGGAGAATCCCTCTTTTCCAGATCTTTCACTGATCCACACCTTTGGTTATATAGGGGAATATTCTCAGGTTCTGGGAGTTAGCAGTGGTGGAAGCCCCTGTTAGCCACTGCCCCATCTCTGCTAACCCTGCCTTATCCACACCTCATCTAAGATTCCTGGTAATATGATGTGCCCATGCCTCCTTTTTTTTAAACAAAGATTTATTAATTTGAAGGCAGAGTGAGAAATACACACACACACACACACAGAGCAAGAGAGAGAGAGACTGAGAATCTCAGAATCTGGACTTAGAATCTGCAGACACAAACATGAAGGCTGCCTTTGCTCTTAATGTGTCTGAGATTCTGGGTCAATCATACTATATTTATTTATTTATTTGAAAGTTAGAATTAGAGTTGAGAGAGAGAGAGCACTTCCATCAACTAGTTCACTCTCCAAGTGGCCACGATGGTCAAGGCTGAGCCAGACCAAAGCCAGGAGCCAGGAGCTTCATCTGGGTCTCCCATCTGGGTGGCAGGGGTCCATCTCCCGCTGCTTTCCCCAGGCCATTAGCAGGGAGCTAGAGCAGAAGTGGAGTGGCCGGGACCCAAATTGGTGCCCATATACGATGCTGGTGCTGCAGGCTGCGCGGCCTTCCCTGCTCCGCCCCAATCCTGCTATGTTTAAACCTCAACTTCTTAATCAGTAGAATGGGAACGCTTGTCCCTATGAATTTAATCAAATGCAGTAACGAACTGAGAAAGCCCTCACGGAAACACAAAGCACGATACAAAGTGGAGGTCCTGTTACTAAGATATTGAGTCTGGTGTCCCATCTCCTCTGAGGGCCACACTGTCGGGACAAGCTAGGTGACGGAGAGCTTTCTCCCACTCCCACTCCCACGGCCCACTCCAGGGGCTGATGGTTGGGACTGAAGCCCTTCTTTCTTCCGTGTGACAGTGGAGACGGCATGGGTGTGGAAAGCAGGTCTTGGGTTTGTTCCCCTCTATGCCTCTCCCCAGCTAAGCTGATATATTAGATGGAAGAACAGCTCTAAGAAGCAGCTCATGGTATCCTTCTGTGCCCCTAAGGTTTTAAGAGTCTCCCACCCATCCTACCCACCCGGCCTGTGGACAAGCAGGTGGCGAGAGCCTAGAGGAGTACATGGGGGTTTCAGAGGCTAGTCCCGGGAGTGAGGTGCAGCACATCTACCCACACCCCAACGGCCAGAACTCAACACATGGCTCCACCGAATGTTGAGGCCGACGGGAAACACGGCCCAGTGGCGTAGCCAGTGTAACAATGAGAAATGCACATGTTGGTGAGCTCTGGAAATCTCTGCCAGAGTGGAACCCTTTAAGATGATTTAGAGACATTTAAATTAGGATCGATTTTCTTTGGTTCACAGCCAGAGACAATCGACTGTATCTAAAAGATATTAGGTATTACTCAAAGCAAGTATGAGTGTGTGTGTGTGTGCGTGTGTGTCCACGCACATTCCATACCGTATGGATGAGTGATGTTCTTAAAATGTGTGTCTAAGTCAGTTGTGTAAAATATAAATGCATTTCCTTCAATCCATAATCAGGCTGAATGTAAGCTTGGAGTCAGACAGCCTGGGTATAAACCCCAACCCCCAAGTAGGTAGCCGAATAGCTTTGACAAAATTACTTAATCTGGTGGTTTTTAAGCACTTTTGAATATACACTCACATATAATACATATGAGAATACTTCAAAAATGTAATTGAAAAATGAAATGAAAATATTTTGAAATCCATGCATTGTTTTATAATACCCAGTTTTCCATAAATTTTTGGAAGACTCCTCATTATGAGAGGATTTCAAATTTTTTTCCATCAAAATAAACTTATCTTTCAATTCCATTTCCACCAACCTTTTAAAGTAGCCTTGTATGCATATTCTATAGTATGCACGTATATATACATGCGTATGTATAAGTTCATATACATTTATGTGTATATGTTATTTGTGTTTATGCCATATCTCATATAATATAAACATGTATATATGCTATGTAGATTTATGTCATATATAATATAAACAAACATTATATATGTTATATGTGTTTATATTTTGCATTTATAAAAAGTCTGGTTGCAGCAACTTAGTTGATTTTGCACCCAGTAATGGGTTATGAGCCTTAGTCTGACATCATTAGTCTCAGTTTCTTCAACTGATAAATGGGCATTTTATACGGATCAAACTAGTGTTCGTTAAGGATTTCACACACTAAGCACTTCATACATGCCAACAATTATTTTATGATTAATATCATAATTTTAGGCTATAGCTTGCCAAAATTCATGCCACTAATGCAAAGTAGAGACGGAACTCAAGCAAGAAATCGTCCTTTGTCCTCTTTAGCACCATGGGATCCTTTCATTTTAATGATTTCTTCTTTGCTCTCTTTACTCAGCCGATCAGGAAACACTTAGTGAGGGCGACGTGTATGCCGGGCACTGTGATAGCACTGGAAATATAAGCTCAACAAATCATGGCTGTTATTGTGGCTCAGCTGGAAGGTCCATGCTGGGAAGTACAGCGGCCACTGGCCGTCTGCAGCTATTTTGCATTTACATTTAACTTAATCACAATGGAACAAAACCATGCACTCAGTTCCTCAGTCATGCCAGTTGCACACCAAGTGTTCAAGGGCCACATGTGGCCAGCGGCTGCCTCACGTGGCAGCACCGACATAGAGCATCTGCAACACTTCCGGAAGTCCTGGCGGACAAACAAAGGCTGTGGCCAGAAGGACACTTGTGTGGAGGATCAAGAGGAAGAGGAAGCACACCAGTGGCCTTGAAGAGACGTGAGATATTTCAGACTCTGTTGCAGCAATGCCGCACACTGATCCCACTGCCCCCAGTTGTCCATTTGCCCTGTTCTCGCAATTCTAAGGAGCTATAATTGCATTGCAATGATAGAATACTACTCATGAGGAAATAGTTGACTGGCTTGATTCCACATATAGACCCTAGCCCCAGCCGGCGTCATTGACCTCTCCCGCCCAGCCACACCTGGAGGCGCCCTGGGAGCCTCTCTTTAGCAGGTGTGGGGACTAAGGAGTGTCTGCAGGTGTGTCTTCCTGCTGTCCCCCAAGGAACCTGTCCCTGAGAATCAGTTGACTAAGAAGCTGCCTCCTCCCTGCCCACTGTTGTCCAAGTGGGTCCAGACTCCTGCTCAGGGAATGGAGCCTGCCTTCTCAGCCAGAGACCTGGGCTGCCAGGTGACAACCATTCCCTACCTTCCAGGAGCCGGGTCCACTTTGGCTACTCAGTGACTGGACCTCACCTTGGCTTGGGCAATTCTCCCTGGTCCTGTGGCTCTGACAGCTTCCAGACACCTCAGCTGATGAAAGCCAGAAGCAGCTATCATGATACAGCATCCTTGCCTAAAGAGACAACAGTTGCCTGGGAAGAAGTCCCGGAGAACAGGACTAAGCCCGATTCGGCAGAATTAATCTATGGCAGTGTTTAATACAAGGGAAAGATCTTTGCAAAAATCTGATTCAAAATCACAGTCACTTGCTACTTAGGGGCTTGCACAAGTTCTCCATTTTCTCCCACCAAATACCACCTAAGCTGTGTAGGGTTTAATAAGGTAAGATGATGTAAAAGGACTTACATAACTGACATAGTTTTCTTGTTCCTTTTTCTTCTACTTCCTCCTCTACAAGAGGTTGTCTGCGGGAGGCTTGGCTGGATCTAATAAATTAATTTCTCTCTGGAGCCAGTGAGAGCCAGACCTGAGGGTGCCATGGGGACATCTCTGCTGGTGCAGGGGTCTGGGAGTGCCCGCTGGTAAAGTGCTGGCCTGCCTTTACCCTGTTAGCATTTGTGGTGTTTCCTGCGTTTTTCCTGGACCTTAATGATGCGTGTCCTGTGATAGTTCTTGCCTCGGTGAATTATATAGGGAGGGTGTGTGTCCTTGGGAGGCAGGAACTACAGGCTATTCATAGAGATGTGCCCACCAAGGGAGTCTGGGTCTTTCTCTGCCTTACCTGTGAATAGGTTACCTCGCCCAACACAAGGGATTTTGCGGGTGGGAGTAAGTTAAGCCTCTAGGGAAGGAGAGATTGTTTTATCTTATTTGGATGAGCCCAGGGAAGTCATCAGGGTCTTTCTAAGAGGAGGCAAGAGGATCCCAGGAGGCAGGCGCTGCAGCTCACTAGGCTAATCCTCTGCCTGCGGCGCCTGCACCCCGGGTTCTAGCCCCTGTTGGGGCGTCGGATTCTGTCCCGGTTGCTCCTCTTCCAGTCCAGTGCTCTGCTGTGGCCCAGGAGGGCAGTGGAGGATGGTCCAAGTCCTTGGGCCCTGCACCCGCCTGGGAGACCAGGAGGAAGCACCTGGCTCCTGGTTTCGGATTGACGCAGCACACCAGCTGTAGCAGCCACTTGGGGGGTGAACCAATGGAAAAGGAAGACCTTTCTCTCTGTCTCTCTCTTTTTCTAACTCTGCCTGTCAAAAAATAATAATAATAAAATAAATAAATAAATAAAAAAGAGGATCTCAGGAGAAGAGATGTGGTGATGGAAGCAGAGACTGGAGTGCTGTGCTTTAATCATGGAGGAAGGGGCCACAAACCAAGGCATGCTGGCAGCTTCTAGAAGCTGGAAATGGCAAGAAATGGCTTCTCCTTTATAAACCCCTGCAGCAATGCAGCTAAGCCAACACGTTAACTTCAGCCTGAAAACCCCTTCTGACCTCCTTAACTGTAAGATCTGTGTGTTAGGGGCCGGCACTGTAGCGTAGCAGGTAAAGCCATTGCCTGCAGTACAAGTATCCTATATGGGTGCCAGTTCAAGTCCCAGCAGCTCCACTTCCAATCCAGCTCTCTGCTATGGCCTGGGAAAGCAATGGAAGATGGCCCAAGTCCTTGGGCCTCTGCATCTCATGTGTGGGAGACCCAGAGGAGGCTCCTGGCTCCTGGCTTTGGAGATCAGCACAGCTCCAGCCATTGCGGCCAACTGGGGAATGAACCAGCAGATGGAAGACTTTCTCTCTCTCTCTCTCTCTCTCTCTCTCTCTCTGCCTCTCCTTCTCTGTCTATAACTCTTTCAAATAAATAAATATTTCCTTTTAAAAAGATACATGTGTTAGCTCAAGCCACCCAGTTGCAGAAAGTGGCCACAGCCACAATGGGAACCTACTACAGACAGGCTCAGCAAACACTTTTCTGCCTGGATTTAGCCTTGGTGGGACATCCTGCAGGCTGATAGAATTCTGACATTCCATTTGGAAAATGATGGAATGGCCATGAGAGCTTTATGTAGTCTATAAGAAAAGTTCAGTTCAATCTGGAGGGCCCTGGAGGCTGGCGAACCAGGCAGCCACAGCCAGCCTGAAAACCAAGCAGAGATCTTCGGGCTCCGGGCTCCAGTATCACAGTGCGTGGAGACCGACAAAGCAGGGTCTCTGGCTGCCAGGTTGTCCTTTACAATTTAGCCTAAAGTGGGCAAAATATCCACCATGGATGTCAAGGGGACCCTGTCCCAGCCTGCCCTGCTGGGACACTCCGTGCGACGGACGGGGAGCAGGCAGCATGGCCACTCCTGTGGAAGTCCGAACCCCGACTGCCCTAGTGGTGGAGGAATCCGGTTCTGTCCGGTTCATGGCTTAGACGTGGTGTTGAAGCAGGTTTCCTCCATGCCAAGGAAGCCTGGCTGTGCCAGAGAAATCAAATTAAAACAGGAAAGGGGAGAAATGATCTTCATTAAAAGCACACTCGCCACACGGTTCCTTCAAGCCAATTGGCACAGCCCCTTGCCTCTACGGCTTTTAATAGGTGCGAACTGATGTTTTATTTAACTGTCCACCCTCTTCTGGCTCCTGCTTCTGCCTAGAAAAATAAAGGCTTTAAAATTTATTTCTGATTTAGCTGGCCACGAGTCCAGGCTGTTCCCAGAGCTACAGCCTCAGGAAGAGTCCAGGAAGAATCCTCGTCTTTTCGGTATTAGGTACTTGGTTCAAGATCTTCTGAGCCGCTAGGAGGTATTTTCATAGCCATCTGAGTTCCCTCTTGCTTAGGGTGCCCAGGCTGTTTGTGTATCTGAGTATTGTTGAGTTCCTCCCCCATCTACTCAGTAGATAGTCCATTTTCAGGTCCTTGGTGTTATTGAGAAAAGTGTGGGTCATTTTATTTCGCTACAAAATATTTTACCCATTTTTAAACGTTCCTAGTGTACTATCAAAAGGAGTTTTTGTTATTTTAAGTTATCTAATTTATCACTTCCACTACTGCACATTTACTTTTTCTTTTTAAATTTCCTGGTAGTGGGCTGGGTGTTGTGGTGCAGCGGACTCCGTCAGTTTGAGTTCGGGCTGCTCTCCTCCCTGTCCAGGCCCTTGGAAAGACAGCAGCTGATGGCCTAAGTGCTTGGATCTCTGCCACCATATGGGAGACCAAGATGCAGTTCTAGGCTCCTGGCTTTGGGTTGGCCCAGCACCAGCTGTTGCAGCCATGAACAAGTGGGTGAAAGATTCTTTCTCTCTCTGTCTCTCCCTCTCTCTCTGTCACCCTACTTTCAAATAAACTAATAAATCTTCAAAAAACATTGTTGGTAGTGGATAGATCTATCTCTTCTGCTCTTTAGATTTTAAAAAGCCGTAATTCATTGAGCTTGCTTTGCATATGCATGACTTTTAAAAAAAATTTATTTATTTGAATGGCAGACAGAGAGAGAGAGGGAGCAGCAGGAGAGAGAGAGAGAGAGAGAGAGAGAGAGAGATTTTCCATCTGTTGATTCTTTCCCCAAATGCTAGAACAGTTGGAGCTGGGCCGGGTTGAAGCCGGGATCCTGGGACTGCATCCGGGTCTTCTGTGGGAGTGGCAGGGACTGAGTGCTGAGCCATCATCCGCTGCTGCTTAGGCACAGCAGCAGGGAGCTGGGGAGAAGCAGAGCGCTCAGACTGGGTCTCCGCTGTGGGGGCCGGAGTCCCAAGCAGCAGCCTTACCTGCTGCACCACAGAGTGAAGTTATTTCAAAGCTCTCCCTTAGATTGGTTTACCTGCTCTCCTAGATCTTTGAATTCAATGCTATTTCTAGCAGTTGCTATTTAATAACGGTGTCGTTTAAGGATATAATTTCTTCTCTGAGTGCAATCTTGTTTCTATTTATTAAGCTTGATTGTGAGAATTTGCCTTACTGTCATTTTGCACTTTAATCATGATTTTGTAATTCTTTTAGAACTGAGATTTTTTGTTTAGAAATATTTATTGATTTATTCATTGATTCATCTGAGAGGGAGAGAGAGAAGGAGAGGGAGCTCCCATCTGTTTGGTTCACTCTCCAAATGCCCAGTTGTGGCTGGGCCTAGGGCTGGAGCCAGACACCAGGGACTCAATGCAGGTCTCCCACACGGACAGCAGGGACTCAACCACTTGAGCCATCACCTGCTGCTTCCCGAGGTGTGCACTAGCAGGAAGCTGGAATTGGGAGTGTGGCTGGGACGCCAAGCTAGGCACTCCAACATGAGACTCAGGTACCCAAGAGACATCTTAATCACTGCGCCCAATGCCTGCCGCTTGACCTGAAATGTTTAACTAGAGTTTAAAATATTTGTCAATTTCTATATTATTTATTTCTCTCTGTGATGTGGCCAGAAAGGTCTTATCTTTGGAATATACTTAAATTTACTTCACATTTTATATAATCATTTTTTAAAGAGCATCACTTTTGCAAATTTTAAAATAAATACATTTTTTATTTATTGGTTATGTAAATTTGCTATGCAGAGTTTGGAATGGTATAATATTTCTTCAAAGCTTTATTGATCATCGTATTATTCAGAATAGGTATATTTGTTCAGAGTACTAAAAGCTCTATACATTTGGCTTTGAACTGCTAAAGTTTACTCCTCCTGATGTTCTTTGACAACACTGCATTTGAAACAGATTTTTATTTTATACATAGTTTAATTTTAGCCCATTTGATGCTCTCGCAGCAGACATACAGTCATTGAGTGCATGTTTTCATCAGTAAAGAAGGACTGTCTATCCCTTTTAGTCCTTTAACTTGGAAGGTAGCCAGGCTTCTCCCCTTAGAGATGGGTGTGGCCTTATTTTACTTTCCTATGTATGTATTTGCTTAACATTTTAGTGTCCGTCCCGATGCTTTCTTTATGGATGTGCTTTTTGTCAACTGATTTTGCCTTCTTTTTAACAAAATATAATTCCAAACACATAGTTTAGAAGCATAAATGTCAATTGGTAACATCTATTAAAAAAAATTCTACTAACCCTCCAGTAGAATTTTTTTTAATAGATGTTACCAATTGACATTTATGCTTCTAAACTATGTGTTTGGAATTATATTTTGTTATGTTATGTTTCTTTTTTTATTTATTTTTATTTTTTGACAGGCAGAGTGGACAGCGAGAGAGAGAGACAGAGAGAAAGGTCTTCCTTCTGTTGGTTCACCCTCCAATGGCCGCCGCGGCCGGCGCATAGCACTGATCCCAAAGCAGGAGCCAGGTGCTTCTCCTGGTCTCCCATGGGGTGCAGGGCCCAAGCACTTGGGCCATCCTCCACTGCCTTCCCGGGCTACAGCAGAGAGCTGGCCTGGAAGAGGGGCAACCGGGACAGGATCCGGCACCCCAACCAGGACTAGAACCTGGTGTGCTGGCGCCGCAAGGCGGAGGAGCCTGTTGAGCCACGGCGCCGGCCTCTTTTTTTAAAGTTTACTCTCTCCTCCCTTTTTATGCTATTTTAATTTTCACTTATTTATTTCTATTTTAAAATATTGTCCCTGTTGCCATATGGCCTGCACTTTCATGTGTGTCTTTTGTTATATTTATACTCCTTATTGGATCAATTTTTTGAAAACTGTACACTGCTTCTTCTGGTTGTGAATATTTGATATATTTGATGTGCCAGAATTTATAATTAATAGTTAATAAAATTGAGAAAGTAAATAATGATTTTTTTCCTACTAAAGATGAAAGAATTAAGCCATTTTGACTTCACTTTCTGGGGTTTGCTATGTTTTTGTATGACTCTGCTAGTGAAATTATTATTACATAAAATTCTATTTCAGTTATTATGTTCTATTTTACATACCTGTCATTTCAAAAATTAGATATTCACGATCTTTTCCTTCAACAAAAAATAACAAAGTAATTTGGACCCAAGTCTGTGTTTATACAGATTCAGTGTTTAACACTACTTTTCTCAAATACTCCATTTTCATGATCTCTTCATTGTGACTAATTTTGGTTACATGCTGCCCTCAGGACAATTTTTCAGGGGATGCTATTGCTTCAATTTTTAAGCTTATTTGCATTTAATTTCATTTGTTTATTTGTTTATTGTATTTGAGTGTGGGGGGGTGCAGGCAGAGGGATCTCCTATGTGCTGGTTCATTCCCCAAATGCCCAGGTCTCTCACATAGATGGCAGAGGCCTAAGTACGTGAGCCATCACCTGCTGCTTCTCAGGTGCACATTAGCAAGAAACTGAAGTCAGGAGTGGAGCCATGACTGGAATCCAGGTACTCAGATATGGGATGAGGGTACCCCAAGTGACGCTTCAACTGCTGCACCAGACTCCTGCCCCCGGGTTTATCTTTCCGCTGTTGACACATGTGCAGTAGGCATTAGACTAGATGTAAAGATTATGTTTCCCATTTCCCCACTGTTCAACACTCTCTAGAGGCTATTTCCTGTTGGAATATTTTGTTTTTGAAGTTTTGTTTTGAGGTCAACTCTATTCTTTCTTTTGTAAGTTGCTTTGACCTGGCTACTTGTAGCAAGTTTTTTTTCTTTATTTTTGAAATTCAGAAGATTCATTAGGCTATGTTTTGAAGCCCATTGGTAACTTTGATGAATTATGGTAGCTTTTTCATTTTGTAGATTAAAATCTTGATTAACATTAAGAATATTTTCTTCTGTTATATCCTTCTTTTTTCTTTTCTTTTCTTTTTTTTTTTTTTTTTGACAGGCAGAGTGGACAGTGAGAGAGAGAGACAGAGAGAAAGGTCTTCCTTTGCAGTTGGTTCACCCCCCAATGGCTGCCGTGGCCGGCGCATCACACTGATCCGAAGCCAGGAGCCAGGTGCTTCTCCTGGCCTCCCATGAGGGTGCAGGGCCCAAGCACTTGGGCCATCCTCCACTGCACCCCCGGGCCATAGCAGAGAGCTGGACTGGAAGAAGAGCAACCGGGACAGAATCCGGCGGCCAGACCGGGACTAGAACCCAGTGTGCCGGCGTCACGAGTGGAGGATTAACCTATTGAGCCGTGGCGCCAGCCTTGTTATATCTTTCAATACTGTTTCTGTCCCATTTGTTGTTTTCTTACAGCCCGCTTGATTTATTCTCTGTACTTAGTATGTGTTTTAAGACTTTTCTCTATAGTTCGGATGCTTTTAGTTCAAGTCTACTCTCTGTATCCCTGATTCTATTATGCTACTGTGAATTCTGATCTCTGCTGGATCTTATGTTGTTTAAATACAACGGTGTTATTATATTAAATTGTTTTAGTATGTCTACCTAACACACTCTCTTTAAATATCTTAATCTATTAATATCTCATTCCTTCGATATGTTTCATAGAATCTGTTTCATTTCCTTGAGAATGTGATGCTGGACAAATTTTTCTTATATTTTTACCTTAAATCTCATTGCAGAGAGTGAGTTTGGTCTAGAATTTGTATTGTATATTCATTTTCATTTGTGTGTGTGAACTTCATTGTTGTAGGGTTGTTCCATGGGTTCTGTGTTTGAATGCTTGTGTGGTTTGTTTTCCTGTTCATTTTTTAATGACAGAAAGTATTTCTGGGCTTGCCATTTGCAGGACTGAGGTGAGTTCTTCTTTTTTCCCATTTTGAGTTTACTTGTATGCTATTTCAATCTTCCCTTATATTTTATAGGGAGACCTGGTTGATGGATTAGAATGATTAATTTAATTGTTCAAAAGTCAACGTATGGGGCCCTGCATTGTGGATAAACAGATTAAACCACGGCCTGTAGTGGCAACTTCTCCTATGGGCATCCATTTGAGTTCTGGCTACCCCATTTCCATTCCAGTTTCCCATTATTGTACCTGGGAAAGCAGCAGAAGATGACCCAAGTGCTTGGGTCCCTGAACCCATGTGGGAGACCTGGAGGCACAGCCATTGCAGCCATCTGGGGAGTGAACCAGCAGATGAAAGATCTCTCTCTGTCTCTCCCTCTCTTTCTCTAACCCTGCCTTTCAAATAAATAAATAGGTCTTAACAAAAAACAAATAAAACAAAAACAAAAACAATACAAATGGGCTAGGGGTTCAAGCCATGGGCAGCTAAAACTTAGTCTGCAAATTTGTTAGTGTCTTTTTTTAAAACATATGGTAGTGGAAATCACAATGATTCGAGGGCTGTTTTGACCTCGAACCACATTTTTCCATATTAGGAAGAGGTTGCATTTCACTTTGCAGGGTCAGCCTATGTTATGGCAGATGGAAAAAAAAAGTCAGGCACAACTATGCAAACTTCTGGCCTACCTGTTGGATTTAGGGGGATCATTTGACTTCAGTATGGTTGGCAAATCAGAGTAAGTGGGTTTTTTTTTTTTTTTTTTTGGTTTTTGGTTTTTTTTGTTTTTTTTTTTTTTTTTTGCCTATAGCTCATATACACAATCTTCATTCCAGTAAGGGGCTTAGAGCCTTTTAAAGTTCACTCTATAGGGTTTCATCATCATCTTCCCACAACACTGCATAGCTTTCTTTGGAAGCAGGCATATTTCAATTTGGACTGAATTATATCTGACACACATTTTCAGGATTTGTGATATAAGGAAACAGTTGGTTGCCAGTTGAAAGGAAATCAACTATTCTCTGTTTTCCTACGTTTTTGATTCTTTTGGTCAGAAGGCAGGAGGTGATTTTATAAATCTTCTTTAAAATGTCCATGCTACTCTATCATTCCCCATGGGATTCTAGGCATTGCTTTGCTAAACAGCCAACCACAGAGTACGCGCTGGTGTCCCCTCTTTCCCTTTACCAAAACTCCTGCCCTTTCCTCTCCTAGAACAGTGCCTGCATCCCCTCTGTCTACCTGAACGTTGCCCTTCCCGCGAGACCCTACCAGAGTCTCACTCCTGACCTGAGACCTTCCTCAAACATCACAGCCCGGGCTGATCTCTCCTCCTACGCCACTATTGTGTGTGTTGTTCTTGTGCTCCTTCAGTAAACTCGATTTTTATTGCCCCGTATACTAGTTTGCACGTAACAGGTTTCCATCAGTTTGTGATAGCTTATTAACAACTGGCTTTCCATCAGGACAAAGAGAAGCTATCTTTTCGGCTGCCACCCCATGAATGACCCTTGCCCAACCTCGTCCTCATCTGACCACCTGGGTTAGGTTTAGAGCCCACACAATAGTCTTCATTACTCCAAAGTTTATTTGGTTTTAAAAATTTCTCTAAATTATCAATGTAAAGGGTCATCCGTGGGCCAACTGTTTTAATATCTCTACCAGCAATATAAACAGTGAGTCAAATTACCTATTCACTCAAGAGCCCTTTAATTCCTTCTATCCCTTCATCATTCCTCCTTTTATTGTTCTCACTCATTTTATCTCTGTGGCAAGAAGAGTTAAAAAAACAAAACAAAACAAACAGGTAGATGATTAGGGCAGAAGAATGGTACACAGGGACTGTCTTCCTAAGCCCAATCAAATCTTTGAAACAGATCAATTTCATTGTCTGTAGACAGCCTGGCACCTGTGGTATGGGCAACTTTAAAAACCTCATTTGCTGGCCGGCGCCGCGGCTCACTAGGCTAATCCTCCGCCTTGCAGCGCCGGCACACCGGGTTCTAGTCCCGGTCGGGGCACCGATCCTGTCCCGGTTGCCCCTCTTCCAGTCCAGCTCTCTGCTGTGGCCCGGGAGTGCAGTGGAGGATGGCCCAAGTGCTTGGGCCCTGCACCCCATGGGAGACCAGGAGAAGCACCTGGCTCCTGCCATCGTATCGGCGCGGTGCACCAGCCGCAGCGCATCAGCCGCGGCAGTCATTGGAGGGTGAACCAACGGCAAAAGGAAGACCTTTCTCTCTGTCTCTCTCTCACTGTCCACTCTGCCTGTCAAAAAAAAAAAAAAAAAAAAAAAACTAACAAACAAACCTCACTTGCTTGTGCTTTCTGGCCGAGCTCTGGGTTTCAAGGCCCAAAAGAGTAACAGGGAAGAAGAAGGGAGGAGCAAGTCTGTTAGGGTCCTGCCATTTTCCTGAATTTTTTCACCTGCCCCAGGATCTCTGAGTAAATCATTTCCATGGGGTCTCTGAGGGGGCAGCATAGCAAAGCAGGTGACAACTCATTGCAGTGACCCTGGGGCCTGTGATTCCACACTGCACCTGCAACAGCCAGGCACAGAGCAGCCGTGGAAGCCAGCTTCACGTGGGCATTCCCTGACCTGGGAGGTCACGGTCAATGCTGCTGATGGCTGCTGCCTTCTGGGGCCCCTTGGTAGAGTTCAGGTAGCTGCTGTTCCTCCTGGACAGAAAATCTGGGAATTTATATTCTGTGCCTTTCATCTCTGTCTCTGCCCAAGGCCCTGCACTAGGACCTGGTGGTCTTTCAAAGGCACTAAGTCCAGGGTTTTGAGCCCTTTTTCAGATGTGAGAAGGAAAAGAGAGAATATGACTGCTATTGGTGGCTGGTGGAGCTTGTAGGTGGACAGAAGGCCTGCAGCTTTTGCCAGGGCAGCCAGAAGAGACTCCAGGCCATGAGGACCAACTGTGTCTGTGGAAACCCCCGGATCAATGTGACGCTGGCCATCCAATACATAGGACTGCCTGGCTGTCAACTCCTTGCCTGGAGGAGGTGTGAGATACGCAGGTAACTAGAAAATGCAGGCAGTGTGTACTAGGTGGACCACTGTGTGTGTCTACAGCCACGAGCACATGTGTTTGGGAGAGGGGGCACATGGGGAACAAATGAGACAAGCCTCCAGCAGTGACATAGATGCCTCACCAGCCAGAGAAGTTTGTTGTTCTTCTTAATCAGTGGCTAGAAGTTTCCGACTTAGCGTTGCTGGCAGCCCCACGCACGGACGATGTCATGATCAGGGGGCTCTGGAGAGATGACAGGGAGAGCAAGAGCTCCCAGGTGACTGATTTCTTGAGACTGTAGGACAGAGGGGCTGCTTATGCCGATTTCTGTGTCAGCTTTCTCTCCTCCAAGGGAAACCTGAGCCGAGTATCCCAAGCAGGCCACAGGTCAGCCATTCCAGGGGGACTGTGGATGACATGTGAGAAGGAAGGACAAAATCAGATTCCAGCAATGAGGAGCAATAAAGCACGGCCTCTGTGGATGCTCCCAAGGCCTGTCAAGCTGATCAGGCCGCAGTCACACCCAGGCTCTCTTGGGCAGCAGCATCTGGGTTGTGTATGCACTGGAATGTGCTGGAACACTGGGAGAACTCTCCTGAGGCTGGTTGGTGGGTCAGAGGTCCCGACCGACAGCGCCTCTGCCCTCATGGCTGGACCTTATCATTTCTGCCCATTGGATGCTCTGGTGCCCTCGGCACCTCACCATCTTCGCTTTGTTCCTGCTTCTTCCCTTTTCCAGGCCAGCAGCCTTGCTATCAGCTGGGAACTTTTTCAAATGTAAGTCACCTGGCTCCTCAAACCCACAGAACAAGGAAAAACAAACTCCTGGGCCGGGGCTCTGCAGTCTGTGTTTAACAGGTTTTCCTGGTTGTTCCGATGCTTGCTAAAGCCTGAAGGCCATGGGCTAGGAAGTGGGTAAGGCTGGGTCATGGCTGAGGGTAGCACGGGTAGGAAGCAGGCCCGCAGGTTGTCCGTGAATGCTTGTCAATATCTCTCTGATGTCCTGTGGCTGAGCCTGCTAGTTCCCTTACAAATAGGAGGGTCTTCAGAAAGGTACTGACGGAGGTGGTCTTCCCTGAACTGTACCCCCTCCTTCTGTAATAACATGCCCTTCTTTCCTCACTTTATGATCTCATCATGAATCCCATATTATGTGATATTAACCAATCCATCCCTGCTTACAAAGAATGAAATGTGTTCATATATGTAATATTAGCATACACAGGAATGTGGCAAAATGTTAAAACTTAGTAGCCGGCGCCGTGGCTCAATAGGCTAATCCTCCGCCTTGCGGCGCCGGCACACCGGGTTCTAGTCCCGGTTGGGGCGCCGGATTCTATCCCGGTTGCCCCTCTTCTAGGCCAGCTCTCTGCTGTGGCCCGGGAAGGCAGTGGAGGATGGCCCAAGTGCTTGGGCCCTGCACCCCATGGAAGACCAGGATAAGCACCTGGCTCCTGGCTTCGGATCAGCGCGGTGCACTGGCTGCAGCGCGCTGGCCGCGGTGGCCATTGGAGGGTGAACCAACGGCAAAGGAAGACCTTTCTCTCTGTCTCTCTCTCTCTCACTATCCACTCTGCCTGTCGAAAAGGAAAAAAAAAAATGTTAAAACTTGCTGGATCCATGTGTGCTCACTGAACTCTTCTTTATGCTTTTCTGTATTATTTGAATCATTTTAAAATAACAATCACAAAGGCAAAAAGCTTATGAAAAATGTTTATTATGAAAAATAATTCATGGATTTCAAAACTAATTATTTTTCTGCACCAAAGTCTTTTCATTCCATTTCCCATGAAGTTTGTGAAGTCCACTCCTACTGGTTCTAGTTTGACTTTTGGGTAGGGACATTGTTCCCTCAATAAAGTTTACATTTCCTGGTCTCCTTTGCTGTTAAGGGTGGCTGTGCATCACAGCTTCATCCAACAGGGCACAACTGGATTAGGCATGGTTTTTAACTTTCTTTGTCCATGGCTTGGAAATGAATGGATGGCTGCAATTATGACAAGTCCCTTAGATCAGAGGCACAGAGACTGTCCCATAGGTTAACTTCAGCTAGAAGTAGGCAGGAGCTTGGCTCCATAGGAACAAGTTTGGAACACGGTGTAAACCCTGGGCTTATCTACCTCCAACTGTTTCAACATGAGAGAGAAATAAACTACCTTATTAAATTACTCTTTTCTGGGTCCCTGTTACTTACAGGAAAACATAATCCTAGGTGATGCAATCCTTACTGGATCTGCCAAGTGATAGCTCTTCTTGCACTTCTGCCCCTAATCCTCAAGAAGAGGAAGGATTTCACATTGCTCTGAGTGGTCTCATAGGAGTTCAGAGCATTTGGTAGCAAATTGCCTAATTCATCCGTGTAGTTTAGATTTAGCTTATTGACTGTTAAATGAAGCAGTGTAAAAAAGGTAAAAATAATTTTCTCATAGGTTACCTCTCATACTGCAGTGCAGCACAGTCTGCTTTTACACCTATGGGGATATTTATCCTCAGAGAAAGAGATGAGGGGAGTTTTCTCTGTTTTGTAGATGAGTAAATTTGGTCCAAATACAGTGGTATCACTCTTTTTCTTAAGATACTGTAATTGTATTACTCCAAGCTCCTTATGGGTAAGACCAGTGTCTTATTAGATCTATGTCTTACTCACTTACCAAAAAAAATGCTTGGGATATAGTAAGTCTTAAATAAATTTTGTCAAATGGTTGGTTGAACAGTTTATTTTGTTGAATAGTTGACCACAGAGTCAAATAGTTGACTAAACAGAGAGAAGTAGGAACAAATCCAGCAGGCTTCCTCCTCATTGGGCGTATTTTAATGAAATAGATCCAGTGGAGATGGGTTCTGGGATGTCAGGGATTCTGTTGGGCATTGAGGTAGGTGTACAGAGAAAGGCATAATGTCAGGGGACAGGTATTGTGGCAAGCAGGTTCAGCTCCTGCCTGCAATGCCAACATCCCGTATTAGTACTGGTTGAAGTCCCGGCTGCTCCACTTCTGATCCAGCTCCCTGCTAATGCACCTGGAAATGCAGCCAAAGATGGTCCAAGTGCTTAGGCCCCTGCTGCCAATATGGAGGACCCAGATGGAGTTCCAAGCTCCTGGCTTTGTCCTTGCCTACCCCCAGCTATTGTGGTCATTTGGGGTTGTGAACCAGTGGGTGGAAGATTCTCTCTCTCTTTCCCTCTCTCATCTCTTCCTCTCTCTGTAACTCTGCCTTTCAAACAAATGTTTAAAAAAGTAAATCAAAATAAAGCAGCAACACAGAATGGACTAATGGAGCCCCTTAGAGGGAAGTGCCTTTTTAAAAAATAGGAAAGGTAGGATTTCCAAAAGCGAGGATATAATAATTTTCTTATCATGACAGTTGAAGTTCTCTTTGCAGTTTCAGTGTTGCCCACGGCAAGCTCTGGTAATTGAAATGATTCAAGAAAAGTTGATCTGAATTTCATTTGTTCGGCCAGATTCTATTCTCTGGGTGTTTACTGTGGCTGTGTTTAGAAGAGGAAGCCGTTTGATGCTACGAGTCTCATCTTTAATCCCAAGTTTTCCCCACTGTGGAGCTAATCGCTAGCGTATTCCTCCGTTATCACTCTCTGGGGCAATTTCCCTTCACCTGTAGACTGTGTTATTTATGTGACACCTCCACTAGCTTGTGTGCCCCAGTCTTCAGTACTAATCCAAGGCCTACTGAGAGGTAGCTGGTTTTAAATTCTGGCTTTGTTACCTATTAGCTGGGTGTCCTTGGCAAGGTATTTAACTTCCCTGGACTCATTATCCTCATATGTACATGTGAATAATGATACCAGCTTTACAAGTTGGTGTAATTATAAAATGAACAGGCATTTTGTATTAGCCATTGGAGACTTTTCTAGCTTCCTCAATGCAAGCAAAGGCAGAGACCCCGTGTCCGACCACACAGAGTAGCACTCTATGTGGAGAAGTCTTGCTTGAAGTACAAATTTGTGATTGCAGATTTACTGTATCCTTGAAGATTCATCATTAATTTTTACTCTCACCACCATTGCTCACTTGTCTGAACTCAAAGGCTGAAATACTTTTAAATGATTCACTTCCACTCACAAAAAGAAGGTTTAGGGAAAACAAGCACACACTTAGCCTGACAGGTCATTCACCTGGACACTAGAATAGTGTCCACTGGGTGTTGAGCTACATGGATGGGTTCATCTTTGGTGTCCTGAAGCTTACAGTCCGAGTATCTCTTTGCCTCATCACCAACCTGGTCTTTGTGGTATGGATCATCTTTTTCCTGCCTCCTAGAAACAAGAGTGAGGACCAGGGAGAGGCAGTTCGCTCTCCAAGTAGCTTCAGGTTGGTTCCAGATTCCTTTCTAAAAACCTACCTCTTGGGGCAGGCATTCAACTTGGCAGTTAAGACCCCCCTAGGATAAGACTCCCACATCCCATATCTGAGTGACTGGGTTTGATACCCAGCTTTGAATGCTGGCTTCACCTTATTTCTAATGCATCCCCTGGGAAGCAGTTATGATAGCTCAAGTAACTGGGTTCCAGCCACCCACATGAGAGATTTGCTTGAGTTCTCAGCTCAAGCATTTGAGGAATGAAAGTGTAGGTGAGAACTCTCTCTCCAAAATAAAGAAATATTTTAAAAAGTAAAAAAAAAAAAATAGAGTCCACCTCTTCCATAGATATTTGACATTAAGAAAATCAAAAAACTTCAAGTAGAGACCCCCAACCTCAATCAGAGGCATATGGGCTACTCCTCATATTTTAAAATTATCACAAAGAGCACAGCTCAAAGCAGAACCAAAATGACTTCTCTTATATCTTGGCCTGAGCTCCCCCAAACAGCATCTTTATATATATGTAGAACTCTTAGTTCTAGCTCTAGTAACTTTGCCTTGGAGTCCTGGTCCACCCTTTGTTTCAATGTTATATCTCATAATTCCCTTACTTGAAGTCTCTGTGTTGTGGGAACAGCAGGATTTGTCTCCCCAAAACTCATGCATCTGCTTCAGTGCTGATGTCTTCATGTGAATCATTGACTGATTAAGGGGGGGGGGGGTGTCACGTGATCTATTAATACCTCTGAGAGGTGGTGCTAGTGGGAGGTCTTTGGATCCCTGGGGGAGAGCCCTCGCCCTTGAAGGGTGGTTATCTTGAGAAGTTTGAATGCTTCAGTTCAAGTTCGGCCTAGGTGCTCTCACAATGTTATCATTGCCACCACACCTGCAGTGACCAGCCTCCACTGGATGTCAGACTATAGGGCTGCCTAATTCTTAACCCTCCACCATAAACTGAAATCACTCTTCTCTTTTTCCAAAGAAGAAGCCTTTCAGATACTTTCATAAACAAAACAAAACAAAAAAACAAACAAACAAAAAAACAGATTAATAGACTCTGTCTAGCCTAATTGGCCTACCTTCTGTCCCCAGGTCAAACTGTGCCCTTTATTTGCATTTTTATTCCTGTCCTATAAACTCTTTCTGTTTCTTAACAATTTATTTAAGTCTTTTCCTTTAAGATCAACTCACTTTACACCATCTCAAAAAACTTCCTGAGGTAAATTATTATCCCATTAAGACTTTATCCTCAGTATTTATTATCATATCACTTGGTTGGTGTTTACAAGGGGATGTCACACTGTTATTGAAAAGGAGAATTAGAAGGTAAAAATAAAAACACAAGCTTTATTTCCCAACATAAGTTCCATCAAGTTCAAGATATTTTGATGAACAATGATATCAGCTATTTAGTTCTTTGTCAAAGAACTGAAGGTCCTGGGAACTTAACCATGATAATGCAATCTTTCTTACATTTTAAATGAACAAGAGTGGGTATCCATTAGAGATTTTTTTTTTAATAAAGGGAATACAAGGAAGCAATGCTGTGGTGTAGTGGGTTCAGCCACTGTCTGCAATGCCATGCATCCCATGCGGGCTCCACTTTGAGTCCTGGCTGCTCCACTTCTGATCCAGCTTCCTCTTAATGCCTGGGAAGGCAATGGAAGATGGTCCAAGTGTCTGGACCCCTGCATCCACGTGGGAGACCTGGAAAAAGCCTTGAGCTCTTGGCTTCAGCTTGACCCAGCCCGGGTTATTGCAGTCATTTGGGGAGTTAACCAGCGGATGGAAGATCTCCCTCTGTCTCTCCCTCTATCTCTGTGGCTATGACTTTCAAATAAATAAACCCACAAATAAATCTTTAAAAAACTTTAAACAATAAATAAATAAGATAGGGAATAGGAGTGGGTATTGAGGCACAACAGAATCCTGCATTCTATATTGGGGTGCAAAGTGAGTTTCAGTCTTGGCTCTACTTCCAATGCAGCTTCCTGCTAATGTGCACCTGGGAAGTAGCAGGTGATGGCTCAAGTGCTTAAGCCTCTGCCACTCACATGGGAGACCCATACGAGGTATGGGCTTTTGGCCTATCCTGGACCTACTTGTTGCAGATATCTATGGATTAAACCAGTGGATAGAAGATCTCTCTCTCTCTCTCTCTCTCTCTCTCTCTCTCTCCTCTCTCTCTCTCTGCCATTAAAATAAATAAAATGTTAAGAAAGGAAAAAGAAGTCAGAAGGAGCCAAATCAAGACTATAAGGTAGACAGACAATGATTTTCAATTGGAAACTTTCGCAAAGTTGCCATTCTCTGATGAATGCAATAAGTAGGAGCGTCATCATGGATGAGAACTTCCTATTGAAGATTTCCTTGGTGTTTTTCTGCTAATTTTTACAAAATACTCTCCTAACTTTATCTTTCTTTGACCCTCCAGGGAGCCAGCAAGCAAAATGTCTTGAGCATATTTCCCCCCACCACCCCAAAAAGTTGCCATGACCTTTGCTTTTGACTGATCAGTTTTTGCTCTGAATGGGCCAGTTCCGCCTTGGTAACCATCACTTAGATTGTGCTTTGTCTTCAGGATTATATGTGCAAAGCCATGTTTCATCTCTTGTAGCAATTCTTGGAGGAAATGCTTCAGAATCTTTTTAAAAGAATCATTTTTTTAGTGAGAGAGAGAGAGAGAGAGAATGAGAGATATTTTTCTGTTGAATCACTCCTGAAGTGGCCACAATGGCTGGGGCTGGGCCAGAAGCCTGAAATCCATCCAGGTCTCACACATGGATGGCAGGGACCCAAGTACTTGACCCATCTTCCAATACTTTCCCATGTGCATTCGTAGGTAACTGGATAGGAAATGGAGCAGCCAGGACTCCAAACTGGAATCATATGGTTGTTGGCATTTCAGGCAACTGCTTAACTCATCATACCTCAATGATTCCACTTGCTTACAGTTCCCATTGAAGCTCTGTACTTGTCTACAGGTGGCTGGGCACAGCTTTGGTACCCATGACAGAAAATTTATGTCACTTTAATTTTTCAATCAGAACTGTGTAAGCTGAACCAATCGAGATGTCAAAGGTTCTGGCTGTTGGTTTCTGCTGTTAATCCTTAGTCCCCTTCAATGAAGGCATGAACAAGATGTATTTTTTCCTTGCAAATAGATGTGAAAGGTCTGTCATTACAGGTTTGATCTTTGGTATTTGAGATCGAAGACTGCAGCTTTCTCCACCCCATCTCTGAAAGGGTAGACGTTGATGTCCAAATCCTTCCCAGGATCCCTGGAGTCCTTCAGTGCATAAGGGGCCTTCATTGGTGGCCTGAGAATTTAGGGAACATCTGGCCAATTAACACCTTGTGAGAAAAACGATGAAATCTGGGCTCTGGGCGTCCTCGGCCTTTCCCCAAATCTCAAATCCTTGTGCATTGAGAAATAAAGGACGTTAGAAATCTTCTCTCTTTACCATTCCTTGCAATGTGGTCAAGACTCTGAGCCTTTGCTTTATTCTCCTAGCAACCTCTCCCTTCCCAGATGGCTGTAAAGGCTAATAGCTAATATTAAGTGGGCAGGATGACAAGGCTCCAGGGGGCAGGTTGGGGCCTGGAGGTTGAGGTGACCAAAGCAGATCGCGACAGAGCTGGAGGTGGAAACCAGGGAGTGAGTGGACCGTGAGAAGGAGGAGGAAGCTGGCTCCTCTCGGGAGACTGGTGTGTGACTCAACGGGGGAGTTGCGGACTTGGTTTAATCCTTCCTTATCATCACTGGGTGTTAGGTCCAAAGCTCTATTTCTTTGAGTAGGTATATTAGGAATTCCACTCCCGTTCCTGTAATGACAGATTGGTCCACTTTGGTTGAGGTTGGCAGCCAGGGCGTGGGGAGGAGAGGAGACCTTTCATCGAGGGGGCACGCCCTCCCTCTGAAGCTTGCACTCACCTCCCAGGCACAAAGCTTTCCCCAGCAAAAGCACACTTGCTTCCCCTCCGCGCCCTGTCTGGGGCTCCCTGCTCCTGCCCATGACCGGCCTCCACCACCCAGACCTGCATGAATGCGCCTTTCATCAAGGGGATTGTTCCACCTGGTTGACTTGATGAAAGCTTTATGAGTTGACATTATGTGAGAAAAGAACAAAGTGAAGTCAGAGTGTGTGCGCATGCATGAGAGAGAGAGAGAGAAAGAAAGAGAGGGAGAGAGAGTGTTGCAGGGCCAGAGGTTGCAGCAACTAGAAAGAGCTGCTGAAAACTTTATTACAAACTCAGAGACGTTTGGAGCAATAAATCGCTCATGTGTTTGCCACAAGGCATGGAAAGCGGGGCCAGCTTACGGGAAGAATTGGACACGCACGCACCTCCTCTGTGAACAGCCAGTGTGCTGTTTTGGACTCTGTTCCTTTTCTATCTTCCCCTCTTTCCTTTAACTAGAAGAAAGAGCAAAAGCATTACAAAAGTGTAGGGGAAAAAAATAGCCATGAGCCTCCTAGGAGGCAGGCAGGACCGTTGATTTCCCTCTGCCTATGGAGAGGTGGTGAGCAGATTTCCTCAAACACATAGGGACTCCAAAAAGTTCCTGAAAAATGGGTTTAAAGGGTAAGTTTATTGTGGTGCAAATTTTTAAACATCCACACCACACCGTTGAGTAGTATTCAAAAAACTCATGGAAAACACATATCATGAGAAAAACTATGCAAGGGCTTAAAATGCTTTTTGCACCAAAGTCAATTTATCTTTTAATTCCACTTTTTGAAGCACATATTTTCAGTTGTGTGTGCACGTGCATGATTTAGGATGTATGCTTCTTCTTATAGCTTTTTTTAAAAGTTTTTGTCTAGTCATTTTAGTTTTACTGGAAAGATACACACACACAAAGGGAGGGAGAGAGCGAGAGAGAGAGAGAGAGAGATCTTCCATCTTCTAATTCATTCTCCAAGTGCCTGCAACAGCCAGGGATGGGCCCGGCTGAATCAAGAGCCGGGAAGGCGGAGTCTCTCATACTCTCCTGTGATGGGCAGGCCCCATGTAGTTGCACCCTTGCTGTTACCTCCCAGGGTGTGATTAGCAGGAAGCCAGAGTCAGCAATGGAACTGGGACTCCAAGCCAGGCACTCTGACAGGAGACGCGAGTTTTCTAAGCAGGATCTTAACTGTGGCACCGTAACATTCAACTCCCCCCCCCCTTTTTTTTTTGTAATAAGATTAAAATTGCTTTGCCCCTGCATCATTGCAGATACTTTCCAGAAAATAAAATGTTTTGGAAGCAGGTAGAAAATAAATAAAAATACAGAAAAGATGCCCCAAATCACCTAAAATTCCATCACCCAGAGATACTGACAGTCCACCGAGACCGGATAGAAACAGGACCTGACTCACAAACTCAAGACACTCCCGATCTAAATAGATAACACATGTTATCTATTTACTGGGCTGCACCCTCAGGCTGCCGCATCCAGCTCTCAGCCAACCCACAGCAAGAAGCTCCCGACCTCTGATGACTCCGCTTGTACACCTTGCACCCTTAGGAACTTCCCCAGACTAGGCCAGCACACCTGACAAACCACCCTCCTGGGGAGGCTGTAGTGAGGAACAAGGCCACTTTGAGTGTGTCGAGTGCAAAAGGAGCAACAGTGCCTGCAAAGTACACCACGCCAAGGAAAAATAGAAGTGCAGTGTGCCAAGGGGGATGAGCCAGAGCCCGAGAGGGCAGGGCCACACCTCCCACAGGTGACAAGAGCCCCTGGTCACCTCCCTTGGATGAGCCAGTGGTGGAACCTTGCCCCACCACGCTGCTCCTTCATGCTCCAGCACAAGCCCCCGATAAACCCTCTTGGCCTCTTGCTAGGGAGGCCGAGAGCCCCAGGCTGGTAACACTACCTCATGGATTTGTATAAGCCCATAACACTTACAAAGTAATATTTTTACCTCTGCTAGAATTAGAATTATTTTTGTGGCATCCTCATAGTAGATGGACCAGTGTGCTTTGCCACCTTTCTGATGCCTTCTGGAGACTTGAAACAGACTAACTCACTTCTTGGAGGCTCAGGCTGAGTGATTCCTCATGTGCATGATTTTGAATGTAGCAATGGGGTCTGGTCTGGGACACTTGAAAACGCCATTCATAGCCGTTGTGACCAGAACATTTTTTTAAATTAATTTTTATTTGCATGCATTTCATAAATACAACTTTAAGAACACAGTAATTCTTCCCACTGTACCCACCCTCCCACCCACACTCCCACCCCTCTTCCTCTTCTGTCTCCGGTTCCCAGTCTTATTTTTTACTAGGATCTATTTTCATTTAACTTCATATACAGAAGATTAACTCTATTGTAGGTATAGTTCAGCACTTTGTATGCAGGATAAAAAGAAAGAGAGAAAGAAAAAAAATCAAAATAACAACAACAACAAAACTAAAAACAAAAAGCATAAAAAAGCCGTTCCTGAATAGTCTAGACAAGGGCTGTTCAAAGTCATTGCATCTCAATGGTAATTCTGCTTTTTTTTTTGAAATTTAATTATCTTTAAAGAGGAACCCAAGGATGATACATCTTTTGTGAGCACTTAGACATAACTATAATTTGTGTGACATAAGAATATCCTCCACTTAATACACTAAAACAAAGTAATTCTTTGAGAACAAGTTTTGCCAGTAAGTCTCATAATACAACACTTTGAGGATAGAGGATCTGCATGGGAAGTTAGTGCACAGTGACTCCTGTTGTTAATTTAACAATTAACACTCTTATGTATGATGTTAGTGATCACCTGAGGCTCTTGACATGAGCTGCCTAGGCTATGGAAGCCTTTTGATCCACAAACTCCTTCAGTGTTGACAAGGCCATAAGCAAGGTGGAAGCTCTCTCCTCCCTTCAGAGGAAAGTACCTCCTTCTTTGGTGGCCACTTCTTTCCACTGGGGTCTCACCCACAGAGATCCTTCATGTAGAACATTTTTGCCACAATGTCTTGGCTTTCCATTCTTGAAATGTTCCAACATGGGAAGCAGTCCATACAGCAGACTCACAGGATGACAATTGCCTTAAGTAGCACTCTGACCTCAGAATCAACCCTTAAGGCATTCCGATTTGGCTGAAAAGCCCAGGGGAACACTCCAGAACACTCTTGACTTGGCCAACTCCATGGATAGAACTGAATGGGGAGTGTAGCTCATTGTCCTTTTGAAAGGCAACGACCAATTTTATTGTCACTACTACTCTCCCCCCAGACTCACGACTCATTCTGTAATTGTTATTACATTTGCCTTTTGTACTGCTTCAAAGTTAGGGAAAGTGTGACTTAAAAGAGATTGGTTTACAGATTGGCTTACAAGGTCTTACTAAGTGCTCAATGCAAACCAGGTCTTAATCAGTTCTTCCATGCACAGAGCTAATGCTACTTCTGCTCTGCCTGATTTTGTCTTGCTTGATTCCTGCGGCCAATAATGCATTGCTTAGCCTGGGTTCTGTCTGGTAGGCTTGTCCAAGGAGGGTAAGGAAGAGCCAGTGGCCTTCAGTTTCATGCCAAGGGAAGTCCCCTTCCATTACTGTTGTAAGACAAAAAGATGATGTACTCAGACATGGGTGCAAGTTAGGTAGCCACGGAGGCTGACTTGCTCCCACCCGCTAACTCTCCAAAACAAGAGCTGTCTTAGCTGGACTCTCTGCCTCCACTTCACCCACATGCCTTGTAGTTAGCAGCCTGGCCAAGCTGCCAAGCAAAGCTCTTCACAACCCACAGATGATGCCCCCTCCCCGCTCCTGCAGGCTGTCAGGCGGCTGTGCTCTGCATTAGCTGTGCCTGCATTCGCTGCCTTGCTCCTGGTCTCTGGGGCACTCCACTCGCAGATGCATTTTGCAACATAAGCTATTCTCCTGCTCTGTGAAGCAAAGCGAAGAATTAAAGACAAGCTTGAAATTAGACCTACCGCAGCCCTGGGATTCAAGGAATCATAAAATCATGGAATTGTTGTGGCTGGAAGGGACCACAGAGATCTTTTCAACCTGCTGATTTTACATAACGGGGAAGTGGCAGGGCAGGTGGAAGAAGAAGGTTACAGAGAGAAGCATGGAGCAGAATGTCCAGTCCTGGTGGTGATGCCAAGGTGGGTGGCCAGGGTGGGAAGCCTAAGGGTGATCACCGTAAGTTTTAGTTAGCATTTTCTAGATAATGTCTGAGTCTTTTGTACTCTATGAAAACGTTGTGACTTTGAAAGGATTGAACATCTTTATGTTTATTTGTTTATTTGAGAGATAGAGTAACAGACAGAGGGAGAGACAGAGAAGGTCTTCTATCCTCTAGTTCACTCTCTAAATGACCAGGATGGCCGGAGCTGAGCCAATCCAATGCCAGGAGCCAGGAGCTTCTTCTGGGTCTCCTATACAGGTGCAGGGGCCCAAGGACTTGGGCCATCTTCTTACTGCCTTCCCAGGCCATAGTAGAGAGCTGGATCAAAGAGGAGTAGCCAGAAAATGAACCGGTGCCCATATGGGATGCCAGTGTTGCATATGGAAGCTTAGCATACTGTACCACAGCGCCAGCGCCAGCCTCAGGACCAAACATCTTTATAACTAGAACCCAAGTCACCCTTTCTTTGCCCATCACATAAACCATGCGAAGTGATCAAATGCTCTCACTTTTTAGATCCGAGTAGAAAAGGAAAATGTCCCTGGTAATGTCATAGCCATCAAGCTCGGCTCATTTCTTGGTGTTTTTTAAGCAGAGCTGCTAAAGTAGAAAAAAAACACCCTGAGGGTGTCTTCTCTGATGTCTGCAAAGACAGCCTACAAAATCTGAGGGTCATTTCTTTCCCCTCTAAAACAAAGGACTGAAGTCACTTTCGAGGAACGTGAGATGAAGTGAGAATGCTGTCTCTTGGTCCCGGATTGAAACTCTTTCCCTTTCATAGGCTGTGAAGGACCTGCCTTCTCAGCAATGTCACCGTAATCCGAGGATTGCATGCCCTTTGTCTATCTAAACCATCAAGCAGCTCTCAGACGCCTCAGTCATTTAGAGCCATGGGTCTTGAGTGCTTTGCCAACTCCTGTGTGTGTGTAGACCTCTCCCCATAAACCCCAGCTTCTAGTGCCTCAAAGACTGTGTGATCCTCAGAGTTATACACCGTGGCCTGGGAGTTGGGGCTGAAGGAGTCCCAGACGGGCTTCCTTGGTTGACTACGGCTACCAAAACAAACTACCATGATGTGGGTGGGTTAGACAACAGAACTTCCCTTTCTCACACAATTCTGGAGGCTGGGAGACCCAGACGGAGGTCTTGGCCGGGGTGGCGTCCCCTGAGGCTTTCTCCTTGGGTCACAGATGGTAGTCTTGTCCTCCCTGTGTCTTCACATGGGCTCCCTCCTTCCACACTTCCTGTGCCCTGATCTCCTCTCCTTCCAAGGACTCCAGCCCTATCAGACCAGAAATGAGGTCCTAGTGACCTCATTTCACTCTGGTTACCTCTTTCAGGACCCTAGTTTCAGACACAGTCAAATTCCGAGGTACTGGGGTACATGGATTTAACCCATGCATTCCAGGGGAAGGATGCAATTCAGCCCATAACCTCCTTCACTGCTTTCTCTCATTGTATCAGTGGGGAAATCGAGTCTTGGGAAGATACAAGAGTTGACCTTGAGTTCACCTTGAGAAGATGGTGGAGTCAGTTTTCTTTTTTTTTAATGAGGTAACTTTTTTTTTTAAGATTTATTTATTTATTTGAGAGGCAGAGTTAGAGAGGGAGACTGAGAGGTCTTCCAATCCATTGGTTTGCTCACCAAAGGGCCACAATGGCCAGAGCTGGGCCAATCCGAAGCCATCCTGAACCCAGGAGCCAGGAGCTGCTTCTGGGTTTCCCACATGGGAACAGGGGCCCAAGCACTTGGGCCACCCTCTGTTGCTTTCTCAGGTGCATTAGCAGGGAGCTTGGATCAGAAGTAGAGCAGCTGGGACTAGACCGACCCAAGGCCCACATGGGATGCTTCCACCACAGGCAGAGGCTTAACCTACTATACCACAGTGCTGGCTCCACAGAACCAGCTTCTGAAGCCAGGCCAAAACTGGTGCTTACCACTGCCCTTGACCTACCCTCACAGCCCCTGTATTTAAGGAGTTCCCAATTTGATAAATGTAGACTGACACGTTTCACAATGCATGCACATTGCAATTGTATGTGGCATGGTTTCGATGGTGTCTGTTTGAGTGTGTCACCCAAAGGCTGATGTGCTAGAAGTTTGGCCCAGCACGTGTTGGTATTTATAAGTGGTGGATCTTTTAAGAGGTGGGGCCTAGTCAAAGGTGGTTAGGTCACGGGGGATGCCACTGCTGGAAAAGTTCCATGCAATTCTTGCAGCACGCTGGTTAGCTCGTGTGAGAGGAAGTGTGAGAGCCTGGGTCCTGAATCTTCTGGCCAGCTGTCGTGCTCTGTGATCTCTTCTTCACACATGCATTCCCACCATGATACCCACATCCACGCTGTGATGCATCCAAAAGGCCCTCACCAGAGCCTTGCAGTTGCTGGTGCCGTACCCCTGAATCTTCAGGTGCGAGCTAAGGAGACCTGTTCCTTAAGCACCCAGCCTCAGGTACTTTGCCATAGCAACAGAACACAGACTGTGAAAGCATGTGCAATGCCCACGGGGGTCATGCGTGTGTGCCCGGTGACCAATTTTGCCAGAGAAGTTCGCATATTCTAAGAGCTTCTTAGGTCCATGTCATGGGGCTCCCTCCCTCCAACAGGAGGCAGGCTGCACTGTTGGAAAGAAACCTAGACTACAGAACCCAAGCTCATGTTCCTGATGGAACGTATCTCTGTGATTTCACTTTCTGGATGGAGACGGGAGAGGAGAGCAGCCTGGGTCCCCAGCAGATTGGCTGTGGTACATTCCTTCCCTGTAGGCTTGCTGACAGGTCCCGGATTCACAGCCTGATTTTAGGAACCAGTTCTCAGCTTTCGCTTTTCTGGGGTAATGAGCTTTCAGCCTCACACTTGCTAACACTAACAAATGAGACCCATTGCAGCTTGGCTGCGGATCACCTTTCAATAGCAGTTGACAAGAGAACAATGCATTTGTTTGCTGCTGTCGAGTCTTCAGGGAGGATCTGTCATCGCTGTGGTGAGTGTCAAAGAGGTTTCAGCCTCCCTGTGACTGTCAGAGCCAGGAGAGGAGAAAGGCAAGTTCAAACCTGCTGACACGCCTGGGTGGAACTCACAGCCACCTTTTCCTCTTCTGAGTTTCGACCGGAATAAACTTTGCTCTAGCTAAAGAGGCTTTTAATTATAACAATAGCGCACTGCCAATTAGTGGGGTTTTTTTCCTCCCTAAAGGAAAGTTACCCTCTACAGCATGTATACATCCCAAGCTGCAGTCTGGAGGAGGAAGAGTATCTGTCTTCTATATATAGAAATGTACATTTAGGCAGAAATAGACCAGTTGTTCTCACCTTCCTCTCCCTGTTGATGCTTTCTGGGCTAAAGGTGGTCTTGTGCTTCTTGGAAGATTCATTCCAGCTACTGGGAAGGCCTTACGCAGAACAGCGTGCCGCCTTCCAACCCTCCCGGGAGGCTGCTCTGCTATTAGCTGGGTGACCCACCGGGTGGGAGAGCGGGCAGAGGTCTCAATTATTACAAAATTTACCCTGAAGCACTGGGCATGACCCACTGACATGACCAGTCCTCTGCAGTTCTTAAAAGACAAGCTGCACAGAGCACCCCAGGCAAGGGCCTGTTCTTGAGACATTTCAGCCTCCAATATTTCACACCCACTCCACAGCCAACCGCCGCTAGGAGGCATGGGTGCCACTGCTCAAAGGGGAGCGTCTTCCTCGGGGGACTCTGTCGCCTCCCCGCGCTCTGAAGTGACGGTGTTGTGATTTGTGGGTTGGGTGTTATGGCTAGGTTCCCACTTTTAGACACGATGTCTGCCAGATCTCTCTCCAACCTCCTTTTCTCGCCAGACCATGAACTTGAGTGTCTCTGCACTCCCATCCAGTGGGAGATGTGCTTATAAATCAGGGGTGCGTTTTGAAAGGAATGGAATTCAGGGAAAGGAAAGAAAACCCTTTTCAAGTCATTTAAATGAACTGTTATACTTTCCCTCCCGTCTAGCATTACAAGGTCAACATCCCAAGTAGGTTTTTCTTACAGATCTGATTAAAAAAAACTTTAATATTCCTGAATAAGAGATTTTGCATTGTGGAAAAAAAATACTGCAAAATCTTATTATAGACAAAAAAATCTTAATGATTAACGGGGGAGAAAGGCCATTTGTGTGATCCGGCTTCTTCAGGGTTCTTTTGGGGGATGCTTGACCTGAATTCCCTGTCGAGATTATGTGTCCTGTACGAGAGCCCTAAAAACTGCAGCTCTTGTCGTCCCATTGGTCAAAGAATGATTCTGTCTCAATTTCCTCTCTGCCGATAAAAGAGCAAGACTCAAAATCCTTCTCATTTTCTTGCCTCCACCTGACTCAAGATAGGGCCACGCAAGTAGCATCTTAGGTTTCCAAAACCAGAGTCCAGGGCTTCCTCCCGCAAGCCGTTGAGACACAGTCCGAAGGTTCTTTGTTTTCTGTTGATTTTTTTTTTTCAAAAGAACATTCAACTGGGAAGTCAGAGACCAGCTCCGGGACCACCTCACGTGTTGTGATTTGCGTGTGTTTCCCCCAGATCCGTCTGTTGAGGCTCTCTGGCCAGTGTGGTGGCATCAGGAGCTGGGGCTTTGGGGAGGAATCAGACCGCAAGGACTCTGACCATGTGGAGGGGGTGAGTAGCTGATAAAGGGCTCCAAAGGCATGAGTTTGGGCCTCCTGTTTCTTCTACCTCGTCCACTGGGTAAAGATACCACTAGAAAGCACAGCCTATGTAGGATAGGCCTGCATGAGACCCCAAACTTGCCAGCGCCTTGCTCTCGGCTTCTCAGCTGACCACACTGCAATAAATAAATAAATCAATCAAGCATCTTGTTGAAGCAGCTTCGCCAGCCTAAGGCATCTCTCCGAGGCTGACTCCGTCTTCTCACCACAGAAACTTCACGAATTTCCCGCTCTGGCATTCACTCAATTCTCATGCTGCCTCCTTCATCCAGTTGTCCAGGGCGGTGAACGACTACTCCAGGGCCCTTGAGGCAAACCATCTTCTGCTGGGCATTGGCTGGGAATTGGAGAGTGCTTCCACCCACCTGCGCCGCAAGCCCATCCATCCCCGGCTCCCCACTGCTCGTCTGGGCGTGCGTGCCAGTGAACTGTTTCCTGAGTGGCGCCGTGGAGATGGGCATCTGAGGCCCCTGTCCCTGCTGCTCTTCTCTGTCACTCCTCGGCCACTCCGTCCAGGAGCTTCCTTCATCTCTGCCTTACCACATTTGCTCTCACTTCTAAAAACTGACTGGATAAGAGAACAAAGGTAAAACTTCTTGAAAAGTTACTAGAAATTTTATGTATTTATGTCTTTGAAAAGCAGAGATAATGAGAGAGAGAGAAGGAGAGAGGGAGAGAGGGAGAGAAAGAGAGAGAAAGAGAGAAAGAGAGAAAGAGAGATCTCGTGCCTGTTGGTTCACTCTCCAAACACCTGTTACATCTAGGGTTGAGCCAGACTGAAGCCAGGAGCTAGGAATTCCTTCTGGGTCTCCCAAGTAGGGAGCAAGGACCCAGGTACTTAAGCCATCAGCTGCTTCCCTCTCCAGGGTGTGCATTAGCAGGAAGCTGGGGTGGAGATCAGAGCCAGGACTCCAAGCCAGCTGTTCAGACTTGGGAGGTGGGCATCAGCCACATGGCTGCACAAAACGCCATCTGTGTAAAATGACTTGTAGCGAGGAGAGACTCAGGTTTAATGAGTCTGCTGGATACAATCGATAGGAGGGGCTGAGCATCACAGCGAGTTTGGGAGGGGAAGATGATGTAGAAAGGACCGAAACCCCATCCGACAAGCCTTGCAGAAAGCCACGGCCTAGGACTGAGATGGAAATCTGTGAGCACCCAGAGGTGGGTATGAAACTAGTCCAGAGCATGCCTTCTCTGAGCTCCTCTTTACGAGGGATCTTCCAAACACTGGTGCAAAGTGCCCTTTGTGAAAAACTACTCATGGGTTTCAAAAATGCTTTTGCACCAAGACACACTGATTATTTTAGTTCTATTTCTCCATGAAATGTCTGGAATATCCTCACACCTCCTAGTGATAAGGTCAACTCTGCAGGAAACAATTGCAGATTTCTGGTCAAACCTGGGATGACTTTGCAAAAAGACAGGTGTTTATGTGGCTTTTTTGGAGCTGTTGTTTCCCCCTGGGTCTGAAGGATCAGCTTGATTTAAACATCTTTTTACCCTCCCCAGATTGAAACTGGAGGTTAAGCTGCTGCATGTAACATTGGCATCCCATATAGCACCAGTTGGAGTCCCAGCTGCTCCACTTCTGAACTAGCTCCCTGCTAATGCACCTGGGAAAGCAGGGGAAGATACCTCAAGTCCTTAGGCCCTGCACCCATGTGGGAGACCACACGGAGTTTCAGACCCATGGCTTTAGCCTAGCCCTGCCCCAGCTGTTGTAGCCATCTGGGGAGTGAGCCATAGGATGGAATACTCTTTCTCTCTCTTTCTCTTTCTCTCTTTCTCTCTCTCTCTCTCTCTCTCTCCCTCTCTATTTGTAACTTGGCCTTTCAAATAAATAAATAAGTACATCTTTAAATAAATAAAATTTTTTCACCCCCAAATAAACTGATCTTTTAATTCCATTTTCCCACAGACTTTTAGAAGTACTCTTGAATATTCCAGTAAAGCTTTAGTTTTAGATACTGACAGCTGAATTTCCTAACACATGTATACCATAGCCCTTTTCAGATTTAAAAAACAAAACAATTTTAAAATGTAAAAAACATTCTTGTTGGCTGTACAAAAATCTGACAAAAGGCCAGGGTGAACTCCCGGGGCATAGATTGCTGACCCCTGTTGCAGAAGAAAGCCATTTGCTGTGGAAATCTGTTCCTCCAAGCGCTGGGTGCCTGCCACGGGCCTCACCCTGACAGTCGAATTAGGGTGTCTCTTCAAATCTGTGAAACTAAATAAATGAGGAAGGCCCCTCTTCCCATCCCGAATGCAGCCCGTGTACACCGCGGTTACTGCACGTATCAGATTCCCGCACGGAAAACTCTGTCACGCCATTAATAATCTTCGGAGAAACACCTTGAAACTTGGCTTGCTGAGGGCACATTGCAAATGGGCTCTAATGGCTTTTATTTCTCATTCTTGTCACCTCAGATCTAATCAGTTGTTTTTCATTTTTAATTCCTTTTTGGCAGGCTTCTCCAACTTCTCTGGTCTTTTAGATAAAGGCTCAGGAGAGAGCCAGGCCCTCGGGTGCTTAGGACTTGGAGGTAGAGGAGAGAGCCAGGGCGGAGTGGGCTGTGGCCCTCCACTGGGGCTGATCCAGGGGGACTGAGCAGGTCCCGAAGTCCCCGTCCTCGTCTCCACATTCCTCTGCTCTGTAGAGGCTCTCGCGTCCTCAGATTGTTTTTTTTGGGGGGGACAAGAGCTTTGGTTCCTCAGGGACCAGTTGTTCTACGTGGGCAAGGAAGAAGGGAAAGCACTACATGAAAGACATTGACTCCATAAGGCCGCCAGCGCAGCTCCTGCACACAGGAGACTCTCCAGCCAGCGACTGAGCAACCAAAGAGCCACCTTTGACCTCCACCCCACCTGCCTTGGAGGGCAGTAAGGATCGTGAATAATCAAGAAAGAATCCATTACATTAGATAATTACAATTCAGTAGGAGGTAATTTAAAAAATATATGGACTAAATACAAGTAATATGAGCTAAGCATTTTTTAATTTTTACTGTTTATCGTGTGCTGGGCACTATGCTAGGGTTTTTATGTTAGCTCACTTATTCGTTACTGCAGTTTACAGATGCAGATACGAGAGGACTTGGAAACATGAAAAGGTAATTGTTTTGGGCAAAAACATTGACATCCATGCACAGGTTTTTTTCCCATAATATGCATTTTCTGCTGGCTTTTTGAAGACCCCTCACACACCTGCTTTCAGCGTCTGTGATCCCAGCTACCTGTTCTGAGGAGGCTGTGCATCTTGGCCTGATTACTTCACCTGTCTGAACCTCGGGGCTCTGAGGCCAGAAGCAAATGCTTAGACGGGAAACGCTCGACTCTCACTTGCAAGTCCAGAGTCTGGATCTCTCTGTTCAGCCTTCCCCTTTCGGGAGGGGAATAAAGAAAACATGTTAGTTCTTAGGACAGCTTAGCAGGAAAACCAAAACTAAATTTACAGGATTTTTGGTAAAAAATGTTTGGTAAAATGTTTGGTAAAACCTCCTTTTCCTTCTTGACGTAAACCAACATACAGTCAAGCAATAATGAAGAAGACACACTCTTCCTCTCGCAGACCCGGGGAGAGACCAGATGGGGTACCCGTTGTGATCTTTGCTTCCAAAATCTTATCAACTATCTCGCAAGGTGGATATAAATCACACAATGGAGTTTTCAATCAAAAATTCAAGATTCTGAATTATTTAAAAAGGCATTGTGATTACTACACTGTGTCGATTAAGACAGAAAAACAGTCGCAGGCAAGATTTTTCTTTCTTTTTTTTTTTTTTGACAGGCAGAGTTAGTGAGAGAGAGAGAGAGAGAGAGAGAGAGACAGGTCTTCCTTTTCCGTTGGTTCACCCCCCAAGTGGCTGCTACGGCCAATGCGCTGCGCCGATCCGAAGCCACTCCTGGGCCACAGCAGAGAGCTGGCCTGGAAGAGGGGCAACTGGGACAGAATCCGGCGCCCCAACCGGAACTAGAACCTGGGGTGCCAGCGCCACAGGTAGAGGATTAGCCTAGTGGGCCGTGGCGCCGGCCTCTGGCAAGATTTTTCAGCCAATACTGAAGCTTCAGGCACTTAGGAGGTTAGCAGAAACTTATTTGATTCATTACTTAAACACAAGGCATTTCTGTTTAATTCTGTAACCTAAAGTACCTAATTAACTAAAGTTCCACATTCCTGGTGTGTTCACATATGAAGTGTCAGAGACGGGGGTAGGGGTAGCATCAGGGTTGCAACAGTAAAACCCAAAGCCCTCCCTTGAACACTTGCAATTTAAGGACGAAGGACCGGAGCAATTTCCTTCCAGCCAATTGAAACCCGAAATCTAGAACCTACTCCAGGAGGAACATGAGCTCTCTGTATCAAACTGGTGATGGTAGCCAATCAGGTCACCAGGACAGCACCACCAGCAACCTTCCCGTCGGACACAAGCTGTGCCACTTAGGGGAACAAATGAGTCAAGAGGAGGCATCTGGCAGAAGGCAGACTGACTTCCCTGTTCTTACCGACCCTGGCAGAATGACCTGCAGCCGGCTGCATTTCTACGCCTCCGTTTGGTCTTTCCCATATGGATTTTAACAATCTTCTTCAGGAGAAAGCCACTTGGGGACCTTCAAGGTGAGGTTCACAAATGATGCAGATCCAGATCTGCTGATTGCAAGACGGAAATATAGACTTCTTCCCTCTCCTCACTTCTCTCCGCCCGAGTATCTCTTTATTCATTACTTTAATTACCTAATCGTAAATTTCTTTAGGGGGTTACTTAGAAAGAAAATTAGCATCAAAGCTTGGCAGTAAATTCAGGGGATTTTGGAGACAGTCCAAGCTGTTTCACCTGTGATTAATTAGATGCTTTTTTCCCCTTCCCTTTAAGTGCCAGAAGGCTGTTGAGGTCTTTAAGCCGTTACATGGCTGCTGGCAGAGCGGCAATTATGATTGATGCCCGCGTCTGGAGTCTGAGGCTGCAGCCTGGCTTTTGGTAGTGGTGTGTGTGTGTGTGTGTGTGTGTGTGAGAGAGAGAGAGAGAGAGAGAGAGAGAGAGAGAGAGAGAGAGAGAGGGAGAGAGGGAGGGAGAGACAGGGACAGACAGACCTGTGTAGCAAGAGCTTGGAACAACTCCAAGGGTTTCAAAAACACAATGGGGTGCTTCTTTAATACTCTTATTAACTACAGAGCCAGACACTCCAAGCCAAGAATCTCCTATCAAAATATTTCAGAAATTTCAGAAATGTTGGGTTAGCAGGTCTCTTCCTAACCATTCGTCACCTTAGAGCCAAGCTCTCTTTGTGGGCTCAGTAAGGAATGCACATTTTCAATAACCCTTATGCTATTCATAAAGACAGAGCAGCCCAACCTGGTCTGAGCCCATCTCTCTCTTGCTCTCTTGCTCTTTGCAGAACAAGAAAGGGTAGGGGTCTCTTTGGGTAATTCAATGGGTATAAATGATCCCTAAACTCTAGCAATTGAGAAAAAGCAACATCTTGGTTTGGAAAAGAGTTAATACCGCTGGTATTACAAATGAATATACTGTCCAGAACAACAATAGAAAATTTGTGATTGTTCTACTCTTGCAAGTTTATTTTCTGAAAAAAAGAAAAAAAAAGATCATCCACACCATTTGACTCAGGAACGTCTACATTTTCGTCAACTTTGGGTGAAGTTTGCATCAACTTCTAAGCCCCTAGAACGGAGATCAGTATCTAACGTGTATGGTGTCACAAGCCTGTTACACCCATGATAGCACTTGAGCAACAAATTACATATCTGGTGCTAGTTTGCCTGAGGACTAGCCTACATGTTCAGCACATGGGCTTGATCCAGATGGTTTGGCCATCCTGCCACATGGTAAATTGTTTAGGCGTGGGGGTCACGAGGTAGCTGGTGCAACTATTCAACTCTGCACTGTCCAAGTGGAAGCAGCCTCGATGAGCAGGTGAGTGAGTGGACGTGGCTATATTACAGCAGAGGATGTTGGCTGACCCCTGGCCTCCAGCCTTGCTCTTTGCACTTTAATGGGCATCCGAACACCTGGGGATCTTGTTAAACTGTAGACGCTGACGGTCAGAGGTGGGCCTGAGATCTGCATTCCCCACGCGTGCCAGATGATGTGAGTGTTGCTAGCCCATGGGCTGTACAGTGTCTCCTGAAATAGGTTCTTCTGCTCCATCCCAGGGCTTTCCCGGTGACACAGAGACTCAGAGCAGACATGGGTTCTTCGTTCATTGTGCATGTCACCGTGGGGCTAGCGTTAGGGTTAACCCTGCAAATCCATCATCCTCGCTGTTGTCTCTAGCACGCACACAGATTCTGACGACACACACGGATTCTTCTGGAACATTGCCTTGCCCTTTTTAGGCTTAGCACTGGGAACTGAAGGGCTCACAGTTCTGGCTGGACAGATGGCTGGGGCTGCCGTGCGGCTGCACACGTGCCTCGCTCACCGTACACCTTCCCACGCAGCCTTGTAGGGCTCTCACGGCCGAGCAGGGGGCCCTCTGGCCTCTGCCTAATTGGCTGCAGTGCAAGAGCTAATGTAGGTTGAGAGACCAATTAACCGGGCTTGTTTCTACCAACACTGCATCTGAACATCAATTATGCTAAATAACATGCTGGATTAAGACATTTCCCTGCCACTATCATTTGCTATGGGACATTTCAAAGCAAGGCAGAGGCACTTCGTACTGCGAGCCTGAGGTCTCTCTCCCATCGCTACCAAGGACTGGCAGTGCAAGCACAGTTTTCCACCCAGGGAAAGCACAAGGCAGGAAACAACCGACACTAATTGGCTACTGTGTCCAGGCCCCTCCCTTGAGGATTAAGGCTCAAGAAGCCGGAGAATAGGTTGGGTGACTAACACTGGCGATGCCTCTGGAAATCTGTCCATTGCTCTCAGCTATGGATAACTCCAGGGACTGGGATGTTCAAAGGATGTGTTGCCCAAAACCTTAAAAAAATAACTGGAAGCAGATGGGAGGAAGAAAATAGTTGTATGTTCTTCCATGGGTTTAGTCAGTTTTGAATTCCATTCTTCTCTTGTCTGAGCCTTCTCCCTAGAAGTGCAATTCTTGATTTTCCCATTAAGATTGTGACCTGTAAGTGGCTCTGTTCATTTTAATGAATCTTGATTGTGCTCCCCATGCTGAGCAATCCACCCAGTTGCAGACACCCTTCCCACGCTAGAGCCAACAGTGCACTTGGGAAGGCTGGACTAATTCAAATGTCTACTCATTTGCTAAATCACTCAACAAATAGTTGTTAAGCATCTGTTATATGTCAGGTTCCTTGCTGGCAGCCCTGCTCCCATCCCGTGAAGGATCATTGCTACATGGAAAGTCAGGTAACCAAATGCACAATCGTAATACTGTATGTCATGCTTCTAGGACTGTAATAGGACAGATACCACGGGGGCACGGAATGCATCAAAATGGTAATGCAATAAAGTTATGTGTATCGAAGTATTAGAAGAGGGGCTAGAGTTGTGGTGCAGTGGGTCAAGTTGCCACCTGTAATGCAGGCATCCCGTATGAACACCAGTTTGAGTCCTGGCTGCTCTGCTTCTGATTTAGCTCCCTGCTGGTGCACCTGGGAAGGCAATGGAAGGTGGCCCAAGTTTTTGGGCTCCTGTCACCCCTGTGGGAGACCCAGATGGAATATTCCAGGCTCCTGGCTATGGCCTGGCCCAGCCCCAACTATTGCAGCCATTTGGGAAGTAAAGCAGCAGATGGAAGATCTCTCTTTGTCTCACTGTCTCTGTCTGTGTATGTGTGTGTGTTTCCTTCTATCTGTAGCTCTGCCTTTCAAATAAGTAAATCTTAAATTAAAAAAAATAAAATGTAATGTAGGTTTTAAACAGAATTTTCATGCTCTCCCCCATCTCCCATGCTGTTATTTCAAACTTGATCACTCTTCTTCACCTTTCTTCAATGTCAAGAGGACAAAGAGAGTATATGGACTGACTCCCTCAGTTTCCAGCAATTGAAAAGCTATCCATATTTGCCTTCATTCTCACCCTCTTCCTTAGAGCTATTTCCCTTGTTTGAGGCCATTTCTTCTACCTGTGCCCTTGACCAACACTCCTGTCTCTCTTAGGACCTCACTGCACCTAGGATTCCCTTTCTGCTCCCCAAACGGGCAACTCCATCAGCACTGGCTCCTTCTTCAGACCACACAATGATGACCACGCCTGTTGGCCATCTTAAAAATGAAGTCCTCCCCTCATCCTGCAACTTCCTTCCTTTTCTTACTACCAGTCCAAGAATTCTGGCTTCTAAAACCACATCCTTATCATGTAAAAGCAGGATCCAGACTCTTGTCTGTCTCCCTTAGCCCAAGGGGTCATTGCCTGTCCTTTATCAAAAGGAATTCACTGACTTGAAGGAGTGATATAGCTACCTCCCCATCCCCAAGTTTGTAACTGCTGGACTTAAGGAGCCATTTGCTTCATTGGCAGATAAGGATGGCCAGTATTGTCTGAAGGGGTTTGTGTAGGGTATTCCAGGTCCAGGATGGAATTATGTCATACCTTCGCATAACCCCAGGCCAACTGGAGCCTACTTGGCCATCATGAATTCCTTAAAGAGTGTGGCATTAAGGACAAAGCAAAGGAAGGTCACAAGCAGCACTGACAAACCAGGAACTTGGATATGAGCTGATCACGCACCTCTCGGCCCCAATTTCAGTCTATAAGAACCTTCCCCCCTAACTTCTAGGGGAGCCCAGAATTTGAGCAGTATGCCTACCTCCTTGCTCTGTGCTTTGCAATAAATGCCTACTTTTCTTCCACCACCCCAATGTCAATGATTGGATTTCTGTGCATCGTGTGATTGGACCCGGTTTAGGGGTTTTCTGAAAAGTCAATGACCTTCCACTTTTTATCCTTCAAACAATTGCAATCCAGCTGCTTCTCTCACTGCACTCGACAGAAAATGCCCTGGGAAAAACCGTAACAACCTTCTCACAGCTGAACCTAGTGAGTGAGATCTTTGTTCAAGTTTATCTCTCCTGACCTTGACCCAGTGCTTTAAGTCAGTGGCCACCCAGTTCTCTAACCATGACCCATCATCCACTTTTCCCCCTGCACTGACCAAGCCTCCTCCTGTCCTTTTCTGACTCATTTCTTTGCATGCCCCACCCCCAATATTGTGTTTTCCATGTATATTTCCTCCGTGGACCTCCTTTCACTTCCTACTATCACTCGGCAATCCCTTCTAACCCGGGGTCAATTTCCCATCATCCTCTGACTTTGAAAATGCATCTTAGTCAATGTCACTCCTCTGAGGCTCAGGTGACTCAACTCGCATCATCAGTTTTGCACCCACACCTGCTCTTCCTTCTGAACTCCCTGTCTTCGTGAATGGCAATACCATCTGAAACCGGGATGTTATCAGCTACTGTCTTCTTTCTCTCACTCTGACACACAGTCAATCAATAGCTCCTGTCAACTCCATTTCCCTAACAGCTATTATATTTGTCCTCTCGTCTCCACTCCTACTGCCCCTGCTCAAGCCTCATCGTGTTTCACTTGGACAAGGGCGATTAGATTACCATCTGATTGCCTCGCCTCCAATATTGTCTCTGGGTTTACATCCTTTCAGTCTATCAATGCACTGCGCTTGGGGATGCCTGTCTACCACACAAATCTGAGTGTAAATAAAGGCATGCGCAGAGCCTTCTGTGGCTGGCCACGGCCTGGAGTGGTTGTCACACGCGGAGAACTTCGGCAGAGCTGTCTGAGCGTACCCACTTCAGACGGTGCTTAAGGACTTCCAACTGTGGAGCCCCTCTTTCTGCCCCTTGCCCAGTGCTGCGCCAGCAACTGTTAAACAATCAGCTCTTAGAAGGTTTTCAAAAATAATGCCCACAAAACCCTTATCTGTAAAGTCAGCTGGTTTCCATTTCTATGATATAGTTATTCCCATTTCTATACTTCCTTCCTTTCTTCTTCTCTGTCTCTCTCCCTCCTATCTTCCCCCTTTTCTTTCTTTCTACCATATAAAATCAAATTGGTATAGGCTTGTAAGCGCTAAATTTTAGGAGTAAGGGGCCGGCTCTGTGGCAAGAAGTGCCGGCACCCCATATGGGCGCCAGTTCTAGTTCTGGCTGCTCCACTTCTGATCCAGCTCTCCACTATGGCCTGGGAAAGCAGTAGAAGATGGCCCAAGGGCTTGGACCCCTGCACCCACGTGGGAGACCCGGAAGAAGCTCCTGGATACTAGCTTCGGATCGGCGCAACTCCGGCCGTTTCGGCCATCTGGGGAGTGAACCAGCGGATGGAAGACCTCTCTCTCTACCTCTCTCTCTATAACTCTGTCTTTCAAATAAAGAAAATAAATCTTTTAAAAAAAATAGGAGTATTTTCACTTTTCAGTAGAGTTTTTAAATCATTTTGTTATTTATTCAAGAGACAGAGATTGCTCTTGTCTTCTGGCTCATTCCCCACGTGCCTGAAATGACTCCAGGCTAAGTCAGGCTAAGGCTGGGAACCAGGAACCCAATCCAAGTTTCCCACATGGGTGGCAGAAACCTAATCACTTGAGCCTCTATTCCTCCTAGAGTCTGCACCAGCAAAAAGATGGAGTCCGAAGCCAGAGTAAGGTGGTGAACCCAACTGTGATAGAAGACATCGACGCCTTAATTGCTAGACCAAATCCTGCCCCCCACTTTAATATGACTGATTTCAAACTACCAACATCTTTGAAATTTGGAAGGAATATGTAAAGTAGATTCTTATAAGCTGATATGGACACCACTGTCCTCAGCTCCTCAAGTAACCTAGGGCCTCAACCAGAGAGATACTACTTTTATTTCTTACAGACTAGGCTATCCCTTGAGCCAGAGATAGCAAACAGGTTTAACTCCTCAAGAAAATCCAATCAATGGTTAATAGCTGTCAGAGAGCTTCAGTGAAGGGCTTTAAAGTCATCCCTAGGCTTAGGGGATAGAGCGTTATGATCAATTAGTAATGTCTACCATGGGTACACAGTGCTATATATTTTTGCTAATATTGACTATATATATTGGAAAGTTTCTTCTGGCTTACGGTTTTGGAGGCTCACCATCCAAGATCAGGTACCTCATTGGCTCAGGCATCTGGTGAGGCTGGAGGAAGGGGGAGGCATGATCACGTGATGAGCCAGGAAGCTTATATAACAAATCTCCCATGAGCACGACCTTCCCAGGGCTAGCCCCCTAGTGACCTAAAGACGTCCCACTAGGGCCACCAACAAGGTGCCCTGACTAGACCACCACACTTAACCTACCAATCTTTTTTTTATTTGACAGGTAGAGTTAAACAGTGAGAGATAGAGACAGAGAGAAAGGTCTTCCTTTTCCATTGGTTCACCCTCCAAATGGCCGCCACAGCCGGCACTGCGCTGATCCAAAGCCAGGTGCTTCTTCCTGGTCTCCCATGTGGGTGCAGGGACCCAAGCACTTGGGCCATCCTCCACTGCCTTCCTGGGCCGCAGCAGAGAGCAAGACTGGAAGAGGAGCAGCTGGGACTAGAACCCAGCACCCATATAGAATACTGGTGCAGCAGGCAGAGGATTAACCAAGTTAGCCATGGCGCTGGCCCTGTTAACCCACCAATCATTAACACTAACCCACTGACCATTTATGTAGGACTTTGGTGGTTATTTGCTTATTTTTAAGATTTTAAAATTTACTTGAGAGAAAGTGTGCATGTGTGTGTGTGTGTGTGAGAGAGAGAGAGAGAGAGAGAGAGAGAATGAGAGAGAGAGTTGAGAGGCAGAAAGTAAGAGAGTAAGCTGGGAATACAACGCATGTCTCCCACATGGGTGGCAGTTACCCAAGTACTTGAACCATCACTGCAGCCTCCCAGGGCCTATAATTTGGCGCTGGAGCCAGGAATCAAAGCTAGGTACTCCAATGTGGCTGTGGGCATCTTTACTGCTAGGCTAATGCCTGCCGCAGGCCGTGGGGTTTAAATGTTGGTATGAGTTTGGGGAGCCTAATCCTGATTAAACCATTATGGTTGCTATAATACTAATTTTTTTTTGACAGGCAGAGTGGACAGTGAGAGAGAGACAGAGAGAAAGGTCTTCCTTTGCCGTTGGTTCACCCCCCAATGGCCGCCACGGCTGGCGCACTGCGCTGATCTGAAGCCAGGAGCCAGGTGCTTCCTCCTGGTCTCCCATGGGGTGCAGGGCCCAAGCACTTGGGCCATCCTCCACTGTACTCCCGGGCCATAGCAGAGAGCTGGACTGGAAGAGGGGCAACCGGGACAGAATCTGGCGCCCGGACCGGGACTAAAACCCGGAGTGCCGGCACCACAGGCTGAGCCGCGGTGCCGGCCATAATAATAATTTAAGTACATGTTTCCTAAAGCAACTAGAAAATTATTTGAAGACTTACAGAACAAAGCTAGAGCTCATAAGCCTAGAATACCAAGTCCTCCACACTCTGGCCTAGGCCTGGTTCTTATCTTTTGCTACAGTCCTCTGATACTCTAAACCTTCATCATTTTGATACCCTGTGGTGCATGGAATACACACTCTTTTACCCAGTTCTGTGCCTGTGCTCAAGCTGCCCACACTGTGTTGAGTGTGCCCTTTCATTTCTGTTTTTAAACATCTGGAGAATAAATACTGTAATGATCAACAGGAAAGTCTCTTGTGTTACCTGGGCCCTCTAAGAAAAGGTTAGCTTTTTAATAAGGTTCTCCCTTTTTACTCACCAAAGTCTTGTTTAACCTGTTGAAGCCTGTATGTCTGTGATTAAGACAGAGGATGCATCATTGTCACAGTGCAGTAGCTTAGTTGCCAGTGCCATGTGACTTGGAGATGGTTCATGATTAGATGCACAGCTGGGCCTGGCTGGAGAATGCCTGGCTGCTCTTGTTAAGAGCCAGGATGAGATATCCCTTCACCCTATAAGGTAAGTATGCTCTTCTTCTCCAAGTACATACATTAGGAAAAGAGGTGCAGAACAGAGAGGAGGCAGTGTGTGAATTTACAGCCAGACCAAATTTATTCAGAGAAAATAAACTCATAGAGGTGGGTGACCAACTGCCCACGTGCATACTGATAGAACATGGGGCAGAAGGGCCTGACCCCTAGGGGCTGGGCCTTTTTATATTTTAGGAGGGCTAGGGCTGGGGCGGGGGGTAGAGGGCAGCAGGTGGAGGGAAATTCCTGGGACTGGTCTTTCAAGTGTTTTAGCAACTGGTCTTTCAGGTGGCCGTGGAGTGGAGGGGGGCATGCAGGCAGTAGGGCATGAGACCCAGTTGACATTCAAGGGCAAGAAATACATTCCAATGTTTATCTATCTTTTTGGCAATGAGCAAGAATGACTGAGGCTTATGTCTTTGTTTTTAAGATTTATTTTATTTATTTGAAAGACAGAGTTACAGAGAGAGGTAGAGACAGAGAGGTCTTCCATCCACTGGTTCACTCCCCAGGTGGCCACAACGGCCGCAGCTACGCCCATCCGAAGCTGGGAGCCAGGAGCTGCTTCTAGGTCTCTCACTTGGGTGCAGGGGCCCAAGGACTTGGGCCATCTTCTACTGATCTCCCAGTCCATAGCAGAGAGCTGGATTGGAAGTGAAGCTGCTGGGACTCGAACCAGCACCCATATGGGATGCCGGCACTTCAGGCCAGGGCTTTAACCTGCTGGGCCACAACACCGGCCCCAAGGCTTATGTCCTTATTCCATCAACACATACCCCAAAAGCTGTACTCTCCTCTGCCCTGTGCTATTCCTCCCTCTTCTGATCAGGAGAGGGGACTCCAAGTTCATTCTCCACTAACACTCTGAACCTCTGTGATTACCTTGTGACAGCTGATGACAAAGTTTGCTTTGCTTCACAGACATCTGACAAGTCTGTGTTCCCTGTGTCAGGGCACAGTTGGACACTCTTAGTTCTACTTATGAACTAGATTATTAATGAAAATGTAGTTAACATATTTAATTGGCAAATGAAGATGGCATATACTCAAGGTGTGCAACATGGTGGTTTCATATACACACGTGTTATGTGATGAATACTACACTCAGGTTGATTGACATGCCCATCACCACCCACGCTGCACACTAGATTTCCAGAAGCCGTCTGTTTGATGACTTAAAGTTTGTACCCTTTCATCAATGCCTCTCCATTTCCTCCTCCACGCAGCCCTCGGCAACTATTGTTCTACTCCCTGCTCTATCAGTTCAACCATTTTAGGTTCTACATACATGTGAGAGCATACCACGTTTATCTTTCTTTGTCTAGCTCATTTCAACTACCATTATCTCCAAATACATTCTTGTGCAAAGAGCAGGATTTCTTTCTTCTTTGTGCTTGGATAGTATCCCATGATAACCACACCACATAACTGTGTGTGCACATCACATCTGCTTTATCCATAGAGCATTGTTTTTTTTTGACAGGCAGAGTGGATGGTGAGAGAGAAAGACAGAGAGAATGGCCTTCCTTTTTCATTGTTTCACCCCTCAATGGCCCGCTGTGGCCGGTGCGCTGTGCTGATCCGAAGCCAGGAGTCAGGTACTTCTCCTGGTCTCCCATGCGGGTGCAGGGCCCAAGGACTTGGGCCATCCTCCACTGCCTTCCCGGGCCATAGCAGAGAGCTGGCCTGGAAGAGGAGCAACCGGGACAGAATCTGGCGCCCCAACCGGGACTAGAACCTGGTGTGCTGGCGCCACTAGGCAGAGGATTAGCCTAGTGAGCCGCGGCGCCGGCCAAGCATGATTATCTTTCAAGATCCACACATACAAAGCCTTTCTTTACCATCCTCTTAATGAGAATTGACTTCCAGAATTAAAAAAACAAAACAAAACAAAACAAAAACAAAACAAAACAAAGGAAGGATCCGTTCCTCCCTTCTTTGTGCTTCTGTGGGCCCTGTTTCAGCATTTCCTCTCCAGCCATTAGTATTTAACTTCCACATTTGCTGAGAACTCACTACACACTGAAATCATGCTACATATCACATAAGTCATCTCATTCCATCCATATTTCATTTGTGTGAAGTAGAAAAATAACTGAACTACAAGAGGGTGTCAGTTGCTAAGGGCATCCCACAAATAAGTGGAAGGTGCAGATTTTGGCAAAAGAGAAAACAGTGATTTGGATGCTGCAGGCCTTGAAGTGCTAAGCATTGCTGCCTTCTCTTTTTCTTGTGCTCTTCATTCACAAATGGTGTCTCCATGGGGAGCTGGGAGCTACTAGAGGGGAGATGTGAAGGTCCTGACACCAGTTCCTGCTAATACAGACCCAGGAGGCAGGAGGTGATGGATCAATTAGCTGGGCTCCTTCCGCCCAAGCGGGAGACCTAGACTGAGCTCCAGGCTCCTGGCGTTAGCCTTGAAGCGGCCACAGCTGTTATGGGTAGTTAAGGAACGAAGCAGTGCCTGGGAGCGCTCTAGATCTCTCTCGCGTGCTCTCCCTCCCTCTCTCGCTCCCTCTCAAAATGTAAAACAAAAATAAGGGAAGAGTTAAAAAGGAGGATATTTTGTTACAAAAGTCAACACAGTTCAAAGATTGAGTGCTTATAGCTTTACAAAGGATTGACCCCTTGGCATTCTCTTCCCTATTTTTTTTTTTCTTTTGTCTGTTACACCCAGTGTGAGGAAAGGGTGCCCAGAGATAAAGTCTGGAAAGGCGGAAGCTATGATGCCATCCAGGCTTCTGTGGTCCATTGGAGGGGAGGCATCTGACAAGCCTCCCCTGAATCAGGAAAGCCTTGGATAAACATGGCCATGCTGAGACCTGAGCGGGACAACAGCAAGAGCCAATGCTGGACAGAGACTCACTGAGGGCTGAGGAGGTGCCTGAGCCGGGTAGAGAGAAGACAGGCAGAGCCAGTGCTCTCGGAAGCCCTGGGCAGTGGCTCGCGCACACAGCCAGCTGTCCGTACCTAGGCCAGGAAGCAGAACAAAAGGCTGGTGTGGCTCTTGGGCTGACCACCACCCCACTGGTGTCCAGGAGCTGGCGTGCCTGGCAGCAACCCTCCCCGACGGCCCTGCCTCTGCTCCCCGAGGCAACACACATAGAACTTTTCCCCAGCTGTGACCAAATGGATTACTCCTCTCCGTGCAGGAATGCACGTCATTGTCAACATCAAAAACTCCCCTGCTTTGCTCTGACAGCACCTGCCTTATTGATCGGGCGCCTTCTGAACAACTCACTCACAGAAAGCATTTAAACCTGTGCGACTTCAAAAAGGAAGGTAAGACAAGCCACGTCGAGCAGGATGGGACACACCTAATATGATTACTTCCCTTCTTCCTGCTGATAATGAAATTATGCAAAAGCTGCCTTGACCCAGTAAGGATTTTGCTCCTCAGAATCGAATCTTTGATCCCTGCCCCCAACAACTCACAACTGCTCCCTCGACACCCCATCGCCAACCCCCTGTGACTTTCTTGCAGCACTACAGCCCTCCTTTTTGTACCAGCTCGCAAGCTTAAGAATTCTTCACCTGTGAAGCAGGGCAAACGAATGAAAAATGTGGCCGGGTTTACCTGGTAGGGAGTTGATGAAGGAAAGCATCCATCATCATTTATTCACCCACCCTGAAATAGTTCTTGATGATCTCCAGGGTGACGGAAGTCAGCTTGCTCGCAGAGCTACATGTAACTGAGTGACTATGACTGGGACAGGTGCAGCATCCCCCTCTTTGCTGATTTTCTCTGGGTTGTCTGGACCCTGAGAAGAGGTGGCCCTTGCCCCTACAGCTAGGTATAGGGACCAGCAATAGCATATTGGTAGTGGTCAAAAAAGAGGCCTCAGAGGGAGGATCCAGAATAGTTTTCAAGAACAATGGGTTGCAGGGGCCAGCATTGTGGTACAGGGGGTTAAGCCACTGGCTGTGACACATGGACCTGGGAAAGCAGCAGATACTGGCCCAAATGCTTGGGCCCCTGCCTTCCACACAGCAGACCTGGATGGAGTTCCTGGCTTTTGGCCTTTGTTTGGCCCAACTCCAGACTTTCTGGCCATCTAGGGAGTCACCCAGCAAACGGAAGATCTTTGTTTCTTTCTGTCTTTCCTTCTCTTTTTGTCACTCTGCCTTTCAAATAAATAAATAAGCAAATATTTTAAAAATGGGCTGCAAGGCATGCTCTTACCTGTGTGTGCACTCCCCCCTCTCCGAAGAGATTAATGCCCACCCCTCACAAGCACCTGGTAAGGGATGTGCTGTTAACAACTTTCCTGGGTGGAGAAAGCAAGGTTTGGAGAGGTTAGACCTCTTTTCTAAGTTCACACTCCATGATTAAAGAGTCAAAGCCACAACCCATGCCTGTCTACTTTTAAAAGAAGCTTCTTTTCTTCATGCTGCATTTTATGTATGACTGATATTCAAATTTCTCCACTGCCCCAGGAAGAAGGCAATGTTTTTCTTGATGGAGTTTGCCTAGGTTATCGGGTTTGGGGATTATTCGAAGGCAAGCACAAAATGGCAATGCAGAGATCAGGGAGTCTAGGTAAGGTTGGAATGACTTAAGAAAGCAATAAATTCTATTAACTGCAATACTCTGTAATAGTCTACTCTGAATGCATGGATTACGAAAGGCCATACTTTGCGAAGAATATTTTGAAAAGAACAATCTCTTTTAGGCTTCTTGGAATGCTAACTCTTTAGTAACGAGTTAAGAAGATTTCCTCTGAGTCTAAACTCTACATGTGAAAATGCCCAAACCCGGAATATCTTTGATGGTGATAAAATAATAAGCTATATGAGTTTTAACTACTTTTGCTCATGTCATTAGGGCTATGAAACTTCAGCACATGTATTCAGAGAATGATTTATAAATCTATTTGTGAATTAGGTAAGCGAGGTTTTGTAGAACTACAAGAACATCTGCTGGAGGCTGGCACAGTGCAGCAGATTAAGCCAGAGCTTGTAATTCAGCCTCCCATATCAAAGTGCCTGTATAAGCCTGGCTGTTCTGCTTCTGATACAGCTCCTTGGTAATATGCCCAATTACTTGGGTCCCCGTCATCTAAATGGGAGACTTTGATGGGGTTCTGGGCTCCTGGCTTCAGCCTGGCCCAACTCTGGCCTTTGAGGCCATTTGGAGAGAGAACTAACAGATGGAAGATATTGCTCTCTCTCTTTCTCTCTTTCTCCTTGTCTCTCCTTTTCTTTCATTTGGCCTTTCAAATAAATAATCTTTAAAAATAAAGTGTTCTATTGGTATGAAATCTCATATTTTTCATTCATTCATTCAATTAACATCTGTTCAACTTCTAATATGTGTGAAGTAATGCTCTAAACATCAAGAAGACAGTAGCAAATGGGGCAAACAAGTATGTTACAATGTCTCACTTAAAATAAACTCACTTAAAACTTAAACTAAGGGGCAGGCATTGAACCATTGCAGGTTAATCTACTGCTTGGGACATCTGTGTCCCATATCCAAGTGTAGACTTGAGTCCTGCCTCTTCTGCTTCCAAACCAACTCCCTGCTAATGCACTTGGGAAGACAATGGATGATGGCCCAAGTACTTGGGTCCCTTCCACCCATGTGGGAGATCTGGACAGAGTTTTAGGCTCCTGGTTTTTGCCTTGAACAGCAGCTGCTATTGTAGGCATTTGTAAGACCTCTCTTTTTGTCTCTGTTTCTCCCTCATTCTCTGTCACTCTGCCTTTCAAATGAAAAATAAATAAATCTAAAAAAAAAAAAAAACCAAAAAAACAAAAAACCAAGCCAAGACCTTTTGGGAAAACAGAAAAATAGCCTAGTTGTTCAGTGATGAACCAGAGCGAATGAAATGATAGCAGTTAGTAGAGGAACAGTGAGTGGACTGAACCATGATATGTTTCAGAGGTCAGTGTGAGAACTTGCTAATGCATTAGATATGGATTCCAGGAAAGGGGGAGATGAGGGCTCCTCCTCCTTTGGTTGAACAATTGGGTACAAAAAGGTAGAATTAACTGAAATGCAGAGTAACGGAGGGCAAGAGAGTCAGGCCAAAGGAATGAGGAATTGATTGTTTCTCTTCACCACATAGGATTCTGGGTGCTAACGGACAATGTAACGTTAAAGTCAATGGACATTTGGAACTCAGGGAAGACAGAACAGCTGGAGCTAGGAATGCTGGAGTTAGATGCATTTCTAGGATATTTACAATGATGGACTTGGATGAGATCACCATGGAAGAATACAAATATGGAGAAGACAAGGCAGCTTAGGTCACAGCTGTGGAATGTTACAAAACTAGAAGGTACGCACTGAGCTGTATCCAATACGCTTGGCAAAGAAAGGTCAGTGGGAAAAGAAAAGAATCAAGAGGGTGAAGAATCATGAAAGTAAAGAAAGGGTTTTCAGAAGACAGCAATCATACACATAAGATGCTGCCAATGGCTAAGGGAAGCCATGGAAGGTGACCCCTAGAGAAGATCCGTGTAGTAGGAATAGTAAGTCTAATTGATTTGGTTGTGTAATAGATTATGCTAGGTTGCTTTTTATTTTTCTTTACTGTTTTTAAAATATTTGGTTATTTATTTGAAAGTCAGAGTTACTGAGAGAGGAAGAAGAGATAGACAGAAAGAGAGAGACAGAGAGAGAGAGAATCCTCCAAAGGCTGATTCACTCCCTAAATGGCCACATTGGCCAGGATTGGGCCAGACTAGGCAAAAAACCAGGAGCCAGAGGGTTTATCTGGGTCTCCTACATGAGTTCAGGGGCCCAAGCACTTGGGCCATCTTCTGCCACTGGATTGGAAGTGGAGCAGCTGGGCCTCAAATGGGCTGCTGGCATCACAGGTGGTGGCTTTATCTGCTGTGCCACAGCACCAACCCCCAAGGTTGCTGTTTAAGAAAAGTAAAAAAAGGTCCAACAATGTGACAGTCATACACACACACACACACACACGGACACATATACATGTATATATGTGTATATATATGTAGAACTGTTGAGGCAAATAATCAACTTATTAGCACAAACTGAATATGCCATGGGAATTAAGGCACTGTGCCACTACATCAGTATGTCAGGACACCCTATTTCCCCCTCCAAAACTGTCACTCCTTAAAACGCCAGAGAGTTTTGAAATCCAAGAGTAGCTGAATTCAGTAGCATCCATCGACATAATCTCTGTGCCCTACCTTCACCTGGCACATAGGTAACATCGCCTATGGCCAGAGTTTATCAGAATCACTCTTGACAACATCTCACTGAGTTCCTGGCCAACATAAGCTAGAACATTATGGTTGACTGAGGCTCTGCAAGGCTGTTTCCCGGCAGAACAAATCCATCATGCGTAGGAAACGTGCTTTGGGGACTTGCTCTCTGCACAGGCAGCATAGAAGTTCTCAAGGACCACACCCCAAAAATCAAAGAAAGAAGCAAACACAAATCACTGTACTGTGGAAGAGATACATCAGGTTTCTGTGCCAAATAGCAGAAAACCTGCAAGGATGCAATTGGTCTAGGGCAGGTGACTGTTAAAGAGCTGCTATTGTAGGCAGAAAGCTACACTTGGGGTTTTGTACTGGGTCTCTCTCTCTCTCTCTCTCTGTGTGTGTGTGTGTGTGTTGTGAGCAGATTAGTCAAAGTAGTCCCCCCTCCACACACCATGAGTGGTGCCTTCAGAGTATCGGCAGCAGCACAAAGTGCATCCTTTCTGAGTTTCCAAGTAGATTTATAAGATTCTGCACAATGAGGCAAAGAATAAGCTTGAAAGAACTACATCAGCAAGCCAAGAGAACGCAAGCAGTGATGAAAGTCAGCAGGAATAGAACACCAGGTACTTATATTTCTAAGGACTGAAATACTAGGATATTTAGGACTTTTAGGTATAAAATTAAAGGATGAAATCACAAACATAAACATTCAGAAAGATACTACTGGCAGGCCAGCATTCGGGACACCCACATTCCAAAGGAGGGTGCTGATCTGAATCTCAGATACCCCACACATTATTTATTTGAGTTGCAGAGAGAGATGGACACACACACTCACACACACAGATCTTCCACTCACTGATTCACTTCCCAGATGGCTGCATTGGCCAGGGCGGGGCCAAGCCAAAGCCAGCAGTCAGGAGATTCTTCCAGGTCTCCCACATGGGTGTCAGGGGTCCAAGCATCTGGGCCATGTTTTGCTGCTTTCCCAGGCCATTAGTAGAGCTGGATTGGAAATGGAACAACCAGGATGTGAACCGGTGCCCATATGGGATGTTGGCATTGTAGGCAACAGCTTTACCTGCTATGCCACAATGACGGCCACTGCTCTACACCTCTGACCCTGCTTCCTGGCAATGCTCCTGGGAGGCAGTAGATGATGGCCCAAGTTCTTGATTTCCTGCCACCCACATATGAGACCTGGATGGAGTTCCTGGCTCCTGGATTTGGTCTGACCTAGCCTTGGCTGTTGTGGGCATTTAGGCAGTGAACCAGTGCATGGAAGATTCCGCCTCCCTCTTCTCTGCCTCCTCTCTTCTGTCACTTTGCCTTTCAAATAAATAATCAAAAAATACTATCAGGATTAAATGTATATTTTGCAAAAATATAATTTGTATGACTAGGAATTGAACATTTAATTATTACATTTTAAAGATTAAGAATACACAGCATATCAGAGATAGCTGAAGAAGTAATTTTTAAAATGAAAGATGTATTCCAAGAACCTTCAGAATACTGAGCTGAATGATGATGGAAATGCAATTATGAAATAGATTTTTAAATATATAGAAGATGTTTTCAAAGTTTGTGCAAATACAGCGCCAGAGGAGATTACCAATAACATGGAAGGGATACAGTATTTAAAGAAACAATAGCCAATCTTCACAGTAAGAATCTCATAAAGAGAACATATTCCAAATAGGATAATTAGAAATTCATATTTAAGTTTATAATAAAGTAACAAAAACTGAAAAGGAATTATAATTTGCAAAACAGACAGTAAGAGTGGGTTTTGGAATGACAATCCACTCCTTCAAAGTAACAGCGCGATCCAGAGGACAAACAATGAAATGATTTCTTGTAGGCATTGAGAGAAAAGAACCTTAAGCAAATAATTTTGTACCCAAGAAACAATTATTCAAGAATGAGGATGAGTCATGGACAGTTACAGAGATACAAAAACTTTCAGTTTTTATGAAATTACCACAGGGCATTTGGTAGAATTCTTACAATGTGAATCTAAGAGAAGTGCTATTATTACAGGAGAACATTTGAGTTACAAGATGATATGGAGGGGCCGGCACTGTGGCCTAGAGGGTAAAACCGCTGCTTGCAGTGCCAGCATCCCATATGGGCGCCGGTTCGAGTCCCAGCTGTTCCACCTCTGATCCAGCTCTCTGCTATGGCCTGGGAAAGCAGTAGAAGATGGCCCAAGTGCTTGGGCCCCTGCACCCACGTGGGAGGTCTGGAAGAAGCTCCTGGCTCCTGGCTTTGGATTGGCACAGCTCTGGCTGTTGTGGCCAACTGAGGAGTGAACCAGAGGATGGAAGACGTCTATCTTTCTCTTTCTTTCTCTCTCTCTCTCTCTCTCTCTCTCTCTGCCTCTTCTTCTGTCTCTGTGTAACTCTGACTTTCAAATAAATAAATAAATCTTTAAAAAAACGATATGGAGCAGATAAGCTAGAAGAAATGGAGGAATTTCTAGAAACAGACTACCAACCCTGAATCATGAAGAAATAGAAACATGACCAGATTTATAAGTGGCCTGGAGAATGAATCAGTAATCAAAAACCTTCCAACAAAGAAGGAAAAAAAACAGATATCATTACTAATGAATTATACCATTAATCAACTAACAGCAGCTAATACATTAATATACAGTTAATACTAATATATTAAAGAGCTAACACCAGTTCTTCTCAATTACTTCCAAAGAATGAAAGAGAACAGAACACTTGCAAACTTATTTCATGAAGCCATTTTCACCCTAACACCAAAGCCAAAGGTGCTACAAGAAAAGATAATTACAAGCCAGTGTCCCTAATGATACTCAACAAATGCCAGTAAAGGAAATTCAACAGTATGTTAAAATGATTATATACCATAACCAAGTGAGATTTATAACTGGGGTGCAAGGATGGTTCAGCAAACGTAAATCAATTACTGAGATTCACCACGTTCCCAAAATAAGTCATAAAAATCACACAATCATCTCAACAGATGCAGAAAAAACATTTGATAAAATTTAACACTTCATTATAAATTAAAAAAACTCTCAAAAAAGTAAGAAGAAAACAAAATTACCCAAATATAAAATGGCTATATAAAAAATAAATAGGTAACATTACACTTAATGATCAAAGACCGAAATCTTTCTTAGAAGATCTGGAACAAGGAGAGGATGCTCACTTCTATCAATTATATTCAACATTGTATTAAAAGACCAAATCAGATCAATAAACAAACAAAAGAAACAAAATCCACACAAGTTGGAAAGAAAATAATAAAGTTATCTCTGCTTGCAGAGAACATGATCTTAGTATTAGCGAATTCTAAAGAATCCACAAAGAAATGTGTGTTAAGACAAAGAATTCAGTGACATTGCAAAGTATAAAATCAACAAACAAAATCCAATTTTATTCATATTAACTAACAACTTATCTGTAAAGAAAACACTCTCACTTACAACAGTATCAGAAAGACTAAAATGCTTGCAGTAATCTACTGAGCCAAAGTAGTGAAAGTCTTATACACACAATCGCAACCATTGACAAAGGAAATTAAAGAAGATGCAAATAAATAGAAAGACATCTCATGTTCACGGGTTGCAAGAATTAGTATTGTTAGTGTCCCTGCTACTCAGACTAATGTACAGAGTCAATGCAATTTGTATCAAATTATCAACGGCATTTTTTACAAAATAGGAGAAAATTCCTATAATTCACTTGGAAGTAAAAAGGATTTCAGATAGCCAAAACAGTCTTGAGGAAAAAGAATTAAGAGGCATCTAAGAAGACAGACAAGTGTCTTCATCCAACAGATATATGAAAAGATGCTCACCATAATTAATATCAGGGATATTCAGATCAAAATCACAATGATGAATCACTTCATAACTATTAGGATGGTTATGATGGAAACAAAAAGCAGAATATAGCCGGTGTTGGGAGGACATAGAAAACCTGGAACAATTACGCACTGTGGAATGTACCTTGTATGGAAAGCAGTGTGGAAATTCTTCAAAAAATTAGAGGTGTCATATGATCTAGCAGCTCTATTCTAAGCATATATGTAAAGAAATCTCAAAGAGATATTTGTACTCCCATGTTCAATGGACTATTATTCACAATAGCCAATCTAAATATCCACTGACAGGAAAATGAATAAAGGAAAAACATAAAATGGAATCCTTAGCCTTAAAAAAGAAGAAAACCCTGCTAAATATAGCAAGAAAGATGAACCCTGAGGGCATATTATTCTGTGGACTAATCCAGTCATGGAGGAGCCAATATGCTGACACTACCTATATGAACTATGTAAAGTACTCAAACATGTAAGAGCAGATAATAACATGGTGATTGCCAGGGGCTGTGGGGAGGGGCGGGACATCTACTGAGTTGGATAATCCTTCACTGATACAAAGCAAAGTCTAGCTCGAACTGGGAAAGTGGCAAGAAAAGCTTTCCTGCCAACGATTCCCCTACCAGTACACAGCACAAAGTGACCGTCTTGGGAGGGAGGGGAAGCAGAGAAAACCTTAATGATGAAGCCAAGACCACAGAGCCTGACTAATATTGAGCTGGTCAGGAGGTTCAAGAACCCCTGTTTCTTCCATAAACCTTGCACCCCACAGCAAGTAGTAACATTCTGGTGCTGAGGGAGGAACAAGATAATGAGGAAAATTACCTGTGGTGCAGGCATGCAGGGCCTACAGAAAGCTAAGGATGGAGTAGAAAAATTGAGAAAAGCTCTTAAACGTTCCATGTTCATCAATGACCACAGGCTGCTATAGCTGGTGCTAGAGGAATTTGAGATATATGGTACTTTGTAGCTACAGCAATAACAAAATGCAAAATCAGTTCAATTATTAATTGAACCCCAACTATCACCATCAAGAACAAGATATGTGCCAACTTTGAACACAAATACAATTTGTATCAGCCTGTACAGTTCTATGCATAATGCCTGGCATTCCACCAAGAATTGTGAGACTCAAAACAAAAAAAAAGCAAGAGAAAAAAAAAAAAAAACAAGAGAAAATTCATCATCAAGAGGATGCAACAAGGGCTGGCACTGTGGTGTAGTAGGTTGAGCCTCCACTGGAGGCACCAGCATCTGATATGGGCACCTGTTTGTGTCTTGGCTGCTCCTCTCTGCTAATATCCTGGGAGGGAAGTGGAAGATATCCCAGGCACCCATGTGGGAAACCCAGAGGAAGCTCCTGGCTCCTGGGTTCGGGTCGGCTCAGCTCTGGCTGTTGCAGCCATTTGGAAGACATTTCTCTCTGTCTCTCCCCAAAAAAGAAAATAAAAAAAAGAGTATGCAACAGTTAAAACCATTACAGGCAGATAAAAATTTTTAATAAGAAAATAAAAACTTGAAGAAAGAAGTTAAATAAAAATGCTAGAAATAAAAGACAATATCAAAAATGAACAATCCTAATGATTGTTTTATAGTGTTTGTATACATGGATGAAAAGAATACGGAAATCTACAAAGAGATGCAAGATATTCTTCCAAATGGCACACAAGGAATAAAATGGCTAAATGAAAGATATACAAACGTCAAAACAACAAAGCATCCAAGACTTGAGGGACAATATTTTGTGACTAAAAGATGTGTAATTGCATTTCAGATGCAAAATACAGAATTGGAACAAAAAGAATGAGAAGACAATGGCTGAAATTTTTCCAAATTTAATGAAAGACAACATGCCACAAATCCAAGAATTCCAGGGAACTATGAGCTGGGTAAGCACATACACAAAATTACACACCCAGACACATTGTAGTTAAACTATTTAAAATTAAAGAGAAAGTTACAGTCATGAAGTTAGCCAGAGAAGAAAGATTATATATTGAGGAAAAACAAGAATTACAACAGACATTTCATCAGAAACTATGAAATTATGAAGACAATGTAACAAAATATTTTTTAATATCTCATATTAGTAGGGTATATTTGTTACAGTTAATGAATCACTTAAGCTTCTCTTATTTTTTTAAAGATTTAATTTTATTGAAAGGCAGAGTTACAGAGAGGGAGAGACAGAGAGATCTTTCATCTGCTGGTTCTCTCCATGGATGGCCACAATGGCTGGGGCTGGGCCAGGCCAAAGTCAGGGGCCAGGAGCTTCATCTGAGTTTCCCACGTGGGTTACAGGGGCCCACACCCTCAGCTGCTTTTCCCAGGCCATTAGCAGGGAGTGGGATCAGAACTGAAGCAGCTGGAACATGAACCGGCACCTATATGTGATGTCTGCACTGTAGACAGTGGCTTTACCCGCTATGCAGTGTTGGCGGTCCAGCTTCCCTTGTTTTTTAATTCAAACTCCTCTTTCCCTCCCACCTCTCCTAGCCTCCAGTAACCACTATTCTGTGTTCACACTGAAGTTTTAAAAAAAGTTTTTCAGCTCCCACATATAAAGAAGAACATGTGGTGTTTATCTTTCTGTGTCTGACTTATTTCACTTAACATGATATCCTCTGGTTCCATCTATTTTGCTAAAAATGACAAGATTTCACTCCTTTTCTACAGCTGAACAGTATTCCACTGTGTATATATAGCATATTTCTTTATATATTCATCTGATGATGGACACAATGGTTGATTCATATTTTGGGCTATTGTGGACAGTGTTACAATAAACATGATGGAATAGGGGTCTCTTTGATATGATTTCATGTTTTTTAGATGTATGCCCAGTAGTGGGATGGAACAAAATCTCGAGAGTTAAAACTAAAAAAAGAAAAGCAGCACTATTGCTTTTTTAATATTGTATTGCTGCCTTTTAAATAAATGAATCTTTATAAATTTTTTTGAAAACTCAGCAAAACTTAAAAAGCATCATTTTAGGACATATATTTATACTGTGACAAACCCACAAATAAAAAAATGCTATGTAGAAGATCTCTACATTATTTAAAACATTCTATTACTTGAATTGGATGTTAGGCTCAAGAACATTCACTATACCACTATATTTCATAGTATTCACATGCTATTTTTATCATGTCACTGTACTAGAAATTTTTAAAAAGTAATAAAATATAAAAGTAGATGAAATCTTTGCATATCTCAATGAATACATCTAAAATATCTTAAATAAAAAAAGCATTATTCCATTTTTACATAATAACAATGCTGACACAGATATATAGTCCATGATTATACATGTATTTAAAATTATAAAACATAAACTAAACTGGAACACTCCAAATTAATGATAATGGTTACCTTTATTTTTCAATATTAAGAGGGAAAATAGATGAGATTGGGTCCAGGTTCCAATAAAATTTGAAATTTTCTGTTATATTTCCCTTAACTAAAAAAGCAATTTCTAAGTACAATATAATGTTTAAATAATTACTTATTAATAGTAGTTACATAGTATTTCCAATAGTATTCCTAAATTTTTATTCTTCACAATTAAAATGATAATAAATTAAAGGACCTATGGAAATAGTGACAAGTTCTGAGTAGAGTTCCTAGGCTTGGAATTCTTTGTTTTTCTGGTACCACCTCTGTCTCTGTGTGTGTGTCTCCCACAAGCATTTGTTTAAAAGGTATGATTGTTTAGAAATCCCTCTGATTTTGGCAATTTTAAAATTTACTTTATATGAGTATAATTCATCTGATTATTATTTATAGCACTTGCCTACTTTCCGGCCGAACTGTGGTCTTTTTACTTTTTATTTGTTGAACTCTTTATTTAGGGGAGCACTAAGCTTTTGACCATAATGTAAATTAAAAATGTTATCTCAAAAATAATAAGTAAAATATATTAATTTTAAAAATATACAAATCTCACAGAAAAGGATCTTTTGAATATTTCTTTCCTCCAAACAGTTTGGCAAACTGAACCTGTTAGGAATGAAAATCTAGGGACCAGTAACAACCCAAGTTACATGGGAGCCTGAAAAAAAAAGAAAAAAAAATCTGATTTACTGATCATGTTTGCATGCTAAATTTTGATATTTTGCCAATGAATATATCTAAAATATCTTAACTGAAAAAGTGTTATTCCAAGTCTATGTTATTAGTATAGCTAACCAGGTTTTTTTCTTATTCTATATATGGCATATTTTTGTCCTCTAATTTTTAATATTTTTATAGTATATATTTAAACTATCTCATAAGCATCATATAGTTTGGATTTTATCATTCAATCTGAGTGTTTTTGCTTTTGATCAAATTGTCCATTTGTATTTTCAAAATCTAACATATCACTCTTTAATTATTATTAAATTGTCTCTTTTTTGATTTTTGCCATCTCTTTTACTTATTTGAATGCATTTTATAAATACAACTTTAGGAACATAGTAATCCTTCCCACTGTACCCGCCCTCCCACTCACCCACATTCCCACCCCTCTTCCTCCTTCCTCTCCTATGCCCAGTCTTATTTTTTACTAAGATCTATTTTCAATTAACTTTATACACAGATTAACTCTATTCTAGGTAAGGAGTTCAACACTTTGTATGAGAAAGAGAAAGAAAAAGAAAAGGAAAAAGAAAAAGGAAAAGAAATAGAAAAAGAAAAAAAAAAAAAACTGTGCCTCAACAGTCTAGACAGGGCTGTTCAAAGTCATTGCATCTCCAAGTTAATTTTTCTTTTTTTCTTTTTTTCCTTTGAGAAACTTAATTATCTTCGAAGAAGAACCCAAGAATGATACATTTTTGTGAACATTTAGACATAACTATGACTTCTGAGACATCAGAATATTCTATACTTGGTCAGCGGTGTTCATGACCTTCCTTTGATTGTCAGAAATGCTGTGCTATTTAGGGAATTTTTTATGATGGCCAAGTGGCTTCAGAAAGTCTAGGGAGTTCCATGCAGGAGGTAGATACTCTCTGCCCCAGACCTGGTATTTCCTTGCCTGGCACTGCAATTCCCTCAAACAAACAAACAACAACAACAACAACAACAAACTCTTCCAAACAATACTGGCTAATAGAATCTTATCTATTGCAGAAGCAAATGAGTTCTCAAGTTTAGCGAATAGAACTTTGCTAAGGCCAGCTGTACCACTCCCTCAATTCAAGATTTCCTTTTGATCGGTGGTTAATCCCCAGATACGTTGGACTGAGGAGCAGGTGAGATATTAAGTCTTTGCCTTTACATTAGGGTCATTCATCTGGGGCTTGGTCGCATTTTTAGTATTTATTTTAGTATAAATTTGAATGTGATAAATCGTCTTATTTTATATATATTTCTGATAATGTTCCTTTTTTTTCTTTATTTGTAGAGAATATTTTCTCTGGGTATAGAACGCTGGGTGGTCAGTTTTCTTTTTTCAGAACTTTAAATGTGTTTTTCCCTAGTCCTTTAGCCTTCATTGTTTTGGAAGGAAAGTCAACCTTCAATCTTATTGTGGCTTCTATGAAGGTAATGTCTTTTTCTCTCTGGATGCTTTAAGCTTATTTTGATTAGAAAACAGTGTACTATCATGTGTTTAGGAATTATTTTCATTGATTGTGATTGGGGTTCAAATATATTCTTGAATGTGTGGCGTAATGTCTTTTTTTTCTTAAGATTTATTTATTTGAAAGGCAGAGTCACAGAGAGGCAGAGTGTAAAGGCAGATAGAGAGAGAGGTCTTCATCCACTGGTTCACTTCCCAGATGGCTGCAACAGCCAAAGCTATGCTGATCCAAAGCCAGGAGCCAGGAGCTTCTTCTGGATCTCCCACGTGGGTGCAGGGGCCCAAAGCCGGGACTCAAACAGGTGCCCATGTGGGAAGCTGGCACTGCAGGTGGTGGCTTCACTCGCTGTGCCACAGTGCCAGCCCAGCATGTCTTTAGTTTAGAAAAATTCTTGGTCAGAATATCACAAATATATTCTTTTGTCCCATGTCTCTCTTGCTCTCTTTATTTTTCTGGGATGTCAATTACATTTTAGATATTATCACCATGTCCCATGTCTCATATGTATTTATATGTATTTCCCTTTATTCTTCTCTGTGCCTTATTTTATCTCTTTTTTTACACTTACAACTTTACTTCTGATTTTTTTAGAATAATTTCTTTGAGAAATCACTTGGGTAAATTTCTCCATCTTGTCATCCAATATCTTAGGCATGGAAATCAGAGTTCATTTACATCTGGTCTTAGGTGTAACAAGTAGATAGATCATGTGTGGGGCATTCCTATCATCCATTTCTCTTGGCTTTTAATAATTTCCATCATTCATTGTTGTTTACTTACTCATTTCCTGAAGATAAAAAAGAACAAAAGAGATAGGCAGCATTGTCAAGAAAGAAACAAAGCTTAGCTGGCCTATCTGGAGGTTAATTTAAGTTGCAAGAGGAAAAATTAAAATTGACTGCAGCCATGTCTATTGAATGGTTGATATTATGTATAAAGAGTACAGAAACTCTGGGTAATGTTAATTTCCAGTAGAGAGGATTTGGATTTTACCTGTAGGCAATTATAGTAGGGATTACGCATCTTCATGTAATCAGGAAAAAGAGGAATCAAAGTTGGATTTCAAACTTTGTGAGAACTGTTCTATTTGTAGTGTGAAGTAGTCCGAAGGAAGAGTATGTCCAGGGGCTCGACTGAGAGCAAGGTTGTTCGTCTGGGCCCATTTGCCAGGCCAGGTCTTGAATACCAATGTTCATCTCCCTAGCGCCATGAGCCTGGCAAAAGCTCTGCTTAGCTTTCTGGCTTCTTAACTGATCCTTTATTCAGAGCTGCTCAACCTCTCATGCTGAAAATATTAGCAATAAATACATTCTTCATGGAAAAAAGCACAGGGACTCCTGCTCAATGTCTTCCAGTTCTCTTTTCTCCAAAAAATCTGATCCCTTCAACACCTGGCTATCCTGATAGCCCTCAACTCCATTTTTTTCCCTCCTAGCCTCATGAGGCTTCTGAAAGCTCTGTGCTTTAAAATTCAGCTTGATCTCCGGTCCAGTACCACTTACTAATTGGCAAGTGCCTTCAGGGGAAAGCAGCAGAGAACGGTGAACTCACCTCAAAGTTTTGCTTTTCGCTTGGATCCTACCCTTTCAAGTTCTTACTGCCTTTATTGCTCTCTGATTACTTCAAACAGGCCACTTAGGACTTTTTTGTGTCCATTTCTAATTTTTTGTTGTTGTTGAAGGAGGGTTGGTTTGCTCCAGCTGCTCTCTCATAGCCATATAGCAAAAATTAAAAGTACAATGTCTTAACAGAAAAAGCAAAACGCTCTGTCTTAAAAACCTGGCAGCACAGGGCCTCCACTCTTGCGTGACAACAATGACCAGAGGCAAGTGACCTGACTTTTGCATTTCTGTTACATGCTCTCCGGGTCTCCTCAATTATCTGAGTTACCAAGTGATCAACAAGAGTCAAAAGAGAAAAAGACTGATAACCACGCTCTGAGTAATGCCAACCCCTACTTGTGCCGCAGAAGAGAGAGCCTAAGGTATGTGGGATAGCGTACTCAAAGTAGAATGCACTGTAGAAGACTGTTGGCTGCAGACACTCAGGGAAGACAATGTTTCAGTACGAAGGGGCAGAACAACTATGGAATGGTGTGAAGGCATCAAGGCAGCTCACCATGAACTCTTCCCCTATACAGAGTGATGCAAATGCAACCAATGGCCTTGCAAAAAACCATTTTTAGTAGAATAATGGGGGTTTATGGCTAAATTGCGGTGGCTGAAGTTGTGAATCAGTATGGGAACAAAAAGAAAGGAATGATTGTGGACATCTGGTTAATATGTTAGGGGCAGGAAGGCAAGAAAATGTTATAGAAAAACCCCTAAACTAGTTGGAGGGGCTGCACTATAACCTCCAACCTGGGCCCACTCACCCGACACAGAGAGTCACCCACTGGGGCATGGTGGAAGAAAGGAGACATTGATCACAACAGAGAGGGCAAGGGGCCAGGCAGCTCTTGCTTAATTACCAGGCTCCCTGAGGAGTTAAGACAGTGAATGGCACAGTTCAAAGGTGTGGAGGATAAGGACGGGCGTGACCACCGGGTGTTCAGGTTCCCAGTGGGTCAGCGGTACTTGTGGTCTTCCTCACTGGTGGGTGATACTATGTTCTTTACGAGAGCTTCAGTCAGCCTGGGGTTGGCATGCAGAGTAGTTCCTGCAATCCACTCCCTACCCTCACCCCCTACTACACCCCCCAGAAAAGCAGCTCATTGAGACAACGCTGGCCATCAAGATGTGAGTTACTGGAGGGAAAAAATGACATCACGCATTCAGGGAAAGCAGCTCCACTCCCAGGAGTCCGTGATCAGTTTCAGTCTCAGGTTGATTTGCAGTCCAGAGACAGGGCAAAGATACCTCCAGCAGAGGGAGAAAGGCTGGGAGCCCGGGGCCTGGTGGTATCCAGCATTGTATGGGGGGCTCTTTCAAAAAGCCAAGGGGGTCTTCAAAGAGTTCATGAAAAATACATTTCATAAAAAACAAAAACAACAACAAAAACAAACAAACAAAAAACCAAAAAAGCTATGCATGGATTTTAAACGTTTTGGCATCCAAATGAACTTATCTTTTCATTCCATTTTCCATGACATTTTCACCCATGTAGGGTAGGGCAATGCAAGAGAGCAGTGGCCCTTTATCGCCTCCTGGGTACGCCTGGGACCTCCCACTTTCTCACAAGCCGAAGTGCTTTAGAGACACTCCTCTCAAAGGCAAGGGAGATGAAGAGAGCTAGTCCGCAGCTGTGGGCCTCAGCACAGGAGGAGAGAAGGCTACAGGGCCGGCTGCTGGCTGAGGCAGCTTGCCCCACCCGCCTGACCAGGGGCCGCTGGGCGGCAGGGAGCCAGCGCAGGCTCCAGTGCAGAGAGAGAGCGTTCCGTTCCGAAGACAGCCACACAAAAGCCACACGCTTTTTCCCTCTCAAAACCAACGGGAGGGAGGGCTGCCAGCTCCCGGGATCTGTTAATTGGCTCCCCAGTAAAATTGCCGAAGCAGCCTGCCTGATAATGATTGTAAATGACAGAGAAGATCAGGTTTACCTTGCCACCTCCCTGGGGACGCGCAGCCGGTTTAGTCGAACTTCGCATCAGCTGCTCAGGTTCCTTTCTTCTCGGAGCAGGGCGGCTGGACTCATCCTGTAGTCTTTCAAACCCAATTAGCATGAAGGCCTCCCTCCAGTTCTCCCTCCGGATCCCAGCAGCCCTGCACTCCCGGCACTGCCTCCCTTGCTCCTCACTTTCCAGGACCCCCAACCCACACAGATCCAGAATCTGAAGTTAGGACTCCCGCTGGAGGTTGGGGCGCTTCGCTTTATTTGGGCTGGGAAAAACCACTCTTAGCTGCAGGTTAATTGCACGCACCTCATTCAATTCCAACCTTCCTTAATCCTCTAGAGTTCGAAAGTTCTTAGCTTGAAGATTTTATAATTTATCGGAGGGGTTTGAAAGGCACCACAGGTCTGAAATAGTGAATGTGCCAAACAGCAAAAGGTTGGAGGGCGGAGTTTTCAGTAAAACTACGTCTTCAGCTCTTTCTGATTTCCTAGAAACGACTGTATGGGGTACTAGAAAAAGTCCATGGAAAACAGAGTTACAAGGTAAGTTTATTTTGGTGTAAAGAATTTTGGGATCCACGCATACGAAGGGTCTTTCAAAAGCTCGTAGTGCACATCAGAGATACACTGTGCACCTGCAGGTGTTGCTGGTTTGCAGCCGGCGTTTCGCACTGCAGGGCTGAAGGATGTTAGCAGGCTGCCTCCAGCTTGCTCCTCTTAACCCAGCTGTCTCTCTCCTCCACCCGATAGGTGGCACTTCAGCTTGTCTCCAGGCCTCCTGAACGAAGCCAGCCGTTTCAGAGGACCTGTTGGCGAGTTCTCAGAATAACAAAGGGTGAGTTATTGAGTGGAGCAAAGTCTTGATTTCTGTTCCGGTTTCTTGTTCCAGACAAGTGCTTGGGAAATAGGACAGCTGCTGAGAAAGAAAAGCTCTCGACAGGAGGCCAGGTACCTTCATCTGGATTCCAGGTTCTTGTCCCCCGTGGAGATAAGGAAGCAAAGCAGAGGCTTCCATCATTTGCACAGAGAACAGGATTGACTGAAAAGTGAGAGTGAGCATACGTTCACCTGTGAGTGTGGGCTGCCTTGAGTGGACCAGAGTGTTGCCTACGGGGAGTGACAGGGAGAGAAAGCCCAAGGAGTCCCTCCAAGCATGCTGGCGCAAACGAGGGCCTCTCCCCATCTGTCTGTTTTGAGGGGGTGGTACCGTAACTGAATAAACAGATGGGGTGGGGGACTAGCCTGGGTGAAGATTTCTGGTGTTGTGAGGGCACCACTCTGTGGAATTATGTTCATCCTGGTGTTTCCTGCTTCCTGGTCCTGGATGAGACACAGGTGCATCCTGGGAAGGTGGGCATGTTAGCTTGACAGGTGAAGGGATACCATTGCATTGGAGGACTGGCAAGGACTCCAGCTTACCTATCTAACTCCCCGCCAAGATCCCCTCCTGTTCTTTGTCTAATTTACTAAATTGAACATTGAATTTTTAGTTATTTATTTAGTTTTTTTTAAGATTTATTTTATTTATTTGAAAGACAGAGTTACAGAAAGAGGTAGAGACAGAGAGAGGGAGGTCTCCCATCTGCTGGTTCATTCCCCAGATGGCCGCAACAGCTGGAGCTGCGACGATCCAAAGCCAGGAGCCAGGAGCTTCTTCCAGGTGTCTCACGCAGGTGCAGAGGCCCAAGGACTTGGGCCATCTTCTAGTGCTTTCCCAGGCCATAGCAGAGAGCTGGATTGGAAGAGGAGCAGCCAGGACTAGAACTGGCGCTCATATGGGATGCAGTGCTTCAGGCCAGGGCTTTAACCAGCTGTGCTACAGCACCTGCCCCCCTCAAATTAATGTTTTACAAAGTTCTTGATTATGATAATTATTGGGGTTATATAGAACTATATATATATTAAAAATATTACAAAAAAACCCAATTGGCTAATTAGATACAGAATAAACACATGTGTAACAACATTTAGGTTTGAAGATTCTAAGGGGCCAGTGCTGTGGCATAGTGGGTAAACCTGCCACCTGCAGTACTGGCATACCAAATGGGCTCCGGTTTGAGAGCTGGCTTGCTCCACTTCTTTAAAAGATACACACATCTTAAGTGCATAGCTCTGTGATTTTTACATATAGATATGCTCAAGAAACTACTACCCAAACAAGGCTCACTTCATAATGGGAGTATATTAGGAGTAGACAAATTGTCTTAATGGTGAAGCACAATTTATTTTGTAAAGATATGCTTATTAGAAATGGGGAAAGAGTACATCTGAGTATTAAGGTTACTTAATGACTGTAGAGACAATTAGTGTCATCAGGACCTATTGCTTCCCTGTGATTAGACTCACATGGACCAGTGATGTTAGACTTCCCGTTGTATCATGCCAAACCCATTTCAATTAAGATGCCAAATTTCAACTTTTATCTGTAAGCTCTAACTTGTCAACATACAGAAATTTATGTGGAACATTTTTTGGTAAATTAGCTCCACTGTAATAAATTGGAATTTAAAAATGTCCCTTTACCCCTCCTCAGGAGATGTGTCACATCCACCTTTGATTCCTGTCAAGGAGTTCACTGTTTTTCTCTTTTACAGACCCATTCGCCTCTACCAATGATATCTTGCTAAACCTGTCTTCAGCTCAGTTACTTTAGAATCTGCTCATGAGTCTTCCATTCCTTTCTGGAACCAAGGAAAATTTGAAGTTCTGGCTCCAGCTTTCTATTGTTCCTATTGTATTTCACATGTTGTTCACACCACACGTAGCTGTGGGCCCAGATCTGTCTGCATGGTTGTGACTTCAGCATTCAGATGGGAAATGAATGCAGATCTTCTCTGGGCTCCCTCACAGCAGCTCAGTCATCGTACCCTAGCCTCCCTCTGCCATGGAATTCATCTGGGGCAAAAGTAATCGAATGCAATTATTTGGGGGTGGGCATTGTGGCATAGCAGGCGAAGCTGCTGCCTGTGACACCAGCATCCCATATAGGCACTGGCTAGAGTCCCGGATGCTCCACTCCTGACCCACCTCCCCGCCAATGGCCTGGAAAAGCAGCAGAAGGTAGCCCAAGCGCTCGAGCTGCTACAACCAGATCATCCACAGAGGCTCCTAACTTCTGGTTTTATTTATTTATTTGAAGGCAGAGTTAGGGGAGAAGGGGACTGCAGGGAGAGACCTTCCATCCTCTGGCTCACTTTCCAGATGGCCAAAACAGCCAGAGCTGGGGCGTCCTGAAGCCAAGAACCAGGAGTTTCTTCTGGGTCTCCTACATGGGTGCAGGAGCCCAAGTACTTGAGCCATCATCCACTGTTTTCCCAGGTTGATTGTCAGGGAGCTGGATCAGAAGTGGAGCAGCCAGGACTCGAACCAATGCCCATATACGATGCTGGAGCCGCAAGCAGCAGCTTCACCAGCTATGCCACAGTGCTGGCCCCAAATAATAAAAAAATCTTTTTTAAAAATTAGATTTAATTATTTGTCTCTCTTCCTTCTGAAAGTATTCTGGGAGCACAGGAGGGAGAGGAGGAGTGGGGTCTGGAGAAAGAACACATCATATTAGCAGAATCAAGCAGCAGGGGAACATTAGTAAATGACCTTGGGTATAACCAGACAACATAGCAGAACACGAGCTTTCTTCCCAAATGATGCATAATCCCTCAGACAGCAAAGGAAACTCGTTAGTCATTTTAACATGTATGAAATAATTCTGAATGCCAGGGATGCACAGTGGCCATTGTGTACTGTCATCATACCTGACACAGAGTAGGAAGCTGGCAGGTGAAAGCTAGAAGGAGATCTCTGTCCTGATCCTGACTCGGTTCTTTCGGCTCTTCCTGCCTTTGAGTGATGTCACCACCTGGCCCCTGTCTGTTCTAGGCACTTTCTCACAGAAAGAGAGGGTGCAAGGGCTGAAGGGGATAAACAATCCTGTGAAACAAAACAAAATCTGCAAGCTGGATTTAGTTCTCTAACGGAGAGCAGTTGAGCAATGCTGCATGCTAACCCAGACAATATGATGCACGGTCTCAGTAGGCAGAATTACAGAAGAGGCAGCAGGTTTAGCTCGAGAGCCTCTGTGCTCTCATGGACTATATGCTGAATGGACAGGAAACCACTGCTTCAGCTAAGAACCTCCTTTGTCAGCGACAGAGAAAAGAACCACAGGATGGGAGACCCCACAGGCCTGCTCAGAGTACACAAACACACAGGGACACAGTCTTGTCTTCCCATGACAGCAGGAAGTGCAGGGTGATCTCCGGGTGCTTGATGCTCACAACCATCACAATGGACTCAGAGATGCCCCTGTTGAGGGTGTTGGTGGCCCAGGAGGTACCTTTGCAAAGTTGCTTGTAGTGATGTAACTGCTGAAACGTGACCAGTAGTTCTTGATGAGGTAGGTCTGTCTGTGAGGGGATGGGCCTTGAATTTACATCAACATCAGTCATGGCTATGGTTCCGCAGGCTCCCTAGTCCTCAAGAACTTAGATGATGTCAAAGAAGGAAGCAGAAGCTGTAAATGTCCTTTAAATCCTGATATTCTAGTCCCATTGAAGGCTTTTCGATAAGATTTTATTCCTGTGGACACACTCGGGGCACAGCATATTGTCCTCCAGGTATGGGGGTGGGAAATTACTTGCAGGAAGCAAGAAGAGTGCACTCACTCTTCCTTTTTTCTTCTCAGGAACCCAGGCTCGTCCTGCATGAAACTGCAGCTGAACCCAACCATGTGTATTTGCAGGGAGACTTTTCCCATGGACCACACACCATCTGTCACCGGAGGCCTCTGGGGGTGTTTCCATTGCCTTCCTCTTCCCAGCACCAGCGACCATTCTGGCCCAAGAGGCCAGCACAGCCTCTGGGGCAGAAGTTGTCACCTCAACTGTATTCACATCCTCCAGGAGCACAGGTATGCCCTCCTGGAGTGGAGGAGCCACTTCAGGGGGGTCGGTCCCCACAGAACACACTGTTTTCTTAGCACTTTCCTGGGATGTTTCCTCTTTGCCCACCTTTGATTTTATTTGTAAGGATGTTTTGATCTTGACCTCCTTTGCTGTGTTGGGAATAGTCTGTAAACAAGGCTTCTGGTGTGGGTAAGCATTTTCACATAGTCGTTTATACAGATCTATTTTCGGGCCATTAGTGCTTAACCTCAGCTTTTGACCCCAGGCCTGCAAAATGTCTCTGTAGACCAGGTCGATAGGTGGCAGATCTACAGGTAACGGAGGAATTGGTACCTTCTTCCGAGGTTTTGGGTTGCCATCACACTGTCCCCTTTCCTTAGGACAGGCAACTTTATCATCTTTCATAAATCTTTTTCGTTTGTTCCCCTCCTTTTCTGATATTCTTGGTAAAGATGTGCTTGGTTGAGTTAATGCCCACTGTTCTTCTTCCCTCGACCATCCTGTGGCAGTTCTCTCCTTGCCTCTAGAATTCTCCATACTTGGAAGACAAATGAAGTTGATAAAAAGAGAGAGGTCTTTTCACTTCCACGATGGTCCCTAGCCTAAGAGTCATTTATTTAGTTTTTAATCATCTATCTATTCCCACGTATTCATGTAAAGGTAAAATTTGTTTCTCTCCTGATTTACATGTGTACCACAATTTTTAAAATTATGGTCACTCACACATGCACACAACATACAATTTACCATCTTAGACAATTTAAGCATATAGTACCATAAGCTAATGTTGTGTAACAGGTCCCAGGGACTTTTGCATATTGCAAAACTGAAACTCTAGACCCATGCAACAACTCCCCTTAAACCCTTATGCCCAATCACTGGCAGTTACCACTGCACTCTGCATTTTAGAGCTTGACAGCTTCAGGTAACTTATACATGTGGAATTATGCAGCATTTGTCTTTTGGGCAAAATGTCCTCATGAGTCACTCATGTTGTACCATGCGATAAGATTCCCTATTTTAATTTTTTAAAATTGAAGACAGTAAATGCACACTGTTTTCCCTAGTGACTACACCCTTTTATAGTCCAATGAAAATGTAGAAGGCTGCTAATTCCTCCACATCTCTACCAACACTTGCTATTTTGTCTCTCTGAGACTGGCCATTCCTGTGAGTGTGAGGTGATATTTTTTGGTTTGGAGTTGCATTGCTTTGATGATTAGCTGAGTTTGCTGCCTTTTCATTTGCTTAATGGCCATTTGTGTATCATTTTGGAAAAGTGTCTATTAAATCTTTTTTTGGCTAGTTTTAAATTGCATTGTTTGGGTTTTTTATTGTTGAGTTGTAGGAGTTCTTTATTTATTCTGGGTACTAACCCTTTATCAGATACACGGACTGCAAACATTTTCTAACATTCTGTGTATTGCAATTTCATTCTGCTGTTTGCTTCATTTGCTGTGTAGCAGCTCTTACATTTGGTGTCCCATTTGTCTGTTTTTGCTTCTGTGGCCTGTGATCTGTGTCATACCTACAAATCACTGCCCAGTCCAATGTCTTGACGTTCATTCCCTGTATCTCTTCTAGGACTTTTCAAGTCTGAGGTTTTGCCCTTAGATATCTAATTCATTTTGAGTTGATTTATTAGAACTCACAAGTTTGTAATACGTGTATGAAATTTTAGATTGACCTTACAGGATTGACTAAGTTTTGTTACTGTTTATTTCAAAATACGCTGCTAAGTTTTCATTTCACTGTAGTGGGATTGTATGGTATTATCTAGTTGAAGATTAGTATTATTATGGCTATTAACTAAATAATTTTCCTCAGCATTGATTTTTAATTTAAAGGATATATTATCTGATACTAACAATGCCACTTCTTTTGGTAAATATTTTTCTAGTATATTTATTTCTAGTTTCACATTTTCTGAATCATTTTATGTTCTGCAATAAACAGTATATAATGCTTTTAAGTGTAACCCCCAAATTTCTATCCTTTACCTTGTAGGATGGAACCATTTATTTTTATTTAATACATATTTGCATTTATAACTACATTTAAAACTTGTTTTCTATATATTGTTCTTTAGTTTGCTTTTCTGAAAAAATAATCCAGACTTCTCATGAGTTGGGTCAGTATTTTTGGATGCCAATTTTGTGTCTCATGACTGAATAGCTTCTCTAAACTGACTCTAAAGTCATGTATTCTTCCATTTTCCTTAGGAATTTATTCTCCAAAATTTTTATATTCATCATAGATTTTAAAAATGCGGAAGTTAATCATTATTTCTGTGCTCCTGAAGTATACAATCTTAGAATAATTTTATTAGATTATGTTCCTTTCCTATTCCTCATTATTTATTTTTAATATGCAAGTTTTAATGTTTTAACAATTTACAACTTATTACTATTCCTATTATTCAACTGCTACCTATTTATAATATTTTCTAGTTCTTTTCAAATGACTGTTCTTATATATTTCTCCATCTTTTGAAGTTATTCTTTTCCTACTGAAGTATACCCTTTACTAGTTTTTTTCAGTAAAGGTCTCTAAATGATATGTTCTCAGGCTTTGCTCTCAAAAGATAGTTCTAAAACTGACCTCATTTTGCCCTCTTCTCTTGAATGTAATTTGGATACCATACTATACCCATGTTTATTTTTTCTGTTATGTTTCCCTCAGCATTTTTGTGTCATTGACCCATTATTTCTTTTTTCCCCTTGATTTCTCAGTGATAATCGTTTTATAAGAAATCTGCTTTTCTGTCTAGGTGTGGTGATAAATATGTCCATATGTAAATTTATTTTTATTTTCTTGCTAATGAATCATTGGACTTTTAAATCTCAGGAGTCTTTCTTTTTATTAATTCTGAAATTTTTAAGTTTTAAGTTTTTCATATTCCTTATTCTATCTCCTTATGGAAATTGAATATTTTATACATTGGACTTTTTCATTCTTTTCTCCATGCAACTTTTAGGTTTTCAATTTGTTTATTTCTTCACCTTTCATTTTAGATAAATTCTTTAGATTTATCCAAATGTAATTTATTCCTTAAGTCATACACTGAATTTTTAATTAAATTGTTTTTGAAAGCTTTGATTCTGTTTCTACTCTGCCTGCTCATTTTTTTCACTGTGCACTCTTGTTATGACCTCTGATCATATTTTTATCCATTTTCATCGCATCCAACATATCAATTTTATGGTCTTTTTCAGATTGTTCTAGTGTCAGAAGTCCAGGGTCATGCTAACCTCTGGTTTGATTTGTCTCCTCATTTTCACTAAGGAGGATAATTTCCTCATGTCATTTCCAACTTTTTTATTGTGGTCTTATTGTCCATTTTTTAAAAAAGCTTCCAACTCACATTTGTCTTGATGGAGTCCCGTGTGCCCCGAGACATAACAACTGCTACTGCTGCGTGTTATCCGTGTCTTCCCAGCACTCACCTCCAGAGTGCACCTGCTTCAGAACCAGCTTTCCGCCCATTGCCGCTCCAGTTTGCAGCTGCAGCCAATGTGGCACACATCTGAGCAGTACTTCTACACACAGTCTGAATAGGGGGCTTCTGATGCTCATGGCAGGTGTCCTCCGGACCCGGGTTCCTGAGCAAAGATAACTGTTCTTGCTTCTTTCTTGGGCCCGTGACAGGAGTCTGTCTGTTGCTCTTTCACAGCTGGGCTGCTCTTTCCCTGCTGGTGGTTCAGCAGGGTCTCTGTCTCTATCCACTTCCTGTCCTAAGTCCAACCACTGACTCAACGCCCTGCATATCCCTAAGTGCATCTCTCAGACACCTTTTCTGCCCTGGACTTCTCCCTTGCTTCTGGCTGGATGTTTTCTTTTATGAACTGCTCTGTGTTCACAAATTATTTTGTCATGGTTTACCTAACATTTCTGAGCATCTGGAGCAGGAAGAAATCCATCTGGATTGTTAACCCTACTGCTGAAACCATACCGCCAGAATGAGTTTTGGAAGTAGAGAGCTCGTCCTCCACTCCATTATTTAAAACCGCTGAAGAAGCCGGCGCCGCTGCTCACTAGGCTAATCCTCCGCCTTGCGGCGCCGGCACACCGGGTTCTAGTCCCGGTCGGGGCACCGATCCTGTCCCGGTTGCCCCTCTTCCAGGCCAGCTCTCTGCTGTGGCCCAGGAGTGCAGTGGAGGATGGCCCAAGTCCTTGGGCCCTGCACCCCATGGGAGACCAGGAGAAGCACCTGGCTCCTGCCATCGGATCAGCGCGGTACGCCGGCCGCAGGGGCCATTGGAGGGTGAACCAACGGCAAAAGGAAGACCTTTCTCTCTGTCTCTCTCTCACTGTCCACTCTGCCTGTCAAAAAAAAAAAAATAATAATAATAATAAAAAATTTAAAAAAATCGCTGAAGAGCTCCTCATTGTGCATAATGCGTAGGGTGTTTCCTGTGCCTCTAAGAGTCACTGTTAACCAGATCCTGCCTTTCTCTCCAATGTCACCTCCAGCAACTCAAGCTCTGGTTTTGGCCACACTGGCCTGTGTGCTTCTACCTGCTCCCTTTAGAGAGCCTGTTCCATGGAGGGCAACTTTGTCTTGGTCTGTGCTCCGCCTCCAGCAGAGTGCCTGATACACAGAGGTAATGAATCAGTGTGTTGAATAAATGAAGACCAAAGTAATTCTCTGTCTCTCTTTGTCTTCATTTCAAATAAGGTCTTTAAAACAAATGAAGATGGAAGTCATGTTAAAAATATTTTAGTTCAACTTTCTTCTTTTTTAAACAGTAAAATGAATGAAGAAAGTAGCTGAGAGAAATTGAAGAACTTGCCCAACGTAAAAAAATCTTTATTGAGATATCCAGAGCAAGTACTCAGGCCTCCTGCTTCCCCTACCCTACATTCTTTCTGTGATCAGCTTAGGGTTATTTTAAGTCAATAGCAAGTATTTGGGAAGATGACTGTAGACTGTAGGATGACTCATGGCCTCTATCCAACTTAGATGATGAATGGTATGGGATATATGCATATATGAATTTTTATTGGGATGGAACCTGTAGTTGTCACCCAGTTTTGAAAGCATCAAAAAACATCTCAAATACTAGGCCACACATTGTTTGTGAGCTAATCTGCTCTTCTGTGAACAATTATTATAAGTTAAGTATATACCACATTGTCAAAGGATCTGGTGTGATGACTTGTGTGGAATGGCGGTAAGCAGTTGACCTAGCCGATAAGATGATAATTAAGATGTTGCCAAGGTTCAAGTCCTGGCTCCACTCTCAATTCCAGTTTCTGCTAATGCACACTTTTGGAGGCAGCAGGTGATGGTTCAAATAGTTTGGTCTCTCAACCACAAGCCCATGTTTAATTACAGGCTCCTGGTTGCAATCTCAGCTGTTGTGGGCACTTGGAGAGTGAACCAACGAATGGGAGCTCAGGCAGTCAGTCTGTCTCTCTCTCTATCTTTCTCTCTGCTTCTTGAATAAATAAATTTTGAAAACGCTTCCATCTGCAGGTGAAGGGTTTACGTTTGGAATTATGGGATTGCTTGACACATGAGTTTAGGGGTAGTCTGCCAATTTTATTTGTAAAAACTGGCAATATGAATGCTTAAACATTACATATACCTTAATATTTATTTAGCAAGCCTTTTGATCTCGAGTCCTCTACTGCAAAATAAAGTATTTCTCCTTGAAATTGTTCTACTCTATGGGAAATGAGATCGTTTTGTGGGATAAGTTTTTACTCTGAAGAACTGAGAAGTTGAGAGTTAAGCAGATTGGTCAATATGTATATAGCAGGGGGATTTGTGGATTTTGAATATGCAGAGGGCTAGTCCTTTCTCAGGAATATTTTGTTTCTACCAAACCCAATCCATGAATAAAACGTCTGGGGGCTTGGACAAGGGAATGAGACTGTCTCTGTAGGAGACTCTGGGGCCATGTCCTCCGGGGGTAGGAACTTCCTTCACTCACTGGGACAGTCCTCCCAGTCATTAATGGTCAGAATGAGGGGCCAAAGCTAAATCTGTCACATTCTTCTAGCAGTTAGGATTTGAGATTCAGATTCTGTTTTTGAAGCACATATAACTGTACGTAACAATTTAGAATTGCACGAAGAAATATCTTACCATGTATATGGTGGCAAAAGTCAGTATGTAAAAAGGGAAAAGGAGAAATTCAACTTAGGAAAGCTTCAAAATATGGAACTGCCAAAGAATTCCATTAGTCTCTGACAACTTTCCTTAAAACTATTCTCTTTTCCCCATAGATTGAATTAATTTCATTATAATCAAAACCTAGCCATTGTTTCATATGGGTGGATAGTTTTCCTTATTTCTTTTATTGTATTTCTATGGTTGGAAGAATAATGTATATAATGGCTGGAATAGAACAGAGCAGATTTGACTGTTGATCTGATCAGTTTTAGCTAAGTGCAATGATTTGGATATATTTAGACTAAAAATGTCCATGTTGTTTATTTGAAAGTGAAATTAACTGTGTATGTTTTATCTGGCAACACTATTGGTGACATACTTTCTTCTTTTGCAAAACAGAAATAAGAATACCATGTCAGCTAAGATGTTGTTAAAATGTAGAGGATATCATAAACATTATATAAAATAATTTATGAGAAGTCTGTTTTATTATTTTCATTACTAACTCTTTCTACCTAGCATGCATTTCAGGGAACTTCGAAAAACTCATGGAAAACAAAATAAAAAAATATGTTGACTTTGCTGCAAAATCTTTTGGAATCAGCACTTTTTTTTTTACTACACATTTCCACCAACCTTTTGAAGAGCCCTCCTATTATACATAGTTATAAAGCCACCAATTGGGTGTAAAGACATCCTTAATGTGCTCATTTTCTTTTCTTTTCTTTTTTTGACAGGCAGTGTGGACAGTGAGAGAGAGAGACAGAGAAAAAGGTCTTCCTTTTCCATTGGTTCACCCCCCCAATGGCTGCTGTGACTGGTGTACTGTGCTGATCTGAAGCCAGGAGCCAGGTGCTTCCTCCTGGTCTCCCATGTGGGTGCAGGGCCCAAACACTTGGATCATCCTCCACTGCACTCCCGGGCCACAGAAAGAGCTGGACAGGAAGAGGAGCAACCCAGACAGAATCCGGCGCCCCGACTGGGACTAGAACCCGGTGTGCAGGCGCCACAGGTGGAGGATTAGCCTAGTGAGCTGCGGCGCCGGCCTAATGTGCTGATTTTCATGTTAGCCCAGTACTACTTAGGTTAAACAGCTGACTTGAAGATGGGGTGTATGGAGCAGTGGATTGGCTTACTTTGGAACATGGAATATGGGGAAAAATTTTCAACCTTTTTTTTTTTTTTTTCAATGATGTCTCAACTCCTGCAGTGCAGAATTTGGAAATTACTTATTTTAGTGGACTTGACTTCACTCAGGTAACTTATCCCATGAGACTCTAATTTTCTTCATTGTTAAAAACCTACTACATATGCTGGGCATATATCTAGGTCTTAGTTAAAGACCAGTTAGGTTCCTATTCCCACCAACATATCCTCGTATGGCCTTCATCCCATCCTCCCGAAAGAGGAGAAATAAGGAAAAGTATGAGGGGGGAAAACGAAGTGGTTGCTGGTGGAAAATGCAGGCTAGTTTGCTCTTTTCCTATTCTGGGATAAAGACTGAAAGATTCTTGACTGTTTGGGGTACAGTTGGGGGAGACTCTTTACTTATTATGCCCTGTGTCCAAGTCCTCATGTTTGCCTGGCTACTTACCTTTCTGAACATGAACAATCAAGCCAGTACTGCACGCCTTCGTAAGACAGCTCAAACTTACAAGCCTTCTGTTGAAGGGACACAGAGCGAGGCAATTTCCTTACACAGGCGTTTATCATATATTTCTTTATCACATCAGACCCAATGGGAGGAGATCAGACAACTTCCGTCTCTTCCAAAACAGTGTGGGCTTGCTGTTCACCCACTAAGCAAGGGGCACGAACACAGCGCGCTTCCATTTTTATTGTCCCTGTTCAATGACACTGTCTCTGGCAGTGCTGTAGATGCAGCGCATTGGGAGTTAGGAGAGCCTCGGTGGATCTAATTGTTTTTCAAAAATGTATGCGCGTCATCCTCCAGGGTTTCCTTCTGGCTACCCCTTCCTGTTCCTGGCACAGGGTCCCTCAGTTTCTCCTGTGCTTGAACCTTACTAGTCCGAGGGAAGATTGTTTGCTGAGATGCAGAACAGGAAGAAGTTTTTAGCTCCCAAAAATGGTCTGGTGAGAACAATTGCTGTGCCGCGATCTTGTCCTCTAGGTCGATGGTGGGGGTACAGCTTATCTCTGTGTTTGTTTCCGAGGGCTTTGGCATGATGTTTATAATCTCATATGGAGCATTTGAAGAACTGCTGTCTGTTTTATAACAGGCCGTGCTGAAAGGGATAGCACAGAACACAAGGTCTGCGGGTAGCAGCTTGAACTCATTGGCTGGCCGGGTAATCACGAACCTGTAAGAGAAGCCAGGGATGAATTGTGAGCTGCTGAAGCTGGGCTTGGGTGGCCACAGGCCCTGGCAACACCAGGAGGTCATTCTGCTGGGCTGAAACAGGGAACGCCTGTGGGTTCTCCATAAATAGTGACTCTCTCTGGCACCGTGGGTTAGGAGAGGCCCTAGAGTGGGAATTAGCAGGCTGCTCTTCCTCTCTGTCTTTGCATCCAGACACTAGTTGTGACATCTCCCTTATTTGAGCCTTTCTGCCCTCATTGGTGTAATGGAAGGACAGGATAAGACTGTGGTACCTGTTTTTAGGACACACTCATGAATTTAATGGACACATTAAATTCTTTTTAAAACACGGTTCTCAGTGCAAGACTGACCTTCCTGCATTGAATAATCTACCCACTTTTGTCTTGCCCACTCTGTCCTCTGTAACTACTATATTAAAAACAAGATCCACTATAATCACATATTCTCTTTAAAGCAGAAATGGTACTTCACTGAGATCTTCTCAGGTACCAGACATCTTCATAAAGCTCATGGAAGATGGGTATTTTGAAAAAAAAGGCGTGGGTTTCCAAACTGTTGTACCAAAATAAATCTATTTTTTTAAATTACATTTTCCATGAACCTGTTGAAGTACCCTCATTTAAGTTGCATATTCTCCCAATGGTCATGTTCTGCAGGCTTTCCAGAGGTACTGGTGGCAAAGGACAGAGTATAAACTTCAGGGAGAGAGGGAGAGAGAGCAAGAGAGAAATGGGGAGTGAGAGCAATAGCGATATATATATATATATATATATATATATACACATACATATATATACACACACACACACACACACACATATATATATATATACACATATGGAGAGAGAGAGAGAGAGAATATTGATTACTCATGCTTCCTGGTGTTGCTTCCAGAACATCACTTCTCCCCCACTGCCTTCACGGTGAGTTCTATAAAGCCATAAACTCCCTCCTGATTCTTCAGTGTCATTTGTAGGCTCCATGTTTACTTGGGTAATTTGGAACTTGGGGTCCACGTTCTTTCAGACTCCAGTGCCACTGTCAGCTTATGCACCTGCAATATATCTGCAGTTTATGACCCTACCATCAAGACACGTCTCCATGATGTCAGCTACCCAGTGGTCTTTATCTCCAAACAGGTTGCCTGGCCACGTCCTGGATGTCAAAGTTTGCTGACTCTGTATCTCCTCAACCATCTTAAGCTCCAGTCAATCACTCTTTGACCACAGCTTCCCAATGTTCTTCCTCTCTTGTTGCCTTACTCTGAGTTCATCTACTCTTTAACTTCATCAGGATTTCCAATCTTTGATCCTTCACTTTACAGTCTAGCCTTGCTTCACAAATCCCCAGTAAGCCTTCTCTTCCACTCCTTTTAACACTTGATCTAAACATTTAGCTCTCTCTCAACTCCTTGTGATATTTCTTCCATCTTCTCTCCGAGCAATGGCTAAGTGCGGAGAAATCCTGGTGCTAAATAAAAACTCACACAAGCACACCTAGAGCCATAGCTACCTTAGCATCTTTTCTTTGCACCCTTGTCTCCTTTTATGAGCAGAAAAGTGCTTTTCTCCTATTCAAGACCACTTCACTTTGAGTAATTTGGCTTCCATCTCCTTTCTCCTGGAACAAGTTCCATCAGTCCATTTCCACTCTATCAATTTTAATTTCTCCTTTTCTCCTAAATGCTGTCCATCTCCACTGTGAGATTCTTAGCTTGGACCCGTGTGTCTCTTGACTGCCCCTTCTCCTCTCCTCCCACCCTCTTCTCCATTTCCTCTGTCTTCCTTGCTGCTGATCTTTCTATAAATTTGAACATATCACTCACATGATTTATAGGCACAAAGTGCAGTGGCTAGGAAGAAAAATGCACCCCACGGTCCAGCCAAGTCCAACAAATCCAGCAGAACGCAAGGAAGACTTTCTAATGATGTTGACAGTGGCTTCCAACTTCAGAAGGTTGCACGGGCATGGATGAAGGGTAAGTTACAAAAGAATTTGGATTTAAAATCTAGGTCTACATTTCAGTTTTCACAGGGGACAGAGACTCTATTGCCTTTTGCATTGGGGTTCTTGTTTATGCCCTGTATCATTATTAATTTCATTTGTGCCCTTCCTTGCAACTGTGTACTCCAGGCTCTGGACTTCTCTTTCACAATGAATAAGGTAATTCTGGTTGCCGTGCTTGCGTGAGTGAGTTTCCAAACTGGCGTACTCCCCTTTTGTTTTCCGGGTTCCGTTCCTCTTCCTCTATCAGGCGATATAAACCAACACACAGGATTCCCAGATTATCTAATGTGCCGCAGAATAGCTGTCCAAAGGTTTCTCTTGGCTGTGGAGAGAAGAGAAAAACCAATGTCTGCTGGGTACTTAGGTCCAGCAATAACAAGCACTTACCTGAGTGTCATTGGCTTTTCCAGGAGGTAGACATTTGGGAGACTTCAAAACCATTTCCTAAAAGCTTCAATGTGGCCATGTCAGTTGGGGAAGTGACATAGAACTTGCCCTTTGTATGGGCAGCACGTGTTAAGACACACACTGGGCACAGAGACCTGGAAGAGTGGGCTCCTTGTGAGGGGCCTTCTGATATTGTTGTTATGGACCAACAAAGCTTGTTTCCTTGTAAAGACCTTCCGTTAACAATACATACAACAGCTGGGTGCAGTGTCAAACGAGGCTCAACTGGAAGCCATGCTGACAATGAAGTTACGCATTCCAGTTTAGATTCTACTCGGATTCCCAAATGCCTAGATGTCCTAGTGCAATTTCTCAAAATTGCTGTCTTCTCCATTACTATAATATACTCTTCACCAGCTCTATGGGCTAACAAAACTCAAGCATTTTCTACTGGTTAGCCCAGTCAGACACTTTGAGCCAAGCACAGAATCCTTTTGCCTAATTTCAGCTGACCTGATCAGATTTCTCTAACATTTCAGATATGGGGAAAGTGAGAAGGCCTCTGTCAGACTTCAGCAAATGGACCCCTGCTCTGAAACTGGTTAACAACGTGGCCTCAAGTGGGTCCCTGCTTTTCTGGGTTTCAGATTCTTGATCTGTTAAATGTCATCAGTAACAGTGCCTGCCCTTTAAGTCTTTAGCTAGACCAAGTGAGAGAAACTAGACAGGCACAAGGAAAATAGCCAATAAATATTAGCATTGCAATCATTATAAATGTATTTATCAGGGTACAAAGTCATTGAGTGTCTTTGTTATACTGCTATAACAGAATGCTTGAGAGCGAGTAATGTATACAAAACAGAACTATTTCTTTTTTTTTTCTTTTTTTTTTCTTTTTTTTTTTTTTTGACAGGCAGAGTGGACAGTGAGAGAGAGAGACAGAGAGAAAGGTCTTCCTTTTTGCCGTTGGTTCACCCTCCAATGGCCGCTGCGGCCAGCGCATCTTGCTGATCCGAAGCCAGGAGCCAGGTGCTTCTCCTGGTCTCCCATGCGAGTGCAGGGCCCAGGGACTTGGGCCATCCTCCACTGCACTCCCGGGCCACAGCAGAGAGCTGGCCTGGAAGAGGGGCAACCGGGACAGAATCCGGCGCCCCCACTGGGACTAGAACCCGGTGTGCCAGCGCTGCTAGGCGGAGGATTAGCCTGTTAAGCCATGGTGCTGGCCACAAAACAGAACTATTTCTTACAGTTTTGGAGGCTGACAAGTCCAAGGTTAAATGGTCTTGTTATATCAAGGCAGAAGGGCAAGAAAAGCATGAGAGAGACACACACACACACACACACAGAGAGAGAGAGAGAGAGAGAGAGAGAGAGAGAGAGAGAGAGAGAGAGAAGGGGCCCAGACTCATCATTAATCCTGAATCAACTCCAGTAATAACTAATCCACTTCCAAGATAACAACATTAATCCATTCAACAGAACTGAATCCTCACGACCAAATTATCTCTTGAAGATCCCGGCTCTCAAAACTATTGCATTGAGGATTAAGTTTCTAGCACATGAAATTTGGGGACTACATTGAAACCATATTATTGAGCCTCTCTGATGTTTACTGCAGAAAGATAGGGATAATAACAACTGCTTTATTTACCTTGTGGGGTTGTTGTAAAAAGTGAACATAAACTGTGAAAATATATGGGTGAATTGTAGCATTCTATGAACATAATATAGTGAACTATAAAATACTTTATACATTATTAATTATTATTTCTGTGCTATAGGCCACCTAAGAACCCAGATAGTTTGGACTGTTTTCAGAAACTCAGGGAGGGGAGGAATGGGAAACTGCATTATGATAAGAGTAGACTCACTTCAATATCTGATAAAATGGTTTGGTCTAAGGACAGAAGCCCCAGCTTACACCGCGATCTTCCAGAGAAGAATGTAGTACAACTGTCGGCCAACTCAGAGAACTTATCCTTATCCAAGTGTTGCTCCAGCTGAGAACATATCCCTCCTGTCACCAGCATCTGAAGTAGTTCCAGGACGTGGTAGTTGTAGAAGGCCTGGAAAGCAAGGAGAAGCTGGGTTCACGGTCAGAAGAGCCAGTGTGTGAATGGTGGAGGGGCAGAAGTTTGGACACTGAGTGGGCACCACTGTTGGGAATGAACCTGATGGTACAGAGCAGTGTGTCTTGTTATCGTTATCAAAGTCAAATACAAGTTGGCAGTTTGAGTAGGGTTTTGGGTTAGGCAAAGTGAAGAACACAGCGCTGACCCAGTTCCTGGTCTCTTGGTGCTTATACTGTGCAACAAGAGGAATGTGTATAGTGATTCTGACATCAAGGATCCCCGTCTTCCAAACATGACCAGAGAAGCACGCTGGGCCACAGGTACCCTAGTAACCATCAATATATAGAAACACATATGTTTGGTGAGACTTCCTATAGATCTTTGCCTTGTGGGACAATGGATCTTATTGTCATCTCTACTTGAGTGTTTTGGGTGTGATTAATTCATGTATTCATTTTTGATTGTGACCAATTCGAGGACAGGTATTGGCTGAGGTCTTATTAACAGCTGGATTTCCCCTAGTTCTTATTGTGTATTTCAGAAATTGTGAGTGCTGAATAAATAAATGAATGGAGTCTTAGAATCTTTGACATCAAAAAGAAACCAGAAGGCGACATGTGGGCCTAATTCTTATTGTGAAACAAGCTTCACATTGGATAATCTTACCTGTTTTCACAAATTCCTTTTTCCCAGGGTTTGTATCACAATCAGTATAGACTGGGCATTCACACACATGCAAATGCCACTGAAATATACCCATTGCCTTTTCTCAGTACTTACAATATACAGTACTTACCATGTTCTGCTCCTTGCCTTATCTAAATCAGACTTTTACTGTAGTTGAAATGAGAAATTCTATGTTGTATGCGTACAGTGGGACTTATCTCCCCAAAAGTCATGCAGATGCCTTCATACTGATGGCTGATTGGCTAAGAATGGAGACTCAGTCTAATTATGGAGACTAAGAGGAGGGCTGGGGGGGAGGGGGTTCAGTTTGTCCAAAAATGGGGCACCTGATCCTGAATGGCAATCTCCCAGCTGTGATCGGAAATGAACTCTTTCATTCTCAAGAAGTTCCCTTAAATATTTTAGTTAAACTAATGCAAATGGATCTAATACCTATGTTTATGCATTGGTTGCCTGTAGAAAAAAATATTTTCTTATAGTAAGGAGTGGAAATGTCATCAATTGTTATTATTCTAGAAATTTATCCTTCCTTTTGTCTACTTTCAAACTCAGGCACTCATCTTATAAAGCCTCAACCATTATAGGGATCTCTTTACTAGTTTTCCCCCTTGTTTTTCTTTTCATTTGCAATCCATTGTTTGTGATATTTCCAGAGCGATTCTCTAGAAATGCAAATCATATCACGCCCTCTACCTCCTCATAGCTTTAGTGTCATCAGCTGCTATAGAACCAAACCAGCTTCCTTGCTGTGGCCTTCTAAGGCCTCATGATCTGACACAACCTCCCTTTCCAAGCTCACCGCTTGCATGAGCTGTTCCCTTGCAGAGCACGCTGGTCTACTTGGGACTGCTCAGGCGAGACTTTTACTCCTTTATGCTTTTGCTTAGGAACAGCTGGTTGATCCCTCATTGACCTGGTGGCTTCCTTGGGCCTCCTCATCAGCAGGAAATTTTCTTTTCTTTGTGATCCCCTGGCCACTGGCTTTTAGTCTACTTCATTCTGTTTTCTGCTGGAGTGAGTTGTTTATCTGGAACACACTTGGGTTTGAATATCGGACTGTGCCTTCCAACCTGAGTACCTTTGAGCAATTCATATATATTTATCTCGGGAACAATTTTATCCATTGACACAGTAATGCCCAGGTATCTTTGTTTGCAGGATTAAATGACATACAATGCACACCTCACCAAATTCTATCCCTTTATCATGATTCTCTTGCAGCTAGGTCATCTGGAATGATGTTAATGAGTGCATATTTCTGGGATCTTAGATTTTTGGATCCAAGAATATGGATAGAAGAATAAAGTAGGAATTGAGAAGCACCACAGGGCAGGCATTCAGCACAGCAGCTTGGGTCTCTACTTGGGACACTTGCACCTGGTTCAAGTCCTTGCTACTCTGCTTCTGATTCAGGTTCCCGCTGACATGCACCCTGGGTCCCTATCATCCATGTGGGATTGAGTTTCAGGCTCTTAGCTTTGGCCTTGCCCAGCCCTGGTTGGTGCAGGCATTTTGGGGAGTGAATCAACAGATGGAAGACCTCCCTGTCTGTTGCTCTTTCAAATAAAATGAAAATAAATATGATTTTTTATAAAGCGCACGTGGTTATTCGTACCCTAATAATCCCCAGAACAGACAAAACAGTGCTTCCTTAAAACCATGAGCTCGTTCTGAAGGTGGACTTTGTCTCCTTAACATTCAAGCCCTCACTAGCTCTTTAGCAAGCAGGTGTTTGGGATCTGTAAGAATACTGACTGCAACAGGCAGGTATTCTAACAAATACACAAATACTGCTTAAACACAGAGGCAATGGGGACAAGTTGACCTAAGAAATAATATGAGAATATTTTCAAAACTTCATAGAAAATGGGTTTAAAACATAAGTTTGTTTGGGCTCAAAACATTTTTGAAATCCATGCATGATCTTTTTCCTAATACATGTTTACTTAGAATTTTTTATGACAAAAAATGCATGGGCTTTAAAACTAGGGCACCAAAATAAACTTATCTTTTCAATTCCATCTTTCACCAGCTTTTTAAAGTGCTCTTCTATAATTTATGTGAATGAAGAGACAATAAAAAGAACGCCTATACTATTTTTCAGATTAAAAGATGACCTACATCCTTTTGCATCTCCTGAGTGATTCCTCCACCCTATGCTGCTGCTCCTTTGTTCCAGCCCAGAACCATCCAGGAGGGTGTGTATGGAATCAGCCTTGACATCCAGTGGGACCAGAGGATGCAAATCCAGGGTGAGCCACAATCCGTTTAAGAACATGTGGCCATCATATAGAGTGATCAAACATAATACTGTTAGAATAATTCTCCACTGATTAAAGAAAAGGCGTAAATTCTAGGGTTATCCTGATGTCAATGGCTCTGGGCAAACATGTGCTTTACATATTTAACTGAGAGGCTTAGCTTTGGGATATATCATTTCTTCAGTTTTGACATCAAAAGGATTGTGATTCTATAAGGAGGAAAATAATGGGATTTGTGTGTCACCCTTGTTCTGTGAGCTCATCTCCTGGTCTTATTATTTGGAGTCCTTTGGCATTGACCTTTCTCAGCCTCTCTTTCTTTCTTTTCTTTTCCCTCCTCTCTCTTCTTCTTCTTCTTTTTTTTTTTTTCTCTCTCAAGAAAAGCTGCAAGTGGAAATGTGCTTGAAATGTTTCCAGACTTCTAAATTTGGACAGTGTTTCTAATGTTACACTCGCTAGGATTTGGACTTTCAATGTTAGAAAATGTTGCAGGCACAATGTTTTAACTACGATAAAGCTTGAGTTCTCGTTTCTGACAAAGAACATCGCCTAATAGTACGGTTGCTAATATCCTAGACACCTATTGCCTTTTATTTCCAAGCATCTGAGAAGGCCCTAAGAGCAAACATTTTTGGGGAAACACTTCCAGTTCAGAGTGAACTGCCCAGCAGAGTGACCTAGAGAACGTCCCGTTACACGCAGGTCTCAATTTTCTCCCAAGTAAAGGAACACACTCCCTAAGTTCCTGATTGTTTCTGAAGCTCTTGTTGTAAAGCCAAACGGGAGTCTTTCACGGGGCCTGTCTGCCTCATATTTTAATTTTTATGGCATTGAACTGCCAAAGGAGTAAAAGTGAGTCTAAATTATACCTCACAGGCATATTTCTCCCACTGGGAGTTGGGGAGGGGAGTCTACAGAGGTACACGGGGGTATATTTGCAATCAGTCTAATGTTTGCTGTACCAGGATATTTGGAGGGAAAGTCTATCATTTTACATTAAAAAAAAAATCATGGATCTACCCCATTGACAAAATTTTAAAAATTGCATGAAAATGTAAAACACCATCTCAGTGTTTTTTTTGTTTGTTTGTTTTTGTTTTTGTTTTTTTGACAGGCAGTGTGGACAGTGAGAGAGAGACAGAGAGAAAGGTCTTCCTTTACCGTTGGTTCACCCTCCCATGGCCACTGTGGCTGACGCACTGTGGCTGGCGCACTGTGCTGATCTGAAGCCAGGAGCCAGGTGCTTCTCCTGGTCTCCCATGGGGTGCAGGGCCCAAGCACTTGGGCCATCCTCCACTGCACTCCCGGGCCACAGCAGAGAGCTGGTCTGAAAGAGGGGCAACCGGGACAGAATCCGGTGCCCCGACTAGGACTAGAACCCGGGGTACCGGCGCCGCAGGTGGAGGATTAGCCTAGTGAGCCGCGGTGCCGGCCCTCAGTGTTTCTAAGCACTGACAAGTTCAAAGCGCACTGCTGTGTGCTTTGCTGACTCTGGGACCTGCACGTTCGTTCTCCACGGAGTTTGTTAGGGGTGATGGGGAGGGAATGGTGACAGAGCACTAGGTCTGGGAAGGAAGACAGCCCATAAATATTAGGAATAGTGTTCCCCAGGATGGAAGTCAAGGTGGGTGCAGCGTTAGCCCCTTTCCTTGAGGGAGCCTGCTCTGAACACCTCTGATCCCAGCCTTGCTCTTCTGTGTGGTGTGGGCACGGGGGAACCAGCATTTTGAGTCCCAGCCCCACGCTGTGCAGCAACAGGACACGGAGCTCCTGTTATGTTGCCTTGAGCCGCAGTCACAAGAGCCAACCCTGGAGGATGCTCACTGGGGGGCCCTGTCGGAGGGTGAAAGGCAGGCAGAATGGGGTGGAATGACTGGCTCTCACCGTCCCCAAGGGAGTTCTGAGTTGAGGTCAGCAACCTGTCTCAGCACAGAGGGCAACAGGATGCTGCTTATGTCACATCTCTCTCCTGGTTATAGATTCTAACTTCCAGGGAAGCCGTTTTCAAAATCTTCACAATGGAACATTTTCTTCCAGTCCAATCTCCTGCGGGTGCCTCAGATAGGACACGGATGCAAGAAGAGTTGCTCGGATCAGGACGAGGGATGTTGGAGGAGGAGGAGCACCGTGTGCTGGGCACATCCTGTCTCCTCTCTGTCCTCAGCAGCCCCGAGCACTCTGAGCCGTGGGTTCTCTGTGTTGGAAAAGTGCTGTGTGGGAAGGAAGTTGGGGATCACAGACATAGGTGCCTGGGGAAGACAAATGACCGGTGGTCCTGAAGTCTAAGTCTGGAATCCCTGACGGTTGCGTCTGAAAACCAACTCGAGATCTGTAAGTGGTGTGGCTTTTGGCAGGTGTTTTGCCCCCCTAGGCCTCAGTCTATCTGTAAAAGAGGAATGTTCTCCTAACTGGGTGGAGAGGAGAATTAAACAAGGCAATGTCGGTAGCTCTCTTGGCAATGCCCTTGGCACAAGGTAAGTGCTGGAACTATGTTGTTATTTCCTCTATGGCAGATATTGCTGCTACTGTTACTGATACTATCTCAACAACAGAAATTGGTGGACTAAGTTACCTGGAGGTCTGTATTGGGAAAGACTCAACTGTGGTGTCCAGTGATGCTTGCTGTGAGCCTGTGATAGAGATCATAGCTGGGGGGGGGGGGCGTTACTGCCACCCTAACTTCATGGAGAGTTGGAGGTCTTTGCCTTCCTCCCAACCCTTGGCAAGGTTCAGCGTGCATGGAGAAGAGAACTGAGTGTTTGTGAACATATCCTGGAGCCACCCCAGGGACTCCAGGGGTTGTGGTAGAAAATGATCAATGTTCTCAGGTAGGGCTACTTCCAGGAGTTAAGACGGGGGGACAGCCAAGAACAAATGGAAGAGACAGATAATGGAATTAGAGGCTCAGGCCCGACCTTGGGTTCTCTCTTTCCATATGGATGGTATAACAGGAAGCCCCCATGCTTAGAAGGCTTGTAGGACAGGCCCAGGGAAAGAGGGAACAACAGTGGGCAGCATTCACTGGTTGTTTGCAATGGTCTGGTTCTGCTCCCCCTTTCAGTAGCATTAACCTGTGTGCATTTTGCTGCATTCCTCCTCATTAACAATTCAACAGCTGGAACAGAAGGCCACTGGGGCAGGGAGAGATTTACGGGTTCAAGCGGGCCCCTTCTCTTAGAGGCTGCCGTTTTCCCTGACACTGGGTTGCCATTCCCAGCCCTGATTCAGTGGACCAAGTGCTGCTCCTAAATCAGCCCTTTATCAGGGTTCATTAAGGGCAAGCTGTTGGTCCACTGGGGGTTACAACCTCATGGAACAACCCCTCTATGGGACCACACCATGTGGTCTTGTTTCTACTCAACAGTCGTCACGAGAGGGGCTCAGAACAGACTCTTGAGACTTTATGTAGCTCATTTTTGTTTTTCAGCTAAAAAGCCCCTCTTCCACTGAGCAGAGGCCATTAATATAATACGCAGCCCTGCTCCGACCGCCCAAGGCCAAGATCCCACTCAGCGGACACCTAGTTCAGGACTCTTATGACTAAGCTTGTGTTTCCTGTGCTGGTTTATTAAGTGTGCTCATTTGTTTTTATTTCTACTCTTTCAGTGTTTCTCTGCCCTGCCTGATTGGTTTGAATGTGTCCTTCTTGGGGCCGGTGCTGTGGCGCAGCAGGTTAATGCCCTGGCCTGAAATGCCGGCATCCCATATTGGCGCCGGTTCTAGTCCCGGCTGCTCCACTTCTGATCCAGCTCTCTGTTATGGCCAAGGAAAGCAGTAGAAGATGGCCCAAGTCCTTGGGCCCCTGCACCCGCATGGGAGACCCGGAAAAAGCTCCTGGTTCCTGGCTTCGGATTGGCACAGCTCCAGCCATTGTGGCCAACTGGGGAGTGAACCAGTGGATGGAAGACCTCTCTCTCTCTCTCTCTCTCTCTCTCTCTCTCCCCATGCCTCTCCTCTCTCTGTGTAACCCTGATTCTCAAATAAATAAATTTTTAAAAAATAAAGAATGTGTCCCTTTCTCAAAGTTTATGTTGAAAAACCTAACCCCCAGTGCCATGCTGTGAGAGATGGGACCTGGAAGAGGGTAGGTTCTGAGGGCAGGCCCTCCTGAATGAATGAATGCCCGTATCTTGGGAGTGGGTGAGTTATCACGGGAGCGGGGTCCTGAGTGAAAGGCTAGTGCAATATTGACTCTCTCCTTTCTGTGTCTCTCCCTTGCCTTCTCGCCTTCTGCCATGGGATGAGCCAACACCAGGCCCTTCCCAGACGCTGAGCAGCCCTGGTGCCATGCCCTGGGACATTCAAGCCTGCAGGAGGATGAGCCAAACAATCTCCTGTTGTTTGCAAAATTCCCAGTCTCAGCTATGGCAACATTGAACAGACCAAGACACTGCCCTTCCGACCAACTCCAAAATGGAATCTGCGGTTTTGTTCCTGCCTGTACAGGCAGGTGTGGTTTAATTAAGTCTCAAGTTTAATTTAAGGCGTGAAGCTACCTGCCACTGAAGAGAGCTGGGGCCTTAAACCCATCTCAACTGTATCCTGTAGACAGATTAAGATCACCACAAGTCACCCTCTGCCTGAAACCCATCCTTGATTCCAGGCCAGCTAATTGACCTATCAATGACAGTGATGCAGCCACCTTCTCAGCCAAGTAACCTGACTTGACTCCCTCTAGTGCATCGCTTTCTGCTGTGGCCAAGGCTGCGTGCTGTTTAACCCTTTAGGAAGTCTGTAGTCTACCAACTTGTTTAACGTCAACTCTCCCTGAAGTAGAGCTGTGTGTCTGACAGCTCAGTGGAGATCCCTCCCCCATGGCTTACAGAGATACAGCCCAGAGCTGCAGAGCCACCTGAGCATATAAATGGCATTGAGGCCACAAGCCAGATGCGTGTGCCCCAGCCACACTCCCCTTAGTATGTACACTGTGCCCAAGGCACCCATACCGTGTAGGAATGAGGTCTTTTCTACATGGGGTTCCAGAAGACAGCAAATTTATCAGCTTGTGCTCAGACCTTTGTTAATTTACATACCTACATGTTCATATTCCATCATTTTGCAACCCTTCCTTTGAACAATCTGGGTAGGAAGAGAAGGAAAGGTGTTGGTTCACATGGATTTTCTTTCAGGAATTCTTGTGGTCATTCACAAATGGTTACATGTGGATTATTCGGGTGTAGGCAAATCCAGATTCTTTCAACACCCTGGGTTTGCTGCTACCTCGCAGCCTCTTGGGTATTTCTTCTCTAAGGGGCCTGCATGGCCTACCTCGCCCTCTGACCCCGAGCTTCACTCACAGGTTGCTTCTCCTGGTTGGGTATTGAAACCTGCAACAGCTTGACCCAGCCCTACATTTCCCATCGCACATTTCCTTAGCCCTGTGACTGGATGTTAGTTAGCGTGTTCCTGTCAATCTCCTCCCCTTGGTGCAAACTCCACCTGGTGGAGAGGTCTGCTTGTCACCACTGTGACTCTTGTGCAGAGCAGGGGTTCAATAGATACCTGTAGGAGGAGGAGTTACTTCTACTCATGGGAATTCTGTAGTGAATGCAGGAAGTCTGCTTAGCGGCTAAAGATTCTGAAAACAAAAGAGCAACCATGAAGTCCAAAATGTTCCACATTAGAGGGGCAACCTGGAGGGAGATTTGACTTTGCTGTGGCCCCCAGGGTCCCCTTATGGCCAGTTTCAGCAGGAGCTGTTGGGTGACTCCAGGCAGCAGAGAGTGCATATCCTCTAGGCTCCAATGCCAAGGGCCCACTCTGCCGATGCACACTTGAAGCTGAAGGGCCAGCTCTCTTTTCTCCTGGCTTCAACCACGCTGGCTCCAGGGATCTCAAGGTTTTAATCTGGAAAATGTGAAATCTCTATTTCTCTCACCACACAGCTGGGCATGCAGATGAAATGAAGTGCACGAATGAGGTTTATTTTTGTAAGTCCAAGAGAACTTAGACAGGTGAGGTGTTATCACCTTGGACCCAGCTCTAACCCATCCACTCACCACTTTACACAGGACTTGGTTTGGAAAATCTTGGCCTCAGCCACACTTACCGTGGCCAGGAGGGAATCGAGGAAGTTGCCAGAAAACACGGTGCCTGTGGAGAAGGAAGTGCTGAGATGCAGGTTGGTTTCCTTGAGGCTCCCCTCCAGTCTGCCAAGCTGTTCGATAAAGTGGATGTTGGAAGGATTTTCTGCAAGGCAGAAAGCAAAGAGGAAAGACATGGAGGCTTGAGAATACAGAGACGTTCACAAACGGAAGGCCAGAGGTGTCTCCTTTGGGTCTCTATGGGATCTACTCCTATTTTAGGACATTTTTTTTCTTTTCCAAGAATCTTCCTTCCCTAAAGACATGTATCCACCTGGTGTCCCTTCATCATCAAAGGGACATTCTTCTACCACAGGCTCAAGTTTCTCCAGACAAGTGTTCTGATTGTCCCTTTTATGTGAAGATGCTTCAAACACTTTGTGGGAGAACCAAATGAAAAGGTGAGTTTATTTTGGTGCTGAAGCTTTTTGAAATTCATGCACAACTTTTTTAAAGTATACAATCTCCATGATTATAGACTGATTGTATAGTTTATCTTTCAAAACAGGACACTTTTGGGGCCGGTGCTATGGCACAATGGGTAAAGCTCCCACCTGCAGTGCAGTTATCCCATATGGGCACCAGTTCGAGTCCTTGCTGCTCCACTTCTGATCCAGCTCTCTGCTATGGTCTGGGAAAGCAGTGGAAGATGGCCCAAGTCCTTGGGCCTCTGCACCCACATGGGAGACCAGGAAGAAGCACCTCACTCTTTGCTTTAGATCGGTGCAGCTCTGGCCATTGCGGCCATTTGGGGAGTGAACCAGCGGATGGAAGACCTCTCTCTCTCTCTCTCTCTCTCTCTGCCTCTCTGTGTAACTCTGACTTTTAAATAACATAAATCTTTAAAAAAAAAAAAAGGACACTTTTGAAAGTTGAAGGGGGTACTCTCAATAACTATACTAGGGCAATAGGCACAAATAGGAATCTATGGTCATCCTATTTACAGTCTCTCCCTGCAATATCATGCCATACTGTGTTATCCACTTGATGCTTAGAGTTATCTGAGTCCAGAGTGAGTGAGAGTAGTTCTGTCAATCACCTGGGGATATTGTTACCAGGCAAATTCTGACTCATTCGGCTTAGTTTGGGGCCTGAGAGCCCACATATCTAGCAAGCTCCCAGAGGCTGGTGATGCTGTTGACTCATGGTCCACACTTTGAGTAGCAAGGTTTACAGGATCATCCTAACTGAGGCCACTGTAGAGAGAGTCAAGTTTTCCATTTGTATTATCTATCTGGCTCCAGGCTGCAATTCGCACTCCAATAGGTGGGCTCTGCACATGAACACAACTGGTCATTGTGGGGAGTGAGATGGGAGGCACTGGCTGCCTGCCTCCCTGGACTATTGTTTCAAAAATATGTGTCCAAATAGAGAACAGCAACTGAAAGATAGAGATGCTGTCTGCCCTGCTCGCCCTTCAGAGCTAAGAGAATGCATGCTTATTGCCTGTTACAGAAGATTCTCATTTCCGAAACTCAGTTCCTTATCTGTAAACTCTGGGCAAGTTCTCTCTTAGCTCTTCTTTATGTCAGCCTTTGGGAAGCAGCACTTGAGGATCTAGCACCAAAATGAGGATGCTCTGCTACTGTGGGTAATAAAAAAAAGTTGTTTTTTTTTTTTTTTCTCTCTGACCCTGGGGGCTTCGTCTTCTGGCCAGCATCCACGAGACTTGTGGTTAACTACTTGATTTTGAAGTAGAATAAAGACGTCAACAGCTCACAGATCTTGACATTGCAGTTCTTGATACTATAGATCAAAACAAATCCACTGGACATACAGCTCAGAAGGCGTTTTCACTAAGAATGGATTATTCCCTAATCCCTTAAATTGTTCCTTAATAAATGTGGGGGAAGTGACAGACTAGTGGTATTAATGAATCATTTTCTCCCAAGGACAGCTATATGATTTATAAAAAATGAACAAGATGTGACTAATTCCAACCCACCTCTCCTATGCACTCCCACTTTCCTATCCGTGCGTCACCAACCTTCAACATTCACGAAACTCCGTCCGAATCTTGCTGTGTCATCCTACACCAGTGGCCTCTGCTTTTCCAGTCATTTTCCTGCAGGCCCTGGTATGTTCTGTTCCAAAGTGCTGGCAGGCAAGCTTGCAGCTGCCATGTCAGTATGACCCTGTCCAGTCAGTCAAAGAACAAGTAGTTGAGCTAATTGGCAGGTGAACTGTCAGGCAAATTTGACAAAGGCTGCCTGCTGCCAAAAAGTCTTTGGTTGAACTAAGCCTGGAAGCCCCAAGAGAGTGACCAGATGTTCCTCTGGGCCAGGAGGCAGTTAGCTGATCTCCTCCTAACCATTCTAATGAACAGTTTTCTTCTACTTAACATACTGAGTGTATATATGAAACTTAGGAGCTAGACATGGCCTGAAAGGGAAGAAAAAAATATGTATAAATAAAATCTGAAGCTGGAAGCTACAAGGTTGGGAGGTTGTGGCCAGGATCCAGGGGTCTGAGATGTTCCAAGGTGAATTTGAGGAGCCTCTGCCACAGGATCCAGAGCAACCAAGCTGTGGTCCCACCTGCTACACTGTCACCCCCAGCTCCTGCGGTGTTGGGATCTGCGGATTCCTCTCCAAGTGTCCATCATTCATTTCCAGGACTAATCTATCTCTTCATCTAGTTTGATATACGTCCCACTCAGATTAGATGTTCTAAATCATAAAATGTCCATGAAGCATTTTTCTCTATTACAGCATCAAGTCAAATCACACACCCAGGACTAGCTTTGGAGATCATGTTTGAGTTGTTCAGTCTGTGCTAAAAAAAGACAACACAATGCTGTTCTGTGGTGTCTTCTCCTTTCTCCTCCATTATTGGCAGTAATGAATCCCCACGGGCCTTAATGAGCCTCCAACATCCCCCCTCATGTACAGGGGCAGCTTTCCCTGTATCTCCCTACAGAACTTCCAGCTCCTAGAGCCAATGCAGTCTGGGGAAGTTACATGTTCTTGTTCTGTTATTCCTCTCGGGGGCATTTCCATTTTAGAAGAGCACCACTCAGGCTGGGATTGAGACAATGCAAGGGAGACACCTGGAACTCAGGATGGAAAGCCCTCCAGAGCCAGCACCTCCTCGAAGTCTGCCCTCCAAGCTTTGCAGCCCTCCTGGCTCTCTTCCTGGTCTTGGCTCTGGCACTGCTGCAGGAAAGGAGGAGGCTTGGCTGAAAGTCCCATGATGGGGTAGATAAATCAGGATGGGGAGACCCTGTCTGTCAATCTTCAGATCCAAGTCCCCTCCTGCTGCCCACGACTGAGCCAGCTGCTGGTCTCCCTGCCTTTCCTGGTAACAGGAAAGTAGAAAATGTGGTCTCATTTGTACCCCTGACGCCCAGAGCAGCAGGCTGTGCTGGGCAATGCCACTCGTCAAGGAAGACCCCAGGATAAGATCCAGCAATGACGTACAGCTCTCTGGGCTCCATTCTTGTTCTTCTATCCTTTGGATTCTAGAAAGAACCTGACACGAATTATACTTCAGAAAGATTTCTCCCTTGAATTTTGCTCTTGAAACATGACTTACTCAGTTCGGTGAGGATGGGAATTCTTCGGTATTTTGTTTTCCCGTAGTTTTCATTTAAGTCGGTTGCCACCCGCTCTGTAGACAAAACACAAAAATCAAGGAGAAAAGATGAGAAATACATGCACATTGGCTTGCGGAACTTGACAACGAGGTAGAAGAGCACGTAACTTGTTGCTTTATTTTAGCACTGTTCTCTCATGCCCAAATCCCAAAATCTTTTTTATATTTAGAAAAAAAAAATGTATGCTGGTCATGCCTCCGTCCTTGTTGGGGTTATTTACAGGATCCCTGTGGCTCTCAAAATCCAATGATGCTCAAGTCCTTTGCAGGAAAAGTGTAGCATTGGCATCTGATACACATCCTCCAACATAGTTTAAATCATCTCCAGGTTTCTTATAACACCTAACTCAACGGAGATGCTATGTAAACAGTTGATAACGACAAGGAAAAAAACTCTGCGCACCTTCAGTGCAGATGTAACTTTTTTCTCCAACTATTTTTGGTGGTGGTTGGTTGACTCTGTGATTGTGAAACCCATGGATACAGTATTTGAACCTCCTCAGAAGCTCCTTTGGTGAAGTGGCGGGGGGTGGGGTGGGAGTGGGTGTGTGTGCACACGTGTTCGCTAAACAGCACTTCATGTGAACAGCAACGCCGGCCGAGCGCTCTCAGTGGCTACTTGCTGACATCAGCACTAAGAGTTATTATTCCTGGAGGAGCGGTAGCATTGAGTGAGTAACTGCTTTGTCTGACGGCGACTCATATTGCATCAATTTGCTTACAGAACTCTTGGGAAACTGACTGAATCGATGGCAGTGCCCCGGAAGTGCTTTTGGAGGCCCTGTAGCTAGCTTCCGGTTCCGGTGTTATCTGTCTGACCTCGGGGATCCTCCCTGGCTGCAAGGACTGCTTATGCCTTTTTTTTTTTTTTTTTTTTTTTTTTCTGCTGAGAACTGGCTTCCTCCTGCACTTGGTAAGCTGACTTTTGTCTGGAATGCCTTGTACCCTTGGAAAGACTGGAATGGGAGGTCCCTGAGCTCAGTTTATAGATGATTCTCCCTCTTGCTTTCACCCGTGTGAGAGCTGAGGCGCAACCCTAGCCTTAAACAGGGGTTAGTCATGCAGTGACCTGCGAGTGGAACAGCTTCTTAAAGAAACCTGGCAACAGGGTTTGGGTCTCCTTGTTACAACACTAAAAATGTGCAGGGAGGAGGGGAATAGGAAACCAGGTGCCACTAAAAGACACAATTGTCTCAGTGTAAGTTATGTTTTTAAACTGTTGGTTACTCTTGGAATTTTGCAGAGGATGTTATATAACAGGGCGAAAATATCATGCAAGTTCAAAGTCTACTAGCAGCTAAGACTATGTTGCTTTGGAAGAAAAGGAGAGTGTCCTGTGTTTGGTAAGCCAGGTAATTGGTGGGGGAAGGGAGAATAGGAAGGCAAGTGAATGGAGGTGAGCGGATGTTGGGAAGCCTCTCCAGCAGTAGATAAAGGGAGGATGACAGAGAATCCAGAGATGGGGTGAGAGGAACTCAAAGACGGATTCTTTTTTCCAGAAGGAGTGCTGTGCATTGCAAGATATGACACCTCCCCCATCTCCCCAAGAAATGCAAAGGTACTTCAAAGAGTTCATGGACAATGTGTATTAAAAAAAATCTACGTATGGATTTCAATACTCTTTTTGGATCAAAATAAACATCTTTTAATCCCGTTTTCCCACGAGATTTTTGAAGTAGCCTTGTGTTCAGTAAAAGAGCCACTTGTTAGTGCTGAGTAGAGTTGAATATATTTCTAATATCCATCAAAAAACCTAAATCATGGCAATAGGATAGGACCGGAAGCTCCATGTGAAGAGCCCAGTGCATTTGGTTTATGGTTAGAGCCAGCAGTTGCCCCAGGACTTGATAAAACCTTCAGATTTCAATGAGGAAGCAGAAGCCCAGAGGGCTGAGCGGAGCTGCACAGCTCTTTAATAAGGAGACATACCTGGTTCCCTAGATATATGGCTCATCAGTAAATCCCGCACTTAGACTTTGTTCCCTTTAAAGACTCAGATTCCCATACTGCGGGAAGCTAGGGAGAACCGAGATTCTACTTTATCTCCTGAACTCTGCAAGATGCCTTACCTGCTTGTGCTCCCTCCTACCCCTCTTCCCTCTCTTCCTCGCTCCCTCCCTCTTTCCCTACTTCCCTGCCCCTTTCCTCCTTTCCACAGACATTTAAAAAGCACCTGCTCCACCCTAGGATTGTGGACAGCACCTGCCCATCTATATATCACAAGGTGCAAAGAAAAAATATTTCCAGATAGTGATGAGATTCCACGAAATTCATAAACTTTAGGCAGGGTGGGGAACAGCTGGCCTGCAGGCAGTATAGGACCTGCAAGATCCTTTGTTCTCATTCTGCCAAGGCAGCCACAGGTGGGAACTGAAATTTAGTAAGCATAGAGCAGGCTAATTCTTAAGTTGATGGTTCTGTATGTATAACACGAATGATGTTATAAATATTCAAATGACCCTTGGCAGAAGAAATGCTGCCCGCCCCTGCTTTAGGGGCTAAGGACTGAGGAAGGGCAAGTGACTTGAGATAGGATTGAAAGGGAGGTTTCTCGGATCTTGGAAAGGAGTCCTGGGAGATGAGACCAAACCATCCAAGCACAGGGAATCAGATAAGGGAACCAAGACAGGAAAGAGCCAGTGTAGAGAAAAGAATGTAGCAGAAAATCCAAACTCTCTGTTGACCTGCAGTATCCTATAACTACCACAGATCAACATTGCAGGGTTTAAAGTCGGCCGTTGAGATTGTCTGGTACATATCTGTGACTGTAAGAGCAGTAGGCACGGCAGGAGATAAGAATTCTGTGGCTGTCACATCAGCTCTGTGAATTACGTGTAGTTAGATCGCCTTTGAATACAAGGAATTGCAGCTTCACTTCAAGGTCAACATACCTTTTAAATGATGGATGGGGTTTCACACCCTGACTAATACCACATTCAAAGTCCATGCCTTTGCTTTATAGCCCTTTTAAAATGTGTATGTGTGTGTGTGTGTGGGGGGGGGGTGTTATGGTGTAGTGAGTGGGTTAAACCACCAGTTGCAATGCCAGTATCCCATATGGGTGCCAGTTCAAGTCCCTGCTGCTCCACTTCTGATCCAGTTCTTTGCTAATGCACCCAGGAAAGCAGCAGAGAATGGCCCAAGTGCTTGGGGCCTTACAGCCACAGAAACTCTTGGCTCCTGGTTGTGGCCATTTGGGGAGTGAACTAGCATATGGATGACTCTCTCTCTCTCTTTCTCTCTCTCTTTCTCTCTCTCTGTAACTCTGCTTTCAAATAAATAAAATAAATCTTTAAAATGCATACATATATTTTATAAAATATATTTATTTTCTAAATATATGTATATTTTATATTTTAATATATTTCAAATATTTTACATTCTAAATATAGTTTAATATTGATGGAACAAGGACATAAACCTCAGCCATTCTTGCTCATTGCCCAAAAGATAGATAAACATTGGAATGTATTCCTTGCCCTTGAATCTCAATTGGGTCTCACACCCTATTGTCTTCATGCTTTTATTACTCTTCATGCTTGGGAACTGCTTCATGTTCCCAAGGCCTCGCCTGGTTCCAGGAATTCCCTTCCACCTGCTGCTCCCAACCCCCACCCCCAGCCCTAGACCTCCTAACATATAAAAAGGCCCAGCCTCAGGGGGTCAGGCCTTCTGCCATGAGCTCCATCAGTGTGCAGGTGGGCAATTGGTCACCCACCTCTAAGAATTTATTTTCTCTGAATAAAATCGGTCTGGCTGTAAATTCGTACATTGCTTCCTCTCTATTCTACATCTCTTTTTCTAACATTTATGGTGCCCCGTGTGAGGAGGCACCAATCTGCAACTCTTTTCCTAACAAATATATTTTATATTTTAATGTATTTTAATATTTTATATTATATAGATATGCATTTTAAATATTTATTTTACATATATAGTTATGAGGGTACTTTAAAAGGTTCATGGAAATTGGAATAAAAGATACATTTATTTTGGTGTAAAAATTAAAACGTTATGCACATGAGGGTCTTTCAAAATTTCATGAAAATGTGCATTTTGAAAAAATTGCATAAATTTTAAACTTGTTTTGCAGCAAAATAAGCTTATGTTTTTTTTAAAAAATAATTAATTCTGATTCACTTCCCAAGTGCTCACAACAGTTCATATGCTGAGCTTGGTTGAAGTCAGAGGTAAGAACTCAGTGCAGGTCTCCTACACTGGGGACAGGGACCCAACCACTTGAGGTATTACCTGTTGCCCTTATATACGTTTAGCAGGAAGCTGAAATTGGGAGTATAGAATTCTGGCTCTCCGAGTGGCAACTAATGTTATGCCAAATATCTGTCCTCCAAGCTTGTCATTTAATTCCATTTTCCACAAACTATTTGGTGTACCTGCTACAAGATCTGACATATTCAGTAAAAGATTGAGATCAGTTTCCCTCAATGGAGAAATCCCTCTACAAAGAAATCCACCTTTGACCTTCCCCTTTTCTGGGTTCCAGTTTCCTTTCTAGAAAGAACCTGGAAAATCCAACTTTCGGAGTCCAGTGTTTTAACTGAGTACAGATATTTCAGCACTAGCTGAAGGAGCTGCACTACGTATCTGTTTCTGTTACCCATTGATGGATAGCAACTGCATTTCTGCCTATTACTCCATTCTTCTCTTGTAGAGCAATGGTTAATTTAAGTGTGTGTCAGATCATAGCCTGGGCACATTTTACTAATGTCAATATTTTTGCTACCTAATAGCACACAGTATTATACCTGGAATCTTCCAGCCTGGCAGGGTGCTATTACAAAAGATTGCTTAATTGTAGATTACTACTGTACATTTAAATTTCAGTAGCATATTAAGTTGTCAGACTTAATTACCGTTATATGTTTAGATTATGCCACAGATTATTTAGTTCGGCACCTAGGTTTGCCAACCTGCTCTCCGGGTGACATGACAGGGCAGTAATTAGAGCATTACTGAAAAACCTGGAGTGTTCCGGGGAGATGTCCAGGAGGCCTGGTATTCTTACTGGTCCTTTGGAGAGTCTGCACTCCGCTGTCCCCCGTCTCCCAAGCTCCCTTGTGAATCTGTGTGGAATAGCTGTGGTGGTTTCAGCTTGACTTTGTATGAAAGTTTGTAATGGCTATGAAGATGTGGTAAAACCTGCTGATTCCCCAGGGTTCTCGCCAGATATGCCAGGGCAAAGTCTCCATCCTGATACTATTGACATGGTTTTCCTTTTTGAAGGAGGGAGGGAGAGAGAGAGAGTGAACAAGCCCAAGAGGGAGCGAATCCTGACCATGGGTTCACTCCCCAATGCCCACAGTGGCCACTGCTGGGCTGAAAATTGAATTCACATCTCCGATGTGGGGGTGGCAGGGACCCAATTAATTGAGCCACCCCTGCTGTCTCCCAGGGTCTGCACTGGGGGGAAGCTAGAATTGGCAGCTGGGGTCAGCGATCAAGCCCAGGGGATCCAATGCAGAACACTGGAGTCTTAATCATTAGAATAAACACCCACCCCGCTTCTGTACTGTGTGGAGCTGTCCTGGGTGTGGTAAGAAGTTTAGCAGTGTCTCTCACCTCTACCTGCTAGATACGGCTACCATCCCCTTACCTGTGTCAACCAACAAGGTAATCAAAGGACCTCAGGTGGCAAAATTGCCCCAGATGAGAACCACTGATGTACAGAAAGGGGAAGAAGACTGCCTGCCAGCTAGTCTTCTTTGGATGCTCAGTGTGGAAGATGTTTTCTAGCTCCTGGAAGAATTCCACATCCCTTTATACTTTCAGTTCTTGGGAGGTATTGGCATTTCTGTCTCTCAGGTGGGGTGAAAAAGGAGTATTGACAGGAAGTGGGAAGAAGGATGAAGAGGGCTGGACGGGTTTCTCTGCAGAGTGGGATTTCTGTTTACAAACCCAAGATACATTCCTCTGTTGCCTTTGTAATTGCTGTAATGTATGCATGATGGCCCTTTGCTGTTCATATGTCTACTTGAAATATACTCAAAATAAGACTTTACTAATGGCTTCATACTGGTTAGGCAGACATGGTGACCTTCACCAAGAGCAGAGGTCATCAAAGCCTCTGTGGACCTATATTCCTTCCACACACAAAGGTATGATCCCATTCACCAGGAAATGGCATACGGTCTACACAGTACATTGTTCTCTCAACCGCCTTATATCCTTGGGCAAAAAGCATCTCTTTGTGCTTCGTGTTGACTCCAATACTTTGACATTCCATTCTTTCCTCTTCCCCCTTCTCAATGCTCCCCCACCCCACCCTATCCCTCCTCTTTCTCCTTCAACCAAACCAGTCAATTGCACCTTTCACGGAACCTTACTGGCCTGTGCCAGAGTACCTGACACACTACACAAAACCAACACATTTCCGTTAAATGAAGGAATGCTGAAAAGTGTTAGATACAAAGGAAACTAGAATTAGAATCATAGGTTTCTGTCTCTCTAGCCTATACAGGAGGTGAGGTATAAAAAATAACAGTGGTGGGAAGGACTGCTCACACGACGTACCATTAACTCCACGGCTTGTGGTGCAGTCAGTTCATCCCAGGATTTTTGTGTGCACATTTTCGTTTGTACAGGGATGATTTTCCCTTTAAAGTGGATACTTCTCTGTCCAGTTATGGCAAGCTGCAAGCCCGCACGTAAGTGCGTGCACACATAAATCGTGCATGAACCTGGGCAGTGGCCCTTGTTGCCAAGCTAAGGATTCGTGTGGCAAAACACAACAGCATGTTTGTGGATCCTCCGGTTTTTCAGAAAAGGCGAACTCACACCTCCTCAGACTGGCTTTGCCCGGCACGTTGTCATCCATGAAGAGCCTTGGTATTTGGTCTGCTTTGCAGAACGCCGTGACACCCTGGGTACTGGGCCGGGTTTGGTTGCTTAGTGGGGGTGTGTCTAATCCAGCGGCTGGCTTAGCTCACCTACCAGAGATTAGATTATGCCTTTATTCCTTTGTCCCAAGGGCCTTGTATTTCCTGCCTGGCAACAGCGTCTGGGAGTCACAGAGAGTTCCCTGGGTTTCCTGACTTGACTCATGAACGTTTCTGTCCACCACCATAATCACAGACAGCCTTTCATTCTGAACTCTCCAAGTGCGTGCAGAGTGGCACAGCTGTGGTCAGCAGCAATGCAGCCTGCGGACCAAGGTTGCACCTGACCTTGATATAGATCTGTCATCCTCCAGGGAACTGGAGAGACCCAAGGGATTCCAATCCTGCTCACTTTGGGTTTTGGGAATTGAAAATCTGCTTATATACAGAAAAGTCTTCGCTAATTGTACTTTCACATTAGGTTAGGTGATTGGTAGTCAATTTTTAGAAACAGACTAATATATAAGCCTTTTCCCATTTGGAGGGGAAGAAAAAATGCAATTTGGTAGTAAGAATGAACCTCGGGCATATTTTGTGGCCAGTGTTCCCCACTGGAGTCCAGCTCAGTGGTTCATTTACTTCAAGTCAATAGCTGTTTGTTAAGCATCTACTAAGTGATAGTGACTGTGCTACACGCTGCAGGGAATCCAGAGGAGAGAAAGACAGGGTGGCCCCCATTCTAAAGAGATTGCTACTTCTCTGTCACCATTTCTTTCTAATCAGAAGCTAAAATATGACCTGTTTAGTCTATTGAAGTTACAAGAGTCCTTAGAGGTAATCTTCTAAAATACATACATTGAAAGTGCCTTGAAGAGTAAATGAGAATTATAGTTCATCCTCTCATGAAACTAAGAACTCTAACTTAAACATCTGTAAGATCCAATGAGAATTGATTAATAATAATACCTCTTATTCATGATAACGCACTGTGTTTACCTATATTTGATGAATAATAATAGCGCTTAGAATTCTTCGACTGTGTTTTCTAAAATAGGAAGACAATATGATGTGCAACTCCATTTACAGAGAGGGTTTCGCATTTGACTTAGAATTCCAGGGTACTAAACTATGGGCTATTACAGCATTATAGTCCTGTTACAGGATTGTCAAGAGCCATGTGGACTCGTAAAGGACATCAGGCTCACCCTCTTTCTCCCCCACCGGTAAAGTACTTTCTAGAAAAGCTATCCTTTCCCTGCTTCCATGCTGCCTGGCGTCTTCCTGCCAGGGGTGTTGATCTGACCTGACGCAGCGTGGGCACACGAGCCAATGCGCAGGGATCTGATGTTGAGGGTGGCCATGATGGTCTCCGTGTCTACCAGCGTCTGGCTACTGGATGGCTTGGAGGGGGGGGATAGGATGGCGCACATGGAGCAGTACTCAATGTTAGCCACGTGCAGGTCCGCGGTGTAGAGTGCAGATCCCTAAGGAAAGAAAACCGGGCAGGGGAGGGGTTTGTCAGCTGGGGGGATTTTGTTTCATGGCTCAGGGGTGGTGGCTGAACGATGCGACTTTTTCTGAGCTAAAGGCTCTCCAGCCTTCCCTGGCTTGATTTTTCTAACTTTACTTAGCTGGTGTCTGACTCAGTTAACTTTATTGTTTGCTAATATCTTAGTGCCAGTACATCTCACAGACCCTTTCCTGAGAGCAAAGTTGGAGGAGCCCAAGGAGGATGAGCAGTGAGGAGCACAGATCTGTTTAGATGACTCAAGTGGGAGCAGAGAAACTGAGTCTGGCTGACAGTGGCGAGGAGAAAAACTTGCAGAAAAGAGATCTAAAGAAAAGTGTCGCATCCTCACTCCCTTACCAGCAGCCCAGACAACTTGTCTTCTCTGAGTTAACAGGCACTGGGGCAGTTGTGTCTTTTGTTTGTTGAAGAAACAGGGAGAGTTCTGGTCTCACCTTCAGGTTGCTTGGAGGCCTGAGCAATTCCTAACATTTGCTGGCTTCCGGCCATTTTCCTTCCTTCCTTTTTATTGGCTGAAGCACCAAGAATGCTACAAGGGGACTTTATGGTGGCTTTTAAAAAAACAATTGTGATTTGCTCTTTGATAGAATCATTTGTGAGGTTTGAAAAATACTCCTTACCCATTGCCCATATTATCTCATGAAAAGGCAAATGCTCCAGTGGATTTCACTGTGCACATCATGAACTTTCCATCCAGGGAAATGGAGGCACAGACTGGGCCACAGGTCCATGAGAGCCCAGGAAAAATATAACTGCAATTGCAATGCTGCGTGTATATAGAAAGCTCCCATCTTAGTATCTTTTCTGTCACTTATCACATCATAGCACAGACTGGACAATTTGTAATTCAGAAATCTGATTTATTTCTCACAGTTGCAGAGGTTAGTTGTCTGAAGTTGAAGGCCACATCTACCAAAGGCCTTCTTGCTGCAAGCTAACAAGGCCAAGGCATCACGTGATGGGAGAGCATGTGCAGGAGATGGGGGGACAACCTCCCCTTCTCCTCAGAGACCCCCTCCTGTGATAACTCACCCCTCTCCTGTGACAAGGGCACTGACCCACTCGTGAGGGCAAGGTCCTGTGACATAATCACCTTGTGGAGGCCCTGCCTCGTAACCCTGTTACCATGGCAACTAAGTTTCGACTTGCATTTTGGAGGGGCCATGGAAACCACAGCAGGTGCATTTCTCAAAAAGGTCAACCAAAGCCCATCTTTTCATACATCTGACAGAGAATATGTGGTGATGTGTGTTCTGTATAAGATGTCGCCAGAAAAGATGTGAACGTTAGTGAGCGGAGGCATTTGGTTTGGCCAGTAAGTGAGATTCAGACTCAGAAATACAGAGCATAAAGCCCCCAAAACATGGTGGTGTGAATACAAATGCAGGACCCATACCACTTAGATTTAGATCCTACAGTTGCCCTGTAATCTTGGACAACGTATTTGTTCCATGCTTAAAGTTCCAAGTCTTTAATACCTACCTTGTTGGGTTATTTGAGGATACATGAATTCATGCATACCTCCTTACCTGTCTATCTGGGTAGATTTATAAAATATCCAGAACAGTTTCTGATCCTCAACATGTACTATGGAATGGCAAGCTGTTATTATGATCATCAGTGCTAGTAGGGTTAGTATCAGTAGCATTATAAATATTCACGGTTCCATGTGGGAGACTTACAGGCATAACATATATCTGGGGAAAGTTCCGCAGAAAGCGCCACTCTCTCTGCATGTAATCCAGAGACCCGATGAACACAATGTCCTTCAGCTCCCTCCGGGTGTAGTTGCTCGCTCGCAAAGGCATCACAAAGTTCCGAAGCCCCATCAAAGCCGAATGGGTGTCTCCAAAGACACATGCGACAATGTGGTTCCGAAACTCGTGCTTTGACTTATCCGTGCGTTTCTAAGGATAAGCATGTTAGAACGTGGTCACTTTGGTACGGGAGATGACAGCCCCTGCAGAGCTCTCTTCTTTCCCACCTCCACCTCTTCAAGGTGTCTCCACAGCAGTATTTTCATAACAGAATTTTGCAAATTGCTTATAAATAAAAAGAACTTATGCATAAGCGGTGTAAGTGGTGCAATCATAACTTTGATTCTTTTTGAGTTGTTCTGCCATCTTTTGCTTTTTACTTTTTGACTTTTTCTTTTATTTGCTTTTTAATTTTCTAGTAGCCTGGATCAACATCATGACTCAGGGTGTGAAATCATTGAGCCGTATGGGGAAAATGTTTGATTTCCATGACTTATTTTAGCCTTGCAAGAATCACTAAAAAACTAAGATATTACAAATTCTATTGCTAAACATACGTTTTATGGGCGGTCCTAAAATTATATTAAGTTGTGTAATGTGTTGCAGTATTCAGTGGGTCTCCATGCATTACTTTGAACTGCAGCCCTTTTATGGGTCAAAAATGGCAACCTGATATGGTTCAACCTGATCCACTGAACTGATTGAATAGACTCTTCAATCAAGGAAATTCACTGTGTATACAAAAGAAATCAGAAGGCTATAACAATTCCATTGATCCAAAACATTTGAATATGTCTCATACTAAGTATCTCAATACTAATACATCTCCCTTGTATTTCCAAGCTGCAAACTATATATATGAAATATTTAGATTAGGGTTCCCCCATATTCACAGGGCTCATAAAAATAATAAATATAACTTAAGAATGATTTTCCTGTAGGAAACGTATTGTAAACCCGTCTGATTCCTTTGGGGAATGGACCAATGCCATTAGGATGTAATAAAAATAGCACCCAAGTTGCAGTGGGAAGATTTGATTTTGTATTCTTATTCTATCCTTCTTTTATGACTGAGTAAATTATTTAACCTTTCTAACTTTCACATTGCTATGTTTTAAAAGATTACAAAAACTTAATTTATTGTGAAAAGGAACTAATAAATTGAAAATATTGTACACAGCACCCATCATATTCTTGGATTCTACATTTCCAGATTGAAGCAACAGAGGATTGAAAATAAGTGAAAACTGACATCGTGTCCGTTCTAAACACAGATAGACTTTTCTCCCCTTGCCATCGTTCCCTGAATGATATAGTGTAACAGCCATTTCCACTGAACTTACATTCTAATAGGTATTATAAGCAATCTAGACATGATGTAATGTATCCAGGGGAATGCACATAGAGTGTAAGCCAATATTGCACCCTTTTAGATAGGGGACTTGTGCTTCTGCAGATTTTAGTGTCCTTGGGGAGTTTTGAGACCTGGATAACTATGTTCAACTCATTAGCGGCTGTTCAATAACTTAATCAAGTCTGAATCTTATTGAATTCCTAGCTTTTCAAAGAAGAACTCCTGGAAGCTGGTAGAGAAAAAGTGAAATGGACTTTGCAAATAAGAGCATCAGCGTCTTCTGCATTCCCAGGGACATACAGTTTTAGAATATTACTTGTGGATCTCTGGTGTTTCCGAATGCCAGTTCATGCGTAGGATAAATAATGTGCTTCTACCAAGCAGGGGTTGGCACAATCTAGCAGGATGAATAAGTAACGTCTGACATCTCAACAATTAAAGTTGATCAAATTAAGCATATCCTGGGAAATATTCGCTTGCTAAGCCAGGGGATCTCCTTGTGAGCGGGAATAAAGATACTTGTCTAGAGAGCTTTCCTAGACAGTGATATGAATCTTAACCAGATCTATTAAAGAATTGTCTCTAGCTAATCTGATTAGCTTTAACTTGAATAATGAAGCCCCTAATGGTATTTAATGTAACGTGCCTGAAATCCAACAACTGTTCTTGTGAGTAGAGCTAAACAATTAAAAACAAGATCTATGGCAGAATGCACTGATGGGCACAGCTAGAGAGGCAATTTCTCCAAGAAACTGGCACAGAATTGCCTCCCAATTAAAAGAGATGGTGCCTTTTGGGAGAAGAGGAGGATGTGCTATTTGTTCAAAGTAACTTAAATCAACTGTTTCCACTTGACCCTTCTGCACACAAAATCAAGTTCAAAGACTCTCTGAATTTTGCAATGTAGACGTTCCTCCCACGGGGACATGTTTCCAAACTCTTAGCATTTCTAAAACCAGAAGCTATTACTTAACTTCATGACTCAGCTGCTGTCCTGAGGTATATCTCACATGAAGCATCATAGGGGAAACATCTATCATAGAGTCCTGTGTCTCTGCCCAACACACATGGTCCAACAAAACATCTGCTGGTGCCATTGCTTGGCCTTTGGGATGCTCCTTATGCACCCAACTTCCCAATCTTTCTGAAGATTTGCCTCCCCTGTGTGGTTTTCTGCTCAACAGATATTTATTTTGTGTACTTTAGCATAAGACAGAGTTGCTAAAATGGTGAATTTCAGTAACCCTAATAGTTTTCCTGTTGATATGACAGCTCTGACAGTTTTGTGCTTCTGATCCAATGATTGATCATCATTTTGCAAAGAAACTGGATCACATTCTGTCAGGACACTGGCACGGAGCCAAATGATGGTGTGTGTGTGTGTGCATGTGTGTGTTATAGAAAAACATAAACTATTTTTGCAAAGTGAGAAATGATGATGAGTATTATTAATCATTATTATTATCTACAATTAGCCAGAGATGAGAAAATTACATAGGGTTCACCCAACATGAAAGCAGTCATTGTTATTAGTTGCATTTACCAGCTACTGCTTGCAAAGAAACCACTGAGATTACAGTTGAGTTTTTAAATCTGGCAAAGAGCATGCATGGGGATCCAGAAAACAGGTGTCGGAGCCTGGATTAGGAGCCCAGGCTTTTGAAATCCCGGTTGCTGGCATTTCAGAGAGAAGAGGCAGGGACAGGACATACCCATGTTGTATGAGGCTGGGAGCACTTAGGAAACACATTCCTGGTTAATGCATTAAATATAAATAGAGCTTTACGGAAAAGCCCGCTTTAACTACAAGAAGAAATCCAAATTTTAAAACCAATAAATTAGGGAAATGTACATTTACTTTAAAGCAAAGACTAGAAAGCCCTTGGAAACAGTAAGGTTCCTGGGTGCTTTTACATCCATTAGATTTACTAGCAAAGTTTCAGACGAGCATGGCTTTGCAAACTGAGTTGGCTAACAGGGTGAGGGAGGGAGGAAGCAGCTGAGGACATCTCTTTGCCTTTTAACCCCCTGCAATGCTGCTCACAGAGTCTCTGTCAAATGCTACACGTATTGCACATCATTCATCCAGCTGGGGAGCTAAGAGTTTTTCCTTCCAAATTCACAGTTGACAAAGAGAAATGGCAGGTGCTCCTGACTAGCTGAAACGCATAATTTAACCCAAGAGGTGCTTTATGTTGTTGTGAGCTTTGGTGAGACATCACTTACCAAAATCACCTTGTCCAGAGGGGTGGCTTTGCACCAGTGGAACATGCCGCTGCTGTCGAGCTGCTCAGAGTCCTGGTCCACATCACACAGGAAAGTCCTAGGCAGAGAGAATACAGAGTTCGTCTGAGAATGTGGGGCTCCAGTGTAGCAAAGCCAAGATGGGGAACTCATCAGAGCCCCGGGCCCATGGTGGAGAACAACAGCAGAATGACTTCCGGCCCGTGCAACTCAGGAATAAATGAGTCTGAATGGGCAGACTGCATCATGGTTGAAGAGTCTTAGCACTTTGAGCTAAACCCATACTGGCCTCTCTTTTCAACTTAGAACATATGTGCCTTGAAAGTACTTACGTCTGCTCTTAACTTTGCTGGTGGCGGGATTCTAGGGTGGAAATCGTGAGCAAGTTTTGGACACCTCCATAGAGAACTGACCAGGCAGTGAGAGAGAATTCATGGATGATATCTCTGTACTTAGCCTATGCCCCCACCCCACCCCAAATATACTTCTTCCTTATATATGCTTTGCCTTGGAGTCCCTGTTGGAACATCCTTACTTACTAAATGCACTTTGCATTCTTCACAGCTCCCATCATGGACCTGCGTTTGCATAGCCTTTGCTCCAATCCTCATCTAGGTCTTGGCAAAGCCCTCCATGTGGTCACCCCACACTGCTGTTAGGCACAAGGCTGTTTTGCAATATAGTCAATCACGAAAAATCATTGGATGACCTTTCAACAAAAAGTCATGCAAATCCTAAGGAATGCACATTTGATCTGGGGGCAACATGGGAGATCCCTCAGAATCAGAGAAAGTTCAGGATTAGAAATGTCATAGATACATGCAGAGAATCCAGACTGAGGTGGCCAAAGCAACTGCAGAATCTCAGGGTGTCTAACGCAGCTCACCCGCACTGTTTTCAGGGATCTTCAAAGAGTTCATGGAAAATGCGTATTATGAAAAAAACTATGCATGGATCTCTAAATGTGTTTGATCCAAAATAAACTTATCTTTCAATTCCACTTTTTGCCATGAACTTTTTGAATTCCCCTTGTATTTCACGCAGGTGAACAGGCATCAACTGCACACACTACCTGGTGCTTCTACCATCTTCTGGCCACAACACCTGGGTCAGGTGTCCCTCTCATTAGGCGGGGTTGAGAGAGCAACTGGACAATCAAGCCTAGATGTTGAATTGCCATTGGCTCAAAGTGACATAGAGTATTGCTGCTCATATCTCATTGGGCGGAGCTAGTTGTGTGGCTCCTGCTAACTTTAAGAAGGTTGGGGAACATGGGAAGTAATTGACATATTGGGTGAGCATTTGTCTCTGCCAGAGACTTTTAATGATACAAGTCAAAGAGCTAACAAATTGTAAAGCCAGCAGTTCAATATAATGCTGAGGTTGAGGTTAGCAGTTCTCGTGATAGCCAGTTCTTTCCTTCCTGTCTAAACGGATAATTAGATGGAGCCACGTGACCAGTTCGGTTCAGTGATACATGATTTCAGTGCTGGTGGAGGCAAAGAGGGGCCCCCTGTGATTCTTCAGCCTGTCTTCCAGCCTGGGTACCTGCATGTTTCTGTGCCTGTTTGACCTGTGCCGTGTAGCGTGAACGAGAAACAAACCTTCATGGTGCTAAGCTGCCAGGATTTCATGGAGATTGCCGTAGAATAAATGCACCTTCTAACCTTTCCCCCCAAAAAAAACATCTTCCAAGGCATGTTAGTAACTGGAGAAGTCCTGAGGAAATGTTTTCTTTAGTCCAATAAAGTCGTGGGGGAAATGGCTCCATGTGGAGATTCACATGGTGCTTTAGGGTAGGAAAGGTTCTGAAAAGTCTTGCAATCAAGACATCTTTTAAGAATTGTATAATCCAGTGTGCCAGAAACGTATCTGGCCACAAAAGCTTTACTTACTTGCCTATATGCTTGCTTGTTGTATTAGTTTGTTTACATATTTCAAAATATCTGTCACTATCTCCCAGAACTCTTTTTGGAGCATCTTGTGCTATGTCTCCCTTCATGTGTATTCAGCCTTGGCAGCTCATGACAGCTCTCTCCTAGGAGAAATACATCCTATTGCTCTTCATGTTGAAAGATCAGGGGTTCCCTCTGTGACTTAAAGCACCTTGTTACTCAACACCTGATCTGAAGACTCATTCCTACACAATGATGAGCAATGTTGAGTTCCTCAGTCAACCTCACTTCTGCATGGCTATCTTGATGCATTTTTTTCAGAAGAAAGAAATGACTCAAAGTAAGGTGCAAGTGTCGGACCTAAACTAACAGGTCAGAGAGGACAGAGGCAGAGAAGCCAGGGTAGGTGGAGAAGGACTTGGAAAAGCCAAGAAGGTGATTTCCTCCCAGCATGGGCCCGGGTCTTGATAGAATCTTTTATCGTCTGCACTCACGACCTGCCTATAAATTTAGTGGATTTAGTGGATTCTAGTCCTTTAACTAGCTGCAAGATGTTGTAACATCCGCCTTGAGGTCAGCTTGACCGAAATGCCTTGTTCACGCTGATTAACATGCCACAGGGTAGTTTAAGTACCCATTAATCATGAGTCCCAACCCCGAATTCTGAGAGTACCCCTGGCTCTCAACAGCACCAGTCAGGACCATGGTAATGGCTGTGTGCCAAGCCCAGGGGGTGGGGCTCAACAGGGTGCACACCCCCAGTGGGAGCATGGTTTCAACTTTATCAGGATCTGGGGACCTGGCTGTTTTGTTTGTTCATAGAACCCTGTTTGTCTCCATAAGTAAGTAGCTTCCTAGACATCGGTCCCACAGAACTGATGTTAATACTATGAACCCAAAGTTGGTGGTGGTTGTCTTTTGTGGACACTTTGAAAATCGTTTGGAAATTGCTGTCTGACTTCAAGGGGGTGGCCTTCTGCTCTCCTCCCTCAGCACCCAGGCCACAGCTACTGCTCCTCCTCCCCTTCCTGCCACTTCCTTCTGCATGTTCCCCCCGACTCCTGCTCCTTCTCCACTCTCCACACCCCCCAAGAAGAATGAAGAGTCCTTGGTGTGTGATAATTGAGTGCCCCTTTGGCAACTGGAAGGTGATCGTCTCTCAAGCACATTTTCATCACTTGACTCTGAATAGCAAATCAATCACTGTACACTCTTGTGTCATAATGAAAGCATGATCTATGTATACAAGCTGTCACGGACAACATCTTTCTTCATTCTGATGTTATGGAAAACAGCTATGCCTTAGAGGAAACACCTGTTGGAGACCTGCATGAAAGAGAAGGCTGGGGGAGACCCACTTCATCATAAAGGCATCCATCTGGTGTCCTTGCCAAAGCGAAACCTCATGCAATTTAGATCACCCCTTGACGAGCTCCCTGCTTCCATATGCTTCGCAAATGACATGCTCCCCGCAGAAATATACCTTCCCAAAGAGACTACGAAATCATCTGTGAGAAGGTTCAGCGCTAGCAGCCCTAGATCGAGGATTCAAGGAATAGAACATCAAGGCTGATGCTGTTGGAGGAAAAGGAGCCATGCAGCACCATCCAGACTGAAAAAGAAAAGCCATACCCTGACCACGGGTCTCTTGGCTGTGTTGGCTATGGGTGGGAGGCTGGCAAGGAGTGTGTGGGAGTTTTCCGGGCTGGTCCAGAGCAGAACATGCTGGGGATGAAGGTGAAGTTGTTCCCTGGTTACAAGACAAGCGGTTTCCTGCCCAGGCAACCGTGTGGTACTTCTGCCTGTGAGCATCCAGCCGGTATTGGACCTTGAAATGTCCTCAGGGCCAGGTGTCCAGCTTCCATCTTTAGAAATGAACAGGCCAAATGAAAAGAGCTTTGTCAGCTAGTCCATTTGTGGACTGCAGTGTCTCCAGCTTTCTTCTCCGATGACTGCTTTGCTTTGAGCTGCTTCAGAGTGTGTGCAGCCATTGTCTTGTGAGCACACGGTTGGACTTGTCCCAGCTAGGCAGGCGCGCTCTCTCTTCCCTGTCTTCTGGAACAATACTGAATGAACATTTGTTCTTCCTTGCTCATAGCAACTCAGCCTGCCTAAACCTATCACTTAGGAAAATGCAAGCGATGGGCCATGTGTCTTTAGTTTCCCATGGTGCACCTGAGAGAGCCAACCATGCAGGAAAACTAAGAGGCCAGAGTAGGTTTCACGGGACCAGGTCAGAGCATGGTTTCCCAGATTTGACTCAGATAATCCTTGAAGATCACCTGCCAATGGATGAGACCCTTTACTGCTCCCGGTGCCTGTTAGAAAGTCTATTCAGCATCCGCAGTTCCTTTTGTTGCTTTTAAGGGCCTCGTTTTCAGTTGTGTTCATAAATCCTGGCTTCGGACCTCCAGAAATCTCCTTAAAACTCCACAGGAAGCTTGTAAATTCTGAGCAGAGAGTTTTCTGTCCTGAATATAGAGCTATTAATACTTTTATTTATTTATTTTTTTTGCTTCAGGACATGAGTTACACAAAAATAACAAGTTTCATAAAATCTTGGCACAAGGAGAAGGCCAAGTTTCTGACCAAGTTTTGGGCAGGAGAGGAGGATGTGTTTGTCCAGGAGTTTCAGTGACCTGCTTGGTTCAATCGTTGGAAAACCCACTGCCGCAATCTCATAAAAGTGTCCAGTGGCTACCAAAAGGTGGACAGGACCTCTTCAAGCCTGGGAAGCCTTTAATGGTACTGAGAATTTTGCATCTTGAAGGCAACAGCTGCCTTCTCTCCATTGATTTTGTATAGAATAATAAGGCTTTACAGCTCATAATTGTCTTGAAAATATTTATTGTCTCTTTTGACAACCACTTATTGTGATATGGAGACAAGGAAAAATCACCCAGCTTGGGTGTATAAGGGTGGATTGTGTATCAGTGCCTCCCACTCTTTCCTGCTCCATGATATTTCTCTCTTTCTCACACACACACACACACACACACTCACTCACACACTCACATACACACACCTGTAAGCCTGCACACATACCACAGTCAGATATTAGAATCTGAGTCTAATCTTCCTGGCCACATCATGACATCGTTTTCTGGGTTTAATCTGCTTGTCATTTCTTCATTACAAGGCTTTATTTTTACCTTGTAGAGAAACTTAAAGTTTAATAAAGCAGACGTCGTTGTATAATACTTTTTTCCTCCAGGAACCAGCATCTGAGCAAGCTAAGAAAGATCCTGTGATCGCCAAGAAATATTCAGGGCCAAGTGGCGATGGAAGAACCTTGGAGGAAGAGGGCACGGTGCCCTGTGCCTGTTGGAAAGGCCTCTGGCCTCTACTCGTGTTACCAAGAGTGGGAAGCGGGCACCAGGCTCTGTGCTGCCATGCGTCAGCTTCACCAGACATCTCTGCAGATTCTCCTTTACTGGGTAGGATGGAGAAAGCCTGCCATCATATCTCTTGGGACATGGTGTATGAAGCTATTGCAAAAAGTTGGGGAGGGAGGTGGCGTTGTGACAGAGTGGGTAAAACTGCCACCTGCGACACTGGCATCCCACATGAGTGCCAGCTTGTAACCCAGATGCTCCACTTTCTATCCAGCTCCCCGATAACATGCCTGGGAAAACAGCGGAAGATGGCCCAAGTACTTGGGACCCTGCCAGCCACATGGGAGACCTGGAAGAACTTTGGCTCCTGGCTTCGGTCTGGCCCAATGCTGTTTGTTGGAACCAGCAGATGGAAGAGCTCTCGCGCTCTCTCTTTCTAACTCTATCTCTCTGTCTCTATCTCTGTCTCTCCTTCTTTCACTTTAACTCTGCATTTCAAATAAATAATAAATAAAATCTTCAAAGAAAAACTTTGTGGAAAAAGAGAATAAAAAGATAAATTTATTTTGATGCAGATTTTTTTGAAATCCATATGTAATTTTTTAAAAGATTTATTTATTTAGGCCAGCACCGCGACTCACTTAGCTAATCCTCCACCTGCGGTGCCAGCACCCCGGGTTCTAGTCCCAGTTGGGGCGCCAGATTCTGTCCCGGTTGCCCCTCTTCCAGGCCAGCTCTCTGCTGTGGCCCGGGAGTGCAGTGGAGGATGGCCCAAGTCCTTGGGCCCTGCACTCACATGGGAGACCAGGAGGAAGCACCTGGCTTCTGGTTTTGGATCGGTGCAGTGCGCTGGCCGTAGCAACCATTTGGGGGGGGGTGAACCAACAGAAAGAAGACCTTCTTCTCTCTCTCTCTCTCTCTCTCTCACTGTCTAACTCTGCCTGTCAAAAAAAAAAAGAGATTTATTTATTTATTTATTTGAAATGCAGAGTCAGAAAGGGAGAGAGAGAGAGAGAGAGCGAGCTTCTATCCGCTGGTTCACTCCTCAAATGGCCACAATGACCCAGGCTGAGCCAGGCTAAAGCCAGGAGCCAGGAGCTTCATCTGAATCTCCCACATAGGTGTGGGGCCCAAGCACTTAGACTATCCTCTGATGCTTTCTTAACCCTAAGGGAGCTGGATCAGAAGTGGTGCAATTGGGACATGAAGCAGTGCCTGTATGGGATGCTGGCATCGCAGGCAGTGGCTTAACCCACTGTGCCACACCTCCAGCCCCTGGATTTCTAAACATTTTTTTCGACCAAAATAAACATGTTTTATTCCACATTCTATGACTTTGCAGTTTGGATGTGAACAGCAGCCAGGTTACCTCTAGAGCACCATGCCCTCTTGGTTGCCATCTGGAAAAACCTTGGGAATCCATTGGGACAAGGAAATAAGCAATGTGTACCTGCCAGCCACAGTGACCCATTGTTCTGGTTTGTTTGGGATTGGGGTGTCCGGGGACATGAGAATCTGAGGGCTAAAAACTGGCCACTTTTGTGGCAAAATGGGGATACTTCTCCCTGCCAATTTGAAAAGCTGCCAGGGCAGGAGGAAGAGGGTGGAAGAAAGAGGAGAGCATTGGAAAATGCAAAATGCTATGCCCACAGGACCTTCTGCTCCATTAGTAGTGAGTTTTGCTCACTGTCAGTGACAGAAAGGCCATAGCCCTGAGTGTTTGAGAACAACAGAGCTTTGAAAATTTGTTTTTCTTTTTTTTTTTTTTTACAGGCAGAGTGGACAGTAAGAGAGAGAGACAGAGAGAAAGGTCTTCCTTCCGTTGGTTCACCCTCCAATGGCCGCCGTGGCCGGCGCACCACGCTGATCCGATGGCAGGAGCCAGGTGCTTCTCCTGGTCTCCCATGTGGGTGCAGGGCCCAAGGACTTGGGCCATCCTCCACTGCACTCCCGGGCCACAGCAGAGAGCTGGCCTGGAAGAGGGGCAACCGGGACAGAATCCGGTGCCCCAACTGGGACTAGAACCCGGTGTGCCGGCGCCGCAGGCGGAGGATTAGCCTTTTGAGCCGCTGCGCCGGCCAGTAAATTTTATTTTCCAACCTCCTTCATGGTTCCTGGACTCTCCTGATTTTTTTGCATATGCAGAGTCATCATGAGACCAGCGAGAAACTGTAAATTTTGATGGCAAAGTGTGAATTAAAAATTCCATCTGCAAATGATGTTTTAAAACAGAGGTGTGTGAAAATTCAGAGTATCATTAGATTCAGGGTAATCTTATTTGAGTCCACATAGGAAAATGTAAACTGTGCTCTAACGTAAACCAAATCAGCTGCGAACAGTGTTCTGTTTGCCTTTTAAACACTGCATTACAGATGGATTCCATCAAATCCGTGGCCTCTGTTTTCAATGTTTATAATTTCAAGTCTCCACAAAGACTTTTTTTTTGTACTTTGTTGCTTAGAAGTTAGACCCAAGGTCAGAGTGGCCCCAGCCCAGGTGAAGCCAAGAACAGGATGGTGTTTCTATTAGATAAACCCACGCCTTAGCTCACATTGGAACGTGTCTCTGTTAAGCTTTGCTTTGTTTCTGATAAGTACAAACTGACAGCTTTTCGGCAGAACATTCTCTGTGAAAACATGCGTGTAGGTTTCTCAGAGCTTAAATTGTTAGCAGACAGAAGATCAAGGAGAAAGATAAAAAGACAATTTCCCTCTTTCTCACCCATTCCCCAGATGGACCCTCATTTACATCCCTTTATGTTTTCTGTACCTTGCATTTGGGATTTTCTACAGTGTGAGGACAAATGAGACAAGACCCAGGGCGGCAGGTACGGTTAATAAAGGCCAGCGTCTGTGCCCTGGGCGGAGAGCCTGGGGCTCAGGGCAAGTTGTACATCTGCTGGGAGCAATTTCCCCCGCCAATCTGTTCGGCATAAGGATGTGTTTTGAGGTGCTCTTTCCCACACTCCCCAACACTTTCTAAATATCAAATGGCTTAGCAAACATACAGGTTGGTCTAACGAACAAATACATCTCGCCACAGATTTTTTTTTTTTTCTTTGTCCAGTAGGCTAGGAAATGAACAATTAAGACAGGTAGTCTGACACTTCCAATCCTGAAATGCATTCTTGGAAGGAAAGCAAATCTCTGGCAAAAGACTTTTTTTGCCTTTTTCTTTGTAGGTGAGTAAGGCCGTGAAATATCTGTGGCTGACCTCACTTTTCATGGTATTGACACACTTCCCGAGGCTTTCTGGGATCGAGCCAGGTCAGAGGTTAACATGACATAAATTCTTTCCTTATGCACTGGAGTGTGAGGCTTGCCTGGAAAATTACTAGCAATAATATCCCCCCCCCCGCCCCAAATGAATCAGGACTAGAAAAAATAGCACCCTTGGACATGGTGCTGGTGCTGGGGTGCATCTGTGTTTCTGTGTATGGGAGAGAATGGTGGTGGGGGGTGGGGATTGAATCCAAAGGTAGAAATTGTGCAGAGGAAATTAAGATAATTCCAGGGTACATGGAAGCTATGGACTTCCCCCAGAAATAGGAAGCTATTTTCAATGTCCTGTGAACCATATCGCTGAGCCCCCCTCCCCGCCCCCCCGATCCCAGTGGCTGAATGGTGAAATGGAGACTGCACAGTGGGCTAGTGATTAAGGATTTTTTGGAAACACTGGAAAGATCTAATGATGTGTTGAGGGCCACAAGCCTTTTAAAATGTCCTCGCATCTGGAAGCCATCAGTGGCAGAAGCCTGACGAAGAAAGGCATCCTGAGAGTTCTAGCCTTTTACGTAGCACCAGTGACCTGTCGAGAAGCAATGGGGAGTGTGGAGATAGAGCTCGCCTGGGATCACTCACGACCCAGAGCCCTCCTTCTGCTCCGTGCCTGATACGGCGGTGAGTTTTAAAAAGTGGCGTGTCTTGATTAAAGACGAAAAGTTAGAATGAGGGGTCCCTGGTGGGCGGCGGGGGGAGAGTGGTGATTGGAGTTCTGCCACAAGAAGATTTGGCTAAAGTTAGGCTGTCGCCAGGGATGCAAGGTAAGAGCGGGGCTCTGCCGCGCTGAGGAGGGGAGCTGTAGGGAGAATGAGCTCAGGATGCAGGGTACTCCTCGCTGGCTCTGCACTCCCAACTCAAGGTGACTGAGCCCAAGGCGGGCAAAGGAGAAAATTACTCCTCCTGTGCTGTTCACCTGTAGTTTGAAGTCCACACACACACACACACACACACACTCAGAGAGTTGGGAAGTTTTCCTAGAATTTAAAAGTCACCATTAAACAATCACCATTGAACCCACAAGATCTGGAAGCAAATCTCTTTCATGGCTGTCCCATGGGACCATTGTATGTGCTGATACCTGCATTTTGACCTGGATTCTTCTTGCTGTGTCTCACAGAAGGGACAAGGCTACCCCTGGGTCCAGCAGAAGAGCACGCATTTCCCTCTTTACTGGTATTGTGACCCTAATCAAAGGTCTAACCTTGCTCATTGTCAAGGTGTTCTGAGAAGCCACTCTGGTTTACAGAGAGTGCGTGATACTGGCGCAGAACTGTATAGAACTATCTCAATATAAATATCTGCCTTCCTGGTGATTGGTTTCTTGAATATTTTACAAGTAAAATGATTTCTTATCATCTCTTTTCCATATCAAAACCTCCATGGAAATTGATTCCCAGTTAGGTCCGAGCTCTTGTCACTCTGTGAATTGGTAAAGAGGTGGCATGTTCCATGACCTTTCCCAACCTTTCCCATCTGAAGGTCCCAGAAGAACTGACACTCTTTCTTTCAGAACCCTGGGACAAAGTCTAACAGCGACACACCACAGTCTTTCCATCTTAATGATCATTTTGTTTGACTCCTCGATTTCTTTTATCTTTGACATTATTTTTTGGTTTCAATGGGAAATTGAGATTAGATACTTGAGAATCTACTGTTCTTTGTGTGAATACTCTTTATTCAACTCTACTCTTGCCTTCTCTCAACACACCTTTTCATCTAAACTCAAAACATTGAGTCATAGTTTGAGATGAGAATGAATACCTTTGCCAAATTGTTTTAAATTTATTATTTCTATGTGATGTAATACTGAACTATCTGGAACAAGGTTGACAACTTCTGTTTTTTTTTTTTTTTCCTATGAAGGGTTAGATAGTAAATATTTTAAACCTTGTAGACCAAGAAGCTAAATTGGTATTATTCAGGTACTTATATAACAATAGAGAAAATACTTTTTACAAATTTTGTTGATGATATTCAACATATAAGAAAAACAGTAGTTTAATATGTGAAATTTCCTCTTTTAAAATCTATATTCACAGGGGCCAGTGCTGTGGCATAGGAGATTAAATCTCCATGCTGGCATCCCATGTGGGTGCTGGGTTGTGTCCTGGCTGCTCTTCTTCCAATCCAGCTCTCTTTTATGGCCTAGTAAGGCAGTAGAAGATGGCCCAAGTACTTGGGTCTCTGCACCCCCATGGGAGACCCGGAAGAAACTCCTGGCCCCTGGTTTCTGGTTGTGACCATTTGGGGGGGGTGAACCAGTAGATGGAAGACCTCTCTCTCTCTCTCTCTGTCTCTAACTCTACCCCTCAAACAAATAATTTTTTTTAAAAAAATCTACATTTACAGAAAATGCCAATACTTGAGCTTTCTAGCAGCTCCGTGGAGATACCCACTCACCAGGCTTGTATTATTGGACCAGACTGAAAGAACAGTTGTTCTCCCCAAAGACTGTTTGAAAATGATCAGCAACAACTGTTTTAAAATTGCAGATGCCTGAGGCAGGGATAACAGTGCAGAAAACTAGAGACTGACCGAAATCCTTGGGAAGAAAAATCTGACGAATAAAGAAGTCTATAGGAGTCCTTAAAACTGTTTGGGGCCGGCGCCGTGGCACAGTAGGTTAATCCTCCGCCTGTGGCACCAGCATCCCATATGGGCTCTGGTTCTAGTCCAGGCTGCTCCTCTTCCAATCCAGCTCTCTGCTATGGCCTGGGAGAGCAGTAGAAGAAGGCCCAAGGCCTTGGGCCCCTGCACCCACTTGGGAGACCAGGAAGAAGCTCCTGGTTTCTGGCTTTGGATTGGCACAACTGCAGCCGTTGTGGTCATTTGGGGAGTGAGCCAATAGAAGGAAGACCTTTCTCTCTGTCTCTTCCTCTCACTGTCTGTAACTCTACCTCTCAAATAAAAATAAATAAAATCTTTAAAAAAAATTTTAAAAATAGTTGAAAAAGTCACTCTGATATCTAAAATGAATGAATGAATGAATGAACCCATGTATACGTGCAAGCTGTGCACCTGCCCAGAAAAGGCCTGACACAGCTTCAGTTCCTTTCCTAATCTGTCCTTGAGTCTGCACAAACAGAAAATGGAGGCCAAGGTGCAGATATCAACCAGAGTCGTGAAGGAATTCCCCACCATGTACACAGAGCCCTTTGGCAAAGCCAAGAAACTTTCTGCTTTATATTATTTACGGAAATCTCGTTAGCTGACTATAAACCTGAGCGAGTAAGAATTTAAATGTGAACACAGAACAAGGGGTAAGGACTTTAGAAAAATAGTTCTGGAAAGTTACTAGTCAAACAAACAGCAGGGAGGACACAGAGACAGGTAAATCTGGGTTGAAAGAGGGAAATGGTTTCCAGCGTTGCCACATCGTATTGTTAAAAATGTCTGCCTTGCAAGAGGACATGATGAGACCTGAAGACAAAGGAAGTATGCCCCATACCCAGGAAAAAAAAGCAGTTAACAAATAAAATTAAATAAATAAAATTCAAAAAAAGAAGGAAGTAGTCAATAGAAAGTCTCCTTGAGAAAGTCTAGTCATTGGGGTTATTAGGCAAAGATTTTAGAACAGCTGTTATAAACATGTGTAAAGCACTAGTGAGGGGCTGCATCCTGTGGGAGAGGAAGTTTGAGTTCTGACTGCTCCATTTCCGATCCAGCTCCCTGCTAGTGCACCTAGGGGAGCAGCCAGAGATGACCTAAGTGCTTGGGTCTCGGCCACACATGTGAGAGACCCAGATGGAGTCCCTGGCTCCTGGCTTCAGCTTGGCCAAGCTCAGGCCATTGCAGTCATCTGGGGAGTGAGCCAGCTGTGCTAAGCTCTCTCTGTCCCTCCCCCTCACACTGTAACTCTGCCTTTCAAATAAAATAAAATCAATCTTTAAAAAAATAATAAAATACAAAAGTGGAGAACTTAGGGAAACCATGTTTAATGACCTAAAGAAAATTGAGAATATATCAGGAAACACAGAATATCAGTGAAGAAACAGAATATAAGAAAAAAAATGGAAATTCTGAAGTTTAAAAGCTTAAAAAAAATACTGGGCCTGGCATTGTAGCAAAGCAGGCTAAGCCATCACTTGCAATGCTTGCATCCCAGATTGGATGCAGTATTGAGTCCTAGCTGATCTATTTCTGATTCAGCTTCCTGCTAATGTGCCTAGGAAGACAGAGGATGATGGTTCAAGTACCTGGGCCCCCACCACCCAAGTGAGAACACCAGATGGAGTTTCAGGCTCCTTGCTTTGGCCTGACCCAGCCCTGGCTGTGGCAGCCATCTGTGGAGTAGCCAGCAGGTGGAAGATCTCTCCCACTCCCTCTCTCTCTGTCCCAGATACCCTTGCTTTCAAATAAGTAAATCTTAAAAAAAAAAAAAAAAAAAAAAAAAACAAGAAAACTTTACTTAGAGGGGCTCAGCAGTGGTTCTCAGCAGAAGAAAGAATCAATGAACTTGGATGTAAGTCAATGGAGATTATCCAGACTGAGGAACAGAAAGAACAAATAATGAAGATATATGAAGAGTGCTTCTTGAAGCTGTGGGACATCATCAGAGTGGGAACTCCAGAGAGTGGCAGGGAAGTATTTGTATAGACAATAGCCAAAAAATTCACAAATTTGATGGAAATATTAATTTGCACGTCCTAGGAGATCAACAGACATCAAGTAGGGTGATCTCAAAGGAATCAACACCTAGATATGTCATAATCATTCTGTGGAAGACCAAGGAGACGATCTTGAAAGCTATAAGAAGCAACTCATCTATATAAACAACAAATGGGTGAAAGGAGAAAACACAAGAAAAATAATGTTGTTGTCATGAACGAAACTGAAAACACAACATAATAAACCTTATGGGCTGGCACCATGGCTCAACAGGCTAATCCTCCGCCTAGCGGCGCCAGCACACCGGGTTCTAGTCCCAGTAGGGACTCTTCCAGGCCAGCTCTCTGCTGTGGCCCGGGAGTGCAGTGGAGGATGGCCCAAGTCCTTGGGCCCTGCACCCCATGGGAGACCAGGAGAAGCACCTGGCTCCTACCATCGGATCAGCGCGGTGCGCTGGCCGCAGCGCGCCTACCGCGGCAGCCATTGGAGGGTGAACCAACGGCAAAGGAAGACCTTTCTCTCTGTCTCTCTCTCTCACTGTCCACTCTGCCTGTCAAAAAAAAAAAAAAAACTTATGGAATAGAGCAAAAGAACTTATCAGCGAAAAATGTGTAGCTGTAACTGCTAACATTGCAAAAAAAGAAATATCTCAAGTCAATAACCTACCTTTCATATCTCAAAACCATGAAAAGAAGAGTAAAATAAAAACAAAGCAACAGAAGGAAACAAAAATAAATGGAAAAGAGAATTTAAAAATATAAATATCAATATAGCAAAAATTGCTTTGTTGAAAAGATCAGTAAAATGTGTTAACCTTTAGCTAGACAAATAAAGAAAAAAAAGATGATTCAAAGTACTAAAATCTTGAAAGAGAGTATATTCTAAACATACAGAAAAGAAATGGTCATAAAGGAATACTATAAATAGTTACTAACAAATTAAACAATGTAGGTGAAATGTAAAATGGCCATTAAGAAATGAACTACTGAAACTGATTCAAGAAGAAATACAGAATCTGAAAAGGCAATGAGACTACAAGAAATTTAATTAATAATCAACAGACTTCTCTTGCCAAAATCCCAGGCTCAGAGGCCTTCACTGGTGAATTCTAACAAATATAAAAAGAATTAAAACAAATCCTTCAAAAAGTATTTTAAAAATAGAACAAAATACTTCTCAATTAATTCTATTTTAATTCTAAGGCCACCTTCCAAGATGCCAATACAAGACCAATAAATCACAGACATGATTACTAAAAAACAGTGTATCTTCTGAATGTCAAAGCAAAAATTCTCCATAATATAGTGATAAATTGCATGCAGAAACATGTAAAAAAGATTATCCCATGGCCATGTGGTATACATCCCCGGAATTCAAGGCTGGTTCAATATACAAAAACTATCACTACAATAGAGACTATAAATAGGTTAAAGAAGAAAACTCAGGTCTGATGTTCTGCTGCAGTAGGTTAACCTCCCAGCTGTGATGCTGGCATCCCATATGGGCGCTAGTTTCAGGCTCAACTGTTCCATTTCTGATCAAGATCCCTGCTCACGTGCCTAGGAAAAACAGTAGAAGATGGCCCAAGTAATAGGGCCCTTGCCACATGTGTGAGAGACCCAGATGAAGCTCCTGGCTTCACCCTGGCCCAGCCCCAACTGTTACTGAACCATCAGATGGAACCACTCTGTCTCTCTGTGTCTGTCTCCTTTATCTGACTCTTTCAAATAGGTAAATAGAAGTCTAAAAAAGAAAACTTATGTGATCATCTCAATACATGCAAAAAAAAATGGTTGAAAAAGAGTCCAACAACCTTTTGTGATAAAAATAGTGCAGAAACTAGAAGTAGAAGTTAACTTCTTCAGTCTATTAAGGAATCTGTGAAAAATCTCTGTTAAAATCATACATCCTGATCAAACACTGAAAGCTTTCTTTCTATGATTATTCACAAGACAATCATGTCAACTCTGTTTCTACTCATCATTGTACTGAAAATTCTAACAGGCACACACACACACATATACACACATACACACACAGGCATCCAGATAGGAAAACGTGACTATTTGCCTATGACACATCTTGTGTATAGAAAAATCCCTGGTGCTGGCACTGTGGCATAGTGGACAAACCCACCACCTGTGGTGGTATCTCACACAATGACCCAAGTGCATGCTCCACAATTTTAACTTATATTTTAGATAAATTAAAAAAAGAACTACAAAATACTTCATTTTATATTTGCTTACTTCTACTCTGTTGCTCTTCCCTTCTTTATATAGATCTGAGTTTCTTATCTATGTCTACCTGAAGACCTTCTAACCTTTTTTGGGCAGGTGATGGATGCTCTGTTTTTGATTCTCTGAGAAACTCTGTGTTCCTCCTCTTCACTGCATATTGAATTTTAGGTTTGTGTTTCCTTTTGGTCTACACTTGAAACAGAAGCTCATGGCTCCTGATACAAAGCCCTAATCCTAATCTTGGTCCTCTACAAAAGGGGTGGACTTTTTCCCTCTTTTTTTTTTCATGATTTTCTCTTTGTGTATTTTTCAGCAGTTTGAATATAATCACAGTTGTAGAAATCTTAGTATTTATCCTATTTGTTCTTTGAGCTTTCTGCACCTGTGGTTTGACATTATTAATTTTGGAAAGTTCTAACCTAATATGACCTCAAGTATTCCTTCTGCTCCACTTTTTTTTTTAACTTCCTAATATTCCAGTTATGTATATAGTCACATTTGGAATTTCTTTGGTATTGCTCTGATCCTTATGTTTTGCCTCTCTTTTTAAATCACATGGAAAATTTCTGATGACCCATCTTCAAGCTCCCTTATTCTCTCTTTGGCCCTGTCTAGTCCACTGGGGAACTTGTCAAGATTTTTTTTTAAAATTTATGTTACAGTGTCTGATTCCCAGTATTTCTTTTGATTCCTTTGTACTGTTGCCATCTCAATGCTTACATTGTACATTTGTTCTTCCATGTTGTCTACCTTTTCTTCCAGAGTCTGTAACGTGTCAGTCATGCTTATTTCACATTCTCTGGCTGACAATTTCATGTAGGTGTCATTTCTGAGTCTGCTTCTAATCCTTGTTATATCTCTTGAGGCAGTGTTTGTTCATTTGTTTTTACCTTTTAGCATGCTTTGCAACCTCAGTTCACAATGGGATATAACATATTGGATTATAGGAACAGAAGCAAACAGGTGTTAATCCAGCTAGGCGTTGCATTGCATTTGCTTGTTTACAGCTGTAGTTTCCAGGGACTGCAAATTCCTCTAGTGCCATTGTTCTCACCTCCTCTACTGTCTTGGGTACTTCCTAAGGACTCCGAGTAGTCTCTGCCTTGTACCTCTTCTAACCGTAATTCACTTTTGTCATACTGGAACCCTTTAGGTGTGGTAATAAGTAAGGGAGGAGCATATTATCCACTTTCATGATTAAATTTCAGTTTTTGGATGGGCCTGTGTCTTGACTGTGATCTTCAAAATGTGTGTTAAATTTCACCCATTCCTCCTCCCCAGCTCTAGAGGTGAGGCACTGGGAAAGTCTTTTCCCAAGGCTAGGAAGCCTTTGCACAGCTGTATTTCACAAGCTTACTCTTCTTTTCTTAACTCCTTAACGGGAGATCCTGGGAGGCCAAGCCTGCAACAGTGTGTGCTGGGGGAGGTTCCTCCCCTTCTGCAGCCTCCTGGTGTTTGCCATTCCTCAACCTCTAGTCCACACTGAGCCTTCAGTAACTCATCCGCAGCACCACGTAAGCACTGCGTCCAGACTACAGCTCCAGTGGCTTGCTCCCTGGTAGGCATGCTTCCGCTGCTATGGTCTGTCCTGACATCATAGTTCTTTGATGAAACGAAGGAGGCATTTCACTTTTATTTTGTTCAATTTTGTCCTTGTTGTGAGGTCAGGAGTGATGACTTCAAAGCTCTTTGCTTGATGAAACTAAAACCTGGCAGAGGCTTTCCTTGGTCACAGTAGAACAGGGGTCACATACAGCTTCTTCTATACCAGGATCGGGAGCTCAGCTTTCAAATGTGTTCACATCCTGGCATAGCCTGTCCACCTGTTTAACCTGAGAACTCCCCTTTCAGTAATTAAATACACTTTCTTCACGGGTCATTATGATGTGATTTATGACATGTGTGTAATTGTCAGGATTACTGTGCATAATTAAAATATGAAGTGAATGCTGCCAGAGGCTCCAGCCCCTCTCAGTGTCCTCATTAAAACTCAGGAGCTGACCAAATTATAAATAGACTGGTTTGCACAAGTGCTGCGCTAAACCTAATTATGAAACTTATCCTTATTCCATCAGAACTCACTCCATTAGTCATGCAAATTCTGAAAATGATTAAGTTATTTTATGTGCTGGAGTAGTGAGATTGATAATAAAGAAGTGCGTAGCAGGAATTAGACATTACTGTGACGGTATGTGATGGCAGGTCACCATGGGTCAAACTGGCAGCTCTTCCTGACCCCATGCACAACCAGTGTGTCACACACATGCACACACACTACATGCACAAGCACCCATACATATATACACACACAATACAAATGCCACACACATGTACACATGCACGCATATATGTACTGCATGTACACATGTCTGTACATGCACTCCACATATGTGCACATGCTACATGCACAATCCAACACCACACACATGCACACATACAAACATGCACCACACGCACAAAATAACACCACATGTATGCACATACACACATCCATATACACCCCATGCACATGTACCACATGAGCACGTACATTCATACACCCGTGTACATACACCACATGCAGAATTAATACTAAAACACATGCCATCTTCAAATCCTACACATCTTTACATGGACGCATGCATTCATGTGCCACAGGTGCACATGCGTACACACACAAACCTCACACACGTACACACACATGTACATGCAACTACCATATACACACACACACATCATACCCCTACTTTTTTTTATTTATTTTATTTATTTTTATTTTTTTGACAGGCAGAGTGGACAGTGAGAGAGAGAGACAGAGAGAAAGGTCTTCCTTTTGCCGTTGGTTCACCCTCCAATGGCCGCCGCGGTAGAGTTTGTTGAATGGTTTCATGGTTTCAGTGAATTTGTGATAACTTTTTAATGAGAGCTAAGACAAAGAGGATTTATAAACTCCATGTGAGGGATTACTGTGGAGCCGCTCAGAGAGTGATTTGGTGGTTATCAGCAGATTCCTTTCTCTCTGTCAAGGGCAAGACATTGCTCCAAGCTGTTTCAGGATGTGGCAGCTTGAAGAGAGCAGAGAGCCAGTGAGAGCTTCTAGCTTGCAGGAGCTACAGATGATGTCTCCTCTCTGATTTTACAGATAGGGGATTTAGCCTTGGGAAAATGCAAGGTTGCCGGTTAATAAGAAACCCGGGCTTCCCGCTGAGTGTCAGGCCTCTAAGATGTGACAGGCCATGACTGATGGGGACAGTAGTGAGCATCAGAGCTTTCTCAGCCTGGGACTGGGCACGCGACCCTGCAGGCAGGTCCCCACAGAGGACAGAGAAGGTAGGTCACTCTTGCTTCACCTGCGAGTCTGAGCCCCGCCTGAGATTTTGTGGAACTACTTTGAGGAAACACAGACCACAAGACACATTCAGCCAAGAAGGCGAAGAACTTTGGTGCTCATCCCATGATCTCTGGGAAAGATTAAAAGACAAGGAGGGGGATGCCACAGTGGCACAGGGGGTTAAGCCACCACCTGCAGTGCTGGCATCCCAAATGGGTGCCTCTTCGAGTCTTGGCTGCTCCACTTTGGATCCAGCTCCCTGCTAACATGCCTGGGAAGGCAGTGGAAGATGGCCCCAGTGCTTGGGACCCTGAGCTCACGTGGGTGACCCTAATGAGGCTCTGGCCGTTGTGGCCACTTGGGGAGTGAACCAGCAGATGGGAAGTTTCTCTCTCTCTCTCCTCTTTCTCTCTCCCACCCCCCCTCCTCTCCCTTACCTCTCAAGTAATTAGGGAGACCTTTAAAAATAAGTAAATAAAATAAAAGATGAGGAGGGAAAACAGGGAAAGAGGCAGGCCAAAAAGAAATATCTTACAGAAAGGTGAGACATTTAGGAGTTACAAGTTCACGTATCAGTTAAATTATAGGCTCCCGGCCTTGCCAGTTTTGCTGATGGCCAGGGGGTGGGGGTGGGGGTGAAGCCCCAGGTGGTTGCAGGCTGGTACTCTTTTTTCTTTTTTTAAGATTTTATTTATGTATTTGAAAGTCAGAGTTACACAGAAAGAGGAGAGGCAGAGAGAGAGAGAGGTCTTCCATCCAATGGTTCACTCCCCAATTGACCACAACGGCCAGAGCTGCACCAATCCAAAGCCAGGAGCCAGGAGCTTATTCGGGGTCTCCCACACGGATGCAGGGGCCCAAGGACCCGGGCTATCCTCTACTGCTCTCCCAGGCCACAGCAGAGAGCTGGATGGGAAGTGGAGCAGCCGGGTCTTGTACTGGCACCCATATGGGATGCTGGCGCTTCAGGCCAGGGTGTTGACCCACTGCGCCACAGTGCCAGCCCCTGCAGGTAGGTACTCTTATTTTTCAGAAATACAGAATCCAGAAGTTCTGATTCTTCAACCACAACTGATTGACTGCCTTTGCCAATGCATCAGCACTCTGAAATCCCCCCTTTTCTATACTCTGCCTTGGTTAAGGGCAAAAACTGTACCACCAAAGGGTGAGGTCTCACGTGAAATACAGCACACCCATGAGCTTGGCCCACCATGAGACCTTGCTCATGTCCCACCTGCTTCAGGTGTGACTGCTACACAACCACAGAATCCATTCATGCATCCACCTACCGATGAGACAAAAGAACACAAGCCCAGGTGGGCGGGCCTTTGGAGAGGGTGTGAAAGGAGAGATGAGGCCAAGGGCGTCAGAGGCACAGCAGGGGAGAGAGGGTCTGGTGATGGGGATGGCCCTGCTGAAGCTCAGGTAATTCTCTACAGGCCGCTCCAAAAGATGGTGGAGGGGCTGGCAGTCCTGTCTGCTCCCCTTCCAAAGCGGCTCCCTGCTAATGCACCTGGGAAAGCAGCAGTAGATGGCCCCACTGCTTGAGTCCCTGCTACCCACATGGGAGAACTGGATGGAGTTCCAGACCCCTGGCTTTGGGCAGGCCACTACAGCCTTTTGGGGAGAGAACCAGTGGGTGGAAACATCTCTGTCTTTCTGTCCTTGACTGTTACTCTCTTTCAAATAAATAAAATCTTAAAAAAAAAAAAGCTGGTGGAGAATGGGCTCAACATTTAGGGATCTGGGGATGAGGAGATGAGTAACAGAGATCAGGAAACAGAAATGTAGCGCTGATCTGAAGCCAGGAGCCAGGTGCTTCTCCTGGTCTCCCATGCGGGTACAGGGCCCAAGCACTTGGGCCATCCTCCACTGCACTCCCGGGCCACAGCAGAGAGCTGGACTGGAAGAGGAGCCGCTGAGACTAGAACCCGGTGCCCATATGGAATGCTGGCACCACAGGCAGAGGATTAAAGTGAGCTATGGTGCCGGCCAGCAGATGGCAGTCTTACTCACATTGGATGATGATGAGACTGAGTGACTCACTCTAAGTCCCAAGATGGTGAGCCATGAGCTGGGATAGCAGACTCCCAGACTGGGCGTCTAGTGTCTCAACACCTGCAACCTGCTGGTGCCTTGCAGAACTACACAGAGCAGGGGAGGTGAGCCAGGACAAGTCACACATGCCTCCCCTCTTCTGAGTGAGTTAGCTTTGTGTCCTCCAATGGTAGCAAAGCCTCAGGGTTCTGGGAGGGGCTTCTGTGACAACGGGGTAGCCAGCTCACCCAAGAAGAAGGGTCTGGGGACCTCCCAGGGTGCTCTGCACTCCAGTGTACACAAAATCGTAGACAGCTGTTTCTGCCTCCTCCATGCGGACCAGGGGCTCTCTTTTTTTAGACTTATTTATTTGAAAGACAAAATTACAGGGAGAGAGAAAGAGAGAGAGAGAGAGCAAGCGCGCTTCCATCTGCTGGTTTACTCCCCAAATGACTGCAACAGCTAGGGCTGGGCTAAGCCAAAGCCAAGGGCTTCATCCAGGTCTCCCACCATGGGCGCAAGGGCCCAGGCACTTGGGCCATCCTCTGCTGCTTTCACAGGTGCATTCACAGGGAGCTGGATCCAAAATGGTGCAGCCAGGACTCAGCAGGTTCCCATGTGGAACGCCCTTGTTGCCGGCAGCAGGGGGTTCCTTTGATTTCTTATATATTGACTCTGAGAAGCAGTGTACTTTGTGGAGACTCCTTTGTGTCGCCTTCTCGCCCCCAAATAGGATCCTTGCACATCAGTCACTCCCTCAAAGAATGTTCAACCTTCTCCATATCTTTCTTCAAGTTCTACTGTTTTCTGTTTTGTTTCTCAAGCTTTTTAGCTTTTTAAGAAGAAATGAATATGAATCATTCACCTCCAGAGGTGTCCCAGCAGGAGGCGCTCAGAAAAAAATGCGCTGGAAACCTGTATTTGTTGGCTCACTGGAGTCCAACACAGCCACCTCGCTCTTGCTTGAAACCCAAACAGAGCTGGATGCCAGTCAGGGATTCCAACCAGCTGGTGGAGTTGGCCTACGCCATCTGACAAAAGGGATCCCTTCTCTCCACAGCAGCGTCCCCAACCCTTTCTCTCTCCTCTTTTGCTTGAGAACACACAGTTTTGCACTTGTCCTTCATACCAATAACTGGAGGGTGGGAATTATTCAGAGAGCTCATGTTCGACACCCCATCTGTTCATTTCTGACAGCAATATATAATGTAAGGCTATAAAAACTTGAAAAATAATGCAACATAAAAAGGGATTGACTCAGCTCCAAGAGGCCATAAATGGTAACAAATACCACTGGATGATTTATTTCGTGCTGCAATCTTTACAGTAAGTCATCTTTCAGACATTTCCTTGTGACAGGTTTTAATAATATTAATGCCCAGAGCAATCCAAATCATCGCCAATAGACGTATTTATCAAGCTGCCAATCCGAGTAAATGAAATTCTATAAGCAATAATGTAACATGTTTAAAGGAAGCTAATAAAACAAGTCAGCAGAGAAATATTACTTCAAAGTATTCTCTCCCTCTAATCCAGTCCTGTGTGTTATACAGCCAAAATGCAAATCTTTCCATACTTGATTTATTGCTCCAAAAATACCAGTGACCTTTTCCCAGGCTTCTGTGTATTCACTCTCACACATTCATAAAGCCTGCAGCGCATCCTGCCAGAGTCGCCGAGCGCTGGAGTGCTTTGCATTTATTGTTATGTTTGCCTTGCTTTTACGTGGATATTTGATTGGCGGCTGCAGTGAATAACATCTGAGTTCCAAGCCTTATTAAAATGTAAGAAATAGCCAAGCCATAAACCAGTCTTTATGAGGACCACTCCAGGTAGGCCCTTCCGGAAGACCGGGGAGAGCGACTTGAGAGAAGTCCTGATGATTTACCAGTTGCCAGGTACATCGCCTCCGAGGAACAACCAGCCTGCACTTTCTTTCAATCAAGCACGCTTCCCTTTGTATTAATTTTTTGTTACAACAACGAGTCACGTGTGCGGCTGTTGAAGCATTTGGCGTTGCAAATATAGCTCAAGACCTGCCTCCTGCAGGACGCCTTCCTCATGAATTTCCCTAATGTTCTGATCTCTAACACAGTATGTGGCCCACCCCTTAGTGCAACTTTCTAATTAGTGAACCCATGCAAGTGCAGTGCACATCCAAGGCACTCATCAAACAATAGAAGGCAATGGGCACTGCATTAACTTATTTGATCCAATGTGCAGTTAATTGGTGGGTCGTTTTGCTTGTGTATCAGACACGTGCTCCTTGAAGTTGGTTTTACTGTTTAATGGGTATCACCTGTGTTCCCATATCCCTGCATGCTTTGTAGGAGTAAATAGGTCAATATATATTCATAGGGTACTTACTATGATTATGTTCCTTGAGTTTATTTGAAGTGAATCCTTAGGGGGTGCCTACCAAGCCCATATATGCATGTCTTTTCTTCTCTGAGATCTGCTTCATCCACCCTATGGTCAAGTTCATTTCCAAGGACCATAGTCCCTAGATATGATTGGGTAAGTCTGAGAAATCGGATTTGAGTTGGACCAATCAGATACTGTCTTCCTGAAGTAAGGATGTAGGATACCTGACTTGTGAACTGAGATGTGACGTTAGGAAGGGAGCAGCCACTCCTTGCACCCAGAGGTAAGGCAGCCTGTGTGCAGAAGGTGCAGCCACTGCAGTGGCTCACGGGACCCAGACGCATGGTGCAGCTGAGAGAGTGGCTGTGAATCTCCAATTCTGGTTCTACTTCATCTGAAGGCCAGCGTCACTTTCTCCCTTGTAGGTTTTTGAATCTGTAATTCCTTATTAGAAATGACCTTGTCTTTACTTGAAAAGGCTTTCTCACATTTGGATTGGGCATTAACTAAAATATTTGCATTTTATTGCTAAATCAACTTTAGGCTGCCATATGAGAGGCATATTTTTGTTTGAAAGAAGTTCATTACTTAAAATGAGAAGTTGGATTTTTTTTTTCGATGTTACTAAACTATGAAGCCCTTTGTATCATGGTATTCCAGGGTATCTATAATTGAGTTTCAGAGCATCCTTGGAATGTAATAAGAATTTACAAGGCAAAGGTGCAAAGAGGGAGGCATGGTCTAGATATGTGCATAGACCTGAGGCAGAGAAAGAAAAACAGTGCACATTGAGAGAGGTGAAAGAATCGAACATAGGTTGAATTCAAAGATTTTTGTGAGGGGCATTGTTACAGATTTTGATTTGTTTCTAAGGGCATTGAGAACCCTTAAAAACAGATGGGAGGCAATACTGTCAAACTTCCAGTTTTTTCCATATCACTCAAACTGTGATGCTAGAATGGATAGGAAGGGACAAGGTTAGCCAAGGGGAGAGCAGGTGTAGTGCTCTTCCAGGAACAAAACTGCCCAAGAAGAGAAGACTTCTAGGCAGAGAGGAGGGAGGCTCGAGTTGGGATTGGGGTTGAAGGTGCAAGGAGTGCAGAGATTAAAGATATTCTTAGGAGTACAACAGAGGGAATGCGAGAACGGACTGCAGTTAAGAGAAACCTTCCCCACAGCTTTCTCAATTGAGTGACTAACCCTATCTGGGTAACAGAAGTAGTTTACAGCCCCTGTGAGGCTCACTGTTTTGTTGTTTTGTTTTGCCTGCCTTTCAGTGTTTTTTTTTTTTTATTTTTTTTTTATTTTTGACAGGCAGAGTGGACAGTGAGAGAGAGACAGAGAGAAAGGTCTTCCTTTGCCGTTGGTTCACCCTCCAATGGATGCTGCGGCTGACGGGCTGCGGCCGGTGCACCGCGCTGATCCGATGGCAGGAGCCAGGTGCCTCTCCTGGTCTCCCATGGGGTGCAGGGTCCAAGCACCTGGGCCATCCTCCACTGCACTCCCTGGCCACAGCAGAGAGCTGGCCTGGAAGAGGGGCAACCGGGACAGGATCGGTGCCCCGACCGGGACTAGAACCCGGCGTGCCGGCGCTACAAGGCGGAGGATTAGCCTAGTGAGCCGCGGCGCCGGCTCAGTGTGTTTTTAAGGGCCCTAAACAGAGGTAAATCTGGTGAAACTGCTTGAATGGAGTTTTAATGTTATAATTTTAATCTCCAATTTGGCGTTGTGAGATTGTTCTGGAATCCAGTTACTCATTCTACTTCATCTCTTTTCTTTTCTCCCTTCCTGGCTTGACTTCCTTCTACTTCAGCGGCTACTCTGGGCTGTGCTTCTCAGTAGGAAAACAAGCCAGCCAGAGAGGAGTTGAGATCCTATTTGAAGAAGCCTTTGTCCACACACATTTCTATACCCATGCCTATGCAGAAGTCTTCCAAAACACCCATGGGTAATACTGCACAGCTTCCAAAATTCTTTGCACCAAAGTAGACATCTTTTAATTCGATCCGCCCCTCCACAGTTTTATCTGTGTATGCTGCACACACACAGACTGCTTTTCTGTATGCTTTGGTTCTTTCTTGTCTTAGCAAGGTATTATGGCCCAGTTCTATGGCTGCGACAGCCAAGTGAAGGAGGGTGAGAAGGACAAAGAGTAGAATTGAGGCATCTCCACAGATCAGAGGGGGCCGTGAGACAACTGGAGCAAGAGCGAAAGGCGGCTTCATTAGGTGGCTTCATTAGGGACCATTTTCCCATCCCCATCCTCCCGAGAAGGAAGAGAGACCCAGGCAGGATGGTAGAGCGGGAAAGACCTCTGGAAAGAGGGCTGTCATTGGGCTTGATAGAGGGTAGATAGTTGGAAAAACATGGCTCTTCGGTGATCGTCTTTCTGGTCTTAAGTAGCCCTAAAGATTTCCAGGCTTCAAGTCATTGACTTTGGAAAACCAAGGAATGTAGAACTCACCCAGGCCAGCTCTTGTTTGCTTTCACCCAGATCCCTGCAGATCAGATATAAGACACCCATACAGAATCCGAATGAAAAGGTCAGAGCCTTGTGCCACTGAGTTTGCTGAGTTTTCTCCCCTCTCCAGAGCTTGTCCTGGGTGGGCCTAATGGACGCCGGCTGGAGCCGGGTTGCTTTGGGTGGAGTCTGGGCACTGTGTGGAAGGAGGTGCTGTGGTTTGTTCATGGAAGACTCGGCTCAGAGCCACGCAGAGACTCAGCCTGGGCCTGCTGATCCTTCCCACCTCTGAGCCATCTCCGAGTCCTTTACAACTGCCTTCCAATGCTGGTGCAAAAAAGCCTTTCTCCAGGGACTGAACCAAGTCTAGTGGCATAAAAGGAAACTGTTGCCGAAGGTCCCGGCGGCTGAATCCCTGTGCTGCGGGCAAAAGCTAACACTGGCTATATTTAGAAAGGCCTTGGTGTAGCCCCAATTATCGTCGTGAAGTGTACAATCCAAGTGCCAGGTTTGATTGACTATAAAACCAAACAGAATATGTCACTTGAAGCAAACAGCTCATCTGTATGAAGATATTTTTCAAACAATATTATTTTATGAACTAGAAATTTTAATGTGCTCCATACTTGCCATGACATTCAAAAGTAATATTAATCAGTGATTACAGAAAACAAGGAAGTAATGGAATTTTTAGGTTGGAAGACCATTGACAATGTTTCCATTAAGAAGCCACAGCACTGGGTTAAGATGCTTTTTGATCAAAGTCCATAAACTTTGTGACTTGTCATTTTTGCCTCGCACAGACCTTCCCGTGCAGATATGTTATATATCTTTAATATTTATATGCACTGTTACATTATAACTGTATGAAGCAAATCATATTTGTGCATGTACTTCACATGTTAAGAGTACTTAAAAAACGTGGAAAATGAAATTTAAAGAATTTGAGATCATCTCATAGTCTGTTCACGATATGCATTTTCCATAAATTTTTCAAGATCCTTGTATGATCAGGTTTCAAAATATTTTGCATCAAAATAAACTTTTTTTTTTTGACAGGCAGAGTTGGACAGTGAGAGAGGGAGACAGAGAAAAAGGTCTTCCTTCTGTTGGTTCACCCCACAAATGGCTGCTATGGCCGGTGCACCGCGCTGATCTGAAGCCAGGAGCCAGGTGCTTCTCCTGGTCTCCCATGCGGGTGCAGGGCCCAAGCACTTGGGCCATCCTCCACTGCCTTCTTGGGCCACAGCAGAGAGCTGGCCTGGAAGAGGAGCAGCCAGGACAGAATCCGGTGCCCCAACCTGGACTAGAATCCGGGGTACCAGTGCCACAGGTGGAGGATTAGCCTAGTGAGCCGCGGAGCCGGCCCAAAATAAACTTCTTTTAATCTCATTTTCCATGAACTTTTCAAGTACCCTCATGTCTACATGCACACATAAACAAATATAGTCGACCTAGTTTTCTGATTGATTCTTACGCGACCATATCAAAGTCTTCTTCCAAAAAGTAACTTATCTGCAATCTATACACTAGCAGTGTGAAAAAGTACATGTTAAAAATGTCTTCCGTTATCTAAGCTGAGCATTTTAGGGGCAGGTTGAGCCAGAGAATGGCAGCTTCTCAGTGTTGGCCCCTCCTATACTAACAAATTCCTTCAGGACTTGTTTTTGAACTTGCCTTTGAATTAGCCACAGGTACCCTGGCTTCCTAGGGAGGACGCGGTAAAGCAGAGAGGCAACAACAGGTTTGGGTGAACCTGGAAGTGGCATTAGAACCACAACTTCCAAGAGACAAAGAGGCTAGGGCTCACTGCACACACAGGCTCTTGCACAGAGCAGATGCTAAGACCCACTGCCTGCAAGTCCTGCTGCTGTGTGTCCTCCTGTGGGGGCGGCGCTGTGCTCCAACTGACTGCCACCCTGGGCGCGGAAGAAACTCCAGGTCTCAAATCAAAGGGGGGGCTTATTCTGATCGTCCCTAAGAACCGCCCCCATAGAATTCCATATGATAATCTAGGCGCTTAGAGTATAAAAACAGAACGGCATTTAGGAAAACAAAAGCTTGATTTCCACACATTTTAAGGAGCATGACAGTTGCTGAAAGGGGGCCAAGGCTTGTAAGTAAAAACGAATGGTGACTAGTTGGTTTTTCCTGGGGCTTGCAGGAGGAGAGAGTCGGTTTCCAGGGATGCAGGTTACTTCCTGGCACTATCTGCAGCCATATTTCAGAGGGAAATAAGCAAAATAGCTACTCCTTTTCATTTGGTGGCAACCAAGATCTCATAAAAAAATAAAATAAAAAGAAGAAGAAGAAGAAAGGAAAGAAAAGAAAGCTGTAATCCCCACGGGGTAATCCCGCGGTATGAAAATTCACTCCTCTTGAATACCTCCCTCTGGCGCAATTGACTTTTCACGTGCATTTTAATAATGATATTTCAGCAGGTTGCAAGAAAAAAATTTTTTTTCTTCTGTTGTTATTGTAAATTATGGTTTGAGGAAAAAAAAAAAGTGTTATAAATCTAATTACATTTTCACTTATAGTAACAAGTCAGCACAATCTTCCAGCATGTTTACCCAGCAATCGCAATATTTACAGCTGACCTAATTGGTTGTGGGGTGGAAGCAAGGAACAATATTTTATTGTCCTGATAGCTGCCTGTGTGCTGGAGGCGTTGCTACCTGTACGGCTTCCCAGCAACCCTCAAGTTCTGCCTGCCTTGTGTTTGCCGTCATCAGCCAGCCGTGGAACAGGCTAGGGGCACGAGCGAAGGAGAGGTGGGAGGTGGGAGAATGGGGAAGAGGGGTTTGTTAAAGATGCTTTTTCTCCATTCTGTTTGGCAAGAAAGATTCTTTCCAAACGCATGGGGGCCAGCGCTGTGGCGCAGTAAGTTAATCCTTCGCCCAGGATCCCATATGGGCGCTAGTTTGAGTCCTGGCTGCTCCTCTTCCGATCCAGCTCTCTGCTATGGCCTGGGAAAGTAGAAGATGGCCCAAGTGCTTGGGCCCCTGTACCCATGTGGGAGACCAAGAAGAAGCTCCTGGCTCCTGGCTTTGGATCGGTGCAGCTCCAGCCATTACAGGCAATTGGGGAGTGAACCAGTGGATGGAAGACCTCTCTCTTCTCTGTCTCTCCCTCTCAATATCTGTAACTCTACCTCTCAAATAAATAAATAAACTTTAAAACTTACTTCGCCTTCCTTACTTACAAAGTGATCACTAGTTGTATAAAAGCCGATAGATGACAGGCTGGGTAAACGCCCTTTAAGTCAGATGCCGAGTGGAGGAGGACACTTAGGGGCCTGCCCTTGACTTTCACCCTCAAAGCCAGTGTAGCTTTCACAAGGCAAACAGGAGCCTGACGAAGTCTGAGCATTCTCATAGCCTCTTGTCCTTAAAGGAAGGACCAGAAAACCAGCGTTCCTGGCAGGCAGAGGCCAAGCTGCTTCTTGGGGAGCCGGGAGCTGGGTCCACCTGCTCCATGGGAAGTGAATCCAGCGGCTGTTTTGCCCTCCCCTGAGCCACCTTGCTCAGGTGGAAATAGCAGTGATGTTTCTCAGTAAGCCCTGTCTTTCCGACTCACACTGGGGGTGTGAGGGCGAAAGCACTAAGTTAGCACCACCATCCTAACAGCAAGCTGCTTGGCGGCAACTCTGCTGGTTCAGTCACGTGGCAGGACAGTCCTGTCTCCTGGGTCGTCCTGATAAATGCTGACGTTTCTCGAGCGCTCCCTCTGTGCTGGGATCCTTTAGAGAAGTCTTAGGCTTAATCCTCTCATCCGCCCCGTGGGATTGGTACTATTTGTTTTACAGATGAGTTTTCTGAGCCACAGAACAGGAAGTGACTCGCTCATCCTCCCACACAGCCGGGAAACCACAGAGCTGAGCTCTGATCCTTGATGTTCCACTTCTCCCACCATAGCCCTAGGGCTGGGTGGCCTCACCCTGTGTCACTTTTTCCTGCAGCCTAACCGAACACATCCCAGCATGCTCTAGGCGTTGGAGGTGTGGTTTTAGGCGTGGACAGGATGCCACCTAAACATCACACGCCCACTTCCACTCAGGGCTGAAGTTCCTCAGGTAGGAATTAGTTGAGGCCTTTGAGCCATGGTGACAGAAATACCCCTGGAAGGGCTTGTGCTTTATGGTTCTGTTTTTGCAAATGAAGTTCCATGTAAGAGATAATGATGGGGACCAGTAAGCCTGAGGAGTGCCTCTTAAGAGGCAGGTGGGGACAGTGAGTAGCTGGCCACGGTGTGCCCCTGGGAAAGAGGATGGCGAGGTGTCCCAGGGAGAGCAGAGAACAGGGGATGAAAACCCTGGGAGTGTTTGTCTACTTCACATTTGTTTCCCCTGGAAACTATGCAAGTCATGTTCCTAGGCCTTGAATAGAGTTTTACTTGGAAACAGTGACTAAGCTACCCATGCTCTCTACCTTGTTTATGTAGTTGGTCTTTCATATGCAACCCTAAGCCTACAAGGCCTCACCCCTGCCTTGTAGAAGATGATCAACCAACCGTATAAAGGAGGAAAGATGCTACCACTAATTACTTGATGGGAATAAATGCATCCGCCCAGCAGATCCCACTCTAATTTTTATTCCCAAGCTATGAGGGATGTGTCCCCACCTTCTCACCCAGACAAGTCAATGGACATTTCCATACCCGCAATTCCTGGGAGAATTTGACTTCATTTTTCTTAAGACCTGCCCATGGACTCACAAAGAGGGTGAAAGAGAGCCCTTGCGCCTCCTTTACTACAGCTTGGAAAGCGAGGCAGGGTCGTAAGAGAAGGGCAAGGAAGAGAGACTTGTCTACGGCACTAGATGCTTCAATGAAGCCAGAAGCTATTTTGTCTGCCATTGTAAGCAATAATAATAAAATTGTTTGTTCACATGGAGAGGTAACTTAGTCAACACCTACCGGATGAATTAGTTCTACCTGTATGGTTACTTTGCTAGGATTGAGGCACAATGATTCTCAGATCTGATGTTTGCCTGTAGATGCAAAATAAGAACTAAAGAAGAGATGGTGAGAGGGACGGAAAGGGAGCACCTGCTCAGTCTCTTACACTCCTTAAGCTTATCGTATAGAGGCTGCCGCCCTATTGCTTTCATGGCTTCAAAACTCAGGCTCACTGTGATTAAATAGTGCTCGTCAACTTGTCTGCATGACTCTAACTCTACCCCACCCTCTCCCTGTAACTATGTAGTATACGGGCACGTCATTTTGTCTTACTGTTTTCTTGGACCATGGTGTTGAGACTCGATGAAAGAAGGGCTTGATACACATCACAGCAGACGGCACCTCTGCTAGAGGTGGTGGTGGACCCAAATACGCCATTAGTTAATGAGGAAAGCATCGGTACAGGTTCAGGGATCTCAGCCAGGACACCGCAGGACTGGGAACATGGTGCTGCTTGGATTCTGGGAGAAAGGGAATTCTGGAAGTGAAGTGCTGGCTGTGCAGCAGCAGGAGAGTGAATGTGGATTCACTTAACGAGCGTGATTAAAATGCTACAGTCAGGGCACACACAACAGGCACACATGAATAAAAAAAACAAAGAAGGCTTTCGGTTTACTAGGTATGGGCTATGTTATACCCAAATAGAAAACTCTATGCTTAACCTATTCATCTGTCAAAAAGTATATGAGACACAAAAATTGACAATAAAAATTAAAAACAGGCAAGTGGCGTGGCATTGTGGTGTAGCTGGTAAAACAGCTGACATCCCAGCTGACGGAAGAGCTTGGGGGTGAACCAGCAGAAGAAAGCTTTCTTTCTCTCTCATCCCCTCCCTCTCCCTCTGTAACTCTCTCAAATAAATAAGTCTTTTTAAAAAAAATAAGCAATTAATATGCATAGACAATTTTTGAAAGAAGAAATGTGAACGGCTGATACATATATGAAAATATCACTGGCCATTCAGGGAAATGCAAATCAAAACTACAATGATATATCAATGCGCCTCAATTAGAATGGCTATTATCGGGGCTGGCGCTATAGCAGAGTGGGCTAAGCCTTAGCCTGTGGTGCCAGCAACCCATATGGACACCGATTCCTGTCCCGGCTGCTCCACTTCTGATCCAGCTCTCTGCTATGACCTGGGAAAGCAGTAGAAGTTGGCCCAAGTGTCTGGGCCCCTGCACCCCTGTGGGAGACACAGAAGACGCTCCTGGCTTTCGATAGGCTGAACTCCAGTTGTTGTGGCCTTTTGGGCAGTGAACTAGTGGATGGAAGACCTGTCTCTCTGTCCCTCCCTCTCTCTGTCTGCAACTCTACCGCTTAAATAAACAAAATCTTTTAAAAAATAAAATAAAGACTCGAATCTACTGTTAAAAAAAAGTATAGTTATTATCAAAAAGACAATGACATAGTGGCAAGGAAGTGGAGAAAAAAGGAGTTCTTTATATAGTATTAGTGGAATGGTAAATTATGTAGAACACTATGGAAATTCCTTAAAAAACAACAACAACAACAACAACAAAACCTGAGAGAAGATCTACCATATGACCCAGCTATCCTATTTTCTGGGTATACATCCAGGAGAAATGAAATAATCATATTAAAGAGATACCTGTGCACTGTTCCCTAGCTAAGGTAGGGAATAAATCTAGGTGACTGTCAGTGATGAGATAAAAAAAAATTGTGGTATATACACATAATAGAATACTATTACTCTATTATTACTCTGGTGCTGTGGCACAGTAGGTTAAGCCACTGCTCATGATGCTAGTATCCCATATGAGTTCTGGTTTGAGTTCCAACTGCACACTTCTCGCCCACCTCTCTGCTGATGAGCCTGGGAAAGCAGCAGAAGATGCATCAAGTGCTTGGGCCCCTGCCACCCATGTGAGAGACTTGGATGGAGTTCCAGGCTCCTGGCTTAGGTCTGGTCCAGCCCCAGCCATTGTGGCTCTTTGGGAAATGAACCAGAGGTGGAAGATCTCTCTTCAATCTCTGTCTCTCTCGAATATGTAAAGTAAATAATTTTTTTTTAAAAAATTGGAGACAGACCTTTCTATCAACGATGGTTTGTGGGTGGGTATTTTGTCTAGCCAGTTAGGACACATCCTCCTGCCTCAGAGTGCTGGGCTTGGATTTCTGATTCTGCTCTCTGACTTCGGTGTCTCAACAGTGCTGACCCTGGGAGGCACTGGTGATGGCTCAAGTAGTTAGATCCCTGCCACATACATAGGGGGGTCTTTGGTGAGTTCCCATTTCCTGCTTCAGCCTGGTCGCATTCTGATCATTGGGGCATTTGGGGAGTAAACCAGTAGCTAGGGGCTCTGATTCCATATGTTTTTCTCTTTCCATCAAACAAATAAAAGCAAAAGCAAAAGTTCTAATGGTTTCCTTGACTGATCCAGGTCTATCGTATACTGGTTGGAAACTTTTGCTTCTCTTGGTATCACTAGCTAGGTATCTACTTGAGTTTATAAAGAATGAGTGATTTAGTGTGGTATTGGTCAGTCCAACATAATCTGAGTTAGCCCTATCTTTATCTTTTCACTCTCTAATTAAAATACAATTACCAAAGCAGTGACTTTTGATAGAGACAATATAGAGAGTAGGTGATAGAAGAACAGGTAAAATAAACAGATCTAGGCTTATCCAGAGTAGTATGGCCATGGAAGGGAAATTGGTAGCTGGGCCAAGGGGACTCTGGGAATGGATGAGATGCATTTTTATTTATCATAACATTTGAATAGCTCTACCTTTATCTCCCTGACAAGGAGGAGGAAATACTTATTGTCTCTCTCTTATAGTACATGCTCCCCTGATTTAAGGACACAGAACTCAAGTGAATGGAGCTACTATTTATTTATTGATTCATTCATCAACAAATATATATTTAACTACAATCTATTAAATAGTCTTTTGTTTGCTAGTCTGAGAGCTGAACTGCTATTTATAACATTGGTTATTCTATGGGAAAAGAAAGACACCAGGAAGACAATGAAATATTGGACTACAGCTTTTGTATAACTTAGGGCTGCCTATGGTGTTTAAGCGCTAGGAATAGAAGATAGTTGTTTCTAAACTTACTGGAAAACCAACTGGTGACATATTTAAAAGCATAGAATACACTATCAACAAAACTATAAATAATATTATGCTGGTTTTGGTATATGAATGTAATACTATTAACATCAAAAATGGATCGAAAATAGCAGATACTACATATTTTATGTTTTTTCCCCAAAATAATGCCTACTTGTCTCTATTAAGCTGTCCATTTTATTTTGCATAGTTATTACCAAGATGTGTTTGTCAATTTGCTAGCTAAGGTTATCCTTGTTCCAAAAAAAAAAAAAAAACCAAAAAAAAAACAACCAAACAAACACCAAAAACCATCTATTCTATTGTACTAAATGGGACCAAGATCTGTCATTGATCCACTAGCATTGTACTTAAATCAACAGAGCCAAGCAATTCCATTGAAAAAAACACACAGAAATTCACTCTCAAATGGTACTTATCTATCGAAGCACACATAGTCACCCCCAGGCCATGCATAAAATGTTTGAAGACCATGAGTAGAAGCTTGAAACCAAGGGTATTACCAACTCCTGCAGTATTAGAGTTCTCTAGAGATACAGAATCGATAGCAGGTGTATATAGGGTTATGAAGGAGGACTTATTCGAGAGTTCAGTTCATGTGACTATGGCAGCTACAAGTCCCACCTCAGGATGATGCTGGAATAACCGTAGTACCACCCGGTGTAATTCCAAGGGCCTGAAAACCAGAGAAGCCAAGGGTTTGAACCTCAGTTCAAAGCCAAAAGCTGGAGTGTCAACAAGGGGGCTGTGTATATGTCCTGGAGTTCAAAGGCCAGCAGCTGACCTATAAGATGGGAATCAAGTATATCCCAGCTCTCAGAGTGAGAAATCAATTCATCTTTTGTATTTAGTCTCTCCAGATGCCTAGCCAATTGATGGCATCTGCCCATGTCACTGCTGGGTCTTCCCACCTGGTTCACTTGGACTCACATGATAATCTCACTTGGAAATACACTCATAGACACACACAAAGTCATGATTTTTAAGCTTCTAGGTATCCTTTAATCCATTCAAGTTGACATAAAATCAACCATCATGCCTTTGTATATGCTGTGTTTTTTTCCTATACATACCTACCTATGATAAAGTTTAATTTATAAATTAGACACATTGAGATTAACAACAATAATCCCAAAATAGAACAACTGTACCAATATCTTATGAGTTTTTTTTTTTAAATTCCACATAAATTGTTTATTTCTAAGTTTTCCAGTGAATATTTTTGAAATGTGGTTGGCTGCAGTTAAAACTGTAGAAGGCAAAATCACCTCTAAGAGGGTGCTACTATGCCGCCATATAAGGTACTCAGCAGTGTGGCCCTGAGTAGTCCTGTGGAGCGGCATGGTTCAATTCCAGAGCAACACATCTGCTTTGGAATTAAGAAGTGAGAGTGAATTAATCCTCAGCTGTAGAGACGATCTGGTCAGATGCCGACCACGATTTCTGGCCCTCTCTAGGGCTTTGAAAGCATACCCAGGGATTCCTGAACCCAATATAGGACTGACGGATGAGGTGTGCAGGTGGACCAGGCTGCCTGGATCCATCCTCCTTCTAGTCCATTTCCTTGCTTATCGTGAACAATGGGAGAAGTAAAGACAGTGGAAAAAAATCAGTTAGTTAAATTGTTTGCTTTTACAGCTGGCCTAAAGAATAGTGAGGGAAGCCAATAAAACTAAGTGATGAGAATTACATGTCAGAGTTTTCTGGGGCTTTTGATTATCTGTGGCTTGCCAAGTTTTATTACCACAGAGAGGACAACGTGGGCAAGAGTAGGAAAGAGCAAACATGACTGGAGCATTTCATGTGTTGTCACATGCGCTGGCTTCATAGACCCGCAAAATGACCTCAAACTGAATCCCATTTTCGTAACAACTTTGCATCAGCATATACATGTCCAGTGCTAATAGTCAGGAGGGTGCATGCCTGAGAAATCTGAGGGGCTGCTTCTCACGGCATCGTCCCTCAGGCTGTCCAGCTGGTACACAGGAGGCACTTGAGGCTTGTCCTTCTCACAGCATTCATGGAAGTTGAGATTCCCACTGTCTCTCTTCCCAAATCCCATCGCCTGAGGGCTTTCTGGAACAGTCTATCAGTTCTTGTTGACTTCGTCCCCCTCTGACTTTCTTCCAAAACCATCATGGCAGCAGTTGCAGGAATGTTGTTTCATTTGGCCTTTGATTCACTTTTTACGAATTCTCCTTGTTTACCCAACTAGATTGCACGGGGGTTGAAACACTCTTTGTATGTCTACAAAAGCGTCACACACAATGCCTACTTAGCACACAGAGGGTGCCCAGTGCAAACCTGTTTGCCAACTATTTTCAAAGGCAAACAAAAAAAAAAAATCTGCACTTCTATTTCTAGTCTGTGGCTATTTTGTTGTTGAAAATAGTGAGGAGCAATCAGAATCAGAGAAATTAGTGAGTTCTCGTTTTTTTCAACCAGTTCTTTGTCTTCTCCTGTAAGCAAGCAGTATCATCTCACCACATTTCCTTACACCTTGGACAGGCAAGGAAGGGCAGAAGCTATCTCTCCCAGGACATGTATCTTCCTCTTAGAGAGTTCATGCACAAACTGGTGGCACCCTTGGTGGCTCAGATATTTGACACCTGCCCTGCTTGTGGGGAAGGTACAGTAGAACCTCTATTAACCAGACCCAGTAGTCTAGAATCCTCAGTTCAATGGAAGCACGATTCTTCATGCATTAAGGGAAAGAGGTTAAGTTATGTAAAAATCAAGATCAAGTAAAGAATTATGTGACAACCCATATCCTTGGACAGCTCTGTAGTTACTCAGCCCCATTTCATATGCTTTCCTGGATATGAGAATTGATCATTACAATAGTAAGGAACATTTAATAAGTGCTTCCAGGAAGCAGGTAGTAAACAGTGTACTTTTCTGTACCCCTTTGATAACAGCTCCCTGTCGCCCCCACTTCCCAAGGTCTCACAGCCACCACTCTGCTACATGTTTCTATGAGTTCTCTTTGAGATTCTGCACATGGGTGAGCTCATGCAATTTGTCTTTCTGTGTTTGGCTTACTTCACTTAGTATAATGCTCTCCAGGTTCATTTGCAAGTGGCAGAATTTCCTTCTTTGAAAAGGGTGAGTAGTAGTCCTGTGTGTGTGTGTGTGTGTATCACATTTTCTTAACTATTCATCCTTTCTCTGGCACTGAGGTTGCTTCTATAAGTTGTCGATGGTGACTAGGACTTCACTGAACATGGCAGTGCAGACATATTTGAGGTGCTGACTTCATTTCCTTTGGATAAATGCTCAGAAGTGGGATTGCTGGATCTTGTGTGTTTTATTTTGAATGTTTTGAGGAACCTTGATACTGTTTTCCATAAATGGCTGTACTGGTCGAGCACTTTAAACAACTCTTCTCATTCAATCATTATAACAACCATCTACAAAGTATGCATTGCTGTACGCAGTGTCAGAACATAATGGTTATGCTTTACTGGTAATATAATATTTACCTTTAGACAATCACTATTCTTAATCACTACAGTTCTTCCTTGTATATTATATCTACCAAACTGAAATGATGCCAATATATTATACAGCTATTTTCATTAAAGTTTGGAGTTATAGAAATTTTGGGTTGACTGTTTAAAATCAACTAAACTGATCATTCTCCATCTAGAAACCTAATAGAGGTTTTACTGTAGTAAGGAGCTGAAGGAAAAAAAAAGAAAGGAGGAGTGATTCATCGACTATTTTGCAGATGCAAAACCTCAGGCAATGTCATCACCGATTTAGTTGCAAAAGGGAATGGAAAAGCCATTTAGGAAGAGCTGAAACCAGTCCAAAGCTACATTTCTAAGGCACCTGCAAGATTGTCTGAGAGAATATTGGGTATACAGTATTTGGTTATTATGAGTATAGATGATCTGTGCGGTGATGAGATGGTATATTTCCTTAGCTTAACGATACAGGGGCAAGTACATAGGCATTCGGTTTGGTGAGGAGCAATTCCATTGGTCAGTATGGGAGCTGAAAAAGCAAATATTCTGGTCTAAGTTTTATTGTCAAGTGATTCTCAGGAGACCATAGGGATCCAGGTTCTCTGAGGCTCTTACCTGGTGGCCAGGCTGCTCTGGCTAATGATGTTTGAGTGCCCCTTTGATACAGGACGCTGAGTTGCTGAAGTGGAAGAAATGTCCTTTAAGTTGTTTTTCATGACCATTTTTCCTGTACCTGCAATATGATTGCAACCTTAGTGAGTCGGCATGATAGCTCTTCACAAAGGATTTGGGACAATTCCCCAGTGACTGAGACATTGCTATTCCCTTGAGGAGGGGAAGGCTGGGGACCCTTAGCTATAGACTACTCCTAAGATGATGAATTGCAGCAAGCTCTCCAGTGTCTTTTTACAGAATTAGAGTAAGTGAGGATTTCAGTTCCAAAGGGTATGCTTAAAATAACTTCCTGCTCAACCACTATGGAACCTTTTTATCCTAGCACCCTTCTCATGTCACCCAGGAAAACAGCACCTGAGGAGCCCTCGCTCCTCTAAGAGGGTCTAGAGCCACTGTGGCACTTTTGCAAAGCATCAGTCCATGAGGCTCCTCTCACTTCTTGGAGGATGCTCACTGCAATTCATTTCTCTTGGACATGGCCACTCGTGCCTTTACTTTCCTTCTAAGGCTTCCTTTCGCTTCTGAAGAATTAGGATCTTACAAGGGACGGCTGTCAAAAGTTTTGGGAATTTCTAGATCAGAAATAACACAATAGCAAGTAACTTTCTCTTCTGCAAAATGGACACAATGCCATGACTTTGAAGGGTGATTACGAAGGTAAATGCAGGCATGTTTGAAATCAGCACGTTAAATGAACAATGTAAAGCTGCTTTAAGATGGAAAAAAAGTGTCACATGAATCATTTGCAAGAGTCTTCATGCACCCGTATGTTGTCCTCTATTATGCCATTCTTAGCCTGGCACTCAAAATCAACCCAGGAAGCTTTTCAACACTCTGGGATGTTGTTAATCAATAAAGAATAGCATTGTGGGGATGGGCCTAGGAGTTAAGATGCCGTCATCCTTCTCTGGAGTGTCTAGGGTTGATTCCTGGCTCCAGCTCTTGACTCCAATTTCCTGCTAATGCAGACCCAAGGAGGCAGCGGTGATGGCTCGAGTAATTAGGTCCCTACCTCCTGTGGGAGGCCTGGAATGAATTCCCAGCTCTTGGTTTCTGCCTATAGCCTCACTCATGGCTGTTATGAGCATTTGTGGAGCGAACCAGTAGATGAGAGCACTCATTCCCTCCCTCCTTCCCTCTCTCTCTCTGTCTCTGTCTCTCATGTAAGTAAATACATAGAATTTTTAAAGAATTGGTACGAGTATTGTGATTTCAAAGAAGTCATCTTCTAAATAATGCCTTGCAGGTGAAATGCTGTGGTTCACTCTTTAAAGTCCCTACACTGTTAGCCGGCTTGAACCTGACGGTCGGTGGTCACAGATGGAAAGGCGATCTGAGAAGAAGTTACCAAGGAGATGGACAAAGTCCCTTGCCCACCCAGGTGGAGAAAAGAGACATGACCTTTCCCTCCTGTCTCCACAAGAACACCGCTCTGCACTTAGGCTTGTCAGGATGGGTGGAGTGCCCACGTGAGACAAGTCTTTAAACCCAGCTATCCCCACATTTGGAACAATGGCAGGCATCAGAAGCCACAGAAACGGCGCGGTATCCCCCTTCTTTTGATGTAATTCGTTCTGGATCATTCTAATCCACAGAAAACATCGACCGAGTCAAAACACACTTGTGGGAGAAGAGGCACATTCTTTGGAGCGCGATTTTTTGGCTTAAACCGGCAGTCATTGCATCACACAGGTGCGCTGAGAGCCAGGTTTGGGATAAGATTGCTCCCTACCTGTAATCCCCAGAAGCCTTCACTTACACATGGAGTCCTGACGGGGGTTTCGGCTTGATGGACGCTTCCTTATTTTGTGGTTACATTTTGCCCTGGGGGAAATAGCTTGGGAAGAGCACCTCTGAGGCGGAATCTGAGCGAGGACTGGTAGTGTTACCAACTGTCAGTCCTTTAAGGCTAGCCGATTTAGCACACGTGATAGAAGCTGAGCTATGGAATGTAGAAGACGACATGCCCGAACGGGCTGAGGAACAATAGAACTTTCGGGAAGTCTCTGCTTTTCTCAAAGCCTAACAACATTTCTCTAGCCAACAACAATTGCCAGCTATTAACAAAAGGGGGAGCAAGGATAAGTAAGTGAGCGAGTGCTTTGTGTGAATCTTTCAACATTTTTGCTAAAGCTTTCACCGTCCCCCTGGCATCATTCTTAATAAAACCTCCTCTGAAAACATATTAATATTTTTTTAAAATTTTTGGAAGTTTTCATAATTATGGCAGTGTGTGCCTATATGTTAAAGTTGGAAAGAGAAGCCTTTGTAGGAATTGATGAAGCTTCTGGCGAGGTATGGATTACCCATAGATCTAAAAAGAAATGGCTCAAAGAATATCTTTCAGTTCCTTTCAACTCTCAATTCTGTAATTCTCATGACCTTCCATAAAGGAACAGTGACATGTTTTTTTTCCCACCAGGTTTCAAGACAGGGCACAAACCATACACAGATATCCAGTACTCCCATCCTCATGTCCGTTGTTCTAATCCTACAGTTGACTGGTGCTATCGATTATCTCCAGTCTTTAGCAGCAGAAGCTCTGAGTCTATTGTCGCCTTTCCTGCCAATGTCAATGCTGCTTCAAATATGTATGGGAGAAAAACAAAGAATATATAGGAAGGCAAAGTCCTTTCCTCAACTTGGTAGATAAGCAACCTTCTCTGATTCAGTCTAAGAGACTTTGGTCACTTTAGTTGTCTTTTTACTTATTTCGTAGCTGACAGTTTGCAAGTAATTATGTTTTCTAGTTTTAGGCAAGGAAAAGTGGAATGGATTTTTGTCTAACACTCTAGCTGGACTGTCTATGTGTTGCCATGGCTTACTATGACTTCTTTAGAGAGAACCTAGGGAATAGTTCTGGATAAAGGGTTAGGTACCAAAAGACATGGCACGTGACACCCGGGAGGGCTAATGGCCAATAGTGTGGTTCTCTTTCTCTTTCTCTCAAGAAGTGATTCTCTTGACAGCCACAAGCCTGCTTTCCGGGCATACATGATGGGATCACTTATTCTGACAAGCCTCATATGTGATTTCCTTATGGATAGAAATGACTCCACTTTTTTTTCCATCTCCCTCAAGAAATCCTATTATGGTTTGAATGAGTGAAAATAACACCTACATTATTTAGATAATCCTGAATCTGTTGTAATTCACCGAATAGCAGAATTGTTGTAATGATTTATAAAGTTTAGTAATTTACCAGTCATCACAGCACACCTGAACAGTGATATCACAAATTCTGGCTAAGAACCACTACTCTCAGGAGCTGAAAAGGCAACAGGGCAACAGCTCAAGTCTATGCTTTGGTCTTGCAAAAGTAGGGTGAACATCTGTCCATCTATTCGTTGGTTATGTATCCATTCACAAGCTGAACTTCAAGAAGATTAGGAGAGCTATGAAAAATAGCACAGCTTGGCATGAGAAGATATCAGAGCCAGGGAAACTAGGTAGGGAGCTGTGGTGGTCAGTGGGGTAAGGAGCAAGGATGGAGTCAAGGCGGAAATGGTGCTACAGACTGGAGATAATGGACAGCCACAGTCAGCTGCAGGGTTAGAAGAATGAGTGCAACTGCCATGAATACGGGAGTACCAGGCCTATCTATGTAGATGGCCTTTGTGGACTTACAACCAAGTTCCTTCCCTTTTATTGGAATTTGACACACGTGTGGTCCTTGATCCTGGAGTTAGAGAAGAAGTGTTGTGTGGGAACATCCTCTGCTTTCTTTCCAACCAAAGGCCACTGGGGCAGAGGCAGGGCTGTGAACAGACTTCATTGCTGCTTAGGGAGCCCAAGCGGGGAAGATGAGCTGGTAGACTCATCAGAGTAGGAACAAGGGGTCTTTAAAAGAGCTCAACTCTTCATTGTAGACAATGAAAAACAATAACAGCAAAACACTAGACATGGGATTTCTAAATTTTTTTGCACCAAAAGAATGGTTAAATTTCAGTTTCCCATGAAATATTTGATGTACCGTCATATGCTTCAACCTTGCAGGTTTGGAATTCTCTTCGTTAGGGGGCATTGGCTGAGGTGACTTGTTTTGCAAAGGGGTTAATGGGTGTTTATGAAACATGGACCCAGGTTACGCCTAAAGAAAATTGTGAAGTAGAGTCACTGCGTGTTTAGAGACATACTGGAGCCATGGCTTCTCCTTGCTGCCTGTCCCTGACCCCTTTTACTCTCTCTGTGCAATTCCCTTTTCAGAATGCTCTTTCCTCCAGGTAGACTCTCCTGCAGAGTGGTGGCATTGCAATGAAGACTCCTCAGGGGTGGGGCTGAGGAGGACTTGGACACCCCTTTCCCAAGGGCCACTTTCAAGTTGGCTGTTTCCTCTCCTAGATGTACAGAGACTTCTCTTGCTCCTACTCTTCCTGGTTGGGAGCATTTCTCTAATATTGTAGGCAACAAGAGGTAGCAGTGAGCTGCACAGTGTAGTTGGGATGGGGACCCTTCTTGCCCAGTAACTTAGCTCTAATCCCAATGGAAATAAAAATGCAGAAAAAAAAAAAACAGCTGCCCCTCCTACTCTGAACACTAGCCATATCTGAGTTCATGCTTTGAACCCGAAAGATGTCGGGCAATGGGTCAAAATGGGTTAATAATTTGCTAGAACGTCTCTTCCAATTCCTACTTTATCTGCAGTTCATTGACGGGAAAAGAAATAATGAGATTCTTTGAGTCTCTGCTCCCATGGGTAATAGGATGATTAACATATATGGAAAACTCAACGATTTGCCAGGCATAGCCTGCGTGCTTTTTGTTATAATGTTGTTAATTCTTTATGTACTGAGTCCTTTTCAACCCTCTGCTATCTGCAAGAGTATTATTGATATCTCAGAGAACTCTGAAGCACATTGAGAACTTAATTTGCTTAAAGTCAAACTGCTAAGACGTGGCCAGTCTGGAACCCATGTCCTCAACCACCTTGAAATCTCTCTGTCATACCACGTGGTGAACTTAAATGGGCAACCACAAGGGAAGCTCTTCTTTAGAAAAAATGGAAGCAATCAAAGAATGAGGGAGTAGACATCCTGGAACGTCAGAAGTGGAAAGGGTTTCCAAGATGATGAAGGTTTTCCATTTTGGAGACAATTACACTGAGACCCAAAAGAACACAACCTTCTACACCAGGGCTAAGCATTGAAACGGCGGGGACCACGATTCGAGTCTTCTCCACTCCCATCGGATGCGCTCAGGAGGGAGAAATTGGTGAGATGAAGAAAAGTAAGGAGACCAATAAAGACTGAATTATTTAAGGGAGTAGACAGGGGACACCCTTCCTTTGCTTCTGACACCATGAACTAATTCAAAGTCAGGAAGTTTTCTACCTTGTCATTTGTCGAAAAATTCCTAAGCCCTCTTTTAAAGCTTGTACTTTAGTGGATTTTCAAAATATTATTGTGACCTTTACATCTTTAGGGCCAAGCAGCCCCCTTGTATAAGGGTGTTGCTTGGCTGGAATAAGCTCCGGAAACTTAGATTCACACTCGAGTCCGTGCCCTGGTCGCCGGACTCTAAGCATTCCGTGGCACTCTGCTGCCATCGTCTGGCAGATCGGTGTCAGCGACAGCGGACTCGTTCATGGCCTGTTTATTTTTATTTTTATTTTTGACAGGCAGAGTTAGTGAGAGAGACAGAGAGAAAGGTCTTCCTTCCGTTGGTTCACCCCCTAAATGGCCGCCACAGCTGGCGTGCTGCGCCGATCCGAAGCCAGGAGCCAGGCGCTTGCTCCTGGTCTCCCATGCAGGTGCAGAGCCCAAGCACTTGGGCCATCCTCCACTGCATGGCCTGTTTAAGAACCTCAGCTGCACTGATAGGGCAGCCTAGGCTTGGCAATGACAATTAAGGATCGGGATGCATCAGGAAGAAGACACGATTCCATCTCGAGAGGAATGAAAAGAGTCTCTGGAGTATGATAACTGGGTTGAAGCGGAGAAATCAGATTGTGAATGGAAAGCCTCGCTGAGTTGTTTTCCAGTTACTATAAAATACAGATCATGGAAATGAGTATAATTTGGCTTATCCACAAATATGAAGGCAGGGCTTTTATTTTTATTCCAAATCAACTTCCCGCTTTAAGTATTTATTTGATCACACTTATTTATAAAACCACACTTACACAATAATAAAAGATGACTACTCATTTTCATACTTTGGTTTTTGCTAGATGACTGACAGCTGCTCCTGTGCGTTTGTGTAATGCATGGGCAGAATGTTTGGCTTGGGCAGCGTTCACAGGGAAATGGCTACTGCGCAGAACAGGCTCAGTCTCCAGGTGGTACAATGGTAGGTGCAGTGGGATTGTACATTGTGGTGTGTTACCCTCCTCTTGCTGACACCCCTCTTTGTGGAACTTTGCTTCTATTTCGTCAGCCTCATCCATGGTCTCGAAAGGACTCCCATTTTTACACAATACTAAAGTGTCAGGGGTTAGCTTTGGAATCCCCAGCATAGGATTTTGAAGATCCTTTAAGGAACACTGGTCTTCAGACTAAAGCATTGAGCTGAAAACCCCACAGACAGTAGGCGCAGTGTCTTGCCATGCCTGCCATTGTCCTCTCCCCAGAGGAAATGGAAAGATTCCGCGAATGGCAGGGAAGGCTCCCAGCAGAGACCTTGGCTGTGTGTGCGGCGTGGCTGCCTGAGAGCTTCCATGTGTCTGTTCCTCAGTGGATCGGCAAAAGCAGCAGAAATCATGACAATCCCCACGAGGCCATTGACATCCTCTGGAGATGATCCTACAGCTTGGAGCAGACCCTGCGCGTCCACTGAAAACACGAATTCGCTGACCCCTAGGGAGAGCAGTGCAGCGCTACTAGCCGCGTCTAGTACCAGTGAGCTCCGGGACACAGGCTCTCTCTCCCTAGTCCAGGTGTATGCATCTGTCCCTGTGAGACATTTCTCACCCCTTCCCTCCAAAAGTCCACATGGCAGATCCACAGTGGGTGGAGACAAAGAAAGAAGGCTAGAAACTTGCACCATGGCCAGTGCACGCTGCAAAAAAACAGCTGTGTCACATTAAGGGAGATTGGCCACTGATCCACCCCACCCCTTGTATAGGAGTAGTGGCTCCGAGACAGTTTGCCTAGCAGGGGAGGCTGGCCTTAAGAAGATCATTCTGTTCAGCTCTCTGCTACGGCCTGGGAAAGCAGTAGAAGATGGCCCAAGTCCTTGGGCCCCTGCACCTGCATGGGAGACCTGGGGGAAGCTCCTGGCTACTCTTTTGGATCAGTGCAGCTTTCGCCATTGCAGCCATCTGGAGAGTGAACCAGCAGATGGAAGACCTCTCTCTCTCTCCCTCTGTCTCTGTCTCTCTCTCTGCCGCTCTGTAACTCTACCTTTCAAATAAACAGATATATATATATATATATATATATATATATATATTTAAAAGATCATTCTGAAGCTCTGCCTAATGGCTTTACTTGGAACAGAGGGTGGAGAAATCAATGCCAGCGCTGTTCTTGACAACAATGGTGATTTTTTGGCAAGCAATTCAGCGAAGAGTGGTAGTCCCATGAGAATGACGAGGTAAACCTAGGCCAGAACTTGTTACAGTGAACCAGGGAAAGAGACAGTGACTAAGCGCCCGCTCAGTGTCAGAACAAACCTCAAAGACTGGTCTCAAAAAATCTCTCCTGCCAAGGGGCACACATATCATTAGGCATGACTGTGGAGCAACAGACGTCTCAGAAGACTGTCACAAATAGTCATCAGTGGCTGATTCCTGTAGCCTAAGAGCTGGGAGAAGTGACTACAGAGGCACAGAGCTTAGCAGAGAGATCAGGGGAAGAGACAGTTGAAAACCCACTGCCATCCCAGCGCCTGTCCAAATAAATTCGGTCTGGCTGTGAGTTCGTCCCCTGTCTCCTCTCTGTTCTGCACCTGCTTTTTCTGTGCCTTTGGTGCCCCGTGCAAGACGGCACCAATCTGCACTCTTTTCCTTACAAGACTTAGCAGACAACAACCTCAGAGCAGCCACTGTGAAAGTGTTCAAAGGTGCAAAGCCTGATTAAAGAAGAAAGACGTGGTGACAGCCTCTCTTCAAAGAGATAATATCAATAGGCAGATAAAATGCTGAATAGAATTCTGGGGTTGAAAAACACACCAAATGAAGTTGCTTATTCATTAGAAAGGTGAATGGATTGAATGCATCCCTCCCACCAACTCAGGTGTACCCAGAACCTGACCATGTGACAACTGTGATCTTCATTGTGTACTCTCTGCCCCCAATCTGGTTTGTTATGGCTCTAACCCTTAGTGTGATTGTATTTGGAGAAACATGACTTTACAGATGTTACTAAAGTTAAATGAGAAAATGAGGTGCCAAGGGCAGGGCCATTGTTTGACATAATTGAAGAGGGACCTGAGTCTGACACAACAAAAGGTGGCCAACTGCAAGCCTCCTCAGCAAGCGTTATTTTCCTATGGACGTCGTAACAAATTAACCACAAACGTGGCTGTTTAAAATAGTGTTTCTTTATTCTCTCACAGTTTGGGAGGTCAGAGGCTTGAAATGGTTTTCACTGAGCTAACATCAGCATACTGGTAGGATTGCTATGAGGAAGTATTTTCCTTGCACTTTGCAGTTTTTAAAGGCTCGCTGTGTTCCTTGGCTTGGAGTCGCTTCTTCCACACTCAGAGAAAGGCATAGCATTTCCTGTCTCTGACTGTTATCCTACACTATCGTTACATGTGTATAGTATTTTTGGTTATGGATATCATTTATGTATATAGTTACGTCGCTCTCTGCCTCTCCTTTATAAAGACTCTGGTGATAGCATACGGCCCCCACCTGGAAAATCCAGGACGATCTCATTTCAAGGACCTTAATTTAATCACAGCTGCAACATTCCTTTTGCCATATAAGATAACATTCACATATTCCAACGGTTAGGATGTAGGAATCTTCAGGGGCTATTATTCAACCTAATAACTTCACATATCAAAGATCTCAATGAATTCCAAGTAGAATAAATGCAAAGAAATCCAGACCCAGAAACCTGATAGTAACAATTCAGAAAGCAAAGACAAGAAGAAATTCTTGGATAAAGTAAGAGAAGAAAGAAACATAATTTACAAATGAAAGCCAACAAGATTTTCATTAGAAAAAATGGGGACCAGAATACAGTGAGGTGACATATGGAGTGCGGAAACAAAGTGTCAGCCAATAATTCTGTACTCAGAAAAACTGATCTTAAAAAATAAGGACAAGGGCCGGTGCTGTAGCGCAGCGGGTTAACACCCTGGCCTGAAGTGCTGGCATCCTATATGGGTGCCGGTTCGAGACCCGGCTACTCTTTTCTGGTCCAGCTCTCTGCTATGGCCTGGGAGGACAGCGGAGGATGGCCCGGGTGAGCCCCTACACCCACGTGGGAGACCCAGAAGAAGCTCCTGGCTCCTGGCTTCGGATTGGCGCAGCTCCGGCCATTGCAGCCATTTGGGAAGTGAACCAGCAGATGGAATACCTCTCTCTCTCTCTCTCTCTCTCTCTCTCTCTTTCTCTGCCTCTCCTCTCTCTGTGTAGCTCTGACTTTCAAATAAATAAATAAATCTTTTTAAAAAATAAATGAAAGTAAATAAAATAGAAAAATTTTAAAAATAAGGACAAAATACCAATAAGAATTGGTGTAGGAAAGACCTCAGAATGTTTGTCCTTGCATAAAAAGAGAAAACTGGCTTAAACTCATAGAATTATTATTTTGGGGGAGACTGAAGTCTAACCAGCAGCAACTCAGGAGCTATTTAATCAAGAAAAATGAATACATTTCCGTAAGAACAGCAATGTCAATGCTGTGTTAACTCACACGAGTCCCATGTCCAGCTCACCAACTAATCAGTCAGTGAAAACCAGTCCATATTCCCAGGACCAGAGGGAGCATGTGCATGTGTGCAGAGCAGAACTGCAATTCTCGCCAAGACTCCTTTGAAGAAAGTCATCACTGGACTTGTCTTGTGGCTCCCTGAATGACACTGTTTGAGTGACTTGTCTTTTCCTTTTTTTTTTTTTTTAAGATTCATTTATTTATTTGAGAGGCAGAGTTATAGATAGAGAGAGGGAAAGACAGAGAGAAAGGTCTCCCAACTACTACACTCCCCAAATGGCTGCAATGGCCAGAGCTGGGCTGATTCAAAATCAGGAGCCAGGAGCTTCTTCTGGGTCTCCCACACAGATGCAGGGGCCCAAGAAATTGAGCTATTTTCTACTGCTTTCCCAGGCCATAGCAGAGAGTTGGATGGGAAGTGGAGCCCCTGGGGCTCAAACTGGCTTCCATATGGGATGCTGGCACTGCAGGTGGCTTTACCTGCTACGCCACAGTGCCGACCCTGACTTGTCTTTTTCAATCCCACTTGAACTTACCCGCTATGAAAAGCCTCTCTCCAGGAATATAATGCAATGTTTTAATATCACAGCCACCTCAGGCAATGGCTAACAGTGCAATTGATGGACTAAATGCAGACTCACAGGGAAAACTGAAGAATGAGATGTCTACAGGAACTTTGCAAAGTTCTGGAATATTCCTGAGATCTATGTGGCGATGCACATGCCCAGAACCGTACACAGCTGTGTGAAAGCTTAGGAAGCCTGAGCAGGCCGTAAGCGTTCTCATTTGACTGATCTTAAAGTTTTGTGCAGGCAGGAAGTGAAGGCTAAAGCACAGTTGTAAAGCTTGCTTGGATACTGAGGAAATGCCTTGACACAAACACAGAAATCCTTGAAAAAAACTGAGAAACATTGGCTCCAGGTATTTAATATGATCACTATCCAATTGTAAGCTGACCATGAAACTAATGGACTATCCAGTAGCCACAAATTACAAAGATTCAGACTTCATGAGATTAGTCAGAAAATCACTAATCAAACCATGATAACTACAATGAGTGGTAATAGCAAAGAGCACCCCGGGGAGGAGGTGGAGGACTCTGATTTCCATAAATGCCACATTCTACTATTTACAATGTCTGGTTTTCGACAAAATGTTATAAGGCAAAGAAATAAGGAGGAAAGTAAGTGTAACTCATACAAAGGAAAAAAGATATAATAGATACTGTCCCTAATGAAACTCAGAGATCGAACTTACTGGTAGAGACTCTAAGACAGCTTTCTAAAATATGTTCAAAGATTTAAAGGAAACCGTGTTTAAAAAACACTAAAGAGACCAGGAGAATGATATGTTAACAAAATAGAGAATAAACAATGGGGTGTCTGTTATAAACTATAAACAAGAAAAATAGAAATCTTGGAGGTTAGAAGTATTATACATGAAATAAAAAAATCCACTATAGGCCGGTGCCGCAGCTCACTAGGCTAATCCTCTGCCTTGTGGCACCGGCACACCGGGTTTAGTCCCCGTCGGGGCGCCGGATTCTGTCCCGGTTGTCCCTCTTCCAGGCCAGCTCTCTGCTGTGGCCAGGGAGTGCAGTGGAGGATGGCCCAAGTGCTTGGCCCTGCACCCCATGGGAGACCAGGATAAGCACCTGGCTCCTGCCATCGGATCAGCGCGGTGCGCCAGTCGCAGCGTGCCAACTGCGGCGGCCATTGGAGGGTGAACCAACGGCAAAAGGAAGACCTTTCTCTCTGTCTCTCTCTCACTGTCCACTCTGCCTGTCCAAAAAAAAAAAAAAAAATCCACTATAGCAACTCAAGAGGAGATTTGACCGTGCAGAAGAAAGTATCAGAGAACTGAAAATATAAGTCAATGGAGGCTACCCAATCTCAGAGAAGAAAAAATAAAGTGAGCAGAGTCTAACAGATGACTGGGATCACTGGTGTATAATCAAGAGATAGAATGAACATCCCAGAAGGAGAGGAGAAAAGGAAGGGCGTGAAAAGAATATTTAGGAAATAATTGCCCAAAACTCCCTTAAATTAGATGGAAAAATACTAACCTACACAACTATGAATGGCACAAACCTGAAAGTAGGTGAAATACCAAGAGATCCAGCAGTCCACACACTTCCTAATAATACTGGTATAATCCAAAGACAATCTTCAAAGCAGCAAGAGAGAAGTGACTCACTGTATACACAGGGTCCTCAATAAGACTTACAGCTGATTTGTCATCAGAATCAATAGAAGCCAGAGAAAAATGGAACAGCATAGTTATAGTGTTGAATGAAAAATAACTGTTAATGAGGAATTCAATAGCTAGCGTGATTGTCCTTCACACATGAAGCATAAATTAGAGACATTTTCAGATCAACAAGAACTTAGAGAGTTTGCTAGCAAACAAGCCCTGCAATAAATACTGTTGGGAGTTCATGAGGTTGAAATAAAAGGACATAAGGCAGTCACTCACATGAGGAAAAAACAAATACTTGCTAATGTATATTTATGTAGGTAAATACAACAGAGAATATATATATATATATATATATATATATATAATATTTGGCTTCGTAGTTAAGACTTCTGGGTCCCACGCTGAAGTGCCTCAGTTCAGTTCCTGGCTCCGGCTCCTGACTCCAGTTTCCTTCCTATGCTGAGTCATTGTCTCCTGCCGCTCACATGGGGGACCTGAATCGAGTCCCTGAGTCCTGACTGCAGCCCCAGTCCAGGCCACCTTCAGTCAGTGTAGGTATTTGAGGAGTGAACCAGCAGATGGGAACTGTCTCTGCATCTCTCTGATGTTCAAATAAAGACTACATTAACAACATTTAAGATAATTCATAATTTTGTTTCTCTTTAGCTGGTTTATTCTAGCTGATTAAAAGATGAGTGTATAGAGCAATAATTATAGCTCTATGTTGATGGACACACATATATGGATATATAATTGTTGCAGTAACAGGTGAGAACAGGACTAATAAGAACAGTATTTTAATATGGTATTGAAATTAATTTGCTATTAATTCAAACTAGATTGTTACAGATTATGATAATAGAAAACTGTAGGTGAATCATCAAGAAAATTATATATAGTAAGAGAAAATATATAGTAAACTCAAATCAAGCAGAAAGTAGGAAATTATAAAAGTTAAATTATAAACAAACTAATTAAAAATAAATATGAATAAATAAACAGAATTTTAAAAAGTGTTGTTTCTTTTACAGGAACAACAGAATTTACAAATTTTTTTTTTAAAAAAAAGAAGGAATACTCATATTAAATTAAAGAGGGAATATTACTATTAACATGATAAAACCAAAAGGAATATAAAGCAATAACTATGCATATAATATTTTGCAGGTCAATAAATTTGATAACATGGATTAAGTAAAAAATTCTCAGGAGCATAAGGTTTACTCGGCATTTGAAAATTAATTAATAAAATATGTCATATTAATGCAATATAAAACAAAAAAATTATCTCAAAGTGCAAGCACGCACACACACACACACAAACACAAAGGCAAAAATCAAAGCCCCCTCATGAGAAAAAAAATCAAGAATTTAGGAATAGAAAAGAAATTCCTCCCCATGATAAAAGACATCTAAGAAAAACTCACAGCTCACATTATCCCTAATGGTGAAAGACTGAATGATTTCCCCTTGAGGTCAGGAACAAAATAAGAATGTAAGCTTCCTTTTTTCTATTCAGCAAGTTGCTGGAGCTTCTGCCAGGGCAATTAGGTAACAAGTGGAATGGAAGGCAATCAAAAAGCTACCAGAACTAATACAGATTCAGCAAGGTTGCATAATACAAGATCAATATACAAAAATCAATTGAATTTGTTTTATATTTTCCAGTGTCAAAAAACTTACTGCAAAACTATAGTCATCAAGAGAGTATGCCTCTGGCAGAAGGCTAGGCATATCAATTAATAGAATAGAATTGAGACTCCAGAAATAAACCTACACATTTATAATCAACTTGTTTTTTATTTGAATGTACTATTTATTTGACAGGAGGAGACAAAGAGAAAGAGAAAGAGAAACGGAGATCTCTCATCTGCTGGCTCACTCCTCAAATGTCCTCAGCTGGGTTTGGGCCATGCTAGACAGGGACAGGGAACTCTACCTAGGTCCTCCACATGAGTGCCAGGACCCAGGTACTGGAGTCATCTCCTGCTGCCCACCACCATGTACATTAGCAAGAAGCTGGAACTGGAAACCAAGCCCAGACTCAAACTTGGGCACTTTGATATAGAATGCAAAGATCTCATGTAGCAGGGTAACCGCTATGCCAAATGCTAACTCCTGACCACTATTTTTTGCCAAAAGCGACAAGAATAATTCAGTTGGAGAAAGAATATAATTTTGAACAAATGATTCTGGGGCAACTAGATATTCACACTGAAAATAAATGACATTAAATTCCTTTTTGATACCATATAAAACAATCACCCACAATAAATTATAGATCTACATGTCAGAGCCAAACATATAAGAATCTTAGAAGAAAATACTGGAGTAAATCTTCATGATCTTTTTTTTTTTTTTTTTGACAGGCAGAGTGGACAGTGAGAGAGAGACAGAGAGAAAGGTCTTCCTTTTGCCGTTGGTTCACCCTCCAATGGCCGCCGCGGTAGGCGCGCTGCGGCCGGCGCACCGCGCTGATCCGATGGCAGGATCCAGGTGTTTCTCCTAGTCTCCCATGGGGTGCAGGGCCCAAGCACTTGGGCCATCCTCCACTGCACTCCCTGGCCACAGCAGAGAGCTGGCCTGGAAGAGGGGCAACCGGGACAGGATCGGTGCCCCGACCGGGACTAGAACCCGGTGTGCCGGCGCCGTAAGGCGGAGGATTAGCCTAGTGAGCCGTGGCGCCGGCTAATCTTCCTGATCTTATAATGGCCAAACTCCTCTTAGGTAGTCCACAAAAGCACAAATGACCAAAGAATAAAAGATATAATTGGACTTCATCAAAATTAAAATTAATTTGCACTTCAAAATAAATTTTAAAAATGAAGATAAACCATGAAATAGAAGAAAATATTTGTCAACCATATATTTCTTAAGGGATCTGCATTTAGAATACATAAAGTCTTTCTACATTTTAAGAATATAAAGAAAATAATCTAATTCAAAGGTTCTAAGTGGGCATTTCTACAAGGATTATATGTAAATGGTCAGTAATAGTCTCAGGAAAAGATGTTAAACATCTTTAATGGGATACCACTTTATATCCATTAAGAATGATTATTCATATAAAAAATGCAAAGTAACAAGTGCTGGTGAGAATGTGGAGAAACTGTAACATTTGTGCATTGTTGGTAGGAAGGTGAGGTGGTATAGCAACTGGGCAAAACAACATAGTGGTTTCTTAACAAGTGAAAAACATAATTAACATTTTATTTAATTATACTTGTGGATCTATCCACAAATGAAAAGCTGAAAGCAGAAAAGTGAACAGAATATGTGTGCACCAATCATCATAGCAGCATTATACAAAATGTCCAAAAAGTGGTATGGAAACAGTCCAAATACCCATCATCAGATGGATGGGTAAACAAAGTGGCATGCATTTAGAAAGTGGAGTATATTCACCTGTAAGAAAATAAGATATCGATACATGCTACAGTGTGGCTGAATGAAAGAAGCCATACATTAAAGATCACATATTGTATACTTCTCTGTTCATAAATAACCAGAAAACACATTGATAAACAAAAATAGACCAGTGGTTTCCAGGTGTGTGAATAGGGGAGAATGTGGAATGACTGCCATTGGGTATGGGTTTTTATTTTGAGGTGGAAAAAACATTCTGGAATTGATTGTAGTGATCATCACACAATTCCACTCATGTACTAAAACTCATTGAATTATAGACATCCAATGGATGTAGTATTTATTCTATGGCATTTTAATTCTATCTCAACAAAGGTGTTATAAGAAAGGCCCTGGGTCCCCAACAGCAGAAGAGCACAAACAACAAGGAGTGAAAAGACTGGTGGTACAGAAAAGGAAGGGTTTGCAGGTCTCAAGCCTACAAGGCTGTGTCAGGGATGCTGGATTTCATTAACACATGACAGAAGACCTAAAGCTATGAAGAACAGTCACTGAGTGTCAATGTGTAGGTCACAGAAGGTGGCGATAGCAGACTAAAGGGGATGAGGAGCATCTGTTCTCAGGAGGGAGCAGGGAGGACCTGCTGCCAACTGCAGGAATGACCACGTTGCATTTCAATAGCATTCTGGGCAGAAGGAGAGGCTAAGGACCCTCGAGATAAGAATAGACCTGATAAAAAAATCAAATGTTGAATTTATTGTGTAAGTTCTGAAACACTGAGATTTAACTCAAAGAATCTGAATGCACGTGGAAGAGATTAAGTTTTGAACTGAGTGATCATAAATGCTGCCGATTAATTTTTCTTTTCCCACTATTATAGGAAGGGTTGTTGTAAGCTATGGAGTTCAAGTAGAGAAAAATAGAAAAAATTGCATTCTCTCCTCACTGTGTCAGAATGAGCAAACTTTAAACTCCTTATCATCCATTAGTGAAACAGGGTACTCAAGGAATGGTCCTAAACTGACACCCTCACTGGTAACCCAGCAGTCACATACAGGCTGAACTTCCAGTCTTCTGTTGGGAAAACCAGTATGTAATGAAGAAGTGAAAGGCTGAAAACCATGGGCTTCGTAACTTTGGATAACATAACAATTTATTTTGGAATTAATTTGCTTGGCCTTTAAGGGAGTTGAATTAGACAATTAGTAAGTTTTCTTCCAGAACTAAACCACTGATTCTCCAGTCTTGATGTCTGCCACATCTTAGCCAAGTTCAGCTGGGCATTGTCTTTTGTGAAATGGTATTCTCCTCTCCTTCCTTGGCTAGACCCCTGGTAGCTGGACTAAGGGCGGCGAGACATACAGTGCAATTACCTGTGAGGTGCTGTCGGCTCTTACTTCTGCAGCCACATTTTGCAATTAGCTCAGGAGTAGTCACATCACTGTGACAGTTGAGACAGTAAAAGGAGGCTCTGGACAATGAAAACAAATCAAGAATGACTTATGTGAGACTTAACACTAAGGACGCGTGGTGCTGACTCAGTCTGCCTCCCATTAAGTTCTATTTGCTTTAGTGCTTCCTCTTCCCCATAAAAGTAATCAAAAAATTACCTTTTGACTTCTTTTGGAGATTCAGCAATAAAGAACCCTAATGTATTCTTACGCAGCCTAACTTGTGCAGGGGGATTGAGTATCAAGCCACTGGAAATGGAAAATAAAAATACAGTCATTTCCCCCTCTAATATCTGTGACAAGATTTGGTATTTCACTCTGTCATCACCAGTGGGGTTCTCTAAGTTGCTGAGTTAATAGAATTCAATCTCCTTTTACTGTCAAACACAGTGGAAAATGTGAATCTCACTACATTTGATCCTTTGTTTGATTGCTGCCGGAAACTTGACTGCTGAGCTGCGTGTGCAGCTGAGGGGAGGGGCCGTTCCTGCCTGGTTGTGTCGAGAATCTAAGATGGTCCAATCAATCCAGGTGAATCCCGCCTTGCTAATTTAGGCTATCACATGACAAGTAGTCCAGGACCACATTGTTCTAGGTCTTGTGGTCACCTGCCATTTCAAATTAAATTATAGCTAATTAACCAGATGGATCCAAAAGTGTATTTTGTTTACTTACATTTTTTTTTTTTACAGGCAGAGTGGGTAGTGAGAGAGAGAGACAGAGAGAAAGGTCTTCCTTTTTGCCGTTGGTTCACCCTCCAATGGCCGCTGCGGCCGGCGTGGTCTCCCATGCGGGTGCAGGGCCCAAGCACTTGGGCCATCCTCCACTGCCTTCCCGGGCCATAGCAGAGAGCTGGCCTGGAAGAGGGGCAACCGGGATAGAATCCGGCGCCCCAACCGGGACTAGAACCTGGTGTGCCGGCGCCGCAAGGTGGAGGATTAGCCTGTTAAGCCACAGCGCCAGCCTATTTACATAGTTTTTGAAGGTTCACATTGCTTTTGGCTTTCATTGTGCTCCTGTAGGCTGCAAGATTTTTGAGAGCAGCAGCCATGCAATTTCTTTCTATTTCTACATTAATTGAACATTTTGCTTTTCTGTTTTATTATGGATTCTGTGCTTGAAAAGGTTGTATTACAAATTTCTACCCATGACATTCTTTGATGCAGGACTCCACTACGATTTTTTGAGTGACCTACATTTCTCCGTGTTTATCAAGGTCTCTCCTCTTTATTTCCTTTTGTTCAGACCTCCGTTAGGGTCTGAACATAACCTCATTTTTTGGTTTGCTTTAGGGCACAATGAACGTACTTCTTCCCTCTAAATGTCACTCCCTTTTTATATTCACATTGGAATGAGGGTAAGTCCTAATTCTGGCAGTTTTTAACTTACTCTGTTGTTAGGATACTCCAAAAACATTTGCAAATGTTAATAAGTCCTTACAGAAATAAAAGGGCTTGTACAATGAAAACTCTTCAGCCCTATGCCAAGAGTTAAAGGGAGCTGAACAGCTATGTTCAGGTGTATTATTTCCTGACACAATGGGTGGCATTTTCTGAATGTTTACTGACTGATATGAATGAGTGGAATGTTTGGATTTGTATTCAAGAGGGAAAGAGCGTGGATTTTTGACCCCCTAAATATCATTGGTTGATGTTTACGAACTAGCAAGCATATACTTAATTGTGCCTTACATATCTCCTTTTCTGCTTTAAAGATTCGTGTGTGTGGGTGGGCAGGGAGGTGTTCTTAGAACTTTTGTCAAATATGTAGCTATGAAGATATTGTAACGACAATATATCTGGTTGCATTGAGAGGTGATATGAATGTCTTTTGAGGATTATGCTGGTCTGGCATTATTATTTGACAGTCTCCTTCATAAAGCTCAGCCAGGGGCTCTCCTGGAGAAATGGTTTGCCACCGGGACAAACTCAGAACGCTCTCCCACTGAGGTCAGCTGCAGTTGCATCCCTTAGCAGGTGATACATAATTGCCCAAGATGATTCTTTATGATTACCCTGTACTTCTGCAAGTCTTGGTCTTTTCAAGTGTATCGATTAGGGAACATGTCCAGGCTTCCACACATCAACAATGATTGTGGTTGCTTAGTAACATGGTGATCAGAAGTATATCTCCCAGAGACAGACTGTCTGAGTTCACATCTTAGCTCTGCCATTTGGGGATCCTGTGAACTTGAGAAAATTACTTGATCTTTCTGGACCTCAGCTTCCGTCTCCATAAAATGGGACTAGTAACTGTACCCATGTCATAGTGTTGTGTGAGATTAAAGAATCTATGCCTGTACAGTACCTATAGCAATATTTTCCATGAAGTAGCAGTCTTCTGAGAGACTGTAGTCAGTGTCTTTGCTAAACCAGTCTCTTTTAAAGATGTGACTTTTCAATGAGAAATCGAAGTTAAATCTGTGTTGGAACTTGTCCCTCTTTGATGGGGAGGGATGGGTGCTCTGTGGTAAACAGCACCAAGACCTCTTGACCGTATGTGAACATTAGTTGCTTAATAAATGTTTCTGTTTCTGGTCTATCATATCCTAACAGTCATCTTAATACAATTTACAGAAATCTGGTGTGTTAGATCTGGAAAGATATTAAGAATATGTGATCCAGTAGTTTCCAAATGCCACTGAACAAACTAAATATATATTATGGGCACTTGAAAAATCCTAAGGCCCCACCTTTAGAAACAGGTTTTTTCCAGGTCAGAAATGGGGTTGTAGAACTTATATGACTTTTTAAAAGTTTGCAAAAAAAATTCGGTGCATAGCACAGGTTGTTGATGGCTAAAGATGTTACTGAAACTTGATCAAGAGCTAGGTCAGTCTGAAACCCAAACTTTCTGGCTTATGATTGTAAGCCTACCCATTGTACATGAACTGTTTCCAGAAGAGAGTCCGTTTGTGCAGATGACAATATGCATAGGTTTACACTGTGAGATTTTCTTGAGCATGGCAGTTTTGTTAAATAGAATTTCACCAGCCAAATAACCCTACTTGCTATTCTCTCCTTAACGATTTTCTGCAGTATCCTACTGATTTTTTTCTGCCCAGCTTTTTGTCTACGTCTTCTCTAGTGAGATAGGACTTTTATTCTTTCCATATAAATTTCATATAAAATCATTTTCTATAAAATCATTCCTTCATGGCCCATCTGATATCATTTAATATGGCAGAATTGTTAACGTTTCACTATAATTCTAGGATTCTCAGTGATGCCAGCTTTTCAGGTGGAAGGGATCTTAGAGATTAATCTACGTGACTTCCTCATTCTGTAAACGATGAGCACTTCTCCAAAGCCATGGGGCTGGCAAATCATAATTCCAGATCAGAATCTAGGCTGTGGATGTCAGTTTCTAGCTTGAGTTAGTTTTCTACTAAAGAACACACATGAACCAACATAATAGCATTTCTTGCTCCCCATCCCATTTAGTCCACTTTTTCTTATTTTTCAGCATCTTTTGTCTCTGCACAAGTGTTGTTGTAGCTATTTCTTGTTCTTTTGCTCCATTTCCTACCTTTTATGTTTATGTAGGTTTTTTGTCATAGATTTTCTTTTTTATGACATGACTTCTCTTACTTATCATACTATGACTTATGCATTCTCTGGACACACTGGTGTACTGATAAGGTCACCTCTAACCCTTTCTCCACTCTATCAACAGCAGACTTTGTCCAGTGGCCCAATGTAATCTCAATTTTGCAAAATTTTGCAGCTTATCCGAGGCTATTATATTTCATAGTTTTATTTTAGGGCCAAGACTTACATGATCTGGTCATATTGTTAAGAAGAGCAGATCTGAGAAGGGGACCATTTCTTCTCTCCCATGCTCATGAGAGAAAACTGGGGCAGGGTAACTGGAATAATGGCCTGGTGTTTACCCCCTCAGATGAGCCATTCCAACCCCAGTCTTAGAGACAGCCACAGTGCACCACAGTGGTGGGAGCCCCATGTCTGTGTGGCTGGCTCTCAACACATGGCAAAGAGCCCAGCAATGGCTGAATCTTTGGAAAAGTCTTAATGATAAAGAGTCTCCTCAAAAAATAACTGAAGAGATGAGAAGCCTTATTGGTACCAGTAACCACCGTGAAAGACAGATTTGTGTTCGATGGCTATGAGCATGAGGTTCATCTTCACGAAGCAGAGCCTAGGAAGAAGGACAAGAAGAAGGTGTGAGAAGAGAGGAAGGACGGGGAGCTGGTTTACCAAAATGTCACCATGCCAGGGAGCATCCCAGAGTGTAGAGGAGGGAGAAGGAACTCTCAAATAAGGAATTCTCACTTGCACGTGAATCCACCTGAAACAACTGACAGCCTGTATGCCAGTGGGGCCGGGGACGAAGTTGTGCCACAAAGACTGAGCTACTCACGATTTTATCTTCAGTGTTTATAATGGAGTCCACTCTATGGTGAGCCCTTGATGACCAGTGTGGAATGAAAGAACAAGGACAGAATTTCCCATCAGCTTACCGGGAAACTTCAGGGAAATTCATTCCAGCAAAATCATCGGAGAGACGTTGAGTTAGAACTTTGTTCTTCAGACCGTTCAAGAAATGTTTTTCCCAGGGCTGTTTAGGAATGATCTGCAATACAGAATCACGCCACACATAGCATGTTCGTGTGGATACGGGATGCTCTCAATGAAGTTCTACATTACATGAAGTGGCAAATTAGTCTCCTTGCCAGTTCAAGCAGGAGCCAAATCTCATTTCTTGGAGGACCACTTTCTGTCCTTAAGTTCTTTTTTCTAAACCTGGTCTTGACATCAGGTTAGAGTCAAGATTCAAAATCAATTTACAAGGTTACCTTTTTGTTTTGCTCAACAAATAGAGATGTTAGAAAGGTGCACAAGCCTGGCACCAAGCAGCCTTGGGCGATGAATCCAAGCTTTAATTCAGCAAAGCAGATGATATTGTCTCCAGTACTCCAGTTCCAGCTGGGAATCTTTGGCAAGTAGACCTGTTTTGTGGGAGAAAGTAGGTCAACCATACCTTAAGAAAGCTCGTTTAGACGGGGGTATTTTTCTTTCATTTAATTTACTTGAAATCGCTTATATTTTACTGTTGGGCACAAAACTGGTGCCCAGAACAATGGAGATGATAAAAACAAATGCAACATTTGAAAGTGATTAGTGGCCAACCTTTCCAATTAAAAAAAAAATAAAAATATAAAAAGCTGGAGTTGCAGAATCAGGTCAGATGGCTTAGACCACTAATTCTGCCTCCAATTTATACTCTAAGTGATGAACAATCTTAATGAGACTCCAAATTTCATCTGCAATTGGCAAAAACTTTTCATTTGTAGACTCATTACATAGTAATAAGGTTTACAGCGTTTTATAGACTAAAAAAGGAAGAGTCTGAAAATTTTAATATGTTATAATACCTTGTTATGGGATTGAAGTATTTGTATGATGACTCTGGTCTTGGGGTAATAGTTCTTGATGGAGAGTACCCTATAAAAATTGCAAATGCACTCGTTAGCAATGCACATGAAGCCAAGTGTCTTTGTAATATAATTCAATTCCAAGTTAAATTGGTGTGTGGGTAATATAAGAAAACTTAACATATTATACAGTTCATTCCTATGCTCTTTTCTAAAAATACGCAGTTGAATAACATACACTGCAGAGTGGTACTGTTTTACTGAGTTAGTAAATGAGATCTACTGAAAAGTCAGATGTTGATATTAAAAGATCGTGGTCTTCTGGGGACAGTTCTTGGGAAGAAATAAACAGATTCACATGTTTTAGCCCTCAAACCCAAACACAATTACAGGAAACAATGGAAGTTTAATTGCTGTGTGTAGCTTGAAGTAGCTCACAGACTGCGTAATTCAACTTTTTCATTTAGAAACCAAGGAACTAATATCTATCTCATATTTACTGTGTGAGGCATGATACTACATGCTTTGGCTGTTCCTTGCTGTTTGCAGAAGCATTTTCAAGACGTGTATTTGTGTTCTGGAAGACAGATGTTCATCTGGATTGTGTACAATTCATCTGGGTTGTGTACAGTTCCTCTGCCATCACAATCATCATTGACTATCACCACAAGCCAAATTCCCAATCACAATTAAAGGTGATGATACCAACTCTGGCATTCTTGAATATATAGCATCCTGAACCTTGACTGGAATTTCCCTAGCAGGACTGAAAAACAATCCCAATAAATAATTTGTGCTAATAGAGTTCCCAAATGTCATCTTGATTTTTGAGAAGGAGAAGATCTTAATTATTTGACTGCTGCTGTCTGAATAGCAACCAGTTATTGGTGCAATTGCTTTTTTAAAAATCCAGACAGCTATGAGGTACCCCATGAAAAAAAATGGGATTAAAATGCACATTGTCCATGCACTTTTTGAAGACACCTTGTGCTATCGACTGAAACCTCGGGTACATACACAGAGGAGCACGTATACAGTCAGGGGGCTTTGCAGCTGCTTGCCTATTCAGAAGGGGACTGAGGCAAATAGGAAGCAGAATTATGGAATATGATGAAACTCGTTCTGCCGTAGATGGCATTTTCTGCACTTGGCTTTATTTCAGAAGAAGTAGAAGAAGTGGAATCTCTGGAAACACAGTGCCAGCTTCTTACCTCATGATGTTTGAAGTGTCTTCAGCATGTGAGTCACTGCACAAAGGGTTGGCTATGATCAGGCACGCTTCTGCAGATTCCACCTGCTCTTCAAGACGAAATAGAAGCCATCTTGTTAATTACATGGGTAATGCTCTAGCATTCCCCCTTTGGGTTCTCTGATGGTTTTTGTCACTGAATTGCCAACAAGAATGGGAATGCTTTTGAGAAGCAGTTGTGATCAGCGTATTTTTACACCAGTATCAGTCCTGTTACTGTTGCAAGACCTGTGAGGACTATAGCTGATGGACCAGGGCACCATGTCCCTAACGTAGATGTTAAGCTTAGTTTTAAATAGGAAAAGTACCAAGTCACACTTTTCCTCCTGTCCATCACAATCATTTTATGTCTAGTAATGAGCAATAAAACCTTTTAAAGAAACTGCCTGTATATGTATTTGTCTTTCAGCACAGCAGTGCGTAGAACAAGTGGGAGCCTGCTTAGCAAGCAGTCATTCAAAAATGTGGATTTTGAATCTTAAGCTGCCTAGGAAGTTATTGAACGATCTTATAGTACTAAATAGCAAGAAAGAGAAAGACTGTGCTGGATCTGTCATTTTTTTCCTGCTTCAATTCGTTATATTGACTCTATGGATCTCTGCTTTAAACTGAAACTTTTGGGTGTATTGATTCTGCGAAACTTAGAACATGACAGGAAGTTGTCTTTGATCTTGAACGAAACCTGTCTCCAGAGAGTCGGCTGTGGCTCGTTATTTTTAGTTCCAATCTTCACAGGATTCCTGTTAGTCTCCCTCATGTTTCAGAAGGCACACTAGTGTGTTTACTAGGAGACACTGATGGGGGGGCATGATCAAACACAGATTTTCTATCCATAACTTTGCATGTCTCTTATGCTGAGAAAACAAAACTGCCCTAGATAAACAGAGAACTTAATGAAATGAATAATTGAAACACACGTGGGGGAAACGTGGAGGTGTGCGTGATAGTTACCATGAGGATTCGGAGGTTAATTACTGCACTTCCTTTCTGATCAGTTTCTGAAGTGCATGAAGTCAATATTTTTCCCCAATTAAGGAATCTGGAGCAATACCCTTGCGACAGAGCCGTGTATTTAGCACCGTAAGTGCTGCAGCTCCAGGAAGCTTCGAGGAGGGAAAGATCGAGGCCTTACCGCAACCCGCTTCAGATCCTCCCACTTCAGTGCAGATCCACAGATAAAAGTCGTGTAGGCCAAGTTGCACTTAAATATCGTCTCCAGCTCCAAAGAAGGAGGGGACCTGGGCGAAAAGGAGAAGAGAATGCCGACTCGCACTCAGAGGTTGCTATACTTCATTGGTGCATTTCATAAGAGGCTCTAAATACCCATGCTTTTGGGAAACATCTGTCCTCCAATATTAATCCAAGTGGTGGGGCCGGCCCTGTGGCAAATAAAGCTGTTGCCTGAAGCGCCGGCACCCATATGAGTGCCAGTTCTAGTCCCGGCTACTTCACTTCCGATCCGGCTCTCTGCTGTGGCCTGGGAAAGCAGTAGAAGATGGCTCAGGTCCTTGGGCCCCTGCACTCGCATGGGAGACCTGGAAGAAGCTCCTGACTCCTGGCTTCCGATCGGCGCAGCTCCAGCTGTTGCAGCCATCTGGGGAGTGGACCAGGGGATGGAAGACCTCTCTCTCTCTCTCTCTCTCTGCCTCTCCTTCTCTCTCTGTGTAACACTGACTTTCAAATAAATTAATTAATTAAAAAAAAGAAATCCAGGTGGTTAGGTGATATTGATGCCATTAACCTAACTCCAAGGCTAGGCATTTAGTTCAGGCTCTTTCAGTCAAATTCCCGTGAAGAAACAAGTGAATGCTAATTAAGAAATGCAATATTATGGGTGAAGAAGTTCACTACATAGTAAAAAAAGAGAACTAATTGAAAATACACAGCATTTTAAAACAACTACTGTAATAAAATACATGAGGAAAAAATGGCAAAACTGGAGGGAGAAGCTGATGCATGCCACTATGAAGAAGAATTTCAGTATGTCTCAATTATTAACAGATTAAACAGAAAAATCAAGCATGTAAGTTTCATATTTATAAATTCTTCAACCAACATTCAGAAAGATTAGTTATTTTCAGTAGCCCAAGAATATTTACCAAGGTGATAATTAATTAACCAAGAAGGAAAGTTTCAACACTTTACAAAATATATTGTCCATATGGTGATATTTGAATACAGTATAATAAAATTAGAAGTTAATAACCAAAAGATAAATAAAAATATCCCTCATATTTAGAAATTATAAAAATTAGACACTTAAAATATTGTGGGCTAAGAAAAAATCAAAATGATTCTTATAATTGTTCTTAGAAACAAAATATTTTTAAAATATTAAATATGACTTTGGACACAACAATGGCAGTGTTTTGGGTGAGATTGATAGCTTTAGATACTAATATTTGAATAAACCCAGAGAAATAAGAAGGAAGTAGATAATAAAAACAAGGGTGGGATAAAATGAAATAGAGAAACAAAAGAACAGAGAAAATAAACAAGATCAAAAGCTGGTTCTTTGAAAAATATCATAACAAGCAAAATTGGTAAAATTGATGGAGATAAAAAAGGAGACAAAAATAACTTAGATTGAATGAAGAGGATTTAATGCTTCCAGGAAAAGTCAATGTAGAACATGAAGTAGACAACAATCATGTGCCAACAGCTTTGAAAACTTAGGCAAAACAGATTACTAAAGAGATTTTAGCAGAACTAATTCTGGAAGGATGAAAGAACGAAATTGAAGGTTGGCTTAGAACCAAAACAAAATCAAAGGAAACACACACGCACACACGCGCGCACACACACACGCACACACATGCACACACACCAAACAAAACGTATGTACTTAGCAACCCTCCCCTTTCCCGCTCCCTCTCCCCTTCCATTCACATCAAGATTCATTTTCAATTCTCTTTATATACAGAAGATCAATTTAGTATATATTAAGTAAAGATTTCAACAGTTTGCCCCCACATAGCAACACCAAGTGAAAAATACTGTTGGAGTACTAGTTATAGCATTAAATCACAATGTACAGCACATTAAGGACAGAGATCCTACATGATATTTTTTTAAGAATTGATTAATTTTCTATGCAATTTCCAATTTAACACCAAGTTTTTTTTTTCATTTTCAATTATCTTTATATACATAAGATCGATTCAGTATATGCTAAGTAAAGATTTCATCAGTTTGCACCCACACAGAAACACAAGCTGTAAAAATACTGTTTCAGTACTAGTTATAGCATCACTTCACATTGGACAACACATTAAGGACAGATCCCACATGAGACTTAAGTACACAGTGACTCCTGTTTTTGATTTAACAATTTGACACTCTTGTTTATGGCGTCAGTAATCTCCCTAGGCTCTAGTCATGAGTTGCCAAGGCTATGGAAGCCTTTAGGGTTCGCCGACTTCGATCTTATTCCGACAGGGTCATAGTCAAAGTGGAAGTTCTCTCCTCCCTTCAGAGAAAGGTACCTCCTTCTTTGATGGCCCCGTTCTTTCCACTGGGATCTCACTCGCAGAGATCTTTCATTTAGGTCTTCTTTTTTTTTTTCCAGAGTGTCTTGGCTTTCCATGCCTAAAATACTCTCATGGGCTCTTGAGCCGTATCTGAATGCCTTAAGGGCTGATTCTGAGGCCAGAGTGAGAAACCTTACATTTTAAAATGACAGATAATGGTACGTGACTTTTATTATGTAAAACATTATGGTTTTGTGGATGATTAAGTCCAACAAGCACAATACTTCATACAGTCACCGTTTTTGTGGTAGCAGTGCATAACATCTGCTTAACATTTTTCAAGAACACAATATATCATTGTCACCTTGTGGGAAAATAGATCTCTTGAAACGTATTGCTTCTATCCAACTGTGATGAAGTATCATGTAACACGAATGGCAGGACTTCAAAGACTGAATAGAATTCTATTGTGTATGGGTATCACATCTTTATTTACTTTTTGATGGACATCTTGGTTGATTCTATATCTTGGCATTGTCAACAATACTGCAGTAAACATGTGGGAATGCCAACACATCATCAGTATACTGATTTCATTTATTTTGGATAAATACCAAGCATTGGGATGGCTGAATCATGTAATTCCATTTTAACCTTTTTGAGAAACAATCCTACCATGTTATGAAATAGCTACAATAATTTATCTTCTTACCAACAACGCATAAACATCCCCCTTTCTCCATATCCTCACCAACTTTTGTTATCTTTTGTCCATTTGCTAACTAACATTCTAACTAGGGTGAGGTAACACCTCTTTGTGATCTGCATTTGTGCTTGTGGTTTCAGTTTGATGATTAGTGACACTGACATTTTTTCATATAATTGTTGACTATTTAAAAAAAAATCAAACAAAATTTATAGTACCACTAGTCCTAGATTGTTTTACAGGTTTGCAACAAGCAAATAATTTCATTTTATGTGAAATATTTCAAAGTCATATAATATGTAATAGTATTCAGCAAATAGAAGAAAACCAAGATAACCATGATTCCAAAAATACTAATGCAATACAATATATTAATATATTAAGAGTCCAAAATTATTTAGTCATAGACTAAATAATTATAAATAATATAAATAATAATATAAATATTATTTATAAATAATATAAATAATATTTCTTGATTTTTATTTATTTTTTTAAAAAGATTTATTTATTTATTTGAAAGGCAGAGTTACAGAGAGGCAGAGAGAGGGAAGGAGGGAGAGAGAGAGAGAGAGAGAGAGAGAGAGAGGTCTTCCATCCACTGGTTCACTTTCCAGATGGTAGCAATGGCCAGAGCTGCACCAATCTGCAGCCAGGAGCCAGGAGCTTCTTCCAGGTCTCCCATGTGGCTGTAGAGGCCCAACCACTTGAGCCATTGTCTACTGCTTTCCCAAGCCATAGCAGAGAGCTGGATCAGAAGTGGAGCAGCCAGGACTTGAACTAGTGCTCATATGGGATGCTGGCACTGAAAGTGGTGGCTTCATATTGAATAAATATATTTCATGGTGTATTTGGATAGGAGATAATTCCTTAGCATAATAAAGAACATCTTTAAAATAAAAAAGAATCTTTGATGATAAAATATTGAAGTGTTTTTTTAAAATGAAGTAAACATATAATTTTATCATCAAAGATTTTTTTTTTATTTTAAAAAGGATTATCTGATGTTTCAACAAGTACAGTAAGAAAAAAATACAAATTTCACAGTAAGGGTTGGAGAAAAGAAAAAAACTGTCTTCATATCAAATGATGTGATTATTTATGCAGAGTCCCTTAATACGAATGCAGAAAAAAATAGAGGAATGTGTGTAGATTAATATAAGATTGATACACAAAAGTGAATTGTGTGCTATCTATACCAATAGTAAAAAACTAGAAAATATATTAAAAAGATGATTTTTAAAAAAAGGTTATTTATTTGAAAGTCAGGAAAGAGAGGGGGTGGAGAGAGAGAGAGAGAGAGAGAGAGAGAGAAATCTTCCATTGAGTGATTCACTCCCCAAATGGCTACTAATGGCCAAAGCTGAGCCAGGCTAAAGCCAGGGGCCAGGAACTTCATTCAGGTCTCCCACAAGGGTGACAGGAGCCCAAGAACTTAGACCATCCTCTGCTGCTTTGCCAGGTGCATTAGCAGGAGCTGTATTGGAAGTGGAGCAGTCAGGACTCAAACTGATGCCCATATGAGATGCTGGCACTGCAGACAGCATCTTAACCTGATATACCAAAGTACCAGCCCCCAAAATGATATTTTTCTTAACATCAGAAAATACCAATTATTTAGAATTACAGAACTTTCTCTAGGATACACAATATACCAGGCCATAAAACAAGTCTCAGCAAATAAAAAAAATTGAAATCATACCATATATACCATATATTTTATTTGACCACAATGGAATGAAGCTGGAAATTAACAACTTAAGAATTTCTAGGATATATTCAAACACATGGAGACTGACCAAAATGTTCCTGAATGAACAGTGGGTCATAGAAGAAATCAGAAGAGAAATAAAAAATTTCTAATTTCTGGATGACAATACAACATATCAAAACTTATGGGATACAACAAAGGCAGTGTTCAGAAGGAAGTTTAGAGCAATTAGTGCCTACATCAAAGAATTGGAAAGGCATCAAAAAATGAGCTATAAATGTATCTTAAGGACATCAAAAAACAACAAACCAAACCCCAAATTAGTATTAGGAAAGAAATAATTAAAATTAGAGAGAAATAAAATTAAAACCAAAAGCAATAAAAAAGTTAGTGAGATGAAGAGCTGCTATTTTTGAAAAATTAAATGAAATTTATACACCGTTGGCCCAACTAACCAAAAAAGAGGGAGAAGACCCAAATTATTAAAAATCAGAGTTGAAAAAGATGTAACAATGGACACCACAGAAATAAAAAGAATCATTAGGAATTACTACAAACAGTTATGCCACCAAATTGGAAAATCTAGAAGAAATGGATAGATTCCTGGACACATACAATCTACCAAAACTGAGTCATGAAGACATAGAAAACCTGACCAACATGGAGACTGAATCAATAGTTAAGATCCTCCCAACAAAGAAAAAGCCCAGGACCATATAGAGACATCACTGAATTCTACCAGCCTTTTCAAGTAGAACTAATTCCATTTGTTTTCAAACTATTGAAAGCAATTCAAAGGGAGAGAATCCTCCCAACTTACTTCTATAAAGCCAGCATTACCGTAATTCCAAAACCAGCACGAGATAAAACAAAGAGAATTATGGACAAGTATCACTGATGAACATAGGCGCCAAAATCCTCAACAAAATACTAGCTAGCTAATGGAATCCAACACACATCAGAAAGAGGACTCACCTGAGTTAACCGGAATTTATCTCTGGTATGCAGGGATGGTTCAATATACACAGACAATGCCATGGCTGAGAAAGAACTCAAAGAGCAGTCCCAATCACAATAGCTACACAACATTTAAATACCTTTGAATCAATTTAACCAAGAAGTTGAAATATCTCAATGATGAAAAATGCAAAAATTAAAGAAATAGAAAAAGACCTCCTAAAATGGAAAAATCTTCCATGTTCATGAATTGGAAGAATTAATATCATCAAAATGTGCATACTACCAAAAGCAGTTTACAGATTCAATGTGCTGCCAATCAAAATACTAACAACATTCTTTCCATATCTAGAAAAAAATGATGCTAAAATTCATATGGAAACATAAGATACCCCAAATAGCTAAAGCAATCTTGAACAACAAAAACAAAGCGTGAAACATCACAATACCAGATTTTAAGACATACCACAATCAGTTATAATCAAAACAGCCTGGTACTGGCATGTGACCAGTGGGGAAAAATAGAAACTCCAGAAATCAATCCACACATCTACAACCGACTAATCTTGGACAAAGGAGCTAAAATCAACTCCTGGAAAATGGACAATCGCTTCAACAAACAGTGTTGGTTAACTAGATTTCTGGGTACAGAAATATGAAACAAGACCTGTATGCTACAACTTACACAACAATTAACTAAAATTGGATCAAGGATATAAGTCTATGACATGATACCACCAAATTGCTGGAGTATAACACTGGGGATACTCTGCAAGACACTGGCATAGGCAAAAACTTCTTGGAAAAGATCCTAGAAGCACAGGCAATCAAAGCAAAGGAAAAATGCTCAGGATCACTAGCCATCAGGGAAATGCAAATCAAAACCACAAGTAGGTCTCATACAGAAATCAAAAAACAATAAATGCTACTAATGAAGACATGAGGAAAATGATACCTTAATCCTCTGTTGGTGAGAATGTAAACTAACACAGAGATATCTGGAGATACTTCAGAAAGCTGAAAATAGGTATTACGTATGACCCAGCGGTCCCACTCCTGGAAATTCACCCACATGAAATGAAGTCAGCATATGAATGAGTTATCTGTACCCCAATGTTTATTGAAACTCAACTAACAATAGCTAAGATATGGAATCAACCCTTATGTCCATTAACTGATGACTGGATAAAGAAAATGTCATATGTATATACACTATAGAATACTACTCAGCCATAAAAAGAATGAAATCCTGTCCTTTGGGGGAAAAAAAAAAAAGGAATGCGACTGGAAACCATCATACTTAGTGAAATAGGCCTGTCTCAAAGGACAAATAACATATGTTTTCCCTGATCTGTGGTAACTAATAGCATACAAAATGTCATGTATATGAGCAAAATTGACATTTGAAATTCAATGATTGTTTACAGCATTTGTCTACTGTTGAGGAACAGTTTTTTTTTTCTTCTTACTATTTGTTGAATTCTTTACTTAGTGTGAGGTTAATATTATGAGTATAAAATATATTGAAAGTGGATCATTGTAAAAATTTTTAAAAAAGAATAAGAAAGGAAGGAGGTGGGAGTATGGGAGCACGTGTGGGAAGGGGATAGGGTGGAAGTATCACTATGCTCTTAAATCTGTATATATGAAATACATGAAATCTGTTTACCTTAAAAAATTTTAAAAACCCATGTGCACATCACAGTAAGTACACAAAACACGTTCATACTAAGTCCACCAGAGTTCATAGTTCAACTATCTTCTTAATAGCAACAGCGAAAGTCAGAACTAACTGGACCAATACTTTCATGGTTCTTTTTTTTTTTAATTTTTATTTATTTATTTTTTTATTTTTGACAGGCAGAGTGGACAGTGTGAGAGAGACAGAGAGAAAGGTCTTCCTTTCGCCATCGGTTCACCCTCCAATGGCCGCCGCGGGAGCGTGCTGCGGCCGGCGCACCGCGCTGTTCCGATGGCAGGAGCCAGGTGCTTCTCCTGGTCTCCCCTGGGGTGCAGGGCCCAAGCACTTGGGCCATCCTCCACTGCACTCCCTGGCCACAGCAGAGAGCTGGCCTGGAAGAGGGGCAACCGGGACAGGATTGGTGCCCCGACCGGGACTAGAACCCGGTGTGCCGGCGCCGCAAGGCAGAGGATTAGCCTGTTGAGCCACGGCGCCGGCCCCATTCATGGTTCTTAAGGAAACAACTCCCAGCTTATAACTATCTCAATGAAATTATTTTTCAAGACTATAAGGAAAATGAATATATCTTTACATTAAAACAATAACAGATCTGTTTTTAAGAAAATATAAAGGATTTGCTATTTGGTAAGAAGGAAAATAGTTACAATGGGAAGGAAGACCAAATATGCAAGAAGAAGCTGAGAAAAATGGTTAAATATGAGAATAACTCAATTAAATTGGTATAAAATTGAATTGGTAGATTTTGAACTTTAATTAGAATTTGTGTATAGCCAATATAGGTTCATTTAATGCATCATCTTACAGAAATAAGGAAGAGGTTAGTCATTCAGGATAAAAATGGACAAGATAATTTAATAATTATTTTATGAGAAAATTCAAATAGCTGATAAATAGGGTACAAGGATGGCTTAAATTTTTTAAAAAATGCTATTGTAAGTGTTAGGTAGAATGCAGTTACATTTCCAAGTGCAAGGGTATAAGCAGGGCAATAAAAACTCTCACAGCTGCTAGTGGAGGCACAGGTGATCAAAACCATTTGGGACAACTGACCATCTTATTGCAGGAAGACATTTGAACTTGATTATCCTGAAATTTTACTCCCAGTGCATGGATACATCTAAAGGAATTTACATAGCATCCTTCTCCATAGCTGCCCGCGCACGTGGGGAAATGCCAACAACCCCAGAGTGGATTGAGGAAAATGGCGGTGTATCCACGTCGTGGAATGCCACAGTGCAGAGTGATGGAAACAAGGCGGCTGCAGACAGCTCAGTGTCAGTGGGTTTTCCAGTCATCATATTGCTGGAAATAAATTTGTATCCCATTTATGTAAGTCTATAATTGAAACAAATTAATATTCTAACTAAGCATAAGAGAAAAAGCAATTTAAAATGTATTAGATCCAAAGCCAGAGCTGAGCTTACTCCTAAGGAATAAATATAGGCTTGCAACTGAGGAAGGTTTTGTTTATACGCTGGCACTGGAATATTTCTTAATTTGAGGGGTGATTACATGGCTGTTCACTTTATAACCTTGCATTTAAATGTGCATTATAATTGTATTTAATTTTCTATAGCAAGTTTAAACATGGCGCTTAATTATTTCCTTGCTATTTTAAAACTAAATAGAATTTCTAGTTTATTTCTCTATACTTCATTAACCCACGTGCACCTTTTAAAAGTTTTTCATTGAACTCTTGTTCTGTTGGATTATTTACTTTTTGGAGAAGATAGAATCATTAATTGTAATGCAATAAATATGATACACGATATATTTAATATATAAAAGGCATCACATGAGGCAATCATTAAGTATTAAACAATTTTGAGGAAATGTATGGTATATTACAGTGTATCATAATATACTAGTTGAATCTACAGGAAGAAGTATTTATTAGCCCTAGTGATACAGAAACTGACTGCTGGTATAATACAAATTTTAAGGTAACTATATTGAATAATGGGAAGGAGGTGGCATGTGTGCAATAGCTGGCGTTTAACAAATATTGCCTACTTCTGAGGAATCAAAAATGACAAAATAAATGTTTAAAGTTAGGAGAAATATTTATTTGGCAAGATCTTACAGCAAAATTACCTCTGATGAGTAGTACTGGGGGGAAAGGAAAGGAATAAATATTTCATAAGCATTTTGCTATTTGATGTGTAAATTATGTTCATGCATTACTTTCTTGAATGATTTTTCCTTCTGGATACCTGTCTTGATCTGCCCCTCCCCCTAACAATGGCTGAATTAGGCATCTCTTTTGTCTTATATCAACACTCACACGCATGCATCTCCCCATCACTGTGTTTTGATTTTCACATTTCAAGTAAGCTCATGTTCACATTATTTTCATTTATCCTGATCAACATTATGGTATGCTTCCAATCTGAGAACTAGTCCCTTTTGTCAATTCTAGAAAGTTCTCATCTTTAAAATTCTATTGTGAAAAGTGGCACAAGTACAATTTATGTTATCATACATTCAATATAATGAATGACTGTAAATGCAACGTTTATGTACTCATACACAATAATAACAAAGTTACTCAAGGAAGAAAGCACCATGCTGTCACTACTCCTTCTTGTGTAGTCTACTCTAAGCTTAGGTATCTACTTCTTCTGGAAGCTTTAGGAAATGTATAATTCCTACTTGTATTTATAGATTCCTTTCTGCTTAATTCAGTTAATTTTTGTTGTATGCAAATCAGTGACATGACTTAAAGAAATATAATACTTTAACTTTATAGCACTTTATAGCATAGCATATATCTTAGATAGTGTTCTATTTAAGTAATAAATAACCACAGAAAGAAATGAAATGTGATAATGTGTTTATCAGTTGTCTCTGCGCATAGAATCTTGCAAGATGTTCATGGTGTAAAACAACAAGAAGCTATTGTTTATTATGCTCTTTATTCTAACTGAGCTCAGTGGAGTGATACTTCTGACCCAAGTGGTTTTGCTGGAGTCACTTACATGACCGCACTGGGTGACAGAATCCAAGATGGTAACATACACCGAGGCTGGTCTGGAAAGCTGCCTGCTGCATGGGTCCGATTCTCCACCAGAGTAGTTGATTTTCACATGTAGTGGTTCGTGACTCTCAGAGACTGAGCACAGCAGCTGTCTGGCCGATGTGGGCTGACTATAACTGGTATCCTGTGACTTGTGCATATTTTGTTGGGAGAAATGGGCCAAGACGCAGTAGAAGGGAGAACAGACTTCGCGTTGCTACGGTCCATCTTTAAGCACATCCACCCCAGTCTTTGCCCCGGCCATAAGAAGTCATATCCCTGCCTTGTTCAAGATACTCTCACCCTCCAGAACCTCACATCTTTGCAGCATCAAAGTCCTGAATCTCGTCATCTAAAGCAGGTCTAGATGTGGGCAGGGGTTGCCTCGCCATCTGAAGCTCTCTGAACAGAACAGGCTACTCTGAAGCCAGCAGAGGTGGGACACTTGCAAACCGAGACTTGCAGCAGTAAGAGGAAGGCCAGTCATGGAGGTTGCTTGGGAATCTCTTCTCTACAGAAATTCCAGATGCACTGGAGTACCGTCATTAGACTCCTCAGAGGGCAGGAATGTTTGATTGTGCGCCAGGTCTGTCCTCATGAACTCATTCATCTTGCTCTCATTCTTTGTTTCTTGGCTCTGTGCTTGACACTCTGAGTACTTCTTTGTTCCCAATCAATGTCCTATGCTTATATTTTGAGGACTGTCGTCTGCTTGATTTCCTCTATGTGCCACTTTGGGCCCCAAAGACCTTTTTGGTTCACTTTGAACTTTATTTGACCCTTTTACTCCAAATTGACAGGACTTAGACCAGGGAAATCTCGTTTAAAGCATGGGGAACTATCTGTAAATCTTACTTAGGTTCATGTCATGCCCAGAAAGTCATACGCATGATTCCTTGGAGACAGAACTCTCTTTACTTTGAGAATATCAGGCTGCTGGGAAGAATGCCATTAACCAACCACATTAGAAATCCTTTTTGCCTCACCAGGAGCATCTAAGACGCACCCTCCTAAATCACTCTCCAGTCTGAACGCAGCTTCCTACAGCTGCATCCTCAATTGGATCTTGACCTTGAGGTCCTGTGTTATAGGTTGTGGGCCAGAAGTGATTTTTTTTTCTCTGATTTCATGGTTTTTTTTTTGTTCAGACGCAGTTCTGGGCTTTCTATATTTCTTCTTAGCTCTGTTTGAAAACTGAAGAGTTTCTGGGCCAGCGCTGTGGCGCAGCAGGTTAAAGCTCTGGCCTGAAGTGCCCGCATCCCATGTGGGTGTCGGTTCTAGTCTCAGCTGCTCCTCTTCCAATCCAGCTCTCTGCTGTGGCCTGGGAAAGCAGGCCGCACCCGCGTAGGAGACCCGGAAGAAGCTCCTGGCTCCTGGCTTCAGATCGGTACAGCTCCGGCCTTGTCTTATAGTATTTTATCATACAAAATGAAGTAAAGGAGACCCAGCACTCTTTTGGGAAATCTTATTAGCAAGCTTCATAATTTCATTATTATCATATATCATATATATTGTACATATAATATATAATCACATAGCACATTATTATATAGGTGCTATGTAATAAGAACATATACATATTCTAAATGCATTTACTATATATGTATTATATAATGTATTATATATTACATCTATTATATAATATATAATATGTCATAGATATATAGTAATATATTCACCATATATAATATATTTAATATAGTATATATTGTGTGCTACATATTAATGTATATTATATATGGTATACATTATATATTAAATAATATATTATATAATATGTAACATCTACTTACAATATGTAATTATAATGCAAAATATAATATAATTATAATATTATATTATAATTGTAATGTAATATTATAATTATATTATATAAATTATATAAATACATAATCATTATATTATAATTATATTATTATAATTATACATAGACTATAAATATAATTATATAATTATACAATATTAATTATATATTATGTTTTATATATAATATATATTTTATTATATAAATATACATATTATACAACATATAATTATATATATTTATATAGCATATAATATAAATATATGATATTCTATGTATTATATAGAATATCATATATTTATGATACATATTATACAGTATATATACAATCTATAATATCATATTCCATATTACATTATAGTATATATCATATATAAATACATTATTATTACATATAATATTGCATTACATTATATAATATGTAATATGCAATATATCATGTATTATATAAATACAATGTGCAATATATTATATATTTATATAATATTCCATATTTCATATATAGAATATCATATAACATAAAGCATAAATAAAATATAATATACAATATATGATAAAATATAATTATAAAATTATATAGTGTATTATGTCATATACTATAATATATAAAATAATATATAATATGCATTATATTACATAAAAATGATATATAATATAATAATATAATATAATGAATTAATATAAATAAATATAGTATATTAATATATTAATATATTAATATATAATACAATAAATGATCATGCTATCTAAATATATGATTATTATATATAATTTATGCTGTATAAATATATAATTATTATATATAATATAATAATTATGTAATATATAGCAATTATATAATTATATATAGTATATATAACATATACATATTTTATAGATAATATAATGTATAATATAATATAAAATATATATGTTACATATATTTATATATAAATATATATAAACATACAAATACGTATATATATATTTATACACATAAATATATATAAAATATGCAATATAAGAATATATATTTTACATATATTTATATAAGTATATGCAAAATAATATATATATTATATAATATAATACTAATTAAACTATATATAAAATTATAATATAATTACATAATATAATGTATAATATATACTATATTATATTATAATTTTATATATAGTTTAATTATAATATAATGTATATAAGATAATAATATAATATAATTATATAGAGTATATGGATAATATATGATATAATTATATTATATTATTATAATTATATTATATTATTATAATTATATTAATGCATCATATAATATATAATATGTAAACATACCATATATTATATATTAATATATTATATATTGTGTATAATATATAATATATTAATATGTGTATGATATATGATATATTATATTAATTATATTATATTATATTTTCTGTGTCCCATACTATTGCTGGGGACAATGTCACCAAAGTTCTGCTATGCTAACATGGGTGGCTCGTTCTCCAATCATGGTTTTATCATTGCATTTCCAGCATTTGCCAAAAGTCTCCATTCAAACCTTCCAGCCTGTCTCTACCGTCAGGTCCTAAGACAAGGCTGTGTGTTGGCTTTGTTATACAGCAGAACCTCTTCTGCTATCAGTTATCCATCTGCAAACAAGCCATTCTAGGACTTGTTGGTCTAAAACAACATAATGTTCCTATTTTTGTGGGCTGAGTGGTCTCAGCCATGTGATTTCTTCTGCTCCGTATTAAATTGAGGGCTTGTCTGGGATACCAGGATAGCCCAACAACAGGATACCCCCAATGACTGCCCATTTGACTGCCATTGCAACTGTGTGACTGGGGGAGCTGAAAGCTGGCTGGGTCTTCTCTCCATGGTGACTCAGGACTCCACATGAACGTTGAGATTGTCATTCCTCTAAAGCCTAGCCTGAAAGTGGCAAAGTGTGGCATCATCTGCATTCTATTTATCATCTCAAGTCACTGACAAACCGAGACTCAAGGAGAGCAGTAGCATGAGTGTATAGCAAAAGAAGAAAACGTTGAGAGTTGTATTCAAAGGGAAGTCAACTGTAGTTATAGGTTGTAGCAATTGCTTGAAAGGAAACAAAGCAGAGTAAGAAGATAGAAGGAAATCAAGGACACCTATTTAGACAGGATGGATGCGGCGGTCTCTTGAGTACTGAAGGATGAGAATAAATCTCGGAGCAAGAAGCACAAACCAATAAAGTGGTCTTTTCAGCAATTTAACTTAAAATAAGGCTGTGGTAGTGGGAAAATGGGGTAGAAGTAGAATTAGGATTTATTTATGAAACAAAGTGGATGGGACTGATGGGAGTATACACGGGGCTAAGGGAGAACAGGATTACCAAGAGAATGCCCATTTGGCTGTTTCAAGGAGCTCTGGCAGGAAGAAGGATGCTGTGGCTCTACGTGGAGGGGGTGGGTGTGCCGCAGGAGCACAGACACAACACAGGACCCCAGCAGCTGAGAGCCTCAGCACCAGCTTTGGAGAGTGAGGTGAGACCAGACTGTAGCAGCCCAAGCCACTGATGATATAGCTGCAGGGTGAGCCTGGTGTGAATCGAGCCTGGAGTCCTGTCAGGGACAGAGTAGCTACCAACCTAGAGGAAAAACAGAGGCATGTTTCTCTCTCCCCATCCCCCTGACAATGGTGCCCTGCGACTGGCCGAGAGAGGGCGGGCGACATTTTGGACATACATAACAGCTGTGACAGCTTGGGTCCATGCGCCCAGCAACCAGCAGAAAGGAGACACCTGAGTCTGGCTAGGATTGATGGGGGCTGAGCACTCGTGTAGGTCTATGAAGTGTCCCCAGCCTCTCCACACATGGCAGGCTCTGGGGCTCAAACAGCCTAGGTGGAGTACCCACAGGTAACTTGCTCTGGGAGCATCTTCGCCTCTCTAGACAGGACAGGCCAGCAAGGCGGAGCAGATCGTCGGTGCCCCGTGACTGCAGGAGCCTTGAGTGCTGGGACTGTGTGAACACTGTGGCTATGTGGAAGGGAGCAAGGTGTGGCTGGGTCTCTGGCAATTGCAGTGGGCAGCTCCACATACCTGGGGTGGTCACTGCAGCAGGGTTTGTGCTAACACTGAGGACTGCGTGGAACCTTTGTGTGGTTCTTGAGGTGGTGTGGAAGAATATTATACCCACTAAGACCTACCATATGACCCAGCCATTCCACTCCTGGGAATTTACCCCAAAGAAATAAAATCAGCATCCGGAAGAGTTATCTGTACCCCCATGTTTGTTGCAGCTCAATTCACAATAGTTAAGACATGGAATCAACCCAGGTGTCCATCAACTGAAGAGTGGAAAAGCAAATTATGATATATGTACACCATGGAATACTACACAGTAGTAAAAAAATGAAATCCTGTCATTTCCAACAAAATGGATGCAACTGGAAACCATTATACTTAGTGAAATAAGCCAGTCCCCAAAGGACAAGTACCATATGTTCTCCCTGATCTGTGGTAACTAACAGAGTGGTTAATAGAAGGGAAATTGACACTTTGAGATGTGACAATTTTGAATAGCCCCTGCCTACTTGTTGAGGAACAGTTTTTTCTTTATACTATTTGTTTAATTCTTTGCTTAATGTAGGGTTAACCTTATGAGTATAAAGTTAATTGAAAATAGATCTTAGTAAAAAATAAGAATGGGAATGGGTGAGGGAGGAGAAAGACATGTGGGAGCGTGGACAGGAGGGACGGTAGGGTGGGGAGAATCACTATGTTCCTAAATTTGCATATATGAAATGCATGAAGTTTGTATACCTTACATAAAGTTTTCTATATGAAAAAAGTAAGAAAAAAATTAAATGTAGAACAGAATTGCCCATGTGATTATAGAGTAATAAAGATTTTAAGTACAAAAAAAAATCATGCATAATTTTTTCATAATATACATTTCCATGAACTTTTTGGAGATTCCTCATGTGTATGGATTTCGATTATTTTGCTCTCAAATAAACTTAAGCTTTAGTTCCATTTCTCAGAAAAAATGCAGAGTTTCCTGAAAAGATAGGCAGTGCCATAGTAAGGAGACATTAGCAGCACCGTAAAGTGGTTGACAATGACGTTGGAGCTCACATTTATGAGAATCCAATGTGACAATGTATTGGGCACGTCAGATGTGATCCCACATACAATCCCATATAAGATCAAAATATTGTAAATCCAGCTGACTTATGAGGGCTCTTTAAAAAGTTTGTGGAAGATGGAATTAAAAAGGTCAGCTTATTTTGTTGTAAAAACTTTTGAATTCATGTATAAATTTTTTGTAATATGCATTTTCCATGAAATTGTGAAGATTGTGAAGACCCCTTGTATTCAGTGAACTGTTTGGATAACTGATTAATCATTTGAGAAAAATAAAGGGATTAACTCTAAACACATCCCACAAAATCAAGTATAGTGAGCTTAAGTATTAAAGATTACAATATAACATTTCAGAAATGCTAGAGAAATAGTCACTTCATTTTAGAACAGAGAGGCCTAAGAATGGCAGGACAGCAAGGAACCAAGAGTGGGTGGACTGGTGCATGTGCGAATCAAATGCTTCTGCATTAGAACAAAAGCATAAACAAAATTAGAAGGTAAAGGAAGGGGCAAAATACATTCAACCTATGGAGGAAACGGCTTAATATCGAAATATTCAAGCACAGGAAAGTGGTAGAAAGATCTCTTCATATAAGAGGATAAAAAAATAAAGAGAAATTTCATGAAAGGAAGAGAACTGTCAAAAAGTATAAAATTGTTCCATCTCACTAGGAACCAAGATCGTAACTGTAACATAAAGCAATAAAGAACAACTTTTTATATTTAAATAGCAGTAAAAATTCTTTTTGCCTTAAATTTATATTCCCCAGTGTTTGACCAGCGATTTAGCCTGGACTGCTAGTGGCAGGGTAAACTGCTCAGAAGGAAAACACCTTCGAGAACGATCCTCTCTGTGTGGACCTGAACTTCACCTTCTGAGAATTAAGAGGTTAAAAAATTAGAAAGCGCACCAGACTTGTGCCCCAAATTATCATTGTGTATGATGATGATATTAAGTGTAGGGTAACTTAAATGCGAACTAGAGGTCCCTCAATATTAGTATACATGCAGAAACACATCTAGCAGGATATATTCCAACATATTACTCTAGTGATGAGATTGCTTTTCTTTTTTTCTTTTTGTTTTCTTTTTGTTATTCCTTTCTGAATTTTCTATGAGTAAGACCAAGATCATTTTATTCCGCTAAAACACATCCGCACACATTTCCGGCGCCGACACAGAACTCACAGGCTGCATGGACACACTTACTCTCCCAGGAAGACAATCTCCGTGTTGATTTCCCCCGACCTGTGGCGGAGGAAGTTCCTCAGAAAAGCTGTCACACTGTCCACAGTGATGTTTCCACAGACCACGATGTACCTGGGCAGCAAGGACAGGGGAGGGGTACCAGTGAGGAGCTGGAGGATCTTCCTGTCAAGGTTTACACATGGACAATTCACTTACAGTTAGTTTGAAATAAGTCTGGCATTGGAATCACCCAGATTCTAAAGACAAAAACATTAAGGACTGCATTGCCAATGTGCAAAAGGAATGTTAGACTTCTGTAGTCTTCTAGACCATCTGAAGTTGAGCATGCCCCAGACTTCTGAGTTTCACATAGCATCCCAGGAGCACAAGAGTAACTATCATTACTGTTAAATTTTTTTCTCAGTTATTTCTAACTTATGAGAGTGGTTCAAAAAGTTCATGGAAATTGGAATGAGAAACGTAAGTTTATCTGGGAGCAAAAAAATTTGAAATCCATGCATAGTGTTTTCATCATCTATATGTTCCACAAACTTTTTGAAGATGTTTCTGTGTAATGACCTTTCAGTTAATTCCTAATTAACTGAGTTTTTCCTCCCCTTGGTAGAGAGCTGATGCTCAAATGGCTCATTAACTTTCTCCATAACTAAATATTGTGACTGAGGTAGCACCACATTCTAGGTTGTTTTGGTTTATAATTTTATGCCTAAAATTGTCTAGTAGTTATAGAAAAGTGAGTGCAATGGAGAGGTAAGTAGGACAGGTGTAGAAACCTATGCACATGGTTTTTGTGATGAAAAAGAGCTGCTGATTTTTTTTTGGCTTTAATATATTTAAAAAAGCTATGCTGCTTCTTCCCATTAGCCACATAAGAAATCAGAAACCATAGTTTTAACCTACATTAACCATAAATTTCCCCTACTTTAGTGGTTGATTCAGCATGAGTCTCGTATGCCTTTCCTGACGCAAATGGGATTTGATTTTAGCTTATCTAGTTTGTGTCACTGCTTCTCATTATTTATGGTCTCATTAATTTCATTATGTTTTATTCTTTCATCTTTGTACTCCTTGGCCAATAGTGGTTTTCACTTAAATGCATTAAGAGATACCCTCCTCCCCCCAAGAGAGTTTATCTTCTTTGTATCTCTTGCCTACAGCAGACAGGAACTGAATAAAAATATACACACATTGAATTTAAGACCTCCAATCCATTCTCTTCTTAAATGTGAAAAAGAGTTATGGCAGTTGAAGTGATGAGAATCCACATAAACATGAGATACAGGCACCTCCAGTTTCATTTCCCTCCTGGAAAAGAATGCTTGAACAATGTCAATGACCCTGGAAGTGCTGCAGGAGGGAGGGTAGAAACTGCTCCTCCCTTCAGGAAACTCAGCACATAGCGAGCCCTCGACAATTTGGGGGGTGGGGTGGGATTTTGGCTAAGATAATTGAATTGAATTATTTAAAATATTAAACTTGAGGGGTGGCATTGTGGCATAATAAGTAAATCTGTTGCCTGTGGCTCTGGCATCCCTATGGGCACTGGTCTGATTCCTAGCTACTCCACTTCTGTTCCGGCTCTCTGCTATGGCCTGGGAAAGCAGTAGAAGATGGCCCAAGCCCTTGGGCCCCTGTACCCACATAGGGGACCTGGAAGAAGCTCCTGGCTCCTGGCTCCTGGCTATTACTTGGTCCAGCCCTGGCCATTGCAGTCATTTTGAGAGTATACCAACAGATGGACGATTTCCCTCTTTCTCTGTCTCTCCCTCTCTCTCTCTCTCTTTCTTTAACTCTGACTTTCAAATAAATAAATAAATAAATTTTTTTAAAAATAAATAAAATATGAAAGTTGGCTTTAATTTGACCCATTGTGTAAAGGCAGCCATTAGTTAACCATATGATAAAATGAGTAAGAAAATAAATAATGATGCTAGAGTAGTGATGAGGGATGCATAATTAATATTTATTGGCAGTAAATTACAACTTTTCTGTCCTGGTGGTTCATTTACTGCTCTTCTGAGCATTTGCCTGTAGTTTGTATGTAGTAGCAAACACATTCACATGGCATTTATTCTTGCACTGTCCTCTTTGTTGAGGGAGGACCTTGCCAATATGAGTGAATTTTAAAGTTTGTAAAATGTGGAATGAAAAGATAAGTTTATTTGATGCAAAAATTTTAAAATCCATGCATAACTTTTCATAACATGCATTTTTCAAGAGCTTTTTGAAGATCCTTTGTATGAATGGATTTCAAAATATTTTTGCACCAAATAAACATATCTTTTCTATCCACTTTCCACAAACTTTTTGAAATACACTCACGTGGTCGGCTTTGGTTCTATCACTAGACCAGGCAACACATGTCTACCGTGGGGTACGTGACTTAATAGAATAGCTCAATCTGTGGAAATTATAACTGAAAGGCTACTTACTTCTTCCCTTTGACCACATCATAGGATCTGGTGTAGTTCCTCGTGTTAGCAAAAAGTTCCACCATTTCAGGGACATAGTTGGCAAATAGTATCTAAAATGATCAGAAAATAAAACCTTTGGTTTCATTATTTGGACAGATTCCCCCAAAAGTCCAAGACTATTAAGGAGAAAGAAGGTACATACAATGTTCTTTTGTCTACAAGGGTCATTACGATGAGCTACATGCTAAGAGAGATTTGGTTAAAATGTAAGAAAAGTCTCCTCTGTATTCAACAATGAAAGCCAAGCCATAAGGCAACTTTCCCACTGGTTCTGCCCATCATCATATCTAGATTCCCTCCTCACTCTGACTTCATTCTATTTTGAGCCCTTGGGAATAGTTTAGCACATGGGTATTGTGGCTCTTCAGGTTAAGGCAACACTTGGAACCTCCATATCTTATACTGGAGTGCTGGTTAGAGTCCAGAATACTGTATTTCTGATACAGTTTCCTGTTAATGTAGTGGAGCAGATAGATGATGGCTCCAGTGCTTGGGGCCCTGCTACCTACATGGGAGTTCCTGATGGAATTTCTGGCTCTTAGCTTACGCCTGGCCCAGCCCTGGCTATTCTGGACATTTGGGGAGTGAATCTGTAGATAGAAAATATTGCTTTTTCTCTTTCTCTTTCTCTCTCTCTCTCTCTCTCTCTCTCTGTGTGTGTGTTTCTCTCTGACACACACACACACACACACACACACTCCACACTCCCTCTCTACATTGCAAGTAGATGATAAATAAATGCAAATGAGGTAATGATTGACATCAATAGGGATTATCAGAGAGGTGGAGTGAAGAATTTTGTTAAGTTAGGGAATTGAATTGAAGGTCACTAAAAGGAAAGAATGCTTCCTTTGCCTTTGCTACACTCCTGAACCAAGCCAAGTTGTTCACTCATTTGAAATTAAATGCTGGTGTACTGAGGGCTTACTCATTTGGGCTGGGAGGGACAGAACTTTCTTCAGATCAAATCTTAAATGAAGAAAGACTGTATTGTGCTTGGCCAAAGATGAGGGTGGAGAGTGTTGCACAAATCTATGCAGAAGCCAATAAGGGAAATCAGCTCTTTGTCCACCATCATTTAACCCTTGCAACCATGCACAGGCTCTGGGAAATGCAATTCTGAAATTATGGGACCTGTGCACCTTTGCATTTTCATATGACACCTGCTCTGAATAGTGCAATATTGACCTGTATGGCTTTATTTCTCACCATTAGCCAAAAGGTTTTTTGGTTTATGTAGCTATATTCAAAAAATATTAAAAATATTCTTCACCAAACTCCCCAGGGTGAAGAACATGATGAAGGTCCGTCCTAAGGAAGTCTTGGCCACCACATCGCCAAAGCCAACTGTTGAGGTTGTCGCCATGACCAGGTAAATGGATTCAAAGTATGATATATTCTGTGAATTTCTACCTTTGAGCCATGGGTCACCGGAATTTTCCACCTGTCCAAAGAAAGAAGACTCAGGAATGATCACTGAATGATATCCAAGGGAAGGTTTTCAGGAACAGGCAAAACACTGGGCTGATTTTACTTCATTCCACCCCAAGGACATAAATGATTGTCAGGCTGCAAAGGGTTCGCAGACTGTGGACAGTGACTGTGAAGATGTGGATTCCTTCGCTGGGATTATGGCTGTGATCTGAGGGGCATGTGGCTGGAGTGCAGCATTTGGAATACTTGGTAGGGACGGCTGCCCGTGTGTCTTGTGCACATCATCACACCTGGAGTCAGCAGACTCCAAGGGCTCTCAGACTGAGCAATCACTACGCATTCTCATTCCCAGGCTGTTTGAGGAGTTTCATTAAGGAAGGCAGCAGGTAGAGGAACACTTCATTGCATTGAGCTTGTGCTTCTGAGTGCTAGTGTCTAAGGAAAATCCACAAGTTTCCCAGGTCACTTCCTTCTCCACTGCAAAATCTACTTAATGATGAAGGTAAAAATCCTCTGGGGGCTGACGTTGTAGCATAGCAAATTGGACTACTGCTTGCAATGCTAGTATTCCACATTGGGTTGCCAGTCCAAGTCCTGGCTGCTCTGCTTCTGATTCAGCTCCCTGCTAATATGCCTGGGATGGAAGATGGTCCAAGTGTTTGGGCCCCTGCCACCCATGTGGGAGACTCAGGTGGAGTTCGGGGCTATTGGCTTTGACCTAGCACAGGCCCAGACTTCGCAGTCATTTGGAGATGAACTATTGAATGGGAGATCTCTTTCTGTGTCAGTTTGTGCGTCTCTCTCAGTCGTTCTGCCTTTCAAATAAATTTAAAAAAATCTTTTCAAAGAAAAACAACAAAATATTTTCTTCTGATTTTCTCTTTCAGTCTTCATATTTTAAGGAAACTAAATTCATCAAATTATCTTTTTGTACTTAAAATAAAGAGTAACTTAGGCACTTTTATTTATGGTGTATAAGCATATAGATACATTTCTATAAAATATTAATATCACAATGCATATTTTATGATATTTATTATTTTTATATCACATTATTATGTTAAATAAGAGGTTTCTCCAAAAAGCTCATTGAAGATGCAATTAAGAGATCATTTTGGTACAAAGACTTTCTGAAGACTCCCCATATGCATGGGTTTCAAGATTTTTTGGATACAAAAGTAAACTTATGTTTTAATTCCATTTTCTGTGAACTTTTTGAAGTACCCTAGTGCATGCGATACTTTATATATAATACATACTTATATGCAATTAATTTTTCATCTTTCCACCTTTTGACTTTTCTTCCTCATAGCTTACATGTTTTCTAGTTGTTTTCTATTTCTACTTAGCACGAAAGATGATCGGGTGCTGAAGATGTCTGGGGGAAATAGGTGCTTCACTTTGTTGTTGAAAACTGGAATGGAGATTAGCAATCATGTCGTTGGCTCAGCTATCCGATCACTTTTTAAAAGTAAAGCACCATTTTCGAAAGTGACTCTTTCTTAAGTGTGAGGTTGAGAATATGGGTTCCTGTAATCCCGACTCCCCGAGAGGGCAGAGCTTGTGTGTTCTGTGCCCAACTCCCATGGCTAATAGTGAATACCTCTGAGAAGTCAACAGTCTGCTTCCAGGAGCTTGAAGGACAGTATCTAACCCAAGAGCACCTGCTATGTTTGCAGCTAGGACGAGCCCCCACGCTCTCTCCTGTAGCCTTAGGTGATAGCCACAGGGCTCCACAATGGGCACTGACATCACTGGGCTGCCCACGACTCCAGAGCCAGGGCTGAAAAATCCAGGCATCTGCCGTGGCTACTGTGGTACTTATTCAGGACAATGTCTCCTGCCTGAGTACCGAGAGGGGTCGTGGCTAGTTTCAGACACTTTGTGGGAGACACATACTTTTGAAGATTATGAGTTACAAGGATGGAGACAGGGACTCAGCAGGTTCCCCTCCACTGTTCAAAGAAAGGGCATTAGGCACTGTGACTAGATGCTTACCAGGTGAATGAATCCTGCCGCCGTGAACCAGGTGCTGAGAACTATAGCCATCAGTTTGGAAAACTTTACTGAATTACTAGAGAAAAAGAGACAAAGAACTGGTGGGTGTCCCATGACAGGTCAGGTTCCGCAGCAGCACAAGCAGCTCATCCTGGGATGTTGCTACTCGAGATGAGGTTCGTGGACCAGAAGCCATGATGGCATTACCTGGGAGCGAATGAAGAAACACACAGTCCCAGGTCCTGGCCCAGTCTATGCATCCGCAAGGTCATGAGACCTCTGTTTGATCTCTGTGCACGTTAGAGTCTGAGAAGCACAGAATACAAACACCCCAGGCCACATAACACTTCTTCCAAGATTCAGATTTTGCCGTGACATCTGTTAGCCTAGCCTTTAAAAATATACTGTGCATGGATCAGTGAAAGGTAAACTTAATAGATTGCTACATTGTCTAAAGTAATAGCTCAAAATGCCTTATGTCGGGAGTTCTGGGAGTGGACTGGCAAAAGGAAATTTAGGGTCGATCACAGAGACGTGGAGTCACTCACACCGTGGCATTCATTCAAAGGTCGTGGGGAAGAGGCATGAACAGAGGCTCTCCTTCTAAATAGTACATAGAGTTTAGTTGGCATCCCTGTGGCTTTCAGGCAATGCAACCTGTCACACAAGAACAGCCTTACCCATTCCAAACTGTAATGTTCAATCACCTAGCAGTGAAATTCGCCTGGACAATATTGTGAGGTATTTCTAGGAAGAGTGTAGAAGCATGGGAATTCTAAGCGATGGCCGACTCAACTTAAAACTTTAGAAGTATTGTAGTTAAAAGCTAGTTTTGATTTTTGTTGTTTTGAGGAAGATATGTAGGTGGCCCTATTTCTGTAAGCAATAACTCACCGAGGCTAATGGACAATGCTCACACTCAGAGAAATTGCCTTATATTCCTAAACCCAAGAAAGGTTTACATAGCCAGGGTGGGCATGATTCAAAAAACAACTGAAAAACAAATCTGAAATGATTTTACTGTGTGTGTGTGTGTGTGTGTGTGCGTGTATGTGGTGCAGGGACACAGAATAAAAACCTAAATGGGCTTACACATTGTAGCTTTCAAAAGCAAAGACTGCAGGTGGGCATTGTGGTACAGTGGGTTAAGCTGCTCTTTGGGATGCCTGCATCTATGTCGGAGTGCTGGTTTAAGTCCCAACTACTCTGCTTCCCATCCAGGTGTTGTTAATGTGCTTGGGAAGGCAGTGGATGATGGCCCAAGTGATTGAGTTCCTGATGCCCATGTGGGGGACTTGGATGGAGTTCCTGATTCCTGTACCCATCTGAGGAGGAACCAGTGGATGGAAGATCTCTCTCTGTATGTTTTTCCCTCCCTCCCTGTTACTCTACCTTTCAAAATAAAAATAAATAAAAAATTTTTAGAAAAGAAAAGAATAAACAAACTAAGAGGATTGCAAAGTTTTCATCCAGTGTGCATGAACACAATGTAATGGGAGAAAGTAAATGAGTCGTAGTTGAGAGTGAAGAGATATCACAACTTGACTGAAATTCTGTTGTAAACTGTGTTGAGTTGAAGATTGAGTTCACATTTTCATTTTGTAATCCATACTAGTTGGTAAGCAGTATGTCTGGCATGGTTAATGTTTACCTGGTCTTGATGGCTTGTAGAATTTGCAAGATTTGAGGAAGTTCTAGTAGTCGCAATGCTCGTAGGAACCTTAAACCTACAAGGCATCAGAAAGGAGAAAGCTGCAAAAAGACAGTCACTCCATGGCATAGCCTGAATCATAGCCCGACTGGGGCTGCTCACATTCCACTTTTCCCTTCATGTTCAAATATAATGTCCCAGGTTCAAGAGCCTGAGCCATAGTTCCAATCCTGGCCAGGGTTCTTGCCAACTAAGATGATCTCCTAAACTTCACAGCTCCTCATATGTAAAAAAAATTATACTAGTACCTACCTCATGGAGTAGTAAACACAAAGCATGTAGATGCACCCCTCACATAAAATAAGCACTACTCACCTTGCTCTATTTAACTTAACATATTCTCCATAAATCACTTGAGCTCCTGATCATGCAATCCCCATGGCATGTTTCTTCATCTTTGTGAGATGTTTTACTTTAGATAATTTGGCAAGGTATGGAACTGGTGTTTATTTCTAGATAATAAATGATAACCTCAAATCACACAAAAACTGATCAAGACTGCATAGTACCCACATCAGCCTTGAAGACAAAACAGCCAATTGTATGATTCTCAAACATGTCGCAGCATGTTCAACTGGACATGTCATGACGATGAGTTTTGAAAGATCAAGGATGGCTTCTCATCTCTCACAGCCCTTATGGGATCCCAGCATAAAAATGCCTCCAAAGGAATGGCTTGTGGGAGATTTGCCTCTCAAATTATGTGTACAGACATCCCATCAACAACTGTTGGGCACCTACTGTATACCAGGAATAGGGATGGGTCTTGAGAATCAAAACATGGTTTCTGCAAATATATTACAAAACTACACAAACAGGGTGAGTGATTTTTTTCACATGACAGTCAAGTATTAAAGCAAAATGAAGGACAGACACTAATAAAAGAAAGTTGAGATTTTAAAATAGATATTACCACGGACACCCACAGCACACTCACCTAGCCAGTTGCTCTTCAAATAATAAGAAATAAAAGTTGGTGGGATGGTAAAAATGTCTACAATGGAATTCATCTCCAGCCAGAACTTGATCTTGTCATCAGCTGCCAAAAACTATGAAATGGAAATGGAACATTCAAGCTTCCATTAGCCACAAAGCTTTCTCAAGTGAACACAAGAGATAGCATGATTCAGCTACATTGCATTCATCCACTGAAGTTTTTATCTCAGTCCGTTTTACTTTTATATAAATGCACATATATTTACATAGATCTACCAATGCATATGCATATGCAGCACAAAAGATTGTACTTTTACTAGGCACTCAACAAATGAACATATAGTCATATTACTTACTAGATGTTGAATCTCTCAGTTTCCCCTGGACCTTCCTGCTGGCCAATTATGTACAAACATTATATACACAAATCCCCCTATTTGTGAGCAACATGACACATAATTTAGGACGACCTCCAAAGGAAAAGATGTAGTTCTGGGGAAGCTTGCTGGCCTGGCCTGTGTTTATGAGCTGCCCTACTTAGGTTAAGCACGCATTTACAGAAGGGAGAATCTGCTGCTAGAAGCAGGTCCTGATGGTGAGTGTGTTCTGGATAAGCAGTAAAGGACAGTCATAGGCACATACTCGATGGTGCTTCAAAAGATTCATGGAAAAATGGAATTAAAAGGTAAGTCTATTAGTGCAAAAAATTTGAAAATTCATGCATAGCTTTTCCATAATAAGTTTTATTAACTCTTGAAGACACTCAAATACACGGATTTCAAGATTTTGTGCATCAAAACAAACTTATGGTGTAATCCTATTTCATGTGAACTTATTGAAATACGCTTGTGTCATAATACACTTGTATTAAAAAAGATAAATCGGCCGGTGCCGTGGCTCACTAGGCTAATCCTCCGCCTTGCGGCGCCGGCACACCGGGTTCTAGTCCCGGTCGGGGCACCGATCCTGTCCCGGTTGCCCCTGTTCCAGGCCAGCTCTCTGCTGTGGCCAGGGAGTGCAGTGGAGGATGGCCCAAGTGCTTGGGCCCTGCACCCCATGGGAGACCAGGATAACCACCTGGCTCCTGCCATCGGATCAGCGGCGGCCATTGGAGGGTGAACCAACGGCAAAAGGAAGACCTTTCTCTCTGTCTGTCTCTCTCTCACTATCCACTCTGCCTGTCAAAAATTTAAAAAAAAGATAAATCTATGTATATATGTATATATAAACATGTTTTAATATATATGCATATAGAGAGGTCCTTCAAAAAGCTTATGGAAAATGTTTTTTTTTTTTTTTTTGACAGGCAGAGTGGATAGTGAGAGAGAGACAGAGAGAAAGGTCTTCCTTTTGCCGTTGGTTCACCCTCCAATGGCCGCCGCGGTAGGCGCGCTGCGGCCGGCGCACCGCGCTGATCCGATGGCAGGAGCCAGGTGCTTCTCCTGGTCTCCCATGGGGTGCAGGGCCCAAGCACTTGGGCCATCCTCCACTGCACTCCCTGGCCACAGCAGAGAGCTGGCCTGGAAGAGGGGCAACCGGGACAGGATCGGTGCCCCGACCGGGACTAGAACCCGGTGTGCCGGCGCCGCAAGGCGGAGGATTAGCCTAGTGAGCCGCGGCGCCGGAAAATGTTTATTTTGAAAACACTATTGGGGCCAGTGCTGTGGCACAGCAGGTTAACACCCTGGTCTGAAGCGCCGGCATCCCATATGGATGCCGGTTCGAGACCCGGCTGCTCCACTTAGAATCCAGCTCTCTGCTATGGCCTGGGAAAGCAGTAGAAGATGGCCCCAGTCCTTGGGCCCCCTGCACCTGGGTGGGAGACCCAGAAGAAGCTCCTGGCTCCTGGCTTCGGATCATCTGGGCCATCTGGAAGTGAACCATCGGATGGAAGACCTCTCTCTTTCTCTCTCTCTCTGCCTCTCTTCTCTCTGTGTAACTCTTTCAAATAAATAAATAAATATTTAAAAACAAAAAAAAAGAAAACACTATGGATGGATTTCAATTTTTTTTGCATTTCAGTTTCATTTTTCCACAAAGTTTTTTAGCCTCATGTGTGGGGTAGGTGGGTGTGGATGTGCACTGTGTGAATACAGTCTCCCACAAACATGGAATGGGTAAACATGTTGAAATGTAGGACTAGCACCAGTGCTTAATAAGTGTCTGTGGAATCAAAGAACTATTTAATAAGTGAGTGTTACAAGAGAGGCGGCAAGATGGCGGAATAGGCAGGGAGCACACTTAGTCCGGGGGGAGAGAAAGTTAATATAAGTGGAGATACTGCAGGGTCAAGGAAGAGTAGGGGATGAAACAGTAGAGGAAACTCTTCCGGAACTAGTGATTCACAGTGGACCTGCGTGGAGAGCGTGGGAGCCCAAGTTCGGGACACCAGCGGCAGACTCAACGCACCAGCGCTGGAACGCGAGGTGAGCCGAACCTCCATAGCCCGAGATACCAGCAGGCAAGCGGAAAGAGGAGGCTAGAGGGAACGAGGCTTGAAACTCTGTGGGGAAAAGTTCACCAGGCTAACTAGAAGAGAGAGAAAAAAAAATAAAAAAAGTGACTGATACGGACACAAGTTTCTCTCTCTCCGCTCACCTCTCAAAGGCGAGCAAGACAGAGCAGGCGCCATTTTGGACATACGTCATAAGCAGGGCGACCTCAGGTCTGCACCAGCCCTGAGCCTAGCAGAAACACCTGACTCTGTGGGGAGGGGTGAAATAACAGGAGATTAGCATCTAACTTGGCAACCCAGTGGGAGACTGCAGGAGAATTGGAGCCCACACTGAGGGCAGCAGAGATTCCCTGTGTGGTCCTTGGGAAAGAGCTTCCGATCTCTGGCTCCTGTGGGTATATCATTTGCCTGCTAACTACCTCCAATTACGTTCAGCTGTGCGGAATTACTTCCCTTTTAAATCAAAAAAAGAAAGAGAGATTTACCACACCTAACCTGGGAGTGTCATCTTTGACACACCCTCAACCCTGAGGAACCAAACACAGCTCTCAGTCCACACTCATCTCAAGCCTCTAAGGCACCACTGAAAGCAGACAGTCCACTTAATATAGAGCCATAGTGTAACAAGAAAAAACACCACAGTGAAGAAACCAAATATCTCCAACATGCCAAACAACAAACGCAAAAACCAAGCTAACAAGAACAAGGAAGAAACTATGACGCCCCCAAATGAAAAAGACACCCCAATTCAAGATTATGAAGATGATGAGATCGAAGAAATGCAAGAAGCGGATCTCAAAAAATTGATAAGAACATTAAGAAGTTCTCAAAAGCAAATTCTTGAACTACAGAAATCCTTCATGGACAAGATAGAAAATCTCTCTCATGAAAGTGAAATATTAAGGAGGAATCAAAATGAAATGAAACAACTAGTGGAACAAGAAACTCTGATAGTGACTAGAAATCATAATGAAATGAAGAGTTCAATAGATCAAATGACAAACACATTAGAGAGCCTTAAAAACAGAATGGGCGAAGCAGAAGAGAGAATATCAGACTTAGAAGACAGAGAACAGGAAAGGAAACAGGCAAACCAAAGAAAAGAAGAGGAAATTAGAAATCTAAAAAATATTGTCGGGAATCTACAGGATACTATTAAAAAACCCAACATTCGGGTTCTAGGAGTTCCTGAAGGCATGGAGAGGGAGAAAGGATTAGAACGCATTTTCAGTGAGATACTAGCAGAAAATTTCCCAGGTTTGGAGAAGGACAGAGGCATCTTAGTACAGGAAGCTTATAGAACCCCTAATAAACATGACCAAAAGAGATCCTCACCACGACATGTTGTAATCAAACTCACCACAGTGAAACATAAAGAAAAGATCCTAAAAGGTGCAAGAGAGAAATGTCAGATCACTCTTAGAGGATCTCCAATTAGACTCACAGCAGACTTCTCATCAGAAACCCTACAAGCTAGAAGGGAATGGCGAGACATAGCCCAGGTACTAAGAGAGAAAAACTGCCAGCCCAGAATACTATATCCTGCAAAGCTCTCATTTGTGAATGAAGGTGAAATTAAGACTTTTCATAGCAAACAGAAACTGAAAGAATTTGTTGCCACTCATCCTGCCCTGCAAAAGATGCTTAAAGATGTCTTACACACAGAAACACAGAAACATGGTCACCAATATGAAAGAAGGTAAAGGAAGGAAACCTCACAGCAAAAGATCACAGGAAGCTCAATTTCTCTTTGACATAGAATTAAACTCTGATGCTCTGTTAAAGCAATGTGTTAAAGTAATCTATTATGTTCTCTTGATGTCTGTTCAATTCTAATTGTTCAAAAACAGCTGAATTTTTATTAAGAGCTATGGGTTATTTAAATATGTGCTTTTTTCAAAAATTTGAATAATCACCTTGTAACAATGATCAAATTTGGTCTATGTTATGTCATGATTTTAAGAAATCTTATTTCAACCAGATATTTTGGATTTTGAGCCTTCTTGGCATTCTTGACAGGCATTCAAAAAATCAAAGTTTCAAACAATCTGGTCTCTAAAATTTCCAGTAAATCCTGGACTTTGGTTTTTCCAGTTTGGGCCCAACTGAAAAAATCGAAGGACCTATGTCTCTCATCTTATAGAGACACCAACTAATCAGTCTATTTGGATTATATTAGAAGGACTGTCAGGATGTGATGTGGTACCAGACTTTAAGTTTCTATAATGGAAAATGCTATTAATACAAATGTTTGAGAATTAAAAAGTCTAATGATCTTGTGTTACTAGACATGATAGTTATCCTAATGAGAAAGCCCCAGAGGCTTAAAGGGTTAAATACTTGTAAAATCCTACAGGTGCTTTCAAAAATACTGTGAAGTAAGCAAGTGCCTCTTGTTGGTTGATGAGTTTATAATTTTAAACATGGCGACTTAAAGTCTTTTGTCATCCACAGTTATATATGATCTGCTGCTCATAAAACTAAAGCGTTGTTGGTTCTGTGTTTAGCTGTCCTCCTATAGGTTCCTATGGACTTTTTCCAGCCACTTTTATTGTATTCAGTACTTTGGGATGGCTCTGTAAACAGATGAAGCGAATAATGTATTAACAGTACCAACTGAGAGAAACTATGGTTAACTGAGGTTACTAAAAAGAAAAAGCAATTCAAATCAATTGGCAATCTACAAAAAGAGTTAAAGATTTTAAAAGCTATTATTAAAATTGCTATATTGGTCTATTATGCTATATTATATGTGTGTACATATTGTATGTCCACATGGGGAAATTTTATTAAGAGTTTTATTTTTAATGGCTTATAGATAAGATTGTCCATAAATTTAAGCTGCTAAAATCAATCAAAGATACATTTTAATTTGTGGGACCTGAATCTGTGTATCATATGTTTTAGACTTGTTGGTAGAAAGAAACTAAAAACATTTTAGATGGTTGTGCTTAAGTTTACTGGCTAAACAAACTACACCATATTAGATATTTAAGAGGTGTTTTCAAATACATGATTCTTAAAATTTATAGAAGGCATTGGACCTTCTGGTAAATGTTTTCTTAAGTTGTTATCTAATGGTTGAAACGGTTTGCTAAGTATTCATGTGATATTGCTATTGTCAGCAAGCGATCTAGGACTTGCTCCCTCATTTCTCTATTCTAAGCCCAACTTGTTCTTTCATTTCTCTATTCTCTTCAAGGTAGGAAACTAATTCTATTATGAAGGAATCTGTAGGATGCACAATTTAATCTTTAGACCTTATAAAAGAGATGGCTAACATTTTTCTGCAATAGCATAGCCAAAATAAGAACTTAAATAATAATCTCATAGCTAGATTCACTTCTCCATCAGCGAAGTATACAGTAAGTAGAAAAAACCTCCCTTTCAGACCAAAGGGAAAGAAAGTTTTAAAGTGAGAATATAATTTTCCTCATGGGCATTGTCTACCTTAGAAAAACTACTACAGAACATGCCTGTGACTATAGACTTGTAGTTCAGGCCACCGAAGATTAGAGATGGGACTTGGGCACTCCCTTGACTTGCATCCTCTGGTCTGCTTTAACACAAACCAGGAGGAAAAGAAAGCTCGGCATCAGAAGCAATGGGTGGCAGGCCTATTAATGGCTGATCTGTACAGTGATCTGCCCTCAAGGAGACCCAACAGGCCAGTCCACTGCAGTGGCTTTCAATGTGGTAAGCCTGGGCTTCAGCAGAAGTCAGCTTGTGAAGAGCCCTGGCAGCTCTGCCAAGAGTTGGATCACTGGAAATGGACCTGCCCTGGAGTCGAAGGATGCCCAGGTCAGAGCCACAGATCTTATTGGCTCTAAGCTGAAAAGCCCTTCACTCAGCCCAACTTCCAAAGTGACCACTGCAGCTGAGGGGATGGTCAAGTAGGGTCAGCAACATTGCAGGCAGAACTGTAAATTTCTTGTTAGAGATGCCACCTGCCTTTACCTGGCCAGCTCTCCTCCCAGGCCAGCCAAGTAATGAAAGTCAACAGAGTGCCTTCCCCTAGGAGGTTCACACCTCCCTTAGGATATACCCCATGTGAAGAGATAGATAGGTCTGGGCCTCTGAATTTACAAGGCCTAAAGCCCACCAGATTATTATCAAGCCCCTTCTGTCAGGTTCTATTTGCCTCTCAATCAGAAAACTTAATTGTAGCTTAGACAGCACCTTTCTTAGCTCCTCTAAGAATGACTCTGTCCTTTGTTCTAGGCCCTGTCTAGTGCACTTGGGCCTCATTCCTTTGTAATCATAACCTCTACTCTACCACCAATGGCTCTACTCCCAACCCGTGTGTACTGATGGTCCTCTTCCCCACTTAATGCTGTATAATTGTTCAAACCTGGTAAATGCCACTCTTAGGATCATTGGTTACTATCCTCACTCTGTCTTTTATGACCTTGTCTAAATATGATCAGAGTCGGCAAACTTGGAAGGCTTCCATAGCCTTGGCAACTCATGATGACAGCCTAGGATGGTTACTGGCGCCATAAACTAGAGTGTCAATTTGTTGGGTCAACAACAGGAGCCACTGTGCACTTGCTCCTCATGTGGGATCTCTGTCCTTAATGTACTGTACATTTTGATTTAATGCTAAAACTAGTACTCAAACAGTATGTTTCACTTTGTGTTTCTATATGGGTGCAAACTGTTGAAATCTTTATACTAAATTGATCTTCTGTATATAAAGAGAATTGAAAATGAATCTTGATGCAAATGGAAGGGGAGAGGGAGCGGGAGAGGGGAGGGTTGCGGGTGGGAGGGAAGTTATGGGGGGGGAAGCCATTGTAATCCATAAGCTGTACACTGGAAATTTATATTCATTAAATAAAAGTTAAAAAAAATTAAAAAAAAATAAGTGAGTGTTACAAAAATGAAGAAAAATACAAAAGCATTTTATACAATTATACAGTGCATATGCCATTAATGGAAAAAACGACATCTCATCTCGAGGAACTTGTTATTTGGTTCTGCCAGCTGGTAATTATTGATAAAGGTGTCTCAGTAGTAGATGGCAACCAATAAGGAAGACATTATGATAGGGTGATGGCATTTAACAAAGAAATCATTTTCATTCATGTTGTAATTTTTTTACCTTGTTTATAATTCCAACTTCAGGATGGATGGAATTTTTAGATCTTATCGTCTATTTAACAATTTAGGGCATGGATCTTTCATCTTTATAACCTGAAAGCTTAGCGAGACCTTGTAAGTAAGGAACACACAGATCTCCAGTTGTACTGTGTTGGGTGTTCATCCCCACTTCCAACAGGTACTTACTCTCAACCCGAAATAGAAACTGAAGAAAGCATTGAAAATCAAATCGACAGGGATGGTTTTGTCTTGGTATGAAGAACAGCTTCCAACAGGGCTGGAAAAGAGACAAGGGCACTTGTAAAGATGCATATTGGGAAAACTATGTCTATGTAACAACAAGCAGAGGGGATAGGGCAGGCAATTTTCTATTCATTTATCATGAAGGGTCAATCCACACACGTTCAGAACTCAAGGAAATTACTTTTCCCTTGGGAGTAGAATTATACATGAACAAAATGATTCAACAGTCCATGGAACTAAAAATAATAGGAAAATTACCCACCATTACTTTCTTAGGATTTATTGGTTCTGTTTCAATTTTATCAGCGGGGATTTGGAGCTGGAGAGATTATGTGGCTCTCCCTGGTTTACAAGACGATTTGTGCTGTCTGGAAGGTTTAGCTTCTGCACTTTCTCACTTTGACTCTGAGTCCAATATAATTATCAGAGGACAGACAGTACAGTTCAATTAGATTGAGGATTGTCAAAACAAAACAAAATGAAGTGAAAGCCTGCCTTCACCTGGCACTTTGAGGAGGGAGCGTCTTCAGTCGGAGCAGACAATGATCTGGTTCTTTATCTAGGTGTGAGCTAACATTTGCTTTCTCAAAAAATCATCCCGCATCATTGGAAACCTATGAGATGGGGCCACTATGGAACTTCTGATTCAACACCTGAGGAACCCAAAGATGTTAATGGCTTCATAAGGAGTTCAGGTGCAGAGATGACTTGTGGGGGCTTGGAGCCACCAGAGGCCCTAGAGTAGATCTGCACCCACTACCCCAACCCTTAGATATGGAAGATGGCAGCACACAGGAGAAACCTGTGCTTTCATTGCAAAGTGGGGTTGAGTGTTTAATGGGGGAACTGAACCCTTACCATTCTTCTTTTAGTTTATGTGTGTGTGTGCATGTATGAAGCATTACCCCAGAGGAGAAAATTTGAAGTTAGTTCAGCAAGTGACTGAGAGGGTAGGGAGGGGAGATTTGGGTTTGTACTCACTCGGTGGAATTGATGAAATAGATTATAAGAGACCCGATGCTTAGTACAAAGACGAGGATCACCTAGAAGCACAAAAACATGGACAGGTGTACAAATCCATTTTATTGATATGCAAGAGATTTTTTTAATGTACTGTGTACACTGTTACTGCACAGGTCAGGGGAGAGGAGTTGTGCTTTCTCTTTTCATGCCCCTGTAGTGGCTTATTCACATGTTTGTTTTGGTTAGGATTCATTCAGTCATTGTCCAAGAAAGATCTACTAGACCTTACAAGAATGCTATAAAGGAAACATGTACCCATTTTACTTATTTAATTTTAACTCCAGAATTTTAACTTCAGAATTTGTTTTTCTTCCTTCTCTTGGAACTCTCTCAACATTTATTGAATGTTTAACATGCAAGAAAATGGGGACTGTTGGGTAAAGACCCTAAACTTGAATGCCTATGATGTTGTGGAAGAAACACTCCAAACTGGTCCACCCTGATAGAGAGCATTTGGACAGGAGTGAAAATGCTACAAGTGGGAAGAAGAGAATGAGTGCTCTCAAAACGTCCATGTATCTGGTCTGAAAGATAAGCAGGGCTTGCAGAATGTCATCAGAAAACTGTCCAACCAAAGCCTCCTTGCATTTGCATGCTGTCTCCATGACTGTTGAGGTTACCTTTAGGTAATTAAATACCTGTCAGTCACTTCTGGTTTCCTTGTTTAATACCATTGTATTGATAATTATTAGCTGCTTTTCATGAAATCTTTTTTCCTTCTCTTTACAAAATGTGTTTTTTTTTCTTTTCTTTTTCTAAGTCCCATAAGAAGTTCAAATATACATCATGTATTGGTGGACTTCTGGCAAGGGGCTAGCGTGCCAGGTGTTTACCCTCCAAACCAAGGAAATGAAGAATAAAGAAAAAATAAAGAAGTTTAGTTTTATTGAAACTCAAAAGAGTTCCAACCTCATACAGGAACCCATAGAAAATCATCCAGGAATAAGAACTCACAACAAATGTACAATAAATCAACAGAGGACGCTCAGAGCTCTTCCCCTGTGAGCTGTTTAGGGCGTTAGAGAGATGCGGGAGATAATTCGGAGAGGATCTGCAAAGGTTCCTTGGGCTGCAGGGGTCGCCATTCCTGCCCCAGAGCTATAGAGGCTGTGGATTGGAGGAGCAGCTCAGAGGAGGCTGGAAGCCCCTGAGGAAGGACCCCTGCATTAGCAGCAGCACTTCTGCTTCTCAGAAACACCTTGGAGGGTAGGCAGAGACACATCAGCTGAAGACTTTGAGATCCCACCCAGAGGAAGCCCCGTTCGCAGGGTTGGTGGCCACAATTTTATCCCTCGTGGTTGCCTTTGAGGGGAGAAACACAGTCAATTCAGACTTTGATTTCCACAAACTTAAAAAATTCCCATTGAGTTAGTCGATAGTTGTGGGTGTCCCAAGAAAACAATGACCCGTGCAGCTCAAAAGGGACACTGTGGCAGGCATAGGAAACTCTTTTTCCACCAAGGGCTGCGTGGATACATATAGCATCTTTTCTAGGCCATATGGCACACCGGGTTCTAGTCCCGGTCGGGGCGCCGGTTCTGTCCCGGCTGCCCCTCTTCCAGGCCAGCTCTCTGCTGTGGCCAGGGAGTGCAGTGGAGGATGGCTCAAGTGCTTGGGTCCTGCACCCCACGGGAGACCAGGATAGGCACCTGGCTCCTGCCATCGAATCAGCGCGGTGCGCCGGCCGCAGCGCGCCTACCGCGGCGGCCATTGGAGGGTGAACCAACGGCCAAGGAAGACCTTTCTCTCTGTCTCTCTCTCACTGTCCACTCTGCCTGTCAAAAAAAAAAAAAAAAAAAAGAATTAGACTGCTATAGATGTATTGAATTTTGAGTCCCGCCAGCAGTTGCTTTAGCAAGGCCAGATCAAGTGATCTCACAGATCCTATATGGCCCAGGGGCCAGGTGTTCCCCACGCCTGCAGGTCTAAATCTTGGTTGTGGATGTTAGCAGATGTTGGAAAACTGCCAGTGATATGAGAGGCGTAAGAAAACAGGAGGATCAGCCAGAGAGAATGTATGGAAGGGCCTCCCATGAATGAGATAACACAGAATAGGAGATCACTCGTTTCCAAGTGACTACAGGTGCTTCTGTTGACATCTGGGAGGGGTCACAATGACCAATCCAGGCAGCTCAAGATCAGAGGGACAATAGGGGAACAGGGTTCAGAGTCTTGGGACTGGAGGGAAAATGACCAAGAAGTTAACATCTCACTAAGGAAAGATAAAACAACATTTTCACAATACAACATTTAATAACTAAAGAAAATAGCAAAAACAAGCAATAAAACTCTCTTGAATTAAAGATAGATGGGACCCCCAAGTTGAAAAGGACCAATGAGTAAGACATCCTGCTCTCTTCTGTATTGGAAAATACTTTATAAATGGTTATCTACAAACTAAAGAGAATAAGACTGATTTCATAATTCTCATTTCTAATCTGTGTAAGTCAGGATCTAGTCCTGAAAGCATAAACCACAACAGTTATTGTAAGAGAGAACTTAATTATAGAAGTTTGGTAAGTAGGACTGGAAGACCAGAAAGCCAAGGAGGGGACACTGGCATTAACACAGAGGTTGTACTTACAGAGAACTGGGGACCAACAGAAAGCGGTGGGATGGTCAGAATGTGTCAGCGTAAAAGGGAGGGGGTCCTTTGGAGCTGGGGTCCAGGAGGAGGGGACCCTTCACTGCTGGTAAGGCACCAAGCACAGCTGCTGTAACAAGTAGCCCCCAAGCAGGTGAGGCCTATGTGACAGCATGGAAGGAGAAAACTTCTCTGGTTTCCCCATCTCCTCTTGCTCCCCCTGTTGGCAAGCTGATTGGAGAGAGTTCCTGAGTCCTGGCCCCCATCACAACTCAGAGGAGAGAAGGTGCTGAAGTACCTAGGTGATAGCTTAGTAGGCAACTTGTGACTTTGCGTGCTATAAGACATTGGAACACCACTCAGAATATTTGAGGAAAAAAGATGGCAAACCAAGAATTCTAAATCTAACCAAAGTGTTATTTTCTTGTAAGAGCAAGAAAATTAATTTTTTGAGCTTTCAAGGGTCCAGAAAGAACAATACTCTTGCTTCTCATTGCAAATAAGTAGAAGTACTCAAGAAAAGAAAAAAAAAAACACAAGAAAAAATTCAGAAAGATAAAATACTTTGTATAAGAACAAGAGGTACATAATGAAACTGGGATAATTAAGGTTTAGTTTATTTTGAAACTTTAAAGCAAATCTTATAATATGCATAATGCTAAACCTTCACTCCACCCTTATTAACACACACATGCACACATGCACACACACACAGTAACAATGCATAGTTGAATTTTCAAATCAGTTCAACAATTTCTGGGAAGGAGAAGTGGTATGCAGGAAAACCATGCTAAAGCTCAGGATGATATATATATATATATATATATGTATATATATACATTATATATGATACAATAATATATTAGTAATAAGCAATATAATATAGTATAAATCATAATTTTAACATTATATAATAATAATTAATATGCTATATATTATGTATAATATTATTAAAGATCAGCATGTTATATGTTATTTATATATTAGTAATATTGATATTACTATATTAATTAATTAGTAATTATTAATAAGTAATACATTAAATATTATGTATTATAATATATATAAGCATTCAGAGACACACAGAGAAATATAGGCTATATGTCATTTATCTAATGTCTGTGGTATTCTATTACAAATAGGATTATCCATGTCAGAAGATGCCAAAAAAGTATACAGAAGTAATATAAACTAGAAATGTAAATATCAGTAAATGGTAAGTGCTTGTGGTGCCCTGAGAAGCTTCTATGTACTATTCAATTTTTGAACTCATCTCTCTCAAGTTTCACAATCCCACACGATTCTACCTCTGCAGTAAAATAAGGGAAATCACGGTCTGGCACCGTGGCTCACTAGGCTAATCTTCCTCCTTGCGGCGCCAGCACACTGGATTCTAGCCCTGGTTGGGGCGCCGGATTCTGTCCTAGTTAAGGCAGTGGAAGATGGCCCAAGTTCTTGGGCCCTGCACCCCAGGCCCTGGCTCCTGGCTTTGGATTGGTGCAGCGCCGGCCCTAGTGGCCATTTGGGGGTGAAACAACGGAAGGAAGACCTTTCTCTCTGTCTCTCTCTCATTGTCTAACTCTGCCTGTCAAAAAAAAAAAAAAAAAAGGAAAATAAGGGAGATCACAATAGAGCTCAGTGGTGCAGCCAATAACCATTCTCTGTTTCTTTGCTACCAGATCCTCCATTTATTTCTTTATCTAATCCACTGATATTTAGCTATGCTATCATGCAGCGAATTCAATCTCTAAATATTATAAATACCAATAAACTGGATGACCAGAGGGAAGAATGATTAAATCCCCCTGGTGAATAACAAATTAACGTGTTGTTAAATCAATACAAGGACAGAATTCAGCTACAAGATATTTACAAGAGACACACAAGGAAAGCACCAGGAAGGATGACAGCTTGAAGAAGAGTGGGCAAAAGCCTCCCAAGCAAGCACTAATAAAATGGAAGTGAGAGAGCCTATGCTCCCTATGCTAATATTATATTCTCAGATATTCCAGCACTCACAGCAACGGAACTGATAATTCCTATTTGCAAAAGGAAGTAGCAACAGAGGAGATGTTAGAGCGACTACGTGCAGCAATTGCTATTATATAAGAATATAGTATTCAAAGTCTTGAGGAAATGCAAGATGCACTAAAAAATCGTAAATGGGCATTTTTGGCATGTCTCTTTCAGTCATTCATCAAATAACGCAGACATAGGACACACATATAACAGTTAGTACTGCTTATATATCAACACAGAATGCATAGCCATCAAATTGTAATAGACATTGATCACATATTAGGCAACACAGAATTTCTTCATAAATTCAATAAAGTAGAAATCATAAAAGCAGAGCTGTTTTTGAACCACAAATTCCTAATGAAGGAGAACGAATGGTTGTTCTGTCCCCACATAAGTGCCCTCCTCCAAAGAGAAAGAAAAAAAAAAAAAACCACACAAGTATTCAACGTTCCTCTAAGATGCAGATCATGAATCAAGCAAGAAATCAATGTTAAAATGTAAAACAATTCAGAAGATGAATTAGGCATTCTTATTAAAAATAAGAATGGTACTTGTCAAGTTCTATGAGGCTGTGAGAAATGGCTAAGGAAAAGCTCTGAAGAAAAAGTTTTTATAGATCAATTTCAGCTCATGAAGGTGGAGACATTAGGCCAGCCTGGATGGCTGTTCCGAAGGTGAAGTCTGTGGGAAGGTGGCGGATGAGGCACGGAGCAGGTGCAGCACAGTAACTGCTTCCTTGCTGGTCAGGTGAGGTGGGGCCTTGGTCATCCTGAACCCAGGGGAGTGACAAGGACCATTACTCCCAGGAGAAGCACAAGCTGGAGCCAAGGAAGGCAGCTCACCAAGGCTGCCCCAGCAGAGCAGTGAAAACAAGCACCGTGGTTAAATACGCAGGGATCAGCAAGTTCACCATCCTGATGAAGGAAGGGGGCATCTCCCACGTCCCAGGCCAGAAGGCCATGGAAAGGAGGCCATTCGAGAAGAAACAGGCAGTCGTGGGACACAACTCTATGCCACGCAGATGACCTGCACATGGGGACGAGTCCGGGGAGCTCAGGCATCCATTCTCAAGGGTGGCCATTTCCACAGTACCTGTGCCCCTTCTGCCTTGAAGTGTACAAGCACGGATGCCTGGAGAAAGTGTCCATGTGGATGTGGCTGTGGGGACTCGAGCTGCTGGAGACCTTTGGCAGCTGGAACCCTGGAGCAGGAGAAAGTACGGAGTGCAGGAGATGGCCCAGGCCCAGTGCTTGTGGGACAGGGAGCGTGGAGGGATCTAAAGTCATAAGAATCAACATGAGATACTGCCGTGCTGACAACACCTGTGCTTTAAGGATGTTCTTTTTTTTTTATTTGACAGATAGAGTCAGACAGTGAGAGAGAGAGACAGAGAGAAAGAGTCTTCCTTCCGTTGGCTGCTACGGCTGGCGCTGCATGGATCCAAAGCCAGGAGCCAGGAGTTTCCTCCTAGTCTCCCCCTGCGGGTGCAGGGGCCCAAGCACTCGGCCCATCCTCCACTACCCTCCCAGGCCACAGCAGAGAGCTGGACTGGAAGAGGAGCAACCGGGACTAGAACCCAGCGCCCATAAGGGATGCCGACACCGCAGGCGGAGGATTAAGCAAGTGAGCCACGGCGCCGGCCCCAAGGATGTTCTTTTCAAGGGCAAGCTTTTACAAGAAGGACTGAGTGTGTTGCTCATGCATCCCTTCTTCCTTGGGGGTGGAGCTTGCCCTCCACTCTCTGACTCTTGCGAAAAGCACGCGTGTCCTTTGGGACTCTTCCAAAAACCCTGGAAGGGCCCATTCAGCCTTCTTCCCTAGCTCAGGGTGGACCTCTGCTTGATAAGGAAGGAAGTGGTTTTAATATCACTGAAGATTTGTTAGAAAATTCTCAAGCTGACCTGGTGGTGGTATGGCATGTGGCACTATCATTCATTAAAACTGGAGAGCGGGAAAAGAAGAAATTAAATGTGACAAGTGGAGAAAACCAAGATACTGAAATTAAGGCTAAAAACGATGACATTATACATACATATAAGTATATGTGAATATGTATATGTATATGTAAATTTTGCACATACCCATTTAAGCATATATGTGCATATGACTATTTAGAGTTGGTATGTAGATATAGTTTTCTTGTGAGACTAATGCAATATATACAAAGGCTAAACAAAATGAAAAGGGAGATCAGGGTCTGGAAAAAGGATGTGACTTGAGAGGGAGAAGGAAGTCTTAATAATCAAAATGGGGCTTAGTTGTTGGGTCAGTCCAGGAGAACTCCAAAGCTGTGTTTTCTCCGTGGCTCCTTTCCCTGGGAAAATGTCATGTGGCTTTGAAAAACAAAGAACGAGTGCTATGGGAAGAGTCCTCAAAAGTGTTCATGGAAAAAGTGTATTATGAAAAAAAAATTATGCATGAATTTCAAAAGTTTTTGCAGCAAAATAAACTTGATTTGATTCTAATTTTCCACAAACTTTTTGAAGTACCCTTGTGCTATTTATTGTCCAAGCACATAAACTTCAAAGAATGAAAGAGAATGCATTCACAATTACACTAGGACAATCGGAAAAACTTGTCTTTGTGATCATCATACAATGTCACGGGGATTTAGTAATTACTGCTGAACACACCTGTGACAAATGGGAGTCAAATGGAGAAATGTGGGAACAGGCTTGAAATCTCAATACAGGTGCAAGAAACTAAAAGGAAGTCTAAACTTCCTGATACTTGTCTTTAAATATTATTTTACAAATTACTCCCAGATTGAATAACCATTACAATAGTTACTAAGCAACAATTGATTAAAGCAACATAAACACATTTTTATAAATAGATAATTTTCAGCCATATGTAAAATTATATGGGTAATTCATCAAATGAGATTAAGGCTTTCAATAAATATACATATATATATATTTAAAGATTTATTTATTTATTTGAAAGTCAGAGTTACACAGAGAGAGAAGGAGAAGCAGAGAGAGAGAGAGAGAGAGAGAGAGGTCTTCCATCTGCTGGTTCACTTCCCAATTGGCTGCAATGGCTGGAGCTGCGCCAATCTGAAGCCAAGAACCAGGAGCTTCCTCCAGGTCTTCCCATGTGGGTGCAGGGGTCCAAGGACTTGGGCCATCTTCCACTGCTTTCCCAGGCCATAGCAGAGAGCTGGATCGGAAGTGGAGCAGCTGGGACTTGAACCGGTGCCCATATGGGATGCTGGCACTGCAGGCAGCAGTCCCACCCGCTACACCACAGTGCAGCCCCAATAAATGTATATTTTATGGATATCTCTTATTGTTAGAATGGCACAGGGTTCAACATAAATACTAGCTTGTTTATATTTACAGGATGTAAGCACTGAAATGTCCTATTTATAGTTTTTAATAGTGATACCTATATACATTAAGTATGCTAAGCATAGATATATTTTATACTTCAGTCATGTAATGATTTTAGTATGCTAACTCTCTTGTATATTATTTATCCACTGAAATGTATACTGTATTTTCACCATCATTTTATAATTTCTGTATTCTACTCTCTGTGTGTCTCAGTTTTCTCATTTATTGAAAGGAGGTGATGCTAATGCCTCCCATGTATAAAACAGATGAACTGGTGTGAGGAATCCCCAGGCAGATCACGTTCAGGAAACAGCACCTACGAATGTTGGAGACTTGCTGGCACCTGCAGAACCCTCAGAAGTCTTTCAACTTCTATCCCACTCCCCTTCCTCTGGGGTGTGTCCCCATGTACACACCCAGGATAAGTGGTCTAACCTGGATTAAGATCTAAACTTCCCCCCACTGGCTGCAATAGCCCATCACTTTCTTACTTCCCACAAAGAATGGCCACAAGGGTTAATGAACAATATTATTTCAAAAATCTGTATTTTGTAGATCCATCTGTGGGAGAAAAGCTGTTTTAAGAGGCCTAAGTACCTAAGGAAAAGAAATCTGGCAATGTTGCAGAGAACTTACAGTCTTAAAGAAAGAAATTCTGTTTGCCTTTGGAGATGGGGTAAGGGCAAAATTTAATTTTCATCATGCACCCTTTGGAGCTTGTAGTTGAATATTATTCCATGTGCCTAAAAGACAGTGCAATTATCCAGAAATGATCAATGCATAAAAGATCAACAACACAATCATCTGGAAAAGTCAGTGTGAACACAGTGCAGTAGTTCCTATAGTCTAGGCTTTATCAGCATGAAAAGGATATCTGAAGTAAAGTGCATTCTCATATATGAGGGGGACAGACTGCAAAAGTTCATGGAAACAGGGATTAAAAGATGAGTTAGAGGCCGGCATTGTGGTGTAGAGGGCTAAGCCATGCGACTCTGGCATCCCAATCCATCTCCCTGCTAATGCCCCCTGGGAAGGCAGCAGAGGGTGGCCCAGGTACTTGACCCTTGTCACCTGGGTGGGAGACCTGAATGGAGCTTTGGGGTCCTGAGTTTGAAATGCACTGGTCCTGGCAGTTGCAGACATTTGGGGGAATGGGTCAGCAGATGGAAGATTATCTCTCTCTCTCTCTCTCTCTCTCTCTCTCTCTCTGATACTCTGCTTTTCAACTAAATACATCTTAAAAAATAAGTTTATGCTGGTTCAAAAATTTTGAAGTCCATGAGCACCTTTTTCATAACACACATTTCCCATGACCCTTCACATGCATGAATGGCAATGTCTTTGCATTGAAATGAGCATATCTTTTAATTCCATTTCCCATACATCTTTTGGAGTACTCTCGGTATATGCTGAAATAAATTACTGACACTGGTGAGGTATTCAGAAAACAAGAATTTGGAAGGCTGGAAGAAATGGAAAGCAAACATAGATGAAGATACAATTCATTTCAAGATTGAGGAGAAGTTTATTTTAACATGCATGATAGATGTAATAGAAAGAGACTGCTCTTTGCCACTACATTTTATGTTATTCTCTTTTCCTTAGAAGCTGCATTACTTAAGGAAAATGAGCAAAAACACAAAAATGAGTTTTTATTTGGTCAACTTTCTAGTGTTGTTTCTGAAATATTTTTTCTCATTTCTAGATGCGTTCTGATGATTCCTTTGTTCATTCAGCTGCTCTGTCTATGAAGATGAGCAATGTTGTTGTAGCTGAGACATTGTTTATCTGCCCAGAGAATTCAGCATACACCAAACGTTATGTATTTACAGAAATAGACAAACAATGCTAGATTATCTGGAAAAACCGAAGCCAGAGAAGGGATAGAATTTGGACCTCACACAATGCCTAAAAAAGAGATCTATGTGCTAAAGAGAAGCCCTTGTCTGTCGCTGGATTTTTTCCAGCCATGACGCAGCAGAGTAGCATGGTCAGCCACATAGTTAACAATATCCAGAGAGGTCCCCAAAGACAATAGCACGATTGCTTAGGAACAGCACCATATGCAGAAGGGAGTTCAAAATAAAATGTCCCCCACCGGTGGTTGGCATGCAAACATTCCTTGGGAGACAACAAAGCACCAGCCCACAGACACTACTGTGCTGATACAGACCTTGTCTTGTTCACTCTGGGGTTTCTAGACCCCCCCCCCCACTGCCAACTGTTGGGCTTCTCCTTTTTCTTATTTTTCTTCCCCTTCTCTTTCTTCTTTTCATTGCTTTCCATCTCTTCCCTCCCTCTTCCTCATCTTTCTCTTTCTTCTTAGGCTAAATGGTTGACCATGTATCCTCAAAGAGTTAAGGATCAGTCTGTAGATTCTCTCTTGCGCTCTCTTTCTCTCTCTCTCTCTTTTTTCTTTGTTATCTTTGGAGGTTTTAATATAGACACAGTACATTCATTGAAAAGAAGCACTTAGGCTTTGTTTCTTTCATTTCTCTATGCCTTGGAAGTGTTTACTTAGAGATATCTACTTCTTGAAGGTTATGTAGACTGCATCTTGAAATAACACAAATCTCCCACAAGGTGGGGGAAGAAGGGTAGATGGGAGGATGATAATAGGTCTTCTTCTTCTTCTTCTTCTTCTTCTTCTTTTTTAAGATTTATTTTTATTTATTTGAAAGCCAGAGTTACAGAGAGAGGTAGAGCCAGAGAGAGAGAGGTCTTCCATCCACTGGTTCACTCCTCAGAGGGCCGCAACGGCCGAAGCTGTGCCAATCCAAAGCCAGGAGTCAGGAGCTTCTTCCGGGTCTCCCATGTGGGTGCAGGGGCCCAAGGACCTGGGCCATCTTCTACTGCTTTCCCAGGCCATAGCAGAGAGCTGGATCGGAAGAGGAGCAGCCGGGACTCAAACCGGCGCCCATATGGGATGCCAGTGCTTCAGGCCAGGGCTTTAACCTGCAGCACCACAGCTCCAGCACTAATAGGTCTTCTTTTTAAAAAGATTTATTTATTTGAAAGATAGAGTTACAGGGAGAAGTAGAGACGAGAGAGAGAGAGAGAGAGAGAGAGAGAGAGAGAGAGAGAAAGGTCTTCTATCTGCTGGTTCACTTCCTAAATGGCTGCAATGGCCTGAGCTGCACTGATCCGAAGCTAGGAGCCAGGAGCTTCTTCTAGGTCTCCCACGTGGGTGCAGAGGCCCAAGCACTTGAGCCACCTTCTACTTCTTTCCCAGGCACATTAGCAGGGAGCTGGATTGGAAGTGGAGCAGCCGGGACTTGAACTGGCATCCAAATGGGATACCAGCGCTGTAGGTCTGGACCTTAATCCACTGCACCACAGTGCCAGCCCCGATAATAGGTCTTCGATAGCTTTATGTTTTCTATACATTTGGTCTGCTTAAGTTTCTTTTCTGGATAGTCTTGACCCCTAGACTTGCATATGGATTTTTCAGTTTCCTTTTAATCTGCAGTTACTTTCTCATTTTTAATGCCTTCTTTCATGTATTTGTGTTTTTCCCCGTTTTTAGACTATCTACTGAGTTCTTTCATTGTCTGTGTCAAATAATCAGTCATTTTGTAATTCATTGATTTCTCATTTAGCCTTTAATTTATTCTACTTATATTTAATCTATTATTTTTGTCTAGCTTCTTGAGGTTAATATATAATTTATTTACTTATTAATTTTTGCTTTAGAAAATAACTTTTTCATTCTTTGCATTTAAGTCAGAATAGCCTCCCTCTTATATTAGGGGTGCAAGGGATATGTGATATTTTCATTATTTTTATTATAAATATTCTGCAATTTATCTTGATCTCTCTGACCATGAGTCATGTGTGAGAGAGAAATCTGAACATTTTTAAGCTGTTATATCCATATTTTTGTTCTTTTCCCTTCAAGTTTATTTATTATTTACTACACAGTTTTCAGTATCTGCCTATACTTTTATGTGTTATAATTGTGATTATTTACTGTGGCCTAATAATATTTGCCAAATTTTTATAAATAGTAGACACTTGCTAAGGTTGATTTCTGTTTTAAAGATAGTAATTTGATTCTTTTAATTCACTCTCTGCTATTAACTAAGTTACTGGGGTCTTCTTTATATTTATAATAATTATTAATATTCTATTTAGTATATCCCAATACCAGACAGGTGAACTAAATCTGCTACTCCCAGCGTGGTTTTTTAAATTTCTCCTTTATCATCTATCAATTGCCGTAGGGCTGTATTTTTGGTATGGTGGTTTTCACGGTGTCATGCCTTTATTGCAGTCTGCTACCTTTATTATTACAAAGGTAATAATTGCTGTTCCCTTCCAAAAAAAGACATGCTGACATCCCAACCCGCAATCCCTCAGAATGTGACTTTGCTTGGGAACTGGGTCTTTGCAGAGGGGTCTGAGCTCAGATGGGGTCACGAGCGTGGGTTTACTCATAGTAGGACTGGAGGTGACCTCTCACAGGGGACGAGGTGCACACAGGGACAGCACCGTGTGGACACCAAGGCAGACATCAGAGGGCTGCATTTCCAAGCCAAGGAGTGGTAAAGATTTCCAGCAAACCCACCAAGCCAGGAGAAGGCATGGAGAAGGTTCTTCGCCAGAGCCTCAGAAGGGACCCACCGTGCTCTCTCCTCCGTGGTGGATCCCGGCCTGTTGTTTGATCTGCGCCTGTTGCTGCACTTGGTGACGGAAGCCACGTGCAACTCATCCAAGTTACTTGGCTTCGCTTAATATTTTTTTTTGCCCTGCATTCAAACTTCTATATTTAAATTGGATTGTCATTTGCTTGATGTGTTCTTGAGGATTGCTTTATTTTCAGCCTTTCGAGTCTCCTGGATGTTAATACAGAGTCTGGTCCTGCCAGGCACGCCGGGAGAGTCTCAGAGGCTGCATTAGACTAGAGGATCCCGTGTGAGTCTATGTGAGACCTCTGGCTCCCTCCGTGAAACCCAAGGCGGGCGCATTTCTCCAGTCTCTTCCAGGAGGTCCTCTCCCCACCCGCCCCTGGTCTGCACCCAGGAGCCTCCTTTGGAGCCCGCCAGGAACCCGAGGTCTCTCTCTGCCTGGGGCCCTGTCCTCTCCCCCTTCAATAACTCCGTGTGTCAGGTCCTCCACAGCTCAGCTCAGGTTTTAGCTTTTCAGAGCTTTCGTCTACAATCGTCCAGTCGAATGGGCTCAACATCCCAAACCACCAAAACTAGCAGACCCATCACCCGGATTTAGCTCATGTATGCGTGTGTAGGTGCACACGTGTGTGCGCCACCACCAGCCCCGCTAGGAATTAAGTTCCACCAGCCCAAGAGCCTCTCCTATTTTTCACTGCTTCTGATTTCCGCCCGACATGAGGCCAATGACAATGGTTGGCCAGAGAAGAAGGGAAATGACAAAGGAAGGGGGCAAGATGGAGGAAAAGATGAAATCTGTAAGCCAGCTCCTTCTCTGCCCATTCTTTTTTTTTTTTTTTTTTTTTTGACAGGCAGAGTGGACAGTGAGAGAGAGAGACAGAGAGAAAGGTCTTCCTTTGCCGTTGATTCACCCTCCAATGGCCGCCGTGGCTGGTGCGCTGCAGCCGGCGCGCCGCGCTGATCCAAAGCCAGGAGCCAGGTGCTTCTCTTGGTCTCCCTGGGGTGCAGGGCCCAAGCACTTGGGCCATCCTCCACTGCACTCCCGGGCCACAGCAGAGAGCTGGCCTGGAAGAGGGGCAACCGGGACAGAATCCAGTGCCCCAACCGGGACTAGAACCCAGTGTACCGGTGCCGCAGGTGGAGGATTAGCCTATTGAGCCGGGGCACTGGCATGCCCATTCTTTTATAAACACTTGATTGACATCCCTGCCCCTCTCAGCCACGCCTTTCAATGCCAGAGTCTTTTTTTCTAATCTCGCATTTCCTCCACCCTCTTGCTATTCCGACCAGATGGTTATCAGCTCTCACAGGTGGCAGGGACACATTTTTGTTCATTGAAGAAGAAGGTTTAGTTGGTAAGGAATCAGTGATCACTCCTTCCCCACCGGGTCCCGATGTGCAATGCCCATAGTGTAGTGCCACTAGCTTCACTCCAGTGACCCTTAGTACCTGCCCAGCATGGCTCTTAGGGCCAAGCATTTGAGCATTCGTAGTGATCCTAACCGAGAAACTCCTGGTGTAGTGAGAGCCACCGGGTCTTTGTGCAACAGGTCACATCCACGGGGCTATCTCAGGAAAAGGGACCCAGATTTTATAGGACAGAGAGATGAGGGGCCCCTTCTCAGAGTCAACTTTCCTGCAGCACGTATGATGAGGGTAGCATTACTTACAGACACTCAGGCAAACTTTACCAATTGCTCTATCAGAATTAAACAATAACTGTATAAGAGCCAGGGTTCTGCTGGCACCGCTGCTCACTAGGCTAATCCTCCGCCTTGCGGCGCCAGCACACCGGGTTCTAGTCCTGGTTTGGGCGCTGGATTCTGTCCCAGTTGCCCCTCTTCCAGGCCAGCTCTCTGCTATGGCCCGGGAAGGCAGTGGAGGATGGCCCAAGTGCTTGGGCCCTGCACCCCATGGGAGACCAGGAGAAGCACCTGGCTCCTGGCTTTGGATCAGCGCGGTGCGCCGGCCGCAGGGGCCATTGGAGGGTGAACCAATGGCAAAGGAAGACCTTTCTCTCTGTCTCTCTCTCTCTCTCTGTCACTATTCACTCTGCCTGTCAATAATAATAATAATAATAAAAAGAGCCAGGGTTCTGCGCCTTCTCAAAAGCACAGGGCACAGTTTTTTTTTTTTTTTTTTTTTTTTTTTTTTTTTGCTTGTTTCCTCTTACTCTGAGTGGAATTCTTTACTTAGTGTAGGCTTAATCTAGTGAGTATAACATAGATTAGGAGTAGATCCTTGTAAAAATTAAAGGAAGGGATGGGGAAGGAAGGCAACTCCTAATTTATACGTCTATATAATCCATATGAAATCTGTTCACCTTAAAAAATTGAAAATACGCCAAACAGAACAAAAGGCTAATCCAAGCTTCCACCATCAGAGGGCAGCATGCCCTACATGACAGGTTCCTCTAGCCTGCAGATCAAGCCACACTGCTGTCCTGAGCATTGCTGCGGTACTCATTTTGTAAGGCGTCTGCCGTTCCCAGACAATGGACGCAGACATTTCTGTGACACAGCGTGTTCTCCCAGGGAGCTCTCAGGGCACTGGGGGAGACTGACGTGAGCACTCACTCTTTTGAATCCTGGTGCTCAGTGGATATTGTAGAAGCCAGAGGAGGGGTCTCAGCCGCACATAGAGGTCAGCTTAGATTCCCAGAGGAAGTGATGCCTGAACTAAACTTTTGCATGCCCAGGTTACCAGGAGTAAAATAGGAAGCACTTTGTAATCAGTACCACAGAGGTGCAAAAGTAACTAAAAAGCCAGTTTGTGTAATAAAGGAAAGAGGTCTGTTGGAACCAAAAGAAGGGAAAACAGGTGTACATTTCAGCCTGAATTAGTTTACCAAACACAAATATATATTTTTTTACTTTTACATTTACTCTCATCAAGGTTCCTCCCATCAGAGAGGCTGACAATATGGGATGCTAGCAGTGTCACAGGCTGCAGGCTAAGCCCGCTGTACCACAGTGCCAGCCCCTAGAGGCTAACAATAAATACAGCAAATAATGCCAAGCAACTGTATTTACTGTGGAGGAAAACCATGGCGAATGGGGGATAGACAGCAGTAGTGGCCGAGAGAAGGCGTGGCTGTGAGATAGTGGCACCTTCGAGAAGACTGCTGGTGAACACCTGCGTTTATGGGATGGATGATTTTACACCCACCGATGGTGATCACGCCCCTGGCTGAAGCTGGTTAGTAAACAATGAATGGACTTACCAACACTTGCCCCACAAAGGTCTGTGCCGAAAGCAGCATTTCTATGCGATCACGGAATAGTCCATAGAAATAAAGCCTTCTTAACGGGTTATGGCCGATGCTGCCCGATGAGAAGAGTTCCTGCAAGCAAGAGAAAGGAATTAGCAGAGTGAGCGCTGCGCATCTCACAGAACACGATCTCTTGTATTTCTGTTGACGGGACCTCTGAATCAGGGAATGAAATCGCACTGTCTCAGCAGCCTACTCAGTGTTTCATGGGCTGAGTTGCAATGGGCTTGCATTTTGCTTATTTTCGGCACAGCTTTTGCATCCGGAGTTTGGCAATGCTCGCCGTGTTCAGTCCCAGATCCTTCAAACTGACCCAAGTGAGCCCTGGAGGCAGCACCCTTCTTCCTGCTCTGGGAGTGTTTCCACACTTTCCGTCAAGATTACACACACATTGATTTCAGATGATTATTTGAGTATCGGCTTCGCCAAGAAAGGAGGGAGAAGGAAGATTTCAGTAATTTCTCTTCCTTATCTGGAATCAGATTCTCCTGAAATTACAATTCTTCCTGACACTGATATAGAACCTTTACCTGCTACATTTGAAATTTACGATAATCCTGTGCGGTAGAAGAAATGGGAATGATTCGGTCATTTTTTACATTGTTAAGGAAACCAAGGTGGAGAGCGGGATCCGGCCATGAGAAAGGGCTGGGGATTGAACTTCCATCTCCAAGTTCACCAGCGTGGCCACCAAGGAGGACGCTAATGAGAAATGGCCGTGCCAAACTCGCTTGAGTCTCTCTGACTAGCAGAGAAGGTCATCTCATGGGGGGCCAGGGTTTCGAAATCACTTCCTGTTTTGCTCAGATAGTCTACAGGGAGGGAAGGGAGGTTTCATTAAAAGGCTCGTGGCAGAGTTCACATCTTGACCTATGACCTCTGAGACATGCCATGCCTCAACTACATCCCTGAGATATTGTCTGAGGATTGATGCCAACAATGTTCAGGAGCCGCCATTGTGGTGCAGTAGGTTAAGCTGCCACTGTGACGCTGGTGTCCCATATGCAATGCCGGTGCGAGGCCTGCCTGTTCCCCTTTGAGTCCATCTCCCTGCTAATATGTTTAGGAAGGCAGCTGGAGGCTGGCCCAAATACCTGGGCTTCTTCCACCCATGTGGGAGTCTTACAGTTCCAGATGCCCGGCTTCAGCCAGACAACCCCTGGCTGTTGCATATTTGGGGAGTGAATCACCAGATGGAAGATCCCCCCCCCCCGCCTTTCAAATAAATAAAACATAAATAAACATATAAATAAATCTTTAGGAGCTCTAGCTGTGGACAGCAGGTTAAAGCCCTGGCCTGCAGCGCTGACATCCCATATGGGCACTGGTTCGAGTCTGGCTGCTCCACTTCCATTCCAGCTCCCTGCTAATGCTACTGAAAAAGCAATGGAAGGTGGCCCAGATCCTTGGGCCCCTGAACCCATGTGGGAGACCCAGAAGAAGCTCCTGGCTCCTGGCTTCAGATTGGCTCAGCTCTGGCCATTGCGGCCATCTGGGGAGTGAACTAGCAGATGGAAGACCTCTCTCTGTCTGTCTGTACCTCTCTCTGTAACTCTGTCTTTTAAAAAAATAAAATAAATCTTTAAAAAGTAAAATGTAATAATTCAATATGACATTAATATGGAGCATACATTTAAAATTTCATTATAGAATTGGAGGTACCTTCTGCAGAGAAACAAATTGACCCTAAGATATAATAAAAATCCTTATGGATGCAGCAAATTCCATAAAATGCATACTTAGGGAGAAATCATAACTCTCCAAAGAATTTTTAAAAGAACTTTTCACAGTACCTAGGGTTGTGACTTGGAGAAAAACAGAACACTCTCAACTTAATTAAATGTAACATATTATTGAAAAGCCACTCGGTTTTTATCAAATCCTCCCAGTTCAAGGGCAGAACAGTGTAGTTCTGGTTGCTCAGGTACCACTTAACATTTTGTAGCATTTGTTTGATATTTGAAATTGGAAGTGCATCTGGACTGGAACATAGAAATGATTATACTCATAAGAAAAGGAGAATAGAGGAAATGTGAATTGACAAATGTGCTCCCACATTGTTGCCATCATATAAATGAACACAGTAAGAAGGAACATTTCCTGCAAAAGAGGAATAAAGAGAAGTGAAACTTCTATAAATGTAATTGTTTGTTAAAACACTAGGTTCCTGGGGCTGGCGCTGTGGCACAGTGGGTTAAACCCTGGTCTGCAGCATCAACATTCTGTATGGGCACCGGTTCGAGACCCAGCTGCTCCACTTCTGATCCAGCTCTCTGCTGTGGCCTGGGAAAGCAGTGGACAATGACCCAAGTCCTTGGGCCCCTGTACCCACATGTGAGACCAGGAAGAAGCTCCTGGCTCCTGGCTTTGGATCAATGTAGCTCCATCTGTTGAAGACCTCTGTTTCTTTCTCTCTGTCTCTCTCTCTATCTCTGCTTCTGCCTTTCAAATAAATAAATTAAAAAAAAAAACCACTACATTACTAAATCTGTATAAATGAAATACATGGAATTTGTATACCTTAAATTAAAAAAAAAAACTAAAAAAAATATTTTCTAAAAAGGTAGAAACCAGGAGGCAGATCCACCAGACCCACTGACCCATTATCCAGATCCCAGAATTTGTCCTCTAATTTTTTTTTTTACAAGTCTTTAATGTAGAAGTAGCCATTGACAGAATGAACTTATTTAGCAACAAAAGCCATGAGCCTCAACACTGGATACTTTTCCCATGCAGAAACCTAAATTTCATATAACCTTGACATTCTACCAAGTTACTATGCGTTGTGTACTTTAATGTCAATTTTTGGCATGAAGAAGGATGATTTGAGCAAATTCTCAATGTTAATTACAATGAGTGAATAAAATATCTTCCATCATGCAAATGACTGTGCTGGATCAGACAACAAATCACAGTTTGAGAAACAGAAATGCAAGGCCACCGCACAGGGCATAGTAAGTCCGGGTGCCTGTGACCCCTGGGGACAGAACCGTCACTGTAGCCCTCGAGAGTTTTCTCTCAGGCGTCTGTTTTGGGGGCTGGAGGGCTAGTGTGGGTGTTTGGGAGATGGGAGAGTTCCTGGCTGTAGTTCTGGGTGGCTTGGGTTGTTGAGTTCGCACATCGTAGGAGTCAGTGCACACACGCGCCAGCCCGAGAGCTTCACACATGAATGATTTACACAAGTGGGGCTGACATCGGTGTCTTGTGTCCCTTTTGCCTCCCTTGTAGCATCCACGCGATCCTCTTTTTAACATGCAAAGGAGTGGCATAAACATAATGTTTATGGACTTTTTCGGAACAGCAAACATGGTTTCCAGTTTGCACGCATCAGCATCATGAGCCATTGCTTCTCCAGCAGTGTGGGGAGGGGAGGCCCAGCCCTGGACCGGAACACGATGGCGTGGTGGCTGGTGGTCCTACGGGCCACCCTTTAGAGGTACCAGCCACAGGCGGCTCTGTTCCCCACCCCTCCCCCACCCCCCAGAGAAAAACAGTGCAGCCTAAGTCATCAGCCAAACACAAACACGTGCCAAACCTGTCTCTGGTCTCACACAGAAGGGTCCGGAATAGGGAGACTGACCAAGATAATTCCTGTTCCCTTGATGTTTTGCCATTTTCTAAAGACTCTCCAGATGAGCCTGAAGATGAATAAGATGATGAGGCCCATGAAGAAGGTAACGAAAGAGGTGAGAATGAAGGCTGCCTGGATCTCAGAGGTACAGGACATCTTCCCCAAGGGCTCCCCACTTGCATCTTGCTGCTTCGTGAGAAACATCTCGAGACGGAATTGTCAGCCTTTTCTGTGATGTCACTATCCCACGGCAACCGGTCCAGGAACTCGAGTTCTTGGCAGTGCCGGGTCCTTTTAAAGCCGGGGTGGTACCCAGGAACGGGGGTCGGCCAGTCACATCGTCTGCCCACTGTAAGGTTGCAAAATGAGTGTGCAGCCAGAGACAGCCAGCGCCCTTGACAATGGAGGCTCCACCTCTGCTGGTTCCTGACTTCTGTGTGACCTGGAGACAAGTCACACCCGCTTGGCTAGGAGTGAGTCAACAGGTATGAGTCTTCCGTCTGTGTCTCCCTCTCACACAAACACACACACCCTGTCTCTCAGATAAATAAAAAAGAGAAAGACAACACCTAGAGTGCAGATACTGCAGAAGGCAATTTTACCCATGTAGTCATTGGTTGATTATCATTTGAGTCTGGAAAAAAACACCTTGTCCCCCATCTTTCTTTGTGGGACACATCCCTCTCTTCTATACCTGCCCCGTCAGCTAACCCGTTTGGTCCAGCAGAGGTGGAGTTCAGGATGAGAGACATTTGATTTTTCTCTGATGTCTTCAGAGGTGTGAGAAATATCTCACCTTTCTTGTTCCCCAGTGCTTGGGGACACGGCAGAGCCTGGGGGGGAGCCTTGCTCGCCCCCGCCCCCGCCCCCGGTGAGGAGGAAGGTGACCCACCCGACAGGAGGTGCAGAGACCCAGGAGCAGTGGCGCTGCCCCAGGGGTCTGCATACCTCAGTTCTGGACAGCAGACTACCTCTAGGAGGAAACAGAAGATTTCCCGGAAATCGGCACAGATTTCCTGCCTCCTGGCTGACCTCGAATTGCCACAGCAACCTGACTTGAGCTGGCTCATAACATAGGGCAGAGTTATTAAGAGCGCCAGGCTCAGAGCTGGGAACCCTGGGTTCCAGCCCGGGTCCTTCTATTAAGTTACTGTGTAGTACCTAACGAGTCGCTTTAATTTTCATGGTCTTGCTTTATGTTGGAGATAATACCTGCTTGAGAGAATTACTGTGGGGACTCAATAAGGGAGTGTGAACATATTTTGAGAAGCATAAAACTCAATACAGGAAAAGATGCCATCCATCATTTCAGTTCCTTTTATGAATGTCATTGATTACAGAGAAAGGAGAGGGGAGGGAGGGAGGAAGAAGGGAGGGAGGATTTGCTACACACACACACACACACACACAGTCCGATAGCTACTTGGAAAATAAGATCGACGTTTCCAAGTCAAAACTCTCACCCGCATTATTTTTTTTAAACTACTTTCTGTTTAGTCCTGATGAAGCTTTCATCGCCGGCTTGGAGCTTTTGCATTTTCTTATATGTTGCTGTGTAACATTTGCACTGTATCTGATGCTTTTGCAGGGTGTCACCTAGGCCTCCTCCCCCTTTCCTAGGCTTCGTCCTGCAAACAAGGAAGCTGTCCCTCCAAGGCACACAGCCGGACAATCTGATCCTGGAACGTTCAAGGTGACATCCCGGGCTTCTGTGGATGAATCCAAAATCCTGTGGGTGGTGCCGCAGCCTGTCGCTACCAACTCGTCTTGAACCTGGGTGACTCACAGTCCCTGGGTGTCTGGGACTGTCCTGGGTTCAGCACTGACAGTCAGATGTCCGGGAACACCCTCAGCCGCTCATTCCTGGGCACACTGGGGCGACGAGTCACCTGCAGCCCTCACCACCTTGTCTGCTCGGTGCCTGCCAGGCCGCGTCTGTGTTGTCTGCCTACCAACGTCTCCAGCTGCTGTGTTCTGGCATCCTTCAGGTCCTCATCTCACTTCTTCTTGAGCATCCTGTGGATGGGGGGCCCTGGCTCATGCCCCGCTGGTCTCTTGAGTTCTGAACACTTCCTTCAGAGCACCCGCGATACTCATACCCGCTACTGTCATGTCCTTGTTGCCTGGTTTACAGGTCATCTCTCACAAAGGCCTACACTCCACTGGCACAGAACATTGCACCTGCTTCCCTGATGAAGGAATTGTAGAACATCAAAAATACTTGCTCCGCGGCTGAAATACTGAGTCTGCATGGACCTTAACCCAAGGTACCCACAATTGTTCACCCTATAGCTCCCATCTCTCTCTGCAGACTGTTATGGGATGTTGTGTGTATGTGCACAGCTCACAGAGCATGTATGTGTGTGCTTGTGTGTGCACACGTGTGCTTGTACATTGGAGAGTGCACCTGATTTGGACCGAGTGATATCCAACGTTTGCTGGCAGATTTAAACTCAATATGCTTCCCGTGTTACTGAGCTAAGTTTGCATGGTGGACACTTTTGACTAGAAAAGCTGCCATTTGTAGTGTGATAGAAATTTGGCGTTGGACAGCTCTGAAGCCAATGCACCATTCTCAATAATGAAGAAAGACCTCTCCTTGTGCTTGATAGTTTCACGAAAATAAAAATTAATCAGTCCATTGACTCCCTGCTACAAGCCAGAATTCCTGTTTAATATGTGTGTGTGTGCAAATGTGTGTGAATGTGTGTGTGCCGATCAACCACACTCATGCCCATCGGGAGGGTGTTGGTTCCAGGAACCTGCAGATACCAAAACCCAAAGACGCTCCAGCGCCTTGTATAAAGTGGCGGTGTTGGCATATAGCCCACGTACTCCTCCTGTGCACCTCGCATCCGCTCTAGATTACTTATGACACCCAGAGGAAATACAAGTGTTGAGTAAACACTTGCTCTACTGGGAGGTTTAGGGAATAACGACAAGGAAATGTTTCATACAGACACGAGTCACCCTAGGCTCCGCTGCGTAGAACGTGTCAGCGACAAGGGAACTGTTTGTCTCTCACATGTTTTCCATTGCAGGTGGCAAGGTCCCCGGGTACAGCATCCCTGGATGCTGGGTACCCACTGTCCTGAGGGCCAGACCCTGTGAGCACAAAGATCAATAAACCATTCCCTCCTAGAGGGTACAGCTCCAATTAGAAACCGAACGCATTCAGGAAGCATGAATTCCTGGGAGATGGAGGAAACCAATGTGATGAAGAAAACAGGGGGCAGGGGACCCCGAGCTGCTGCTTTTGGGCCTGAGGTCTGGAGGCACAGTCGCTTCCAGGCCAGGACTTCAGGCTGAGCAGGGGAGGCTGCCGACCAGCCTTGTTGGGTGAGGACAGAAAAAGAAGTCTGGCTCCGTGTGCGGGGAGCTGGGTTATGCAAGGCCTTGTTAAGATTCAAAAACAAGTAGGGGCTAGCGTTTGGTTTAGCGTTTAAGGTGCCACTTAGAACGCCAGCTCCCATACTATCGTGCCTAACTTGGAGTCTCACCGCTGGCTCCTGACTCCATCTTCCCGCTAGTGCCTGGGGAGGCAGCGGTGCTGGCTCACAAGCCTGGGTCCCCGTTACCCACCTGGCTTGCTTGTGTTAGAGCAGGCGTGTACATGGTAACTCTGTACTAGCCGAATCGACCTCACGCCACCTTGAGGTTCCTTTTTGCTTCAACCCTGCCAGTGCCTGGGGAGAGACTCTATGAACTGATTTCAGAGAAAGTTTACTTTGGAAGGAACCTGCCCCAATCCACGATCTAGCGGAATCCACGCTTTCAAAAAGAACACGCTCCTTTCTCTGCACTATGTTTCCAAGTGGACAAGCCTCAGCAGGACGTCCCACTCCAATAGGAATTTGAACCCGAGAGGCAGAACGTCTAAAAACATCAATCATGTTTTGGTGCCACTGGGGGCCTGGTTTTGGACACCAACAACTCTGGCAGGACTGATATCAGCAATGATGCTTTTGCATTTTAAAATTTTTATGGAAACCTTGAGCTTTGTTTTAATTCACTCCTGGAGTGTAAGCCTTGGACAAGGTTCTTACGCTCTCCGAATCCCCAGTTTCTGGCCAGAAAAACAAGGAGGCGTTTCAGATGGCCCACGCATGGACGTTCCACCAGGCTTTATGCCGGAGTCCTGGGTTATTTCTCTGATAGATTGCAAACATCCCAGCCTGTCACAGCGTAGTGCCCCATTCCCCAAGTGGATTATTTTATTTTTAACGATTTATTTATTTACTTGAAACTCAGAGTTACACAGAGAGAGGGAGAGGCAGAGAGAGACAGAGAGAGAGAGAGAGAAAGAGAGAGAGAGGAGTAAGGTTTCCCATCTGCTGGTTCATTCTCTAATTGGCCGCAATGGCTGGAACCAAAGCCAGGAGCCAGGAGCTTCTTCCGGGTCTCCCACGCAGGTGCAGGGGTCCAAGGACTTGGGCCATCTTCCATGGCTTTCCCAGGCCACAGCAGAGAGCTGGATCGGAAGTGGAGCAGTGGAGACTCAAACCAGCTCCCATTTGGGATGCCGGCACTGCAGGTGGCGGCTTTGCCTGCTATGCCATAGAGCTGGCCCCCCAAGAGGATTCTTTGTATAAATGAATACCAAGGAAGAAGCTTCATTTCTGAGTGGCTTTTTGTTGAAAACAGTTCCTCTTTTTCAAATGAACTTGACATCCAATGGGATTTCTGTTCAGATCTCATGGACCCGCTTTGGTTTGTAGTGGGAACATGAGGACATGGTCTGCTCTGTTCTTCCAGTTCTTAGCCTGGAGTCAGTCTCTCTGTCTCTGTCTCTGTCTCTCTCTCTCTCCTCTCTCCACCCTCCCCCACTTCTCTCTGGTCTCAGTAGAAGTTGGCTAACTCCCCAGGGAGGCCATCACTTCCTGCTCTCTCTCATTCACTCCCTTTCCCTCTGTCTTGCTTTCTCTGGTACTGCAGAGCTAAGCCCTTTTGGGGGCACGCGTATGTGAAATCCGTGGAACTATCACCAGGGCGAACAGCTAAGCTCCGAGTGAGGAGTCCCTTCCGTCGCAGTCACGTCTTGATCTGTGACTCTTGGCGAGTGTATTCCGTGTTCAGAGTGAGCTTCGTAAATCCTGCTGCAAATACCACAAAAGGCGACGCGGGGCTTCTCCATGTGGTCGGCAGATGGCAGTAGTTCACAGGGAATCGGCAAGCAGCACGTTCTCTCTGGTTTTGTTGTTTACTTCTTGTTTCCTGCATTTCTTTTTAAAAACATGGAGGGAGGCACCTGCGAGAGCAGTGGATGGGGGAAACGAAATACAGAAGGCAAGCAAGAAAAAAATAGTCCCATGAAATCCGGGGCTTCCAGACCCTCTCAGCCCCACCCACACCTGTTACCAGTCCAGGCTCTCCGGGTTCTTTCTGGAAAGCACAGACAAATTACACTGTTGTTAGCTCCGGAGCTGGTTCTTTTCTTTCTGACATCTCTCTCTGGGTGAGTCCTGCGAGTCTTCCCAGGAGCGTGCATCACGCCATCAGTGTCTTTAGCAATCAGGTAGCTGAGCGCCAGGCTGGCGATGGCATCGGCTTGCGTGACGCGGCCAGCCAGCGGGGCTCTGCAGCGGTGCGCAGCTCTGTCCCGGCCCTGCTCCCTGGGCGGGGTGAGGACGCCAGCCCGGCGCCGTCCCCTCCCCTGCTGCTCCTGTGTGGGAAGAGTGGCTCCCCACCGACAGGCTCAGGGGAGTCTCCAGGCGCTGTCCCCGCGGCTGCTGTGCAGCCCTGCAGGTGCTGTGCGACCCTGCTCCCCGGATCCTAATGACAAGGACCTGAGATCGGCCGGGGTCCCGACAGGAAGCCGAGGCTGAGAAAGGCTGTCCCCGCCGTGCAGGTGGAAGCTGCCCTCCCGGCGTTGGCTGCCCTGGCCTTGGCCTGCCCACAGACTCCCCTCTCCCAGGCCCCCTGCCGCTTGCCAGCCTCGCTGGGAGATGAAAGGTTGGCTCTTCAGCTCCGTCTTTGGTTTGGGGACAGCCCAGCATTTCCCCAATTATCTCAAAAGGGGCACAAACACCAGCGATACAAAACAACGTTCCCCAAAGGAAAGCGATCTGTTTGAAGGAAAATCCAAATAAATGAGCTAAGGGGCATGCGTGAGACGTAAGACACTGGCCGGCTGCATCTAAGACAGAGTCCTGCTTTTTCCACCCGCGGTCTGTTCTTTCTCCCACCCAAGGGTGGGGGTCGGGGGTGTGCTGCCTCCTCTATTGGCATTTCTGCCCTTCTTCATCAGCGGGGCGGTTTTAATTGCTTTGGCTAAAAACTGCTTTCCCATGCAGTGCCTGTGATGTAGAGCTCTTTGCAGTAATCTATTTATTTTATTATTTCTTTTCAGCATGTCCTTGAAGCAAGGGCCTTTGGAACATACTATGCAAAAACCATGCAGATGAATACTGGGGTACAGGAGTCACTACTGCACATGGACTCTCTCTCTTTAGCACCCGGCTGGCTGGTTCCTTTTAAAACGGAGGACGCTGAGACCCTGGGGGTGGCGTGGGGTGCGGCAGAATTCGTCTGTCAGTCTGCACAGCCCAGCTGCCCCAAGTCACCCAGATGCGTGTCTTTTGGAAAAAAGAAGAAAACCCCACGATGGTATCCATCACAGACTTATGCTAAGCTAACTTCCTGAGTGTTCTAATTTATCCTTTCCCGTGACTTCTAACACACATTGAACTGATGGGGGGACAACAAAGAGATAAGAATCAAATCTTTCCCAGCCAAGAGAGACCGGTCACTCGGTGTGCAGGTTTGATTTGCTTGTCAGGAAAGCCAAGCGCTGCTGAAGGCCTTCTCTGAGCCAATGACCCCTTCCTCTTGTCACTTGTCTGGGCTCCCTGCGGTGCCAATCGCTGACTAGTCCCGTCCGCGGTTCTCCCACTCATAGGTTGCTCTTTGGAAATCTTGCCACCAGGAGGCAGCATCGACACATCATTGCCCCCCTTAGACACTGCCACCCCCTCATCCCACGCCACCCGCCCCTTTTTAAAGGAAAAGTTGTGTGTCTTTTCTTTGGGATATGCCCAGTAAACCATCCCCAAAACGATACCTTTGCATTTCCTGCTCAGGACATGGGAGAGGGTTGCAATCCTGAGAAGCGAGAGCCCTTGACCTCTGTGGGCAGATGCCTTGGCTCCCCGGTGTCGTGCGAGCACAGGTGTTTGGGGCTGTGCACCTGACTCTCATGAGTTCTGACCGGGGAGATTGCTCACAAGACTTCTCTCTACACTTTCAGGTGTCAGAGACTCGTAATGTAGGTTTGCCGAGCTAATCCCCGCCCTGCACTGTTACTCTTGAATGGGTTTGCTGCATGGAGGAACCCAAACAGTGAACGGCTTGGTTGTGTCTTCACGCAGAGCGTCCCCCATAGTACAGACGTATAAGAGAGATCTAGAGGCCACCAAGGTCCAATCACAGAAATCAAGGAGGGTCTTGCACATGATGCTCTGCATGTAGCGTGCACAGACAAAGAAATGTAACTGGCTTCCCCCAGAAGGAGAGTGGTGCTGTGATGAGGATTGTCCAGGACTCTCCTCCTTGGCTCTGTGAGACTCCGGCACCCCATTACCAGCTCGACAGTAAGCTCCTGGGAGTTCTCTTCCTACACCTGTCACTCACAGGTTGGCATATTTCTTGTCATACCTGTCTCACCTCTCTCTCATTGCGGCAGTGAGACAGTAGCTCGCAGTCTATTCCCTGGGTACTGGCCAATCACCACCAAGGAATGTGCCTCGTTAGCGCTGGTTGGCTGGGGACGGCGGCGCCTGGGGTGGCAGCCCAGCCTGCTCTGTTCCCCTGCTTGCCGAGAGTTCCTGGTTTGAAAAGCACACGTTTCCACAATCTGTCACTTGCAGTCTAATAGAATCACCTGCTCCTGGACTAATCACCAGAGAAGCTGACGGAGCACGGTAGCTGGACTTCTCTGCTGTAACACCGCCTGGATGAATCAGGCAGACGGCATGACAACACCGAAGCGACCCTCTGCGTGTCATTGAGAAACTCACTCCTCACAGGGGGAACCTGGGCCCAACGTCAACCTTGGCTGCTCCCTCCACATCAAGAGGGCCTGGGGAAAGGCACCATGGACCCTTAGCAGGTGGCCTGGGTGTTGACTTTGCCACCTACCAGGTCTGGGAAAGACCCAGAGAGCCTGGGGCGCGGGGGATAAAGGACCTGCTCTATCTGCTTGATGGGTTACAGAAGGGTCAGGTTTGGAAACAGAGGAAGCACTTCGTGAACTGAGAAGTATGGAGGAGCCCTCAGAGAGAGAGCACCTTGAGCCGCTGGTCGTCCTAACCACAGCTGTCACTTATTCAACGTAGGGTTCCATGCAGGTGGTCTCACGGGATCATCATGGTGCGGAGAGCCTCCCCCCACTTTAGAGCCTGAAACTTTGAAGTGCAGAGAAATTAGTAGGTGGTGATTTTCCCAGGCTAGCCCACTGCAGACTCGCTGTTGTTAGCATCGAGCCGCACTCTTTAGAGGCAGGCCCGCTGCTCGCTGCTGCCCCTGCCTTGGGGCGTGAGATCTGTGGTCTCTGAGCTGCTGCCCTCATGGGACACAAAAGCCCCTTCCTCCCTCCAGGTTCATTGCAAAGGGCACCGAAGGCTATTGAAGGCTCTTGGGTGGCCTTATGTAACTATTCTGATTGCCTCCACTTCACATTTCAATAGTCCTGTTGTATCGAAGGGGACCTCTTCATTCTGAGAAGATGAAAGGGTGAGGACATGGGGAAAAGTAGAGGCAGAGCACGCTGGGGGGCTGTGAGCAGACACCACCCCCAATGGGCAGCATTTTGCCACCACACAGAGGGGAGCTGCGAGCCACCAGAATAGGAGGTTGCAGGACTCTGCAGGAGCTGAGGGCCCTCTGGGAGACAGGAAGGCGAGTACCCTGGGCGCAGAGGCAAGGTCATCCGGGAGACTGCACTTTGAGGTGTGAACGTTGCACGATGTGTGCAGTACCCGAGAACAGCTCCGCGGCTCTGTAATGCACTGGCCAGGGGTTACAACCTGTAATACATCATTTGTCATTGAGTGCTCGGGGCACGTGTCTGGAATGAGGTTGATCTTTCCTATTATATTTAGAAGGTGCAAGTTCCTTGGGTGGGGCTGGCAGAGGGGGATACATTCTCCCGGATAGATTTTATTTCGATAAATCAACAACTCGGTTGGCTGAGAATGGCAGGTCTGCTCTTGTTTCTTCCGCAGCTTCTTGCAGAGTCTGTTGACATTGTAAAACAATGCATGTGGTGGAGGAGATGGCTGTGCAGGGAGGGCGAACACACAGAAAGCAGTGAGAAACTAGAGAGGCATTTAGTACCTGATTACATCCTCAGGGGTGTCTGCCCTAAGGAGACACAGGAGAACGGATACTGCTTTTAGGGAGGAGACAGTGAGTAGACCAGGTAGAATTTCCAGGATGGAGACAGAGAAAGTTATCTCAGATGAGAAATGCCCAGGAAATGCAAGAGCGAAAAAATGTGCAAAGGGGAGCCGGTAGCAGAAGTGATTCCTTTGGCATCTAATCATTTACCCTCTCCTGTACAATAACAGTCCTGAGTGGTGCATATTTTAATGCCTAATGCACTCAGGATGCGAATAAACTTGTCTTAGATCGCAGACCGAATCAGGAATAGAAGTCTTGACCCTTTGATCCCAAAGAAAGGTTCTTTCCTCAAAGCCATGTCTCCTCTTGATTTCAGGGTCTGACTCTGTATAAGAAATAGAGATTCACATATAAATGTCTAAAGAAAAGAGACGAAATACCAGGAGAAAAGCCAGTACCAATTTATCTGGTGTGAAGGGGAAATAGAAATTATTTTTGAGTCTATGAACATAATAAAACTAAGCACTGTATTTTGCTATAATTGATACAGACTTTGATACCCCTAATTCATAACTCACAAAAGTGATGAGGCACTAATTAGTACTAGACAACTGCAAACCCACGTGACCATTCATCATAAAGAAAAAAGTCAATATTTAAAAGCAGTGTGAAAATTCGTATCTGCTTTTGCAAATGTAAGTGTTGCAAAATGATCAAAATATTCATTCTCTTGACTCAATAATTCACATTTAGGTAGCTCTCCTTGGAAACTATGGGAGCAAGCACATAGCCCAGCATCAACATGTTCAATACCCGAGTATCTGCGTTGAGTTCCTGGATCCTGCTCCTGATTCAAGCTTCCTGCTAATGTGGACCTGGATACACAGCAGTGATGCCTCAAGTATTGTGTTCTTGCCATCCACATGGGAGACTTGGGTTGCATTCCCGGCTCCTGACCCAGTCTGGGCCATTTCGGGGGTGAACTGGTGGGTGGGAGTTCTGTCCCTGTCTCTCAAGTAAATTTAAGAAATTAAAAGCATGGGTGGAGGACAGATACTTGGTCTGGTGGTTAAGATGCTGACTGAAAGGCCCACATCCCCTATCGGAGTGCCATCCGGTCCTCGCTTTGCTCCTGATTCTAGCTTCCTGCAAAATGCACACCCTGGAAGGCGACAGGTGACAGCTCAAGGAGTTGGTTTCTCTGTACCTGTGTGGGAGACCTGGACTGGGTTCCTACTTCAGTCTTTGATCTGGCCCAGCCCTGGCTGTTTTGGACATTCTGAGAGTGAATTGGTAGATGGGAGCTCTCTCTCTTTCTCTCTCTCTGTCTCTGTGTCTGATCTCTATTTAGCTCTCCGTCTGTCTCTTAAGTAAGTAAATAAATAAATCTATCCTTAGAAATTGGTCAGAACTTGGAAGAAAGTATTTCAACAAGATTGATTTTATATTTAATGAAAAAAAACAAAAAAAGTGTGAAGTCATCCATTGGTGGATTATTAACCTGACATTCACAGTACGGAAAATAGAATTAAGTTTATTTTTTGTTAAAGGCAGCAATGTTAAATGGACAATATTACCTTCATAATATTTAAAAAAATACATTCTTAAGAAATGAAAACTGCAAGAAGTTATGGTTCAAAATTACCTGTTACCTATAGTGATACAATTATAGAAATTTTTAAAAATTTATTTTACCATCTTTTAATAAATATGCATATTTTATAGTAAATGCTTTAAATAAGCCATCTGCAAGTCTGTGGCTTTTTCTTCCTTCATTTACTTAGGACTCCTGAGAAGCTACTCTGCTGTGCCAGGCCCTTGCCTTCTGGGACCGAGTCATTGCTCCCAAAGAGCTTGCAAGCAAATGATCAAGTGTGAAATTGCAAATGCAAACAAGTGCTGGGAATGGAAATCAGATATTTCAATGAGAACTGAAAATGCAAATCTAAGGTTGACCCTCCTACAATTGGGGAGCAGAATGATGGCTAGCCAGGGGAGGGGCAGGGAGGAGGACTGGTCAGCAGGTGCAGTGTTACAGTTGGATTCTGGGGTTCTACTGCACAGTAATGCACTGTATGGTTCAGGATGGGTGCTGAATGTTCTCATGACTAAGAGATGATAAATGTGTAAAGTGTAAAAAAAATACTGATTACCCTGAGGCGATCAAGATATGTTTAAATGCATCAAAACCACATGTTGTACCTCCAAAATATATAATTTTGTATTGTTTTAAAATGAAATCACAATAAAAATTCAAGACAAGGTAACCTGACCCAAACTACCTCAGAGAAATTGTTCTCAACTCTGCATATTATAATCACCCAGGACACACACAAAAAATATAACCCTGCCCCACACCCTCCAGGTCATAGAAAATTCAACCTGGTGGGTTTGAATGCAACTGAATGTGTGACAGCAAACCATAGTAATACTTCAAGTCTCACACCTATATTTTGACCAGGTTCTCCCTCCCTTCTCTCTCTCTCTCCCCTCTCCCTCTCTCAATGGGACACTGACCACCTGCCAACCTAGCTTGCACCACCACAAAGTTTAAGCACTATCCCAAACCTTACTGGTAGAGTCAGAAAGACCAGCAGGACGCCTGTGGGGCAAACTCCTAAGGAATGCTGTAATACAAGCCCCTGCCACTGCTCTCCACTGCTTTACCAGTGTGTGAAATCTTGCCCTTGTGCCACCCTGCCAAGAAAAGTCTTGCTGCAACTTCTGCCCAGATTCCCTGTCTGTCCACCCCATTCTGGAATCCTGTATGTAGGTTACGGTAATAAACTTATTCTTACATGGAGCTGGCTTCTTTCAGTCTTCATTTGCAGTATTCCTTTCTAGTTGAGAGTAGGGGGGATTACACACGGTGTTGACTTTCTGACCCTGGATTCAATGAGGGCAAGAAGCAGACAGTGGAAGAGGGTAGAGCTGTGATCTTAGTAGATGTGCAGGAGCGGACCTTACATGTTCCTGTGGGTCATGGGACTTTATCCTATGCATTTGATTCTTCTCCTAACAACACCGGGGAGTCTTGGAAGCATTTTGAGTCAAGACTTGACACCAGATTCACGTTTTCTAGATTTCTGCAGTGGGTAAAAGAGATTTGGAGTTGGGGGAGGACCAGAATGGAAACAGTGACTACTGTTTGACTAAAGCCCCAGACAGGAAATATGGCAACATGGAAATGGAAGAAGGAGTGTCGATGTATCTGGGAGATACTTAGGAGGTAAAAAGGCAAAGACTTATTTGTGGTTGCCTGTGGGAATGGTGGAAAGGCACACTGGTCTGTATCATGTGAAAATCTCATTGAGATTTATTTAATAGACTCAAAGAGTTCTTAATAGCTGGTGAGCTCTATCACAGTCATAGGAAAAACAGCTTTAAAAATCTTCCTTTAATCAAAGTTCATTTACAGCAGAAAGATATTCAAGATCAAGTCCAAATAAAAACCGATCGATTGGCTCAAAGTCTCGGATAGATATATATGTAACAATTCAGACGGAATTCATCCCTAGTCACCAGATAAGAATCTAGGTTTTCAGCACACAGGATCACATCCCAGGTCCTTTCAGTGTCTGAGCATGATAAGACCAGAACACGTACGTGTACATATGCTATAAGGTCTAAAGTGAACAAGGCTTTGCTAGGGAAGGAGAGAATGCCAGTAGTAAGGGTGTTGTATTTGATTTAAGGGACAGTGGAATTTGATTCCATTGCTTTACCCTTACAGTCAAATAGCTCCCTTTCATTCACTCTACTCAATGTGTGTAAATGACTTAATCTATTTTCACTGACGAAGAGGCCTGATAGATCATGGCACGCTTCCATCTTCTATAATAGAGCAAAGCATTTGCTTCGGGGCAGTGCAGGACACCAGAGGTTTGGTTGCACAGGACTGTAAGGTGCCCTCATACTACGCAGAGACTAAAGTCTCTTCATGCCACTAAATCTGTGGCTTTGCCCAGGCAGTGAGACAGTTAAGTTCTGAGTGGTTGTTGTATGTTGGACACTGTGAGAGGGATGGGATCAGGAATACAAAATATCTCCCCAAGCTAACTGGAGGGAGGGAAGGTAGACTTTTTAGAAATAATCTCTAGATAATGAAGTGTTTTGCTGAGAACCAAATCCATAAGAAAACAAAAACAATGGCATTTGTGGGTAACATTTAAAATGTCAGTTATCTGGTGATAGCTCATAACTGGTAGTTTTTCAGGGCTCATGAATCCGCATTTAGGGTCCCGCTACGGGCTTAGATGCCGTGTGTCTTAGGAGGTGGCTCTAGCTGGCTTTTCAGCATGTGTGTCTGTGCCTCCATTCCATTTCCTGCTCAGCACTGCTCATGGCAGAATTTAAAAACAAAAAACAAAGAAAGCCAAACATCAAAGCACACGTTCCGTTATTGTAGCCTGAAAAGCAAAGTGGACACCTAAGTCTAGAAGAAAAGTTAAGTGGCTCCTCAAGGTGTATTTCTCAGACAGAAAAGAAAATGAGGGGTCCAATGGTGCCTTCCATCCCGGATTGCCAGGCACTGCACAGAAACACAAGAGTAAGCAATCCGCGGGACTATTGCGGCAATTGCTTCTGCCAGAATTTATTTTAATAGCTGTGTAAAAGCCTTTAGTGCTGAATTCATAGAATCATTAATTGTCTAAGGAGGTCACTTAAATTTTAAACTATACTTTATGGCATTTTATGGAGAAAGGGATATGCAACAGCAGTATTTTTGAATTTGCAAATCTGAGAAGCCCTAGGGACAGTTCCCTCCTGAACATATATTTCTTACAGTGTTAATGACATGGTACAGATAAGAAGAATAAAAGTAAATGAAGAAGAGAGGCTGCAAAGTGGTTAAATAAAGAATTTCCTGTATCCCGTCAGATGAGGACTTAGAGATAAGACGGTTTGACCTTGAATCATAATGAGTTGGGAAGGGTGGTACTGAGGTGGGGGTAGAAGAGAGGGGAAGAGAGGGGAGCGGCAAGGAGAGGAGAGGCTGGGACACAGGTAGGACCCTAGCAGCCCCTGCAAATGTGTGCTGTAAAGAGATGTGCCCGTTCCACGCGCACTGGGCAGGGAGCTGAGCCGCTGGAGTCCCAGTCCTTGTTCTGCTCTTAACTAACTCTGTGACTTTAGGGAAGCCATTTATCCTCTTCAATCCTTAATTTCTTTTCTGAACCTTAATTTCTTCATCCATAAAATGATTGTGAGAAGCCAGAGCGATGCCTGAGGTACAGTTCAGTGATTTTATGTCTTGTAGGTAATCATACTTTACAGGGTTGCATCCGTTTTTTTTTCTTTCCATTAAACATTAGACACTGAGTAGTTTCCATGTCACTAAGATTCTTTAGAACATTGCTTTAATGACTGTGCAAGCTTATTATATTATCTTAATTATTTAGCCATTTCCTATGTATTTAGGTTGTTTTCCATGTTTTTATTATGGAGATGCTGCGATATGCCTCTTGGTAAATACGTTTCTATCTCTAGTGACTTCCTTGGGTCGATTCCTAAAAAAGAAATTACTATGTCAAAAAAAGGAGCATTTTTAAATGTTCCATTTTTATTGCCAAGTATCTTTTTAGAAAGTTCGTGTTGTTTTCATTCCCACTTGGATTTTCAGGCCTACTCCATTTAACCCACATTATCATATTTATCTTATTTTGTTTATTGGCTTAGCTGCTATCTTAATGTACTTTATCATTTTTATTTCTTCTTTCATTTAAAAATTGAATATTCGTACATGAACATTTATAAGTCAAAACTCACAAACTGTCTATTGATATTCTTTTGGAAAACCAATCCTTTCTTGGTTTCAGTGTTAAGAACATCTTTTGTATAAGGATATTAGCTCTTTCTTTGTCTGTGATCCACAAGTGTCCTGACCTCACCTGCCCACAACTACACATGTTCAGTATTTCCACAAAATGCAAAGTGTCTCCCTCCTTGATGAGGCATTTCTGGGGCCCCCGTTGCCCTGCTATTGTCTAGGGACTTAGTAAGGGAAGGAATGAACTGACAAGATCAGACACCTCTCCCTGATGGCCATGCCTCCGTCTCATTGACCTTGACCACTCTGCTGCTGTTCTCCACATTCCTGAACCAACACACGGCTCTTCTCGCCACCTGCTTTGCCAGTGGATGCCTTGGGGCCTTTTGAAACCTTTTAGAAGTGGCTTTGCACACCAGGTCATCAGGTTCTTAAGAACGAGAGTTCCTTCTCTAGCTTCCTGCCAGTGGTCTCTTCTCAGCTGGCACAGTAGAGGGACACTGTGGCAGGTGAGGGCTGGGCAGCTTCATGCCTGTCTTGATGGCAACCTTCCCAGCAGGCTCTAGGCTCTGACACTCTCTTCCACCCATGCTCCTCTGTTTTCTGTTTTCTCTCCACTGCGTCAATGGACACATTTGAATCCTGACTGTACTCAAGGCTCAGGTTCTCCCATCCAGACTGGCTCCTAGACATTCCAAATGCAAGATGGAGCTGAGCACCCCTCCCTCCCCCTGAGCATTCTGTGACAGGCAGTTGGGCACTGGTCCTGGGATATGACCCAATGTCATGAGAGATTTGCAATGTCTTAATGACCCTCCTCAATGTTGATAAACACTGTGCAAACCTAGTGCCCTAGTTTCTTTCTGATGTTGTCTAACATACAGTTGTTCCCAACTGTACAGTTGGGTTTCTTTTTCATTCACAATATATTCCAATGTTATGCTCCATTGCAAGTGCCCCAACAATTTGAACTGGAGTGTTCCTTGCAATAGACTTCCTATGAAAAGCACAAAAGGGGAAAAGAAGTGGCCCTACCAGTTATGACAAGGTTATGAAGTCACATAACTGAAGGCAGGTTGGGGTTAGGCCAAAAGACCAGACAAATGCACCCCAGAGACAGAGTAGAAAATCATAAAACAGAGCTTAAGTAAATATGTAATATGTGATAAGAAAGCATTGCATGTCACTGAGGTGGGGACATATTACTCCATAAGTAATAGTAGGGAAGTTGGGAATCTGAGTGAACTATCAGGGTCTAACTTTATCTAAGTATGAAGTAGTCACATACTTATTTTAACCCAGCTTCAGGCAGGCAATTTTTCCTAAAAATGTCAGTCACTATTCTAGAAACAGAGGTTGAGCAGAGGTTGCAGGAATCACCTCATTAGTTAAGAAGCGGGAAAAGCAAGCCATCTGTGGAGGGCAGCGATGAGCAGATGTAGCGCCTGTGGTGTGGCCTGGGTACCAGCAGAGCTGGGATATTGTAGCAGGAGGAATACGAAAGAGGCAAGAGAGACAAGGAGAGCACGCATACTCACACTGCCTCCCGGTTTTGCAGTGTGGGGGAGTGACAGAAGGAGGAATGAGGCCTCCGAACAGGAGAAGTTTGGAGAAAGAGAGTCCTTTGGGCAGGGGAACTTCGCAATAAAGGCCAGTCACAAAGAACTGGAGTAGGATTTGCTGTTTCTAAGTGAGGAGGTCCAAAGGGCAGAGCTGAATCTTTGCAAGGGCAGAGAGGCAGGGCAATGCATGAGATGGTGATGACTCCCGAGCAGTAAGGGGTTGAGAGGGCGAGTGGTACTAAGATAAACAGGGTACAAGGCATCGTGGGATTAAATCTGGTAATCTGGAGGAAGATGATCCATTAGTTAAAAGCGTAGACACAAGAAACTGAGTAACTGATATGAAGTGACTGGGTTCTCTGAAGTTTCAATGATGTTTGTTTAATATCTTGGCTGGGTATAGGACTGAAAGAGAGGCAAGCTGTCCGTATTTGACTAGCTACTTCTTAATTGCTTTTTACCGTGATGGCCAATCAGATATATGGAAATGGTTCCATAACACAGTGATATGCACACTGATACCACAGGTCCCAGATGGGATTGTCTCAACAGAAGGAGGTGAGACTTTTCACCTCTAAGGTGTTATTTTTGCTAGAGAGTGGTAACAATGCTTGTAAGCCAGTCTATGGGTTATAATTATTTGGCAAAACTACAGATCTTAGCAGCCTTAGAAAAAAATGTATTTTTTTCTTATTAAGAAATTTCACCTTTTCACTTAATTGCAGGAAGCACTTTATAGCTTTTCTTTGGTATATACACATTTCTAGCAATGCTACTATTTCTATTTGGAGCCATTATTAAGTCAGATAAGTATTTCTTTTTTCAAAAATATTTATTTATTTATTTGGGAGGCAGGGTTACAAAGAGAGAGAGAGGGAGAGAGGGAGAGAAGGAGAGAAGAGAAAGAGAGAGAGAGAGAGAGAGAGAGAGAGAGAGACTTCCATCCTTTGATTCACTCTTGAAATGACCACAATGGCTAGAGCTGGGCTGATCCAAAGCCAGGAGCCAGGAGCTTCTTGTGGGTCTTCCATGCGGGTGCAGGGGCCCAAGGCCTTGGGCCATCTTCTACTACTTTCCCAAACCAGAGCAGAGAGCTGGATTGGAAGTGGAGCAGCTGGAACTTGAACCAGTGCCCATATGGGATGCCAGAGCCATGGGTGGAGGCTTAGCCCATTATGCCACAGCACTGGCTACAAGATAAATATTTCTTAGAAACAAACACTGCAAAACCGTGGTAGTTGATATAATAACTGAGCCAGCTGATGACTAATGGGAGGGTGCTGTATACAGTGTTGATATGCTGCACAATGGAATGATTCATGTCTGTGTGGAATGAGTCAGACGACACAAGATCACATCTAGCTCACAGAAACACAGAAACACACAATTTAAAATATATGAATTGCTTATTTCTGGAATTTTCCATTTACTGTTTTTCAACTGCTATTGAAAACTCAAGTCAAGACACGACAAATATTTGAAAGATAGTAAAGGAAACAAAAGTATCACAAAATGACTACACAGAATATTGGAAAGGAAGTAAGGACCCTGCACAGCACTATAGACCAATTGGATCTAACATACATTGCAGTAGATTCCACTCTTACAAAGGCAAAATACACATTTTAAAAAATATTTGTTTATTAATTTGAGAGGTAGACTTGCAGATAGAGAGGGAGAGCCAGAGAGAAAGGTCTTCCATCCTCTGGTATACTCCACAAATGGCTGCAATGGCTGGAGCTGGACCAATCTGAAGCCAGGAGCCAGTAGCTTCCTCCGGGACTCCTACATGGGTGCAGGGGCCCAAGGACTTGGGCCATCCTCCACTGCTTTCCCAGGCCACAGCAGAGAGCTGGATTGGAACAAACTGGCGACCATATGGGATACCAGCACTACTAGTGGAGGCTAAACTTACTGCCCCAAACTACACAATTTTTTCCTAAAGGGCACATGGAATATTTTTCAGGATTAACTGTAGTTTAGGCCATGAAACAAGTCTTAACATAGCTAAAAAGATTGAAATTATAAAATGTGTCCTTTGTGATCACAGCAGAATGAAAGCAGAGACCAATAGGAAGAGGAAAGCTGGGAAATTAGACAATGAGTGGGTAAAAGAAGAAATGGCAAGGCAATTAGAGAATATTTTGAAATATGTGAGAATAAAAAACAGAGAAATATATGAGAATAAAAAACAGAGAAAGATCCATTAATCATGAGGCTTGGTTTGTTTTCTTAAAGGTCCTTCTTGGAACACAATTCATAAGTCTTGATCTGTATTAAAAGCTAAAAAAGTCAAATAGCTAAAGTCAGAAATCAAAGGTGGGTCTTTACTACTGACTTTTACAGAATAATAATTAATCACAGGAAAGAGATATAGATGATTGTCCACCAACCAATTTGGTAATCTAAATAAAACAGACAACTTCCAGGAAGCACACAACCTACCAAGACTGAAACATGAATACGTAATCTGAATACATAATTATGAATACGTAATCTGAATAGAGTCATAGCTGGTGAATGAATTCAGTCAATATCCAGAAGCTCCACAGTAAGGAATGTTGAGGATCAGATGCTTTGCTGGTGAACGCCACCAAACATTTAGCTGGGCAGGGGACACCCGGCCCAAGGGACCAATGAGGCCGACAGTCATGTGGTCTGGCCCTGCCAAGGTAGCTACAGGCAGGACTTGATATTCAATACATCCATAGCAGGCTAACTTTTAAGTTGATAAGTGCTTATGTCCCACAGATAATATAAATATCCAAATGACCCTTGGCAGAAAAAAAATGTTCCCCATCCCTAAAATAATGAATAGACTCCTTCTTAAGTTCTTCCAAAAAATTTAAGAGACGTGAACAACTCCTAGCTCCTTTAGAGGCGGTATTGTCTTGACACCAAAGCCAGGCAGATACTATATGAAAAACATATACGGCAATATCACTTATGAATATTGATCTGAATATCTTGAGCTAACCATTTAAATTCAATAGCATACAAAAGTATATGCTGGTGACCATGAGGGATTTATACCTTTAATGCAAGATTGAGCCAATGCAAATTCAACTAATGTGATATACCACATTAACAGAAAGAAGAAAAGTTCAGCATGATATCAATGATGCAGAAAAAAGCATTTGACAAAATCCAACACCTTTCCATAATAAAAACATTCAACAAACTAACAATGGAAGAAAACCACCTCAATATAAAAAAATCAATATCTGAAAATCCCACAGATAACATCATATTTTAATGGTGAACATTTGAAAAATTTGCCTCTTACTTTGACAATAAGACAAAATGCTCATTTCTGCCACTTCCATTTAACATAGTCCTGGACATCTTAGCCAAAAAAAAAAAATCAGATGATGAAAAATATAATAAAAAGAAAGAGAGGTAGATCATCAAAGTTGGTGAGGAATAAGCAAAATTGTCTTGACTTATATATAATATGATACTAGAGAGCACGAGATAAAAAAAAATAAATAAACCTCATAAATTCAGCAAAGTTATAGGATACAAAGTCAGTTCATTTCTATACTAATAAGGAACAATTCACAAAAGGAAATTAAGAAAACAATTACACTCAGTGACATCATGAATTTAACCAACACGGTGAAATACTTGTATACAGGAAACAACAAACATTGCCAAAAGAAATTTAAAATGCACATATAAAGACAATCTGTTTACACAGCAAAAGACTTAATATCAGGAACATGTCAATATTATCCAAAGTGTTCTACAGATTCAGTATAATCCCAGTCAAAATCCTAAAGATATTTTTGAAAATATGAAAAAAATCCATCTAAAATTCATAAAGAATTTTAAGGGAAGTTGAATAGACAAAGCAATCTTGAAAAAGAAGAAAAGATAGCAGGTCTCACACAGTTGTCAAAACTCACTGCAAAATTAGAGTAACCTGGGGCTGGCAGTGTGGCACAGAGTGTCCAGCTTGCTGACCGCTATACCCGTGTCCCACATGAGCGCTGGTTCAAGTCTCAGCTGCTGTGCTTCCAAACCAACTTTCTGTTAACGCTCCTGAGACAGCAACAGAAGATGATTCCATGTACTTGGACCCTGCCACCTACCTGGGAGACCTGGATAGAGTTCCAAGCTCCTGGCTTCAGCCTGGCCCAGTCTGGTCTCTTGTGACCATTTAGGGAGTGAACAAGTGGCTAGAAGATTCTCTCTCCTCCCTCTCTCTTTCCTTCTCTCTCTCTCTCTCTCTCTTTTATTTTATTTTATTTATTTATTTTTTTGACAAGCAGAGTTAGACAGTGAGAGAGAGAGAGAGAGAGACAGAGAGAAAGGTCTTCCTTCTGTTGGTTCACCCCCTAAATGGCCGCTACGGCCGGCGTGCTGCGCCGATCCGAAGCCAGCAGCCAGGAGCTTCCTTCTGGTCTCCCATGTGGGTGCAGGGCCCAAGCACTTGGGCCATCCTCCACTGCACTCCCGGGCCACAGCAGAGAGCTGGACTGGAAGAGGAGCAACCGGGACAGAATCTGATGCCCCAAGCGGGACTAGAACCTGGGGTAGTGGCGCCGCAGGTGGAGGATTAGCCTAGTAAGCTGTGGTGCCGGCCTCTCTCTCTCACTTGCTCTCGATCTCTCTCTATATAATTGTTTCTTTCAAATAAATAAAACTTAAAAAAGAAAAGAGAATGAAAGATGTGTTCAGTATGGTTACAAACTATAGGATTCCAAAAAGTAGGATTGTTGGATTTTAAGAATCTATTTTACATTAAAAATACATATATTTGATATTTTGTGTGATCAGTAGAGATTATATTAAGTAAAACACCCTCTTCCTCTGGACAGATGTGTGTACTTTTCAGAAAGTTGTTTTGGCCATAGAGAGGGGTTCCTATTTCTTACTAAGAGGAGAAGACTTGTGTTCTGGGGAACTGAAAATCTATGCGCATTGGCTCTGTTGAGCCTGCCTGCTTGCTATCTGTAGCTTTGACCACATAGCAATGGGCTTGGGTTCTAGACGAAAGGCAAGCTCAGAAGGGGAGGTGACCGGAAACCCCAGACTGGATCCTAGGTTGCTCTGCTGGGGAATGTGATTTCTGCTGGGTATGGCAGAATCCTGCACAAACCAGAGATCCCAGCTGATGTGAAATGCCAACTGTCCTTTGGTCCTCATGATCCCTTGTTTTGCCCCCGAGCATCAGGAGGCCAATGAGGAGGGTGAAATCCATTCAAAGTCCATTTTCTCTGGGTGCATTTTTCAAAAGGGGATAAGACACATTAACAGTGATTTATATTCTGTCAGCTTTATTTAAGACAAATGATATTCAACATTTCAACCCATTTGTACTAACATTTCTGAAGAGAAAGGTTTTTTTTTTTTCACCTTAAAATAGTGAACTAATCTCCTTGGTTTAAAATCTCACCATGAGACCTAGATATCTGATAGACTCTTAGGCTAAGTTAAACAAACAAAGGAAAAAAGCATTTCTTACATGGGATTATATGCAGGGTCTGAATATATTATTTTATTATTTTAAGTTTTACTTCCCACTGTTGATAATGCCACATTCATTTCTTACTACCGAAGCAGGCTTGCACTGCATAGTGGAATCCAGAATTCTCGCAGACTCTGGGAGGCTGAAGTGGTAAATATGGAGATTTCCCCCCTACAAACCACCCCCTTCCAAGCATCTCGCAGTGCCCAGGTCTTTGTGGCACTCGCAGAAAGCAGTGGTACTCCGGAGGAGAAACAATAGAACCCTTACCTGTGCACGTCTGCCAAGGCAGAGAGACGGCCCTTGGGCTCCTCATTCCACTCTCGGGAGCAGGTTGATCCTGATGGAAGTTTCTGCAGAGGGGTTTGAAGTGCCAACAGCCCAATCTGCTTTGTTCACAACATTTTACTCACCAGCAAATGTGAATAAAGGATTATGAGATTTTTCTTTCCCAGGGTCCCTTGTTAAATTGAAAATCTCTCACAAGAATGAATATAGCATCCCAGTATTAACAAATAGTTCGCTAATTGTAAAGACATTTGCTTGGGAATTACCCAACAGAGACAAAGGGCATGTGGAAAAAAATGCATCCTTAGTGGAGGGGCATGCATCTGCATCTCAGGAGTGCCCTGGTGTGGGTGGTCCTCATAGTGAGAGCTCTTGGTCAGTAGCAGTGAGTGGGCGAGAGAGGGAGACAGACTCTTTGCAAAGACCAAGCGACCATGTTGCCTCCTGACACAGCTGTGTGCAGTTATATTTCGGGTGAAGTGGAGTATTTTCAGCTCTCTGAGATACAGTCATATACCTAGAGCTTGGGTTTGTTGTGAAGCCAGGATCCTACTCCTCACATCTCAGTATGTTTTCCAACTGACGATGGCATTTCAAGCAATATTTTTTCTCACATGCTTTACCAAACTGAAATATACAGATATTTTTTGAATTTATCTTGCACAAAGTCTTTTGCTCCAGTATAAAAAAATCCGTGAAATCTACATGTAAATATATATATACCTAAAGTAATATGCAGAGATATAAATTTATATAAAATATGTAAAGCAATGAGAACTAAAATGGTATGTTTTATTCCACATGTGCTTTATATTCTTTCCATGATTTCATTTATTTACTCATATATCTCTGGCCTTTAAACAAACAAAAATGTTCCTATTATAAATTCATAGATTTATTGTTATGCTTTTTTTTCCTCTTGAAGATTTAATAAAACCCTGCCTTTTGGGCCTGGGCTTGGAGCTCTTCTCCTGTTATTGCATTGGTTTGGGACATGCCAAAAAAAAAAAAAAAACTATTGACCTTGTTAAAAATTGCTACAATAAGGGGCTCCACCCCTCTTCCTTGAATAAATGTGCTGCTGGAGGACTGATGAGCTGCCCTGGACAACTTTACAACCCCACATAGAAAGCTGTCAGCAGTGAGAAGTGAGAGAGTTGAAGCACAGGAAGTGTGAACATACTGATATCATCCACAGCACCCTGAATGCTGATGAGAACTTGCCCCTTAAGTAACCAGAGCAATGGGACTGATGGGAGGAAATAAAAGCCTACATTTTGTATCAGTGAACGGGACTTAGTGCCCCTCGGCTCTAAAGGAGCATCCGTTCCCATTAACTGGGATGATCAATGAGAACCTCTACAAGGGCAGACAGGCAGCCTCAGTGCCGATGTGTTCTCACAGTTCTCCATATGTGTGCACCCTGGAGTTATTGCGTTTATATGAGTACTTATTGGATTTGACTTTGCATTTTACTCCAAAGAAAAGCGTTCGTATTTACCAGTATTTATGGCATCTTGAGATAAATGGAGGTTGGGTCCACCCCCTTCAGACTTAGTGCCCTAACAAGAGACGGCAGGATTGCCAGCTCCTTCCCACGTCTTCTGGTCTCCGCTTCCTGCTTAGTAAGAGGATCCTGATTTCTAGTCGAGCACATTGATCAGAACAAAGGATTCTGTCCAGCCTCCCTTTCCAGCTACAAGAGGCAAAGGAGATGCCAATGGAAGAGTGTAGAATTTGTGGGAATGTGAGTGGAAGGGTCCGACTCAGCTGTGCTGGGAGTCATCTCTGTCCCTTTGTCCATCTCCTCCTTCTGGCCTTAGTCAGGCTTACTCCAAGGTGACCTTGAAAAGGAAGCCATGGGCTGGAGGATCCTAAATTCTTAATGATGCCATGAGCACCCTTCCAGCCCAGAGCTGCCGATGCAGGACTTTCTCTGTGCAACAAGGTTTCTCTCCTGTCTGAGCCACGGTTGTTGTTTTGTTTGTTATGTGAAGGCAAATTCTAAATTTTAAATATACACAGCACCAATAATAGTGATAGCACTGTGCAGAGCCAGGCTGGAGCCTAAGAGAAGGAAAAAAATTCAGTATTATCGATCTTGTATTTATTTTTTAATTATCGCTGTGTTTGTTTATTTATATAAAGGGAACAGATTTCATGCATTTCTTATATACAGTTTTAAGAGCATAATGATACTTTCTTTTTCTTTTCTTTTTTTTTTTTTTTTTTGACAGGCAGAGTGGACAGTGAGAGACAGAGATAGAGAAAGGTCTTCCTTTTGCCGTTGGTTCACCCTCCAATGGCCGCCATGGCCGGCGCACCGCGCTGATCCGAAGGCAGGAGCCAGGAGCTTCTCCTGGTCTCCCATGTGGGTGCAGGGCCCAAGCACTTGGGCCATCCTCCACTGCACTCCCTGGCCACAGCAGAGAGCTGGCCTGGAAGAGGGGCAACCAGGACAGGATCGGTGCCCCGACCGGGACTAGAACCTGGTGTGCCGGCGCCACAAGGCGGAGGATTAACCTAGTGAGCCGCGGCGCCGGCCCATAATGATACTTTCTATTCGCTCTCCCTTCTACGTTTCTTCCTTCTTCCTTTCTTATTTTTCTTTTAATTTTGGTGATAACAAATTATCTTTATTTTAAAGATTTATTTATTTGAAAGTCAGAGTTACACACAGAAAGAAGGAGAGGCAGAGAAAGAGGTCTTCCATCTGCTGGTTCACTTCCCAATTGGCCACAACAGCCGGAGCTGCACTGATCCGAAGCCAGGAGCCAGGAGCTTCTTCCAGGTCTCCCACATGGGTGAAGGGGCCCAAGGACTTGAGCCATCTTCTACTGCTTTCCCAGGCCAGAGAGCAGGATCGGAAGTAGAACAAGTGGAAGTTAAACCGGCACCTATATGGGATGCTGGCACTGCAGGTGGCAGCTTTAGCTGCTGTGCCACAGCACTGGTCCCATAACACATTTTCAATTTACTTAATAACCACAGGCTTAATCCTCCACTAAACACAGAATTCAAACCCTAGTAGAAAGACCACTGTTTCTCCAGAGTTTAGATAAGGGATACAAACAAATCTCAAGCAAATCTCAAGATGTCAATTTCACTCATTATATATATTACATGTTTTACTCTATATATTAGCTACTACAAATCAGAAAAAATATATTATTTGTCTTTCTGGGGCTGGTTTTTTTCGCTAAGCATAATGGTCTCCAATTGCATTCATTTTATTGCAAAAGACAAGAATTCATTCCTTTTTATGGCTGAGTAGTATTCCATCATGTATGTATATGTCACATTTTCTTTTTTCAGTTATCAGATGATGGACATCTGGGTTGATTACATATCTATGCTATTGTGACTTGAGGTCCTGTCTTTATTTAAAGTTTTGATATTTTGTTCACCATAGAGTTTGTTTTGCATTAGTTTAGGGACTCCTGCCCTTGGGAAGATTAGATTACAAATACTTTTCATCATTTCTCCTAAGAATACAGCGAAAGCCCTTGAACATGAGATAGAGAGCAAAGATGGAGCCGTCCTCCACTCACGTTTCTCCTACACGGAAAAGAAGCAGTGGGCAGCTGCGTTTTGAGGTGAATGCCCGCGGGAGAGCCGTGGAACTCAGCAAGGGAGAGACTGGCACTCTGGACCGGCAGCATGGAAAGAGGAGGAAAGAGCATCAGCACCTGCAGCCCCTGCTCAGTAGCCAGGGAGACCCTTCAGTGTACAGGAGGGCATGACAGGGAAGTCCCAACCGACTCCATCACGGAGGATGCCTGCCGTCTGTGTTCTGTGGTTGTCATAGGGGTGCTTCTTCCTTGTGAGAGCTTCCTGGAGTCTGCACAGTGGCTTTGCTCCCGAAAAGGGACCCATGTGTTCTCACCCAACTCCAGAGCCCAGGCTGCCTTCACTCTGGGTCATCCTGTGAAGGGAGAGACCATCCCCAGCCTCTGCTGAAGGAGAAAGCCTAGAGAGACAACTGCAACCCCACAGACTTTCTCCTAGGCTTTCGGCTTTTCGGCCACATCTGCTGACGTCTGGGAGCAGGTGCTCAGTCCATGAGCTACAATCTAGCGCCCCACTTCCTCCTTGGCTTGCTGCTTTTTGCCAGCATATGTTGGGAACTAAGAGCTGGTGCCTCCAGAGAGCCAACCTCGCTCACCCACGTTTTTCTGGCTGCTCACTTTTTCACAGTCTCTGTGAGAGGCTGAGAAATGGTGCTGTTAGGGGCATATGTATCTCAACTTATTCCATGCCCCTGCCCCCACAGAGATAAGGTGTGCATGAGGCTTTCTGGCAGTTTCATGCCTGCCCCACGTGGAGCTTGACTTCCTCATGGCCATCACGGCTATTCTCCTTTCTGGTCCCAGATGAGACACAGGTGCATTATAGCAAAGTGGGTGTCCTGGATTGACAGGAAGGGGTGGAGTTACAGTGCAGGACTGGAGGCGGAAATCAGAAGCATCTTCTGGCTCATTTATTCTTATCTAATCTTCCTGTCTAGTCTCCCCCATATCAGTGCTCAGAGGGAGAGTTGCAATCTCCTATAGTCATTCCACCTTGGCTAATAATGGCTTTTCAGCTGCTTCTACAGAGAACTGGAAACACGTCCTGACTACAAGTGCGGCGACTGTGCTTACCACTTCCCGTTGGTTAACTGCTTTTCCACTGAACTACTGAGGACTGAGGGTGAGCGGCAGGTAAGTGCTCTGCTCCCACCTTCTACCACCCCTGCAACCAGCTGCTAGTGAGCCTGTATTTCTGCTGAGATTAAGGATAGAAGCTGAGATTCCTTAAAGCCCTCTCCCTACCAGGAAAACTGTTTCTGTGCCCACCCTGCTCTTGCTGGAAGAACGCCCCTTCTAATGGGCTTGCCAGTCTAGGTGGATGCCTCTAACAGGATAGCACATCCCAGCTGTGCCAGAAGGAGCCATTCTTGTCCAGGTGCGACCACTTCCATGATGCAAGTGGCCTCACAATGGACATCCATATGTGCACCACAATCATTGGGGCCACTAGAATGTCTCCACTTCTGTGTGAGCACTGGAAATAGCATGATGCTCCAACTTCCCTAATTCAGGCATTGAAAAAGTCAAAGAACTGATAGACTGCAAAAAAGTGTCCAAGTGAAACCAAAGCCAACCTTGCCCACCAAACTGACATCTGAAATCATGGCTCAAAGAAAGCAGAGTACCACAAAAGCAAGCCTATAAAAGAGCAGAGAGGCAAGTGACCCACTATATATGCAGATCTCAACATAGGATTATAAGAAATATGGAAAAACAAGGTAACACGATGCCTCCAAAGGAACTCAAGGACTTTCTGGTGAGAGATTCCAAATAAAGAGAGGCTGATGAAATGCCCGCTAGAGGATTCAAAAGAATGATAATGATCTCAGAGATAAAATAGACCAGAGAAGAACAGCTAAAAGATCAAAAAGCCATGCATGATCTGAATGAGAAATTTTGCAAAGATGCTGAGATCCTGATAGAGAACCAAGCAGAAGTATTAGAAATGGACAACTCAGCAAGTTCCATCAAAAATGCATTGGAAAGCCTTCACGGCAGATTGGATCATGCAGATTCAAGAATATCCAAACTTGAAGATCCATTTGAAATATCTCAGTGAGGGCCGGCGCCGTGGCTCAATAGGCTAATCCTCCGCCTTGCGGCGCCAGCACACCGGGTTCTAGTCCCGGTTGGGGCACCGATCCTGTCCCGGTTGCCCCTCTTCCAGGCCAGCTCTCTGCTGTGGCCAGGGAGTGCAGTGGAGGATGGCCCAAGTGCTTGGGCCCTGCACTCCATGGGAGACCAGAAGCACCTGGCTCCTGCCTCAGATCAGCGCAGTGCGCCAACCGTGGCGGCCATTGGAGGGTGAACCAACAGCAAAAAGGAAGACCTTTCTCTCTATCTCTCTCTCTCATTGTCCACTCTGCCTGTCAAAAAAAAAAAAAGATATCTTAGTGAGATGTAGTGTATCATTATAAATGCTGCTTTATTGATGTATACCATGCACATAACAATATACTCTTCCTTCCCCACGTTATAATCACTGTCATGAATCCTTCATTTTGTGATATTATTAACACCGTTCTTAAGAAAAATATAGTATATACGTGTATGCATGTAATATTAAAAAAGGGAATGGAATGAAGACAGCCTTCAGCACTTTGGGGGCACCATTAAATGAAGAAATACTCAAAATATAGCAGTCTCTGGGAGAGAAGGGAGTAGTAGTGGCCTAGAAAAGCTATTCCATAAAATGATAGATGAAACTTCTGTAATTACAAGCATTAAAATACAGAAAGGCCAAAGGATTTTACATAGATATGACCAGCAAGAAACCTTCACTATGTCACATTATAATAAAATTCTCAAAAACAACATAAAGACAATTTTAAAATCTAGAAGAGAAAAGTAGCAACTCACCAATAAGGGAAACTGTTACAATAACAACAGATTGAGGGCCGACGCTGTGGCGTAGAGGGCTAAAGCTTCTGCCGGTATCGGCGGAATTCCATATGGGCGCCAGTTTGAGTCCCAGCTGCTCCTTTTCCGATCCAGCTCTCTGCTATGGCCTGGGAAACAGTAGAAGATGGTCTAAGTGCATGGGCCCCTGCACTTCTGTGGGAGACCCGGATAAAGCTCCTGGCTTCAGATGGGTGTGGTTCTAGGCATTGCAGCCAGTTGGGGAGTGAACCAGTGGATGGAAGACCCCTCTCTCTCTCTCTCATCTCTCCCTCTCACTGTCTGTAACTCTACCTCTCAAGTAAATAAATATCTTTTTTTAAAAGAAAGAATAACACCAGACTTTTCAAGAGAAATCTTACAAACCAGAAAGGAATAAAATGATATATTCCAAGCTCTGAAAGAAGATAAACTCTCATTAAGAATATGTTACCCAGCAAAGCTATGTTTCATAAACAAAGGAGAAATACAGACATTCTAAAAATAAGAAAAAAATTGAAGGAATTTGTCACTACCAGGCAAGCTTTTCAAAGATGCTTAAGGGAATCCTACAGATAGAAATTTTGAAAGATAACTACTATCATTAAAATGTGAAATTATGAAAATATCCCAAAAAGGAACAGAAGATATCTAAAATAAAAAGAATACACTTTTTAAAAATGATGACAGATTTAGGTCACTGTTAATAAATAATAATATAATGAAAATGATCTAAATTCCCCATTTAAGCATCTAGCTTAATTGAATAGCTAAACACAGAATATGAAGCCCACAAATAAATTTGCTTCATCAAGGAAGACATGGGCTGAACTTAAAACGATGGATAAAGATATTCTACATTAACAGAAATCAGAATCAAGGATTAGCTACATTATATCAGACTAAATATGTTTTGACAAAAATTATAAGAAGTTTCAGAGAATCAATATAACAAGAAATATGACAGCGGTAAATATATATGCACACAAAGCCAGTACACCCAATTTTGTTAAAACAAACAGTATTTGATCTCAAAGACGAGATAGATCTTAACACAATAATTCAACACCTTATTTTCATGAATGGACAGATTATCCAGACCAAGAAATTAATAAAGATAGTTTGGTCTAATGGATAGAATGCCAATCAAGATGCCTGTGTCGTAGCAGATCACTTGGATTCAATTTCTGGCTCTAATGACTGATTCCAGTTTCCTATTAGTACAGAATCTTATGATGATGGCTCATGCAGGTGTGTTCCTGACATCCACATGGGAGGTCTGAAATGAGTTCCCTGCTCCTGTCTTTGGTTCCACCCAGTTCTGTCCACTGCACACACATTTGGACAGTGGACCAATGGATAGAAACTCTCTCCCTCCCCTGCCCCTATGTGTCTCTTGAATACAATGAAACCAACAAAGAGACATCAGATTTAAACTACATTGCAGCCCAAACAGATTGGACAGAAATTCACCAAACATTCCATCCAACAACTGAAGAATATACATTCTTTTCATATGTACATGGAATATTCTCTATAAATCATGTATTTGGCCATACAGCAATTCTTTTAAATTTTTTTTTTAAAAAATATTTATTTATTTAGATGACAGAGTTTCAGAGACAGAGGAAGAGAGAGAGAGAGAGAGATTTTCCATCTACTGGTTTACTCCCCAAATGGCTGCAATGGTTGGAACTGGGCCAGGTCAAAGCCAAGAGCCAGGAACTTCATCTAGGTCTCCTATGTGAGTGGCAGGGGCCCAATCACTTGGGCCAACACCTGTTACTCTCAGGTGCATCGGCAGGGAGCTGGATTGGAAGGGGAGCAGCTGGGACTTGAACTGGTGTCCACATAAGATACCTGTGACTTAACTTGCTGGACCACCTTAGTAAATCTTAGCAAATTAAAAAATATCAAAATGATGTGTTTCTTTTGTGACCACAATGGGATAAAGCTAGAAATCAACAAGAAAAGAAATGCTAAAAGTTACGGAAATACATGGAGATTGAACAATGTGCTCCTGAACAAACAATGGATATTTGAAAAAATTAAAAAAATTATTTGAAATAAATGGAACTGGAACTACAATATACTCAAATGTATGGGATATAGCAAAAGAACTAAGAGGGAAGTTTATAGCTAAGTGTACATATAAAAATAGAATAAAATATACTACTTAACAATGCATCTGAAGGACCTTGGAAAGCAAGAACAAAGCAAACCCAAATTTAGTAGAAGGAAATAAATACCAAGTGCCAGAATAGAAATACATGAATAGAAACTAAGCAAATAATATAAAGAATCAAGGACTTGAACAATTGGTTCTTTGAAAAGAAATAAAATCAATAAACCTTTAGCTAAACAAGAAAAATATAGAGAAGACTTAAATAAGTAAAACCAGAGATGAAAACAGAGCACAGAAATATAAGTAATCATTAGGGACCACTATGAACAATGACTCACCAAAAAATTGGAAAACCTAAAAGAAATGGGTAAATTTTGGGGCACATATAACCTACCAAAATTGAACTGAAGGGGCATAGAGAATCTGAAGAGATTAGTAATTCATACCGAGACTGAATCAGTAGTGAAGTCTCTCAATAGAATGGGTGCTTGACACAGTGATTAAGATGTTGCTTGGGATGCCCAAGCATATTGGGTTGGCTGGATTTGAGCCCTGACGTGGCTTTCAGTGTAACTTCCTATTAATGCCCTGGAGGCATCAGGTAGTGGCTTAGGTAGTTGAGAACCTGTGAGTCACATGAGAGATCTGGATGGAGTTTGGGCTCCTGGCTTCAGCCCTATCCAGCACTGGCTGTTGGATATACATGGGGAGTGAACCAGTGTCTCTGTCTCTGCCTTTTAAACAAATAAAAATAAATAACCAATGCAATTCTCAAATCTCCCAACAAAGAGGATTCTAGGTCCAGTAGGAAGAACTAACACCAATTTTTCCAAATATTAAAAAAATTGAAAATGGCAACTCCTCTAAATGTATTTTTTGAGGCTACCTTACCTAAATTCCCAGATAAAAGAACAACAAAAGTAACAAAACTATAGATCAATATCACTATGATCATAATTGCTAAAATTCTCAGCAAAATGCTGGCAAATCAAATCTGACAGCATATGACAAATCATACATCATAATCAAGTGGTATTTATCCCAGGTGTGCAGTGATGGTTCAAGATATGAACATCAATAAATATAAACATCACATCAGGATAAAAATCATGTGATCATCTTAATAGATGCAGAAAAAGTATTTGATAAAATCCAACATTCATTTATGACTAAAACCTTGAACAAATTAGGTATAGAAAGAAATAGCTCAATATAATAAAGACTGCACATGACAGACCAACAGACAGCATCATATTGAATGGGGAAAAGTTGAAGATATTTATTCTTATATCTGGAACCAGCCAAGTATGTCCACTGTCACTGCTCTTATTCAATGTAATGTAGGAAGTTTTAGCTGGAGCAATTCAGCAATAAAAAGAAAGAAAAGGTATGTAAGTAGGGAAGGAAGAAGTCAAGCTATTTCTGTTTGCAGATGATATGATTATATCTATAGAAAAACCAACATATTCCACCAAGAGGCTATTAGAACTGATAAACAAATTCAACAAAGTAGCAGGATACAAAATAAACACACAAAAATCACAATATTTTTACACATCATTAATGAACTTGCTGAGGAATAATTAAAACAGGAATTCCAGTCACAATATCTATAAGAAAAATAAAGTAACTTGAAATAAATTTAAGCAAAGATGTGGAAGACTTTTACAATAAAAATTACAAAATGCTAATTAAAGGACCTAACAGAAAAAAATTAGAAAGACTTCTCATGATTCTGGATTGAGAAACTTAATATTAAATATACATACTATCTAATGTAATTTACAGATGTAATGAAATCCCAATCCAAATACTAATGCCAGTATTCACAGAAAAAAAAAATCATAAAATTCATTTGAAAACACAAGTGACCCAAATAGTTAAGGCAATCCTAAACAAAAGAACAAAACTGGAGGCTTCATAATACCAGATTTCAAGATATACTACAGAATTATTGTAACTAAAATGATAAACAACTGACATGAAAACAAACATACAGACTAGTGGAACACAATAGATACCCTCAAAATGAAACCACGTGTCTATAGATAATTGATTTTTGACAAAGGTGCTAAATTGTACAGTAGACTAAGGAAATCCTTTTCAAGAAATGGCACTAGGAAAATTAAATATCCATATGCATAAGATTGAAACCCCCCATCATGTATTTAAAAATCAACTCCAAATGAATCAAAGATGAAGGAAGTGATACACCCAGAAACAGATAGTCATCATCATAAAAGAATATGAAGGCAGAAAATCTCCTATAAAAGTACAAAGGAAATCCAAACAGACACTAGGAATATGTATAGAAAAATGGCAGGACCAACTCATCACTTATCAATAAAAACCTTGAATGTAAATCCCTAAATTCTTCAATTAAAAGATACATATTGGCTGAATGGATTAAAAACCAAGACTCATCTATTTGTTGTATAGAAGAGACACACCTCACCAACAAAGATACACATAGACTAAATGTGGAAGAATAGAAAAGATATCCCATGCTAACAGAAAGCAAAAATGAACAGGAGTAGACCTCCTAATATCAGACAAAATAAGACTCTAACCAATAAATAAATAAATAAACTCTTAAAAGAGGGAAAGGCAATGTAGTAGGTAATGCCACTGCTGCCTGTGACACCAGCATCTCATATGGGTGCTGGTTTAAGTCCTGAACGCTCCACTTCTGATCCAGCTCCCTGCTAATGTGCCTGGGAAAGCAGAGGGAGATGGCCAAGTCCTTGGGCTACTGCACCCACATGGGAAACCTGAAAGAAGTTCCTGGCTCCTGGCTCTTTGCTCCTGACTTTAGTCTGGCTCAGCCCTGGCCATTGTAGCCATTTGGGGAGTGAACCAGCAGATGGAAGATCTCGCTCTCCCTTTCATACTAACTCTCCCTTTCTGTAACTCTGCCTTTCAAATAAATAAAAAATTAAATTTATAAAGAAATTATCAAAAGACACAAAAAGGCATTATATAATGATTAAAGTGTCAATTCAACAGGAAGCAATGACTATGGCAAACGTATATGCACCTAATGCCAGGGTGCCTGACTATGTCAAACAAATGTTAATGGATTTAAAGGGAGACAGGCTCCAAGACAATAATAATGGGGGCTTCAACACCCCAGATTCATTAATGGGCATATCAAGTAAACAAAAAAAAATCAACAAAGAAACAACAGAGCTTAACTACATTGTGGAGCAAATGGCTCTAATTGGCATTTACAGAACATTTCATCCCACAGCTGCAGAATACACATTCTTTTCATCAGTACATGGAACTTTCTCTAAGATAGGCTATATACTAGGCTATAAAGCAAGTCTCAACAAATTAAAAAAAATTTCAAATCATACATGTTCCTTTTCTGACCAAAACAAAATGAAGCTGGAAATTAGCAACTTAAGAAAGTCTGGAAAATATGCAAACACATGGAAACTATCTAATATAATTTACAGGTGTAATGAAATCCCAATCCAAATACCAATGCCAGTATTCACAGAACTAGAAAAAAAATCATAATATTCATTTGAAAACATAAGAGACCTCAAATGGTTAAAACAATCCTAAACAAAAAGAACAAAATTAGAGGCATCACAATACCAGATTTCAATATATACTATAGAACTATTGTAAGTAAAATGATATGTAACTGACATGAATGAACTTGAATGAACAGTACTCTTGAATGAACAGTGAGTCATAGAAAAAATCAAAAGTGAAATTAAAAAATTGCTAGAAGGCCAGTGCCGCGGCTCACTAGGCTAATCTTCTGCCTGCGGCACCTGCACACCGGGTTCTAGTCCCGGTTGGGGCACCGGATTCTGTCCCAGTTGCCCCTCTTCCAGTCCAGCTATCTGCTGTGGCCAGGGAGTGCAGTGGAGGATGGCCCAAGTGCTTGGGCCCTGCACCCCATGGGAGGCCAGGATAAGCACCTGGCTCCTGCCGTCGGATCAGCACGGTGCGCCGGCCGCAGCGCGCCAGCCGCGGCAGCTATTGGAGGGTGAACCAACGGCAAAGGAAGACCTTTCTCTCTGTCTCTCTCTCTCTCACTGTCCACTCTGCCTGTCAAAAAAAAATTGCTAGAAATGAATGAAGAAAACAATACAATATATAAAAACTTATGGGATATAGCAAAAACGTCAAATAAATTATCTAACAATGCATGTCAAGGACCTAGAAATCCAAAGCAAACCAAACCTCTAATTAGTAGGAGGAAAGAAAGAATTAAAATTTGAGAATAAATAAAATTTAAACAAAAATACAAAAGATCAGTGAAGAGCTGTTTTTTAAAAAAATAAACAAAATTGATATACCATGAGCCCAACTAACCAAAACTAACAAACAAAACAGGGAGAAGAACCAAATAAATAAAATCAGAGATGAAAAAGAAGATGTAACAATGGATACCACAGCCATAGGAAGAATCATCAGGAAGTACCACAAATAGCTATATGCCAACAAACTGCAAAATCTAGAAGAAATGGATAGATTTCTGGACATTTACAGTCAACCAAAATTGAGGCACAATGACACTGAAAACCTAAACATACCAATAATCAAATGGATAATGAATATTAAAGACCTTTGTAAAAAGCCCGGGTCTGGATAGCTTCAGTGCTGAATTCTACCAGACTTTTAGAACTAATTCTGATCCTTCTCAAACTATTCAAAACAATTGAAAGGGAGAGAATCCTCCTAAACTCCTTCTATAAGACCAGCATCACCTTAATTTCAAAACTAGAAAAAGGTATAACAGAGAATTACAGAACAATACTCTTGATGAACACAGATGCCAAAATCCTCAATAAAATACCATGAACTTAGCAACACATCAGAAAGATCATTGACAGGGACCAACTGGGATTTATCCCTGGTATGCAGGCATGGTTCAACATCTGAAAATCAGTAAATGTGATTAACCACCTTAACAAGCAGAAGACCAAAAGCCATATGATTGTCTCAATAGATGCAGAGAAAGCATTTGATAAAATACAACACCCTTTCATGATGAAAACTCTAAGCAAACTGGGTATGGAAGGAACATTCCTCAACACAATCAAGGCAATTTATGACAAGTACAGAGCCAGCATCATATTGAATGGGGAAAAGTTGGCAGCATATTGAATAAGATCCTGAACCAGACAAGGATTCCCACTGTCACCACTGATATTTAATATAGTTCTGAAAGAGTTAGCCAGAGCCATTCGTCAAGAAAAATAAATCAAAGGGATGCGAATTGGAAAGCAGGGAGTTAAATTATCCCTGTTTGCAGATGACATGATCCTAGATATAGGAGAAAGAGTCCACTCATCGTGTTTTGGAACTCATGAGAGTTTGGTAAAGCTGAAGGGTATAAAATCAATACACAAAAACAAATAGCATTTGTATACAAAGACAATGCCAAGGCTAATGAATGCCAGTCCCATTCAGAATAGTTACAAAAAATTTGAATATTTTGGGATAAGTTTAACCAAGGAGCTGAAAGATCTCTACAATGAAAATTATAAAGCATTAAAGAAAGAAATAGAAGAAGACACAAAAAGTGAAAAAAGTCTTCCTTACCATGGATTGGAAAGATTAATATCATCAAATGTTCATACTACCAACAGCAATTCACAGGGTCACTTCTGATCCAGCTCCCAGCTCAGTTGAATTCTTGCTATTGTGAATGGTGCTGTGACAAACGTGGTGGAGCAGGCTTCCCTTTTGATTATATGAGTTCGTGCCTTTTGGATAGATATCCAGTAATGCTTGACCACTTGGCAATTCTGTTTCTAGTTTGTAAAGAAATTTTCATACTGTTTTCCACAGAGGCTTACTATTTTACATTCCACCAGCAGTGTAGAGTTCCCCTTTTCCCATATCCGTGCTAGCATTTGTAACTTTTGATACTAGTCTTTCTAACAGGGGTGATGTGATATTTCCAGTCTAGCTTGATTTGCTTTTCCCCGGTGACTAGTGATATTGATTATCTTTTTATATATTTGCTGGACATTTATATTTACTCTTTTGAGACTTCTATTCAGGTCTTTGTCCATTTGTTCACTGGATTGATTGCTTTTTGGTATTGAGTTTTTTGAGTTCCTGATATATTATTGATATTAACCTTTTGTCAGATAAGTAGCTCGCAGATATTTGCTTCCACTCTGTCAAATGTCTCTTCATTCTATTATTTCCTTTGCTTTGCAGAAGCTTGGAGTTTGATGTAATCCCATTTGTCTGGTTTTGTTTTTGCTGTCTGTGCTTTTGAAGTCTTATCTAAGAAACCAGGGTTTACACCAGTGTTTTGAAGTGTTTCTCCTATGTTTTCTTTCAGAAATTTCATAGCTTCAGGTGTTACAGTTATGTCCTAAACCAACCTTGAGATGTTTTTTGTATATGATGAGAGGTGGGGATCTAATTTCAGTGTTTTAAATATATATGTGAAGTTTGGCCAGTATCTCTTATTGAAAAGATTATCCTTCCACCAGTGTATGTTCTTAGCAACAATACTATGTTTATAGAAACTTTATTCTAAAAGCCTCTATCTGAATTATCTACAAATCCTTTAATGAAATTAAAATTGGTAAGCAAATTGGTATACCCACATCACAGGATCTTCCTAAAGAATATAATGGTAAAAATCCTATTAATAGGCAAGCAAGGTGCACGAATCCCTGTATAATTATTATTGATTTCCATGGCTAAATAGTTGGAGTAGGGGTAAGGGAGTAGAAATGGGTTTGGCTATAAAAAAGCGTCAGGACTCACGCTTGTGTTGATGGAAATGTTATATATCTTGACTCTATCAGTGTCAATATTCTGGAATAACAGTGTGTGGTGATTTGGGGAGATGTCATTCTTGGGGGAAAATGAATAGGTGGCACGTAATTGCTATGCATTATTTCTTAGAAATGTGGGACAATCTACAATTATCTCGACATAAGTTGAATTCCAATAATATTTCCATAAGTCATTAATCTTTATTGCTGAATAAATTCGTTCTTCAATTTCGAGTATGAGGCAAGAGCATAACTGACCTCATCTTGGTCTGGACCCTGATCCTGAAGATTCAATGACATATCCAAAAGAATCAATGACATTTCCAGGATTTACAATGATATAAACAAGGAAGTCAGTTTACTTAATTGTTCTAAGCCCAGTTTCCTAATCTGTAGTATGGGATATTAGCTATAGGACACAATTAAATAAAGAACTGTATATACATACATACAGTATGCAATAGTTCCTGCATATCTGTTGCCAAGGGCTAATTAAGAAAGTAATAGACTGTACAGTTGCAACAGAAATTTATGTTCTCAAAATTCTGAGGTCAGAAGTCAGCATCGAGGTGTCGGGAGGTTTGATTATTTCTGATATCCTTGTGCATGGTTTAGAGATGGTCACCCTTCTGCTGTCTTCATGTGGTCCTTCCCCTTTGTGGATCTGTGTCTTAATCCTCTCTTCTCATAGGGAAACTATTTGTATCATGTACCCCTATCCTCCCATTTTATCTTAATTATTTCTTTAAAGATCTAATATCCAAATATTATCATAATCTGAGGTAGTGGGAATTAACAATTAAACATATTTGAGGGTTGCAAATCAGTCAAGCAGTTCCCTAATATAATATTTGTTAGATTAATTCTCCCCACTCTTGAAATTTTCCCAAAATAATCAAAATCCAAGAAATGACTTTTGGAATCTAAGAATTAATCAATGCGCAAATACTTCTCACTTAATAAGGATGACACAAATATTACTATTAAGTGATTATTATATGTTAGATCATGTGTACAATTACATTTCTGAACACAAAACAACTCTTTATAAGGAACTTTTTCACTTAAGGCAGCGCATTTCCAGAAAAGACCAGAATTTGCTACAGTATTTCAGTAGTAACTGACTCTACCAATTTGAAGCAGACAGAAGACATGAACTTTGCGTGACACCGATATTCTATACCTGTACTGAACTTAAATGGAGACATTGTTCTCACTTATAAAAAAACTGAATTTTTTTCTACTAATTGTGTTGGACACAGCCCATTCTGTTCTATTCATGATGCCAATTATCCATGCTTAACAAGAATAACCATCTCAACTCCTCCTTTCTAGCACTTAACATCCATTTATTTCTTTTTCCCTACCTACTGAATAATTTAGTGAATTTCCTCACTAATGTGTTCCCTTGTTGTCAAGTTAATAGCCGCAGAGATTTTTGTTAAAGGGCTCGTAGTTTAGTTTTATTCTTAGGTAGCTGAAAGATGAGAGCTAGAACTCTGATTTTAGAGAAAAGAAGCACTTGGCTAATCCTCCGCCTGCGGTGCTGGCATCCCATATGGATGCCGATTCTAGTCCCAATTGGTCCTCTTCCAGTCCATCTCTCTGCTGTGGCTCAGGAGGGCAGTGGAGGATGACCCAGGTGCTTGGGCCCCTGCACCCCACATGGGAGACTGGGAAGAAGTACCTGGCTCCTGGCTTCAGATCGGTGTAGCGCCGGTCGTGGTGGCCATTTGGGGAGTGAACCAATGGAAGGAAGACCTTTTTCTCTGTTTCTCTCACTGTCTATATCTCTACATGTCAAATAAAAAAAAAAAAAAAGAGAAAAGAAACATAGTTTTGATGATGTTTGCTGTTGGATTTAAACCAAGGTCTATGAACTACTACATCCAGAGGTCTTGCTTTCATTCTATGCTGCCTATGTGTGCTCATTACTTCCTGAGCCACAGGTAACACAACACCTTTATGGCATAAAGCCTCCATCCCTCAGAAAACCATTTACTTCTGAGGTTGAGATGAAAACTATGAGAGACATTCCAAGAAAACTCACTGCTGAAGATTGGAAGAGACAAAAAGTATGGGGGCCCTTCAGGTGGGAGTAACAGGATGAACAAAGACATTGCAACCAGGTATGTGGGAGATTCATCAACAACCAGGTGCACCAACGTTCCTGCCTCAGAGGCAGGCAGACGGCAGCAGGCATGGCTGCAGTGAGTGTAAGGGAGTTTAGTTTCCATCGTAATACAACAAGGGCATCTTTATATGTGCAACAGGGGCTGCACAGTAGAGCTCTTCAGAAATGCAGGAATGGGAGAGGAGGCTTCAAAAATGACAAGAGCTTCCCTGCTATAAACACTGATGGAAGTGTTGGAGATCTTTGAACCGCGAGTGAAATAGAATTGGGGTAATTCTTACCAAAGAGTTGGAACAGAAAAAAGATTACATATTTTAATCAAACTCAAAATCTGCTATTGTTCAGATTATTTAAAGAATTAGAAGTTGGAGTTAGAATGCAGAGCTGAACTGAAAGAAAGAAATCATCTGGACACTGGGAGTGCAGAAACTTGAGCAGACTTCCCCCTCAGAGGCCAGGACAGTGCCTGGAACACAGCGGATGGGAAATACATATTTACTGAATGAATGAGGAAGGCAATGATCTAATTAAAACAATGCTGGAAACTCTTAGGTAGGAATTGTAATTTTAGAATTTGGTAAATCCAGGTAAGTTGAAAATGTCTCACGTTGGGTTTTCTTTAACATGAGTATCAGTAACGTGAAAGTATTTCAAAGAGTTCATGCAAAAAATATAATTAAAAGACAAGTATATTTTGGTGTAAAAATCTTGAAATCCATTCATTGCTTTTGCTTAATACTCATTTTACATGACCTATTGTCTTCTAAAATTCGGGTTTCAACTTTTCCACAGCAAAATAGTCTTTTAGTTCTATTTTCCATGGATGTTTTGAAATATGCTTATCTTCCAGTGGAAGATAATCATGGAGAAATTCATTATTTTAAGTCTGAGCTTCTTACCCTAATTCTGGTGTTTACTTTATCACCTAGAGTTACAAACGGTCTTAGTAACTATAATTAATAGTTTCAGCAAAACTTATGTGCTTGAGTCATCAGATGAAATTGTTGTCTTTTGATTGGAACTACTTGACTAGAAATAAGAAAGCCATTTAATCTTCAAGATCTTATCCTGCATCTGATTAGCGTGATGCAGATAACTATTGGCCTAAATCATTGATTGTCATAGTAACCCCATCTTAATTCACTGATGCTTGCCTTTGCATGTAGGGATCAGCCAAGTACTCCTAACATCCCCAAGTTGGTAGCCACCCTCAGATATCCAGATATAATTTGGTCTGAAAGTATGAGCTGGACATCAGTACTTTTTTGAAGTTGTCTGACGATCCTGACACATGGCCATAGCTGTAGACTATTTTTTGGTAACTTCATCTTCTGATATCCTATCTCCCTACTGCGCATACCATAATTAGTCACACTTTTCCGCTTTCTCTAAGGGTATCAAGCTCTTTCATATTTCAGTTCCATTGCTCGTGCTATTTCCTGCCACTCCAAAGTCTTCAAGTAAATTCAGACTTGTTATTTTCATGATTCAGATCAATTCCATTTTGTCTATGACATCTATTGTCTTATTTTCTTTTTTGAAGTCTCTGCATCCTGCAGTTTACTTGTTTATCATTGTATCCTGTGAGCTGGCTAAGGGCAAGAAACTATTCATTTCTCTTAACATCTTTATGGCTTGGTATATGGTAAGTAATTCATAAATATATGTTTGAGCCCAAATTATCTGAGAGAAAGTACAAAGTAATTTTGAAGTGATGAGTTGACGTCCCATTTAAAAATTTACATGAAGCATCCTTGGAAGATGTTACCTATGCAGACACAGAAGTGAAAGCTATGAGTCCTATTTTCTGGTCTGGACAGTCCTTTTATTTCTGTGAGCTTCAGTTTCATCGTCTTTGAAAGAAGCGATTTATGTGAGATGATTCTTAGATTCTCATTGATTCTGAAAGTAACGCATGGCCACAGGATGCAGAATTTTCAAATAGTTTAATGGAGTGTGAAGAAGACATATTTGCAAACTATTTAAATACTGAAGACCTTAGCCTACTTAGTACATATCTTCATGGACTGAAACTTTCTCTGAAGCACGGAAAATAGAAAATTTGCTGATCTGCCAATCCCTCAAAAAACATCAATCACCGAGTGGATGTCCACCAAATGCAAGGAAAGTCACAGCTGGGATGGTGTTCTAGGTGTCAACCTTGCCTATGATCATTCATCATTAAGCTGCAACAGCATTAACATATGCTGCATTCATGCTAATAGCGTTCGTTTGACAAGCAACATTGATTTACCCTTCATTACTCTAAACTGACGAGTAGTAGGTGAAGTGAAACTAATTCCAGAGGACCACATTATTTATTCTAAGTGAATACACAATCCTCGCCCTAGAATAGAGCATTCTCAGTTTGGAGATAATACTGGGCAGCACTTACAGAGCACCTTTCATGTGTCATGCATTGTACCTTAAATGGTCCCATATGCACCTGTAAATACCCAGTACCATGGCATGTTAAGTTCATTTTTATTTATTTTCAAGTTTTATTATGAAAAAGTTTTAAAATTTAGAAAATTAGGCACTCTAGTCTAATGATCATGCATTTATATATATCGTTTAGATTTGATAATTTAATTTTTATTTCTCCATATCTACTTTCTTTAGTTCTAGGTTTCTAAAGTAAATTATAGGTGCCATGACATTTTGTCCTTCTCAGTATGTATTTCTAACAATATTAGTAGTCTCAAATATAACAACTGAAACTATTACAGTATAAAAATACAACAATATTTCTTTACTATCCTTAATTTCCTTAATATCATCTAATTATAAGTTCATAGTAAAGCATTTTCACTTTGTATACTAAATATATGGTATCTCTAAAAATATGTGTTCAGATAAATATCCAATAAATAACAGAAATTCCATTTGAGAGCATTTATGTTATTGCTCTTTTCTTCAAACACAGTCTTCTATTCATCTTTTTATGATATCAGCTGTTTTTATTGCCACATTATAAATATGCATACACTTTGTACATATTTGTGGGGCACAGTATCATAGATTGTTATATGTAGTAATCAATTCAGGGTAATTAGCATTTCTAGCTCCTCAAATAGTAACCAATTTTATGAATTGGCAAACTTCTCACTTCTCACAGTCACAGGTTGCTGTAGACTGTGGTTATCTTCCTAGGTTATAGAACAATAGAACTAATTCCTCTTGCCTGAGTTCTGGAGCCCTTTATCTATCCTGTTTCCATCCCCTGACCCTTTTCCAATCTCAGGTGACCACTATTCCAATCTCTTCTGTAGGCTAAGCATCTTAGTTTCCACAAATGAGTGAAAACACATTAACTTTTCCACAGAGACAAGACTTTACGTTCAGCCCTAACATGTAAAGTTTGGGCTTTTGTTCTTATCACAAGGGAGAAAAAGGAGGAAAATTCCTTATAATTAATTATTTTTGAACCTATCAAAGAGTTCAGGTTTCACAAAAATTTTCGCCTGAAATTTATAAATATCCACAAATCCAGAGAGGCACAACCGAGATCTACTCACTTGAAGCAGTAGTTGCTGTAGCAATAAAGTGGTAGAAATACTTAAAAGGTTATTTTGACAAGATGGTGGAAACCAAGAATGGACTAGCAAAGAATAAGAAAAATCCAGAGCCATAGTCTTAGAGGACCCCCAAGATTTAGTAGTTTCTACCTGCAGGATTGCCACCAGTGAAGAACCAAGAAATTCTCATGCTTTTGGCTTGGTGAAGCCAGAAAGTAGCTATTTCCTAATATATCCAGATCATTCTCCCCAGAATCTTTAAAGAGCTCAAGAAACTCAACAAAACAAAATAAACAATCCAGTTAAGAAATGGGCAAAGGACTTGAACAGGCATTTTCGAAAGAGGAAATTCAAATGGCCAAAAGACACATGAGAAAATGCTCAGGATCACCAACCATCAGGGAAATGCAAATCAAAACCACAATGAGGTTTCACCTAACCCCAGTTAGAATAGCTCAAATTCAGAAATCAACAAACAATAAATGCTGGCTAGGATATGGGGAAAAAGGTACCCTAATCAACTGTTGGTGGGAATGTAAACTAGTACAGCCATTGTTGAACACAGTATGGAGATATCTCATAAAGCAGAAAATAGATACGTTATATGACCCAGCCATCCCATTCCTGGAAATTTACCCAAAGGGAATGAAATCAGCATATGAAAGAGTTATCTGTACTCTCATATGTAGTGCATCTCAATTCATAATACCTAAGATATGGCGCAGCAGGTTAAAGTCCTCACCTGAAGTGCCGGCATCCCATGTGGGTGCTGGTTCGCGTCCTGGCTGCCCCATTTCTGATTCTGCTCTCTGCTGTGGTCTGGGGAAGCAGTGGAGGATGGTCTAAGTCCTTTGGCCCCTGCACCCACATGGGAGACCTAGAGGAAGCTCATGGCTCCTAGCTTCAGACTGGTGCAGCTCTGGCCGTTGAGGCCATCTAGGGAGTGAACCAGTGGATGGAAGACCTCTTTCTGCCTCTCTGTAATTCTGCCTTTCAAATAAAATAAATAATTATTTAAAAAAATACACACAGATATAAGCATGTGAGGTAGAGAGATAGCTAGGTAGAAAGAAAGAGAGAGAGAATGGAAAAATTCTTGAAAGAAAACAGAATAAAATGACTTATCTACTGATTAGCAAGAGTAAGAACTACAGTGAACTTTTTGTTTTTTATTTGTATTTTTGACAGACAGAGTGGACAGTGAGAGAGAGAGACAGAGAGAAAGGTCTTCCTTTTGCCATTGGTTCACCCTCCAGTGGCCGCTGTGGCCGGCGCACCATGCTGATCCAAAGCCAGGAGCCAGGTGCTTCTCCTGGTCTCCCATGGGGTGAAGGGCCCAAGCACTTGGGCCATCCTCCACTGCCTTCCCGGGCCATAGCAGAGAGCTGGCCTGGAAGAGGGGCAACCGGGACAGAATCCGGTGCCCCGACCAGGTCTAGAACCTGGTGTGCTGGCGCTGCAAGGCGGAGGATTAGCCTGTTGAGTGATGGCGCCGGCCTACAGTGAACTTCTTGTTAGAAACTGTATTAGATAGGGCCAGCTCCGTGGCTCACTTGGCTAATCCTCTGCCTGAGGAGCTGGCATCCCATATGGGCACCGGGTTCTAGTCCCAGCGGCTCCTCTTCCAGTCCAGCTCTCTGCTGTGGCCTGGGAGAGCAGTGGAGGATGGTCCAAGTGCTTGGGCGCCTGCACCCGCATGGGGGACCAGGAGGAAGCACCTGGATCCTGGCTTCAGATCGGCGTATTTCCGGCTGTGGCGGCCATTTGGGGGTGAACCAATGGAAGGAAGACCTGTCTCTGTTTCTCTCTCTCACTGTCTGTAACTCTACCTCTCAAACAAGTAATAAAATCTTTATTTAAAAAACTGTATTAGTAAGAAGAGAGTGGAATAAAATACTTACAGTGTTGAAAAAACTCTGCCAATGTAGAATTGCATATTTTGCAAAATTTTCCATGAAATATGAATAAATAAATATTTTATCATACACGTAAAACTGAAGGAATCCATCATTAGCAGATCTACCTGCAAGAGGTGTTAAAAGAAGTTCTTCAGGGTGAAGAAGAATGTTATAGGTTAGATACTTGAATCCGTATAAGAAAAGATCATCAAAGAATAATTAAATGGGCATAGAATAAATCTCTTATCTTTCTTACACATAATTAATCTAAGGATAACTATTTGTTTAATAATAATAGTAACAAAGTATTGGGTGATTATGGCATATGCATAAGTGATATGGATGATGGCAATGTAACAAGGGATGTGAGGGATAAGCTGGGATTACTCTGCTATAGGGTGCTTGCATTTCCTGTGCAGAAGTACAGTGTAGTTGTAGGTGGACACAGATTAACTTTAAATATGTAGTGCAAATTGAAGGGCAACCACTTAAACTTTTTGCTGATACGTAAAGAAAGGTAATAAAATGAAATTATATGACAGCTGTTTTATCAGAGAAAGGAGAATCAGAGGGGGGAGGGGAGCAACAAATGAAACAAACACAAGTGAGTTATAAATGTGAAGATATTACCACAATGTGTCAATAATTAATATCTATGTGAAGGGTCAAAATGCACTGAATAAAAGAGACTTTCAATGTAGATAAAATATAAAACATAACTATATGTTGTCTACAAGAAACCTATGTTAAATATAAAAATGAGATATCTTAAAAGTAAAAAGATGCAGAGAGGTATATCATGTTGATATTTAATCAAAAGAAAACTAGAGAAGATATATCAATTTCATATGAAAGCAAGTTCAGAACAAAGAGAATTATCAAGACAAAAAGTTACATTATGTAATGGTAAAGGGGCTAATTCTCCAAGGAGACATAACAGTCCTAACATATATGCACCTAACAACCAGACATCACAATATGTGTGGCAAAAAATGGTCAAATTGTAATAAGAAGAAATAGATCTACTGTCATACTAGGAGACTTCAGTCTGCTCTCTCTGTGACAGACTAAGCAGGCAGAAAGTCAGTAATAAACATGGTTGGCGTGACTGGTACTGTCAATCAACTTGACTGGATTGACAGTTATCAAATATTACCCCCAAAAAGAGAAATTTTATGTATATACATATATATATTTCAGATGAAATGGAGCAATTCATTGAAAGACACAACCTACCAAACTCATACAAGAAGTAAATAATCTGAGTACATCTGTATCTATTAAGTATAAATATCAATGCAAAATATACAGATTTCTGGCCAAGAAAGTACTTGGCTCAGATAGGCTTACTTAGTAGTTCTACACTGTACTTAAGTAATTAATGGCACCGACTGTCTACAATGTCTTTCAGAAAATAGAAGCAGAGGGAACATCTCCTAACTAAACCTGTGAGACAAATATTATCCTAGTACCAAACCAAGGGCATTACAATAAAGGAAAACTATAGATGAATATCTCTTATGAATATGAATACAAAATTCCTCAGCAAATTGGGGGATGAGAAAAGGTCTATATGGACATTTGTTGTTCAATGGGTCAAAGTTACAGTTGTATAAGACGAGCAAGATCAAGAAATTTGCTTTATCACATAGTTCCTATTGTCAATATGGTGTTGTTCACCCAAAAATCTTTTTAAGGAGATGGATCTCATATTAATTGTTCCTACCACCAGAAAAACTGGGAGGGAGGACTCCAGGAAAATTCTGAAGGAGATAGATACGTTCTCATCTGGGTTGCAATAGTTAACACCAGTGTATACACATGTCCAAGCTCAACAAGTTGTAGGCAATTTTATATACTAATTATAACTAAATAAAGCTGGAAACCATTAGCAAATCCAGCACAATATAGGAAAACAATTATACACCATGATCAAGTGAAATTAATTCTGCTGTAGGGGCTGATTCAACATTTGAAAATCAATCCTATAAACAGTCTCAAGTTGAAAACCATGATTATATTGATTTTCAGAGAAACTATCTGATAGAATCCAATGCTCATTTATAATAAAAGAAATGCCGGTATGTATCAGTATTGCAGTAAATGTAGTTTTGTCAAACTTTGTTTTATATCTTTGTCAAACCAATGCTTAAGAATGATATATAGTATTAATGATCTGTGATTATTTGAAAATTTACTGCGTATGAGCAAACGGACATTTTTCATTTGATTATTGTTTATAGCTCTTGCCTACATTCCTGCTTCAATATAGTCTTTATTTGTTGAACTCTTTATTTAGTGGAGAATTAAGATTTTGACTCTAAGGTAAATCAAACATATGTTATCTCAACGGAAGAAAGAAAGGAGGGAGGAGGGGAGAGAGGAAGAAAACTACCATATTGGAATTGTATCTGTAAACTACATCGAATCTGTTCTCTTTGTATCAATATCACATTAGCATGATAATTGTTAAAATTAGTATGATAATTGATAAAAATTGTGTTTGTAGTAATTATCATGCATTTGCTGTGATTCAGAAAATCTAATGTATTAATAAATTCCTTAAAAAAAAAAACCTCAGGGGCAGTGCTGTGACATGTGGGTAAAGCTGCTGCCTGTCACGCCAGCATCCCATCTGGGTGCTGGTTTGTGTTCCAGCTGCTTTACTGCAAATCCAGCTAATGGCCTGGGAAAACATCAGAAGATGGTCACAGTGTTTGGGCCCCTGCCACCTATGTGGGAGGTCCAGATGAGGCTCCTGACTCCTGGCTTTTGCCCAGCATAGCTGTGGCCGTTGCAACCATCTGGAGAGTAAATCAACCCATGGAAGATCTCTCTCTCTCTCTCTCTCTCTGTCCCTCTCTCTCTTTAATTCTGATTTCAAATTTTAAAAAACACCCTTAAAAAGTCTCACATACTAGGAATGGAGGGGAACTTCCTTAACTTGATGGAGAACATTTACAAAAACCCTACAGATAATGTTCATAATTAATGGTGAGAAATTGAATATTTTTTTCCTAGTTGCTAGAAAAAGACCAGGATGTCCGCTCCTACCACTCCTATTTAACACAATATTGGAAGTCATCACAAGTGCAGTAAGATAAGAAAAGGAGATATAAAGTACACAGATTGGGGAAGAACTATCAAATTTTTTCTTTATAAGAGATATGATTGTCTGCAGACAATCCCAAAGAATTGACAAAAAATATCCCCTGAACTTCTGTGACTAATAAATACAGTAAGATTTCAGAGTAGAAAGTTAATATTCTAAAGTCAACTACTTTTCCATATAATAGCAATGAACACCGTGGATTTAAAGTTAAAAATATAATATCATTTACAATACCACCCCAAAATGAAGTAACCTAAACCTCACAGAATATGCACAGAGGGGCTGGCACTGTGTCATAGTGGGTAAAGATACTGCCTGCAGCATCAACATCCCATATAGGTACCAGTTAGAGTCCTAGCTGCTCCACTTCCCATTCATGCTAATGTGCATGGGAAAGCAGCAGAAGATGGCCCAAGTCCTTGGGCCCCCATGCACCCATGTGGGAGAACCGGATAATGCTAATGGCTCTTGGCTTCAGATTGGCTCAGCTCCGGTCACTGTAGCCATTTAGGGAGTGAATCAGCAGATGGAAGACCTCTCTCTCTGTCTCTCCCTCTTACTCCTCTCTCTGTAACTCTGCCTTTGGAATGAATAAATAAATATTTTTTTAAATGCACAGAATTTATTTGTAAAAAACTATAAAACTCTGGTAAAAGAAATCAAGCAAAATATATATAAATGCAAAGATATTCCAAATTATGAGCTAGAACACTGTGTTTTGATTTATAGATTCAACATGATTCAAAATTTGATTTATTTGTTTATACAACTCCAGTCAAAATCTCAGGAAACCATTTGGCTGATTTGGACAGCATGATTTTAAAGTTTATATGGAAAAGCAAAATTACTAAACTAGGAAATATGATACTGAAGAAGAACAAAGTTAGAAGACAAACACTACCCAACTTCAAGACTTAGTATCCAGCTACAATAGTCAGACACCGTGATGCTGGCAAAATAATAGATCCATTGATCAATGGGATAAAATAAAGATCTCAGAAACAGAACTCCGTATGCAAAAAGGAAAAGGCAGTGGAGAAAAATCTCTTCAAAAAGTGGTGGCACAAACAAAATAAACAATCAAATGAAAGCAAAGAACCTAATTCAGTATAACTTTCACAAAATTAATATGGCCCAAATTTAAAATAATAGAAAGGTATAAACCTTCTTAAGGAAAACACAGAAGGTTTAGGTGATCTTGGGTTTGGTGATGAGTTGTTAGTAAAACAACCAAGGCAAAATCCATGTATACAAACAATTTGTAAAATTAAGTTGGATTTTATTCAAATTAAAACCCTGTACTATAAAATACATTGTTTTAAGAATAAAAACACAAATCACAAACTGGAAGACAATATTTGTAATGTAAAGTACTTGAACTCAAGATGTACAAACAGCCCATAAAACTCAACAATAGAACAAAAAATCCAATTAAAATGGACAAAATCTAGACATTTCACAAAGATAGGAAAGAAAGCATAGGGCAGGGTGCTCAACGGCATTATTTGCATTGGAGAGTTGCAAAGTAAAACAACAATGAGTAACTACTATATACTTTCAGAATGGCTAAAACCCAAACATCGACAGCATTAAGTGTGGCAGGGGTGCAGAGCAATAGGATATTTATTCATTGATGGTGAGAATGCAAAATGGTACAGCCACTTTGAGAGTTCTTTTACAGCTGGACATAATCTTACCATTTGATTGAGTATTTATATTCCTAGGTATTTATGCATTTATTAACTCAAAATTTGCAGATAGATAGATTTTTTAAAAATTTATTTGCTTATTTGAAAGGCAGAGTTACAGAGAGAGAGAGGAGAGAGAGAAAGAGAGAGAGAGAGAGGGAGAGAGAGAGAGAGAGAATCTTCCATTCACTGGTTCAGTCTCCAAATGACAGCAATGGCCAAGTCTGAAGCCAGGAGCCAGGAGCTCCTCCCGGGTCTCCCACATAGGGGCCCATGTACTTGGACCATCTTCCACTGCTTTCCCAGGCACATTAGCAGGGTGCTGTATTAGAAGTGGAGCAGCCAGAACCTGAATCTACACCCATATGGGATGCTGGCATCACAACTGGTGGCTTAGTGCATTCAGCCACAATGCCAGCCCACAGGTGGATATTTTAGCTACTTTATTTTTTTTTTAAGATTATTTATTTTACTTTGAAAGTCAGAGTTACACAGAGAGAGGAGAGGCAGAAAGAGGGAGAGAGGTCTTCCATCTGATGGTTCACTCTCCAATTGCCCGCAACGGTTGGAGCTGCACCGATCCAAAGTCAGGAGCCAGGAGCCTCTTCCTGGTCTCCCACGCAGGTGCAGGAACCCAAGGACTTGGACCATCTTCTATGGCTTTCCCAGGCCATAGCAGAGATCTGGATGGGAAGTGGAGCAGCCGGGTCTTGAACCGGAGCCCATATGGGATGCCAGTGCTTCATGCCAGGGCGTTAACACACTGTGCCACAGCGCCGGCTCCAATTTAGCTACTTTATTTGTAATTACCAAAACCTGGAAGTGACCAGGATGTTCTTCAATAGGTGAGTCACTAAACAAACTATGGCATAGACACACAATGGAATATTATTCAGTAATAAAGGGAAACAAGTTATCAAAGCACAGGAAGAAGCATTACGGCTTCAGAGGGTGAATCACAGGAGGAAGTGTAGAGCCTAGAAACTATTCTCTGTGATACTATAATGCAGATTTATGATGCTATGTGTTTGGCAAAACCCATAGAACTTTATCACACAAAGAGTTACTGCACGCAAATTTTAAACATTATTTAGGAGTTTGGGGGAATCCCAGGATAGACAGTGCACTGTGGCAGAAAGAAAATCCCCCTGACTCACAGTGAAAGAGGCAGTTCTCATTGATAGGGGCGGGGGAAAACAGCAATGACCTACATAGCTTTGGAAAAGACCGGGGTCTGTGAAACTGCAGACAGAAGAAACTGCCAGTAGCCAATGTAATCCAATGGCTGCAGTGTTTCCCATGGGGTTATGGGTGAACAGTTATGATATGGTTATATTCATACCCTGGAATTCAACAATTAAGTAGCTGGGTAGAGAATGGCTATAGTCGGGTTTCTTACTTTTGAGGTGGAAGTATGCAAATAAGAAGGGAAGAAAACAAGAACGGTCCATGTCATAATGCGTTAGAGTTGGAGACATCAGTCTGAACTCGTGTTAGTTTTATGGAGACACAAATGGTTATGGCTACAGATATATCTATATACATGGCCTATATATGTAGTTTAGGAAATATGCTTTTATTTTCTTGATCAGCTGAAATGGCCTGGAAGCAATGATGCCCAGTGGCAATAAGCAAAAACAACTGCCCAGATCTTAGTTTCTAATGGTTGGTTTGAAGAATGGAGCAGAAAGTCAGCCTGGGGCATTTTGAAATGCCAGAAATAAAAACAAGTGCTAAAAAGTTTACCACAATGATGAGGATATAGGGAACAAATGGAAGAGCTTCCAGTGACCAAACCTGGAACAATTTGTACAACAAAAAGACAAAGCAATATTGCGATACAATACCAAATATATATAAAACCTCTACAAATCCATACTAATATAAGTGATTTAAAATGAATTAATAATCAGTATAGAGGCAACCAATCTTCCATGCAGAATAATTCTGCGTGATCAGTGTAGATACTCTACTTTCAAGGAGGAGGAGTCCTCACTCTTTTGAGGTCAGCTGCTTATATTGATTTCCTTCCATACAGTATAGTTGGGAAAGAAAAATGAGAAGCCACTTTTACAGTGAAGAGATCTGACAAACACTGCTTCACCCAGGTCATCAAGGCCACCACAACAAGTTACACTGATAATATGCACTCTTGCTAAAAAGTGATGCAAGTGGCATTTTAACTCTGTGGTCCTCTGGTCCTTATCTCAGAACTCCAATCTAATCATGAGAAAACATTCAAATAAATTCTAATAGGGAGGCATTCTACAAAATACCTGACCAGAACTCCTGAAAACTGTCAAGGTTATCAGGTCAAGGAAGACCTGGGAAGACATCACAGCCAAAAGCAGCCTAAGGAAACATGGTGGGTACACGTAGGGTAGGGTGCTGACGGAATCTTGGAACAGTAAGAGGACACTAAGGAAACCTTACTACAGTAGAGATTTTAGTGAACAATATGTATTAATATTGGCTCAGTAGTTAAAACAAATGTTCCACACTAATGTAAGATGTTAATACAAGAAACTGGATATGGGGTATGTGGGAACTATATGTATAAATTTGCTATTTTTGTCTGAATCAAAATTGTCCTAAAATAAATCTTATTAAAAATAAAAAAGATTAGGTTAGTTATTTTGTAGAATATAGTACTTTCTGGATTTGTATGATTCTCTTCTTGTTTTGTTGTTTGACATACTCCTTTTTTCCTATTTTCTTCAGTGGAGTTTAGCTCTAAAGGTTTGATTTTATTCAGGTTCAATATTTTTGAGAAGTTGGTATTCTGGTGCAGTGAGTTAACATGCTAGTTGGGATCCCATATTAGAACACTAGCTTGTGTCCCAGCTACTTTGCTTCTGATCCAGCTCCCTGCTAATGCACCTGGGAAGTAGCAGATGATGGCCCGAGTACTTGAGTTCCTGCCACCCATGTGGGAGACCCAGACGGAGTTCCTGGCTCTTAGCTTCTTCCTGGCCCAGCCCTGGCTGCTGCAGGCATTTGGGGAGTGAATTAGTGGATGGAAGATTCTCTCTGTGTGTGTCTTTATGGCACTCTGCCTTTCAAGTAACAAAGTCTTTAATTTTTTTGGCAAGAAATTACTCATAGGTGAGGAGTTCCCTATATCACAGTTCCCTATATCAGGAGACATGTCAATAGCTTGCTATCCATGAGGCTGGGATTGATCACTGACTTCTGAGTTGGCCGTTATGACCTCCCTTTGATAGAGATAACTGAGATGGTCATTCTCAAATTATTGAGACCCATAACTAAACTTTGAACCACAGTTAGTCAGACTCAAAACTCTTCCTCCTAACAGAACCATACTCTTTCTGGCATAGTACATGAGGCAGTGGTTAACCTCAGAACCCACTGAAGACCGAAAGTTGCCAGTTCTTCTGTCTTGCTATTGAGGACTCCATGGTAAATCCAGCGATATTTGCATTAAGAAAGAGAGAACAATGCGACCTGAAACAATGGGGAAATGTCTCTATGAGGGTTCGGACCAAACATTAAACCGTTACGGCATCCTAGTGGGTAGAAGGAAGATGATGGCTTCATGATGCACATAGAATTAATAATGCCGGCCGGCGCCGTGGCTTAACAGGCTAATCCTCCGCCTTGCGGCGCCGGCACACCGGGTTCTAGTCCCGGCTGGGGCGCCAGATTCTATCCCGGTTGCCCCTCTTCCAGGCCAGCTCTCTGCTATGGCCCGGAAAGGCAGTGGAGGATGGCCCAAGTGCTTGGGCCCTGCACCCGCATGGGAGACCAGGAGAAGCACCTGGCTCCTGGCTTTGGATCAGCGCGATGCACCGGCCGCAGCGCAACTACTGCGGCGGCCATTGGAGGGTGAACCAACGGCGAAAAGGAAGACCTTCCTCTCTGTCTCTCTCTCACTATCCACTCTGCCTGTCAGAAAAAAAAAAAAAGAATTAACAATGCCACTGAACAGAAGTTTCTTGTTTGCTGACCACTTAGTTACTTCCCTCTGAAGGGCATTTTTCTCCATCTGCTGAACTAGCCTTCTATAGGTGCTGTGAAAACCCAAGGAAAAGTGGATGGGAGATTTCAATCCTCTCCCAGGCATAATGCTAGAGTAGGGAACAAATGGGTAGAATTGTGGTAGAGTAGAATATGAATGGATCTGATGTTAAAATGGCCTAGCTCAGCCAACTGCTGCCTGGGACTTTGGCAGGCCCTTCCTTCTATAAAAATCAGAACAATACCAGTTTTAGATTGGGTTCCCTGGATATAATCTGTGGAAGGGGCTGTTGGAGGCTAAAGGTTTCTTGGAAAGCCACTCTCGGAAACCACAAGCCTTTCAGAGAAAAGGGCATTGGTGTGCAGAAAGGAGATGCCTATGGTGTGGTTGTAACTCAGGGCTCAGCTGCTGCTGCAGAGAACTCTGAGGTAGGGCTGGCTCCCAAACACTCATAAATCAGGGCAAGAGATCTCTACTGTTGCAACTCAAGCTAAAACACCAAGTTTCTACAGCTCCATATCAACCAGCAATTGCCTTGACAACACCTCATTTGGTTAGCAGGAGTGATGTTGGCAAAGAAAGTTTCCTGGCTGGAAAGCTCCTTGGAGGCGGCCACGGGGCCCCAGGCCACATACTGGAAGGAGGTAACATTTTGAGGATGACTGTTCTCTGAGGCCAAGGACAAGGTCCCAGGGGAAGGCAGCTAAGAGCAGTCACAGCTAAGATTCTCCTGCAGCTACTGGATGGGTCACAGCCTGGCAAGGAGACCTGAGTGGAGGCAAGTGGCTATTATAGTAATCTCCGTAGTTCCATGGAGAATTAGTTTATGTAAGATATGTGAAAAACATAAAGCATCATTAAGATTCTAGTATTATTACCTTTAGTCACTGGGACGTAACAGGAAGGGAATCTATTATTTACTCAGAAATACATATTTTTGAAAGTTGTAATATTCCGGTAATATTCCTTAATGAAAAGAAGTTTCAATAAGAACTTCCTATTTTTTTTCCAGCTATGATACTCTCATTGTGGGTGTAGTAAGTTATTTTGACTTTGCTGCTTTAAGATGGTTCTTACTTGAGACTTGAAATCAATTTGTAAATGTGAGTGGCCTTGTTCATATGCATACTGCTGGTACTTTCCACCATCATCAGTGGGAATTCAACACAAGGGGCCTGGTAGACTTTTGCATCCCAAAACAGCAGAAAGCAGGATTGAGTCTCGTCTATGATAGTGTTACTACCAGGACTAAATGCAAAAACACCTGTGTAGATTCACCTCCTTCCTTTAGCCCTGTGGTTGGTGTGGTGCAGTCTAGACACAGTTTGATTTCATTGTCTTTGCCTTAGGGTTAGATTAGGGTTAGGGTTAACTCCTAACCCCTCATGCAGGTAAGATCCTTGGACTCTTAAGCAACACACTAAGGGCGAGATTTAGCAACACACTAAAGACTCATCAGAGGCTTGGCCTTGGTGGGACAATGGGGTTCCACTCTTCTGGTCTTCCTCGGATGCTGGGGGCCTCAATGTCAGCCTCTCTGGATCCAGTTCCACCGTCCTGAAGTGAAGAGGATGGGATCACTGAAGACTGGACACTGCCAGCTCTGAAATCCTTCTTCAGATCCTGCAGCCTCCTCTCTACTTAGATTATCATAAAATCAAGTTTCAGTGCGCTAATCCATGTATTCTACATGCAACTGTAATTGCTCTCACTGTTATTTTTAAATTTATGAATATAATACATGACTTTCTTCAAGCTTCTCTGTGGATTCAAATAAGGAGGAATGAATGGCAGGTAAAGACAAAATTATGGGTCAAACTATGGGCAGGGATCCTTCCCAACTCACTTGTGAAAGAGGCTAAAAAAAGGCCGGCACCACGGCTCACTAGGCTAATCCTCCGCCTGTGGCGCTGGCACCCCAGGTTCTAGTCCTGGCTAGGGCGCCAGATTCTATCCCGGTTGCTCCTCTTCCAGTCCAGCTCCCTGTTGTGGCCTGGGAGTGCAGTGGAGGATGACCCAAGTGCTTGGGCCCTGCACCCCATGGGAGACCAGGAGAAGCACCTGGCTCCTGGCTTCGGATTGGCGCAGTGCGCCGGCCATAGCAGCCACTTGGGGGGTGAACCAATGGCAAAAAGGAAGACCTTTCTCTCTGTCTCTTTCTCTCTCTCACTGTCCGACTCTGCCTGTCCAAAAAAGAGAGAGAGAGAGAGAGAGAGAGAGAGAGAGAGAGACTGAAAAATGCTTCTGCCAGAGGTTACCAAAATTGCTGGTTTTGGGTTTTGTTTTGTTTTTTTTCATTTGTCTCCAGGGAAGGAAACAAACAGATGTAGACATTGATACCAGATCTGAGCAGACACAGAGTTTAGTCACTAGACCTAGGCTGTCTTCAGATCCCCAGTGTAAGATTGTGTTCTGGGCTGGGAGCCTGTTAGGAGACCAGGTAATGACAACCCTACAACTAAAGAGCAAGTGTAAGTGAAAACAGGAGAAATTGTTCCTCCGGATATGGCTGCCAACTAAAAATTCAAAATACAAGTACAAAACTTAATTAAGAAAGATTGCAAAAATATCAATAAGAATATGAGTTTTCATTTGATGATATTAAATTAATATTACACACTGATAACATTTTGTAAAACATTTGCATCATTAAGGGTGATAAGTGTGTAGGTATTACAACTAGGAAAGATGAAAAATACAGAGAAAAACCAGTAAGGTAGAGATGAGAAAAAATTAGAAATCCGAAATAAAACAAATATAGCCATTGAAATAAATAATTTAAAATATTTAAACTCTAGACTTGCCACAGGCATAAAACCAGTAAACAGAAAGATTGTTCTAAATAAATCATATGGATTGGCACAGAGAGAGAGACAGAGATTGCTGAAAATATAGGAGAAAGTAATTCAGAGGCAAGGAGCATAGAACTCGAGACACTCATGTATATAAAAAAGGGGTCTAATAAGAAGTTAACAGAGCTTTCCAAGAAACCACATTTGAAGACATAATGGATAAGGATTTTACAAATTAAAATATGGCTTGAACTTCAAATTAAAATTGCACCCTGTTTAATGAGATAAATAAACACCACCCATGGGCACATTGCGGTGAAATGACAGACCCAGGTATGAGGGCACCTTAGAAAGCTACTAGATACCTTACTGGGAATGATAAAGGTTTTCAGTTTTTTGTTTTTTTTTTAAATTTGAGGGCATTCAATCATAATTTTCATAAACTGGTAAAGCTACACTATACGATCTAGAGGTACTTTTAAGAGGGCGGGTAAAACATCTAATTATTTTTTTTTATTTTTGATGAACTGTTTTTTTTTTTTAACTTTTAATTTCCAGTGTACAGCTTATGGATTACAATGGCTTCCCCCTCCCATAACTTCCCTCCCACCCACAACCCTCCCCTATCCCGCTCCCTCTCCCCTTCCATTCACATCAAGATTCATTTTCAATTCTCTTTATATACAGAAGATCAATTTAGTATAAAGATTTCAACAGTTTGCACCCACATAGAAACACAAAGTGAAACATACTGTTTGAGTACTAGTTATAGCATTAAATCAAAATGTACTGCACATTAAGGACAGAGATCCCACATGAGGAGCAAGTGCACAGTGGCTCCTGTTGTTGACCCAACAAATTGACACTCTAGTTTATGGCGCCAGTAACCACCCTAGGCTGTCGTCATGAGTTGCCAAGGCTATGGAAACCTTCCAAGTTTGCCGACTCTGATCATATTTAGACAAGGTCATAAAAGACAGAGTGAGGATAGTAACCAATGATCCTAAGAGTGGCATTTACCAGGTTTGAACAATTATACAGCATTAAGTGGGGAAGAGGACCATCAGTACACACAGGTTGGGAGTAGAGCCATTGGTGGTAGAGTAGAGGTTATGATTACAAAGGAATGAGGCCCAAGTGCGCTAGACAGGGTCTAGAACAAAGGACAGAGTCATTATTAGAGGAGCTAAGAAAGGTGCTGTCTATCTAATTAAAAGAAATCAGACAATGAGTATAATATATATCATTTTTTGAGAATGGGAAGAGACTGTCATTGGGAGTGGGCGCAGGGTAAGCTGAGCTGCTGATATTCTATGTGTGGGCACAGAGTGGTTAGTTACATGATGGCTTTCTCCTCAACAGTGTGGAGGTGCATCATACACCTTTCTCTCCTTTTAGCATTTTATTTCAGAATAGTTTTAAGCTTACAAAGCCAACATTAGAAAGTAATGAGGCCGGCGCCGCGGTTCAATAGGCTAATCCTCCGCCTTGTGGCGCTGGTACACTGAGTTCTAGTCCCGGTCGGGGCACCGGATTCTGTCCCAGTTGCTCCTCTTCCAGGCCAGCTCCCTGTTGTGGCCTGGGAGTGCAGTGGAGGATGACCCAAGTGCTTGGGCCCTGCACCCGCATGGGAGACCAGGAGGAAGCACCTGGCTCCTGGCTTCGGATCGGTGCAGTGCGCCGGCCGCAGGAGCCATTAGGGGGTGAACCAATGGAAGGAAGACCTTTCTCTCTGTCTCTCTCACTGTCCACACTGCCTGTCAAAAAAAAAAAAAAAAGAAAAAGAAAGTAGTGACACAGAGCACAGAGTTCCCATATCCCCTCATCTAGTTTCCTTCATTAACAGCTTCTATTGGTATCTTTGTTAATGCACCTTTCTGTATGATGTAGCTGAGAACTTTTAAATGTGGAAATAAAAAAATACTCTTAGAAATAACAGATTTCTTTTTTTCATTTGACAGGTAGAGTTACAGACAGTAAGAGAGAGAGACAGAGAGAAAGGTCTTCCGTCCATTGGTTCACCCCCCAAATGGCCACAAGGGCCAGAGCTGTGCTGATCCTAAGCCAGGAGCCAAGTGCTTCCTCCTGGTCTCCCATGCAGGTGCAGGGCCCAAGCACTTGGGCCATCCTCCACTGCCTTCCTGGGCCACAGCAGAGAGCTGGACTGGAAGAGGGGCAACCTGGCGCCTATATGGGATGCCGGCACCACAGGTGGAGGATTAACCAAATGAGCCACAGTGCTGGCCCCAGAAATAATAAATTTCTAAGGTAAAGTGGAACAATAGTAGATTTCTCATCAGCAATAATAAATAACAGAAGACAAATATCTTCACAGATTGAAGGGACTATATCTAACAACTTAGAATTCTGTACCAACCAAATAATTATTTTGAAAATAGGAGGCAAAACAATGATATTTTTGACAAGATAAGGAGGTTAAGCATTCATAACCGTTCATAAATCTCACTGAAATATATTTAAAAATTATTTGAACATGAAGAAAAGTGAATTTTGCAGTAAAAATGCAGGATTCAAGAAATAACATCAGCAAAGATATTAAAATATGGTCATAAGCTTAGTTAAATGGTAAAAATTACTATTTTAACCAAAAGTTAACAATAAATCTCTAAAGAATTAGAAATATATGAGCGATAGTGTTGTAACTTGAGATTTTAAGAAAATCATAGTTAATAACATGTATTACAATAAAAAACATTCATTGTGGAAAAATTGGAAAATAAAGAATAGGTGGACATAGAAATGGAAAAAAATCTCAAACCCACAACACTCAGAAATAGAAGAAATTCTGATATTTTATATAATCCCCTCATATATCAGTGTATTTCACATACATGTTGAAATTCACACATGCAAAATTGTTATATTGTAGACATGTGGTCCAAATATCCGCTGGGGCCTGTTTGCTCCGTCATTGATCTGTGAAACTGGTCCAAATTCCAATTGCAGCTCTGATTTTTATGAGGAAGACTCTTATATTCTGTGCTTTTCAAATGCTTTTTCTTTCTCATGCTCTCTCTCTCAAATAATAAAAAAAAAATTTTAAATGTATTTTCCACCAAATGCGTTGACTTTCTTAACATCTAATGTTCTCTCATTTCTTTACTTTTTGTTTTTAGATTCCTCCTACTATTGCCTAATGCCTCAAACAGCTCTCAAGTCTATCCTTGACTCGTTTCTACTTGAAAGCCCCGTAGCTTCCAGGGCACAGCACCTGATGTCTTCCCCAGTTGTCTTTTCACTTATGATACAGGGAGACAAGCTCTCCTCAGCCACCTGAACTGATCTGAAGCTGACTGCAAAAGCAACGCTGGGCACAGAGGGACCAACAAGTGTCCCAAAGTCACCTTTGGTTTATTTTAGAGCTAACGATAAGATCTCAGCCCCACGAGGAGCTTACACCCTACATGCGATGCAAATGAAAAGATGTCTCCAAACTGTGTCTGCGTAGGCTTGTACCTGTCTCTACGTGTGTGACAAAATTCCCCTTCAGAGTGTTCATGCTCTTCCCTAAACAAGAGAAAACTGCTCAGGGAGCTACGGTTTTACAAACGATTTCCTGTGGTGTCCTCTTTCGCTGTAAATGAAAATTGCTTTGTGTGACAATTACTCCTGGGGAAGATTTGGATTTCCATTCATCAAGAAGCACACACATTTTACAAGGGCGATGCTTGCAGGTGCTATTTCTTAAACATTTAGGGGGCCAGCATCTAGCAGGGATCTTAAGATGCTCCTTGGAATGTCTGTATCCCAAATCTGAGTGCCTGGGTTCAGGTCCCGGCTCCGCTTCTGATTTCAGCTTCCTATTGTGCACCCTGGGAGGCAGCGCTGATGCCTCAAGCAGCTGGGTCCCTGGCACCCACAGGGGAGACCCAGGTTGAGTTCTGTGCTCCTGGTTTGGCCTGGACCAGTCCTGTCTGTTGTGGGGACTTGAGGAGTGAACCAGCAGATGGACATTTTTTCTCTGTGCTTTTCAAATAAATAATTAAAAGAGACACTTGTTAAATCTTAAAAAAATTATTTATTTATTTGAAAAGAAAAGATGCAGAGAGGGAGAGAGAGGAAGAGAGACAGAGAGAGTGATATCTTCCTTTTGTTGGTTCTCTCCCCAAATGGTCACAATGATCAGAGCTGGGCCCATCCAATGCCAGGATCCAAGAGATTCTTCCTGGTCTTCCATGTGGGTGCAGGGGCCCAAGCACCTGGGCTACTCTTCCCTGCTTTCCCAGGTGCATTAGCAAGGAGCTGGATTGGAAGTGGAGCAGCTGGGACTTGAACCAGCTCCCATGTGGGATGCTGACCCTGCAGATGGTGGCCCAACCTGCTATGCCACAGCACTGGCCCCAAAATACAATATTAAAATTTATTATGTTAAGGAGAATATCATGTACAAATATGATTTCTGCTTTTGACCACATTTTATTTGATTGCTCACCAGTTCCTCAGGACACATTATGTGTGCTACCTCCCAAGCAAGACTCTGACTATTGAGATATTGCTCAATAGTAGACATTGCTCTGTCCAGTAACCTCACTGCTAAGGCTGTTGTCACATGTTGGGTGCATCCCTTCTTCAAATAAGGACTCCTGAGCACCCAGTTCAGCAGTGTGTAAATGCCTATCTCCATTGCTTAAAACTAGTTAGCCCTGTTGTAAAAATTAGAAGCCCTCTGAAAGCCAAGCCTTGTGCCCGAGGAATCTCTGTGCATAAGAATTAAAAGATAGTGAATGAGTTCATTCTGTGTCCACTTGTAGGCGTTCACATTGTAGGATTTCTGTTGACTCCCTATAAGTCTTTAAAATGCTCAGTTTATTGTCGTCACTGAATACCTTCAAACTCACCTAAACCTGCGTGTTCCACCAAGTTTGCAAGAAATATGAGTCCTGTCTCTGAGCAGCTTCATCTAAAGGATAAATCTTATGTAGATTTCCTCCAGAACCTCATGGCTAGTATGTCGACTCCTGGTAAAATAAAGGCAAGAGATAGATTTTATGAGCTCTGTGGTCAAAATTTCATTTTATGCTTCGTCCAAAAGGGATGATAAACAAGCTTGTTGACAAGTTAGTACAAACCAACTCAGGAACTTTATGGGGACTTCGATTATATTAGGGCAGCAAAGCTTACAACAATTCTCCATCCCAGGAAGCATTTGGCTTATTATTAATAACCAGATTGGATTTCCAATATGGATTATAAATATTACAGTTGACTAACTTCTCTCTGCTTTTGTTCATTTCTAACATTTCCCTCCTACAGTCAGATTTCCCTGGAAGCTGTAATAAAATTTGTGTCTGGTGTTTCATTCACATTTCAATATTTTTTGTTACTATTCAAGTCAGTGAATAGAAAGCAAATTTACATCATGATAGGAACCCAGCCTGATGCTATCCATAATGTTAACTACTTGTCATATGTGGAGATGCATTTCCTCTCCCTTGGGAATAGGATTGCTCACTTCTCCCTACCATAGAGCTAACATTTATTGTCTCTCAGCAAAAGCTACAAGCTACATTCATGGGACGATGTGTTTTCTCAGAATAGAATTTTACAGCTTGTAGTTTCTCTCCTGGCTCCCTCTCTGCCTTTTGCCTGTGTGATGGAGATTGCCTTGACAAGGGATGCAGACAGTGGGGAAAGGTTGAATTGTGTAGCCAGAATCTTCTCTTACTGTCACAAGGACCCTATACCAAAACTGTGGGTACCCTTTAAAGAAACCCCTGGGGAATAGAAAGTAAGCTGCTAAAAGTGCCAGAGGCCAAGCGATGTGAAAAGGTGGCAGGTGGAGCTTCACCTGTCAACCCTAATAGAACTCACACACCTGAATTGTGTTCCCTGAAGTCAAGTGCAAACCTCAGTAACAGGCTTTGGCATTCCCAGGAAATGCTCTTGTTGTCAACGTGGGAACTCTCAGTGTGTCCTCTCTGTATTAATCCCCTCAGTGGTTCCCAATGGAATACGAGAAAAGTGTTAAGGATTATGAGACCCATCTCAGCATTTTGCATGCTTATCAATAATAGCAACAAACTGCTTCAACCTCTTCTTAAGGTTTTTAACCAGGTGACAGAGTGCTTCTTCCAGCATTGTTAGCAGTGTGGCATTATTATTACCTGTTTCTGATAGGTGAATTGTGAAGCAATTTAGAAATTAGGATACCTAATTTAGAAGTTAGGATATATTAGTTTTGTCTTTGGCTTAACTATTCACTAGCAAATTGGTTTCCAATCAGTCTTGCAGTATTTTCAGATTCCAGTTTCCTTACCTGAAAAACATAAGGACTGAGATACCTTGTAACTCTTTAATTCTGTGATTAGAATGCATCAGACAAGTATAAAAGTAGGGTGCTTTGGGAGAGCATGAAAAAAATACACACATATTAGAGCTAGAGAAGATTATCTTCAAATCCTGGGTTCATTGTACATTATTTCAGGGACACAATCACTTCTTCTCTTTATGTGTAGGTTTCTCCATTGGTGGAGAGGTAATAACCACACACCACAAGAATGTTATATTTTATATAAAAATCTAAATAAAGATGGGGCCGGCACTGTGGCACAGCAGGTTAATGCTCTGGCCTGAAGCACTGGCATCCCATATGGGCACCGGTTCAAGACCCGGCTGCTCCACTTCTGATCTAGATCTCTGCTGTGCCCTGGGAAAGCAGTGGAAGAGGGACCAAGTCCTTGGGCTCCTGCACCCACATGGGAGACCCAGAAGAAGCTCCCGGCTCCTGGCTTCGGATCGGCACAGCTCTGGCAATTGTGGCCAATTGGGGAGTGAACCAGTGGATGGAAGACCTCTCTCTCTCTCTCTCTCTCTGCCTTTCCTTCTTTCTCTGTGTAACTCTGACTTTCAAATAAATAAATAAATAAATCTTTTAAAAAATGTGGATAGCACCAAGGGTCTTCAGAGAGTTTATTTTTATTTTTTTAAGATTTATTTATTTATTTGAAAGTCAGAGTTACACAGAAACAGGAGATTCAGAGAGAGAGAGAGAGAGAGAGAGAGAGATCTTCCATCTTCTGGTTCACTCCCCAGATGGTCAAAATGATCAGAGCTGAGCTGATCCAAAGCCAAAGCCAGGAGCCAGGAGCTTCTTCCAGGTCTCCCACGTGGGTGCAGGAGCCCAAGGACCTGAGCCATCTTCTACTGCTTTCCCAGGCCATAGCAGAGAGCTGGATCGGAAATGGAGCAGCTGGGACTCAAACCGGCGCTCTTATGGGATGTTGGTACTGCAGACAACGGTTTTACCCGCCAGGCCACAGCACTAGCCCCTTCAGAGAGTTCATAGAAAATTCTTATTATGAACAAACCATGCATATATTTCAAAAATTTTGCTACATCAGAATGAACTTATCATTTAAATTCCATTTTCCCACAAACTCTGGATCTTCTCATACATCAGTCTATTTAAATGAAGTTAGAAGCTAGCATATCCAATATACAAAATTAGTTGCTAGAATATCTAACTTATGATTTGAGTTTTCAACAATAGTGTTTAGTATATGGGAAAGAATTTACTGAAATGGAACATAAAAAAAGCTTCTGTAATGTTCTGTTTTTTGATCTGAGTGTTAAATAAATACAGCCAGTGTAAAAATTTAATCTACATGTAAATATACATTGAGTAAGTACTTATGTACATTTTTATACTTTAACAAAAATTTTCCTATAAAAGTATTGGCTGTGTAAATTACTAGTTTTATCTTCTTTACAATATCACTGTGTACCTTGTTTCTCTCATCCCTCAAAAAAAAAGAAATAATCCCAAAAGGAACAATATCCAGCATATATCAGCAACTCAAAAAACTCTATCAAAAAAACCAAACAAGCCACTTAAGAAATGAGCAACAGATCTGAATACACACTTCCCAAAAGAAAAAAAAAAATGTCCAACACATAGTTGAAAACTTTCTTTATCTCAGTAGCCATCCGGGAAATGGAAACCAAAACCATGATAGATAAGGCCCCATTTCAGTCGGAATCGTTGTCAAAAGGGCAGAGCAGCAAATGCTGTGGAGGCTGTGGAGAAAGAAGAACTCTTCAGTACTGTTGATGGGATTGTGAGCTATTGCAGCCACTGTGGAATACAGCATAGAGATTTCTTAAACAACTAGAAATGGAGCTACCACATGACCCAGCAATCCCACTACTGGACATACATCCGAAAGATGTGAACTCACTGTATAAAAAAGAAAGTTGCTCCACCATGTTTATAGCAACACTGTCCACAATGGCCAAAATATGTAATCAACCAAGGTGTCCATAATTAGAAGAATGGAAAAAGAAAATGTGGTATATACAAACATACACTGGAATATTATTCACCCATAAAAAAGAATGAAATCCCGTCATTTCCAGCAAAATAGTTGGAACTGGAAGACGTCAATTTGAGTGAAACAAGTCAGACACAGAAGGATGAATACCTCTTGCATGTGTGAGCTCAATCTGAACACAGAGTGTTGATTGTTGGAGGCCTGGAGGTGTGGGCAGGATAAAATGAGTTTGGATCTAAAAAATGGTGGGAAAAAAAGACATCTTGGTTACCTGCAAATTTTTGCAATTAATAAAATTGCTACAAATATTTGTGTGCAAAAAATGATACAGAGTCAAACAAATAGCTATTCTACAACGTGCAAAATAGGACTGTTCCTTCTGTCTCTCTTCTAAGTGTAGTGTGGTCTATTGATCAAATATAGTCTAAGCTCTTGCTTCCCATTGGGTAAACAAGTTAATTTTCCTAATTCTACTACTTTGCAGTTTTTGGATTATTTGTAGATGTAAAGGCAAGGGTCATGCTTGATTAAGCCTGAGTTCAACTTCTTTTCTGAACTCTGGGATTTGCTAAAAAAAAAAAAAAAAAAAAAAAAAAAGTGGCAAAAAGCAGTAAAATTCACACTTGATAATGAAGATAAAGATAACATGAGTTCCCTCTCACCCCTTTACCCTCAAGGTAGTCAGTAAAATGGAGAGAATATACATAAGGTGCCTGAGACAAAGTTGAGAGGGAAAACTTTTGCTGCTAAATAATGTAGATGCAAGTTATCTGGGCAGGCTATTTTAAGAGTTTAGAAATGTTGACAGCACTGATGTTCTTCAACCTCAATCTTTGTTGAGTTTTAGCTTCTCCCTGCCTGATCATTGAGTCGTTGTGCAGTCTCACCTTCGACACAGCTTGCAGTCATTTTGCTGGGAAGTCGGGCTGTCTTCACTCCTGTTTCCTGTCCCGACCTGTGATCTTTCCTCTCACATGCATTCTTGTTGTGACATAATCATAAGACTCTCATCCAGTCATACAGATCAGCTGCTTGATCTTCTGTAAGGGTAATCCAAAAAGCTTGTGGAAATTGGAGCAGGCGTTTGGCCTATTAAGCTGCTGATTGGGAAGCCTGAATTCTCCGTTTGAGTGCCTGGGTTACCGTCTCAACTCTGTTCCCAACTCCATCTTTTGGGTAATGTGCACCTTGGGAAACAGCCGGTGATACTTCAGGCAGTTGGGAGACTACTCATAATAGTCACATGGGAGACCTGAATGGCATTCTTGGCTCCCTGCTGCATCCTGCCCCAGCCCTGACTGCTCCAGGTATTTGGGGAATGAACCAGCATCTGGGAGCTCTCTATTAACTGCCTCTCAAATAAATTAAAAGGTTGTGGAAATTAACTTAAAAGATAAGTATACTTTGGTGCAAAAATGTCTGAAATCCATCCATAATTTTGCATTATATGTGTTTGCTATGAAGTCTTTAAAAACCCTCCTATGCATAGATTTCAAAATTACTTTGTATCAAAATTAATTAATTAATTGCATGTTCCTTGAACATTTTGAAGTACTGTCGTAATTTCAGCCTCCAAATCTGTGAGCTAAGTGAATCTATTCTCTCTTATTTTTTTAAAGACTTACTTATTTTTAAAGTCAAAGTTACACACGCGCACACACACACACACACGGAAAGAGAGAGATATTTTCCATCCACAGGTTCACCCCTCAGATGGCCATAATGGTCAGTGCTGAGCCAGGCCAGAGCAAGAGCCAGGAGTTTCATCTGGGTCTCCCCTGTGGGTGCCAGGAGCCCAAACACTTGGGCCATCTTCTGCTGCTTTCCCCAGGTGCTGTTGCAGGGAGCTGGATCAGAAGTGGAGCAGCTGGCACGTGAACCAGTTCCCAAAGTGATTCCAGCGGTGCAGACAGTAGCTTTGCCAGCCCCAAAACTGTTTTCTTGATAACTTATTCAGTCTCAGGAATTTGGTTATAGCAATAGAGCATGGACTAAAACAATGAAGGAAGGAGCAAAGAGAATGTAAATTTTTAAAAATTTGTTTATTTGAGAGGCAGACAGAGAGAGGGAGAGACAGAGAAAAGTCTTCCATCTGCTAGTTCACTCCCTAGATGACTATACTGGCCGGAGCTGAGTTGATCTGAAGCCAGGAACCAGGAGTGTCTTCCAGGTCTCCCACATGAGTGCAGGGGCCCTGACACTTGGGCCATCTTCCAGTTTTTTTCCCAGGCCATCAGCAGGGAGCTGGATCAGAAGAGGTGCAGCTGGGACATGAACCCGTACCCATATGGGATGCCTGCACCACAGTGCTGGCCCCACTTTTTTTAAATATATATATATACTTATGAAATTAACATATTTCCAAAGCACTAGAGCCCTACAAATCTTTGATGCTGGCTGGCTTTATTTCTGGTTTCCCAAGAAACACCAAAATATTCAGAAACTTCTGAGGCTAATTCAGCATGCAGGGTGAATGAAAGGGGAGACTGGGTTGGAGAATAACTTTGAAAGCTCTGGAGCTTAGTAATGTTGAATTATTGTGTCTCATTAAGGATTTTCAAAAGCCTTCCTCAGTAGGAACAATTGACTTCACACAGAGCAGATTCTGTTTTCCTGATATACCTCTCAGAATGCAATATGTACACATGGGAAAATGTCCTTTGGTCAGATTTAGTCTTAAGGCTTTGCCCTATTTTTTTTTTTTTCAACTCTGTCATGGTTGAGCAGTGACACAAGCAGGCAATTACCTTAGAGAGGAGAAAGTAGATCTTTACAGATTAGACTTAATGCCAGCAACAACTCTGCAACAACCCTTTGGATGACAGTCAGAATAATAATGGTAAGATATACCACTGATAGGGTTCCTACAATGCGCCAGAGACCATTCTAAGTTTTCACATCTGAAATAACCATTTCTTTTTAAGATTTTTTTTATTTATTTGGATGTCAGAGTTACAGAGAGAGAGAGAGAGAGAGAGAGAGAGAGAGAATCTTCTATCCCCTGATTCACTTTCCCACAATGACCAGGAATGGGCCAGGCTGAAATCAGGAGCCAGGAGGTTCTTCCAGGTCTCCCACATGGGTAGCAGGGGTCCAAGCACTGCTGCTTTTCCCAGGCCAATAGCAGGGAGCTGGGGTGGAAGTGGAGCAGACCACTCTTGAACCAGCACACATATGCGATGCCACCATTGCAGGCAGCAGCTTTACCAGGTATGCCACAATGTCAGGCCCCTGAAATCACAATTTCTTTACATATACATGTGATTTACATTTAAAAATTTATTGATGTTATAATTGATATACAATAAATTACAATACTTCCAGAGTACAATTTACTCAGCTCTGACATATGCATACTGTGAAACCATCACCACAATAAAGGTACTAATCCTTTTATCACCTCCAAAAGTTTCTCCTGCTGCTCTCTCTTTCCTTCTTCCTATGTCTCTCCATCCCAGTCCTTGACCAACCACTGATTGCTATTTTAGCACTATAGATTAGCTTTAATTCTCTACAATTTCATATAAATTGGACAACATAGTATGGGGAGGCCATCCAGTTTATTTTACTCAGCATCATTATTTTGAGTTTATTCATGATGTCTTGGGTACCCATAGTCCATTCATTTTTATCATTGATATTCCACTGCATGAATATTCCACACCTTGTTGATGCATGCATCGGTTGATGACATTAGGATGATTTCCATTTGGGGATTATTACCAGTCAGTCAGCTCTGGACATTCATATATAATTTTTTGTGTACTGCTTTCATTTTTCTTGAGTAAATTGTTAGTAGCCAAATAGTTGGGTTATATGATGTGCTTATTGTTTTCTTAAAAACTGCCAAACTGTTTTACAATGTGGTTGCAGAATTTTGGTTATTTTGTCGTATAACACATTTTACTTCATTTGTAGTATACAAGAGTTCCAATCAGTCTTCATCATTGCGAACACCTGCTATCTGTCTTCTTCACTTTAGTCATTCTTTTGCAGTATCTTTCTATGGCTCCAATTTGCATTTCCATAATGAGTTATGGTGTTGAGTGTCTTTTCACGTGCATATTTGCTGATGTTTGTCTTATCTGGATAATTGTTCATAGATTGCCCCAACTTTGGAGGATGCTTGTTGTATGCCTGTTGAATAGAAGGTGTGAAGAGAATTCTGGAGACTATTAAATGAATCCTAAATTTGGCCAGAGATACTCAACGCCAGCTTTCTTCATTTAGTTAATATGGCCTTCCTTCCTTCCTTTCTTCTCCAAACACAGGTACTATTTGATAGATTTCATAACATACATGGCAGCGTTTCTTAGTTGGTCATTCCTGGGGCGATGAAGCTTTCATGTGGAAAAATATCCAAAGATATTTGAGAGAAAAGCTTTTTTCTTTCTGCGCAGGACTAAGTTCAAATATTGGCTCCACTGCATGCTGCTTGTACTTTTTGGCACTTAGGTCTCTGAGTCTGCATTTTCTCACCTGGACAGCTGGGAATGGAGCTAGTCCTCGTAAGGAGCTACCCTGAGGTGGTGAGGAGTGGTACTGAGCGTGGTGAGGAGCTACATTGCCAAAGAAAGGGAAACACTCAGAACTGTGCAACATTGACTCTCACTATTCACATTTCTTTGTTGTTTTTTTCTCTGTGTAATGTGAGTAGTAAATAAGCTAGAAATGTTCATGGAGCTTGAAACAACATAAAAATAATTATCATTTTATTTTTAAATGACAATTTTAACTGATAATTTAAAAATATTAAAAAAATTTAAAAGAAATGTTCTCAGTACTCTTGTGAATGATCTTTTAGTATTTGTCTTTATAATCGTACACATAAGATTCTACTTCCTAGAATTAAAGGCTATCAATGGACAGAATGTACCTGACACAGTTTATGTACCAGTGCTTTTATATATCAGACAGGGAATAGATAAAAATGGAGCATCCTCCTTCAAGTACTTGACATGTAACTAGGTATCAAAAATAGGTGCCCATCGTTATCTCTTATCACTTAAACGTTAAATGTTACTAGGACAGAGGGACTTTCACTGGCTGATGATGAATAATGTTGATATTTTTATTAAAGGAGGAGATAATATTGTTTGCTACAGTAGAGCCAGGATTAAGCAGGGAAATTGGGTTTTGAGAATGCTCAGTAGTACTTTTGTAATGTATTTAAATCTTTTCAAAAATACCTTGTGGTAGGTTATATTGTTTGCTTAATTCTGTATTAATTCTTGAGCTGGTTTTTCTGGTGGTTAGAATGTTCTTCTGTATGGTGCTAACACCAAGTACATCATTGCAACACCAACCATTCTGCAATGCTCCAACACTCAGTTGGTGTCCAACAGTTCGATTCAGTTTGGACACTAACTGTCTACTAGTGTAGACTCCTCAGGTTAAGGGGTCAGTCCCACAAAATTGCCCCTACTTTAGACACCAGGTGTCCCAAGCTACTTACACTTTGATCCACAGACTTCCAGTTCAGAGGTTATAATAACTGTTTACCATCAGTTTCCATAATTTCTTAGAAGTACTCACCAAAGCTAGTGGTTTAGTTATGATTGGTGGTGTATTATAAAGGACATATTTATGAACAGCCAAATAAAAGAGATGTATAGGGGTGAGTGTTGTGGTGCAGCAGACTGAGCTGGGGCTTGGGATTCTTGCGTCCCGTATTGGAGGGCCTCTTGGAGTCCTGGCCGTTCTGCGCTTCTGATCCAGAATCCAGCTGGTGCACCTTGGAGGCAGCCAAACCTGGCCCAAGTGCTTGCGTTCCTGCCACTCACAGAGGAGACCTGGATCGAGTTCTTGACTGCTGACTATGGCCTGGCTCAGCCGTGACTGCTGCAAGCATCTGGGGAGTGAACAGGGATGGAAGACCTCTCTCTCTCTCTCTCAATCTGTCACTCTACTTTTTAAATAACATTTAAAAAGGGAGATTTAGGGCAAAGTATGGGTGTGAAGGTAAAGAACAGTCTGAGAATGCTATTTCCCCTCCCACTGATGTGTTCATCAACCTAGGAGCTCTCCTAACTATCATTTAGGGGAATTTTTAATGGAGGGATGACTGATAAAATCATTGGGCATTGGTAATGAGATTCTATCTTCAGCCACTCTTCCTGGTAGGTGGGGCTGAATGTCTTAACTCTGCATTGAGAGTTGGTTTTTCTGGCAAATGCTCTATATTCTGAAGTTATCTAGTCCCTGGCCCCATAAGACATCTTTCCAGCATAGAGAATATAGAAAATTATAAGTGTTTTTTTTTTTTTTGGACAGGCAGAGTGGACAGTGAGAGAGAGAGGCAGAGAGAAAGGTCTTCTTTTTCCATTGGTTCACCCCTCAATGGCCGCTGCGGCCAGTGTACCGCGCTGATCCAAAGCCAGGAGCCAGGCGCTTCTCCTGGTCTCCCATGGGGTGCAGGGTCCAAGCACTTGGGCCATCCTCCACTGCCCTCCCGGGCCACAGCAGAGAGCTGGCCTGGAAGAGGAGCAACTGGGATTAGAACCTTCTATGCCCCATTGACTTTGGGTTTGGTCATGTGACTTTCTTGGACCAGTGAAATGTGGGCAACAGTGATATCCTGCTAGTTCCAAGCAAAGGACTTAAGAGAGGAATCCCACATCACTACTCACCCTCTTGAGTTTCCATGTTGCACATGGCCCAGCGGCGGCTGCTTCTTGAGGCTGGTATCCAGAACGAGTATGTGTACTGCAACCTGAGCCTAGATGGGAAGCTAAGTCCACACAAGCTGAGTTGAGTTCAGTAGACTCACAGCCAATCTACAAACCCTTGAGCAAGAAATAACTGTTTGTGTTATAAATTATTGGAATGTTGGATGTGTTTGCTGCCACAGAATTTGTCACATAAATACATCAGCATATAGCACTTCATGTTTATTCTTTGCTTATTGCTAAATTTTGAACACAGTTGTTTAACATGTTGGAAATAAACCATTTTTCACTAAGAAGTGGCTTCCATTTAGATTCCTCTTTGCAACTTAAAAGGCGTCAGTGTAATTTTCTCCTATGGATTCAGGCCCTCTTACGTCCACAAAGGCCTGGAAATTAAAGGAATAAATAAGTAGAATACCTGTGGGGCAAAATTCAACGCAGACTTTGCAAAATCCAATATGCCTGAAAAATATGTTCCTTGAGTTGATCAGCTCAAATGCCACTGGCTTTCTCCATCCCTGGTTGATAGTACATTACATTCAGACCTCATCAGAAATGCAGCCAGCCTGCAATTCACAACTGCACACACTGAGGCATGGTCCCCAGTGGGAGATGCCTCACAGAACACAGTCACCTCTCGACTAAGGATGGCTAGTTAGGGGTGACAGCTTTAAAAAAGAAAAAGAGGGAAAGAAGTGATTTGTAGGCTGAAGAAATATATGTAGGAAAGAATCAAGGAGATAAGGAAAAGAATAAAGAACAAACAATCCTACCAAAAAAAAAAAAAACCAGATTTTTTTTGTTGATTCTGTAAGAAAATGAATACAGGAGAGGCAATCCCTTTGGCCCACACTCTTTTTTTTTTTTTTTTAAGATTTTATTTATTTATTTGAGAGGCAGAGAGAGGGAGAGAGGGAGAGACAGAGAGAGAGAGAGGTTTTCCATCTACTGGTTTACCCCTGAAATGGCAGCAGTGGCCGGAGCCAGGAGCTTCTTCTGGGTTTCTCATGTGGGTGCAGGGGCCCAAGGACTTGGGCCATCATTTTCTGCTTTTCGAGGATGTTTCCAGAGAGCTGACTTGGAAGAGGAGCAGCTGGGATGTGAACCAGTGCCCATATGGGATGCTGGTGCTGCAGGTGCAGGCTTAGCCCACTATGTCACAGTGCTGGCCCCTGGCTCACACCTTTGACAATGATCTTCCCTCCCTTCTCCATAACCCTAAGATTCATAACAGCTAAGGAAAAGCCGTAATATTTAGAATATGAAATAGATTTTCTTCTTGACGCATTGTTAATTATAGTTTTTATTAACTTGCTGGTGGATATCTGGGACCAAACCTGAAAATTGTGCTGAGGCAAAACGCTCGATTTCAAAGATTTCAGTCCATAAATAGCTGAATTTCAATATACCCAGCTTAATTGTCTTCTCTTTGAAACCCATTATGTCCTTTAATGTAATGCAACGTTTAGTTGTTTTTATTTTTAGTAATCTCTGTGGGTGTCCAGAGAATTTAATTTTCAAGCTAGTTTCAACTTGAGCTATTAACTTTAAAAATTTTTGTTTTCCTGGGGTGAGCCTTTAACCTACCAGTTACGATGCCTATGTTGGAGGGTCTAGGTTCAATTCCCAGCTCTGGCTCCTGACTCCAGTTTGCTGATAATGCCTGCCCTGGGAGGCATCACACACAGCTCAAGTAATTGAGTTCCTGCCAGCCCAAATCAGACTTCCTGACTGAGCTCCAAGCTCTTAGTTTCTTAGTTTCAGCCGGGCCAACTCCTGCCTTTGCTGGCATCTAAGGAGTGAACCAGCATAAGAGTGCATTCTCTCTCTCTCTCTCTCTCTCTCTCTCTCTCTCTCTCTCTCTCTTTCTCTCTTCCTCCCTGTGTCAAATAGAGGAATTAAAGATTATTTTATACATATATATATATATATATATATATATTTAGTCTGAGTTTTGGTTGCTGAAATACTTGCTGCAGCTCAGCAGGTTTACATGGGATGATTTCTGTGAGTGATCATCTACTAGGAAGTGGCTACCTCTGGACTGCAGACACATCCCATTCTACCATTGTTTGGCTTTCTGAGCAAGTTTTGAATAAAATGTCTTAGGAAAGTGAATTACACCTTTCAATGCCATCACACTTATGCAATAGAGGAACATCTTGATCACTGCAATACATTAAAAGACCTTCCTTCCTAAGATGGAGATGTTCACTGCTGACGGGCATCGCATCACACTGGGCTTATGCTTGCACTTTACTTTCAAGCTCTTTCCTTTAGGAAACAGTGGAAGCTTGTAGGATCCTCCTTCTACCTAATCATTCTTAGAATATTACCTCTTGATACAAGGAAGTGATGTATGTCTGAGATGATAGGACAATCACATCGATCTGCTTATTACACTACGTGTGCATGAATTGAAATGCTACATTGCACCTTGTGAAATGTGTGCAGTTAAGTGCAAGAATAATTTAAAAAAAAGGAAAAAGAAAAAGACAAAACTCACCCAGGGCAGCCGTGGGAAGCAGCAGGTTAAGCTGTTGTCTGCGATGGCAGTGTCCCGTATCAGAGGCCAGATCAAGTCCCAGCTGCTCTGCTTCCAGGTCAGCTCACTGCTAATGGTCTGCACAAGCAGCGGAGGATGGCCCAAGTGCTTGGGCTTCTGCCGTCCACACGGAAGACCAGGGTGAAGTTCCAGGCTCCTGGCTTTAACCTGGTCCAGCCCTGGCCATTGTGGCCATTTGGGGAATGAAACAACGGATGGCGGATCTCTTTTCTTTCTGTCTTTCCCTCTTTGTCAATCTGCCTTCCAAATAAACCAAATAAATCTTTAAAAAAATTTTAAAAATCATAACCTGCCTACAGACAACCTTGAAAAGCCTGCATCTTGTAAAACAAGCCTCCCTTTTGCCTACACACACACACACACACACACGCATGCTCTACCTGTTGGAAGATATTCTGCTATTAAACCCATGCATAGGAGCAAACATGGAGTAAGTGTCAGATCTCGAGGAGTGGCATATACACCAGTCTTTCCTATCGCCTGACATTTCCCAGGCTTGAGAGAAGGACAAGTGGGAACACAGCCCTTATCCCGCTACCATGCAGGAGGACGCAAAGAAAAGAAAACGAAAGCTTCCGCTGGATGCTACCAAACCGTGCTCCCAGCGTCTTCTTCCTGTGGCAAGCACAGATCATTAACATTGGTAATGTCCTCGCTAAATCTGCTTGGAGAAAGTGACAGGTCTAATTTGTTACTGACAGACTGACGTCTCGGAGTCCATCGGCAATGCACTGCTCTTGCTCACAGCCACTCGGCATTGCTGTGTGGGTTCTGGCAGGCAGGCCTGGTACTTGGTTAGAGTCCCTGTGGTTTCATCCATCTCTACGGAGGCCTCCCCCAGGCAGGACCTGTGCACCAGGTCCCCTTTCTTCCTTCAGTCATGGGAATAGCCCCTGTCAGCATGCCTGGCAGGGCTGTGATTTGAAATTCACAGCATGGGGAGGGACTCCAGACGCAAGTAATTACCATTAATAATCAATAGCGTTCAGCCCAACAAATAATTGTGACAGATCTGAATAAGATTAAAGTTGATCTCTGAGACGTGCGGGTGTGGCAGTGACATGGGTTTTGGGGTTTTTTTTGGGGGGGAGGGGGTTGGTTTTTTTTTAACTGGCAAACATATTGGAGGCACCATTGTGATATGCCTCAGAGTGATTTTAAATTAAATTAGGTGTAGCTGAAAAGCATGCTGCCAGTGGGGTCTGTGAGGCATAGAATGACTTCACCTCCTACAGCATGACCTATGACCTATGACCTGAATTAAGAGTAAAATGAGATCTGTGTGAAAGAAGGCGATAGGCTGATCTCAATGCCAACTAAATTCAGATAAACGAAAATTAATTATCAATGCCCTATGTAATATGTAGACTACCTATGACACAGGCTTCCCCCACACTACAGATAGTTACAGAGGGAAAAGATCAACAGGAGAACAGCTGCTTGCCCCTGCATCGCGTGTGTCCCTTCTCACTAGACATAGGAGGGACTGAGTTTTTGCAAGCCATTCATAGAAATCTGGGAACTTCAGAATTTAGACATGTGGGACCCAAAATGTCCAAGAAACAAGTGTCTGCTGAGATACATGAGTAGGGGGACATAACTTAAAGCTAAATTCATGTTGTCTTTTGATTTCACATTTACTTCTCTTAATTTAGTGCCAGTGGCTCTCTGGTTTACTTGTAGCAGATCAAGTTCTTCTTGACTCCTATGCACCTTGGGAGTGGAATACAAACCCATGAGAGGTGAGTGGCTGATAACAGGCCAGGCACCTTGGTACATGCATTATCTCACAGTTTTCTGCATGTTCAGATAGTTGCAACACTGCCTCCATTTTAGATAAGGAACCTAAAATTCTAAAGATTAGTAGATTTGGAATGTCAGAAGCTTGGAGACTAAACTGGAAAAAAATTAAGGCTACCTGAGGGGGTGACGCTGTGGCGTAGTGGGTAAAGCTGCCACCTGCAGTGCCAGCATCCCATAGGGGCGCCGGTTGGAGCAGATCACTGCTTGGATCCTTCCAGAACCAGAAATGCGGCCCCTGCCTCATGTCTTCCCAGAGCACTATGGTAGCCGAGTGACCTGTTACTACTTGATGAAAGGCCTGGAATGTGTGAAGTTGGGTGTGGGCAGCTCTTGGTCAGATGAGAAGGGCAAGCTTTCTCATGGTCCTAAGATCCTTGGATGTCAGCTCTCTTTTTAAAAAATATTTCATTTTTAATTTTATTTATTTGAAAGGCGGAGTGAAGGGGCGGGGAGAGAGAGAGAGAGAGAGAGAGAGAGAGAGAGAGAGAGAGAGAGAGAGAGAGAGAGAGAGAGATCTTCTACTTACTGGGTCACTATCCAAATGGCAGTAATGGCAGGACCTCTGCTAGTCTGAAGACAGGAACTCAGAACGCCAGTCATGCAGGGAGCCAAGTAATTGGTCCATCAGCTGCTGCTTTCCCAGGTAAATTAGCAGGCAACTGATTTGAAAGCAGATCAGCTGGGACTCAAACTGCCTTTCACCTAGGAGACAGCATTGCAGATGGTAGCTTAACCTGCTGCGCCACAATGCTGGCTCCATCAGCACTCACTTTCTGCTTGATTGTTGGTAGATTACATTTTCCTGTAAGCTGTCAATACAAGAGGGAAGGATTTTGCAGTATGAATTATTTTGCTGCCTCATGTAGTGACCATAAACTATCTTCAAATCCTATCCCATCTGCAAATACCACACCAGTAGATGGTGGCTTGGATGTGTTCTCAGATTCAACATTAACTATTTTTGTGACTCCCCAAGTAAACCACACTGCTTTTGTGGATCTCAAATTGCACATCTGTAAAATGAAGATGTATGAAGGGATGGTCTGATATCTCCTGTTCTCCTAAGTTACTGTGTTGTAAGGATAGGCACAAGCCCCTTCCCCAACCAGCCACAGCATCACCCAGCAGAGGCTTGGACCCCAAGAGCATGAAACCTCCTTGCTCTGGGTGGGATGCTGGAGCTCTGCCCTCTTAGCCCCTTGCCCAGCCAGGGGCACATTCATCAGCAAAACTCTGTCTGCAAAGGTCCTTTAAATGGTTCTTGCTTTTGCTCTGTTTAGGCCGGCGCCGTGGCTCACTAGGCAAATCCTCCGCCTGCGGCGCTGGCACCCCGGGGTTCTAGTCCTGGTCGGGGCACTGGATTCTACCAGGAGGAAGCACCTGGCTCCTGGCTTCGGATCAGTGCAGTGCGCTGGCCGCAGCGGCCATTGAGGGGTGAACCAATGGAAAAGGAAGACCTTTCTCTCTGTCTCTCTCTCTCTCGCTGTCTAACTCTGCCTGTCAAAAAAAAAAAAAAAAAAAAAAAAAACTTAAAAAGCAGTAATTGCTTCTTGGAGGGTGGAGTAGAGACTCATTCAAATCATTGGCTGCTACATTTGTTGTACATCAACTTTCACATTTGCCCCATGCAACCACGCAGCAAAGTGTTCCCTGCTCTGTGGAGGCCACTGCAGACAACGGCTATCCACTGGCGCCACCACATATGCATCTTTTGAGTCCATTCTGCATGCTCGGTTTTCTGCTACAGATCATATTTTAAGTGGAGAGATGTTGATTTTCTAGAATAAGTATAAACGTAGGTGCACTACGTGGAGACCATCTTTATATTCATGAGTAAATTTGTGACTGTGCATGTTAATGATAGCATTATTCAATTAGTTCTGCAGATGAGGACAGAGACTGTGTGTATGTCATTTAAAGTTCATTTGAGTAGAAAATATTTATATAAACCAATAGCAGAATTTCAGCAAAAGCAGCATTAATTCAGAAATCCTTATCATGTTTACCTTAGTGCCTGAGCTCTGTAGCACTCAACAGACAAAAATTCCACTGCAATGGCAATGGACTAAGCAAGGCAAGTTGAACAAAAGAAAGCTTCAATCTGCATGCATGGGAGTCAGCACCAGACTCTCCAACACTTTTGTAAGAGGCATAAGAAAGGCAAGGGCAATGCAAGAGGTCAAGAGCAGGTGCCGGTTCTGGCTTCCTCTTCTCCAGGAGCACACAGGACAGACACAAAGTCTGGGTTACAACAGTTCCAAGGCCTCCTTCCTCAGTCTATGACCTGATTTTTCATTTCTCCCATGTATTGTTTAAAAGTGATTTTTCAATAGGATATTTTAGAAGGTCAATTGTTGATATTCAACCCCTTGCACGGGATCATTTTAGTGTAATAGGTTCCCTGAAGTGTGGTCCAGGCCACAAGTGGGCAATATTATTTCTGCAAAGAGCCAGGTAGTACATATTTAGGCTCCTGGGGAATGCATGGTCTCTGACACAACTTCTCAACATAACCAATGCACTGCAAGAAAAGCCACATAGGCCAGTCATAAAGGAATGAATGTGGCTGTATTCCAATGAGCCTTTATTTGCAAAAATGAGTAGCAGAGTGTGTTCAGCCTGAGAGCCATTGTATGTTGAATCCTGTTCTAGGATTTGGTGTTTCTCCAGCTTCAGTGTGCATCAGAATTATCCAGAAGGCTTCCCAAAGCATGGGCAGTCCATTTCACATGGGCAGTCCATTTCACTGCAGGGTGTCTGATCAAGGTCTGAGGTAGGGCTGAGGGATTCACACTGTCGCCTCCTTGATTTCACAGGTGAGGACACTGAGGCATGGGGGCTGATGGGCCGTAGTCACCCAGATACTCGAGAGCACAGTCAGAACACCCTGATCCAGAACAGACGCTCTGACCATCGTCCTAATTTTCACTCTTGAAGAGCCCCTGCATCTCTAGGTCCCATGTGAAATTCTTTGTTCTAATTGGTTGCCAGACTTGTTGAAAAAATTGGGAGCACATTATCTAAGGGGAAAGAGTATACAGCTGGGGTAACAATGGCTGACAAATCAGAAGACCTGATTGCAAGACATGGGACCATGGACTGGTCATTGAGCCTTCATGTTTTCAATGGTAGAGCCGGTAGAAAATACTTCGAATATGGGCTAATGTTTGCTCTACTTCCTTTCCAGTTCATTCTTATGCAAGTGAAGACATCTGCCATGCAGACTGAAGAGGGGGGCAAAGACTCCTCTCTCAGAGGGTCTCAGGGCTGGCAGCTCACCAGTACTGGGATCCAGCCACTGGGTCTTGAGACCATGGAGGATCAAAAGGTATTTGAATTAAAAAAAAAAAAAATTCTTAGCCTACATTTATTTAGATTCTCCCTAGTTGGAAGATGGTTTTTTTCAACTCTAAATGGAACTAAAGCCTACAGATGGTGGCAGGTGAAGGAATTGAGCTGTCGTTCTATGGTTAATCCAGGGAGAGGCATTCCATGATTCCTGTTAAATTGGCTCCTGTTGAATAAATTGCTTTGAGATAATAATGGGTAAGAATTTAAGGGAATTTGAAAAATATATGTAGAAGTTACAATGAAATAAAAAAAAGCCCAGAAAATCCCAGAAACAGCAAATAGTCTGAATCATGCCTTTTATCAATGCTTTAAACTCAATGTTTGTTAGAGACTAAATCTATTCAAAACTGCACCAAGTTCTTTAAGAACTTACCCTTCCTAATTTTACTATAAATATAAAACAAGCCGGACTGAGACAGAAAGGGTAACACTAAACTTTTTATATTCAAAATTAAATTTAAATCCAAAATTACAAAATAACACTATCCAGAAGTAGAAGAACAGGTTATCTAATACAGTCTTATTTTTAAAAATAATCGTTAACAAACACAAAAGACGTTCATACACCTCTTTGGTGTTCATGCTTTGCGAGGAGCATTACACGTGCTGTCTCTGCCGGCTGGGAAACGCAGAGCTGGCTGGACTCGGCACGGCGCTGCATGTCTCTGGAGCAGCAGCACATTTGTGGCACTCTGGATTAGGAAGGAGATGAAGACCCAGATTCCACAAACACGGAGACACAGATTGGAGGTAAGGATGTATCCAGAAGGAAAGCACAGCGAGGCGTGATGGTGAGTCTCGTTGCACCTGCAATGGAGGACAACACCAAAGCCTTCTCTGCCATCCCCTGGTTGCACAACCCGGAGCCCAGGGCTCATCACCGAGGGATGTTTCAGGGACTAGACCATGAACTTTCCCTCTTGTGAAGATGGTGAGGCTGAAAGGAGAGACATGTTTCTGCTTAGATCCTGTGAAGAGTCACCAGCAAGCTTAAAATGAACACATTTTTTAAAAATGAACAAAATAGATAATAAACGTGTAGCCCTTTATGAAAACCAAAGCAAAGACCAAAATCTGGCTGCCTGGCCTTCTTGTCTCTCTTTCTATTGTTGGCTGTAGCAGCATTCTGGGCACAAAAGACCTTCCAGGAGGTGAGGTTGGCAAACTAAACCACGTACTCGTCTCACCTTCTCACTCCCATCTTGAGTATCAACAGCAAAAGCCACAGGGGCTTGCTGTTCGCAGATTTTTTGGCAGTGAGGGGGTGGCTCTGGAGATCAGTGGAGGAGAGACTGAGCCAAGGCTTAGAAAAGGCACAGAACTGAACAACAGAGACCAACAAATACATATATGCATTGAAAATAAACTAGAAATGCATAGAAGAATAGTAGCTAAATCAGCATAGAACAAAAAAAGAAAAAAGAGTTATCGGCTGAATTGTGTCCCTCCCTCCCAGGACATATTTGGAGCACTAAGCCCCAAGGCCTTAGAACGTGACTGTATTTTGAGACACGGCTTTTAAAGAGGTGACTGGGGTGACATGAGGTCCTATGGGTGGGCCCTAATTCAATATGACTCATGTCCTAAGGCTAAGGGGCAACAATCAGGACAGGAGACAGGCAGAGCATGTGAAGGTACAGTGAGGAGGTGGCTCCATACAAACCAAGAAAGAAGACTCAGGGGAACCCAGCCCTGCTGACACCTGGGGCTTGAACAACCAACCTGCAGAACAGACGATAATTCTCTATCGTTTAAACCACCCACATTGCAGTGGTTTGTAATGGGAGACCTAGAAATCCAATACAGACCAGAAAATAAATAAAATTAGATACTCTACAAAAGAGAGTAGAGAAAAGTAGCAGGCACATAGGACTCCATTTGAGAAAACAAACAAACAAACAAAACAATAGAAAGCCAGTAAGAAAGAGAAGGAGGAACCCGGAAGACAGATTCAAAGGCTATGCTGGCATTTTCTGTTGAATTTCCATGGGAAGGAAGGAATGAGGCTGGAAGGGTGAGAGTCAGGAAATGGAAAAATACAATAAGAATCTGAATGCTGCTTAATGTGCTGTGATTGAGACAAAAAATTTGGTGGTTAGTTGAATGTCCCTTCCTTGTAACTTCCTTTTTAATGAATTACTTTTTAAAGATTTGTGTAGTTATTTGAAAAGTAGAAAGACCGAGGTAGAGAGATTTTTCATTCACTGGTTCACTCCCCAAATGAACACAACAGCAGGGGCCTAGTCCCTGCTTCCTCCTTCTCAGGTGCTTTAGCAGGAAGCTGGATCAGAAGTGGGTCAGCTGGGACTCGAACCAGCACACCAATATAGGATGCTGGAGTTACAGGCAGCTGCTTAACCAGCTGCTCCACAATGCCAGCCTCAACTTCCACCTTTTGAAGCACCATCACCAGAGAAAACCTTATTCCTCACCCTCCACACAGGAAACAGATTATTGGAAAAAATAAATATATGAATGAAATAATTTTGATTATATGTAAGAAGCAACTTCAAATGAAGAGTAATGGTGGAGAAAATGCCATGAAATTCTTATTTCCAAAAGCACAGGTTTACCTATACGTGGGACAGGTAATTAAGAATTCTGTTAACGATGATGTGAATCTGGCTTATTTCCTGTTCATGTTGACATTTCCCCAAACAGCAGCAGAGCTGATGGCTTTCTCAGTAATCTGTCATAGCAACTGTGGAAGAATGTCGGAAATGTGGGGCTGGAAGTCAAGAGCTGAGAAGGGGAAAAATGTGCTGTAGATTTTTTGCAGATGTTCTCAGATCAAATTATGGTGTTGAAAAATTGTGTAGCATGTTCAATGGAGCATCCAAGATGAAAAGACAGTTCAGTGGCTTTGTAATCTGGATGAAAAAAAGAGTTGCAGAACCATGCCCGTGTAGGGTGTAATTCACAAGTTCAGAACTGTCAACGGTGGAAGAAATGGCAAGGAAGCTCAAGCGTGTGACTTTTTGAATAACTTTCTCATAAATTTACATGTAAAACTTAGATAATAGATCCTCCTGATTTTTTATTTCCTTTATCTACAGGGTTAGTGCTGCATTGTTTTTTGTTTTTTTTTTTTGGATCAGTCAGTACATGTCAATACGCACAAAATCTGTACAACATTTCATGGCTCCACATCAAGTGTCAATTACACAGGAGGAATAAGATCTCATATTGCACACTATGTGGCTATAGCTGATAGTAATAGCTTGCATATTTCAAAATTGCTGAGTGGATTTCTCAGTCTTCTCGGCACAGATTAATAAGTAGGCAAGGCCATACATGCATTAGTTAGCGTAATTTTCTCATTCACATTGTATGCATGTATAACAGACCACATTGTACTCCATGAATATATGCAATGATTACTTTCAATTAAAAATCAGAGTTTTAAATAAGAAAAAATTGATAGGTGGGAGAAAATACCTAGAGAGTCAAAATCTCGGAGTGGGACAGTCTCTTAGGAGACCGTTGGGCAAAGGATCTTCCTCATCCCCTTTGAGTGTCAGTTTACTCATCTGTAAACATTTCAGTGCCTCTGTGAAATGACAATGATTAAATGCTGATGCTCACTAGGGAATGGAATTCCTGAAATCTACAGTATGTGTGCTTATTTCATATATGAATTTTATTGTATATAGTTAAAATACCAAGAGACAAATTGCGTTTTGACTACAAAATATCTGGAAAGCATACTTTTTCGAAGTATGATTTTATGAAAGCATGGGATGTACTAGCATTGGAGACCCTGGAAGTCTTCTGGTTCAAACTTTGCACCTTGTAAGCAAATAAACTAAAACCTATTTAACACACAGTTAATTAGCAGCAGATCTGAGGTCAAGGAATTCTGACTTACGAACCAGAGCTGTTAAAAGTAGATATTTTCATAAACCACCTTTTAATACAGCTAAGGTTTGTTGAACTCTCTACCATTTAATCTATGTAGCGAAGATCTTGGTATTTTCAAATGCAAATATTTTTAGACCTGTTTCTTGACCTCTAGTGACTATAGATTTAAGAATATTGGATTTTGTTATGGTAAATATCCTCATTTTCTTTTCTTCTTCTACCTTTTTTTTTTTTTGACAGGCAGAGTGGGTAGTGAGAGAGAGAGACAGAGAGAAAGGTCTTCCTTTTGCCGTTGGTTCACCCTTCAATGGCTGCCGCGGTAGGCGCGCTGCGGCCGGCGCACCACGCTGATCCGATGGCAGGAGCCAGGTGCTTCTCCTGGTCTCCCTGGGGTGCAGGGCCCAAGGACTTGGGCCATCCTCCACTGCATTCCCGGGCCACAGCAGAGAGCTGGCCTGGAAGAGGGGCAACCAGGACAGAATCCGGCGCCCCGAACAGGACTAGAACCCGGTGTGCTGGCGCCGCAGGTGGAGGATTAGCCCGTTGAGCCATGGCGCCCGCCAATATTCTCATTTTCTGTCTCATGCTCTGGAGATATGACCCTATGTGCACCCCGTTTTGTTGGGTAGGGTTGCAGCCACAGGATATGAGAAAAGGTGTGAGAGCTCAGGACAGAAGCTGGAAAAGGAAATTCTGCCCTCTGTCCATTTTCCCTTTGGCTGGAGAAGAGAAGATGAATGTTCCACTTATGTATGTCATGTACAGACACATATCATGGGGCTGTAAAAAAAACTTTAGGGTTAAGAACAATTCACATTGTTTTTAAGCCAAGATGAGAGAAGGAGTTATAAATTGCAAACTGAAGTATTTGGCACTTAAATAAGTGGTGAGGTACTGTACTATATTTAGTTCATCAGATACCAATATAGTTTCTATAGTGCCTGCATATTTATTTAAATAACATATCTGTGTCTGAGACCAGTAACTGTTCAGTTCAATCAATTCAGTGAGAGGTGCAAACGAGACAGTGTCGTTACCATGATAACTCCCAGAAACCCTCCCTCCCCAGTGATTTGAATTTGTTTTATTATGAAACTTATCATCCAGAAGACAATGGTATATTTTAGTACAAAACATTTTTGGATGCTGATCAAAATTCTGGGGTAAATGTTAGTTAACTTTAATTGTCTATGGTTTGTGAATAGGAGACATGTTTAAGAGCTAGGGGTGTGTATTTGAACCAGTGGACATTTAAAATTTTTTCATGCGGTATTAGTATAATAGATTTAACGTAGTTCAGAGATACAATTCTAATAATATGATGATACTTCTCCTCCTGTGAACTTTTGCAAGCATAGTAAATACTGAGGACCAGAGTACTGTAACCCAGCACTTTAGGTGCAACAATGCAAGGATGAGCCAGCATGCCACAATCATTTGTTACTGAAATATTCGTAATCTTTATACATCTACTTAACTAAAATAAGTTGCAAGGCTACCATATGCTAAACCTTTTGTATGTATTGCTTTAGTGAGAGGGATATTTGCCAATGTATTTTCATACAGAAAGGGAGAGGAAAAATGGAGAAGAGAAAAAACATAAATACATTATTCAATTACTCAATTATTAGAAAATATGAAACAATGCAGACTACAAATTGGTTTTTGTCTGTCATGTTTAAAGATAGAAAAGAAAATTGGATTAAATCCTGAAAGAACTTACTCTTAGTGTTCATTTTCTATACATTTATTTTGCTTCTGATTATTATCTGATGTAAGGTTAATTAAGCTTCTCTTCAAATGAGTATGTAGACTACACATGAAAAAAGGCTCACCAACAGAATTTATCAATCCATAAAATATTTGTTTGCCAAAAGCATTAGAAACTCCATTTCTGGAGTCGTTTAAGGAGAAGAATGGACAGGGTGATGGTGCATTATTGTAAATAACCTGGGCTGAAATTCTATTCAGCTCTTTGTTCTGTAAAGAGCCGGGTCCATTTTGAGAACTTAATAAATATTGAATTATAAGTAACATTCTTACATCGCCTCTGGGGATACTCTTGATCCTAATAAGGCTTTCCATCTCTAATTTTCATGATTTGCTGCTGTGTAGGTAATAATCATGAATTCAACAAGACCTATAAATGCAAAGTATTTTGTGGTCTCAATATGTCAAAGATAAGATTTCATTTAAAGTAGCATTGTAATGAGGATGGTTGAGTACTTCTGAGATGGGGATCTAAGGATGATCTGTGGAATTCCACAGAGCTTAAGCATCACGCGACATGCCAACCTGGGACAATTTTAAAGTGAGATTGATTGGGAAATAAGATGAAACAGAAATGAGGACAAAGATCATTATCCTCACAAAGGAAAGCTGTTTAAGGATGTATGGTAGAACAAGAGTAGAAAGGAACAGAACCAGTGACATCAAAGTGGTCATTCTGGCACTACTGCATTTCTGGAACAATCCTGCTTTGGACAATGGAGGAAAGAGCATAACGTGTAAGGGTGTGCTTGTGTGTGTGGGTTGGGGGGATGGTTTCAGAAAAAAAACTGAAGTAGAGGTGAGGTTAATGCATCTTTTGGATTAATGTGGTCACATTGCAAAGGGAGAGAGGATCGTAAATTGCTTCAGGGGAATCAGAGGGCAATAGGGGGCCTGAGTAGACTCTCTGAATAATAGTTTCGGAGCATCTGCTGTGCAATATGGCTTGAACCTTTTGAAGCCCCATTGTATAACTCACTTGTCACTTGGTTTGAAGAAGAGATGACAGATCTGCCAGGAATGCTCAGAGAGACCTAATTTTTTTTTAAGGAAATCGTTCAAGCCAGCTGTTCTTGTTGTATTGATATTTTAACAAATGCATTGATCTAAGCAATCTGAATTTGCCTAGGATTTTAATATTTCATCTCTGATATTTCAGGAAGAAATACTGCCCTGGCACCTGGGAAAGGGCTCTAGAGAACCAATGAACCTCGGCAGATCAGTGTACTTGGATAGGACAAAGTCGTTTTAAAGATTAGGGAACACCTGTTTCATTTCCTGTGCTATGCTTCATTATCTTTCCTCCACGTTGCCCTTCACCGGGTGAAATGAATTCAGGAATTTGACCTTTTCAGACTGCGAGGGAGAAGACGACGGCTAAGTTACCACTTGTGAGAAAATCTAGCATTTAGAGAAGTAGAGCTGGTACCTCGGCTCCCATCTCTCAAACACAAAGACCACAAAACTTGCCCCAAACCCTCCCAGACCCAGTTCTCTCCCCCTCCCCTCCCCTCCCCTCCCCTCCCCTCCTCCCCTCCCCTCCCCTCCTCTCCTCCCCTCCTCTCTCCTCCCCTCCCCTCCCCTCCCCTCCCCTCCCCTCCCCTCCCCTCTCCTCCCCTCCTCCCCTCCCCTCTCCTCCCCTCTCCTCCTCCCCTCCCCTCCCCTCCCCTCCCCTCCTCCCCTCCCCTCCCCTCCCCTCCTCCCCTCCCCTCTCCTCTCCTCTTCTCCCCTCCTCTCCCCTCCCCTCTCCTCTCCTTACTTCTCTCTAGATCTTTCTTTCTTCCTCCTCCTTCTTCCTCATTCTTCTCCTTTTTCTTCATATCCTCTCTCTCTTTCTCTCTCTCTCCCCTTTTCAAGTGTGAACCATTTATGTTACAGAATACACAAATATACCTGTGTTATTGTCTCAGCTCTCTTCTCTGCCTCTTCTAGTATTTCCACTTTGCAAGAAGTTGGGTTGACCTTCTAGAAGTTATGTTGGATTATGTTTGCAATTTACATAAAATACTTAGTGGCTCCTCGTTGTCTGTAGTCACCTTAGCATGCTGGTCAAGGCTTGAGTTTTACCCACATTTTAAGTATCATCACTTTCCACTCCTTTCCACGAACCTTATGATCTAGTTTCGTGGGTGTGTTGGCCATTCCTGAACACGTGATCTTTTCCCTTGGTGAGTCTTGCCCTGTGGTGCCTGCCTTCTCTGCCTAGAATTCCCTTACGTTCTCCTCCCTTTCTTCTGTGTCCAATAAAACCTTACTTATTTGCTTTTAGTAGCTTAGTTCAATTGTTACTGAATGCATCCCTAAAAAGTAGAGTTATACTGTTTCCTTCACTCCTAGCTTTTGTGCTTACAAATCAGTCATGGTGATTTTTTGATGTTGCTGGTGGTGACAGTCTTTCTCTCAGTGCTGTGAAATCATTACGTCAAGAAATAAGGGTTACTCTCTTCTGAATCTCTGATATCCAACACAGCCCTTACTCATGGGAAGTATTTTTCAGTATTTATGGACTGAGAACTGATCCCACCAAAGGTTGTAAGGCGCATATATATATATATATATATATATACACATATATATATGTATTTTTTTTGACAGGCAGACTTAGACAGTGAGAAAGAGAGAGACAGAGAGAAAGGTCTTCCTTTCCGTTAGTTCACCCCTCAAATGGCCGCTATGGCCGGCACACTGTGCCGATCCGAAGCCAGGAGCCAGGTGCTTCCTCCTGGTCTCCCACGTGGGTGCAGGGCCCAAGCACTTGGGCCATCCTCCACTGCCTTCCCAGGCCACAGCAGAGAGCTGGACTGTTGCTTATTATGCTTTTCCTTTTCTCTCCTATGTTCTACTCCCCCCATAATCCCAGATATCTAGTTTAAAAATATGGCCTGTGTTGCACACCAATGTGATTAATTCTAGAAATACTGAAATGCAGGCTTTCTCATCTTACGTAACCTAGTTACTCATGCTCCAAATGATGCTAAGTAATCCCTTTCATCCAGGATCAAACTCCCCACTGTATGCCTTTTATCATCTTTTCTTTCTTAATACATCTCAGGTGCCATGCGGAGTCTTCAAGACACTTTCCTGTTATTTTGGGAGTCATTCACTTGCTCATTCACAGGGGAATCTGCACTGAGTGCCAGACCCGCTGCTAAGTGCTACAAATGTGATGCGTTTCTTCCTTTTTCAAGGTCAGAGTCCAGACAGGACATTGAAAAAGTAAACTAAAGACAGTGCTCATACAAAGACAGTGAAGGCAGCCATGACAGCACATGGGTGGTACATTCACTGTGGCTCGGTGAATTGGGAAACACATTTTCAGGAAAGCAAGATAATGTGCACACTGACATTTAAGAATGAGTCATGATTAGTCAGATAAAGAACTTCAAGAAGACCCCCCCCCCCAACACGAAAGGCAGGAACAGCACAGAGAGACCACAGGAGGAGGAGAATGCTTAAGCTCAGATTCGTACAGAATACCAGGAGTGAGGCTTTTGAGCTAAACACAAGAAGTGTGCATTGCTTTATAAGCCATGTGAAAGTAGTTTAAAATTAACAAAGAAAAGTGAGAAGCAACAAGGATAGATCTAATAAAATTTGTCTTTTGAAAGTATTTTTTTTCCTAATGTGTAGTGAACGGGTTGCAGAAGATATGGCTGAATGCTGGGAGCCCAGCTGGAAGAGCACATGGTCATTGACATGTCAGCTAAGGGTGGCTAGACTAAGAGCTGGAGTGGGATAAAGGAAAGCAGAACGGTGCAATACATATTTAGGAGTCAGCCTGGTTCCTGTGTGATCGATGGTATATGGGAGAGGAAGAAAGGGGTAGGAAAGTGCTTGAGGGTTTGAGGGTCCAAGTGGATACCCTGACTTTGGGACTTGAGCATTGATGCGGGTGCTGACAGTGACTGTTATGTTAACTAAGTCTGTAGGACTAGCTATAAGGGGAAATGCTGAAATAGGCTTGGGTCATTAACATAAGGAGGATTCTCCAGTCTACAGTGCAGGGTTTGAAGAATTATTGGAGTCACTGGCACTTACGTGCCTGAGATTGAAAGCATGGAGTGAGTGACTTTGCTAAAGGAGCCACAGCATGAGAAGGCAAGAGATCCAGGTCTGACGTGGTGGGATGGGAAGAGAAAGGAGTGCTCGAGGAAGACGGATGGAAGGCAGACGGAAAACCGAAGCATTTGAGCTCGAGAAATCTCACGGATCAGCCTAGCTTCAAAAGAAAGGAAGTGACCATCATTGTCCAGTGCTATTGAGATGTCAAGTGAGAAAGAGTTCAGCTCATTCAGTCGCAAGGAGAAGGTGGATGAGGAGTTTAGAAGTCAGACGAGTTGCCTTATGAATGGACAGCGGAGGAGTGAAGGTAGTACTAGAGCAGTTTTGAGAAGTTGTGAAGGAAAAGACAAAACACAGTTGCTAGTTTGCACAATTTTCTGGCTTAGAGACACTTCCAAGTTCTGGCTCCTGTCATTCTTTCCTTGAATATCTTTTTCCATTTTGTGGGTATTTAAGTGACTGATTTTCAAAAACCACAAGTGCATCCCATCTAGGGAGAGGATGGAGATGTCTAGGAAAGGCCCCCAAGGCACCATTTCAGATATATTCAAATGTCTTGTTGGCAATACAACTGATTTTTTTTTAATCTCATGAATAATTCTAACATATTAAAAATAGATTAACTCGGAGCTGCTCTGATTTAAATAGGGCAGGAGGACCTGGAGCCCCAAACTCATGTCCCCTACCCCTGATTTTTCTGAGTTAGCCCTTCACCAGAATTTCCAAAGAACCTTGTGTTTCCAGGAAACTCATGTTTACAATCAGTCCCTAATTCACAGAGGATTTGGACTGAGACACAAACTATTGAGCCCCCGATTCAGAGGTTTTCCCCACAGGGTTCTGCACAGTTACTGAGAAATGCCATTTGCTGTCAGTAGATATCAGGGGATTGAGCAAAATAACAGATTTTTAGGATAATAGAGATCCCAGTGAAGGTCAAATTCAGCCACACATCACGTAAATGGCACCCTGGTCTCAAAAATACCATCTTGGCAAGCGTTTTGTTTTCACGCCATATTTCCCTGCTCTGTTCGGTCCTGGCTGTTACTCCGTAGAACTTTAGGAGACCAGAGTGTGAAACAGAGAATGGGAGGAAGTGGGGGAGCTGTGGACTGCTGAGCGCATCGCCTTGTTTGTGAGGCTGTAGAAACATGTCAGCAGAGATCAGAATGGCATCCCTGTTTTGACAAAGCACACACTATCCGGGATCTTCATACAGATGACACCAGCACAAAGAATGGGAAATAACACGTATTTGTGTAGCACAGAGTACGTGAAAGAGCTGCCCAGAGCGAAGGGGACTGAGCAGTCAGTACTTCTTCCTGTGGGGAATGCTGGTTGTCAGCAGAGAAAACCTGCAGGTGAGGGAACACGGGCGTGAATTAACAAAGAGGGAGACAAACCACCTTGTACTGGAGCAATAGCTTATATGCTGCCCTTAAATAGCTTATACACTCCTGCAAGCATGGAAGAGCCCAGGAGGGGGAAAAAAAAAAAACAACAGGAGAAAATGAGTCATATTACCATTCAGGAAATTTTCAGTCTAGTCTATTTTCACTGTATAGATGGCAAAACTGAGGTCCAGAGAAACTGACCAATGCGTTTGAAGCCAAAGAGTAGATAAGAGGAGAAGCTAGAATTTTTCCCCCAATGCTTTGAAAATGTTCTCCTTATAATGTAAGTTTAGAAATCAGCATTGTTCAAGAATGTGACTAAGCACTCACTGTGAGGAGAAAGGGGGCTGCTTTTCTTTATACTTATCACCTGCAAGTCACGGAAAGAATACCGGCCATGGTTCTCTGGGATTTGCGTATTGAAACCAGTCAAGAGCTATAGCTCAATACAAGTCTCAACTGGTGAGCTGAAAGAACAGGGTTTTGGCCACAACGTAAAACCTGAGGTACCAACAGGAATCCGATTGCAAGCTAAGAACTGCTTTCTAATTTATGTATTTGAAAAGCAATGTGGCAGAAAGAGAGGGAGGGTCAGAGAGATTTCTTCTATTTGTTGATTTCAATCCGCAGATGGCTGCAGAAGACAGGTCTGGGCCAGGTTGAAGCCAGGAGGTAGAAATTCCATCTGTGTGTTCCATATGGTGGCAGGAGTCCAAGCATTTGGGCATCATCTGCTGCTTCCCAGGTACATTGGATGGAAGCTGGGTTTGAAACAGAGCGGAAAAGACTCCATAGGGCACTCTTATTTGAGATGCTGGTTAAGCAGTGGCCTAACCCACCGTATCATGAAGGCCCCCAACCTAAGAATTTCTGTCTTATGTCTGTCTTTCCACCAGTAGAGCTTTTTAAAAATTATTGACTATTTAGAGTTTGCCTTTTTTAAAAATGAAAAAAAAAAAAAGCCTTGGTAAATTCAATTAATAAATCCCTTCTTTGGATATGAGTCACATACATTCTTTCATTGGGTGTTGTAGCAGGATTATCCCAGACCAAGATCAAGTCTCCATTCATTGTAGTGACAATGAGATGGGGGTAGGAAGGTTGGAAGAGAGTTTCCCTTCCGCTAATTCTTAAGGAAGTAGAATTCAAATGTAAGCAACACATTAAAACACCTGGTTCTTGGGGCTGGCACTGTGGTGTAGAAGGTTAAGCCACCATCTACAGTGCTGGCATCCCATATGGGTGCCAGTTTGGGTCTCGGCTGCTCTACTTCTGATCCAGCTCCCTGCTAATGAGACTGGGAAAGTGGTGAAAGATAGCCCAAGTCCTTGGGCCCCAAAACTCATGTGGGAGACCCAGAAGAAGGTCCTGGCTCCTGGCTTCCACCTGGCCCAGCCCTGACTGTTGTAGCCATTTAGGGAGTGAACCAGCAGATGGAAGACTCCTCTTTTTCTCTCTGCCTTTCAAATAAATTAATTAAAAAAAAAAAAAAACTACCTACCTCTGGTATCACAGCAACTTTGGAGCAGTCCCCCTACTATTTCACATATTTTCTCTAAAAAGAGTTCTTATGGCTATTTCTCTGAAAGTACACCCTCTATAACTATCTTAACTACATTTTATTATGCTGAAAGTATTGGAAGTTGGCTTCATTTTGAACCAAAGGATGCCAAAGATTCTATGTGCTATGAGAAATAGTTGAACTATGTCTCTGCAGGGGCAGGGAGGTCTAGAGCAGGTTTAAGGTGAAAAGTAATGAGGAGAGATATGTTTTCCTGTATCCTCACTCTGCCTGCACTGGAAGAATGGTTTAAGCAATCGGCGATTCAGTGGAAAGAAGCTAGTCCGGCATATATTATTTTGGTATAATCCAGGAAGAGGAGAGATGGAGCTTGGCAGAGGTGTGGCAGAATGCATTGAGTTTTGGGAAGCAGAATTTACCTGATTTGGTGATGTATGGACACGAAGATGGTGGGGAAAGCAGGTGGAGAGGACAGAATGGGAGATGACACCCTGGGTCGCTATCACCACAGACGCCAGCATCAATGTGATGGTGACACCCTGGTTCAGCCACTCATTGCTTCAGGTAGATCACTAATCCTCAGTTATTTTCATTTTTAAATTGGGAGAACTAAAAGTTGTAACACCTTTCTATGTGTGCTATATGGTATAACACAAGAATTTAATTAACACATTTGCCATCTGGTGTTTCCACAGCTATGACAAAATTAGTTTTTCCTTCACTCTTCCTTCTCTTCCCCCCTCCTCCTTCTTCTTCTTCCTCCTGTTCCCCCTCTTCTCTTCCTCCTCCTCCTCTTCCTTCTTCTTATTCATGTTCTTCTTCATATTGTTCTCTTCCTCCTTTTTATCATCTGTTTCACCATCCTCATCATCATTATCATCACAGTTATCACCATCATCACTATTTCTAAATCATTCTAGCTCTATTGGTAGGATGGCAAAATTATTTTCTAAGTAAACAAATACAGTAGGAAGCACAGAAGAGAATCATCCCCTAACTTTTCTTGTATAATCTGACCATTTACCAAGTCAAGGCTGTACTACAGCCATCATCAAGTTTCATGCTTGTGTAGGTGATAATCAACACCGTAGAATGAACTTACATCCTACACAGTTGTAGCTTTAGTAAGTTCAGTTAAATAGTCTTGGCTTGGCAGAGGAAGATAGGAGACCAAGAGAACAAAAGAGGGCTGGGGGTGGGAGAGGAGAATTAAAACGTGGAGTTAGAATAATGCACCAACTAAACATTTGTGCCAAGGTTGGGGCAGGAAATGAGTGCTCAGGACATAGAATCTCATTTGTAGTTTAGAGGCACACACTTAGACAACATATTCACAAGGACAAATCAACCTTTTTATTTTAAAGATTTATTTATCTGTTTGAAAGGTAGAGTTACAGAGACGTAGAGGCAGAGAGAGAGAGAGAGGTCTTCCATCCACTGGTCCACTCCACAGATGGCCACAAGGGCCAGAGCTGCGCTGATCCAAAGCCAGGAGCCAGGAACTTCCTCTACATCTCCCATGCGGTTGCAAGGGCCCAAGCACTTGGGCCATCTCCCACTGCTTTCCCAGGTGCATTAGCAGAGAGCTGGGTCAGAAATGGAGCAGCCAGCCCAAAACAGTGCCCATGTGGGATGCTGGCAATGCAGATGGCGACTTTACCCACTATGCCACAATGCCAGCCCCAAATAAACCTCTTTATCTTCCAAATGAACAGAGCTGTCACATCTCCACACTGGTGTTCTGAGCCTGCAAAATGGTAAAGTTTCCAATATGCCACTTTCTTTTTTTTTAAACTTTTATTTAATGAATATAAATTTCCAAAGTACAGCTTATGGATTACAATGGCTTCCCCCCTCCCATAACTTTCCTCCCACCCCCAACCCTCCCCTTTCCCGCTCCCTCTTCCCTTCCAATTCATATCAAGACTCATTTTCAATTCTCTTTATATACAGAAGATCAGTTTAGTATATATTAAATAAAGATTTCAACAGTTTGCACCCACATAGAAACACAAAGTGTAAAATACTATTTAAGTACTAGTTATAGCGTTAAATTACAATGTACAGCATATTAAGGACAGAGATCCTACATGAGGAGTAAGTGCACAGTGACTCCTGTTGTTGACTTAACAAATTGACACTCTTGTTTATGGCATCAGTAATCACCCTAGGCTCTTGTCATGAGTTGCAAAAGCTATGGAAGCCTTTTGAGTTCACCGACTCTGATCATATTTAGACAAGGTCATAGTCAATGTGGAAGTTCTCTCCTCCCTTCAGAGAAAGATACCTCCTTCTTTGATGACCTGTTCTTTCCACTGGGATCTCACTCGTGGAGATCCTTCATTTAGGTCATTTTTTTTTTGACAGAGTGTCTTGGCTTTCCATGCCTGAAATACTCTCATGGGCTTTTCAGCTGGACCCGAATGCCTTAAGGGCTGATTCTGAGGCCAGAGTGCTGTTTAGGACATCTGCTATTCTATGAGTCTGCTGTGTATCCCACTTCCCATGTTGGATCCTTCTCTCCCTTTTTGGTTCTATCGGTTAGTATTTTCAGACACTAGTTTTGTTTATGTGATCCCTTTGATTCTTAGTCCTATCATTATGATCAACTGTGACCAGAAATTGATCAAATGGACTAGTGAGATGGCATTGGTACATGCAACCTTGATGGGATTGAATTGGAATCCCCTGGTAACATGCCACTTTCCTAAGAGACTTTTGCAGGTAATTTTCAACACATGCTATTTTTATCCTAAGAGCCAATATTAGAAACCAGCTTCTACATAACTTATTATTCTACTCTGTATTGTTTTTGTTTTACCTTAGACATTTTCTCTTACTCTGAGTGTTCTATTTAAAGACTCCACCTACATGATAATGCTTGAAGCACAGCCATCATGCTGAAGATATTTTTGTTCCTTTCATTGTTTTATTATGTGAGTGGTATCCACAGGAAGGTGACCAAGCAGGTTTTCATTCTGGAGTACAAAACTCCAAAGGTATTTCCTTTGCAGAGCAGATTGAGTTTGATGGAATTCTAGGGATGGGGAAGGTTGCACTCATGGTACCAGTATCAGTTTCCATCTCTGGTACCTTAGATGAGAGAGAAAATGATCAATCATAGATTGTAAATACAAATTATATTTCTTTTTACATTTATAGTCCAGATTAAAGAATTATTGGTGACAAGTATGTCTCAAATGCTCTGTTATATGAATATTTCTCTTCTCCCAGTGATCTTCCTTAAGAACAAGTAGACCAGGATTCAAATTCTGGCCTTATGCATTCCTAGTTGTAGGATCTTAGATGGTTATTGAGATAACTCAAAAAGCTAAATGATATACTGTATGAAAGCACCATGTATGTTCAATACAATGCTTTCAACAAGCATCAGTTGCTGATGTGTGGTGCTCTTTGGTTTTATTCAGTGTGAGACACTTCAGTGGAATGGTGCAGGGGGCATAGGCTGGAACTATGCTGCAGCTATGTATAGCTGTACTTATTCTGTCCAATTTGCCTTAGAGAAATAAAAGCTACCCTGAACCTATATCATCATTTCCACAAGAAACTTAAAGTTGATTTGTTGTGTGCTTTCTACTGTTTTATGGAGGAAGGAGAAAGTTTTCAATTATCATGTTAATCAAAGGTCTCATCTGCCTGAACAAGTCATTCCCACTGAAACATGTAGAGTGGGGTTGGAGCTGTCTGGTTTGGTGATGGCCATTGATCAGATGCACTATACAAACAGCACATTCTCTTGTCATTCTCACTTTCTAGCTGTGACCTACCTTAAAATGATTTTGGTTGACATCAAGAGGAAGACAAACATGTGTACAGAAACAAGACGGCCACCTCTTTGCAAAGCCTCTTGAAAACCTCAAACTGTACTGCCAACCATTTTATCAAAAACAGAGTTAATTTTGTTTACTTTTTAAAATGAAGAAAAATAAAAGCAAATGACTCAAAGACAACACACATGCCCTTTAGATTAAGAGCTATGTCAATTTCCTAAATAGTAAACAGCATTTATTCTTTGCCAGTCATTATTTCTTACCAAGTTTGCAGGGATTGTATTAATTCTAACCCAAGTGATTGATTAAACTGACTCCCCGAATCCTTCCTTCTTCCCTTCAGTGTTGGTAGTAATTAATCATGGCTATTCTTGGCTTATAATAGCATAATAGCCTTAAAATTGTGCTTTAGTATATTATGTTGGTTTTCTTTTGCAAACTCAATCATGTCAGGGTACAACGAAGCAGAAAATAGGCTCAGAAATGTAAATTAACTTTAATTCATCCCTTCCTTGCAGAGGGGGCTCCCAGAATTCTTCAGGAGCCTGCAGGTGTCCTTGATGTGAACATAGGCATGAGGACACAGGTGCCTGCGCTTGTCACCCCGCACTCTTAACAGGAGGACATTTGGGCCATGAGGAGTATATTCTTGAACAATAGTGGGTCTACTGAAATAGGATTTAAATAGGATTTCAGAGCTTCAAACCAAGGAGCAAGAACAATGAACAGGGAATAACAGAAGAGTCTTTAATTCACTTTAATGATTTACATTGAAAAGCATAAGCCCTCTTCCAACATAAAGTGTTAAGCTCCTGGTTCAAGAGGGTAATTTTAGCACTTGCAACTTTCTGGAAATCCTTGTGATTATTTGGAGAAGGAAAAAAAAGCTATTGCTGTAACACACACCCACACACATTAAATCAGTTGCCATTACAGTATGTCATATCCTGAAGCTTGGAGGGCTGTGGTGACAAAAGGAGACTAATGACTTGTGGCAGATGTTGCTATACACAGGAGAGACCAAACATTTTTTTCCTATTGTTTCCTTCTCTGCTTTAAATATTTTTTTTTTTCAATTTATTTGGATGGTGGGGTTGAGGGGAGAGAGAGATCTTCCATCCACTATTTCTTTCCCCAAATACCCATAACAGGCAGGGATAAAGTAGGCCAAAGCCAGGAGTCTGGAACACAACTTCCCATGTCACAGCAGTCACCCAACTACTTGAACCATCATCTGCTGTACGCCAGGGTGCAAGTTAGTGGGAGGCTGAACAGGAAGGCAGAGCTGAGACTTTAATCCAGGCAATCAGATATGGGAAGCAGGTATCCCAAACAGCACCCTCACCACTGCATCAGAGCCTGCCCTCTCATCCACAAGAGACACAAGTGCTGCAACAACGGAAATGCTGACGCTATGACAGTCTATTTTCTAGAAAATATACATACAGGGAGTAGAAGGGGATGCTGGTAGAGGGCTGTGTTTTGGGAATTATATTCTAAGAAGTAAACTGTAGACCGACAAGGACGCAGAGAAACCATGGCGATGTCTAGGGATTGTGAGGGGACTTCAAAAAGATTATGGGAAAAATGAAATTAAAAGCTAAGTTTATTTTGGTTCAAGATTTTTGAAATCAGTGCATACTTTTTTCCTCAACACACATGTTTCATGAACTTTTTCAAGACCCCATTGTATGCATGGTTTTCAAATTTTTTGCATTAAAATAAACTCAGCTTTTAGTTCCATTTTTCCACAAACTTTTGAAGTACTCCAGGATTTCATCCCTTCTGCAGGTCCCGGAAAAGGAGTGAAGACAGGAAAAGAAGGCTGACCTCAGTCCTGCGTGGCCTATGGAGAATTCCTAGAATGTCTTGCCTTCAGCAGAGTAGGCCTGTACCTGGGTACGTTAATTAGTCCTCCAGCTGTGTATCTGAAACAGAATTCCCTGCACATCTGAGGGTGTACTTGCCAGCCAGCTGCTTTTTAATAGGCCTACCTATATTTGCATACTATGAAATTAATGGTATGCTTAAAATATAGTCTTTTGGTTATAATTTTTTTTTTTAATAAAACCAATTGACTGGTTGAAAGAAGTTAATTTTTCCCCCATAATGTTGTTAAGAGGCACAAAAGGTCTTTCTCTCCTTAGGTAAGCAGAGGCCTCATAACCAGGCATGGGCCAGGAAATCATATTAAAGTTTAAAAAACCAGCAATGACCATATAAACAAACTTCAGTGAGATACAAGGCAAGCCTTCTCTGTCAAGGCTAAGGCATGTCTTCCCTTTCGTATCTTCCCATGGCTTGTGCACTGGGATGTCCTCCAGCCCAACCAAGCGAACACTGGATATGCTGTCTCTAGTTGGCTACCTAATTTTGTTATTTTCTCCCTGGTTGAGAAGTTGATCACCAAAAAATGAGCTTAACCTGTTCTCAGTAGTCAGATGAGTATATGAATAGAATTGCATTGCAAAGTAGTTTTGAGTATTGAACGTGATGATAAAATCAGTACACTGATCAGCACGTTCCAGAAAATCCTTGAAAACATTTATGATACAAACACCAAAATTTTGGATAAGGCCACAAACTTTAGCTGCCACAAGACTGGCCCACACCCAGTAAGCAACAGAATGCTCTGTGCCCTAGGGCAGCTTGGTAGCCAGGGCAAGGTAACTGAATTCAAAAGCCCAGGTGTCATGGGGGCCACAGCTTGCAGGAGATGTTATGTTATCCCCAATTTCATTGTATACTTTTTTGCAAACATCATGAATCTCTCATTGAGGGAGATTGGGCTCACTTCTCTTCCCTTCAGAAACTAAGGCAGGAACAACACACATTGTCTACAGAACGCTGGTAATGTGCTCGCTGAAACTAGGAGTAGATTCTCTAACAGTCTGCGCTAGTGAACATGCTGAGCAGATTCTTCCTTGGCCCCCATCTGATCATCTCCCTGGAGCATACCTCCATCTGCTACTAGGGCAAATTCAAATTACTGTGTTGGCAGGAGCCCGCACAATCTCTCTCTTACGGTATTACTGTTGAAATTATCTGTCGACTCTGCACAAATGACATTGAATTGAGCCCTCTACCTGCTCTAACAGACGACCCCAAACCTCAGTGGCCTAACAAAACAGAAGGTCATTTGTCACTGTTTCAAATATGAATCAGGTGTTCCTAGTTGGTGAGAAATTCTCTTCTAAAAGGTGGTTCAAGAACTCAGGCTGCCTCTAGGCTGAGTGAGAGGCTTCCTAAGTCAGCATCTTTGTTTTTGATGGGCAGCCATCACTTCTGCTCACTTCTCATTTGCTAGAACTTTGAGGCACAACCACAGCTAACAGGGAGGTCTGGGAAGTCTAACTGTGTGAGCATGGAGAGGGGAACCAGTTTTAATGGCCATTCGTAAAGGCCTAGGACTAGATCTGTAGACAGCCATGGTATGGAGAGGGAGCTTACACTCCTGCATCCTGCTATGATATTACTGTGTCCCTCAAAAGTTCACTGTTGGGAACATAACTCCCAGTTCATATGGCAATGGTATTTGGACTGGAGCCTTTGGGAAGTAATTAGGATTCGATGACATCGTGGAGTGATGGCATATGATGGCGTTAGTAGCTTATAAAGAAATGGAGGAATGACCTGAGCTAGCACACCATCTGTCTTGCTATTTGATGTCCTGTAATGTATTATGATGTAGCAAGAAGGCCATCAGAAGCTGCCAGCCCTGGCCTTGACACTCGATGCCTCAGCCTCCAGACTCCGAGTTCAATAAACCTCGGTTCTTGACATTCCCAGTCTGTGGCATTCGGTTATAGCAACAGAAAACACACACACACACACACACATTTACCCCTGAAATGAAGCTTATGGAAGATATGTGGAGGCTGGGACATTCGCAGCCATCCTGATGACTCTGTGGGGCATCCTACTGTGAAAATGATTCAGTCTGGGACACAGAAAAAATATGATGGAATCTCCATCCTCAGTGAGGCAGAAAGTGCAGTCTCTTTGAAGGGCCTGTGGAAGTGATGGGGCTAGGAAAGGCTGAGAACGATGCTGTGCTACGAGTGGAGTTACTCTTAGTAGTAATGCTCCCAGGACAGATTGCATCTTTCACAGGCACACTTCCTAGTAAAGATTTTCACACACATAGGCAAGCTAATATTTTCTAGTCACTCCGTACACTTTCCCAGCCTTATTTTATGCACTCAAATATTCATGATTAAGATTCACCTCGGATTATTTCATTTTCTTCCTCTGTAAACATTTAGTCATGCTCTCTCATTTATGCTTTTTCATAGACTTTAGAATTTAGCACACACATGTATACTGGGAAAACTGATACTTTAAGGCATTGGATCTTCCCATTCAGAGGTATAGCAGGTCCCTCAGTTTATTTAGGCTTTCTTTTAGCCACGTGCAGTGCTGGCATCCATATGGGAGCCGATGCAAGTCCTGGGTGCTCCACTTCCAATCCAGCTCTTTGCTATGGCCTGGGAAAGCACTAGAAGATGGCCCAAGTCCTTGGGCCCCTGCACCCATGTGGGAGACCTGGAAGAAGCTCCTGGCTCCTGGCTTTGGATCAGCATAGCAATGGCCATTGCGGCCAATTCAGGAGTGAACCAGTGGATGGAAGACCTCTCTCTCTGCCTCTGCCTTTCCTTCTCTCTCTGTGTAACTCCCATTTCCAGATAAACAAATCTTTTTTTTTTAAAAAAAGTCATGTAACTTTCTAAGATTCTTCTTTGTAGTAGTTTGTAGTAAGATAATAATTGGTTATTATAATAATAATAATCAGTTGTCTTTACAAAAAAGCTTAGGGTGTTAAATAACATAGGTGTAAAAATCTTATCATAGTACCTGCTATAGTAACAGTTGTTCAATAAATGAGAGTGCCTATTGTAATTATTGATATATTTATCACCATTTTTATTCATCTGTTCATTTATGTGAACATTGTAATTATAATCATCTCACTGTATTTTTAATTGACTTTCAGAGGGACATAAGTAAATATTTTTGTATATTTACTGGATTTATGATTTACTAGATTCTGATTATTTTAAACAGATTTTCAGTTAATTATCTTTGATTTTTTATAGGCATTAGGAAATATTGCAATAGGAAAAGTTTTGGGTCTTGTTTCTAATATTTAATGTTCAATGTGGTCTTTATATTACCACATTAGCTAAAATTTCCACAACAAACATTAATAGCAGGACAACAATTGTGCCTGTATTGTTGCTCAGCCCTAAGTCTGAACAATTTTTTTTGGCTAAAGTATGCCACATGGTCCTGCTTTAACTATATAATAATTTTATTAAAAAGAATCCTTCACCCCAACATCCTTTTATGTGTGTGGAATGATTTCTTATTTACAAATTTTTAAAAATATATTAAAAAGCATTAAAAAGCATTGTTTTTCTTAAATATTTTTTAGACATCTATTGTATGCACATGTTTGATCTAGCTCTGTGTCAAATTAAATTAATATACTTTGAGCCATTTTCATATTAGTGGAGTAAATCCTACTTGGTTGTAATCTATTCTGACAATAAACTTCTGGAGTTGATTTCTTAATATTTATTAATTGGATACATTAGTAGGATTGGATTATAATATTTTCTCATTCCAATATTTCTCTTGTTTTTACATTGGGTTCTTGCTAAATTCATTAAATGATTCTTCATTTGTCTATGTTCTGAAACAATTCCTAGAGAGATTATTTGCTTTAAAAAATTGAAGTAACTCATAAAACTCAAGTTGGGCCCTTTTCTGAAAGTAATTACTTGGAATCACTTAAAATTTCTTCAGGTTTATTGTTTTGTTAATATTTATGTCATAAAAACTTATTTATTTGAGGAGCATAAGAACACACAGAGAAAGAGAGAGAGGGAGGGAGGGATAGAGAGCAAGAATGAGCTCCCCATGTACTGCTTCAATGACCAAATGCCTACAATGGCAAGGGTGGGCCAAGTCCGAAGTGGAGAGCAAGGAATTCAATCCACGTCTTCCACGTGTGTCAGGGACTCGATGATTTGAGACATTCCTGTTGCCTGGCAGGGCCTGCATGAGCAGGAAGACGCACTCAGATGCCAGAGCTGGCAATCACTCCAATGTGGGGTACAGGTGTTCTTCAGTGGCACAACAAATAGGCTAAACAGCTACCACATTAAATTTTGTTGACACCCAGTCCATTTTATGTTTTATTTTCTTAGAAAAACATTTTCTTTTAAAAGACATAGGTTATTACAGTGCATTTTTGGGTAAAAGTATTTTTTTAATTATGAATCCTAATTTTTCTATCTATAAAAACCAATTGATTGGACAGGGCAAATTCTAGAGTTCATTCTAACTGTCTATGACTTTCAAGCAATCAACTCCTAATTTAAATGAAAAAAATTAAATAAAAAACCTTTCTTATAGTATATTTTTTGTCTACTTTTCCATTGAATACCATCATCCAAGCTCTTGCTTTTGAGGTACTCAAGGCTTCTTTTTGTTTTTCAATTCTGTAAGTCCCAGATTCCTTTCCTCTGTGAAGTCTTCACTAATGCTTCGTTCTGTATCCCATGGTCTGTATTATATGTTTACACATGGCCTATGTTATTCATATACAGTCATCTCTCTGTGTGTATGTCTTCTCCACCTGGATCAGTGAAGTTGGTGTTGATGTTGACGTTGTTGTTGTTGATGTTGTTGTTGTTAGTGGTGGTGATGGTGGTGGTGTTGATATTGATGTTGGTGTTGTTGGTGTTGGTGTTGATGATGTTAGTGTTGATGTTGATGTTGATGTTGTTGGTGATGGTGTTGGTGTTGATGTTGGTGGTGTTGATGTTGATGTGTTGTTCTTACTGTTGGTGGTGATGGTGGTGTTGGTGTTGATGTTGTTGATATTGATGTTGGTGTTGGTGTTGATGTTGATGTTGGTGTTGGTGTTGGTGGAGGTGATGGTGTTATTTTTGGTAGTGGTGGTGGAGGAGGAGTCTGGAAGGTCAGGTTTAGATTTGGAAGTTATTGGGAAAATTTGGCTGAGTATAGTATTCCCTTAAGACATCAGAATGAGGGCTGTGGCAGCTTAGTGAACAGATACTGTGATTGACGTAGCAGTTCCCTTGGTGTCCTCTTCCACTCACCCATCATCCACAAACATTCTCTTGTGGAGAAATCACTTCCTACCTATTCTAGAAAGGGGAAAAGATTCACAAAGGAAAACTATTATAATATAATGCAGCAAAAATACCCTTCAGCAGACATATGATTCAGTAGCTTATGCAGAGGACGGAAGAGTATATGGTCACTGCTTTGTGAATTACTGGAGTTGGGAAGAGCAAAGGTTGTGCCTTTCCTGATGCATACTCTGAATAGTAGGCTCTCCTGGGTAGGAACTCTGAGGCTCCCTGTATCAAACCAGACCCTGATCTCTCCAGGTTGGTACTGGACAAAGGATTTCTACATGGAGAGACTTGAACTTTAAAATTTTAGCTCATTTCTTCTATTCTGTTAAATGATTCTTTCTTGGTTTCTTATTAATGGCTGCTGATACCATAGTGTTCTCAGACAAGGAAAAAGTTTCCTTGATTTCCTTATGTAACAGCAAAGGACAGTTTGTGGCATTCAAAATAAGAGCATCTCATATAATAACACAGGGATTAATATGTTAAGTAATAATTGAATAAGCAGTGATACACAAAATCTCATGGGATGACACCTTGTTACTGACAAAGGTCCCCCTTTTTAGCATGAAGTGTTAAGGATGAAGCTGTAGGGGGAAGCAGAAGACAGTTTGGAAGCCAAAAGCAGACAAATTAAGATAAAAGAATTTTCAAGTGTGGAAGAAACTGACAGGCTCCCATCAATTTCCCAGAATAAAATCGAAATTCCCTATGGTGACCTATAAAATCTTACAAGATTTGACCCACTTCCCTCTCAAATGACCTCTCCCTCTTTTTTCCTTTGCCACTCACTCCTTTCAGGCCAAACTGATGGTCTTATTCTTCCTATATCACACATTTTTTTTCTCCTTCAAGGATTTTCACTTTATTTAGTCTTTTTTCACAATTCATGTCCTTAGAGCACCCATCTCTAGTCCTCTAATCATCTGCCTACTCCATTCTCCTATACTGCTTTACATTTTTTTAAATAAAACTTAACATGACCTACCAGTTAACTATTTGTATTTCTGCACATCCTCCAGTGAAGTTTAAGCTCCAAGGGTGAGTGCTGGGTCGCAGAGTAGCTACTTATGCCAGAAGCTATTGTTACTGCCATTGTACAGATGACATTAAGACACCCACGCAAGGTCACAGTGGTAGAGCTAGGGTACCACTTCAATTCTATCACCAGGTAAATGCTACGGGAATGACACACAGGAGGAGCATGACCTGAAGGGGGAATCACAAACAACTTCACTTACAAGGGAACCACAGAATCTGGGATTTAACAGTTGATTATTTTGGGTGTAAATTTTAGGACTTTTTAAAATTCTTTTCTAATGGCTGGTAATAAGGGTTTATTTCTGAAGTTGGCATATCTTCATGTTGGTTTATCTTTTAGATACAGAATATATACTGTCAATATTTACAAACCAATTCTTTTTTTAAGATTTATGTATTTACTTATTTGAAAGGCAGAGTTACAGAGAGAGAAAGAAGAAAAACACAAAGATATCTTCAATAAACTGGTTCATTCCCCAAATGTTCACAATGGTTTGAGTTGGGCTTAACCAAAGTCAGGAGCTTCTTCTGGTCTCCAACGAGGATGTAGGGGCTCAAAGTCTTGGGCCATCAACTGCTGCTTTCCCAGGTGCATTAGCAGGTAGCTGGTTTAGAAGTGGAGCAGCCCATATGAGATCTCCACATGATCAGCCACAGTGCTGGCCCCTACCAAACAATTCTTTAAAATGCACATTCTATATTGTTGATGACTCAAGCCATCTGAAATTTTAAATCAGTCAACAATGCTTGATCAAGACAATCAAGGAATGTATGAACAATTAATCTGGAGGGCTTGATAGCCAGACAGTAAATTCCTTTTATGAGCATGCACTGGAGCCATCAAGAAAAGCTCTTTAATGAGAACATAGACTAGTTGTTCTTGCCCACTAAATAGTATCTATATGGAAGTTTGTTGTTTGGCTTGTGGAACTCCCAAATTTTGGTTTTACAGGTCGTAGTGCAAATTCTCCACTCACATGTTGTATGGACAATGTCTCAGTAAAATCCAGGATATGAGAAGAACCAGCTGCCAAAGGCAGGAATTGTTGTGAGATGGAAGAATGAGGCAGATGCATTCAGGATTACACAGAGGGAAATTTACTGGGGACTTACAGTGTGTCTTGGGCAGCTGTAAGGCAAAGGAGTCCCATGCCATCAGGCGAGAAATAAAAGGTTTTATAGACAAAGGGCCAATGGTTACTTGGAATGCACCTGAGCTTTCTGATAGTGTACTGGGAATCATTAGGAATTGTCCAGGTGTCAGAGAAGAGACACTGCAGACACTGGATAAGAGCATCAAGTTTTCTGAAGGACTTTGCTTATCCCACAGGGTTTGGGATGACTGCCAAAGTCAGCTACGGGGCACGATGTTGATTACCACCAAGACATCAGTGGCCATGTCAAGTTGTAGCCCTACAACTACTTGCTAGGAAAGGTGAACCATTTTATTTGGTATATGAACATTTCATGGACTTGGCATTTACACAAATCTTTTAAAAGCATTTGGAATATTTTTATTAGCTCTTTGGCCATGTGGCATAATGGAAAGTATATTAAACTTAAATTTCAGAGTGTAGGTCTTTCTCTTACTAGTTTATGATCATAGAAAATAATTTTACCTCTCTGGGATAAAATCGAAAATAGTAGATGGGACTGCTTAAAAGTTCTGATTGTATGCTAGTCATGCATAAGAGTGAAGATGTGAAACTATATAGTTCATAAAAAAAAAAGCCTAATCATAGATAGTTCTTATAATTCCTCTAAAAAAGAAACTTTTAAATAGGAAACTGTAAGAATAGTCCAGGAAGAGACATTTAAATATATGCAACAATGTATTGGTGCTTGCTTTTAGGAGAGAATCTGGATTAGATGCTACTGGTCAAAACTAAGTGCCAGAGTCCATTTCATCAGGTGCATTAAGGCAAGCCCAGGTGGTTTTGCTCCTCACCATGTGTTGTTCCATTGGGAACAAGTACTTGCAACACTTCTGAATATTGAGAAAGAGAGAATAATGCCATGTATTCCATCTTAAGCAGAATAACACTAGAATGTGCTAAAGTAGAAGTAAAATAAAATTGAAACTGATGTAAAAAATGAAGGAATTCACTTAAAATTTACCTATCTTCTTCCAAAACTATTTTTTAAAATATGTTTGCACATACATATGCATACATAATTATATATGTACATGTAGCCTATCTGTCATAGAAATATATGATTCATATGTCTTTTATGAATTAACATATATGTAAATAAAAGGCAAACATTTTAAAACATTGTCTTAAATATTTTGGATTTAGCTTTTAAGATACACAACACTATTTCAGTTACTTTAACCACTGTACAGTTGGTTTCCAATTATAACTAATACCCATTCATACATGTAAGTTACTTTCCAGTTGTTTGCTTAAAAATAGAGTTCTGCAACTTCGCTGAATTCTCTTTGTCAGTTGTAAAAGTCTCTTGATGGAGTCTTTGGGGTTCCCTACTTATAAAGTCATGTCACCCATAAACAGGGAGAATTTGAGTTCTTCCTTTTTTCAACTTGCATATCTTTAATTTCTTTCTCGTGCACGATGGCTCTGTGTACAACTTCCAGAACTATATTAATAAGAGTGGAGAAAGTAGACCTCCTTGCCTGGTTCCATATCTCAGTGGAAATGCTTCCAGCTTTCCCCAATTTAATTGTGTTGAGATACATTCCTTCTATACCTAATGTGTTTAAGGTATTTCTCATGAAAGAATGTTGGATTTTATCAAATGTTTTCTTTGCATCTATTGAGATAATCATATGATTTTTCCCTTCATTCATTTGATGTGATATGTCACTTTTATTGGTTTACCTTCAGCAAAGTTACAGGATACAAAATCAACCCACAAAAATCACTAGCATTTTTGTACACCCACAGTTGTCTTGCTGAGAGAGAACTCATAAGAATGATCTCATTCACAGTAACTGCACAAACATTCAAATACCTTGAGATAAACTTAACCAAATATGTATAATGAAAATGACAAAATACTAATGAAAGAAATGGAAGGAGATGCAAAAAATGAACAGTCTTCTCATATTCATTGATTGAAAGAATTAATATGACCAAAATAGCCACACTACCCATCAGGAAAATTGGATTTCCATACACAAGTTTGAAGCTTAAAGAAGTTTGAAAGAAGACTTTCACTTCCTACAAAAGTCAATTCAAAATGAATCAAGGATCTAAATATATGACTTGAAGTTTAAACAATTAGAAGAAAAACCAAAAAGAAACACTCTCAGCCTTTGGCATAGGCCATAAACTTTTTGGATAAGACCCCCAAAACACAGGCAATTGAAGTTGGTTGTAACATTCTGGTATCGAGCCCCATAACTACTTCTTGGAGCAAGACATTATACCAAAGCTATTTTTATTTGGGCTATAGGATGTATATTTGCAGAACTACTAACGTCAGAACCAATATTTCATTGTCAACAAGAGGACATCAAAACTAGTAATCCTTATCACCATGACCAGCTGGACAGAATATTCAATGTAATGGGATTTCCTGCAGATAAAGATTGGGAAGATATAAAAAAGATGCCCGAACAGTCAACATTAGTGAAAGATTTCAGAAGCAATGCGTATACCCACTGCAGCCTTATCAAGTATATGGAAAAACGCAAAGTTAAACCAGGCAGTAAAGCATTCCACCTGCTTCAAAAGTTGCTTACCGTGGACCCAATAAAGCGAATTACCTTGGAACAGGCTATGCAGGATCCCTATTTTCTGGAAGACCCACTGCCTACATCAGATGTTTTTGCCGGTTGTCAAATCCCTTACCCAAAACGTGACTTTTTAACAGAAGAAGAACCTGATGACAAAGGAGACAAAAAGCAGCAGCAGCAGCAGCAGGGCAATAACCACACCAATGGAACTGGCCACCCAGGGAACCAAGACAGCAGTCACACACAGGGACCCCCTTTGAAAAAAGTGAGAGTTGTTCCTCCTACCACTACCTCAGGTGGACTAATCATGACTCAGACTATCAGCGTTCCAATCCACATGCTGCCTATCCCAGCCCTGGACCAAGCACATCACAGCCCCAAAGCAGCATGGGGTACTCAGCTACCTCCCAGCAGCCTCCACATCAGACACATCGGTACTGAGCTGTGTCGGAATCTTGTCCATGCACTGTTGCTAATGCTGCAGGGCTGAGTGTGCAGCTCTCCGCGAGAACCCATGGTATTGGCCATGAGAATGTACTGTACAACCACATCTTCAAAATGTCCAGTAGCCAAGTTCCACCACTTTTCACAGATTGGAGTAGTGGCTTCCAAGTTGTACCTATTTTGGAGTTAGACTTGAAGAGAAAGTGCTAGCACAGTTTGTGTTGTGGATTTGCCACTTCCATAGTTTACTTGACATGGTTCAGACTGACCAATGCATTTTTTTCAGGGACAGTCTGTAGCAGTTGAAGCTGTGAAATGTGCTAGGGGCAAGCATTTGTTGTTGTATGTGGTGAATTCTTTCAGTGTAACAACATTATCTGACCAATAGTACACACGCAGACACAAAGTTTAATTGGTACTTGAAACATGCAGTATATGTTAACTCAACAAAATAACCAAGCTCAAAGTGAGATTATTTTGGTACACCTTTCTTTTTAGTGTTTTATCAGCAAGTTGATTCATTTTCTACATTGTAATCAGTGTTTTTGACCAAGAATATTGCTTGGATTTTTTTTAAAGTACAAAAAGCCACAGTTTTCCAGAAAGGTTTCAAGACTCCCAAAGATTAATTTCCAATTTAGAAGTTTGCTTTTACTTTCAATCTATGACTTGACTGGTATTAAAGCTGCTATTTGATAGTAATTAAATATGTTGTCATTGATATAAACCTGTTTGGTTCAGCAAACAAACTAAAATGATTGTCATAGACAGTGTTTTATTTTTCCTGTTGGTGTTGCTGATTTGTGAGCATGCTTTAAGATGAAAAAAGCATGAATGATAACTCCCTTAAAAAGGTACAGCATCCAATTCAGATATTTTGCCTGATTTTAAAGCTGGTTGGTGTAGTGCTGTTAAAATTTTGTTCAGTTGATTTTCTTTTTTAAAACTTGTCTGCATGTTGTTTAGGGTGCCCTTACTTCAGCAAAGGAGAAGAAGTAGGTGAGCCTTAGAATTTTTGAGGAAAAAAAAAAACCTATAACATACAATGTACTGTATCAAACTATTTTACATGAAGGACACAAGTATTCTGAATAAAAAAAAATTGAACATTGTTAAAAAAACAAGGTGTTATGTGATAAATTTATTTTTCATAAATAAAAATAATCAAATGAGATTACATCAAATTAAGATGCCTCTGCACAGCAAAAGAAACGATTAATGAAGTGAAGAGACAATCAACCAGAATGTGAGAAAATATTTGGAAAACATGTGTCTGATAAAGGATTAATATCCAGAACATATAACGAGCTCAAGGAATTCAACAACAAAATGAACAATCTACTTAAGAAATAAGCAAAGTCTCTGAATAGATAATTTTTAGAAGAAAAACAAATGGCTAGTATACCCATGAAAAATGCTAAGTATCATAAGCTATCAGGGAAAAGCAAATAAAAACAACAATGAAGTATCATCTCACTCCAACTAGAAATGGCTCTCATCCAAAAGTCAAAAATAACAAATATTAGTGAGGATAAGGGAATCCTTAATACACACTGTTAGTAGGAATGCAAATTAGTGTAACCATCATGGAGAGCAGTATGACAATTCCTCAAAAAACTAAAAATAGATCTAACGTATGAACCAGCTGTTCAACTTCTAGGAATATATTCAAAAGAAATGTAATCAGCATATGAAAGAGATAGCTGCGCTCCCAAATTTATTGCATCCCAGTTCATAATAGCAGAGGTATGGGATCAGCCAAATGTCCGTCTGCTGATGACTAGTTGAAATAATTGTGATATATTTACATATTTCACATACACGCACATGTAGGTGCACTTCACATACATGTATATTTCACATACATATACAGTGGGATATTACTCAGTCATAAAAAAAGAATGAAAGCATGACATTTGAAACAAAATGGATGGAATTGAAGATCGTTACGTTAAATGAAATAAACCAGACACAGAAAGAAAAATTCTGCATTGCTTCCCTCTCATATATGGAAGTTAATATATATGCATGTGTATACTATGTTATATTCATATAAAGCAAACTATATGTATGTTAATATAAATGTACATATGCTTATAATATATGATTATAGTACAAAATGCGCTGTCACTTTTTTGGTATATGAATGCTTATAAATGTTTTAATGATTTTGTGACTATTTAAAAGTTATTTTATACGAGCGAAGTTGCACATATTTTCATTTTATTAGTATTTATAGCGCTTGCATATTTTCCTGATGAACTATAGTATTTTAACTTTTTATTTGCTGAACTCTTTGTGTGATTGGGCATTAAGCCTTACTCTATGGACTCCTTTCCTTCAACCAGCTCGCTTTTGTGTTTCCATGTGCTTTCACAAAGTTTCTATGAATGCTGCCGCCTCTGTGTTCAGCAGGTGTCTTTAAAAGTTTCATAACTTTTTTTATTCAAGCGGCCATGAGTTGTAATGATGTTTATCTGCTTTATGCCAAAAGAAGTATTTATCTGAGGTTTATTTTTCACTGTCTTCTGATCCTTTTGAGAACTTATTGTATTTTATTTTATACTTGCTTTAATCAATTTTACATTATATAGTATAGATTTTCTTTGTACAATTGTGTGTTGAGGCAACGTTAATTCTTAATGCTTCTATGTTTGAGTAAGATGTGCCATACCACGCTCCAGTCTCTCAGGTGTGGAGGTATTCAGACTCTATTCTAGGACAGTAGCAATTTTCACTGATTTCCTGTGAGGCCTTAATAACAGGGCTCTATGTAAAAAATGTTGAACTTTCTTCTTCCATCCAAGAAAGATTAGCAGCTGCAAGACTGCTTCAAATTCATATTTCATTTTCTGTATTTGGTGTTACTTGCACACTGCTGGCTGTAACCCTGCTTGCTATGGCATCTACCTCCCCTGCTAGTCCAGTGTCAAATGAAAGACAGTAACTCCTACTTGGAGCTATTCTTTTTCCAAACCAGGATCGTTGGTTTTGTTCTTTATATGCATGCTGCCTACTGTCTGAGCTTTGCAGCCACAGGTGTACTGACTTCTTCCCAAATGTCTGTGTGATCTTTCCAACCATTGTCTCCCCTTCTTTATACATTAAATCAATTCACTCACAGCTAATGCAGAGTTTCTGGTCTCCTTTTCCTGCCAGCTTGGGGGCTGTCTCTGAGAAGAGAGAGATAGAATCCTGCCTTGGTCTGTCATCTTTGTATCAGAAATTCATTATCATTACTGTATTAGAAATAATGGCTGGTGTTGAACAGTTCTTTCAGCATTTTATCAAAGAATTAGCATCAAGAAGGTCTTTACTGGGATTGAAGACATAACTACGTGAAGAACGACTGTGTGCTGAGTCAGCTTTTCCTGGGAGAGAATCAGAGACCACATGGACTGAATAGAATATTTTTGGTCAGAATTATTCCGTTCTGGGTTAGGGGGAGCTGTCCATCTGTTCTGAGTAGTTGCTTCAATGGGAAATGACTAGGCTGTGCTATGCTTTGTGTATCAGTTTCCTGTGGTTGCTGGAAAAATTTGCCATAAACTTGGTGGCTTCAAACAGTAGAGATTGATTGTTGCATAGTGCTGGGGGCCAGGAGTCTGAAATCTGCAATGCTGAGCCAACCGCAGGGTGTTGGCAAGGCTGCATCCCCAGAGGTTCTCGTGGGGAATCTGTTTTTTTAAAAAAAAGATTTATTTATTTATTTGAAAGAGTTACACACAGAGAGAGAGGGAGGCAGAGAGAGAGAGAGAGAAAGAGAGAGGTTTTTTTATCTGCTGGTTCACTCCCCAATTGGCTGTTATAGCTGGAACTGCGCCAATCTGAAGCCAGGAGCTTCTTCCAGGTCTCCCACATGGGTGCAGGGTCCCAAGGACTTGGGCCATCTTCTACTGCTTTCCCAGGCCACAGCAGAGAGTTGGATAGGAAGTGGAGCAAGTGGGTCTCAAACCAGCGCCCATATGGGATTTCGGCGCTTCAAGCCAGGATGTTAACCCACTGTGCCACAGTGCCAGCCGAGAATCTTTCTGTACCTTCTCTTGCTTTTGGTGGTGCCAGCATTTCTTGGCTTGTGATTACCTGACCCCAATCTCCACATCTTTCTCATAGTACCTTCTATCAGTGTCTTCTCTACCTGAATCTCTCACTTTTTTAAAAAGATTTTTATTTATTTATTTATTTGATAGGCAGAGTTACAGACAGTGAGAGAGAGAGAGATGGGAGAGAGAGAGATAGAGAGAAAGGGCTTCCTTCCGTTGATTCACTCCCCATATGGCCGCCATGGCTGGAGCTATGCTGATCCAAAGCCAGGAGCTAGGTGCTTCCTCCTGGTCTCCCATGCAGGTATAAGGCCCAAGCACCTGGCCACAGCAGAGAGCTGGATTGGAAGAAGAGCAGCCGGGACTAGAACACGGCGCCCACATAGGATGCCGGTGCCACAGACAGAGGATTAACCAAGTGAGCCACAGTGTGGCCCCTACCTGAACTTCTCTTATAAGGTGCTGTGATTTCATGTAGAATCTACACAGGTAATCCAGGACAATCTACTGTGTTCAAGTTCCTCAATTATATCTGCAAACATCCTTTCAGCAAATCAGATAACATTTCTAGGTCTAGCGATTAAGGCCTGATTGATTATCTTTGGGAACTGTTATAGACTACCACTATGAAAAGCCCATTTCTGAAGTCTTGGGCAGTTAGCACAAAAACCACATCATTCCACACACTCTCCACACTGGCACTCATTTTTCTATATAGATAAGTGAATCTCACAAAGGTTTGCAGCTAAAAGCACAGCTGGTTTTAATAGAGACATATAACATTACATGAGCTAAAATGGGGGGAAAAACACCTTCCAAAATAGAAAGCAGTATTTCTCTTGTGCCTTTTCTCCAGTGAGACTTAGTGTTTGTCTTCAGTGGTCCACAGGGCACTAGAGAAAAACACACTTGAGCAGATCCATCAAGAAGTGCATTTATGGGATGCGCTAGTAAAGTCATCTGGAATTAATGCCCTGGGCACGGCAGACAAGCAGATGTAACCCACAGAAGCAATTGCCTAGGTGGAAAGACTATTACTCACAGTAAGATATCTCCTCTGGCTCCTCGCTGCTCTTGTAGGGAAGTTCAAACCCTTATGTCTGATGAAATAGACTGGCAATAGTCAAATTAGGAAAAGAAAAGACTTACAAATGTATTTAATCCAGGCTAGTGTTGAGGCATAGTGGGTTAAGCTGCCACCTGCAATGTCACATCCTATAGGAGCGAGCAGAGAGCCAGTGATTCCCTGACTGCTCCACTTCTGACCAAGCTCCCTGCTAACGTGCCTGGGAAGGCAGGCAGAGGGTAGTACAAGTGCTTGGACCCCTGCACTCACTTAGGAGAACAGGATCAACTTCCAGGCTCCTGGCTTTCCCCTGGTGCGGTTCAGTCATCAGGCATGTGGGGAGTGAGTTGGGGGTGGAAGATCTCCCCGTGTCTCCCTTTCTGTTACTTTGCCTTTTAAATAAATAAAACAAATCTTCGCAAAAATGTGTTCAATCATGGCTTCACATGATCTAGAAGTCTTCCAAATGAAGATTTGGAGGAACTGAAGTGAGTTATCCATTTTTATGCTGGAGTTTGATGAAGCACAGGCAGCTAATCAGAGCACAACATGTGTGAAACAATGGCACGAGACTGAGGGGGAACCTAGCAAGGCCACTCTGCTCCTTTTTCCTGATTCCTCACTTGTGAGAGTTTTCCAGAAGACAAACAAGGAAGGTCCAAGAAGTCCTTTCTGATCAACTCTTACACAGAAAGGGAGAGTTAGGATGACATTTTTAGGTTTTATCTGGCTTTGGGGGAAGGGATGCTAGTGCCTATGACCTGCCTTCCAGAAGAGATTCGGGTTTCAGATGATTTCTGGGGGAAGAAGGAGGGGTGAGGGACAGGTAAACAGGAGGAGGTCAGAGAGAAACACTGCTTCCAAGACGGTGTCTTTTGCCTTCACTTTCGGGTGTCGTTGCCCAAGTCCCAACACTGTCAAAGTGAAATGAACAACAGCAGAAAGTATAAATAAGGCCACCGACTCTGTGACTCGGGTGAATGAAACACAGCTCAACACTGAAGTCTATAACTGAACCAGCAAAATGAACTCATTGAACGTGAGCAAAGTGTAATTTTGATGGTGCTTTCCTTTTCCAAGCAGTCAACTGGGAAGATAGTGCAGGGCAGGAGCGTGGGGGTGAGACAAGGTGGCCATGAACTTTCATAAACTAAATACTTCTGCGGCATTGTTTCTCTGCAACTCCTCTTCTTATCTATTCTGCCACAGTTTTGAGGATAGGGCTACAATCAGGCAGTTAAAAAACTATGATCTCCTCCAACCATTTAAGTTGCAATAATGACGATTCCGTGCTAACATGTCTTCCAGTGTAGCCTGCCCAGGATTTCAGAATAGGATATTGCAATTGGTAGTGACAAGGAAGAGGACACTGGAATTAATTGCTGCTTTTATTTCTTCAATTGGTTAAGGCCTGGTGTTAATTGAGGTCAGTAGTATGGGTTCCATTCCCTTAAGGGCCAGATGGCTTTGCTTAATCTGGGGTCAAGAGGCAGCCACCCTTGTCATCTATCAGTCACCTCACTAATGTGCATCATTGATCCTAGAGGAGACGAAAATAGATCAGAGTCCATGCCCTGTGGACAAACAGGTCATCGTCATTACAGAATCCAGCATTTACGGAACCTCGGGGGTGCATGGAGCAGTCTGACATTCACAAAGGAGAGATTAGTTTCGCTATTATTAAAATGTTGAAAACCAGCGCTTTGGGTTCTTGGGTCTCCTTTCTTTGAATGCAAATTGTGTAGGTTGGGATGGCTCATTCTGACTGATACAGAGTAAGGTATGACTTCACAAACCGTATATGTAAGACAGTTACTTCTACGTGTTTCACTAGGCCTGATGCCAGCTGTGGGACAGTCAGGAAAGAGAGAGAGAACGTGGGGAGGGCAAGATGGACTGGAACTCACAAGGCGAGCTGGAGCCGTCCTCTGCCTCCTATCATCTCCAAGCCCCCAACTTGTCTGTTTCAGAACTGGTGTCTTTCTACACAAGAGCTGCATGGGAGCCTGGCCAGGAATTGAAGACTTGGGAGGAGCTGATCTATACAGAGTTGGCAAAGCTGAGGGCCCAACACAAGCACAAGATCTAGCGACAGTACATATGAGCTGCAACAGCATCTGTGCCCTGCACCAGCTGGAGAGTGTGAAACATTGCTGGTTGCTCCACGCCTTCTTCTACATCTCACACAAAACGTAACTCGTGGCTCATGCTTACTCAGAAGTGTGCAACGAGGGGGATTCTAAGAAATATAGATTTGGCTTAGCTAACTCAGCAGAGCACGAATCCACCATAGATAAAGAGATTCATGTGTGTATATGCAGTATATATATTTATATATATACATATATATGTATATTATGTGAATATACACTCATGCACTGTGTAGTGACATTTTGGTCAATGATGGACAACATATATGAGGCTGGCCCCATGAGATTGTTTTGACATTGACATTGTAGCCATCTTTGTTTAAGTTCACACTATTGTGTTTGCATAATGACAAAATCATCTCAATGCATTTTTCAGAATCTGTCCTCATCATTAAGTGGTGCATGACTGTAAATGCATACTGACACGCATATGCATATACACATGTCCACATACATATACACATGAGCCCCTACTTTCTTTTTTTTTTAAAGATTTATTTGAAAGGCAGACCAACAGAGAAAGGGGTAGAAATGGATCTTCCATTTGTTTGTGGTTTACTTCCCAAATGGGATCAATGGCCAAGGCTAGGCCAGGCCAAAGTCAGGAGCTTGGATCTTCATCAAGGTCTCCCTTGTGAGTGGCAGGGACCCAAACATTCAGGCCATCTTCCACTGCTTTCTAAGACACATTAGTAGGGAGCTGGATCAGAAGCGGAGAAGTTGGAACTCAAAGTGGTGCTTTGATATAGTATATTGGCATTGCAGGTGGCAGCTGAAACTGCTGTGCCATAATGCCGGACCCTGGACCTCCACTTTCAATAACATTTACTTTTCTCTTCTCCAATGTGTCTGGATGTTGGCTCTGTCACTTGGGGCAGGTAGAGAAGAAGTACCTTCCATTCATTAGTTTAAACATAGGGGTGCTGGTGTTGTGGCATAGCGGTTAAAGCCGCCACTTGCAATGCTGGCATCCCATATGGCCATTGGTTTGTGTCCTGCCTGCCCCACTTCCAATCCAGCTTACTGCTAAAGGCCTAGAAAAGCAGTAGAAGATGCTCAAATGTTTGGACCTCTGTACCCACTTGGGTGACTCAGATGAAGCTCCTGGCTCCTGGCTTCAGTCTGGCTCAGTCCTGGCCATTGCAGACAGCTGAGGAGTGAACTAACAGGTAGCAGATATCTCCCTCCCTCTCTATCCCTCCCTCTCTCTCTCTCTCTCTTTCTTTCTCTGTGTGTGTGTGTGTGTGTGTCTCCAAGCCCCCTTTTAAAAAAAAAAGATACTTCAAAAGTTTCATGGAAAATGTACATTACCTTTCAATTCGATATTCCAATAAAAAAATTTGTTTAGTTGAAAGGCAGAGAGAGGGAGAGAGAGAAAGAGAGATGCATGTGCGTCTCCTTCTCTCAGTAACTCTGGCTTTCAAATAGATAAAAATAAATAAGAAGGAAGAAAGGAAAGAGAGGAAGGAAGGAAGGAAGGAAGGGAGGGAGGGAGGGAGGGAGGGAGGGAGGATGGAAGGGAGGGAAGGAGGGAGGGAGGGATTGGCAAAGGATAGCCTGTGTGCTAAGTCTGGTTCACTTCCTATTTCTGGAAAACAGAGTTTTATTTGGACCATAACCACCTCATTTATTACAGATCATCTGTGGCTGCATTCCCACTACAACAGCAGAGTTAATTGTCCCAACAGAGACCATATGGCCTGCAGAGCCTAAAATATTTACTCTGTGTCCCTTTGTAGAATCGTTCTGCCATTCCCTGCTATAAAGCCTTACCTTTGAGCTGCTATTTTGACTGGTGCAATTATGAACCTTCCACAGACGGCTTGCAGCTCCTCGTTCTGGTGAGCAGAGGTAAGTGACAAAACAAAGCCCACACTTACTCCAAATATCTCTCCTTTCAATCTGATTGCTGAAAAGTGCACATTGGGATTAAGGTAACCATCCAGAATGTGTCTATCAAAATTGCCAATGTGCCACAAGGTTTTATAGATTCACATTAAAAGTGAATAGATTCCTTCAAATTTATTAATCAAATTCACATATAAGGGTACTTCGGGGACTGGCACAGTGGTGTAGCGGGTAAAGCAGCCACCTGTGGTGCCAGCATCCCATATGGGCGCCGGTTTGAGACCTGACTGCTCTACTTCTGATCCAGCTCTCTGCTGTGGCCTTGGAAAGCAGTAGAAAATGGCTCAAGTTTTTGGGCCCCTGCATCCACATGGGAGACCCAGAAGAAGCTCCTGGCTCCTGGCTTTGGATTGACACAGCTCTGGCCATTGTGGCCAATTGGGGAGTGAACCAGTGGATGAAAAACCTCTCTCTCTCTCTCTCTCCCCCTCCCCCGGCCTGTCCTTCTCTCTGTGTGTAACTCTGACTTTCAAATAAATAAACAAGCAAATCTTTTTTAAAAAAAGGGTACTTCAAAAGTTTCATGGAAAATGTACATTACCTTTCAATTCAATTTTCCAATAAAAATTTTTGTTTAGTTGAAAGGCAGAAAGAGAGAGAGTGAGGGAGAGAGAGAGAGAGAGAGAGAGAGAGAGAGAGAGAGAAGGACTGAGCACCCATTTGCTGGTTCAATCCCCAGATACCTGCAATATCTGGGGTTGAGCTGGGGCTTGAGCCGGAAGCTGGGAATATCATGGAGGTTTCCCACGTGGGTGGCAGGAACCCAACCACTTGAGCCATCACCACTACTGACTCTCAAAGTCTTGCTGGTGGAAAGCTCCAATGCAGGACACAGGCATCTTAACCATGAGGCTAAATAGCTGTATCTGTCACAGACCTTCACAAATACCTGCAGAGGGAACCCAGGCCTAAAGAAAGGATGCAGAAGACAAAGTTGGTCTTGGAGGTTCTGAATTTGTAATCCAATCAGCTCCATTCCTAGGACCATGTTGCCAGATGCATCTGGGCCCTTTATTTAAAAAAAAAAAAAAAGCTATCTTGAGGGGGAGCGTAGCAGTCTCATGGTGCAGTGCAGTGTGTAAAGCCACTGCCTGCCCCACAGGCATCCCATATCAGAATGGCAGTTCAAACCCTGGCAGCTCCACTTCTGCTCTAGCACCATGTTAATGCACCTGAGAGGTAGCAGAAGGTGGCCCAAGTGCTTGGGCCTCTGCCACCCAGGTGAGAAACCTGGAAGAAGCTCCTGGCTCCTGGCTTCAGCTTGGCACAGTTCCAGCTGTTGAGACCACCTGGGAAATGAACCAGCAGACGGAAGACCTCTCTCTCTCTCTCTCTCTCTCTCTCTCTCTCTTTCTCTGTGCCTCTGTCTCTCTGTGACTCTGCCTTTCAAATAAATAAGCAAATCTTAAAACAAAAAGCCAGGGGACCCTGTGCCTCATTGTCAGCTAATGAGAGAAGTGACAACGGAAGGCACCATCTACTTCCACAGAACAGAATTTCATGCAGCACCAGCTGCTATGGTTTGAGTGTCTGTCTTGCTGAATTCATGCATTGAAAGTTTGGCTCCCGGAAGTGTGTGAGTCACAGGGGTGGTGCCCTCGAGTGGATTAATATCATTCTTAAGGGACTGGGTGACTCAGTGAGGGGCAGTGTTATTATAAAGTGAGCCTGCCCCCGCCTGCCTTCCTTCTCTCTCGCCAGCTTGCATGTGCCCTTTCACCCTCCTCGATGTTATGACTTGGGGGCATGCGGGACTTCACCAGACACGGCTGCTATGCCCTTGGACTTCCCAGCCAGAATCATGAAGCAAATAACTTTTTTTTTCTTCTATAAGTTTTCCAGTCTTGGACATTCTGTGATAGCAATTGAAAATGCACTAAGGCACTTGCCCTGTTCAGAGAAGAGACTGTTTTCTGTCCCAAAGTCATTCCGGAAAGACTCAGAAGAGTACAGTAGCACTTCCAGCTTAAATCAGACCAATTAAACTGGGATTTCGCACCCTATATGTCCATGAGTTTGACAGGTGAGCCTTGATTCCTTCAATGTCACGGTGTAATTGAGTTTTCAGGAACACTAGCTGGTTGACCCAGGGGAGTCAATGGTCACTCATTTTTTAAATTTTATTTTAGTTTTGTTTTCCTGATGGGTTTCTGTCACTGTTATCTTCCTTGCCTTCTCCTTTTCATCTCTTCTTGTGTATGCATCATGGTTCCTTATTTAGGTGCCTGAGTTTTTGTAAATAGGAAATTTTATTAATAAGACACAGGTGAAATTTAAGGAGTATTTCCTCCTGAGAAGTGACTTTCAACTCAGCATGAAGCTAACAACATGGTAAATAAAGGTTATTTCTCCAGGTCTTGTGGGCTGGAAAAGCTAGAACAAAATAAGGTCTTGAGTTAACTATTGAAAGGACTGTTTAGTATGGTTACACAGCCTACAGAACACTTACACCCTTTGTGGGCAAAAACGAGTCTTCGTGCTGCTCAGTGGTGGAGCTCAGGGCGTGTGTTCCCAGGTTTCCATGATGCCACTGCTTGTTAAGGCATTCCAAATCAACCACAACCCTGACCTGAATTTTTGTTCTTCTCAGTGACCCATTTTTGACCACTATGGTTCTTAGAAACAAAAGCACAGTAGGAAAATGCTCAAGGCACGTGAGAGAAGCTGCAAAGCCCATAGCAGAGGAAACTCAAGGTTTCCAAGTAGATGCAATGCCACGGAGTCGCCAAGCTTCCAAAAGTGCAACACTTAATCCAAATAATCCAAAAACAATCCACTCAGCAATCTAATTTTATTCCATTAGGAGGAAACTGCGCTAGTGTTTGTTTGCACTTAACTGCTTCCCCTGAATATGTTTGTGTTGTACTCACTTCTGATTCCATTCACAGTGAAGGTCCCTTGTAATATTTAACTTTGCTGTCCATACTGACCCAGGGAATTGCCTTTGGATTCATACATAATAGGAAAAGCACACTCTTATCTCATGTATGTAGGAACACATGTCAGATTTTAGAAACAATCATTTCTTTCGAACAGATGGAAAGGACAACTATAGATGTAAATTGACTCTTCTGTTTTGCTCTGCATATGTAGGGAAGTGTTGATGGCAGAGAGACCAAAAAAAAAAAAAAAATTCCATGCCTCTTTTTCTCCCATTATGTGTTTAATGGCAACCGTGGAGGGTAATAAGAAAATGATTCATTTTCAGCCATATATAACAGAGTAATGCCTATTTCATGGTTAGATCCTGGTATGATTCTACTCCTCCATGTCAGTGACAATATTATTTATACCTAATGGGAAATGCCACATTAGCATAGCAACCCTGAGGTTTTTCCATCATTTCAGAGGAGCTGGGTGAAGGTTGAGGTCAAAAGTGTCTTGAGAAGCCTGCCATGGCTTAGGACTTGAATTCAAATAGTCTTGCTTGGGGCTGGCACTGTGGCTTAGTGGTAAAGCTGCCTCCCGCAGTCCCGGCATCCCATATGGGCGCCGGTTCCAGATCCAGCTGCTCTACTTCCAATCCAGCTCTTTTCTGTGGCCTGGAAAAGCAGTAGAAGGTGGCCCAAGTTTTGGGGGCCCTGCACTCACATGGGAGACCTGAAAGAAGCTCCTGGCTCCTGGCTTCGGATTAGCACAGCTCCAGCCATTGTGGCAAATTGGGGAGTGAACCAGTGGATGGACGACCTCTCTCTCTCTCTCTCTCTCTCTCTCTCTCTCTCTCTGCCTCTCCTTCTCTCTATGTGTAGCTCTGACTTTCAAATAAATAAATAAATCTTTAAAACAAACAAACAAACAAAAGAAAAACAAATAGTCGTGGTTGGGCCAGCGCTGTGGTGCAGTGGGTTAGCGCCCTGGCATGAAGTGCCGAAATCCCACGCAGGCGCTGGTTCAGGACCTGGCTGCTCCACTTCCCATCCAGCTCTCTGCTATGGCCTGGGAAAGCAGTAGAAGATGGCCCAAGTCCTTGGGCCCCTGCACCCGCATGGGAGACCTGGAGGAAGCTCCTGGCTCCTGGCTTCGCATCGGCGGAGCTCTGGCCATTGCAGCCAATTGGGGACTGAATCATCGGATGGAAGACCTCTCTCTGCCTCTCCTCTCTCTGTGTAAGTCTGACTTTTGGATAAATAAATAAATCTTTTAAAAAAACAAACAAACAGTCTTGCTTATATAGAGAAATGCAGGAGTTGCTTTCAACCCCAGGTGAGGGTTTCTCTTCCATCCTGTGCTCTGGCATCGCAGTGGCATTTCAGTCCAACCATTTGCTCTGCCCATGTTCCTTTCTTTTGCCTGGAACGGCCTTCCTGGGACTACTCTTTTTTTTTTTCCCCATTCTCCAGCACCATGATGCTGCTCTCTAAGTCCCCCGCCCCTACAGAGAGAAGGCTATCTTTCCTTAGTAATAAAATACTACTGGTATTTCCAACTTTTCATCACAATGCTGACCACACTTCAAATACCCAATACTATTTACTAAATATGAGAGTGAATATCAGCATTCTGCTATGCATTGAAGAGTCACACTTTCTCACATTCCAGAAAGGAGGCCATTGCACACGGCTGATTAATGTCCTGTTTAGGATCCGTGACTTGGGAAAACAGAACTACATTAACAAGTGGGTCATTGGTTTAGGAGCAGTGTTGAAAATGGAAAGGATCTAGAGAGATCATTTGTTTTCTTTTTATATTTTTAGATATCTTTCTTGTTATAGCAAATGATAGATTTATAATCTTTTTCCTCTTTTAAAAATTTATTTGAATGAGTTACAGAGAGGGGGTAGAGAGAGAGTGAGAGAGAGAGAGAGAGAGAGGGAGGGAGGGAGGGAGAGAGATCCTCCATCCGCTCCCCAAATGGCCACCACAGCCAAGGCTGGACCAGGCCCAAACCAACAGCCTGGAATTCCATCTGGGATCCGTGTGGGTGCAGGGGCCCAAGCACTTGAACCATCTTCTGCTGCTTTCCTGGGTGCATTAACAGGGGGCTGGATTGGAAGTAGAGCAGCCAGAACTCGAATCAACACCCTTACAATTTGCCAGCATTGCAGGCAGCAGCTTAACTCACTATGCCACAGTGCCAGCTCCTAGATTTGTAATCTTACAAATACCTAAGAAAAATCTCATTCTTGAAATAAAACTTTATTAAAATAAAAAATATGCTTATTAAAATATATCCATGAAAGATATATCCATTACAAATGACAAGTAACATAAGTTTCTTTCGACTATACTGAGAATATGAATAAAATCTGGAACTCTTGATAGCAGTTAGGATGACTTGGATGCACCATGCTGTACCAATTAGTTATGAGAGAGAGTCCATTTGTGTTAAAATGATCTGTTTGCTAGCTTTAAAAAATTTCCCTTTAAGTGAGTCTTTCTGGGACTCCAGTAGAAAACAAATAAGAAAGTAAATGAAACAAAGAACAGAACAGACAGTTAGTTAAAAATGCATAAAATTGAAGTGGTAGTGGCTGAGAGAGTATGGAAGTCATGAGAAATGTCAGCCGCAGTAGGAAGGGTGATTGAAGCTCAGGTGTGCATGTGTCCTTGGGGTCGGCCAAGTGAAACTGCCAGAAAGAAAATCAGGAATCCTCACCTCCACCTTGCTGCCTTCGTAAAACTATTTTTTTAATATATAAAAGGGAGTGGTGGGAATCTTCCATCTACTGGTTCTCTGCTGATTCACTCCCTAAATGGACACTACAGCTAGGGCTGGGCAAGGCCTAGAGCAGGAGCCAAGAACTCCATCCAGGTCTCCCACCCAGGGGGCAGGGACCCAAGTAATTGAGCCATCGTCTGTGGGTTCCCAGTGTGTACATGAACAGGCAGTGGGATCAGCAGTGGAGGAGATACTCGAACTCAGACACTTCACAGTGAGATGGGGGCTCACCCCAACTCTCCTGGAAAAATGCTTGATCTCCGAATTTTGCTGATTTGATAACTATAAATTGGGAAAAGATATAGAATATGGAATATGAATTCTTAAAGGAGATATTGTAAATTTAGATATGAATATCCTTACTTAATAGGAGATAGTATATCAAACCAAGAGAAATTTGACAATAATAGTCCCTTTTATGTCTAGCTGATAGAAAATGTGCTACCACCATTAAATAAATGCTATAACAGAGAAATCCCGAGTGACTTGGCAAAGATTCTGAATTTGAACATGTTTCCCAATATATAATTTTTGTAGTTATCATGTATCCATTCATTCCTTCAGTCAATGCTTGCTGAACGTCTATTAGATAAGTGTCCCTCGAGTGGAAGCAAAGCAGTCGTTCTGCACTTGGGAAACTTATACCCCCACGGTGGACAGTGATGACTGAGCAATAGACCAACAAGTTAGCCTGCAATACATAAGATGGCAAAATGTGATAGGAAATAAATCCTAACAGTAGAAGGTCGTGGACAACTGGGAAGATTCATTTTAACTGGTGGGTCAGGGGATCAGCCCAAGAGTTGGTCTCACCATTGAAGTGACTAAAATCTCCCACTTGGAGTGGAAGACAGAGAACAGTGGGGATCTGACATTTGGAGGGGAGGAGGATGCGGCAGGGTAACCTCAGGGATAGGAGGATGAGCGCCCAGTCTGTTAGGGACACCCGGAAGTGCATGAGGGCTGAATGCACTCTTGCTTTTGGATCTGGATAAGACCTGCTTACGTTATGCAGAGACGTCATGGGACAAGTGTCCACTCACACAGGCCGTCAGCGTTCTAGCAGGTCCTGGAGGGCAATGTTGACCTGGCCCATGATTTTGGGGCACTGGAATCCTGACTATCATGCCAGTTTGGATCCAAATTTTCCGTGTTCTTTTTAATGTAGTTGAAGGAGGTTTTCTAGTTTGACACTTTAAAATATAATAATGAGTCATAAAGTCAGAATTTCAAACCAGATAAACTGTGTTGTAGGCAACTTTAAAAACAGAAATGTAAATGGCAAGTGCCTTCCAGTGTTACTTTCTGGCCTTCTTCCATCATCCAACAAGGTGATGGTGAGGACAGGTCTCTTTTATGCCGCCTCCTGAGTGGATGTCTGTCATTTTTGTGCATCTTCCAACCATGACATTTGGTGGTTCATTTTCCCATCATGACTTCTCCAAATTGACCTCATTGTTATACCCAGGCTGATATGAATACAGGCAGCAATTCTCTGCTATTAGACATTTAGTCATTTTATGTTACAGAGACTCCATCAACTTTGTGTGCAGAGCTGTTGCTAATTATGATTCTAATAACTTATCGGATCCATGAAAATGTGGGACCTTGGGAGGTCTTGCTCTCTTTCACTCCATTTTCTTGAAAAATCCCAGTCATGTTTCTCTGATAAGATTCAGGAATGGCATCATCTCTCCTTACAGGAATTTTACACAATTTCTTGAATTGTGTCCAAAAAACAAAATACCACTTTCAGGTTGGGTACTATATCAAAAATATTATCCCTAGATAAAAATAAATATCTAAATAAAACAAAAATTTAAAGGCTCCCCTTATTCTTTCTGTAGTAGCCTTGCAAATTAACTCATTCTTGCCCACCACTCTGTTATCAATTTTTAAAGTACATATAGCTTTTGGTTGTTCAAGTGAACCCCTGATTAGAGTTGCCCACCCCATATATTAGCTTATTAAATGCTTGCTTCTAAAATACATATAAGAGTGAAAATTGCAGAATCAGAGTTAAAAAATTGATGCTCAGAGAAATTGAGAAGTGGTGCCAGAGTCTCATGGTATCTCAGGAGCAGGGCTTGGATGAGATCCCAGGAGGGTAACAGGTGGTAACCCACCTGAGTCACGACCTGTAGCAGATCCTATAGCTGATGATCTGTGTCTTTTCCCCTCTGCTCACCTGAGGTTGCTGCCTGTTGAGTGAACAGCTCCCAGCCCGTGATGACTTCCCAGCTGGAGAACCTGGCCACTCATCTCCTCTGCTCAAGGGATCTCTCTGGCATTAAAGGAACAATTTCCTCGGGGAAACACCACAACAAATGGGGAGCAGACAAGTATGGTGAGCACGGGCTCCTACTTCTATGGCCGTCGTAAGATAATTGTGAGGCATATTCCACCTGGTTTCTCCAAGGGTGTGGTTCCAGTTTCCGACAGCACCTGTTTCCTATCACAAGACCCTCTACAAGATGGCAATTTTCACTTCAAGGTCAGCAGAATTTCTCTGCTGCTTCTGATCTCTGATCTCCCCTATTCATGACTTACAGACACAAACTTGTAGGGTTCATGTGGTTATCTCATGCCCACCTGGCTGATCTTCCTATTTTTTTTTTTAATTTAAGGTCAGCTATGGAGTAAATTTAATCTCGTTCCAAAGATCCATTTGCTCCTTCAGGTGATGCAAACACAGAAGTCATACCCTGTCACATTCATATGTCCTGCCCACATTCAAGGGGGGAGAATTCTACAAGGCACACACACAAGGGTACAAGTGGATGCATCTTGATGGCCATCTTGGAATTTTGCCTATCACAGGAAGGCCAGGCTTGTGTTCCTTTTCAAGCATCATTTTCTTATTAATGCCAAGATCCACTTTTTGAAAAAGTGACTTGTGTTCCTTTACAGCACTCTTTGTGGGACATAGTACAACCACTCAGCATGAGTGTCAGAAGACTAGAACAGCAAGGTCAGCCCAGCAGTCCAGGTGCTTCCAGGACTGTGATCCCATGCGGTCAGGAGTCCCTGGAGGCTGGGAGCATGGACTCCCACAGTGATAATGAGAACACAGGCCCTGAGGACACAGTGGGGATTCCGAGTGTTTCCATCTTCACCGTTGGATTTGCCAACCTAGGTCCTTGACATCAAGGATTACAAAACGAAATTCAAGTGATTGTTTCCTGTGTTAAAAACGCACGTCTCCTTGTGTTCTGAACCGCTTTGCCTGAGTGTTTGTAGAGAAATTATGCTTGAGCAAAGACTTGAGGAGCTATCGAGAGGTTGGAGTCATCAGATACTCTCCAGAGCTTATCTGAAGTCACTCGATAGAGGTAGTGCTGAGAGCATTACAGGAGGGCAGTGGGACTTAAGAAATTGCTCAACCCTCTGGCATTATCTCCGTGCCTTTCAAAAGAGCCGGTGAACTCACCTAGCATTTGTTTAGCTGATCTGGGCTGTCTGAAAATCACCATCTTCTCCACTTAGTGACAAAAGGCATCTCCTTGGATAGCTTTTGCTGACAATTTCCTGTCAGACATTTGCAAAGACAGGAGCCTTTGGCAGAACAAGGGTGACATTTCAAAGAAAGAGTGATGATAGGATGCCTAACAGCACATTCTAGAAATAAGCACCTTTGAAAGGTACAGTGGAAATTTCAGAGCATCAGCTGGTATTTCACCATGGAGTGCTATCCATGGAGTCCTTTCATGTAGCACAACATGAGCTAAATTATGTAGAAGTTGCAAATGCCAAATCAGAGAAAGGTGAATTTAAAATTCTTACTTTACAGCTTTGAATTAGTATGGACATTTCCCATCAAGAAGGACATTTGTTTCACTTGAGTTCTTGGCACAAATATTGCTCTTTTATGAATGAATTGCAGCTGGCAAAATGATGTTCCCCACAGGTAGAAGGAATGCATTGCTTTTACATTCTCAGTAACGAAATGAATATGTATTTGTGATGGCCGCTTTAGAAATGCCTTCCTCTCTGGGCGTTAGGAACTATAGTTACCACTATTTGAAATAGTGGGCCTTAAGTATTGGGAAATCACTTGCCCTTTCCATAATATAGAATTGAGCAGGAAAGTAAGATGCTGGTAGTGGCTAGATTGCCACTTTGAGAGGTGCGCTGTAGTGTGATTGAACTCAATGCAGGCAGAGCAGAGCTTTTCGGCTGTTTTCTTCCCACCAGAGTGTGGTTCTTCTAGAAGGGCTCCAGCTTGGTGTTGGCACTTCCATACTTAAGGACCTCGGTTGCAGGAGCCTTGTTTACCTACTTCCAGGCTGGGGTGAATTCAGGCACAGTGAGCTGATTGTGCCTTGATCGTTCACATCAGGAGGTAAATTAGAACTTTGCTTTCAGTCCCGGGTTCAATCTTTGGGAATGTCTCAACTCCCCTGAGACTCAGTTCTTTAACCAGCAAACTCAATTAGTTCACATGTCTTATCATACAATGCACCTCCTGCAGATGCCTGTCCTTCTCAGAGTTGAAGCTGAAGCTCTCATAAGTGCCCTTCAGGGCAAGATCTGGCCCTGCGTCGCTCCAAGTGCACTGCTCCTGGCGTCCTCCACTGCCAGCGTATTGGTCTTCCTGCCCTGTTTCCCCTGTGCCCGACAGACTCTTCTCCACCCTCTGAAAGCCCTTGTTCATTCACGCTGCTTAAAATTGCAGCTCCTCTCTTTCTTGCCCTCTCTACTCTGAATTTCACTTATTTATCTACATGCATGTGCACAAACACACACAGGCACGTGCCAAGATGCTGACTTTATGAGCCGTATTCAGAAGGTTCATGGGAAATGTGTGCTATGAAAAAAATATGTGTGTATTTTTGTAGTAAAACTTACCTTCCAGTTCCATTAGAATCCACGTATTCCCTTCCCTCCATATCGACTTTAATAAGCATAAGCTCAAGTATATGTCCCATGTCCACTGACTCATCCGGTGAAGCAAACTCAAAACCCAAGGAGGGCAGGGGGAAGATGACGGTGGATAGGGAGAGGGGATAGGAATTTCCTCAAGAAGTGCCAGCCAGCCATTCTCATCCTTAGCTGTGCCGTTTTCTCAGGGGCTTGAGCCCCTAGGGTTGTTGTGTGTCCCTCTGCCACGTCCTAGTAGATATGAGTATCTCTCATTGTGCCAATATGGACCAATACGGGAACTGAGCTGACTGGTTTGGCCTGTGTCCCGTTTCACAAGTCTGTCTCATGTCAGCACCGCTGAAACTCAGGATATGCTTTGATGCTTCTCAGTGGGGAAACAGAAATATTCAGCAATCAATGAATCATTCTGTTGGCTAGCGTGCATTAATTAACACGGATTTAGGGGCCGGCGCTGTGGCATAGCAGGTAAAGCTACGATTTGAGTCCCGGCTGCTCCACTTCCAATCCAGCTCCCAGCCAATGAGCCTAGGAAAGCAGTAGAAGATGGCTCAAATCTTTGGGCCCCTGCACCCACATGGGAGACCCAGAAGAATCTCCTGGATCTGGCTTTGGATTCGTACAGCTCTTGCTGTTGCAGTCATCTGGGGAGGGAACTAGCGGATGGAAGACCTCTCTCTCGCTCTCTCTGCCTCTGCCTCTCTAACTCTGCCTTTCAAATAACTCTTTTTTTTAAGATTTTATTTTATTTGAGAAGTAGAGTTACAGACAGTAAGAGGGAGAGACAGAGAGAAAGGTCTTCCTTCCATTGGTTCACTCTCCAAATGGCCGCAATAGCTATATATATATAGTCAGTCGGAGCCACGGCACTGACTCTAACTCTGACTTGCAAATTAATTAATTAATTTAATAAAAGACTTTTCTGTATGCAAATCTGAGCTTTTAAAAAGTCAATATTGGGGCCAGTGCCGTGGCTCACTAGGTTATCCCTCCATCTGCGGCACCGGCATCCCATGTGGGTGCTGGGTTCTAGTCCCGGCTGCTCTTCTTCCAGTCCAGCTCTCTGCTGCGGCCCGGGAGGGCAGTGGAGGATGGCCCAAGTGCTTGGGCTCCTGCACTCGCATGGGAGACTGGGAAGAAGCACCTGGCTCCTGGCTTCGGATTAGCACAGCTCACCGGCCCTAGCGGCCATTTGAGGGGTGAACCAACAGTAGGAAGACCTTTCTCTCTGTCTCTCTCTCACTGTCTATAACTCTACCTGTCAAAAAAAGGTAAATATTTAAAATGTTTTTTAAAATTATTTATTTATTTTTGACAGGCAGAGTAAGACAGTGAGAGAGAGAGAGACAGACAGAGAGAAAGGTCTTCCTTCCATTGGTTCACCCCCAAAATGGCCACTACAGTCGGCGAGCTGCGCCGTTCCGAAGCCAGGAGCCAGGTGCTTCCTCCCGGTCTCCCATGCGGGTGCAGGGCCCAAGCACTTGGGCCATCCTCCACTGCCTTCCTGGGCCACAGCAGAAAGCTGGTCTGGAAGAGGAGCAACCAGGACAGAACTGGCGCCCCACCAGGGACTAGAACCTGGAGTACCTGCCCCAGAGGTGGAGGATTAGCCTAGTGAGCCGTGCGCCAGCCTATTTTTAAATAACTGAAGGGATCCTCTATTAAATTACTTTGAAAACCTGATACTTTTTAAAAAATAAAATAAAAAAAATTTCACACTGTTGCATCAATTTAATCAGCTTTTGTATATTTGGATTTCCTTATATTGGTTGTGTATGAGGTTATATTCATATGCATATGATTCATGATCTTACATATCTTCTTAGTTTACAAAGCAAGGTCATACCTCCTTATAAACAGGAAGTGAATTTCTGATTGAAATGTTCAGGCAGGGGGAAGGAGCCAAGAGTCACAAGGGTGAAGAATAACTTTCCCTGTTCTATCAGAGGAGCTCTTAGAGCCAGGTATTGATCCCAACACACTGAAAATATGCCCAGAAATTTAATTTAATTTGACATTTACAATCAATAGCACCAAGATGTCACTGGAGCACAGGGTGGAACAAAAGATGACTTTAAAATTACAGTCATGAATTTATAATTACATTAACGAATAGAAGCAATTCCTTGAATTAACATTTCCAGCATCTAAAGAAAACCAGCAGGTTGCTGAAGGAACAGTGTGGCAAGGTCTTGTTTCTCCCAGAGCAGTCTTCACTAACCCGCCTGTACCTGGCTCCCTGTCCTTTGTGCTTCACCTACTGATGCATGGTCATTGTTTGCTGACACATTAACCATGGCATGCTAAGATCGTGCACAAAGTGAGCTGTGATGGGACTCAAGTCTCATAAAATGGAGCCTGAGCCTGTGTCCACTATTTCTTCCTTCTCTAAAAGTCCTAGAGAAAATGCACTTTGAGTTTTGCCAGATAAATGCTTTGGCAGAGGAATAAAAATCGTGGCACATTGTAGGTATTAAGGGATCTGTAGTGAATGCATGAATCAGCCAGGAGTAAGCAGCATCAATAGTGTCTGTGTGAGAGGGCGGTCCACACTGTCATACAGCACACAAAACTGAACACAAAAATATATCCTTAGAGCAAAACAGCTATAATGATGGACTGGGGCTCCTTCAGTTTGCTGGGTTCTTCCTTCCTTCATAGCACGCTTCTTTTTCTACACTGGTTCCCTTGATTTAACTGTCCCAGAGTTTCAAGTCCCAACCCTTTACTGATGTTCAGCATTACATCTCTGTCCATGGACTCTTGCTCCCACTTTAATTACTTAGTTTGAGAGAAAAAAAAAAAAGAGTAGGGGGTAAGGTGGAGAGAGAGAGAGAGAGAGAAAGAGCTTTTATCTGCTGGTTCATTCCCCCAAATACCCATAATAACAGGGTGGACCAAATTGATGCTGGGAACCGAGAGCTAACTCCAGATCCCCCACAGGATTGGCAGGAACATAATTACTTGAGGCATCATCTGCTGTCTCCCTGGGTATGCAATGGCAGTTAGAATTGAGAGGGGAGCTTGGACTTGAACCAAGGTACTCCTATGAAAGATGTGAGCATCTTAACCGGCAGCTTAAATGCTAAGCCAAGTGCCCATCTCTTTTCCAGAAACTTTGAACATCTCTTTCTTCCTGTATATGTATCTCTACATCTTTAGACTCCTCATATTTGACATTCCTCAAACCAAAGTTGGTGATCCTCCCTTCTCTGACGTTGCTCCTTCCCAGTCTTCTTTATTCAGCTAAGGACAACTCCATCCTTAAGACAGATCCATCGTTGACTCCCCTCTTGTTTCATAAATTACACACAATCTAAAACAATCCTTGAAATCAATATATATGAGTGTAAAAAATCTAGCTAATATTTGCATTTCCTTCTTGCTTGATGCTTCAAGCCATCACCTTTCATTAGAATGGATACAATGACTTCTCTCCTGGTGACTCTGCCCTTCCCAATGGTCAAACCTACTCATAGTCTATTCTCAAATCCATAGTCAAAGGTCCCTTTATAATGCAGGTGGAACCATGTCCCTCCTCTGTGGTTTTTGTGGCTCTCAAAATAAAAGCCAAATCTGTCTGATGGTCCACTGGGGCCTCCTTGAGCTGGTTTACCTGTAACGTCTACCATTGCGTCTCTTCAACTCTTTCCCTTTGGCATTCAATTCTGATCAAACTAATCTCCTTTCTATTGTTGGAAAATGCTAAGCATACTCCCAACTCAGGGTATTAGTTCATGCTGCTTCTGCTGCCGGTAAGCCCTCCACCCCGACAGATAATTTGGATTCATTGCTTGATTCTTTCAGTTTTCTGATCAGGTTTTATTTAATCAGTGAGGTCTGGCCTGACAGTCCTGCGGGGAATGGAAATCGCAGGGGCCGCTTCCTCGGCTTCTCACCTCTGTGCTCCTTGTCCATCTTCGCTGTCTACTTCTCCCAAGCATGGATCGCCATCCGATTTACTCTTTAGGGACCTGTTTCACTCATGGCTCATATTTCCCCACTGGAATACAAATCCCATGAGGACAGAAACATCTCAGCCATTTGCTTTTGCAACAGGGTATCCAGTGTGGATTAATGCTTCAACAAGTATCTTGGGGTGAATTTAATGAATTACAGTTATCATCCTTAAATGCTCAGAGATCGCCTTTTGTCATATTGGCTTAAAGTTGGCTAACATAAACTGCTGATCTTAGATAAAGTAGGAAATATACCCCATTTCTGAAACACTTTTTTTTTTCTGGAAGGCCTGCTGATGTTTTTAGTAAAGAACCCATAAGAGCAGACAGGTGTTAGTTGGTTTCTGCTTCTGAGAACGAATGAGAGTAGAAATGTGTGATAATCTGTTGGGCTCAGCACTCCATCTGGAATGATGCCAAAAATGTTACAGACAGACAGGTTCAAATGAGGGACACCTGCCCCTTCTGGTCGTAAGCCACTTTGGCTCTTATTCTGTCGAGGCTGCCAGAGGGACTATGGTCAATATCCTGTATCAGGTCTTCTCCAGTACTGAATGAAAACACACAGGAACATCCATGATAGCGGTTCACCTGTTCATGTGTCCCAAATGGAATTCTGCATAGGTTTGAAGTCCTTGATCCCAAAAAGAAGGTATTTAAACATAGAACATATTTCTAATTCCAGACCAAATATATCTTAAAATAATTATTTATTTAATTGAAAGGCAGAGTTACAGAGAAACAGAGGCAGAGTCAGAGAGCGAGAAGTCTTCCATCTGCCGGTTCATTCCCTAAATGGCTGCAACAGCCGGGACTGGGCCAGACCAAAGCCAAAAGCCAAGAGCTTCATCCAGGTCTCCCAACTTCCACTGTAGGCCATCCTCCACTGCTTTCCCAGGCCATTAGCAGGGAGCTGGATTGGAAGTGGAGCAGCCAGGACTAGAACTGGTGCCCATATGGGATGTTGGCCTATTTGGGATTAAGGCGGCAGCTTAAACCACTATGCCGCAGCACCATCCCACACATTTTTTTCTGTACAGAATCATGGTAAAACGTGAGTCTGATTCTTATAAAGGAACACTGAATTTTAGGATCACAGAGGTTTGTCCTTTGCTCGGGTGACTTGACAATGAAAATTCTCTTCTTATACTTAAGTCAATCAAGAGCCCTCATCAGCTCTGCTCCAGGTGCAATGGAAGGTCTACACATGCTCTGTCTTGTCCTGTGTTGGCTTCACTGAGGGTCTCTGACGCTCTCAACACCTTCCGTGTCCTCTTCTTGCAGTCCTGACTGCTGGAAAGTCTTTTCACACTGCATAGTACAACCTAGATACTGCCTTGTCCTTAATAGTCTCCCCATTTCCCCTAAAATGAAAAGGAAATTAATTTTTAGCTTCCTTGGACTCCCAGATCTATCTGCTTCTGAGTGATGTTCTATAAGTGTAATTTCTCAACCCTTCTGAATGTGTGCGATCATGTCTGTAAGAGACCATCCATTCTCTCGATTTCCCACTCTGCCTACATCCCCCATCCCTGGTGTCCCTCTGCTCCTAGCTCAGTGGTTCTCAAACCTCCCAAGGCAGCCTGCTCCATTGTGTGGATTTGTCGCTCTACTGACAACAACTTGAACCAGGCAGAATGTTCCCTCTCCAGTATCAGCACTGTAGCAGGCTTTTGCTTTGTCTGATTTGTTAAAAAAAAAAAAAAAAATCTGGTCTAACAATAGGAGAGTGATGTCCCACAAAAGGATTTTTTCGTTGACAATTGGGGGAGAAAATGTGCAGCAATTACCAGGAGCCCCAGGGAAGATTAGATGGTTGAGATGATGTTTCAAGAGATTAAAGGATTTTTAAAAATCATCTTTTCTTTTTCAGGATTTAGAAGAGCTTAGCGGCAGTAAACAGGTTTTCTAGAGGTGTTTCTTGGGAAATGGCTGTGGGACTTAAATCCCAAATGCTGTTTTTTGGTGGGTCCTTGGCTCTGTGCTCCAATTGACCTGGGACCCCCTTTCTTTTTAACATCGACCATGCTTTGCTGTAGTCACTTGTTCAATGTGTTTCTCCAATGCTGACCTACAAACATGGCGAGGTCAGTAACCAAGGTTGTCTCGTCAATTACTGTATTCCCAGGGCCAGCAATTATTTGCAGACTGGATAAATGCTGGGAGTGAGAACAGTATAAAGTGGACCATTGGTATTTGGGGAGGTAGTGTGTTCATTTTAAAATGTCTACTCACCAAGATACAAGGTACTCAAGTAAAATTTTATGAGAAAGTATGTTCCTTTTCTGTAAGGTGGACATTCATAATGCTACAACATAAACTTCATTTGGGGGCTGCTGGTGTGGTACGACAGGCTAAGCCAGCCCCTGCAACGCCAACATCCCATATGGGAGTGGGCATTCAAGTCCTGGCTACCTTACTTCTGATCCAGCTCCTTACAAATGTGCCTGAAGAAGCAGGGGAACATGGTCCAAGTCCTTGGACCACTGCCACTCACGTGGGAGATCCAGATGGAGTTCCAGGAGCCTGGTTTCCACCTGGCCCAGCCACATTGGCCATCTGGGGAGTGAACCATTGGATGGAAGGCTTCTCACTTTCCTCTCACTGTCTCTCCCTCTGCCTTTCAAATAAAGAAATAGATTTTTTAAAACAAAACACAAAGCCCTTATTTTACAATTTCTGTAGCTATGTTAGAATGAACAAAAGTTTGAGACTGAACGTCCAGAGCTAAAAATCATAGGAAATGGAAGCTGGGGAGGAGGAAGTGGTGAGCACTGGGGAGACGTTCACTAGACATCAATTATCTAAATGCTTGCTCATGTTCTCCTAGAACACCATGAGGGAATAGACACAAGCACAATACTGACAGAAGCCATGGTTTTGGAAAGCTCAATGACGTAATTCATTGCTATCATACATAACTGATGGAGAGATTGAATTGCTTGGAGTAACACACAGGTAGATGCTGATAATGAAAATACTTTGAATTACTGATGGAGTGAAACAATTAAACAAATATAGATTACTATTAAGCTAACCATCTTCATAACGAACTTATATGGATTAATTGATTTTGTTTTCCCAGATATCTAAGCATTTTTATTTTCATTTTATAGTTGAACAAATTAGAGATTGATTATGTTAAGTGATTGGTGAAAGATCACATAGCCAGTAATTCACAGAGCTGGTGTTTGAATTCACTTATAATTTATCCAAAACCTAAGTGTATTTTTTATAAATAAAAATATATTTTATTTATTTGAAAGGAAGAAATGTAGAGAGAGAGACAGAGACAGACAAGCAGACACATGCACACAAATGCAGAGATCTTCCATCCACTGGTTCACTCTCCAAATGCCCACAATATCCAGCCTTGGGCTGGGCCAAGATGGTCAGGAACCACAACTCAGCCCCGGTCTCTCACATGGGTGGTAGGGATCACCTAGATGAGCTATAACCTGTTGCCTCCCATGGTGCACATAACTAGGAATCTGGATCAGAAGTGAAGTGGAGACTAAACCAGCAACTCCCAAGAATGGTACGCAAGTGTCCCAAGGAACGTCTTAAGGCTGCACTGATTGCCTGCCCCCTAAATGTATTTTATCTTATCATGCTGGAAATGGACAAGAAGCGAATATGTATATTTAAACTGAGAGGAAGGCCTGTTTGAAACACAGGAAGATATTTGGTTCTGAAAGTGACAATTGGAGAGAGTGGTAGTGAGTATTGCATAATGAGACAGGCAAAAGAGGTTTCAAACATCTCTCTACATGGGATACTTTGGTTTTAATGTAGGGAAGGGAAGCTGCTCCTTGAAACGATTGGTGAACAGGATTCCTGCTGAAGATGATTCCTGCTGCAATGTGGGTAACGGGAGACATGATAAGAGGTAGGGGATACTGAAAGCTCGCACAATGCTGGAGAGGAGGAGAAAGATTCCAGAGACATTTTAGAGATGGCTAGAGAACTACCTCATATTCCTTAGAATTATTCATACAGCAGGGTAGGAAGAAATTCACCTCCTTCCATGCCAACCAACTATATCACCATGGCACATGGAGGTCACATGGAAACTCAAAGTGATGACCAGATAGCTCTCTGTCTAGAATTTCTAGGTGACCCACGGTACTGAACCTAAATAAACCATCAGAAATCATGTAATGCAGCAAAATATGGACATAAAACACTAACACCTTCAAGAATCCTTCCAGTGGAACCACTGGGTCTTGATAAACTCTGTGTAATTTGATGTCTCACCAATTTAAAGATTATGGCTTGAGAAGAGAAAATGAAGGAACTTGAATAACTTTAAATATAAATCAGCTTGAGAAGTAGGCAACATTTTTCTAACTATAATTAATATGTCACTGAATGGATTCTTTTCAAATAAAAGAACATTTTAAAAATCATCCAATTAATATAAGAACACAATCTTTGTTGTACAAACTGTACAAAGAATTGTATAAGACAAAAAGCTAAAATGTCTCTCCCTTCCCCTCTGCTCTTTAACAACAAGATAAACAGGAAAGATGGCTTATATTTATTTGAGTTTCATCTTTTAGTTTCTTTCTATATAGTAGTCTGCAAGTATATAAAATATCTTTTTAACAATTGCAAGGTGTTCCATAGAAACCATGCATTATAGTTTAGTTAACATCTTCTTTATTGATGGGTGGTTAGGTAATTTCCATTTTCTTGCTGTTACTAATAATACTATGATAAATATTACTGTGTTCCCATCTTTGAATTCATGTATTGATATAAGCAAACACAGAAAAACATATTTTTCTGGTGAATTCCCACATGTGAATTTCTTGGATAAAATGGTGCCCATATTTTAAGTTTTGATGGAAATAGAAGAGTTGCTTCCCAAATTGATTTCAACTATACATGTACTAACAAAAAATACATGAAAATACTTCTATCTTCCTACTCTCCAATTTATTTCTTTAGCAGTGTAAACATTCAAAACTACACAAAAGATTTTGAGAATTAAAACACTATACATAGCACACATAGCATCAATTGTCTGATATTTCCTTATGCCAGCTTCCTCCCTCCCCTGATAGAGATGGCTAACTGTTAAATTTTGTGTCTTAATATTTCAGGCCTGGAAAGCCAAGACACTGTGGCAAAAAAATGTCCTATATGGAGGATCTCTTGAGTGAGACTCCAGCAGAAAGAAGTGGCCATCAAAGAAGAATGTACTTTTCTCTAAAAGGAAGAGAGAATTTACACTTTGCTCATGGCCTTATCTAAATATTGACAGAGCTGTGGATTCAAAGGGCTTCCATAGCATAGGTAGCTCATGTCAAGAGCCTCGGGTGGTCACTGACGTTATACATAAGAGTGTTAATCATTAAGTTAACAGCAAGAGTCACTGTACACGAACTCCCCATGCAAGACCTCTGTCCTCAATGAGTTGTACTATGAGAGTAACTGTAAAACTAATTCTCAGGTTTTTTTTTTTGGTGTGTGTGTGTATGTGTATGCAAATTGTTGAAATCTTTACTAAGTATAGAGTTGGTCTTCTGTGTATAAAGTTAATTGAAAATACATCTTAATGGAGAATGAGACTGGGAAGGAGAGAGAGAGGAAGAGGATGGGAAGGAGTATGGGAGGGAAGGCAGGTATGGTGGGAAGAATCACTATATTCCTAAAGTTGTACGTATGAAATTTGTATTCCTTAAAAAAATAATAATAAAGAGTTTAAAAAAAAAGTTTGTGTCTTAAAATTGGTCTTATTTTTAAAGACTTTATTTATTTATTTTCATTTATTTGAAAGGCAGCATAACAATTAGGGAGGAAGACATGGGGTGGGGGAAGGAAGAGAGGGAGAGAGAGAGAGAGAGAGAGAGAGAGAGAGAGAGAGAGACAAAGATCTTCTATCTACTGGTTCACTCCCCAAATGGCTTCAATAACCAGGCCTGGGGCAGGCCAAAGCCAGAGGTCAGGAACTCCATTCTATTTTTGCACATGGGTGGCAGGGATCTAAGTACTAGCGCCATCTTCTCGTGTCTTTCTGGTCATACTAGTAGGAAGCTGGATTGGAAGCAGATTAATTGGGACTGAATTGACACGTCATATGAGATGTGGAATGCTGATGTCAAAAGCGGCAGCTTAACCCATTGCCCCCATTGCTGACCCCTACCTTTATTTTCTTAGGGCAGTTTTTGTTTTACTGAGCAGTAATTAGGGTTCCTACAAACACCCTGCCTTTACTCTTTTGTCAACAACCTGTTGACTATATTAATGTGAATCTATTTCTGGGCTCTTTGTTGTTCCGTTGGTCTACATTCTTTCACCAGTGCCACACGTCTTGATTTCTGTAGCATTGTAGTCAAACTTGAAAAAAACTTTAGCCCTGAGCTACAGGCAGGAAGTTTGCAGTATGATTACCAAGGGATTCTGAAGTCAGATTGTCTGTGTTGAGACTTCTGATCCACTATTTCTGTAATATTCAGAATAAAGACACAGGAGTACATGACAATAATAGAACTTTGTTTTTTACTAGGTTGCCAAAAGCATGTTTTGGTTTAATAGAAGGATTCTAAGAATTTGATTTTTTTATTAATTGGAAGTAAGAATATTAATGTTTCAGTATAAAAACAAACTAATTTTAAATGAGGACAATATATTCATTTTTGCTTTAGGTGACTAAACACTCATCTGTGTTCACATGTGTATTTCTCCTTGTAAAACCCACCAGAAATAAAGATCATATTGTCTATGAAAAAAAAAAAGAAAGAAAGAAGGTAGTATCCATCCGGACTTCTTTCTTACTCATCAATAACATGATGTCTATTCTGGGTTACTCGTATTTCTATATAAAAATTGGAATCAGTATTTTGATATCCAGAATATAACTTGCTGGGATTTTCAGTGGGATTGTCCTGAGCGGATATATCATGTTAGGAAGGACAGCATCTTGACAAGGTATACAATTCTTTTTCTACATCACCCTTTAATGTTTGCTGCTGGTGTTGCAAGAAACACATATCCCACTGCACCACAATACTGGCCCCATTGTAGGCATTTTTTTTAAAAATTCAATTGTGTTTCTAAGATGAACTATGTGATTATGTGTAATTATGGCTAATTCATCTTTGCTGTTGTATGGTATTCAATTGTGTGAATGTAGCCGTATTTATTTATATCTTCCAGTTATCTGTTTCCAATTTTTACCACTTGAACAAGATTTTTATTGGCATCTTCCACATTTTTCTGGTCTAGAATCTCTTGTTTTTAGATCCTAGGAAGGAATTATTAGATTTGATGTTTGCACATTTTTATAAGAGCACGGTGTGAGGGAGGATGTTTTTTTCTCTTCTCTGTGTGGAACGCTGTCCCCTAAGATATACAAGCAGCTCATCCATGCATCTCTATCTCTGCCTTGATGAAAAGGTCTCCTCTTAGGCTGGCCTCCCTGACAATCCTACAGATAATTATAATCCTAATCTGATCCTCGCATTCTGCACATAGAAGACAATCAATGTTTATGGACATGCAAACTATTTTTTGGAAGAACAGCTTGATTTATTAACTTCAGTTAGCATGGAATTCATGAGAAAGGTTATACAATGATGAAAGAAAGCTTTGTTATATTAAGAGTGTAACTCAATGAAATCAATATTAAACATGACAAATATTAAAACTTGTTAAATCTGTACCCATTGAATTCTTCTGTGTATTTTCTGTGTTATCTGAAATATTTTATATTAAAAGAAAAAAATTAAAAGATACACAAAAACCAGACAATCTATGAATATTGTTAAAAGAGTGATTGAAAAACTAAAGGAAAAGATTCAGATATAATCCAAGGGAGATAATCGTGTGTGTGTGTGTGTGTGTGTTTAATACATTCCTGGACTCCATGAACCTGAACACAGAAAAACAGCTGGGAATATTGTGTGGAAGTTGTGTGGAAGACAAAAATATGTATGTGTGTGTGTTTGTATAAACATTTTTACATCAACAACCAGATTGAAGAAATTCATAATTTTTTAGTACACATCAAAAAAGTCAGGTTGTAGTTATGGTTGATGAATATTACTATCCAGATATGCACTTGACAGATCCTCTGTGTTGATTCATTTCACTACAGTTTGTTGATCACATACAATATGAAATATTTACAGAGAGATGCTACGTTGAAGTAGTTTATAGATTTTTTGAGAAAGCACATGATTTCTGTTAAAACATTTTTCTTCTAAAAATGACATAGCTTGAAAAGAAGAGAAATCCACACAAATGACTTTAGAGTCCATTTTTATCAAGAATTACATTTGGTAAGTATCGGAACTAAAGGGTCCTGGAGAAAATTAGCCAGTTCATCTTGAAGTGTGTAAAAATAAAGATATGGACAAATATGTAAGATAATTCTAGGATTTACATAGATAAATTTGAAAACAAAGAAATGTGAGTGTATGATAAAATGTCTCTTGGGGGCAAGATATCAATATTGATAACTTTATGTCAATTTCAGTAAATTAAACAGAGAATAGCTTTTATGGAAACGTCTAACACCACAAAGACAACTCTTCAAAGAAAATGCCCTGTATAGAGGAAAGAAGGCGATGGTGTTGAACTTCACCTGAGATGACTTACCACAAAGAGCTACACTTTGCAGTACTTCTTAGATGAGACAAACCGATTCCCTTCTTTCTTATGCATGACAAGGCTGAAAACTGACTCTCCATTTTCCCATTCTTTGCCTCAAAAAGGATGATGCGTGCTGTTTGTATCCACTGACAAATCTGGAGAACCTACATACCAACATGATTTGACAAACTTTGTCAGACTTCTCTCCTTAACTCTCAGCCAAGCCAGCATTTCCATGAAGAACAATCCCTCATGGAAGCTTCTTCTAAAACTATTGGCCTTAAAGAAAAACAAACCCTACTCCTCTGCTCTTTCACTCTACCCGTTCATCCCACTCCTCATATCTTGTGTACGCCTCCCTATAGGATGATTTTCCTGCCCAACTTTGGAGACATTCCAAACCTGAGGACTGGGAGTTCTTCCTATCGCCAACACCTTTCCCCTTTACTGCAAAAGTCTCTTTGAGTAAAGCCTTTCCTTACCGAAGTATCCTTCAGATTTGCTTTCTGGCTGACCCCAAAATAAGCAAATAATATTGAAAAAAGGGTCGGTGAAAAATAAGAAATAACAAGGTGGAACAAAATCTCGACTTGAAATAATAGAGAAATTGTATGTGGTTTACATAGAATGTAGTTATAATACAACTAGAAAGAAAGAACAGAAGGGAATGAACATGGTACTCAATTCAGGAAGTCATGGAGAAAATAAACCCCAAGAAGTAAGAAGCAAGAAAATAGTACACAAAAAGGAAATGATGAAATTTAGACAACAAAAAACCAGTAAAGAGGGTTAGCAAATGGAAAGCTGATTTCTTCCAAAAGAATGTTAAAATTGAAAACTTCAGCCAGGACTGGTGCAGAAAAAAGAGGAAACAGGTTGAAGTACACAAAATAGAGAACGAAAAGATAGAAGTACAAGAATAGAAATTAGAAAGGAGTTAATAACTATACAGATTTTTCAATGTATTATGAATTACTATAAGCAATAAATTTAAAGTCGAGATGAAGTGGATATATTTCTAAGAAATACATACAACTGGGGCTGGCACTGTGGCATAGTAGGCTAAGCCTCTGCCTGCAGTGCTGGCATCCCATGTACGCACCTGTTCATATCCGGCTGCTCCTCTTCTAATCCAGCTCTCTGTTGTGGCCTGGAAAAGCAGTAGAAGGTGGCCCAAGTCCTTGGGCCCCTGCATCCTTGTGGGGGACTAGGAAGAAGCTCCTGGCTCCTTGCTTCGGATCTGCTCAGCACCGGTAGTTGCCTTCTACTTCCCCTGGTAGTTGCAAATTCCCTCATTAACCAGATAAAAACACAGCTCTAAATGCGCCAATTGCACAGTCTCTGCTTTGTTTTAATAAAGCAACTTGTCTCTGTTGAAGTCAGTCTCCATCTCCTTTTTTCCATCTCTCCTTTGTGGGGGTATGGAAGGTCAGAACCCCAAGATATTCCCAACTTAAAAATGTAAATTGAGAAAAGTTAAGCAGACAAGAAAAATTCAGTCAGGTTGATCATCTCAAACAGTGTGAGTGAAGGAGGCAATGTATTTTCCTAACATTTGGATTGCAACAAGGTTTCTAAGGGGTCTGTTTAATACAATAATAGAATGGGTGAAGGAATGAGGCCCAGATGCCTCCTGGGATGCAGAGTGAATGGACAGTGGTGATTCCAGAGTGCTGCCCTGATGCTAAAAATGCAGGGGGTGGGAGCTGAGATGGCCAAGATTGCAGTGGCTAAGAAAAGGGGGCGGGGAAATTTTAGGAAGGAGAAGAAATGACCTGGAGAGCACAGGTGACACACAGCTCTAAGAATGGAAACCCTTGCTAGAAACAAACTTTGCGGAGAGGAAGACGTTCCTACAAACAAATGCAAAATTTCCCCTTTCGTGAACTACTTTAATTTCGGGATAACAAAAAGAAGTTTTTTCTTGCTGCCTTTTCAGGCACTATATTCTGAAGCCAATTTCCATGACATTAAAAGAACAGGATTATGAAGAGCAAAGCAGCTTCTTTGGGGTAACGTTGGAAAGCCCGAGGGAAATCTGAATAAATAAGAAACAGCAGATAAGAAGGGCTAGTTTATTCTTTCCATTATTGAATGACAATTGGCTTTGTATGCACTAGTGAGCTTGGGAAGACGGAGACACTGTTGTGGCAATATCTTTCAGAAAATTGTTTAATACGTTGAGCATAATAAATTTCAGACCAAATTAAAGTCAAAAGCAGTGTAGTGGCATGGGGTGGTGTCAACTGGGACTTGCTCAATGGCCACTAATCTCGACATGGGAGACATGGCATATCCATGGCACAGAATTCCTGTGTCTGCACCAGAATCCAGGGTGCACAGTTGGCCCAGATCCCTGAGCAGCTGCACATGTGCCCAAGAGCATGCCTTCATAAGGGAAGCACAGTTTCTCCTCTTCTTAGGTGTTTGGGTTTTGAGAACTTTCTTTAGCTGCTAATGTATTCATTCAAGTAAGATCTAAACCTGGGTTGACTTTGTGTTTGTACTTAATGTAGAAAAGGAGAAATATCAGATCCTCACCTGGACTAAGTTCATGGCTGAGGTCTTATGACAAAAGCCAGGTTAACAGGAGAAAATCATGCTAATTTGGTTAATATAAATTTATATGGCCTAGGATCCCCATAATGAAATGAAGACCCATCCAAAGAAATGTGTATATTTTTATGCTAAGTTTGATGAAGAGTGAGCAGTAATGGAGAGATATAATCAGCCAGTGCAGGTGGGATCCAACAGTGATAAAGTCGGAGGGTTTAGCAAAATCTCTTGTTCAGATCCTTCTATGTCTCTGTGCTTCAGGAATAAGCGTGTTTCTTTCCCCCCAGGTGTAGGGAGGACATCTCTCAAAGGAGGATATTATCACCTGCTCCAGGGTGTCATCAGGAAGTCCTTTCTAGATTTCAAGACCCGGTTCAGAGGAAGAGGGTGAGGGAGGTGAGAGACCTTCTTGCTTCTGCAGCTCTTGAAGTTCTTCAGCTTATAAATCAACATGCCAAAGCACCCTGCGAGAGGGAGTGTGTCCAGGCTCCCTCGCTGGCTTCATCTTCGCTAGACTGTCTCGTCTCTCTCACGACCAAAATGCTCTTCAAGGGCTATATTCTCAATTCCCCAGCTTCACAGAAGTCTTAGGTTTCAATTGTTTTCTCTGTAGCATCGGCCCATTCCCCTTGACTTCTCACAGATATTAAATAAAACATCTTTTTGGGTTTTCTTAATATGTGTAACTTAGATAGATGTGTGAGGTTAAAGGTGACAAGTTGAAAACTAGAGAGTCTAGGATAGCAAAGATGGTTCTGTGGTTTCAGTCCACAGAAGATCAATTGAGAGCTTTCTGCTCTCCATCTTGCCTCCCCCTCACCTCTGCATGAGTCTGCACCTCTTCCTGGTCTGAGAAATCGTGGATACTTTGTGCCCAACGTGAACTATACTCAAGCACATCTTCATCCATTTTGCTTCACTTTTTCCCCTGGAATCATTGTTAGGGTGTTCTGCTCTCTGGTACTTAAACTCTACTGTAGATTTACCCTTGATGTCAGAGTATTTAATGTCCGTGACATTAGGTCAAACATTCTTTCTAAAATCTGTGGGTAAGTCAAACATTTGAAACAAATATCATAGATAAAGAGCTAATATATTCAATGGATAAATACATTTAGTATATGAAATCTTCACATAAGTTTATAAGAACATCCTTAAGGGCAAAATGAGAAACGCCAATGTACAAATGTAAAAAATAAAAATGAGATAACACAAATATGTATTAATGACTCTCTAGTAAGCCAGAAATATGAAAGAAAGAATTAAATTAACATTTGTCTATCAATAAGCAATGAACAAAATTACTTATTAATGGTGCAAGGTGCTTTGAGATGATTATTCTTGTAGATTGTGAAGATAAATTATACAAAACTTCTCAACACATTTAGTAATAAGTCTTGTTAACATTAAAAGTATTTATTTCCTTTAAGTAGCTTTCTCCCAATAAAGAGTTCATTCTAAGTAAATAAACAGAAATGCTGCAGAAGACTAATGGATAAGCCTCTTCATTTATAAAAGACAAAATAATTTCTAAAAAAGTAAATGTCGATGAATAGCAAAATGGGTAAATTAATTCTGGTTCCACCTTATTAATGGAACCACTGAGTATTATGCTCCAAAGAATAATAATGGTGTGCAAAAATACTTATAGTATCAACTGGAAATGCAGGGTAAAAAATGTACCATAAAATCTTAAATACATCTGTTTTGTGTCTCTGCGACTTCCGTCCATCTTGTATTTCCTTCAAGGAGCTCATTCAAATGCTCCCTCTGCTTTAACATGGTAAATTTATTTTTCTCCCCAATGAACACTGTTTGGTTTAGTTTGAACTGCTTCTGGCTCTCTTTTTTTAAAAAAAAAATTTTTTTTAAATGTATTTGAAAGGCAGAGTTATGGAGAGAGAAGGAGAGACAGATCCTCTGTCTACTTGTTCACTCCCCAAATAGCCTCATTGTCCAAGTTTGGGCCAAGCTGAAGTCAGGAGCCCGGAATTCCACCTGACACTACCACGTGGGCGCTAGAACTCAAGCACTGGGACCATCTTCATTGCTTTCCCAGGTACATTAGCAGGGAGCTGGGTGAGAAAGGGAGCAGCTGGGATTGTAGGCGGCAACTTAACTTACTGCACCACAATGCCAGCGCCTTCTAGTTTCTCAGGTACCAACACAGGGTCTCAGTAGTACAAGTTTTCAATAGCAAGGCTTCAAAGAGCAGCCATCAAATGTTTGCTGATCACAGGCAGTGTGCAAGTGTGCAGTTCAGCAATGAAGATAAGAAGGAGGGTGGCATCAAGGAACTTTAGGATACATCTGTGTGGTGTGTTTGATGGATGAAGGGTGGAGACAAAACAAACAGGAGGAAGTTAAGAAGCAAGAAATGATATGAAGAAGAAGGGCAATCATAATAATAATGCAACAGTGGTCAGTGTTGTGGCATAATAGTTTAAACCTCTGCCTGCAGTGCGGGCATACCCTATGGGTGCCGGTTTGAGTCCCATCTGCTCCACTTCCAATCCAGCTCCCCGCTAGTGGCCTGGGAAACCAGTGGAAGATAGCCTGAGTGCTTGGGCCCCTGCACCCATGTGGGAGACCCAAAGGAAGCTCCTGGCTCCTGGCTTTGGATGGGCTCAGTTAGTTGTGTCCATTTGAGGAGTGAACCAGTGGATGGGAGAACCAGTAGGTGGGAGACTCCTCACCCTCCCTTCTCTGTCTGTCTGTCTGTCTGTCTGTCTGTCAGTCGCTCTCTCTCTCTCATTCTCTTTTTAATTAACTCTGCCTCTCAAACAAATAAAATAAATCCTTTTAAAAAATAATGAGGTAACTAGAACGTGGGAGAGTGTGGTGGTGAGTAGTTTTCTTTAGCTAGGGTGACAGAGAACATTTTTTGAGTCCCAGCTGCCCCTTTTCCGATCCAGCTCTCTGCTTGGCCTGGGAAAGATGCCCCAAGTGCATGAACCTCTACACCCACGTGGGAGACTCAGAAGAAGCTCCTGGCTTCAGACTGGCTCAGCTTTGGTCGTTCCGGCCATTTGGGGAGGGAACCAGCAGATGGAGGACCTTTCTTTCTATCTCATCCTCTCTCTGTCTGTAACTCTACCCCTCAAATAAATAAATAAAAGCTTTAAAAAAAGAAAGAAGAAATTAGAATAGTGCACAGGGGCCAGTGCTGTGGCACAGCAGGTTAATGCCCTGGCCTAAAGCACCGGCATCCCATATGGGTGCCAGTTCTAGTCCCGGCTACTCCTCTTCCAATCCAGCTCTCTGGTATGGCTTGGGAAAACAGTAGAAAATGGCCCAAGTCCTTGGGCTCCTGCACCTGTGTGGGAGATCGGTAAGAAGCTCCTGGCTCCTTGCTTCAGATCAGCGCAGCTCCAGCCATTGAGGCCATCTGGGGAGTGAACCAGTGGATGGAAGACCTCTCTCTCTGTCTCTACCTCCCTCTGTAACGCTGTCTTTCAAATAATTAAAATAAATCTTTAAAAAATAAAGAATAATGCACAAAAAGAATGCAAAGGATGACATGACTTACTAGTAAGTGATAGAAATAAGAATGAGAGGAAGGAGAATTGGACAAGAGTAGGTTTCCAAACCATAACTAAAAGGTGAAATTTTGTTGTTTTTTATATAATTGGAGGTTATTGGGGTGTTAATAGCATTGGGAAATATGATCTGAGATATTCCTATGATTACCCAGAGGTAAAACTCACTTTGAAAGGCAAACGTAAAGAAGAGCTGAAAGAAGTTCTAGTTCATGCTAGAGAAAATTATGTGTTTGAGTTAAGACTATGACACTGGAAATGGTGAAGTGAGTCAGACTCAGGTGTATTTTGAAGTCTCCCCTATAGGACTTTGGATTTACTAATGAATTATATGTGAAAGACGAAGAGAAGGAAGGGATTCAGACTTTTGATCTGAACAATTAAGTTGTTAACACACTATGGGCACATGAAGACTGTGAAGATTTGGTGACTTGGTCGAATCAACTAGGTAATGATAAATCATGGAAGAGAGAAGATGGTGATTCCAGAAATAAAGCTTGTATAAGATGCCATGGGAATGGAAACAAGGCATCAAATGAAATTTGTTGCCTGAAATTCTTTTTTAAAAAGATTTATTTACTTGAAAGGCAGAGTGACAGAGAGAAAGGGAGGGACAGAGAGAGAAAGAGATCTTCCATTTGCTGATTTACTCCCCAAATGGCCACAATGGCCAACCCAGAATGAAGCCAGGACTCTACCCAGTCTCCCACCTGGGTGGCAGGGACCCAAGTACTTGGGACATCTTCCATTGCTTTCCCAGGTGCATTATCTGGGAGCTGGACTGGACATGGATCAGCCAGGACTTAGACTGCTCTGATTGGGGATGCTGGTATTATAAGTGGTGGCTTAACCCCTGTGCCATAAAGTGTCCCCTGCTGCTTGAAATATTCTCAAGTTCTTTCACTGAAATGGGTAAAAAGGAAGAGCAATTGAGTATAGAAAGTTTCTGGTAGAAATGGTGAAAAAAAATGAGAAAATCCTCATCTATTTTAATCTAATTTCTTTGTCAAGTCTATGGTTAGGTTTTCAACTGAGATTACAGGATACAAGGAGAAGGAGACTGGGCAATTTGCAGAGAAGAATATGTGAAATAATCATTGATAGAGTGGGGAAAATCAATACAACTAGTGACGTGAGGCAAGTTCTAGCGCTAATAAGCACTTGTGTCAGAACTCAAGTGGGAAATCTGAAGTGAGAACACTCATGACAGTTCTAGGACTTGTTTTCATTGTCAATGGACCATGTACGTGTATGATGGTTAAAATTAGATTGATGCTTTGTTAGGTAGGTAGAGTGGATAAAAACAGGGTTGGAGGAGAGCCAGAGAGGGAAAGTGTGTGCCGTGAATTCTATTCTGGAGGATGAAGAGGTAACAGAAAGTGGAAATGTGAAAGTGCCAATAGACAGAAGGCTTCACTGTGGTAGAACGTTCTAGGAATGAGACTATTAGAGCAAGTGAGTGGCAATAAAAGAACATGATTTTTGATTTGTGACCTAAGAACATCTATTCTACAGCTGATGGATGGAATGTTCTGTAGATGTCTGCTGTGTTCTTTGCTCTACAACATGGTTCAACATTGGGGTATCTTTACTGATTTTCTGTCGGCATGGCCTGTCCATTAATGCCAGTGGTGTGTTAAAGTCTACCACTATTATTTTATTGGAATTTATCTCTCCCTTTAGGTCTAATAATATTTGCTTTATGCATTTGGGTGGCCTTGTGTTGGACACATATATATTCATTATATATCTTCTTGCTGAATTGATTCTCTTATCAATATATAGAGTCCTCTGTCAGTTCTATAGGTTTTGTTTATTTTCTATGTTTACTTATTTTTATCTACTTGAAAGGCTGTGATAGAAAGAGAGAGTGAGTGAGCACTAAAGAGAGATCTTTTTCATAAACTGTTTCATCCCCAAATTCCTGCAACCAGCCATAGTCAAGCCAGGTTGAAGAAGCCAGGAGCCTGGATCTCCATCTGGGTCTTCCATGTGAGTTGCAGGGGCCCAAGCATTTGAACCATCTTCTGTCTGCTTCTGTGGATGAATTAGTAAGAAGCTGAATTGGAAGTGGAATAGCTGGGACTGGAGTCAGGTACTCTGATACGGGATGAGGCATTCTAAGCAGCAGCTTAACCCACTATGCCACAACTAACCTTAACAGTTTTTGATTTAAAATTTTTTCATCTAATATGAGTATAGCTATTCCTCACTTTTTGGTTTCTGTTTCCATGGTCTATCTTTTTTTTTCTAGCCCTTTTCTTTCAGACGATATGTGTTATATGTTAATGTTAGCTGTCACAAAACACACCGAACACCGGAATAAGGGAAAGGGTTTATTGGGGAACACCCAACAGACTGGAGTGAAGGGGCAGCGAAGGGAAAGAGAGAGAAAGTATAAGAGAAAGAGGAGAGGAGCTAGTGAGGAGAGAAGATAGAGCAGAAAAGAGAGGAGAGGAGAGCAGAGAGCAGGAGAGGAGAGCCAAGAGAGAGGAACCAAGAGAGCACATGTTCAGGAACAGGCTCTTCTAAAACTTCACCCAAGGGCGGGCAGGGAAGCAGGAGCAGCGAATCCCATTAGGATGGGGGTGGAGCCTGGCACAGGTAGCTGGGCCATGCGGCCACCTGGCTAAAACTGCACCAGTTTCCTAACAATATGTATCTTAACTTGTGAAGTGAGCTTCATGTTGGCAGCATAGAATTTGAGTCTTGTGTTTTATCTATTTTGAGCATAGAATTTAACCTTTATCTTTTAACTGTAGAATTTAATCCACTTATCATACTATATATAGTGCATGTTATATTAGATATGTTATTTATATTTTATACATTATATAAGTTTAATATTGATAGATAAAAATTAGCTTCTGTTGATTTCTGATTGTTTAGTGATAACATTTGATTCTTTTCTGTTCTCTTTTGTGTTTCTGCTCTGTTATTTACTTTTGTACTCTTCATGAGGTCTTTATTATCCTTTTACTTCTAATGTAGGACTCCCTTCAGGATTAAAAAAATAGTAGGGAATGATTGACTTGTAAACCGAGAGTTTTGTGGACTATAATCTTTGATGATTACTTGAGGAGTAGGCATCTGAGGGTGGGATAAAATACAATATTAATGAAAGTCTCAGATTAATAATGTAAGGGTGGTAGATATGGATTCAATGAACAAGATGTTTAATTATAAATAAAGGAAGAGGCATGACCAGATTTGTCAATGAAAACACCAAGAATGGTTAAAATCTGATGATATATATACAATAATAGCAAACTGGGCTTTGAGGTAGACAGTAGGAGAGGCAGCTCAGAAACATCTATAGGAAGCAAGAGAGATTCTTGTCCAAATCTCTGGCTCTGAAGTGTATGAGCCACAAGGATAAAGGGTGATTATACACCTGACGTACACAGATGAAATAGTACCATTGGCATCATTTTAGTTCCAGGAAGAAGGTGCAAGAGGCAACTGGAAGTTGCATGTTGAGGATGGATGTGGGAGTAGGGCTTGATGACAAATTCTGAATTCTAGAGGGAACACTGGAAGAGCTTGGGAGAGAAAAGGAGGGTGGAGGGAGGTGAAAGGGAGCTCAGAGAAGCTGGAGATGTGAAAATGAGGAATTGTGAGATGAGGCCAGGAATTCCACTGGTGCCCAGGATAGGTAAAGACATGAAACCAATGCCATTGGTCCTAGATGGCTGAGCACTTAGTAACTAGCTATCAGCCTGTTCTATTTGAGGACACACATGTTAACTATGTACAAGTTTAAATATAAATAATTTTCATCACTTATTGGGAAATCACTAGCTTATAATGTTACTTGCATGTATGGGAGCTGAAGGAATCTGGCCAGGGCATTGGGAATGCCAAGGTAAGTCATCATGAAAGAGCCAAGTGAGAGTCAGCATAGGTTATTGCATTAAGACCAGAAGCACCAAAGTCAACCTGGCTGAAAAATAAACAAGAAGCAGGAATAAGAAAACCAGAGTGAGGTCCCTAATAATAATAATGAGTAGCATTTATAGAAAAATTACTCTAGATGAGCCTGTTCTATGAATGTCACCTCATTTACTTTTCAAACAAGTCTCAATAGAGATTATAGCTTATTGAATCTTGCAGATTTGAAAACTGAGGTTAAAGTGGTGAAAATTGGGAAAGGACACCAGCTATGAAATAGCAGATCCAGGAATAAAAGAGTCTGGCTCCAGTGCTGCCTATCCTACCCTCTATGTTACAACTCAAGGTCTGCTCAAGCCAGAAACTGGAGAATCATCCCAAATCCTAAATTCTTCCTCACTGTGTTGGTCACCAAGTCCCATTGGTTCTAATCTGTAAATAGCTTTTATGGTATTCACTTTTTTCTCATCACCATTACCACCACACTGCCTCAAGACTCCTATTACCAGAATTACAGAAATTACTTCCTATAAGATCTTTCTGTGTCTTTGCTCTGGCCCACCAAGCTAAGCTCCTTAGTGGAACTGGAGAGACCTTTTCCAAGCACAATCTTATTATGTGACTTTCCTGCTTAAAACCGTATTCTGCTTTCCATTTTCCTAGGCGTGAAGTTTGAGAGGTTTTCTATGATTTCTTCTCTGATTAATTCTCCAGCTTTTGTTTCTTTTTTTCTTCTGATCTATAGTATACCAAATAGACTGTAGTCATACTGGACTTACTTCTGTTCTTCACAAGATGTGTGTTCTCTCACATGCTACTTATTTTACAAGGTATTCCCTGTACCTGGAATGTGCTACCCTGACCTTGTTTCCCTCTCCTAAATGTTAAGATGCTTTTTAGTCCAAGAATCTTGGTAATAGAGGATACCATGACGAGATAGAAGAATTCCTAAGCTAGGTGTTTCTCAGGTTCAAAGGATGAGCACTTTCTACCTTTCCTTTCTGACATTTTTAGAGTGTTGGCTTTTATCATTTCACATTCCCAGGCTGTGCATGGTGTGATGCATGTTGTGATAAACTCCTCAAATCTCTTTGAAACAAAGGGCTTGCTAACTCTGGTTTTGGGGAGCTATTAGCAGATAGCCTTTCGCTGTCACCTTCTTGATTAGAGATTGCCACAGCTGCAGAGAGCCACATCATACAAGTTCATGACTTTCTTAGGGTGGCCTGTATTCAATGACTAATCCATAAGGGCTTGCCCATCTTGCCTCACTGGAGGACAATTCTGAAGTGTCTTCCTAGCTCCAGAGTGCCTGGTCAGCTAAGCCATTACATTCAACACATTACTACATCAGATAAAGCCTCTGCCTCTGCTCCTTTTCTTTCACAGGTTTGATGCCAACTGTATTCCCAAAAATTCTGAAGGCTAAACTCTTAGAGTTACAGAGAGAGAGAGGAGAATCAGAGAGAGAGTGAGAGAGAGAAAGTTTTCATCTGATGGTTTACTACCCAGATTGCCACAAAGGCCATGGCTGGGTCAGGCTGAAGCTTCATCTTAGTCTCCCGCATGAGTGGCAGAGATCCAAGTATTTGGACCATCTTCCATTGCTTTTCCGAGGCCATGATCAGGGAACTGGATTGAAGGTGGAGCAGCCGGGACAAGAACTAGGACCCATATGGCATGCTGGCATTGCAAATGGCAGGTTCATTCAATAAGCCACATTGTGAAAACCCAGGCTAAACTCTGAGACTCTGCTTCTCAATGGCAATAGCTGGTACCTTGGTGATAGGGACAGTGGCCAGTAGACTACATTTTTGAATTGTTCACCTGCTATTAGGCCAGCAATAAGGATTCCATTAGTGGTGGAAGATAGCCATGGGCAGAAATTGATGATCCCATTGCTAGAATTTTCACCAGTGCCAAATTGTGTTGGTGAAAGAGAGTAGACTACCTGGTATAAATTTAAAAGGTATTTGAGAAAGATAAAATGGTAATTATGAGAACAATAGGACTGCATACCTAATTGAGCTGTGTTAAAAAGGTAATAAAACTCCGAAAGGAATGAAAAGCTGATGGAAAACTGAAGGGGGAAGCTAGAGGGCCTTGTTGCAAAAAACACGCAAAGAGGATCTCAGATACTCCAAAGACAGAGCAGACACGGAAGTGACCAGCCCAGGACTCAATTCTCAGGGTAATGGGGCCGTGAAAAGCCTACACTTAACAGACCAAAGCAGGTCTCTGAAGACTTCCTAATTCAACTGGGCTCAGTTTCTACAGGAGGCAACAGCTGAAATCTCTTGCTCAGTATTTTCAGTTAATTGAGTTGCGTTCTTGTGAGCATCCTATAGTCTTCGCAGTGTGTGCTGTTCAAGAGTGAGCGTCAATATTAAGGCAATCTTACAGGCAGCAGTAGAGCAGCTTCCTGTAGTGCATGCTTTTTCAGGGATCTGCTCCCTTCAATTTCAAGCCAGTTCTAGGCCACAGGACTGGAGTTTTCTGCGTGATTTTGAACTGTCCAGCACCATGTGCTTTCAGAGGAAAAGCAGTACCTTGGCCCTCACTGGAAGAGTCCTTGATTTCAATAGGAAATCCACTCAAGTGTCTCCCCGCTTTTGTTTTCCCTTCAGCGACTTCCCCCTCCCCTGTATTTGGCCTATGGCTTGTAACTGCTTCCTAGAGAAGGGTTCACACCATATAAGCTATTCCAGAATCATTAGAATGTTTGTGAATAAGGAAGAAGTAAAGGATGGTGACGGCTGCCACGTGAGAGCCATCCATCGCCAAATACCATCACGTTGTCTGGCTAAATACCCAATATTTACATTTTGAACAACTCTGTGGACACATGATTGGTCTTTCTCAAGCTTCTAGAACAGAATAGACTAACCTGACTCTAGTAGATATTCTTTTTAAAAAAAATATTTTGTTTATTTATTTGAGAGGTAGAGTTACAGACAATGAGAGGGAGAAACAGAGAGAATGTCTTCTGTTCGTTGGTTCACTCCCCAAATGGCCGCAACACCTGAGCTGTGCCGATCTGAAGCCAGGAGCCAGAAGCCAGGAGCCAGGAGCTTCCTCCGGGTCTCCCAAGAGGGTGCAGGGCCCACGGACTTGGACCATCTTTACTGCTTTCCCAGGCCACAGCAGAGACCTGGATTGGAAGTGGAGCAGCCAGGTCTCGAACCAGCGCCCATATGGGATGCTGACGCTGCAGGTAGAGGATTAACCTACTGCGCCACAGAGCCGGCCCCTCTAGTATATATATTCTTAGAGTGCCCTGTTTTCCCACTATCCTAACACTCATGGTAATGTATTTAAATAACTTGATTAATATCTGTTTATATAATCAACTGAAAGTTCTATGAGGACAGAATCATGAGTCTCATTTTATTTCTGTATCCCAGGGTCTCCCATGGGGTAGATAAATGATGAATATAAATGGATAAGGGTGAATACATTCAGGTAGGTAGGAAAGTCACATAGTTTAAGATTACAACATAGATCAGAGAGAGAGAAGAGGTTCTGGAAGGCTTAAATTCTGATGTTGCCTTCATCAGCTGAACATAGCTCAGTGGCCAGTTCTTGCATTTCTAGCTCTTCTTCTTACCCATGAGATTCTCACAAGGTCCAACAACAAAGCATGACAAGGCCCAGCCATTGTATGACTAGTATTAAGAAAACACTAGGTGTTCTCATTCACATGGGAGCTAAAAAGTTTACATTGTAGAAGTAGAGAGTATAACAGTTGTTCCTGGAGGCTAGGATGGATAGCTGAAGGTTGAGTGAAAGGTACTAGAACACACAGTCACTTAGGAGGAATAGCTTCTAATACCCTACAACTCAGTAGGGTGACTATAGACCACCAAAGTTCAATGTTGGCTTTGTAAAGAATTTGAGGAGAGGAGTTCAAAGCTTCCCAACACTAAGAAATGACAAATGTTTAAGAGGAAAACATCAATAACCTTGACTTGATTATGAAACATTATTATTTACTACATTATTTACATATATCAGGTTATCACATCATACCCTTTCACCATCCCTATGCTTATTATGTGTCAAATCAAATCATTTGAGAATATTGGGGAAACTCTTAAAGACATTGGAATAGGCAAAGACTTCCTGGAAAAAAACCTTGAAGCACAGAATCAAAGCCAAAATTGACAATTGGGATTACATCGAGCTGAGAAGCTTCTGTACTGCAAAAGAGACACTCAGGAAAGTAAAGAGACAACCAACAGAATGGAAGAAAATATTTGCAAACTACACAACTCATAGAGGGGTAACATCCAGAATATATAAAGAGCTCAATAAATTGAGCAGCAACAAAACAAACAATCCAGTTAAGAAATGGGCAAAGGACTTGAAGAGTCCTTTTTCAAAAGAGGAAATTCAAATGGCCAACGGATACAAGAAAATGTTTGGGGTCACTAGCCTTCAGGGAAATGTAAATCAAATCTACAATGATATTTCACCTCATTGCAGTTTTAATGGCTCTCATACAGAAATCAACAAATGACATATGCTAGTGAGGATGTGGGGAAAAGGTACCTTGGTCCACTGTTGGTGAAAATGTAGACTGGTGCAACCACAGTGGAAGACAGTATAGAGAAACCTCAGAAATATGAATACAGACCTGCCATCCCACTTTTGGGAATTTACCCAAACCAAAAGAAATTAGTATATGAAAGAGTTATTTATCTGTACTCCCATGTTCATTGCAGCACAATTCACAATAGCTAAGATATGGAATCAACTCAGATGTCTATCAACTGTTGACTGGATTAAAAGATTATAATATATATATATATACACACATACAGTTTATATATGTATATATATACATATATAGTATAGTACTTTATATGTATATATATTTACTCAGTTGTAAAAAAAATGAAATTCTGTCTTTTTCAGCAAGATGGTCACAACTGGAAATCATTATACTTCGTAATATAAGCCAGTCCCCAAAAGACAGATATTATATGTTTTCTGTGATCTGATGTAACTAACAGAGAACCCAAAATGTAATATATTGGAGTGAAATAGACATTTTGAGAATAGAAAAAAAAAATTAAACATACACAAGATAAAAAAAGTAGATGCTGGTGCAGGTGCCATTGAGGGCTCTTGTGATTTCTCCCAGACACAGGGACCTTGTGTCCTGCAAGGAAGAAGCCAGATATTATTTGATAAGACTCCAAAGTTCTCAAATTCCAAGTTTCTTTAGTAACTTACACATGAACTCAATCAGCCTAAGATAACCTAAATACCTACACAGAAGTTGATATTGCATAAGTTGAGTAATTTTGGCACCAAGCTTTTGTGGTTTAGTTTTTGTTCAGAGTTGTAGGTTGGTAAATATATGTATTTTTGTATTATATCTTAAAACATTTTAAAATGAGCACTGGGAAATAAAAAACACTTCAGTCAGCACCTATAATCTATTATGGCAATTAATCAAACACATATTTTGTCAGCTTCCTCTTGTTCTGTTGTGTTTTATGACTCTATTATTATTTAATCTACACAATAAGAGGAATTAATCTTCATTGCAAGGAAAACATTTGGGAGACAGATAAAAGGAACTTACATGCCAGTCTCCATCTTGTGGTTCAAATCAATCATCAGGAAGATTGAATTATTTTTAACTGTGATGCATTCATTAGGCCTTATTGGAAACATTTTAATGCATTATAGGATTTCCCACACTATCAGAATACCGATCTGTCACTCAGAATGGACTTGTGCAGTACTCAGATGTCCTTGCTCAAGCTGCCTTCTCTAATAGGATATACACATTTTCAGAAATCAATGTCGAATCACAGTTACATCTTTTCATGGAAGCTTGCAAGTGCCTTTAGAAAGGCACAAATGTAAACTTAGAAGAAATTTTGAATATGAAAGTAATTCGTTAATACTAGAAAGATTCCTGTATTTCTCAAGAGGCTCCTTAAATACAAAGGGGTACTTTTGTTTCTGGATCCAGCTGCTCAGGCAAGTGAGTTATTTCCCTACACCCTACATTTCACAGTGAGAGGCACGCTAACTATTGACACTCATGAACATAAACACTTGTGAAAATCAGTGGACTGACAGATACTTATTAAGCCACTATTATGTCTTGAACAATGAATTAGATTCTGTGGGTCTAGACAGAATTAAAACAGGAGCTCTCTGTTGGCTATCTTCTTTAATCTAGATAGGAAGATTCTGATGGGACTATAATGTGAGCCAATTGCTTAAGTCAGTATATGGAACATTCCAGCAGGATGGTGTGAACATATACCATTAATCAAGAGCAGAAGGGAATGAGTTAGAATTCAGCATGGGCTCCAGGGACCCTGCATATCCAGGAGGCAGGTGAAATGTGCCACACATGCCTAAGTCTTTGCAATCTCAATAAGAATCTTGCAGAAAATGTGGGAATGGTTTCACATAGTCTCTCTTCTCTGATGTGCTTGTTAAACTTGAAGAGTTGGGGCTGGCATTGTGGCAGAGCGGATTAAGCTGCCACCTGCAACACTGGCATCTCATATCTGAGTGCTGGTTCAAGACCTGGCTGCTCTGCTCCAGATCTAAATCCCTGCTAATGCACCTGGGAAGGCAGCAGAAGATGGCCCAAGTACTTGGATCCCTGCACCACATGGGAGACATCAATGGAGTTCCCACATCCTGGCTTCAGCCTGGCAAAGCCCCAATCATATTTGCCATTTGCCATTTGGGGAATGAACCAGCAGATGGAAGATTCTCTCTCTCTCTCTCTCTCTCTCTCTCTCTCTCTCTCTCTCTCTCTCTCTCTTTTTCTCTCCTTCTCTCCTTAAATTGACCTTTCAAATCAATAAAAATAAATCTTATAAAAGAAAAGTCTACCAGGATAAACCTATGTGAAAATGCTTTTTAAAGACTTATTTATTATGTATTTGAAAGGCAGAGTTAAAGATGAGAGTGAGAGAGAGAGAGAGAGAGAGAGAGAGAGAGAGAAATCTTCCATCCACTGGTTCACTCTCTAAATGGCTGCAACCGCTGGGGCTGGGTCAGGTGGAAGCCATGAGCCAGAAGGTTTATCTAGGTCTCCCACATGGGTGCAGGAGTCCAAGGACTTGGGCCATTTTCTGCAGCCTCCCCAAGAACATTAGCAGAGAGCTGGATTGGAAGTGGAGCAGCCAGGACTTGAACTGGCACCCATGTGGGATGCTGGTGTCACAGGCTGTGGCTTAACCTGCTATACCACAGTGTCAGCTCTGTGAAAGTTTTAATTTCAAGACACAGTCTATTTCCTTTAAATTACCTCTGTGGAATGATAATTTTGATCTAGAAAGAGCCTTGGGATCCCTGTGTGACCTGGGACCAATGACTTTGCTCCTCTGAGCTTCAGTTTTCTTCTGTGAGTGAGCACAAACCTAGGCCATCTTTAAGATCCCTTATGAGCAGTTTTATGAAGAATTATGTCACTTTTTTTGATTAGAAATCAGGTATCATTTGACCTCCTCCCTCTGATGTGTGGATCCACCTCTGCCTTCCCAGCAGGTGCCTTTGCCCCATTTTGCTCGGCACAGGGAATTCCCCCAGCTGCCAAGAGAGGGGAGGCAGATGATGAGATGTGGCTTCCTCTATTCTGGTTAATTATTCAGTTCTACATTATTAATGCAATCCCCGTTCTGCAATCACCTTGAAGTTGTTGGAAACTGAGGAGTACTAACAAAGGACAAGTTTGATGAGGTCGGTGGGAAAGACTCCAAAAATATTAGCTATGGACAGCCAAGTCGAAGGCTGGAGCGGGGAGGTGGGGTCGGAGAAAAGGAGCAAGGACCCAGGTTTAATCTAACCTTTGAATTCTTCAGTATTGAAACCAGGATAAACATTGCGATTGTGAATTTTTCACACAGAATTAACCCTACAATAGAGTCAGTCTGTGAAGAATAATCAAGAACAGTAAGGTTAGTACTGAGCTGAAACACGGGGTTTGGTTTATCGCCCTCAAAATTAACCCTCTATAGAAGAGAGCCACCTCAAAGTGACAGAACATACAAGTCACCGCTATTACAGAACTGCTTCTACATTCAAGCTCCAGGATGTTCAGAGCCTGGCTTTGTGACCCCAAATGTGAGAACAAACTCCTAATCCAATGAAGATAACCCATCTCTGTCTGACTACAGATGCCTTTTAAAAATACTAATATTTAGTTACTTATTTGAAAAGCAAAGCAACAGACAGAAAGGGAGACACTCACACACGCACACACACACACACACACATGCACAGAGAGAGAGGGAGAGAGAGAGAGAGAGGGAGAAACTGTCCATCTGCTTGCTTACTCTGGTTCACTCCCCAAAAAGCTTCAACAGCCAGGACTGGACTGGACAGAAGCCAGAATCCACAAATTCTGTCCTCATCTCCCACGTTGGTGCAGGGGCCCAAGTATTTGGGCCATTTTCTGTGCCCTCCCAGGCACATTAGCAGGAAGCTGAATCATAGCTGGACACTGCTATGACATACTGATGTCAGCCGGTGGCAGCTCACACCCCTGCACCACAGTGCCGGCTTTCAACAATGTATATTTTATTAAACAGCCCTGGGATAGCTGCGTAGTCATTTGGAAAAAGATGCAGCTAGATCCATACCTCATACTGCAGACAAATTATTTAAATGTAAAAAATCAGCCTATTTCTCTTCAACTTTTCGGTAGGAGAAAGACAGTAAAAGAAGAAAATATAATAAATCTGATAATGTTTGAAAAAATTTTCTTAAAATAAATTCACCCTAAACAAAGTAAAAAAACTCATTGGGAAATTGGGAAACAGCGTTTGAACACACAGTATGTTTAAAACACAGTGATATTCTAATACTATGTGGAACCCTTAAAACTGAGGGGAAAAAGGAGCAAAAACTTACAGAACAATGATAAAATATGTGGAACATTGCAGACATTTAAAAATGGTTCATATATACACAAATATAAGAGTGGCCACATAGGAGACCTGATGAAATATAAGAGTGGCCACATAGGAGACCTGATGAAATATAAGAGTGGCCTCATAGGAGACCTGGATGGAGATTCTGGCTCCTGGATTTAGCCTGGGCTAGGTGCAGCTGTTGCAGACATTTGAAGAGTGAATTAGGAGAAGATCTCCTCTCTCTCTCTCTCTCTCTCTCTCCCTCTCTCTCTCTCCCTGCCTTCAAATAAATACATAGATAAAATTATTTTAAAATGTGCAGGTATCTTCCTTATAATGACAGAGATGCAAGTGGAAGCTATACTAAAATATCACGACTCATCAATCAAGCTGGCAGTTTTTTCCCAGTGTGACAATATATCCTGTTAATGGGGTTTAGGGAGCAGACATTCTCATTAACTGTTGTGGGGTACAAAATGGAAAATCCCTTCTGGGAATGAACTTGGCCGTATCTAACGTAACAACATATTTTCAATTACCTTTGACCCAATAATCCTACTTCCAGGAATTTATCAGGAAGATTCACTTTGAACAATATAAAAGCACATTTTTTTACAACTTAGCCCATGAAGTATTGTTTATAATTCCAAAGCATTAGAAACCGTGGAAATACCTCAGCATGGGAAGGTACATGGATAAGCTATGGTACCTCTGTTTACACAGTGGGGTGTGACGTACAATTTAAAATAATGAAGGCTTCTAGTAACAGATGTCGAGGGATTTCTAGGATATATTAAGTGAAGAAGAGCAAAGTTCAGAGATCTGTAGCATGTTAATTTTGTGCAAGAAAGAAGTGGACATAAGATAGCATACATGTATCAGTCAAGTCATCTGTAAATAGGAAGTAGAGAAGGAGAAAAATCAGAAAATACTGACATGAATTACCCATTGCAGGTGGATGGGATTCGGGTGGAAGACAGGGAAATCAGAATACAGTAGAAAAGGCTGAGAAGGGGGTGATTTTCTAACATATCATTTTCTGAGGTTAGCATTGTGGCATAGGAGGTTAAGCCATTGCTTGCAATGCTGGTGTTCCATCTCGGAATGCTAGCTGGAATCCTGCCTGCTCCAATTCCAATGAGCTCTCTGCTAACATACCTGGGAAAACAGCAGAAGATGGTGCAAGTACTTGAGCCCCAGCCACTCATGTGGGAAATAAGAGTGGAGTTTCTGACTCCTGGCTCCAGCCTGTCCCAACAGTTCCTGAATTTTGCAGCCACTTAGGGAATGAGCAAGAAGATGGAAGACCTCTCTTTCTCTCCCCCACCCCTTGCAAATAAATAAATAAATAGTCTTTAAAAAAAAGTATAAAACTTTATATAGCTAAGGCTATAAGTACCATGCTAATGTCTCATTAGTAGATTAAAATCAACAAACATGAGTATTGAGCTCAAAATAGAATCAAAGCAGAAGCAAATGATGCTACCTATCACATGTGAAAAGTGTACCTCACTGGAAGAGTTGTAGGGTGTGGGAGCTAGAGGCTTGGAGACCATTCACTGTAAGGCTGAAGACAGGAACTGTATATAAATATTGTTCTCATGATAATAGACCTGTTCACAGGTTAGAGATTCTGAAAATGCTTTAATGTATATTCTGGGATTAAGCAAGTGAATATCCACATATACGGAAATGTACACACACACACACAATGTTACAATTAAGAACACACTGTCAAGAGCCATTCAAATGCAGAGAAATTTATGGCTCTAAATGTGGGCACGAGGTCAGGATAAAGACGGGGTGGAGTTATAAATACTTTGAATATTGCTAGAATATATAAATGAGCTGATGAGCCTAAAATTTAGTTTAATCTGATAAGCAGAAATCAGACAAATAAGTTAAAAGAAGAACGTGATTCACAGGTCACTTGGTTTGGAGGTGTTGGGAAAAATGGAGATGAAAGGGAAGTTGCCAAGCAGGGTCCTTATCTTATATCCCTGCTCAAACACAGCCTTCATGCTGTGTATCTTGTTTCTCCACAGTGGAGCCCATTAAAAAGAATGCTTCTAAGCTAAAGGGGAAAAGTCATGAGAACCATCAATATAAGCCCAAGAAAATGTCTTGCTAAGAACCCTATGCACCGGTTCCCTGAGCTACTGCATAAACCAATGAACGTGGAACTAAAACTTCTTGCCTGATCTGTGCTATTTTGACCTATGACCAAGCTAAGCAGAAGCTGAATGATGACTTCGGAAGAAGCCCAACTAACAAGTATTTACTGTACAACAGGGATGCATCCAGTTCTCCCTAGAATATGCAACACACGTGGGAGGTACAGGTGCAGTTCAAAGTATGGTTCCAGCCCTCAAGAGTGTAGAACCTTACAGAGCAGAGAAAACTAACGCTTGTGACAAAATGTGAAAACAATATACCATGCCTGAGGCACCCAGTACCCAACTTGATGAGCTAAAAATAGATTTCAGGTCTTTGTCAAGTATCAATCAAATGTCAGCTCTGAGTAATGAGAGAGCCAGGGCAAATGAGAACACTTCACTCCACAGAGAAGTCTCTCTAAGTCCTTGCCTTGCCTTTCAAAGGACACGATGGAGGCAAACACCACCTGAGAGCCAGCCAAGGACATCAGCCTTGATAAAGACACACGTGAGAAAGAAAGGAGGAGAATCTCAGGCTTACTGTTTTGTCATCTTCCACCGCGTGGATGCCTCCTTACAAAAGTGTTGTCTCCCCATCTGTAGGTCCTAAGGAGGCACTTCCCAGGATCTGACAGTTGGTGGGCTGCTTCCAAACAAAGGCACAATGAACCAGAATATTTGGTGATCTCTCTCTGGGTCTGTTGCCAAATGCCCTGACAGCAGAGCAGTAGGCTTCGATCAGGATGGCTTCCAGCCTAAAACCTCCTCACCTGCTTCTGAAGAAAAAAGCACCTTCCACACTGCTTCCTCCTCTGAGAGCCCAACAAGAAAGCAGAAAGCACACAAGAGTTTATGACAGGAGTAGGCTTTTTTTTTTTTTTTAAAGAAATCTGTATGTGTGTTCTGCTATTAATTTTTCTGTGGGTGTGAGAATAAATATCCACATATATGGAAATATATACACACACATTCACACACAGTGTTACAGTTAAAATCACACTGTCAAGAGCCATTCAAATGCAGAGAAATTTATGGCTCTAAATGTGGACACGTGGTCAGGATAAAGAACAGGGTGGGGTTATAAATACTTTGAATATTGCCAGAATAAATAAATGAGCTGATGAGCCTAAAAATTAGTTTAATCTGAGAAGAGGGTTATGAAAACCCCAATTTATAGCTGGCTACTCAGAAATACAGGTGACTATCTACTGTTTGGGTTTAGTGTCTAAAATGAAATATTCTTATGAAACTTAGTACTTTATGTGATCTGCAGCTACCTCTATTTAGAGTCAGAATTGAATTGAATCGTTAGACACCTAGTTGGTATCTATTGGATAACTGCAAAGTATATAAAAATATACTTTTTTCAAGACACAGAAGCCTATTTTAGCAGCTCCACATCACCAAATCTCAGAAAAGTTGGGCAATATGGCGGCACGTGGCATAGCAGGTGAAACCACAGCCTGCAGTACCTGAATCCATACAGGTGCTACTTTGAGTCCCAGCTGCTCCACTTCCAGCTCAGCTCTCTGCTGTGGCCTGGGAAAGGAGTAACAGATGGCCCAAGTGCTTGGGCCTACGCACCCTTGTGAGAGACCCCGAGGAAGCGTCTGGCTCCTGGCTTCAGATCGACCCAGCTCCAGCTGTTGCAGCCAGCTCAGGAGTGAATCAGCAGATAGAAAACTTCTTCTCTCTCTCTCTGCCTCTGCCTCTCTGTAACTCTGCCTTTCAAATAAATAAATAAATCTACAGTAATAAACAACAATAGAAATAAATTATAGCCTATAAAATAAAATAAGAATTCCTGAGCCCACGTTGATATTAAATATTCCGTATTCCATTATTCTTATGTCAACATGGATCCCTGGGGACAAAAAAAAGCCTGCTTCTTACCATAGAACTGTATCTCATAAATTTAGAAGGAATGATAAAAATAGAATGTCACTGTTTGTGAGTGAGTGTTTAATATATTAACATGCCTGTCTACAATATTGGAGTGCCTGAGGTCAAATTCCCGCTATGCTTCCAATTCCAGCTCGTTGCTAATGCACACCCTGGGAGGAAGCTCCTGACATGTGGGAGACCCAGACGGATTTCTGGCTCTTGGCTGTAGCTCGGCCCAGCCCCAGCTGTTGCAATTGCATTTGGAAAGTGAACCACAAAGACAGAAGATCTTTCTGTCTCTGTGTCAATCATCTCTACAGTATAAATGCAAAGGATTATAGAAACTACTACGAACAACTATATGCTAGCAAGCTGCAAATCCTCAAAGAAATGGATAAATTCCTGGGAGCATTTAACTTAAAACAAGAAGATATAGAAAAGCTAAATAGATCCATAACAGGAAATGAAATTGAAGCAGTAATTTAAAGTCTCTCATCAAAGAAAAACAGAAGATTTGCACCTTTACAGAACATTTAAAGAGGAGCTAACTCCAATAATTTTCCAACTATTCCAAGAAATTTAAAAAGATTGAATTTTGCCAAACTCCTTTAATGGGACTAGCAATACCCTGATACCAAAAAAGACACAACACAAAAAGAAAAATACAGATCACCATCTTTGATGAACATAGATGCAGAAAGTCTCAACAAATTACCAGCAAACCATATCCACTACCACATTAAAAAGATCATGTGTCATGATCAAGTGGGATTTTTCCTTGGGTTGCAAGGGTGATCCAACATATGCAAATCTGTAATCATCCAAAATCCCATCAACAGAATGAAGAACAAAACCATATAAGCATCTCAACAGATGCAGAGAAAGCCTTTGATAATATTCAACACCCCTTCATGATAAGAACCCTCCACAAATTAGGTACAAAAGGAACACACCTCAAAATGTTAAAAGCTATATATGACAAACTAACACCAATATCATATCAACAGAAAAGAGCTGAAAGTGCTTCCCTTCAGATCTAGAACAAGACAAGAATCTCCACTCTTAGTTCTCTTGTTCACATAGTATTGGAATTATTAGCAAGAGCAATTAGGGAGGAGAAAGAAATAAAACCATCAAATTGTACATGAGGAAAGAAAACTGGCCATATTTGCAGGTGACAAGATTTTGTACATGGGAAACCTACACACTCCACTAAAAAGTTCTTAGAATTCATATATTGATTCAGTAATGTCACGGGATACAAAATCAATATACAAAAAGCAAGAAATCCAATTCAGAATAGTTGAAAAATGTTTAAATATTTGGGAACAAATATAACCAAAGAAGTGAAAGATCTCTTCTGTATATGAACAAATTTGACATCTGTTCATTTTATTGCTGCGTACAGTGCTTGCTTATATTACTGCAGAACTATGGTTTCTTTATATTTTATGTGTTGAACTCTTTATTTGATGGAGCATTAAGTCTTTGATTATAATGTAAATTAAAATATGTTATATCAAAAAGAAAGAATATAATTGACATTGAACATGTTTCCAAATAATTGTTTATAGCCCTTGCCTATTTTTCTGCTGAAATGTGGTCTTTTTATTTTTGTGTGTGTGTTGAACTTTTAATTTTGCAGAGTATTAAGCCTTTGACTATGATGTAAACTTAAAATGTTACCTCAAAAACAATACATAACACATTATATTTAAAAAGGAAATTATAAAACACTGAGAGAAATCATCAAGGGCACACAAAACAAGAAATGCTTTGATGATCATGGATTGGAAGAATTAATTTTACTAAAATGTCCATAGAACCTAAAGCAGTCTACAAATTCAATGCAATTCCTATCAAAATATCAATGATATTCTTTATAGAATTAGAAAAAAGCCATCCTAAAATTCATATGGAACCACAAAAGTCCAAAGTAGTCAAAGTGATCCTGAGCAAAATAAAAAAAAAAAGAAAGAAAGAAACAAGTTGGAGTTATCAGAACACCTGATTTCAAAGCTATAGTAACTGAAACATCATGGTACTGGCATAAAAACTGACACATAGGTGAAGTGAACAGAGCAAAGAACCAGAAATTAATGTAACAATACAGTCAACTGATTTTTCAAAAAGATGCCAAGAATACACCTTGGAGACAGGACCTTCTCTTCAATAAATGGTGCTGTAAAAACTGAATTAACATATGGAAAAGAATGAAATTAGATCCCTCCCTCTAACCATAAACAAAAATCAACTCAAGATGAATCCAAGACCAAACTGTGAAACTGCTAGAAGAAAACATAGGGATATAAGACATTGGTGTAGGCAATGATTTCTTAGATAACACTTCAAAAGCATTGGCAACAAAAGAAAAATAGGATTATATCAAACTCAGAAGCTTCTGTACGGCAAACGATATCATCACCAGAGTTATCTGACAAAGGATGAATATCCAGAATATATAAGGGACTCAAAACACTCAACATCAAATAACAATCAATCCAGTTAAAAAATCGGCAAAGGAACTGAATAGACACTTCTCAAAATTATTAAAAGATATTCAATATCAGTAGCCATCAGGAAAATGCAAAACAAAATCAAAAACAGATGTCACCTCACTGCTGTCAGAATGACTATTATCAAAAAGATAGAAAGTAAGAAATGCTGGTGTGGAGGTGGAGAAAGGGGAATTTTTTACACTGTCGGTGGGAATGCAAATTAGTTCAACCACTATGGAAAACAGTGAGAAGATTTCTCAAAAAAACTAGAAATAGAACTGTTGTGTGACCCAGTAATCCCACTACTGGGTATAATTCCAAAAGACTCACTGTGTCAAGAGATACCTGTTTTACCATGTTTATTTTGGCATTTTTTACAACAGTCAAGATATGGAATCAACCAAGGTATCCGTCATCAGATGAATTGATAAAGAAAATAGAATACTATTTGGCAATAAAGAGAGGAGCAATCCTATTATTTGCAGCAAAATGGATGGAACTGGAAGACACCATGTCAAATGAAATAAGGCCAGCACAGAAAGACAAATATCACATGTTCTCCCTGCTATGGGAGCTAAAACCAGCAAAAACAACAAAAAAACCCTCAATCTGAACCCAGAATATTGGTTACTAGAGGCTTGATTGATTGAACTGGTCTTCATCAAAATGAAAATCTTTGGCTCTGTGAAAGACTGCACAGAAGATGAAAGTGTAAGCTATTGTGTGGGATGACCTTTTTGTGGGCTGTGTATGTGACAATGGACCAGTAAGATCCTGACCATGTAAACAACACACAAGAGAAAAGTAATTCTCAGAGAATATGATCCAAAGACATGAGAGGTACCTTGCCATGGAGGATTTGCTCATGGCACAAAAGCATAGGAAAAGATGCTAAAGTCATTGTCCATCAATTAAATGAACATTAAGACCACAGCAGGATACCACTGCTGGCCTATTCTGAATGGTTAGAATAAAATATAATGACAATATCAAGTGCTGGTGAACATGTGGAAAACCCAAATATTCACATGTAGCAGACTGGAATGCAAAATCGCACAGCCACCATAAAAAGCTAGTTGGCAGTTTCTTAAAATACTAAGCATGCAACTACCAATTGCCTTGCTGGCAATTTGCATCCAGGAAATAAAAATGTATGTTCACCTGAAAACCAGTACAGGAGATGTTTATGGCACCCTTATTCTTAAACTCCAAATGGAAAATTCTTGAAGTAGCAAAATCAAATCATAAAAACAGAAAATGTTTCAGTGGCTGTCGAGGGTTAAAAAGATGGTAGGAGAAGAAGAGAGAGCGAGTGTGTGTCTATAAAAGGAACACATGAAGGTCTCTCGCATGGACAGAGTGTTCTGTAGCTTGCCTGTATCAGTGCCCATGTCCCAGTGGTGATATTCTACTGTAGTTTTGGAAAACTGAGAATCCGTACCAGTTTAATATCGACTAATAATGAGTATGCAATGTGAGATCCTCAATTCAATCATGGATCAGAAAATAGAAAAAAGAACATTCATTGGAAAATTAGTGAAATGTGAAGGCTTGCAGATTAGCTAGTGTGATGGTTTCAATGGTCATTTTCTGATTTTTCATAAATATATTCAATTTGGGGAAACCTGGATAAAGGTTATACTGATATTTTTGTATGGCTTTTTGTAACATTTTTGTAAGTCTAAAGTCATTTAAAATAAAAGTATCAATAATTTAGATAGCTTAAAATTATAGGTTGATGTTACACTAGTGGATCAGAAAAATAGGCTTACCATGTGTTTATTGCTTGGTGAAATCTAATATGTAAATACTAACTGTCCTTTAGCATGGCAGTGAAAATTTCTCACTGGTGCTGGATAACTCCCTTGCCCCCCTCCCTATCTGTGCCCCCCACCAGCCTCCCCAAATGGCTACAAAAGCCAAGGCTGGTCCAGGCCAAAGCCAAAAACGTGAAAAATCCATCTGGGTCTCTCATATAGTCATCAGGGGCCCAAGCACCTTAGACGTCATTAGCTGCTTTCCCAGATACCTCAGCAGGGAGCTGGATTGGAAGTGGAGGAGCCAGTGGTGAAACCGGCTCTCCAATATGGGGTATGAGCATCCCAGTGGCAGCTTAACCCTCTACACCTTAGCACTCACCCCAGGTGTCCACTTAATATCTTACAATGGGGATTCTCATGCAGCATATTGTTGGGGGCAACAAACCATATTTAAACCAGGAGCAAGGTTTTTTCTTGTATGACAAAAAGAAAAAAATCATATTCTCCTGAAGAACTGAGTTATGCAGGCTCATAAAATAAATTTATAAGGCTGAGAGTGGTTCTAATTTGTATCCTCTCAAACCTATTTGAGTTTCTTTCTTTTCTTTCGGAAGAAAACTCCCAGTTCTGAGTGGGTTGCCGTTGTGACATGGGCACACAGCGGCTGTTTAATACATCTCGGCCTGACAGTGGGAGAATCGCATCCCCTCCACCTGTCATCTCCATGCTTCGGGTTCATTGATTTTCCACTCTGCCTCCCTGTTCTGGAGCAATAGCACCAAAGGCAGTGCAGTCTCTACCGCAGTTGGAGCGGCATAAATATTAGTGATAATTGTATGGTACAGTAATTGCAAATAGCGGTGATTAATTCTTACAATAATGGCTGTCCTAAGAACAATTGATTTCTCTCCCAGTCATGCCCAAGTTTCCCACGAGAAAGCTTTAAGATGGTTATTAGTATTAGTTTAAGCTTTGGAGAGGGAAGGGAAGATGAAAGGAATGGTGATTACTCTGGAGTCGTCAGTACTGATTCTCCGTGAGTGCAGGAAGCAAGGGCATCGGGGGGGCATCGTTGGCTCTCAAAGCAGTGATATGCAGCCTTGTTGGGCATCAACCGGCCTCTGAAGGCAGGGAGAGCCGCCACTCACTGAATGTGGCTCACACACTCACAGCCCTGAATCTCCTTAGAACCACGGAGACAAAGCATGGGAAAGGGAGAGGCCAATTCTCACTCAGGCGTAAGCCCTACCCAGCATGGTGTGGTTTACTTCTGAAAGCCTTCTGGTACAGCTAAGTAGTATTATCTGCATTTAACTTATGCTAATGGATAGAAATATGAGGCAGTAAAACGCCTCTTTCAGATCACTGTACCAGTCAGTGTTGGACCTGGATCTTAAAGAGTCACGACTCCCACTTTTATGATCAGATTAAGAAGCTGTACCCAAGTTTCCCTCACTGCCTCCCATCCCTCTTCTTGGTTGAGCCAGATGTTAGGGCACCCCAGCAAAATTTATCACCAGGTATTCAGTACTCAGCTACAATCAATTATTTAATAATAAAATTTATCTCAGTATCAGACATCAGAATTCTATTTGTGTTACTCTTCCAATTGGAGAAAACAATTCCTAAATGTCTTAACTAGGATCAAGTTTCCCATCTATTGCTGAGGTGGGTCATTTGATTCTGAGTTATATGTCTGAGGAGTCTTCAAAGAGTGCATAGAAATGTATGCTATTAAAAATTACGTAGGGTTTTAACATCTTTTACACAAAAATAAATTTAATGTTAACTCCATTTTCCATGAACTTTTGGGATCCCCTTATCCATGCATGCACAAATTAAGTAGCACAAGTAAGATTTTTAAGTATTTACTCTATATTTAACATTTAATGGTCTTTGATCTACACCTACATACTTGTCCTTCCAAACACACGTGTGCTCATGAACTGGCATTTTTCTAATCTGTTTTCCTTAAATTCTTCTAACCTTTGTGAAATCAGGTGTGTATCCTTATACTCTCAGCTCATTGCTACATCTTTGCCACCTGATGCAGTGTCCAGTACAGGGTCTGGAACATTTAAATAAATAAACATTTGCTGAATGGATAGCTAAGTAGCTGATACCCACATCAGCTTCATGTATTTCAAGTGTGTTGGCACTGATGTTTGCTTTGGAGAGGGAAGGTATCATGTTTATCCTGTCTGACTACATTCCTGTAGGAAGCAGGTGTTTTGACTGTATCAGTTAGCTATTGCTGCATAACAAATTACTCCAAAGTTTCATACTGTGCACCACCAGATATCTCACACGGTTTTGTAGGTTCAGAATCTGGTTGGTCCCGCCTCAGAGTTCCTCAGGGAAGCAGTTGGCATGATCACAGTCACGGAAAGTCCACACAGAGCTGCAGCATTCACTTCCAGCTCACTCACGTGGTTTTTGTAGATCTCCATTTCTTGCCTGTGGTTGACCAGAAACATCAGCTTCTTGCTTCTTCTTCTTCCTATTGCTGTTCATAATATCACTTAACAACACGACTTCCTTTGAAAGAGTTTGAAAGAGAGCTGAAGATCAGATAAGCAACAATGCACGCTCAATAGAAACAGTGATCTTTCCTAACGAGATCTTGGAATAACTGTCATTTGAGGGGCAGAGCACAAACACCAATCTTGGTACAATGGATGTGGAGAGGACCACATAAGAGCATGGCTATCAGAAAGCAGGTATCATTGAACACCTTGAGATCAGGTTACCATATTGGCAACATTTTATATAGCACCTTCTACTTCAAGCGTATGCTGCTGGTGAGTTGTTTTAGATGATGAGGGTAGCAGGAAAGAATGATCTAAGATTTGAGAGCCTCCTTAGTAGATTTTGTGTTCAATTCACTTCCAAGACTTCTTGTTCATCATAAATGCAAAAGCATTGGGGGTAAAGTTAAGAAGGGGCAGACAAGAAGAGGACAATTAAACGAAGTAAGAAACAAATGTCAATTTGCATTCCTGTCACATAAGCGGTCGGGATACTCAGCACTGTATACAACTTTAATTCTTCCTTTGAACAGGAAACTCCTGTATTCCCACCAAAAGCTGAACAGGCCAGCTGAGCGGTGTGAGACAGGTAGTAGGGATGGTTGATAAATTAGTAGGATGACTGTATAATTTATTGTCCAAACCAGGACACTATTCAGAGCAAAAAGGAGCGCTATTAATAATTATGCCAAGACAACAAACATAAATTGAGACCGTCCAGGGCAGTCTGGGACACATATTCACCCTGTAAATTAGAGCCATTTATTTTGGGCCATTTTTACTGAGAGGAGCTTGGAATATTGAGTTTGGTAAATAGTCCCTTGAAGCTTGCCTTTTGTGCTTTGCACATGCATATCCCACCCAGAAAAAATAATTGAGAAAGAAGCAAGCAGTGGTGTGCTGTTTCTTGACAAAGGACAGCCTCTGGGGGAAGGGTTGATTTGTAACCATGTTGTCTAAGAATGCATGTCCCTCTCAAGCAAATTACCAGTCATTAGGGATTCGAGCAAATCTTTTACTGCAGTTTTCTTCATATCGGTTGCAAATAGAGGGTCTGTTTAATTTTACAAAATTTCTTTTCATATGCATCTCATTAAAGTATCTGTTGAGTCCATCAAGTTCTGATCAAGTTAATTGAATAGAAAAAAAAATTTAATGGTCCTCTATTAGATTTTCCTGGTTAATGTCATAGACATCCATTGATTTTTTTTTTAATTAGAGATTTTTGTTAATGGATTTGCACAAATTAAACTCTGTCTAATAACTAGTGCTCCTCTGGCTGCTCTCAGGACACTTGCTGGGATGTTGGCAACCCCCTTGATGGAATTTGGGGGAGTTTGCCTTTTCAACGACAGGTTTTTACAGAATTGTAAAATGAGATTAGAATGCCTGCTGATAGACTTTGTTACTCCATGAAATTTTCCTCCTCTTAAAAATAATCCTATGACCCTTGGGGAGACAAGTATATAAATAGTAACCTTCCTTTGCACCCAAACATTGAATATTAAGTCTAATGTGCTGGAGCCCAGTGGAATCATTGGAACTAGGTAGAAAGAAGCACTCTTGATTTCCTCTGGCTGCAGTAATAAAAGGAGAATCAATGAAGAGCTGGCTAGCCCGGAGTTTTAGCAGGGCCATAATTAGAAGAAACAATTGCATCTAAGGCAATTAAGTACAGTCTATTCCCCATGTTCCTCTGTTTTTCCACTCCCCAAATGCCAACATAAAAGCTACAGCAATTTTCCAAAGGCCCTGAGTTAATCTTAGAGAGATTTTTACTCAGGTTTATAATGTTTGGTCCTAGGCTGGATGTAACCTGGTGTGGATGCTGACAGTTTAAGAGGGTTCGAGGTCAGAAAAGAGGTCTTACGGTAGCATTTATTTCCTGCAAATCACGTAAAATTCACTCTGTACTTGAGTCTGTGGTAAGACAAAAGGAAGCTCCAGGTGAACAGAGTCAGCCTGGGGTCTGCCAGGAAAGCCAAGACGAGGCAGCTGGGCAGTGAGGGGGAGGCCTTCTCTTTCCCAGAGTGACCAGCATCGGGCTTTTGCACAGTACATCCATCTCTTCCTGCCATATCTGCATTTTTAAAAAATTTTTATTTTTTAAGATTTGAAAAGTGACTCAGAGAGAAAGAGAGAGAAAAAAGAAAGACATCTTCCATCTGCTGGTTTATTCCCCAGATGGCCACAGTGGCCAGGGCTGGGCCAGGCTGAAATCAGGAACCCAGAACTTCATCTGGGTCTCCCACACAGGTGACAGGGCCCACTGTACTTGGGTCATCTTCCACTGCTTTCTCGTGTGTATTAGCAGGCAGCTGGATTGGAAGTGGAGCAGCAGGACTGGAGCCAGCACTCTGATGTGGGATGCTGGCATCCCAGGTGGTGGCTTAACCCACTGCACCACAACACTGAACCCCGCCATTTCTGTCTCTTTAAAAACATTTATTTATTTATTTTTGTCAGTTTGTTTGAAAGACAGAGACAGAAAGAGAGAGAAACAGACACACATAGAAAGATGTTCCATCTGCTGGTTTCACTCCCAAATGCCCACAGCAGCTGATGCTGGGCCAGGCCAAAGATAGGAATTCCCAAACTCAACCCAGGTCTCCCGTATGTGTGGCAGTGAGTCAAGTACTTGGTCCTCTGCCTGTTGGCATCCAGAGTGCACATTACCAGGAAACTGGAATAGGAAGCAGAGCTGAGAATTGAGCCCACGTACTCTGAAGAGATGCAGGCATCGCAAGCAGTGTATTAACCAATGCATCGACCCCCCCATCCCTCTTCTTATCATTCTTCTTTTCATAAAAGAGAAAGATCCTCTGGTAACACTCATCCTCTGGAACTCAGAATGTAGGAGAGCTGCCACAGGTCACATTCAACTTGCCTCCCACTTGCCAATTAGTCCAAGTGCTAGAGATTTAACTCAACCTTATCTCCATTCTGGGACAAAACTGTCAATCCATTACCTCTTACTCCCTAGAAGTCCCAGGAATAAAAATCAGGAAGTCTGCAAAGACAATAACAAAACCCACTCACTTTTGCATACTGCCGAAAAAACAAAACACCCCTGCATTTGTGTCTTCCAGGCATTGCACTCCCTCTCTGTTCCCACCTACCCTTTCATTTCCTAGACTGCCATAAAATTCCCTGGAATATTACTGCAAAAGTTCATCTCAGCTCTTCATCTGAACACTGGCAGTGCTTGCAATAGGAAGAATAAGATTTAGGGATTGATCATATATTGCCTTTCATAATTCTTTTTTTTTTTTTTTAAATTTTTGACAGGCAGAGTGGATAGTGCGAGAGAGAGAGACAGAGAGAAAGGTCTTCCTTTTGCCGTTGGTTCACCCTCCAATGGCCGCCGCGGTAGCGTGCTGCGGCCGGCGCACCGCGCTGTTCCGATGGCAGGAGCCAGGTGCTTCTCCTGGTCTCCCATGGGGTGCAGGGCCCAAGCACTTGGGCCATCCTCCACTGCACTCCCTGGCCACAGCAGAGAGCTGGCCTGGAAGAGGGGCAACCGGGACAGGATCGGTGCCCCGACCAGGACTAGAACTCGGTGTGCCGGCGCCGCAAGGCGGAGGATTAGCCTAGTGAGCCGCGGCGCCGGCTGCCTTTCATAATTCTTTAACTGTTTCACATTCTGACAGTGTAGTCATGCAACTTTCTCATACATTTCCTGATACTGACCTCCCCAGAAACGCTCTGCCTTTCTGAGCTCTTAGCTTTCCAGCAGTATCCATTAGGATTGTTTTTGGAGAAAGTCACATACTAACAGTCACCACGTTTATAGTACTTACTACATGCTATTCACTATTCTAAGCCCTTTACATATGCTAACTCACAGGAGGGAACTGCAGCATGCTCATGGAAAAATAAAAGCAAAAGATAAATAATATGCTGAAAACATTTTGGAATTTGTGCATAATTTTTAAAGATGCAGAGAGATCAAAAGCAATGGTGGATTAGAAAAGAACTGGTTCAGACTGGCACCGTGGCGCACTAGGCTAATCCTCTGCCTGTGGCGCTGGCATCCCATATGGGCGCCAGTTCTAGTCCCAGTTGCTCCTCTTCCAGTCCAGCTCTCTGCTGTGGCCTGGGAAAGCAGTGGAGGATGGCCCAAGTGCTTGGGCCCTGAACCCACATGGGAGGCCAGGAGAAAGCGCCTGGTTCCTGGCTTCGGATCAGCACATCTCCAGTTGTTGCGGCCACTTGGGGAGTGAACCAACGGAAGGAAGCCCTTTCTCTCTTTCTCTCCCTCTCACTGTCTGTAACTCTGCCTGTCAAATAAATAAATAAAATATTAAAAAAAAAAAGAAAAGAACAGAACTGGTTCGGGATTGGTGCTGTGCCCTAATATCCTATATGGGCACTGGTTCTAGTCCTGGCTGCTCCACTTCTGACCTAGCTCTCTGCTATGGTCTGGGGAAGCAGTAGAAGATGTCCAAGTCTTTGGGCCCCTGCACCTGTGTGGGAGACCCAGAGGAAGCTCCTGGTTCCTGGCTTCTGATCCGTCCAGCTCTGGCTATTGTGGCCATTTCAGGAGTGAACTAGTGGATGGAAGACCTCTCTCGCTCTCTCTCTCTCTCTCTCTCTCTCTCTCTGCCTTTCCTTCTCTGTGTAATTCTGACTTTCAAATAAATAAATAAATATTTTTTTTAAAAAAAAGAACGAAACAAAAGGCCCGGTTCAGAAAGAGACAGCCCTGGGCTTTGAACTCAAGATAGAAATACGTGGTCAAGACACCAGTGTTCCTCATGGGCCAGAGAGAAGCAATCCCTCCTCATTGGGACTGGACTAGAAAGCAGAGCAACCTTGTCATCGCATGTGGAGCTCCAGGGAGAATCTAGAAGAAACCATCCCAGGGCGGTTCTTCTCCTCAACTTCAGCTCAACTTCACACTCAGCTCCTCCCCCTACTCAGACACCACTTAACTGAAGTAAAAGGGAAAATGAAATCTAAAAGATTGAGCATTACCTGATGAGATAGACCCATTCAAAATTACTACTGAGTCAGCTGCGCTTGGGAGGAGAACTTTGTATAGAACCAAGGTATAAACCAGGGGAGGCTCACCCCTCCCAGGAAAGATCGCAGTTACGTAGCAAGTGAGAGGCTCCTCCCTCCTCACTGGGGTGGGGATTGATACAACAGCTTGATGCTACAGAGAAGATATCAAGATCTTTTTCTTTGTACATCGAAGTTGTTCCTGGAGGCAAAGTTGAAAACACACTGCACAGGTCCGTGACTTGATATGTCCCCTCCCCAAGCTAAGCTCCCTAAGATGAGGGAGTAGAGAGTCTTCGCGTGTTTGGCTGGCTCAGCCTACAGTCAGGCACAGTGGGTTCCCAGAAATAGCAGCTGAAATGCGGTCCAGGTTTCCAGAGAAAGGGAGTGCATCTCTCTAGCACCTTTCCCAAGCCAGCTAAGAGGAAGAAAATCACACAGATATGGTTTTCTTGCTGGGAGAATTTCCTTCTCTTGCATATGTCTTCTCAGTAAGTGTTGGTTTGGGAATCAGATCTGGCCTACTGCACCCTCCTCTGACTGTGTATCCCAGGGGGCAGCTCCAAAACAAGACAGGTCCATTAGTAGTGCATCTAATTTTTGTAATTTCCAAAACTCTTCATCACTATGAGGCTATTATAGGAAAATCAACCCCTAGCAGCTGAAGTCGCTCAGCATGCAGTTTAGCCAGGGGGGAGAAACTAAACGGAGTTTACCTAGATGCAAAGTATAGAGCTTTTCCTTTCAAATGATTCTCTAAGAAGTCAGCCTGAGTGGCTGCAGCTGTGGCGTAGTTGGCTAAGCCTTCAGCTGTGGCTCCGGCATCCCATATGGGTGCGGGTTCGAGTCCTGGCTGCTCCTCTTCCAATCCAGCTCTCTGGTTATGGCAGTGGAAGATGGCCCAAGTACTTGGGCCCCTGTACCCGCATGGGAGACCTGGAAGAAGCTCAGGATCAGCCCAGCTCCAGCCCTTGTGGCCATCTGGGGAGTGAACCAGCGGATGGAAAACCTTTCTCTCTGCCTCTCCCTCTCTGTCAGTAACTCTACCTGTCAAATAAATATATAAATCTTAAAAACAGAAAAGAAAAAGAAGTCAGCCAGAATGCTAAAACTCTTATTCCACGGACTTTCACATTCCCTTGACAGCGGCCAGGGGAGAGCAGGCTTGGCCAGGAAGGAAGAAAGTGTCTGTGCTGGGAAGGTCTGGCCTTCATCCCACAGCCTTCAGTGAATGGACATGGGGAACCAGAGAGAACAGAAGAGAGAATCGAAGAAAAGAGGAATGAAAACAGTGTCTAACATGATGTCTGACACTTAGGGCATGATAAGGGAGTGTTTTATTGGATGAATGAAGATTAGAAGTTGGAATGTATTACAACATAACAGATATCTTGTTTTATTTTGAATTTTATTTAAGGTATACAGATGCCATGTATTTCATATATACAGATTCAGGAACACAGTGATACTTCCCACCCCACCCTCCCTCCAGCCCCTGTTCTCACTCTTCTTCCTCCTCCCTCTCTATTCCCATTCTTATTTTATACAAAGATCTACTTTCAGTTAACTTTATACTCATAAGGTTAATCCTACACTAAGTAAAGAGTTCAACAAACATTATGAAGAAAGAAACACTGTTCCTGAACAGTCGAGACTGAATAAGAAATAGATACCTTCTTAAAGAGTTGAGAGTAAATAGATTTTTAAATATAAATCACACCTTATATTAAATACTAATGAATTATACCGAGTAGTTACTCTTTAATAAGGAAAATGAAGTCTCTGATGAATCAATTCTGCAAATCCATGATTTAATTTGTTCTTTTTTTTTTTTTTTTTTTTTTTTAAAGTCTTTTAACTGATCTGATCTCCAATCAGGAACCAGAGCCTGGGAGAATTTTTTGCACACTTCATCTCGGACCAGTCTCTGATAACATCTTTCCTTGCAAGGCATTCACTTCCTTTGCCAGTCACCTGGAACTAATCTGGGTTAGAATTTGGGGAAACTGCTTCGTCTGTGATCATCTGAAATTCCCCGTTATAATTCCTCCGTAAAGAAAGCTGACTAGAAATCTCATTTCACTTTAGAGGAATTCAGCAGAAAGCCCCGTTTATTGCCACTCCATTTACTGGGTTGACAAACCACAACCTGCCTCTACTTGGGAGTAAAGGTACCCACAGGATGTTCAAGTTCTAATTGGCCTTGTCAGGTCTCCTCTCCAGAATGTAAACTTATTGCCTCTTACTCAAGCCTGGTCAATAAGACCCAGAAGGTAATAATCACTGCTTCTTTGGGAGCAGCCAGTGATTAACTAGAACCCTTGTAAAAGCTACAAAGAAAAGATGTATGAGAGCATGCAGCCCTCACCCACACAGCCCAACCTGCACCCTCAGAATTCAGAATTCCTCTTGAAAACCCGTGAGGCGGGGCTTTGACAAGTACTTTGCCTTTCCAACTTCAGTGTGCACGTGTGTCACCTGAGGATCCCATTAGAAATGCAGATGCAGAGACCAAGATGCTACATTTCCAGCAAGCTGTGTGGTGTTGCCCAGAGTGCTGACCTGTGGTCTTGGAAAGCAAGGCACTAGCAGACGGGACCCACACTCAGAATCCAAAACAAAAATTTTAGAGTTCAGTCTCTTAGCTGTTGTTTTCGCCCCTCATCGCTCTGTGTAAGCAGCATAAATGTCAGTGAAAGAGCACTCAAGTTCAAACAGTTATGCTGATGGGAATAGGAGAAAAAAAAAAAAAGAACAATTTTTTTTTTTTTTTTTTTTGGCCATCTAATAAACATTATCCTTCATGTGAGACCCAATGATGCAGAATTCTGTGTTCTTGCTTTTGGGCTAAATCGACTAAAGGTTTGACGTTCAGGGAAGTGGCTTAACCTTTAAAAAGCCACTGGGAGAATGCCACTGGGATGGGCATTAATCAGAAGCCTGAAAGAGCATAATCCTGAATGACTTGCCTTACAAAGCAATAATAAAGGATCACCAGTTTTCATTTCGTCCCCGTTTAAAGGAGCTCAAACTCTTTGCATGCTTTATGCCAAGAACTCTCACATTACTAAGCAATAAAACAGAAGACAGATACTTAATGCTGTCAAGCCAGAGGCATGCACTATACCAATGAAACATGAAATCAATGTGCAGGAAGACTAGCCCACTTGATAAGACCAACAGCCAAGGTATGAGTGAATGACAAGCACCTAAACATCACAAGGCAGACTTGGAGATCCTCTCGTGAAGCAATTATTGCGTGAAAACAGTGCTGGGGAGTCAACCAGATCAGGCTTGCCACAGTGGAAAGAGAAGGACAAGTTGAAGCCCCAAAAGGGGGATTGATGCGTGCTGTGAGTCATAGTTTGCTACTTACTCTTGCTGTCAATAACTTAAAAAGCAAAAATAAATAATCTGAAGAGAGAGCAGATTGAATTCAGAATTACACAAAAATAAACTCGATTCCCATAGTAAAATGTCATCTATTGAGATTAAATGATTCAGCCTTAGTGACTGCATATTTGTATTGAACAAGAGACAACAAAAGGCCAGAAGCGTGGATAAGGCAAGGATAAGGCTTTAGGTTTGAGAAGAGAATTCTATCAGGGAAGGAGCAACCTACTCCAAGGCTGGCTATGTGTTCTTGCTTAGGGATTAGGACCCTGGAAACACAACAGCAAAACATGGAATCAGTAAAGCATATGAGACACAGTGGAAAACAAAGCATTCAAACCACTGACAAAGAATATGACACTATAAAGATATTGCAGAAAACAAATTGAAGAATAAATCACACTATCAAAAATATCAAAGAAATATAATTTCTCTATAATAAGAAACTAAAGGAAAGTAGTGAAAAACAAAAGATTGATATTTGATATGAAAAAGAGGCTTTCTGAAGAGCACACTTTTTAAAAATATAGGAAAATAAAGCAAAAAATTTACAGCTATAATCACAGATTTAATGTCAGCATTAAAGAGCATATTTGACTGTATCAGAAATTAAATCGGTATTTTGAAGGGCAACCATGAAAATATTTTATAATTCACTGGAAAAGAAAAGAGATAAAAATGGAATCCATGATGATATAACCTGATACTAAAGTATAATGATCTAATACATAGATAATTGGTGTTTCTGAGAAAGAAAAAGAATCAGACACGAGCAGTAATTCAAAATGTGATAGACAAAATCTTTTCTACCTTGAATGAAGTCCTAATTCTGCAGATTAAAAATACCCATAGATACATGTGGAATACAAATAGAAGACTAGTGTCCAAATTTAACCTTATGAAAATTTTGACTTTGAAGCATAAAAAGAGATGACTATAGATTTCTGGCCTGGCTTTTTTTGCTTCAAAATTTAAAATAATCTGGCCCGGCCTTGTGGCATAGTGGGTAAAGCCACTGCCTGCAGCACTGGCATCCCATATGGGCACTGCTCCCTGTTAAGGGTCTGAGAAAGCAGTAGAAGATGGCCCAAGTATTTAGGTCCCTGCACCCACACAGGAGACCTGGAAGAAGTTCCTGACTCCTAGCTTCAGCCTGGCCCAGCCCTGACCATTGTGGCCCTCTGGGAAGTGAATCAGCAGATGGAAGATTCTCTCCCTCTCTCTCCCTCTCTCCCTATTCACCTGTCTGTCTTTCTCTATGTAACTCTTTCAAATAAATAAATAATTTTTTTAAAAAAATTTTGAAACAATCACCATTTTATTATGCTCAGACTCTGTGGGTCAAGAGTCTCAAAAGGACTCAGTGAGGGACAAATGGCATAAAAGACAAAATGGACCCAAAACTAAAGGCGTGATACTGGTCAGAGTTTTGCACCAGGCAGAATGTTCACTAATGAACATTGCAGCAGAACGAAAGGGGGCTGGGATTTCAGAGATACAGAGGCACCTGTGAGCCCATGGCAATCATGAGGAAGGCCTGCAGGTCTCTTCTTGGGACATTTTGGGGTCCCTTGGATTTGGTTGTTTTCTGGCTCCACTATCACTGCCTTCCGAGAACACAGGGCTCAGGTCCAGTTCAGTGCAATCAGTGGCACCCACATCTGGGAGTTTAGAGTATTTGGTGGCTGGAGATGACTCTGTGCCTGGAAGCCAGACTCATCTGGTGGATTCAGTGTTCACACATCTGGTGCTTTGGGGACCTCGAGGGCTATGAGGCAAGGGGGAGCAGGGTCTCTCCGTGGAGCCTGGCGGCCTCAGAGGGTCAGATTTCCTACACAGCAGTTTGCAGCTCCACATGTGAGTTATCCAAGTAAACTAAACAGACACTGCATTTCCTTTGCTGCCCAAGTTTTCTTAGTCACATGGCATTATACCAGTGTGTCTGGTGCTTCAAGCCTTAATAAGCCTATCTTTTTTTAAGATTTTTATTCATTTACCTGAGAGGCACAGTTATAGTCAGAGAGAGGGAGAGACAGAGCAAAAGTCTTCCATCCATTGGTTCACCCCCCAAATGGCCACAATGGCCACAGCTGAGCTGATCTGCAGCCAGAAGCCAGGAGCTTCCTCGGCGCCTCCCACATGGGTGCAGAGGCCCAAGGACTTGAGCCATCTTCTACTGCTTTCCCAGGCCATAGCAGAGAGCTGGATGGGAAGAGGAGCAGCCAGGACACGAATGGGCACCCATATGGAATGCTGGTGCCACAGCATGAATTGTTCTAGGTGTGCCACATGGAATTAACTCATTTCATCCTCACAATGTCGAGATGAGACGGATACAGCAAATGGGGAGAAACTTGCATAAAATTACACACTCCTACTCAGTGTCACTAGACAAAGCATTCTGCCTGCCAACTCGGAGCTACTACGGAGTGTTTGTCACATTAAATAAGTGCTTCATTTAGAGGACTAAATCATCATCTCTCAATCAACAGCAACACTGTACTCATATTTTCAAATAATTTGTTGAGAAGTAATGAACATGGTGGAGGTAATTATCTCGGTTGTGAAAGTCAGACATCTGTCAAGTTTCGTTAGAGGTTCTGTAAATGCCAGGAGACAGTAAGCCTGGTGAGTGAGAGAACATAAGGTGGCGGCCGGGGGGGAAATGGTGCAAGGAACCGGGCTCGAAATAGCCCTAGGTGTGGAGCCCACAAGTGGAGAAGGGCAAAGTTTCCTCAGGGTGTTTATGTTGTTTGAGGAATCAAAAAAAGATACATTTGTAGGCTCTGGCAGTGTCATGGGTTTTTTAGCTGTGCTGCTTCTTGCATCCAAATAGCTGATCATTCTGCATTTTCATAAATTTGTAATTAAAAAAAAAGGTAGATACTACTGTGTAAAAAACCTTTCTGTCTTGCCATTTTTTTTAAATATTTGATTTATTTTATTTAAGAGGTAGAGTTACAGATAGAGAGAGGGAGATAGAGAGAGAGGTCTTCCACCTGCTGGTTCACTCCCCAAATGGCTGCAATGGCTGGAGCTGGGCTGGCCAGGAGCCAGGAGTTTATTCTGGGTCTCCCATGCAGGTGCAGGGACCCGAGGGCTTGGACCATCTTCCTCTGCTTTCCCAGGTGCATTAGCAGGGAGCTGGATTGGAAGAGGAGCAGCTGGGACTTAAACTAGTGCCCATATGGGATGTTGGCACTATAGACAAAAGCTTGACCAACTATGGCACAGCAATGGTCCCCCTGTCTCTTGCCTGTGTCTTTTCTTCTTTCTGCCCCACCCCATCTGATTCCTCTGTTGTGTCCTCTTTTTTTTTTTTAAACCTATTTAAAAATCCATATGTATGTTTGCCTCCCTTTCTTCTCCAAGAAATTGGCTCTTGGAAGTCAATACCAACTAATCGAATGAAAGAGGAAGGATTTGAAGGGGAGAGGAGAAAAGATCTGTGAGGAGCTAGCTGTTAGGACTTGGAAAGTCACAAAAGCCTCCCAAGGCTGTCCCACATTCCAGAGGACATTCTCTGGTCTCCCCTGCCCTGCCTCAAATCAGAGCAGATGCCTCGCCGGCTGGCCATCTGTTTGGACATGTGCAAGGGCATCCCATGGTTTCCACAGGAGATCTATTTGTCTGCTCTAACGGAGTGCCAGATTGGGTGTATGAAGAGTCTACTGTCCAAGAGGGATCTGCCATCATCCGTTTATCTCCTACTTGCTCCCTTTCCTTTTCCTGGTGTCTATTTTTAAATAAAAAGTGTGCATTGTAGAGAATTGCTTGGCTCCTAAAATTCAGCCTCTGGGAGAGCAGGCAGTCTACGCCAGAGAGCAGGAAAGAGAGGCCGGATCAAAAGTACTAGAAAGAACATTATTTTTTAACGAGAGACGAGTCTGGGCCTGGGACCAACAAAATAATAACCCTTCCCAGGAACACGTGGGGTTATCCCTAAAATCTTCCCATTTCTTCAGCGTTGCTTCTTTCCTGTCGCCTTCCTTGAACCAAAGATTGAGCCAGTGTCTGTGTAGTGGCATTCATTGTGCAGCCCTCCTGAGACCTCTCATTTCAAAACATTTGGGATATGCTGTCCAGGAGCACTTGGTAAATGCCACCCTGCCTGCTTGAGCTTAATCGTCTTGTTAGGAGCACACTGCATCTAAAAATGCAAATTTTTGGTTTTGAGCTTTTTATTGGATTTGATAAGCCAAATGATTGCTGCTTTATACTGCGAAGAGTTGGCGGCGAGGGTTCACTGTGGAAGCTCCAAATGAGCAACAGGGACACAACCACCTCCCTGATTCATCTCACAGACCCCTCTTGCCCACTTGTGATTCTTTTCCTTGAATTTTCTTTTTCCTATTGTGCTCTTGGCTCATTGTGCTGCTGAGGAAGATGAAGATGAATAGCACTTTGTATGCAGTCGTGTAGCAGGGCAGAGCGACTTGCCCCAAGACTGGCGCTTATTGAATCTGGGTGCTAACCATTATATTTTCAGATGTGTGGGTCACATTTTAAGGCATTGCACATACGCATACACACATCCATATGCATATAACGTTTCATGAACCTATTCGTTCTCTTATCATACTTTGTTTTCAATTCTATCCTGCTCTATTGTAGTCTATTGCTTTCATTTTAAATGCTGATTGCAAATCAGTTAAAACTCAATAAGGAATCTTCACTCAGTTTAAAAAAGAAAGGAAGGAAAGAAAATTCCATTAGCTGTTGGTCCTCCTCAAGGTATTTCTGAGTTTCATTAAAAGCCCATGTGAATGATGGGAACCATGCTCCTAAAGCATCCCTCTAGCCCAAAGTGCTAATTATAAAGGGTCAGCCCCGAATCAGATAAAGCAGCAGGATTGAGAGTGTGCAGTGGACTCCGCGGAAGAAGTCATGCTTGGCAACAGACTATGTCTCCTGGTGAGTGACACTCTGTTTAAAAGGATTCCAGCTACCAAGGACATTTTCTGTTCGCAAATGCAAATGTTGCCCATGCCTGGGATGCTGGTCCTCCTCCCATCATCTCTGCTCAGACCCTTAGACCCATGGGGGCCTTGCAAGCCAAGAGCACCTCCTGTTCAATGCCAGTCACTGTGATAATTTTTTCTCACTACAGAGTTAGGCATCATTACATTTCATAGCATTCTTTTATTGCAGACAGATCTGTTTTACCGATTCCTGCTTGTCAATCAATGAGCATCCCTTGTCAAGAGCAGTTCTCCATTAATCTGGAGCCCAGAGCATTAATGTCAAACATTCTATCTAATGACTAGGATGGGACACAGGGAATTAGAAACCCCTGGGGAGAAGGAAAGGGTCACAGAGGGGAAGGAAGGAGAGAAAGGTGGAAAAAGCATTGAAAGTCTTCTCTTAGGAGCACAATAGCAGACATTTAATTGAATACTAACAGCCCTGTAAAAGAGGGCAATTAATCCTATTGATATGGAAGTGATTTTCAGGAAGGTGGGGCTAGAGGTGCCTAGCTAGTCTGTGTAGCTAGTCAGTGGTGTACATTCAAATATGGTCTGTTTGGCTCCCCAGAATCTGCTCTTTCATGTGAGCAAAGGTGAAATGGGGGAAGTGGGGTTTACTTTTTATTTGTGGTTCTTATCATGCATAAATGCATTATTAATGCAGGCATATGTAAAGTACATTTTATTCAGAAGGTGAACCCCAGAGAACAGCAGCTGGAACATTCACACACACACACACACAATGCCATTCCTAATGCTGTATTCTCACACTCAAGATTTCGCCGTTCTACATATCCAAAAACTCTGAGATGCTTGCCATTGAATGCGAACTCAGCTAGAGGTCTTCAGACTGTGTTTCCTGCTCCCTGGGAGGGTCAGGTGGGATACTGCCTTTGGAACTTAAAAGAAGACAAAAAAGGGAGAAGGGGAGCAGAGGAGCATGCAACTGGGGCAAGAGAGATCTAATTCAACACACCTGTCAGGGAGAAGAAAACGTTAGACGTGTTAGAATATTCTAGGATTGGAGGGGTCACCATGCAAATGCGTTGACTCAAACATCTCTCACTTCACATTCTGTTCTTTTCTCTGTAACCAGTATTCACTGTGCACCTGCATTTTCTATGGTCCTGATGGGTGTAGACAAGATCTCTTCAGAGGAGGAACCTTTCCATCAAATCAATTGGATGTTTTTATGACTGTTACTTGATGTTTGTGTGTGTGTGTGTGTAGGGAAGTTGCCTTTTTATAATAGGGAACAAGGAGAAACTGTTTTATTGTGGTTTAGGAAATGGTCCCTGGAAGAGGGGGCTCTCTGCCAGGTGCTAATTGCTTTCCTATTGTATTTTGGCATTTGCTTCCCACACTAGGGAGAGGACCAGGGTTGGGGGAGGGGTGGGATTCAAAGATAATTGAACAAGGTGCAAATGAATGCTCATTAAATTCCAGAATACGGGAGGACTCCTTGCATATGAGAAGGCTGTAAATATGACTTTTAATGAAGTTATGACATGGGTGCCAATAAAAGTCATTTACTCTGCAGTATTACAGTTAATTATACACAGCTGGAGCCATTTATGGAGTGTCCCTTGTTAACTTTCCCTCCACTGCACATTAACCCCTTCAGTACAGGCGCAGCCAGGAAACTGGCAGTTTTTTATCCCAATATATATATATATATATATATATATATATATATATCCCATATATTCAGGGTAATTATTGCAAGCTGCGAGAGCACACTCTCCTCATAGCTTAGTCTCCCTTCCAAGAGCACTTTGCTGGTAGACTTGCAAATAAAGAAAGGAGAAGGAGAGAGAAATACTCTTTCTTTCTCATTCTTTTCCCTTTTCTGAAAAAAAAATTGTGGAGACACTTTCCCTTTGACTTGTAGGGAAAGTCATAGACATGACCATTTTATGACACGTTTTAGGAGCATTTTCAATGTGTTTCCTATGTACTGATAGCAGTGTCACAAAAATACCTGCATGAAGCAGTCATGAAAAAGTGAAACTGACACATCTTCAGAAGCTGAACCCTCTTGACAAAGCCTGTCCCATGGTGTGGCTGGCAAGAGTTCCGTTTCTGAAAATCTTGCCTTCTGAGATGAGTTAGAAAGTATAGGCACCTGTAGGAGAAGAACAGCTACAAACAACAAAGGCATAGGGATGGTTATCACAGGAGCCAGAATGGCAGTACATCCTAAAAACCCTGTTTCCTGGATATGCCGGGAACAACAGGAAGATCCTATGTCATATTGATTACAATAATTTCAACTATAGATGCAGATTGCTCTCTCCACTCTGGAAGTCTGTTTGTTCTGAAAAGCAAGAGCACAGCTGAAGGACTTCTGAAAATTTACCTGCTAAAAAACTAGGAAGTGAACAACCCTGACAATGGTCACGCCATTTTAACTACCCCAGCACTAACTTAGGGAACTCTAGTAAAACATTTCCTGGAAATTGGGCCGAAACCGTAAGTCAAGGGCAGGCAGCTGAGGTTTGAGATAAGGGCGCCAGATAAAGGCATGGGAAGCACCCAACCGCCCCTTATCTGTGGGTCCCGGCAGAAGGCAAAAGTATGCAAGGTATTTTCTGCATGCCCCCACCCCGTTGTCTTATTGAAACCCTGTAACCACGCTTTTTTTCTGCTTCTGTATCCCCCGCCCTGCTTGCTTAAGAAACTGCCCGCACTACCCCCTTCCCTAGCCCCTTACCCAGTAACCATTAACATATCCAATGGAATTGTAACACAACTAGATATGCTAATGTTGTGGTTTTAAGCTTTAAATACCCTGTAAAGCTGATGTTCGGGGCCGCTCTCTCTGCACTACACTAGAGGGTGCTGCTGAGACGGCCCATTTGCAAATGAAATAAACTTTCCTCTTGCCTTTGCATCGATTGGAGTGGAGTCTGTGTTTCTGGGGTCCGGTCAATTTGTGGGACGCCTGCTTAAGGGGTCTTACACGGCCATGCACTGCTCCTTATAGGGTAGAACAGGGGTGACCTATTCAGTGACCAAAACTGTCCTAGGGTTTTGGTTTGGGTTGGATTTTCTGTCCCAGAGTATACAGCTCTTGAAGTTTCCAGAGTGCTGTGTTCAGTACATGTACTTCCAAGGTGAGCCCATAGGGGCCGCTCTAACGAGCTCCTAGATGCAATGACTGAACATCCCTTATCTCCACTGTTGAGGAACAGCGTGTTTTGTTTGTTTGTTTTGTTTTTTCATGCTATTTGTTGAATGAATTGTTTACTTAGTGTAGGGTTCATCTTATGTATATAAAGTTAATTGTAGGTAGATCTTAGTAAAAAAAAAAAAGAATGGGAATAGGAGAGAGAAGAGGAAGAAGGGTGGGAGTGCAAGTAAGAGGGAGGGTGGGAAGAATCACTGTTTTCCTAAATTTCCATATATGAAATACATGAAGTTTTTATACCTTTAAAATTAATTAATTAATTAAAAATAAAAAACATAATTAATAGTAACATATAAAAAATGCTACCTACAGTGAGGACAGAAGCTTGCTGAGTCTGTTCCTAGTTATTTATTTATTTATTTATTTTTCTGTCCACAAGTCTGCGGTTGTCTCATTGATTTCTGGTTCATGACCAATCTGAGTTATTTCTGTTGTTAACTAGTGGCCACCTGGTGTCTCTGCACCAACCATAAGTGATAGGAGAAGGATTCCGTGTTGTACGTCTGCAGGATCTCACAGATGATTTCCGTTGACTCTAGTCTTCCCCTTTTTTCACAACTGCTTTAAGGGGCGACTGTTCTATGAGACCGTCTCCTCCTTGTGGTTGAGAAAATCGCTCCCTGTCACCTTAGGCATCACTGGTCCTTTGCTTGTGGGGAGAAAAGAATCCTCATATTTCTTGTCTGTACCTTCACTGAAGGGGTCGCTGTGTCTTGCATTGTGTGTCTGCTTTTGCCTGCAGGCTGAATCTTCTGTTGCAGTCACTTTCGTGTGTCTGCAAGGGAGCAAAGCCTCCCTCTGCTCTGTTCAGAGGCAAAGAGCACTAAGTGAATGGCTTGTTTACTATTACAGCCTCTTTCCCTCTGTGGCCAGGATTTTTAGGGGGTCACGTGTGGACATTTGTTGTTCAAGGAAGCTGTTCTATTTCTGTACTCTATGAATATGCAACACACACACAGCTACTGTTACAGCAGAGGAAGCATTTGCAAATATTTGAAGAAATGGAAGAGTTTGGGATGGCTTAGAGAGCAGAGGGCCTGGCCCAGCTTGGCTTGTATATCAGACTGTGCATGAAACTGAAGGATGAGGGAATAAGGATGCAGATGGAATTGATAGGATTTGTGTGGCAATCAGAGCTCTTTGATTAATGAACACTTTCCTAAGAAGTTGAAGGGCATCTGTATAATCTAGTTTTTCCTGTGGTATTCTTGAAAGGTAACAAGAGCATATCTCTGAAAATAGATTTATAAATTGCTACCTTAGCAACTTGGTACCCAGACAAAGACCCCTACCTGAAGCAAATTTTAATTCACACATAGGTGGAAATGCAAATTAGTGAAGCCATTTTGGAAAACCAGTAATGAGATTCCTCCAAAATCTAACAATAGGTCTACTCTATGACCTAGCTACCCCACTTTCAGGAATATTTCCCAAAAATGAAGTCAGCATCTGTACTTCCATGTTTATCCCAGCTCAACTCACAATAACAAGGTTATGAAATGACCATAGATGACCACGACCTGATGTCTGGATAAAGAAAATGTGGTATCATAAGTGATGGAATATTACTCAGCCATAATAAGAATGAAACTCTGACATTTGCAGAGACAGAATTGGGCAGAATTGGAGATCATTATGGTAAGTGAAACAAGCCAGAGGAAGAAAAATTCCTCATTTTTATTTCATATGTGGAAGTTAACATATGAAATAATACCAGGTCATATGCAATACTGAGATGTGTGAATGTCATATTATTTGACATATAGATATTTATAAATGTTATCCATTGCACAGTAACATACCCTTGTTGCCTCACTTCATAATACTTGTCATGAACCTCATGCTGAGATTAATATGTCTGATTTCAAGACAAATAATATGTATGTGCATATGCATAATACTCACAGATGAATGGAGTATGACACAATGTTAAAAAATAAAAATATATCCAACAGCAAAAGATCATATGGAAAAGGGCTCTTGCAATATAAGCAGGTAACACACCCGAGTTTCCCAACTGTCTAAGACTTCCATAAAGTTCTTTTCATGTGTAATTTAACATATTTTCTGAATATAGTTCTAGTGTATCTTTGTTTAAATCAAGGGGGGATTTAAAAAGTGTAACATCTAACATTTAAAGGGCAGAATGAAGAAATCAAACTGAGAGTTCTTTAAATATGCTGGACTTTTAAGAAAATTTTTTACCAGTTCAGGAAAAGACAAGCTGTAAAGCAATAGAAGATTATTGGATAAGAATCACATAAACGGGGCTGGCGCTAGGGCATAATAGGCTGAGCTTCCCTCTGCGATACTGGCATCCCATATGGGTGCCCATTCATGTCCCGCTGCTCCTCTTCCAATCCAGCTCCCTGGGAAGCCTGGGAAGACAGTGGAAGATGGTCCAAGTGCTGGGGCTCTTGCACTCACATGGGAGACCTGGAAGAAGGTCCTGGCTCCTGGCTTCTGATCTGTCAAGCTCTGACCTTTGTAGCCGTTTGGGGAGGGTAGTGAGTGGATGACCTCTCTCTCTGTCTTTCCTTCTGTCTGTAACTCTGCCTCTCAAATAAATAAATAAATCTTTAAAAAAAGAAACAAATAAATGTTAAAGAATATCAGATTGCAACAAATGATCACAATAACGCACTAGTGCAAGCTTCTGAAAAACTTGTGCCTTGGAGAATAACTGTGGAATTATCACAATGCACACTTTATGCCACATACCTATTATAACTGAAGTAGATTCCTTGATAAACTAGCTGAATTTGAAATGGAACAATGTGCCTTCTCTGTAATTGCATCACAATGAGGAATAAAATGTGACGTCAATATTTTGTATAATATTGAGGGCTTTTTTATGGAAAGCATTTTATGTTGTACTGTTAATCTCTGAAGCTTTTCTCATAGCGGGCAGATTATCATTGCTTCCATGGACTGAGGTTGTGAGAATGTGCTCCTGTCTAACAATCGATGAGTGTCTATCAATAATTAACATTTCCTTCAAAATTGCTTTTTTTTTGTGAACTTTACAGAATACTGCAGGTCATCTGGGATTATTTCTTCTGCTTGTCTTCTGAATCACTTTTAAAATAAAATTTCCTCATTTCTGAAAGGCCTAAAGGCCCTTATAATTGATAGGGTAACTTTTTTAGGTTTAACTAAAATATCATCTTTCCAATTAACATATTAAGAAAACCAATAACCATTTTATCTTCAGATATTTATAATTTATTTCCATTTCTCACCATGATGATTGCCTTCTGACAGTTTTCCTTAAGTATTTTCCCAAATTTAGGTGTACAACTCAGAATAACAAAACCATTAAAATACCTTTCATGTCTAGTCTGTCGCTTCCTCAATAGTCTCTGTGTGTTCCCCAAGATTTGCCCTCTCACCTCATAAAAGAACGGGCGATAGAATAATTAGAATTGTTTGTATTCACTATATATTTTCAAAAACATTTTTTATTAAAGTGGTTTTAGATTTACAACAAAATTGAGTAACGATGGGGCTGGGGACACATTGCTGCTTGGGATGCACACATCCCATGTTGGAGTGCTCAGCCTGGGGCCCGCTACTCTGTTGCTAACCCATCTTCCTGCTAATGCATCCCTGGCAGGCCGCAGGTGATGGTTCGAACTCCTTGGTCCCTGCCACTCACAGAGGAAACTTGAACTGAGTTCTGGGACCTTGGCTTTGGCCTAGCCCAGGGGTGGCTGTCGTGGACATTTAGGGAGTAAACCAGTGTATGGATCTGTCTTCATTTTTTGCATTATCTTTCTCTCTTTGTCTTTCTTCCTTTCAAATAAGAAGTAAAAATAATCATTTTTAAAAACTGAGTGAAAGGTACAGATGTCCTACATGTACCCCCATGACTGCCATGACCTTGCCACAGTCTCCCCTGTCATGAACATCCTCCATCTGAGGGGGTACATTAGTTACACCTATGAGCCTACATTAACATACCTTCATTGCTCAAGGTCCATAATTTATGTTGGGGCTCCCTCTTGGTGTGGTCATCCTACAGGTTTGAAAAAATTTATAGGGGCCAGCACAGTGGCATAGCAGGTAAAGCCACCACCTGCAGTGCCAACAACCCGTATGGGCGCCAGTTCAATTCCTGGCTGCTACACTCCCCATCCAGCTTTCTGCTATGGCCTGGGAAAGCAGTAGAAAACTGGTGGTCTCCTACCAATGTAGGAGACCCACAAGAAGCTCCTGGCTCCTTGCTTTGGATCGCACAGCTCCGGCCAATGCAGCCATCTGGGGAGTGAACCAGTGGATGGAAACTCTCTCTGTGTGCCTCTCTCTACCTCTGCCTCTCTATAACTCTGCCTTTCAAATAAATAAAATAATTTTTAAAATATAACCACATGCAACCACCATTTAGTATTATTCATAACAGTTTCACTGCCCCAAACACCCTCTATTGGGATCATCATTTGACTTAGTATTTAAGACCTGGTTAAGGTGCACATACCCAATATCAGAGTACCCGTGTTTGATAACCTCTTCTGACTCCTGACTCCGGACCCTGGGAGGTAGCAATGATGGCTCAAGTAACTGAGTTCCTGCCATTTATTTGGGAGACCCAGAGTGAGTTCCTGGCTTCTGACTCAGCCACTATGGGCATTTGGGGCATGAACCAGGTCCTCTCTGGTTGTCCCTCTTTTCTCTGTCTCTGTTTCTCTGTGCCTCCCTCCCTCTTGAATAAAGAAATATCCTCATGGCTGGCGCCATGACTCAATAGGCTAATCCTCTGCCTGCGGTGTCGGCACACCAGGTTCTAGTCCCGGTCGGGGCGCTGGATTCTGTCCCGATTGCTCCTCTTCCAGTCCAGCTCTCTGCTGTGGCCTGGGAAGGCAGTGGAGGATGGCCCAAGTGCTTGGGCTCCTGCACCTGCATGGGAGATAAGGAAGAAGCATCTGGCTCCTGGCTTCGGATCAGCATGGTGCACCGGCAGCATTGGCCATTGAGGGGTGAACCAACAGAAAAGGAAGACCCCTCTCTCTCTCTCTCTCTCTCTCACTGTCCACTCTGCCTATCAAAAAGAAAGAAAGAAAGAAAGAAAGAAAGAAAGAAAGAAAGAAAGAAAGAAAGAAAGAAAGAAAAAAAGAAAGATCAAAATGGTGGAGCCAGTGCCATTTAAAAAAAAAAGAAAAGAAATGTCTTCTGGACTCTGCCTATTTGTGTCCATTAGATTTTTAATTTGCCCATTTACCCAACATACTATCGAGAGCTATCCTGACTATCAAGATGAAAATATGAGAAAAGATACTAATCAAAAACGTAGGCATCTGCATCTTTTTGTTGGACACCTGCCCTAGATGATCCAAACCAACTTGGCTTGCACATCCATGGAGCCAAAATGTCTGAGGATTTTCATCTTTTTGAGGACAGTCTTCATCAGTGACTGTACGGCTAGTCCAACTCACCTGTCCTGGTCAGGGCAGTTCTGAAGTGTCCTGGAGCTCACCAGCTTGAGTGAGCCATCCTCAATGTGGGACTTTGATATCACTTGCTTGGTTTTCCTCCTTCTTGTCCTGGCTCTTGCTTCTTCGTTCTTCCCATTTTTCCGAGGAACACTAATTGATGAATCATGTTCATGCTCCGGAGGCAAAACTCTCCTCTCTCAGTTTCAACTCTGCTTGGTGTCCAAAGTACCTCCTTCCAATACTTCACCCAGCAAATTCTACAACCCAATGCTCACTTCTCTCTACAAAGGGAGGGGGTTCAACTTTTCTCTCCCCCACAAAGCTCTCAATGTCGGGCACCTCAGGCTTCAGCTGGATGTTCTTGGAAGGTCTCCTGTGCCCAGGTTTTGTCAATTACAGAGGATGAAGGATGAGACCTGGACCCAGGTGTGGGCTGGGTGCCTCAAAGTCCAATTCCATCTTTCCACCTCCTAGAGTTGTAGTAAAGAATTAAATTACCTTGGCATCTCTTTGAAAATAAGCACATCTCAGTAAAAGCAAGCCTGTCTTTTAACTCTTTTCATTTTTGTTCTAATGGAGGGACCACAGACTAGTTTTCTATGAAAAAATATTTTTTTAAATTGTATTTGGGGCCGGTGCCGTGGCTGCCTGTGCCTGCAGTGCCGGCATCCCATGTGGGTGCCAATTCTAGTCCCAGTTGCCCCTCTTCTAATCCAGCTCTTTGCTGTGGCCCGGGAAGGCAGTGGAGGATGGCACAAGTGCTTGGGCCCCTGCACCCTCAGAGAGACCAGGAGGAAGAGCCTGGCTCCTGGCTTCGGATCGGTGCAGCGCTGGCCGTAGTGGCCATTATGGGAGTGAACCAATGGAAGGAAGATCTTTCTCTCTGTCTCTCTCACTGTCTATAACTCTATCTGTCAAATAAAAATAAAATAAAATAAAATAAACTCTGAGTGTCTCTGGGAACAGAATCCCAGAATGCTAGGTTGACAGGGACTTCATTATCTGGACTTATTAAAAAAAATTGTATTTAATCTTGCACCTGAAGATCAAACAGCAAAACATAAAAGACTTAAGAATCGTGCTTTTGTTACCGAAGTGTGGCTCATGTTACATGAATCACCACTGTAACTATGAATCGCTCTGTCTTACAGGTGGTACCAGCTCTCATTACATTCTTTCTGAAATCCAGATCTTCATAGAAGATTGTGGAAAGTATGGAATCAACTCCACTTCTCCTGAGTATAAGAAGGAAGTATGAACTGCACAATCTGCAGTGAGCATGACTTCTAGGGATGTCAGATGCTTCACGGCTCAGAAAAGAGCCCTCTTTCAAAATATTAAAAACCTTACTATAAGAATTGCATAAGAGGCTGGTGCTGTGGCACGGTTCACGTTCTATCTGCTCCACTTCCCATCCTGCTCCCTGGTAATAATCTGGGGAAAGCAGTGAAAGATGGTCCAGGTGTCTGGGCCCCTGACACCTGGATGAAGCTCTTGGCTCCTTGCTTCAGCCTGGCTCCGCCCCAGCCAATGCAGCCATTTGGAGAGTGAACCAGCAGATGGAAACTTGATATCTCTCTGCCTCTCCCTTTCTTACTCTCTGTCTCTGTAACTGCCTTTCGAATAAATAAGCAAAATCTTTCTTGTAAAAATAATTGTTCAATGGTATGTCAAAAGTACTTTGTAAACACAGGTTAGAGAGTATAATATTTTGCGAATAACTTAAACTCTTATTTTGATTCTGAAATATTCAGTTCTCTATGGAAGGTGACAATCAGTGTGAACAGAATTCTCAGGGCAGGAATGCAATGTTGTAGTTTAGCCAGCGTGAGGGGCTCTGTTGAAAGAGTATTGACCTTAAGGTTTAATCTGAAAATTATAAAGTTTGCTTTTTTAATCCAATTCTTGAAACCATTTTATTTTGTTATAAAAAGCCCCCTGCCAACTCCCAATATTATCTACAAATAGCTGTTAAGACAATCCCATTAAGATTTTTCTGTATTTTCAAAATTAGAATGTGTCACCTGTTTTAAAGCCAGCAGGCAGGGACTGCTAGTGCTAATGTTTATTTCCCCTTCATCTTTAATCCCACAGCCACAGCTGGGGGGCAGTGATGGACCCAGTTTTGAAAAATTAATTTCTCAGCTTCCATAGAACCTGGGCATGGCCAACGTCCACAGTTCTGGCTCAGCGGATGAAAGGGGAACTAATTAACTGTAACTTCCAGGAAAGCTAGGAGGAGAAAGACCCTGCTTGGGGAATCCCTTTGATCTTCAACTTATTTTCCTTATAATTGGAACATGGACATGGGCCTAGAGCAGCCACATTGTAGTCATAACTATGAGGAAAAGGTCTGTAGAATTTGAGAGACCTCAGACCTAACCGCTTTGATTTGCTGACTTAGTGCTCACTGGCAAACACTTGCCTGATTTTGTGGGAAAATAAAGCCTCTAGTTTTATTACATTACATTGTGTCATGTTTTGTGATGGAGTTCTGTTACAATGGAACAAATCTCTTCTTGACATACCCAGAAAACAGCTGTCCAGCCTTTGGCCTGCAGCTATAGTTTGAATACGGTTTGGTTCCGACAAAAACTCGTGTTGAAGCTTCTTCCTTAGTGTGGTAGTGTTGGGAGGTGGGCCCAGTTAAAGGAATTTGGGTCATAAAGGTGGATGGAGCCCTCATGAATGGATCAATGCCTTTCTCCAGGAGCCATATAGTTCCTGTGCAAGTGAGTTTTTATAAAGAGAGGCCACCCCTCACCTCCTGTCTCTTCTACACGCACCTGCCTGTCCCCCACTTTCCATCTAAAGCACTGTGGGATCCTTGCCATGAGCAAATTATATTCCAGAGCCATCCCCTTGGACTTCCCCGCCCCTAGAACTCTGGGCCAAAATAAGCTTGCTTCCTTATAAGTAACTCAGCCCCAGGTATTGTGTTATTGCACTAAGACAGTCAGACTTTGAAAAACTGTATATCCAAGCTCTCTCTCAGTCCATGTTTCAGATACACCACCACCTTTTCTGTGTTGCACTTTATGCTATAAAGCAGAGCAGGAACCATCATCAAGTGCCAAATTGAAAACAACTGCCTGTGCAGAATGACAGCAGAGCCTCTAAGTTCTGTTGGCTCCATCACCCAGTACCCGACAGCAAACTGATTTCTGTGTTTCACCAATTGCCATCACTTAAGGGGGACGTAATAGGATCTATTATCAGGCACTGTCTCTTGATATGAAAACAGCTTTGGGTTTGGATGGCAAAAGAAAGAAAGAGCAGAGCCAACCAGGAGCATTCAGGTAAGGTAGGAGGCAGCAGAGGTAAGGATGCTTTAAAACATGAAGGGTAAGCCTACTGCACAATGCACTTATACCTCCAAACTCCTGATGCAAGGCATCTCTTTATCTAGTCCATCTATCTGAACTCTCTTGTGCACTTGCTAAAGATTCGTTTGTGTATTTGAAAGGCAGAATGACTAAGAGAGGAAGAGAGAGAGAGAAAGAGAGAGAGAGAGAGAGAGAGAGAGAGAGAGAGAGAGAGAGAGAGAGGATCTTCCATCTTTCCATCTGCTGGTTCATGCCCCAATGGCTGCAACAGCCAGGGCTGGCTCAGGCAATGCCAGGAGCCAGGGACTCCATCCAGATTGTCCATGTGAGTGACAGAGACCTAAGTCCTTGGCCAGCATCCACTGCCACCCAGGCACATTAGCAGGAATCTGGATGGGAAGCAGAGCATCCGGGGCTCTAACTGGCACTCCAATATGGGATGCCGTTGACCCAAGCAGAGGCTTAACCTGCAGAGCCACAAGCCATCCACATGTTTGCATGTGTCTGTGGACTTTATCCCTACAGTGATATCTGCTGTCTGGCAGCTGGGTGACACTCGCATCCCCAAGGATCAGGTAAGGACACATATTTATACTGGTTGCTGTTATCAGGCCGAGGAAAGGCGAATTGTTGGAAGTTCTGTGAGTGCTGTGTTTGAGTAAATCATTCTGTGGCTGCTGCTCTCTGCAGGAGAGCCCCGTGCCTCATTGCGGGGAGTTGCACACACCGTCTGTTCCGAGGAGCCTGCATTAGTCCATCTGTTCCTGGTTTTCAGAAACCCGAGGTGAAGAAAATAAATAATGGCAAAAACTAAAATGAAAAATACCTGTGAGTTTCCAATCGCAGTGAGTCTGCATGTGCTCCCAAATCACCTGTTCCACCCAGATTCACCAAACACTGCCAGAGTCCCTGGGCAGAATGAGAAAAGAAACATCTAGATTTGGCCTGCTTTTGAAGGTTTTTAGGTCTTTGGGAATATACCTTATTATGATTTTGGAAAGTGACATTTCTCATTAAAGATAGCAGCCAAAATATGAAACTGCTGTATCATTTATATGTTTTATAATCTTTAAAAATGTACTTGAGAGACAGAGAGAGCATAGAGACAGAAACACATATTTCACTCATTCCCCAAATGTTCAGAACAGCTGGGGCTGGGCTGAAGCTGGGAGCCGGGAACTCAATCCATGTCTCCCACATGGGAGACAGGAACCCAATTAAGTGCGAAATTCACTGGCTGCCTCTCAGGTCTGTATTCGCAGGAGCCGGCGCCAGGAGTCAAACCCAGGTACTCCAGTGTGGGATTGGTCATCTTAACCATTTGGACAAACATCACCCCTCACGGACTCTTTCAAGCCAATGCACAGATTTCCAGCTCAAGATGACTTGAGCTCACGTTGTTCATAAACAGGAAGATGTCACCAAAGAGATGACATATCTGTAGCCTCCAAACACAGTGAAGTGTGGAAGAGAGCTTACACTTTGCAGCCTTGGTTCCAGAAAGCAAAATTAAGACTGATGTGTAGAAACGACAAGGCAGGAGGTTGCCGACCATTCCAGCAGGTCATCTGTTAAGTTACAAGTGAACCTCCTCATAGGACAGTGAGAACTCATCCCTGCGGGTATCAAAGTAGAATGGAAAACCCCGTGTAGGGAGTGCCGGGTAGAGGATGTCTGGCTGTGAACAGATTGAACTGGATGACTCCCCGGCTGCTCACTCACTCTACATCCCACTGACATTGGTATTCTATTCTTAGTCATCCCTGAATTGGCCTGTGGCTCTGATTTATCAAGAGAGATGTTCTCTGTTTTTATAGAGGATTCCAACACGTGCCAAGGCTAAAGCAGATATTAATGCTTTTGTTTTCTGCTTCTCCCATTATTGTGGGGGGTGGAATTTTTATTCAAGGTCTTCCTTGTGCTGAGGCTTCCAATCCAGCTCAGGGCACGAGTGTCAGTTCTAGACCCCTGCCTGGCAGAAGCCTAAGGCTCTTCCTTCTGTCTCGAGCTGCCATTTAAATACTAAGTTTCTAAATGCCTCATAAGGAGTTGATGCCCCACAGGTACCGATTGTGTTGGAATTAGCTTCCAGCCTGCTTTAAACTCTGTGTAATTTGTAGAAGGAGCTGACAAATGACCTCTGAGGTTCTGCATTGCTTTTCTGTGGCTGCTGTAGCAAATAATCACCGATTTCCTGCCTTAAAAGTGCCTGGATTTATTATCTAACAGTTTGTGGGTCAGTCGTCCGACGTGGTCTCTCTGGGTTAATGCCAAGGTATTGCAGGACTGTGTATCTGGAAGCTCGCCAGGGAGAATCTGTTTCCCTGCCTTTTCCAACCAGGCTGTGGCTCCCTTCCTCACCGTGGCACCTCTGACCCCACCTTCCTGCGACTCTGGTCCCAGCTGGGAAAGGTTCTCCACTCTAAAGGACTTCTGATCAAATCGTCCCACCTTGAAAATCCAGGATGATCTCCCCATCAGACATCCTTAACCTTAATGGCTTCTATAAGGTGGCTTTTTCTCTGTAAGCCAAGAGAGACACACATGCTCAGGTTTAGGCTGTAAACAATTTGGGAGGGGGGTGGACTTCATTCTGACTACCACAGATTCCTGCTAATCCTGCTACAGTTGGATGTTTATCTAAGAAGGACATGGTGATCCCAAGCATTTTATAGCTCCAGATGCCAATCAAGTACCAAACTGGCTATAATCCTTATAAAGTTCCTATAAAAGGGGATTTCAGAGCGAGTGTAAGTCTGGCTGCGGGCCCCAGCTGGTCACGTGCATTGCAGCCACCTGCAGCTTGGTCACTTCCTGCACTCGCAGGTCATCCCTTATGGTCCCCACCACCACAGCCGTTGTGTTCTCGGGCCAGGAAGCTTCATCTTCCCGTCATCTGGGGCAGGGACAGGGACAGGGACAGGGACAGGGGCGGCCGGCTCGTGCGGCTCCTGAACCACCTCTTCAGCACGACGTGGTTGAAGGTGGAGTCGGTGCGCCTGGCCAGGAACCTGGACAGCTGCCCGACAGCCTTAGGCAGATATCCTGGCTCCTGGGCTCCTTGCGCCGAACCATTCGCTCTTTGTGGCGAGTGTTGACTGCTGTTTCCTGGGTAACTTGGTTTTTCAGATCATTAATTGTAAGGAGCCACCCCTTTTGACAGCTCCCATCGAGCCGGCACCTGGCGGTACCTAAGACCCTGTGGCGACCACTTCCTGTGCACTATTTCCTGCTAATCCCAAACTGCGCTGTGGAACCACGGTGTCCCCGAAGATAAAGCCCCTGGAGACGCCTCCCACACTAGACAGGGAGCTGAGATTCCAGCGGAGGCCTCTCCTATCCCCCAAACCCCGCATTTGGCTTCCCTTAGAACCCAGTTTGCAGAGCGGGGTAATGGATCTGCGTCGAGGGGCCTGAAGACTAAAAGTGGTGTGGGTGGGAGGGAGGTGTTAGCTCTCTGGGTCCGAATCTTGTCTCCACCACTTCCCGTGACCACAGTCACATCGTGTAGGACTCCCTGGAGTCCCACTGATCATCTATTCAACATGGGTACAGCGGGCTATGAGGAGACTGTGGCTCTGACCCATGCCTGGCCTCCGGACTCCTACAGTGGCCGCGTTGCCATGGGAGTTGCTTTCTTGGACACCTGTAGACCCCCTGCCTCCCTCCCACGCGCTCCAAGCCAAGACTGGAGCAGATGGCAGTGGATGGTGAAGCACCTAGGGTGCGGCAAAATTCACTCCAGATATAATTTCTTTGTATTGAGTCATGTTTATTTTTTTATCTTTGCAATAACTTGCTTATTTTTTCTAATATTTTAAAGTTCTGTTCCGCTCCAGCAGAAACTGATCTTTTGGTCAACACTCATTTTCTGGTGATTTCTAAGTTTAAGAACAACAGTGTTACAGAAAGGACACCACCTAGCTGGCTACAGCAGAGACAAGGATTCCGCAGTACCATGTTTAGTGGGTATAGGCTCTTGAACTGGCTATTTCATTTTACTGGATTTTAGTTCCTTAGAGTCAAAGTAATGGATTGGACTAGATGACCTCCAAGGCCACGTCCACTCTGGAGGCAGGACTAGCAGAGGATTCCAGGTCCAGTACTCTCCTTTGGAACAACAATCCTTCATTCCAGAGGACTTACATGCAAAGGCATCTATCTTCAGTCAGACCGGAAGGCCCTTCTTTCTGCTCCAGGACACATTTTTGGATGTGATAAATGTGTCATTCCCATCCTTTCAAGATGAGAGTTGGAAACCCTTGAAGACTTAAACTCTTTTATACTTAGTTTCCACTTTCCTCCCCACCTCCCCTCCCCCTCATCTTAAAACACACCCATGCTCCAGCCTCAAAGAAATTCACAGGTGTGGGGTCACAAAGCATTTTGGAGGACAATGGCGACGTCATCAAGTATGCTGATCTCCAAGAGCTTTCTGGACAACCGAAATCAGCCAGGAAGGGCAGAACACACACACGCACACACACACACAAATGGGATTCTCAAACATTCTGGGAGGAGGGATTTTATGGGAGACAGAGGTTCGACATCACATGGTGGTAGGAACTAGAGCCAGTGAAATTTGACTTTTTATCCTAATAGCACTGCTTGACAACCTCAGGTTACTTTAATAAGAGAACTGTCTGCAAATCCAGGCATAGCTCTAACTTACTTGTATAAATTATACTGTCTTAGACCTCAAGCTATTTTGAGTTTGTCTTTCTGCCTCATTTCTCCACTTTCTCTTATCCGCTCTCCCCCCCATACAGACAACTCATATTCTGGGGCATAGCAAGGATTTAGAAATATAAACTGAATAAGCCTTCCTTCTAGAGTGGAATCACAAAGTAAATTTAATTTGCCCTTCAGTGTCCATTTACATTTAGTCAAGAGAGCAGCCTTCGATGAGAAATGTGTAACTCAATGACTTTTCTGAATTTGCCTGGAGACTACAAAATCTGACACCCGTGTTCTCCAATCAGTCACTTAGTACTAAAACTTAGATTTTGGTTGTTTTGAGAATCAAGCTACATCTCCTATAGGATAGATAACAATTCAATCCATTCCAACATAAGTACTTTCCCTTCTCCCACTCCTCTCCTCTGGCTGTGGGAACTCCCTGCTGGTCCTGTTCTACTGGAGCTGAAACAGGGAGGGGTAACAGCTAGGACTGGACTCAGCAGCCACTAGACACCACTGCCTACGAAGGCTCCTCACTCTCTGACAAGTCTGGATGGGAAGCCTTCTGGGCTCTGGTGAAGTGAAAGGGAACGGACCCTCCCGTCTTCCCCTTGGGGCAAATAGGCGACTATCTGCAAGTCCCCTCTTCTCCCTGCCCTTTTCTTCTACCTTTTTTTTTTTTTTTTTTGGATTTATTTATTTATTTGAAAGTCAGAGTTACACACAGAGAGAAGGAGAGGCAGAGAGAGAGAGAGAGAGAGAGAGAGAGATCTTCCATCCGCATCCGATGGTTCACTCCCCAATTGGCCTCAACGGCCGGAGTTGTGCCGATCCGAAACCAGGAGCCAGGAGCTTCTTCCAGGTCTCCCACATGGGCGCAGAGGCCCAAGGACTTGGACCATTTTCTATTGCTTTTCCAGGCCACAGCAGACAGCTGGACCGGAAGTAGAGCAACCAGAACTTGAACCAGTGCCCATGTGGGATGCTGGCACCACAGCTACGCCACAATGCTGTCCCCCCCCCCCCCAACATCCATCCCCCAGGGCCAAGTTCATCAGAGATTTCAAAGTCATGCAGCTGTTCACCACCTCGGACTCACCAGTTTGCTCTGTCTTATGAGTGCACTTTGGTATCTGATGTTTTCATCTGAGAATCTCAAACGAGGAATTTGTTTTAGTAAGTCTCTCTCTCTCTCTCTCTCTTTTTTTTTTTTTTTTTTTTTTTGCAGAAATAAGGGTAAGTTTTTAGAGAAGAAATCAATGGTAGTGGTAGGCATCAGTGTGCTGAATCCCCAGGTCTCCCAAGAATACAAATTCCTTAACCCTTTGAGGATTATCCTGACCAAAAGGAGCGCTTCCCTTCCCTCTCATCTAGCCCTTCTCCCTTTGTTCCCTGTTATCTGGCCAGACATTGAAACTGAATTTGAACTTCACTGGGTCTGGTGCGCCAGCCAACCTTATCTATTTAATCCAAAATAAAGTTTGGTTTGGGAACAAATGTCTCAAGGCATCCATTATTGGCCCCCAGAGTGTTGGAAGCTCAGGACAAACCTGTCTGGAGCAACCTGGGGATTGCTTTCTGTTTCCTGGGAGCTTGCTAGCACTCAGACTTTTTATGGTGGTAATAAAGAGGCTAAAACTACCTCCAAAGCCTCTTTCAGACAAGCCTCTCGCACTTCTAATTAACTTCTAACCTGCTGGCCATGGGGATTTTTTTTTTCTCCTGTAACTGCAAATGAACTCTAGAGTCTCAGTCTCCCTTGATTTTATCAGCATCTCCTGGTTGTTAATTATGAGCTCGGTGTTTTTCTTGTTCACTTGGATTTCACAAGGTGTACTGCAGGAGGAGCCTAGCTTTTTATTATTATTATTATTATTATCATTATTATTTTATTTTACTTTTGAATGTTAATTCTTAATTTCCTTCCAGATTTCTTCTGCTTGCTTCTGCAGGATCACTAGAAACATAGAAACAACCATAATAACTATATCAAGAGAAATGAAAAGGGGTACATTTTGGGATGTGGAGCAAACTTAAAAGAAATTTGAGAATATGGTATCTCACCAGAGAAATGGGAATGGTCTTCAAAAAGTTCATGGAGAATACATATTATGAAAAAATTGTATCAATGTCAAAAAATTTTTGCACCAAAATAAAGATCTTTTAATTCCATTTTCCTACAAAAAATTTGAAGGACTTTCATATTAACTTATCTCTTCCTCACTGAGAAATACTGGTCTGAAGCTTGGAGAAAGGGAAGTTTAATGAAGTGGAAGAAAAAGAATAGGAATGAATTTAAATTAGCAGAGGTTATAAAGTGCACTTGAACTAATCACTTACTCATTCACTTATTTATTTATTTAACCAGTATTCATTCGCCCTTTTTGTCTATGCACTGGAAACTATTCTACATGGAAGCAGGCAGAAACAAGAGGACCCCGTAGAAGACAATGCCTTGGAGGAGATCTCAGGATCTCTTCCTGAATGATTACCTAGTGCATCGGGATCAGTCACCTGGTGCCTTCCCAATGAACTCCTTATATTTTTAATGTGAATATTTGTTTATTCACTTATTTATTTATTTGAAAAGTGGGCTGATGGGAAGAAAGAGAGAAAGAGAGATTGATGTAATTTAAAAAACAAATGCCTGCAACAAACACAAACTCCAATGACTAAATAGTGTAGTATTAAATTCAGAGACTGCTCATTCCTGATTGTAAATTCTGATCATAAATCGTTCTCCATGAAACTTAAAATATACAGCTATATAAGTCTTTCCATGATGATTGCGATGCCTTAAGTAGGAAGCTGAAACAATGAGCACTTTTATGAAGTTCCATAAATAATTCTGATAGGGTTTTGGAGGCTATTGTTACTTAACTTCCCAGACCCACAAGTTCATGCCATGTTGCACTAATCGCTTGGATCTTAATGATCTTGAAATGACCAACTTTTTTGTCTTAAAAGATTTTTCAGTGGGTCTCACATAGCAAAAAATGCGCCTGTTAGTTAGGATACTGTTTTTTGTCGGAGTTGAACGTGTGCTGTGACGCTGGCAGGTGTAGACAGGGAAGTCACACGCCAGCCATGCTTGTCTGGCCTTCCTCTCCAATGGCTGTTCCATTTACCTGAATGTTCCGAGACATGAAAATGATGTGCAGGTAGCTCCTCCCCTGTGTGCTGCCGTTGACATTTCCTGCCTGTGTGTTTCACTTATGGCGTCCTCTGAGGTATCCAGAAGAAAACAGAGAGAACGGGCAAATGACAGAAAAGCAGCATTTACAGCTGGGACAACTGACCAGCATCCTTCTCTCCCCAGTGGATTTCTGACTGCTACAGATGGATTTTTAGAATTTGGCTGTGTCCTGGTATGCAGGAAGTTGTCTGTTCTTAGATTGTTCATCCAAAATCAGTTCTCCCATCTCCCCCTTTAAAATGATGCCAGTTGTTGTTTTTGCTTGCTTGCTTGTTTGTTTGCTTTTTACTCTAATTCTTTTCCTATCTTTGGGGGATGAGGCAAGCAGCTGGGTCAGGAACATGACATTTCTTCCTATACATAAGACAGGAAGGTAGTTTATCAAAGTGTAGCAAAGGGAAGAAACGAAGCTAAGCCCATCCAATAAGATCACAGTAACGTGCATTTAGTACCAGTACATGTAAATTCCAGAACTCATTTTGTTTGCCCTTGACTGGGGTTTACCAGTGATGTTTCAGTAAACATTTAATTCCCAAATGACTTTCTTAAAAATGCAAGCATTACATGGACATGATTCAAGGCTTTTATTCTGTTCATAAATTAATGAGGATATTGATGGGATAGCAAGGCTGATTAAAGGGTATTTTGAGGATTTGGGTTTTTAATGGGCATTTTTGAAATAATGATAGAACAAGATTGATACGCTAGAAGCAAGCTCATTGAGAGTTCCACACGCAGCACTCTACAGAGATCAGCTTTTGTACTAGATATCAATGATCTACATTGCTACTGAACCAAAATTTACAAGTAACATATGTCTTACTGAGTCTTTACTTAATAGTAACCCATGAGTTCCTAGAATAAATGGTCCTTGGATGATCCTGTTAGTGCTTCAGTCTTACATCCAAGAACATGCTGCATCTCTTTTTCAAGACTTCAATCATCCTATTGTATTTAAGTAGTAGTAAGTGTCAGAGCAGTATGCGCTGGTATAGCTCTGAGCATAATGTTCAGGCGATAGCCGATTTTCCTACTTCCCAATGTCATTCCTCTGTATGTGTGAACACCTGTGTGATGAACCATAGTAAGTCTGGAGTTGCATCTGCAATATGAAAAACTTTTTAATCTCCCTGGAAAAAGAGAACCGACTTCTTATAAGACTTAAACTACCCTAGTCCTTATGTGGCAGAGGCCTTTGCCATGTAATTAGAGTTGTTTCTAACATTCATGATTAAAGTTGTGGTGAGGCTTCCCAAGGTCAGAAGAAGAAGGACAGCATCTGTCCTGGGAATGAAATATAGTTACTATCTGCTTTCCTCTGCGTGTTTCAGCTGTGGTCCCTATCTGCTTCTATGTAATCATTCCAGGTTCTGCTTGTTAGCACACGGCAATGAACTAGCAATAACCTAATCAGGTGACAACTCTTCCACCAAGTGCATGTCATTGTCCTGCACAAGGGACTCTCACCCAAGTGCTCATACATCTTCAAAATAAGAACAGGGCTTTTCCAAATGTCAAGGGCTGGGACTTTTTCCCCCAAAATATTTGCAACTCTTCAAAAATCTAGGTGCATTTAGATATGAAGTTCCTTTAATTGATGTCAGTTACATTTTCTGAGAGGGTTTCTAGAACATGAAAACAAGTCAACTTGGCTGTCATGTTTTCTGTCATGTTGAGGAAGGGAATACTAGGTTCCTTCACCCACTTGTGTTTTGCCTCCTTGCTTTCTGAGCGTGCTGAGACGCCCTTAAAGACGTCCCTTATATGCTAAGGGGACCACCGTGACATTCAGCTCCCCTCTACTGATGCAAACGTTGTACGTTGTATGTTGTACGTTTTGGGAACATTTTGATGAGAACTCGGAGGCTAAGCATCTATTTTCTCCCACACAATACTGAGAATGGAGACCCAAACACTTGGAACTGGGTCAGGCTTGACTTCTAATACTGTCAGTCTGTGGATCTTACAGCAGCATTGTAATTTTGTCCAATTTGCTAGCAAAGACTAATTATCCAAATAATTTAACCCGACTATCTGCTCTTGACCACTGCAAATTTCCCCACTGTTCCTCAAAGCTCTGTTTGTTCCCCATTTCGTCTCTTGTTTTAAACCCCTTACTGTTCTGAGTGCCTTTTATTTAAAGAGAAATTGGATACCTACTGTGTAAATTTCTGCAGGGAGTCCTTTAATGTAGACTGTTGCAATTTTCTCCAGGAATATGCTAATAATTACAACAACCGGCGACTTTCACGTTGTTATCTACAGAGGAGGGATTGTGTGAGAAAAAGGGGGGAATAATCTCAACTCTACAACACTGAAAAGAAATGAGGAAAGAAAAAGGGGAATAGAAAGCAAAGTTATTTGTTCAAGTACAGGCTAGAAATAGATAGATGTTTACAAGTAGCAACCACGGCCTTGGTCCTTGTGCAGGCTCTCAGGAAAAGACTTGCAAGAAGCCAGAACCGTGAACTCTGCTCCCAGGGGGCAGCAGGCTGAGTTCTGGCAGGCTGTTGTCATGGAAACAGCATCTCCTGAGCTCCTAGGGAGAAGAAATGGAATCCGCAGTTGCTTCTGCCAGACGTATGGGTGTCTCACTGGTGACTTCACAGTCCTAAATTGCTGGCTACAGTTGGTTTTTGTTTCTTGTTCTTTATTTAAAAGACAACTTTTAGAGGCAGGTGTCTGGCCCAGTGGTTAAGAGACACAGCTAGGGACACACCCATCCCATGTCAGAGTGTCTGGGTTGAAGTCCCAACTCCACTTCCAATCCAGCTTCCTGTAAATGCCCACTCCAGGAGGCAATGGTGATGGCTCAAAGCGATTGGCTTCCTGCCGCTCACATGGAGACCTGGATCGAGTTCCTGGCTCCTGGTTTGGCTGCCCCCAGTTGTAGCCGGCATTTGGGGGAGTGAACAGCATATGGGAGTCCTTTCTGTCTGTCTATTTCTCTCTTTCTCTCTCTGTGCCTTTCTTCCTTTAAAAATAAATAAATTCCTAAAGGACAGTTTTGATATCTAAACTGCATAGTTTTACTTCAGAGAAAAGTTTCTAGGGGATAAATATGATTCTCTGAGCACTGAGTGACAGTGACACTGCGTTCCACAGCGTTTGATAAGTAGCACAGTCCTATCCTGGGGTTATTTGTGAAGTGGATTATTTCAGGTGACCTCAGGTCTTCTACTTTTATTACCAAGCAGGCTTTTGGGGGTCCCAAAGTGACTGGCTCTGACCTTTGTCACAAACTTCTGAACATGCAGCCACACTGCAAGCTTGTTCCAACGAAGGTGAAGACAGAAAAGCTTTCTTTTTAGAATTCCTAAGTTCCTTTACTTCATGAGCCATGAGGCAAAGAATTATTTCCATAGACGGATGTGGAAATTGAAGGGTTGGCACTAGAAAAATTTTGCCCATGGTGTAACCAAAATCAACCTGGGAGCCTTAGATTACATGTCTGTGTTTACAGGTTCATCTTCTGAAATTCTATCTCTTCTGGTTGTTTGAAGATTTTTATCCTTGACAAAAGTGCCAAGCAAGGCTAAAAACCAATAAGGACATTAAATTCACAACAATTAAAGGATTAGTAAAACCAAAGCCCAGAATTGCTTTTTGGAATTTCACAGAGGTAAAGCTCTCAAAATCGACAAAATATGGTGATATTATTAATAACAGCACAGCCAGCATTTAATGAACTATGTATTAAAGTTCTATGCATGGTACCTACTTCTGTTTGAGTAATGAGGAAACACAGGAAGTTTAGGGATCTCCCCCAAAGTCACATAGTGAGTAATAAGTATTCAAGATTTAAAACCAGGACCAGGGGCCAGTGCTGTGACATAGTGGGTAAAGCTGCCACCTGCAGTGCCGGCATCTCATATGGGCACTAGGTCAAGTCCTGGCTGCTCCACTTCTAATCCAACTCTCTGCTATGGCCTGGGAAAGCAGTAAGATGATGGCTCAAGTACTTAGGTCCCTGAACCCCTGTGGGAGACCCAGAAGAAGCTCCTGGCTCTTGGCTTTGGATCAGCCCAGCTCTGGCCATTGTGACCATCTGGGGAGTGAACCAGCAAATGGAAGATCTCTCTCTGTGTCTCTCTCTGCCTCTGCCTATATGTAACTCTGCCTTTCAAATAAATAAATAAATCTTTTTAAAAAAAAAAAAAAGTAAAAGCAGGTCCAGTACTATGGTGCAGTGAGTTTAAGCTGCCATCTGCAGTGCTGGTATCCCGTAGGAGCACTGGTTCAAGTCCTGGCTGCTCCACTTCCCATCCAGCTCCCTGCTAATACATCTGTGAAAGTAGCAGAAGATGGCCCAAGTGCTTTGGCCCCTGCACCTATGTGGAATACTCAGATGAAGCTCCTAACTCCTGACCTTGGCCTGACCTAGTTCTGGCTCATGTGACTATATGGGAGTGAACCAACAGATGGGAGATCTCTCTCTCTACGCAATTTTGACTTTCAAATAAATAAATAAATGTTTAAAATTAGAATGATTTAAAGCCAGGTCACCTGACTGACATGGGTGTCTGAGTTCTTAATTGGGCCATTGCAATCTAACCATGCTTCAACAGGCTTTGGTCATAATCCAAAAAGACAATTCGAAAAGTGTATCCTGAAGGCTGAAATCCAGAAACATCTATATCCTAAACATGTAATTCTGGAAAATAATAATTTAAATAAGTTCCTTGAAAGACATTTATTTACCTTTTAGAAGTGCAATTTATTTGAGAAACATAAAATCATGACTGAACACGTGATAGAGCCCTTTACACAGATAAAGTAGACAGTAATAACATGCACATTTTTGCAAGCATAAACACCCAGGGCTACAAGCACCAGTTGCACCAGATTATAATCAACCCCAGGCTTCTGCAGAATTATTTAAGCAAATATACAAGACTGATGTGTTATGGAATAACAAAATGCTGATTAAACACCTTTAAAGCACTGTCTACATCTCTGTCTAGACGGAACAGCTACTAACTGTCACCCCTGCTGAGCTCCTCCTGTGTCAAGTGCTCCACGCCCTGTACCTGCATCATTTCCAGTCCTTGCTGCAAACCTGCAGTGGAAGAGATGGCCTCTCCATTCTGTGAATACAGAACTGAAGGCCAGAGAGGTTTGAATATCTAAGTCCAGGGATACTCTAAGCAACAGGCTGAGCTGCAGAGTAAGCCCACGTTTGCTGAATTTCAAGCCTCTGTTTCATTCCATGCAGCCATGCTGTTTTATTTATGAGTTGTTTTTGAGATTTACCTTTAGTGTTAGATATAAAAAAATTAGAGACTAAATCTCTGTTCCTAGTCTCGGACCTTTCTTTCCTACTGAAGTTCTTAAGGAGATACATGTTTTATCTCCAGAAAACCTGCATGAAAATAAATTACCTGAAGGAAGGAGGGTGCTCTAGCTTTCCCTTTCTGTTTATTGTTCAAGTTACCTTCATTCATTGATTTGCTTGATTTTCATTCTTTAGTACTTGAATGAATGAAAAATAAATGAGTGGATGAATGGGTGAGTGAATTGGATTTCCCTGACTATTGACAGAGTTGAGCATTTTTTAAAATGTATTTCACTTATTTGAAAGGCAGATCAATGAGGAGAGAGAGAGATCTTCCATCTGCTCATTCACCTCTCAGATGGTAATAACAGCCAGGGCTGGGCTAGATCAAACCCAGGAGCCAGGAATTCTATCCAGTTCTCCCTCATGGGTGGCAGGGGCCTAAGTACTTGGGCCATCCTCTATTGCTTTTCCCAGACCATTAGCTGGGAATTGGATTAGAAGTGGAGCAGCCTGGATATGATACAATTATTATATGGGATGCTGGCGTTGCAGGTATGGTTCTACCTGCTATGCCACAATGCTGGCTCCAAACTGTGGTTCTTCATCTTAATATATTCATATTTGTCAATCTTTCCCTTTGTGCTTTTTTAAAAAAAATTATTTATTTGAAAGTCAGAATTATGGAAGAGGAGAGGCAGAGAGAGAGAGAGAGAGAGAGAGATCTTCCATCTGCTGGTTCACTCCCCAAATGGCCGCAATGGTCAGAGCTAGGCCAATCCGAAGCCAGGAGCCAGGAGCTTCTTCTGGGTCTCCCACGTGGGTGCAGGAGCCCATCCTCTACTGCTTTCCAAGGCCATAGCAGAGAGCTAGATGGGAAGAGGAGCAGCAGGGACTAGAACCGGCACTCTAAGGGATACCGGCTCTTCAGGCCAGGGCATTAACCCACTGCACCACAATGCCAGCACCCCCTTTGTACTTTATATACACAAAGCTGATCTTCCTTAATTGGAAGTCATGAAGACATTTTGCTTACAGCTTTATGGAAAAACCTTTTGAATTTCATGTATTTAATGTACCAGAGTTGATATTTTGCTCGGGGTGTGATTCAGGGACCCAATTAATTCATATCTTTCTGTGTAGATAACCAATTGTCATAAACTGTTTATCTCCAATCCACTTTTTTTTTAAGGCTCCATAATCCTGGAGTTCTGTCTAACTCTAGTGTCCACATGTATGTGGCTATGTTTCTAGGCTCTCTATGCTATTGTTTCTAGGCTCTCTATGCTATTTTTCAGTCCATCAGTAATATACTATCTTAATTGTAGTTTATGATAATAATCGATATTCGGCAAAGAAAATCCCTTTACATTACTCTTTTTTAAACATTTTAACCTCTTTTAGCTTATTTAGAAGACAGTGTTATACAGAGAAAAAGAGAGAGAGAGAGAGAGAGGTAGAAGTAGAGAGAGAGAGAGGTAGAAGTAGAGAGAGAGAGAGATCCCTCATCTGTGGATTCACTCCTCAAATGCCTGCAATGGCCAGGGCTGAGCAAGGCCAAAGCCAAGAGCCTGGAACTCCATTCAGGTCTCCCATAGGGACTGCTACTCTTCTGAGGATATTTGTATTTTGTAACAAATAAAGGTTGAATTTATCCAACCAATCTATTGTATCTACTGATGATCATCTGATTTAATCTGATATGTTGGTGAGTATAGTAATTGGGTTTTGAATGTTAAATACATTAATATTCTTGGGATAAATACAACTTTTTTAGTATTTTCTTTAGGGGTTTTGCAACTCTGTTTATGGATGATACTGTTCTGAAATTTAAATTTTTTAGTATTCCCTATCCAAGTTTTGGTTTAGTCTATAAAAAATCTCTTTGTATTGTATTGAGACTTGCTTTTTCCAATGCATTCGTGTTTCCCTCATGCTCTGGGGATAGTGACAGAAATCATTAGAGATTAACATGGTTGGAGAATATGGACAATAGAAAGTGCAGGTAGAATGGAGGTCAAGGTGAAAAATATCACCCCCAAGAGTTCTGATCATCAAGAACAAGAGAACAGACATAGGACTTGTGTGTTAGATTTTAGGGCTTTTTTTTCCCCTACTTTAACAATTGGGTTTTGGTTTAGGATCCCTTCCTTACAAGAATCTGTATTATATTAAGTACCATCTTTCAAGTCTTTGAGAGAAAGCTTTATTTCTTTATTGTCTCCAAACTCAAACCAATAGCATCACATACACTTTCAACTACTACCTTATTTTAAAATGGTCTAGTGTGGAATTGCCTGAGTCACATGGAGCTAAACTAGAAACCTATAGGAGACAGAGCCTGCTACACTGCAGTTTTGAATCACATCAGCTGCTTAATATCTCTATATGAGGCACCATGTGTATGCACACATGTGGAATGTATATGATTTGCATACACTTGATTCTACAAAAGCCATTCTCAGAGTAAAAACTGTAAATCAGAATATAGGCACACACTGTCAAAATTCTGCTGTGTTGGCAGCCACATTTGTCTTACTCTATTTTGTTAATATTTCTCTTAAAAATATTTCAAAGTAAAACCTCACATGGGCTTTGTATGAGACCTCGTCCTTCCCTAAAACAATTAAAATGTGATGTTGAGAAAAAATCAGTGCTTTCTGAAATCGAATCAAACCCTGTTTGTCTTTGATTTCTCACCTTCAGCATGCGGTGGACTGGAGACTCTGACCACATCCTCGCCCCGTCCAGCTAACCTGCTGGCCCTGACCTCCCTAGTGACAGGACTGGAGGGCCTAGGTGACCAGGGGGCTCTTGGTGTTTATAGTGCTTGTCCTCACTTCCCTCTCAGAGTCCCTTCCTTTGGCCTAGCGTCATCAAATGCTCTCAGTGGGCGACCTCTCACAGGATGATCCTGGCACTCCTGAGAACACGATAAGGCTTGGGTCTGGGTGCCTTCATCTTTGTTCTGTCCCCCACCCCCGGCCTCTTACTTCCTGCCTTCCTCCTTTCCTGATTCTTTTCTGATGCTTTCAGATAGAGGTGTCTTTCTCCTTTGCTCCATCGACTTCCATAGCCTTACGATATCTTCATAACGGACTCACTCACTCCGCTCCCACACCACCTCGCCCAGCATTGAGATTCACAAAGATCAGCCCTGTCAACTATGCAGATATGTGTGTTTTCCATCTTGTGCATTACGTTTCATTTATGTATTTATGTAAGTGGCAGACAGACAAAGAGACAGATACAAATCTCCGATCTACTAGAGTACTCCCCAAATGCTTGTAAAAACCAGAGCTGGCTGGGCTGGGCTGAAACTGGGAGCTGGGAAACCAATCCAGGAACTGCTGGAGCCATCACTGCTGCCTCCCAGGGTTTGCATTAGCAAGAGGCTGGAGCCAGGAACCAGACCCGAGAATCAACCCAGACACTCTGATATGGGATGCAGATAACTGTATCTTAAGCGCTACCCATGATTTAAGGTTCTGGAAGTATATAATTTTATATATACTTGCAGGTTGCATCCAAAATAGTACCAAGGCAGGCCCAAGCTCAGGACCACATGCAAGAGTCCTGGCCACCTGAAAACCGATGGCAGATTCAAACAGAGCCACAAAGGTCACCAAGCACAGACAGCTGTCCATGGCAAAGTATTCCAAAGCCAGACACTTTTTTTTTTTTAGTAATTTGGGCAAATGGAAACTAATCTCCTTCCTGCTGATTTTTTTTTTTTTTAATTTAAAAAAAAAATAAGATCTATTCCAAAAAGAAAAACAAAATCACAGGATTCAGTGTCTCAGGGAGACTTCTTGAGACTAGGAAGCACACAGAAACGTTTATCAAATGCAGTGTGCATAATAATCAAATCTAGGGACTGGCTGTGGTACAGCAGATTAAGCTGCTGCCTATGAAGCCTGCATCCCCTATGAGTGCTGGCTGGAGTCCCAGCTGCTCCACATCTGATCCAGCTCCCTGCTAATGTGCCTGGGAAAGCAACAGATCATGGCCCAATTACCTGGACGCCTGCCACCCACATGGGCGACTCAGATGTAGTTCCAGTTTCCAGACTTCAGTCTGGCCCAGCCCTGGCCATTGCAGCCATTTGGGAAATGGACCAGTGGGTAGATCTCTTCTCTCTCTCTCTCTCTCTCTCTCTCTTTCTCTCTCTTTCTGCCACTCTCTTAAACAAATAAATATTTTTAAATGAATCAACTCTAGTACTTTTTAAAAATGTTAACCTCAACCCATCTCTCCATCCCCTATTATAAGTCTGCATTTCATAGTTGAGTCTCTGGAATCCGTCCCTTCCACAAGTGATCTATGTGATTCTGCTGAAGGTAGTCCAGCCAGCACACTTTGATAAATCCCTACCAGTCTGAAGAGCAAAGACACAGTTCTCAATAAGGATAAAAGAAAGAGGATTTGAAAGAATCGGCTTTGGAGGGGTCTACCATTCAGTCTGACAGCAAGAACCTGGAGTTGGTGTGGACCTACTAAGCGAAGGAATCTGTCCTCCTCCAGACTCAGCTCACATCCCACACCAGCCACACGCCCCGAGGCCACTGACTGGACGTAATCCAGGGGTTGATACAACCTCAGATTTGATCATTTGCTAGACTGACTCACAAGGCTCACTGGTAGTTGTGTGTTGGCTACTGTAGTTTTACTATAAAGGATAGAAGGGTGAGATTTGAGAAGCGTGGAGCTTCCATACCTCTCCTTGTGGGATCTTGGCATGCCACCCCATCAGTATAGCAGTGTTCCCAAACAGGACATTGATGAATTTTTGGTGCACAGAGACTGTGTTGGGATTTGCTTACAAATGCTCGGTTGCTTCTACACGTGATTGAAATCAGTTTCCAGATCCACTCCCCGCTTGGAGGTAGCGCTGGCCTCAAATTCTAACACTCTAATCATGTTTAGCCTTTTGCATGAAAAGATCCTCCTCTCACTCTGGGAATCCCAGGGATTTTGAAACCCCATGCCAGGAACTGGGTGACAAAGACAAAATCCCGTCTTTAGCAGTCATAGAAGGCAAATGTGTGTCCATGCAGTTGTGTGCAGCTGTGTGTAGCATACATCCTCCTGGAGTCCCAAGGCAGGGAAACAAGATCCATGGAAAGGGAGCTGGAGAGGCCTCTGGGGTGCAGGGCACCTAAGATGTGACGCCAACAGCTCCCTGACGATCGTCTCAGCAAACAGCATTTCCCACCTTAAGAAAGGCTGGCAGAATTCCTGATTGCATTCTGCTTCTCCCCCTATTCCTTTCTCCCCCCACTCCTCTTTGACTTTTTATTCAGTACCATAATTGGTTGGAACAGACTGAAAAACCGTATGAGCCCATTAGGATGTTAATCACCTGTTAAAGATGAGAGCATCCAGGGAGGGACAACAGCACTTAATCTATTGAGGGGAACTAATAGAAATTCCTTCTTTGCATCCATGCCCCTGTAGATTCAGGGAGAATGTCAAACACAGAAGCTTTGTCTCAGGCGTCAGCAATGCTAATGGGCTTAGGAGCAAGTTCCCAGCCCAGACAGGCTGCCCAGTGAAGGGAATGAGAAGTCCAGTGCTCTACTTTCCTCCGGAGCTGTGGCTCTGTGCACTAGGAAATTTTGGAAGTAAAACGAACTATATAAATGCAGAGAAACATGATCATAATTACTTTTGGCATAGAAATATTTTTAGCTAATGTTATTTTAATAAGGGTTTCTGTCAAGAGGGAAAAAGGCAAATTGTATGAAGCAGAATTTTATTCTGATGCTCTCTGATTTAATGTTCTCCTGCCTGTTGGGCTGGATATTTCAAAGTCTCCCAAGCAGCCGGTTAGGGTAGCAAGCTTATTGCCCAATCCCAGAGAAAATTCTGGCCAACACACTGTGCCAGGCATTTTCTAAGTGTTCTAGGGAATGGGAGAAAATAATGGGACATTCTCTGTCCTCAAGCATCTTAGGGATGAGGGGCCCAGGCATTCGGCCAAGGAATAAAAGTAGGGAGAGCAAGCTTTGGGTGCAAATGGTGTGGATGCAGAAATCAGCATCCAGATGATTCCAAAGAGGTGCAAACACTAACTCCTGGGAAGATCCTGCAGCATTATCACTTGGTTAGAGAGGGAAAGGAGCCTGCACAAGAGGAGCACAGGCAGGAATTCTCAAAGCACACCAATGCCACGCCATTGTGGACTTTGCAGAGGTCTGCGGGAGCCAGGGTTTCTGTGCCGAGGGTTAAGACATCACCTGAGATGCCCGTCAGAGGCCTGGCTGCTGTGCTTCTTCTGATCCAGCTCCCTGCTAATGCATTTGGGAAAACAAAGGAAAATGGCTCAAGCATTTGGGTCCTGGGCATCTACTTGGGAGACCAGATGGAATTCCTGGCTCCTGGCTTCAGGCTGGCCCAGAAAGTGAACCAGAATATGGAAAGTCTTTCTCTCTCTCTCATAAATAAATAAATAAATCTTTTAAAAAATGAAGAACTCTTCAGAGAAATTCTCTGCATTGGAAGTACTTTATACTCATTTTTAAGAGCTACTAGTAGTAGTTTTCAAAATATGGCCCCTAGACTATACTATCAGTATCAACAGAGAACATCCAGAAAAATAAATGTACTGGGGTCAGCACTCTGGCACAGCAAGTAAAGCCACTGCCTACAGTGCTAGCATCCCATATGGGTGCCAGTTCAAGTCCCAGCTGCTCCACTTCTGATCCAGCTCTCTGCTATGGCCTGGGAAAGCAGTGGAAGATGGCCCAGGTCCTTGGGCCCCTGCACCCACATGGGAGACTCAGAAGAAGCTCCTGGCTCCTGGCTTCAGGTCGGCACAGCTCCAGCCATTGTGGCCAATCGGGGAGTGAACCAGTGGATGGTAGACCTCTCTCTCTCTCTCTCCTTCTCTCTCTCTCTCTCTCCCACTCCTTCTTTCTCTGTATAACTCCAACTTTCAAATAAATAAATAAAATCTTAAAAAAAAGAAAAATGCATACATTTAAGATCTCAGAGCAGGCAATGTGGTGTAATGGGGAAAGCCGCTGACTGCAGTGCCAGCATCTCATATGGATCAAACCCTGGCTGCTCCACTTCTGATCCAGCTCTCTGCTATGGTCTGGGATAGCAGCAGAAGGCGGACCAAGTCCTTAGGCCCCTGCACCTGTGTGGGAGACCTAGAAGAAGCTCCTGGGTCCTGGCTTTGGATTGGCCTAGCTCTGGCCAATGCAGCCATTTGGGGAGTGAACCAGCAGATGGAAGATCTCTCTCTCTCTTCTTCTGCCTTTCTCTAACTCTGCCTTTCAAATAAATATTTTTAAGAAATAATATTCTGAAAAAAAGCAATTAATGTTTAAAATTAAAAAAAGATCTCAATCCAACCCACCATGTTAGTGTCTCTGGAAGTAGATCCACAAAGTGTTGTGCTAAGTTCTCTGAGTGAGTGCACAGCCTATTTTATGTGGCTCCCTGGGGTCAACCACTAACTGTATCTTGTTTGATACCACCAATGTGGTTAAATCTCTTAACTGCATTCTGAAGTGAAAATCTATTTATAGTTGTCTGTTGGACATTTGTGTATCTGTGACTGGTTTCTTTATCCTTCCAAACATATTTTAAAAACCTTAACTCATAGTATCTACCTAACATTTCAAGCCAAAAAAATTAGGAGTCATTCCAATACTTTTCTTTCTTACAAACCCCACATTTATTTTGTCCCTGAACACCATAAACTCAGCCTCAAAAATGCTTATAAGTTGTATTAATCAGGTGCATATGTTGTCTAACATATGATATTCATTGTCCACTTTCTCATTATTAAAAGATAAAGAAGCTAGAACACACAAACAGACACAGAGAAACATGATCAGAGGTCAGAAAAAGGCAGATTTCAGATATGAAACTTATTAAATCTATAACATATATGCATATATTTAATGTTTAAAGACAAAAGAGTGGACCAAAATATGAATAAGAAGGAATAGACTGCAAATTATATTGATTTAAACAGTAACTAAATACAACTGTAAATTAAATATGTAATTAAAATGAAAATCTCAATGGAAGAATTAAACAGGAGATTAGAGATTGTTAAAAAGAGAGTTAGAGAAGTGGAAAATAGTTCTGAAGAAAAAGGATGGATGGACAAAGGAAAAAAAAGCTACTAAGAGGGGCAGACTTGGGACACAGGTGGTTGAGCTGCTACTTGGGTTGTCTGTATCCAGTATCAGAGTGCCAGTTTCAGTCCTGACTATTCTGCTTCCAGCCCAACTACCTGCTAATGCACTGGGTGATCCCTTGTCACCCATGTGGGAGACCTGAATGTAGTTCTTGGATCCTAGATTCAACTTGGCCCAGCCCTAGCTGTGGGGGCCATTTAGGGAGTGAATCTGCTGATGGAAGATATTTCTCTGTCATTCTGCCTTTCAAATAAATAAATCTTTTATAAAAAGAGACTCAGAGAAATCAAAGCCATGAGAGGACTATTGTGTCTCTAATTTGAACTCTAAAAAGGGAGAAGAGATAGAATGGGAACTTAGACTAGAATACCTAAGAATTAATTAAATACTTTAATCCTTAGATTCGGAGATATTAAAAATCATAAAGAAGAGAAAAAAAGAAGGCTCAAACTAAATATCATGATACGCTAAGCACAAAGAAAAGGATGTAATCTTTAGAGTAATAAAAAAGGGGGAGAGAAATTACATCCGGAGGAAGAATCAGAGTGACACATGATTTTCAGTGAAGACACGTCCAGGTTCCACATCTGGTATTCAATGTCACTTTGTCTTTCCCCTGCTCCAGGGTCACTTCTTCCTCTATCAGTTCTCATGTGATCTATTGTACACACCTCCAGCCTCTTATTATTCCTCTTTACATTGCACCCCACCTGGCTGCCTATTGCCTCTCTTCAACATCTTCAACAAGAGCCCATAAAATGTAATTATGCCGTTCTTCTGTGTAATATTTTTGTTGGTTCCTTGTTCAAACACAGTTGAGTAGGGAATTGCTTACTTTAGTGTTTAAGGCCCTTTCCAAAGCACGTTGGTGGCCTGCTTGCTCTTCCCAGTTCTCTCCAGTTGCCCTGAACTCCAGACTCCCTGCTTTCTCACCAAATCCTGCATTTACAGACTCCTGCATGACTAGTCTAGAAATGCTGTCCTTGCACAAGATTTTCCTTCACAATGCCCTAAGCCTGCGTTTCCTGCTTTGCCTCACAAACTCTTCTTGGGCTTCCATGACAAACACAACAGACTGAGTGAACTGAATAAAAGAAACATTTTTCACAGCTGTGGAAACTTGAAATCCAAAGATCCAGGTGCCAGCACCCTTGGTTTGCAGATGGCTGACTTCTTACCTTGTCCTCATGATCTTTTCTTCATGTGTGTGCACTCCTCATAGCTCTTCCTCTTTTCATAAGGATACCAGTCCTGTTGGGTCAGATTCCAACCTTCAAGATCGTATTTCACCTTAATTACTTCCTTGAAGGTCATGTCCCCAAATATAGTTAAATTGGAGAGCAGAGCTTCAACCTATGAATTTTGAGAGAAACAATCCAGTCAGTCTGTCTGTCGCAGTCTCCTTCTAGGATCCAACTTCTCTGGAATCTACTCTACTCTGGTCCTTACCTGAAGACACTTAGTTCTGTTCTGTCCTGAGCTGCAGGCCTACAGCACATTTTCCACAGGAGGTGACTGTACCCACAACTGTGAGTGATAGTGCTCAACAAGGACCTCAGGGACTGTGAATCATTAGACACAGAGATCACATTCCCTTCTATCGGAAGTCAGAGAATCCCAAATGCTTGGCTTATTTAAATACTCAATAGAAACAAAAGCCATAGATTAGAAAATACACACAAGGTCCTAAAGTATTAATTTGACCCAGTTTGGTGATGTTTAGAGTGTAACACAGCACTCTCCTTTAGATGAAGCAACTCTATCAGTATATTTTACCTCTGTGAAAGTGATTAAAATGTACCATCCATGTACCCACACCTGCCAAATCTCTGGTTCCCATGGTAACTGGGAAATCTTCACATTAGGTATGGAGACACTGCTTAGAAGGGGTGGGTGGATGAGTAGAAGTAACTCCTGTGGGCAGCACATTCTTTGTTCCTCATGGATAATGCAAGCTGATTTTAAAGGATATTCCCTCTTAGGATGATGCAGCTATATACAGTTACAGTGCTGCCTTTCTAGATTCGATTGCCTCTTGCACAATCTGGCTTCCCATGTAGATTTTCTCCCTGTGTATGTCCTTCCCCATCATGTGATCATGTATTTTTTCCCTTTTGCTAGGATTGCAGAGTGATGAAGAAAATTTGGGAATCATTGTATGTTACTTTTTGATGATATTCTACAATGATATAACTTAGCTTTGGAGGCAGTCAGGAGTTTGGATGAGTGAGTTCCCTTAGAAGCAATTCTTACATATGCAGAGAGGTGGGGAATAGTGTTAGTAAATAACAAATACCCTCCACATTTCCATTGCCACTGTGGCAAGGATGAAACAAGGGAGCTCGTGGTGACTGATTTTGAATTGCAGGTTTTGTTATTATTCATGTACAATGAGACAGATTGCAAGGAGATAGCCATTAAAAAGGTAGCATGATCCTCCCCCACCCCCGCCTGGTTTATAAGAGGAAGAGCCTTGCATACATGGAGGGGCACATGGAGGGGCACCAGGTTTGGTCAGGGACAGAGGGAGTGCTGGGAAAATGAGAGCAAGAAGCTAGGTTTTTCATGTTTCCTATGGGAAGAAATGGTCACGGTGACAACCTGGGTTTTTCTAGTTCAACTTCTTGGTTTGCAAGTGACTGACTTCGCACTTTGCCCATTCTCTTTTCTTCAAGTGATGGGCAAGTCTGATAATTTCAGAGTGCTCTTGGGCCTCGGGGCTCTGGGGTGGTGAAGGCAAGTGAACAGTGGTCCTGAGCTTGCTTGTGGAGTGGATTGGGGGTGTCAGCTCTGGATTGGTTGGTTTCCACATGAAATCAGGAGAGTCATTTACTCTCTAGAAATTGATTAGTCCTAGGAAGGGCAGTCTCTCTAGGGCCTATAAGCCCCGGGATGTCAAAGCATTAGAATGTAAAGACACGCTTAACACAGTCCATTCAAGTCAAATACAAACTCACTGAAGAAGTTTCCAGTCTGTCAGAGAGAAAATGGAAGATAAAGCAATTAGCAAAATGAAGTGTCATGAAGTACAGGAGGGTAAGCTAAACATTCCTCCCAAGCAGTTTCATGAATTTCCAACTTCAAAAAAGTATATTAAAATTCATGAAAAATGCATACTCTAAAAATATGACACGTGGATTTCCAACTTTTCGCATCAAAATAAACTTATCTTTTAATTCCTTTTTGCATGAACTCCTTGAAGTCCCCTTGTGCCTGCTACAGACAGCAATAATATTCCTATTCTATTAACACAGCTGGTGCTGTGTCACTTAGGATGGTATTCCCTATGTGTGTCCTCAATGTATTTTATTAGAAAGTGCCTGGGTGGCTGGCAAACAATGGTGGTTCTGGAATTTACTTTTCACTATACAACATCCTTTTGTATTTGTTTATTTTGTATTATTAAAAAAAGTATTAAAAAAATTAAAAGAAAAAAAAAAAGAAAGTGCCTGGTATAATAGCTTGCAGCTTTTGTTTCCTTTAAAAATAAAAATTAGAAGCCCCTAGTTTTTTTGTGTTTTTGTTTTGTTTTTGAAAGAATAAAGCGACACAGTGGAAGTCCATCTTCTGGCGGAAGTTTGGAAGAATCCGGAATGAGCAGACATCACTTACCACGTCTCACCGGTTGACTGGATGCTGGTGACTTTTCCTCTCTCTCTGTTCCAGGCAGTGCTTTCTGAAAACATCTCTTCTCTGCTTTTTGTCCCGTTGGTAACTTGTGCAGCAGCTACTTCTTTCTGCACATTCGTAGCTGCCAAGAAAACACACTGTACTCCCTGCCTTGCGTGTGCTGCCTTGAATTATCTCTCCGCTGTACCACTTGCTGCAAAAACTGATCTCAGCAGTGCCCTCAAGTCCTGTGGGAAAGACATCCATCAACATAGACCTGTTTTCCCCTTAGGTGTCTGTCCATTGTGGTGCCTCTTATTAAGCCTCATAGATTCCTATTCATCAAAATCATGCCAAGGAAGCCTTGAATTCTTTCTGAGGTGCATATTCAGCAGAATACCAAGGAGGAGCAGAGACAGGCATTGAAAGGATATGCAAAGTAGCCCTCCTATTTTTATTCAAAGACCCCACAATGCAAAGACATGGGTTCACTACTTATTAGGCTTTCCATGCCTACCCTGTAATTGAAAATTCAGGGAAGCAGAGAGGTTAGAGGTTTAAGAGATAAGGTTAGGGCTCTCCAATGGGTGGTCTTTCAGCAGAGAAAGAGGCATGGAGTTTTGTTTATCTACCTATCTATCTCCAATAGAATGCCTAATGTGCTTGAAATAAATGTGAATGGAAAAATGTCACTTGTCACATTAAAGAATGTTAGGGGAAAACGATGGAGCGGAGATGCGGACTGTGCCATGAATGCACCTTAGACATCACTTTGGGTTTGAGTATATGTCCACTGTAATGCATTACCCAGGAACAGAGCTGTAATTAGGTTGGAAAGATGTTAATGATTACACTATTTTTAGAAGAAATAATTACCTGGTGATGAGGCCGTGTACCTGCTTCTGCATCGGAGCTGGAGGCAGTTGCAGGCATTGATGAGAAACCAGAAGACAGGAAGCTTCCCCCGAGGGCAAAAGTTATAAACAGACTTGGCCCCTGAAGGACCTGGGCACAGATGCCACTTTTGGGAACTGAATGTGTGCATGTGCGTGTCTAATCTCTGCAGAATATGCCGGCCTTCCCTGGAAGTTCAACCAAGGGCAGGTGAGCAGAGGGCTGGGGCCCAGGGCCGGCAAACCTCACTTGGATGATCATTGTGGTCAAGGGTCAAAAGTCAGGAGTGTTAGCGGTTGGCATCAGGAAGGTTTTCTACCTAAAGTGGAAGAGTAGCACCCAGCCACAGGTCAGAAAGACCGTGACTCTCCAGGAAACAAAGGCAGTGTGAGAAAGAGTTTCCAGTGCAAAGAGGTAAGCAAAATCCTGGTTTACTTTGGGGCCACAATTTGGAGAATGCTTTCTGTACCTAATACCCTCTTTCTCCATAGAGTGATACCCTGATAAACGTGAGAAGCAGTGCAGGCACTGTTCATCTTTCCATTTATATGATGAAGTAGAGAGACACAGGGGTGACCCCTAGAGTCCATGCTCCTAGACAGTACTCCAGCCAGCAAAAAAGAGAAGCAAATCTGGCAATGCCTTTTCTTTTCCACTCTTTCCTTTCTTTTTCTTTCCACTCTTTCCCTTCTTCATTGTCTTTTTTTTAAGTTTATCTATTTAAAAGCCACAATGAGAGAGAGACACTGAGACAGACAGACACACACACATACACACACACAGATATCTTCCTTCTTCTGCTTCACTACCCAAATGGGTGCAACAGCCATGTCTGTGCCAGGAGCCAGGGACCCCATCCTGGTCTCCCACATGGGGGCAGTAGTGCAAGCACTTGGACTATCTTCCACTGTGTTCCCAGGCACATTAGCAAGAAGCTGGATCGTAAGCAGAATAGCCAGCACTTGAACTGTCTCTCTGATGTGGGATCCTTGCTTTATAATTGACAGCTTAGCTGCACCTCAACATTGACCCTTTTTTTATTTGATTTTTCATCTTGATATAGACTGGTATTCTGAAATTTGGTTTCTGGCTGTGTGGGTTTGACATTGTACATTGTCCACTAGGTTTTTGCAAATCACATTGGTTATCAGCAGCCCATGAAACTAATTTCAGCCCCCAGAGAATCATTGAAGATGGCTTCTGCCTGCATCCAGCTGAATTTTCTCAGCTGAGCCATGGGCTGTGCTTTCTGGATATATATATGCTGGAATTACTCAGGATATTCAAAAGCTAAGAGATGGAATTTACAATTCTAAAATGGCACCAAAAAAGAAAGAGTTGCAAGAGATAGTTTTGATGATTACATTCGCACAGGTTTAAAGGATTAACGTTAGAGTGTGCACCTGCACCCTACGTATCCAGAACATCGTCTATGCTTCAAGGTTTTGTTCTGTTGCAAAGATATCTATGCATTTTAAATTACTAAACCTGTATTACATTGCATTAGACTAGATGGGTGAAAAAAAGGTAGCAAGTATTGACACAATCTTAAAAGCTAGGGAAATGATTTCTGTAGATAATCTTCCTTATTTTTCCTTCAATATAGAGTAGTGGGGAATTGCCTTAGAAGACTGACACACGGTGCCCGCCTGAGTGGTCCTTATGTAGAAAGATGTCAGGGACCCCTGAATCAGTTCAGTTTACTTTCCAAGTCCCTGTCCAAGCTCCAGCAATGCCATGGGATACTCAATAAATATGTGGTAGTGGGTGCTTTCCAAAATAATGCAAATAGAGGGCATGCTCTTGGCTTTCTCTTTGGGCAAAGTTGGCTTGTCTCTTCTGTACCTAATACCTACTCTATCAATTGGATTTTACCTGATGAGCAAGGTAATGCTTTTTACTCTAGGTAGAAACAAAGTGTTCTGTCTGGGAGCTGGAAATTGTTCTGCTTTCTGGCCGTCTTTCTGCTTCCAAAAAATGACCTCTGATTCTGAATAATTTGCCTCTCTATCAGTCATGAGACTGGGCGAGAAGTCATCAGGTGGCTGGCCCCCTCTGAACCTCACTCTGTGTGTGTACCCCCTGCACAGGCCTCCACTTTCTCATCTCCTCCATGCATCCCGAATTCTCATCTCTTCCTTCAGTTCTGAATCATCCCAAAGATTTCCACCTGCTCTATAGTAATAACCTTATGTTTCTATGGAATCAGTTTGCAGAGGTTTCCATGTTGGATATTTTCTTGGAGATGAAATATCAGAACTTAGAGTAATCACACAACACTCTCAGGATGAAGATTGTCATTAGAAGATTCTAAAAGGTGCAAGAGAGAAACGTCAGATTACTCTCAGAGGATCTCCAATTAGACTCACAGCAGACTTCTCATCAGAAACCCTACAAGCTAGAAGGGAATGGCGAGACATAGCCCAGGTACTAAGAGAGAAAAACTGCCAGCCCAGAATATTATATCCTGCAAAGCTCTCATTTGTGAATGAAGGTGAAATTAAGACTTTTCATAGCAAACAGAAACTGAAAGAATTTGTTGCCACTCATCCTGCCCTGCAAAAGATGCTTAAAGATGTGTTACACACAGAAACACAGAAACATGGTCACCAATATGAAAGAAGGTAAAGGAAGGAAACCTCACAGCAAAAGATCACAGGAAGCTCAATTTCTCTTTGACATAGAATTAAACTCTGATGCTCTGTTAAAGCAATGTGTTAAAGTAATCTAAAAACAAAAAGCAATTCAAATCAATTGGCAATCTACAAAAAGAGTTAAAGATTTTAAAAGCTATTATTAAAATTGCTATATTGGCCTATTATGCTATGTTATATGTGTGTACATATTGTATGTCCACATAGGAAATTTTATTAAGAGTTTTATTTTAAATGGCTTATAGATAAGATTGTCCATAAATTTAAGCTGCTAAAATCAATCAAAGATACATTTTAATTTGTGTGACCTGAATCTGTGTATCATATGTTTTAAACTTGTTGGTAGAAAGAAACTAAAAACATTTTATATGGTTGTGCTTAAGTTTACTGGTTAAACAAACTACACCATGTTAGATATTTAAGAGGTTTTTTCAAATACATGATTCTTAAAATTTATAGAAGGCCTTGGACCTTCTGGTAAATGTTTTCTTAAGTTGTTATCTAATGGTTGAAACGGTTTGCTAAGTATTCATGTAATATTGCTATTGTCAGCAAGCGATCTAGGACTTGCTCCCTCATTTCTCTATTCTAAGCCCAACTTGTTCTTTCATTTCTCTATTCTCTTCAAGGTAGGAAACTAATTCTATTATGAAGGAATCTGTACGATGCACAATTTAATCTTTAGACATTATAAAAGAGATGGCTAACATTTTTCTGTAATAGCATAGCCAAAATAAGAACTTAAATAATAATCTCATAGCTAGATTCACTTCGCCATCAGGGAAGTATACAGTAAGTAGAAAAAACCTCCCTTCAGACCAAAGGGAAAGAAAGTTTTAAAGTGAGAATATAATTTTCCTCATGGGCACTGTCTACCTTAGAAAAACTACTACAGAACATGCCTGTGACTATAGACTTGTAGTTCAGGCCACCCAAGATTAGAGATGGGACTTGGACACTCCCTTGACTTGCATCCTCTGGTCTGCTTTAACACAAACCAGGAGGAAAAGAAAGCTAGGCATCAGAAGCAATGGGTGGCAGGCCTATTACTGGCTGATCTGTACAGTGATCTGCCCTCAAGGAGACTCAACAGGCCAGTCCACTGCAGTGGCTTTCAATGTGGTAAGCCTGGGCTTCAGCAGAAGTCAGCTTGTGAAGAGCTCTGGCAGCTCTGCCAAGAGTTGGATCACTGGAAATGGACCTGCCCTGGAGTCGAAGGATGCCCAGGTCAGAGCCACAGATCTTATTGGCTCTAAGCTGAAAAGCCCTTCACTCAGCCCAACTTCCAAAGTGACCACTGCAGCTGAGGGGATGGTCAAGTAGGGTCAGCAACATTGCAGGCAGAACTGTAAATTTCTTGTTAGAGATGCCCCCTGCCTTTACCTGGCCAGCTCTCCTCCCAGCCCAGCCAAGTAATGAAAGTCAACAGAGTGCCTTCCCCTAGGAGGTTCACACCTCCCTTAGGATATACCCCATGTGAAGAGATAGATAGGTCTGGGCCTCTTAACTTACAAGGCCTAAAGCCCAACAGATTATTATCAAGCCCCTTCTATCTGGTTCTATTTGCCTCTCAATCAGAAAACTTAATTGTAGCTTAGACAGCACCTTTCTTAGCACATCTAATAATGACTCTGTCCTTTGTTCTAGATCCTGTCTAGCACACTTGGGCCTCATTCCTTTGTAATCATAACCTCTACTCTACCACCAATGGCTCTACTCCCAACCTGTGTGTACTGATGGTCCTCTTCCCCACTTAATGCTGTATAATTGTTCAAACCTGGTAAATGCCACTCTTAGGATCATTGGTTACTATCCTCACTCTGTCTTTTATGACCTTGTCTAAATATGATCAGAGTTGGCAAACTTGGAAGGCTTCCATAGCCTTGGCAACTCATGATAACAGCCTAGGGTGGTTACTGGCACCATAAACTAGAGTGTCAATTTGTTGGGTCAACAACAGGAGCCACTGTGCACTTGCTCCTCATGTGGGATCTCTGTCCTTAATGTGCTGTACATTTTGATTTAATGCTATAACTAGTACTCAAATGGTATGTTTCACTTTGTGTTTCTATGTGGGTGCAAACTGTTGAAATCTTTATACTAAACTGATCTTCTGTATATAAAGAGAATTGAAAATGAATCTTGATGTGAGTGGAAGGGGAGAGGGAGCGGGAGAGGGGAGGGTTGTGGGTGGAAGGGAAGTCATGGGAGGGGGAAGCCATTGTAATCCATAAGCTGTACACTGGAAATTTATATTCATTAAATAAAAGTTAAAAAAAAAAAGAATTTGTCATTTCATTGCACAGACTTTCAAGAGTGCCTGAGATAGCAGATCTTGCTCCCAACCTTGTAGGAAATGAGACTTTTTGCAAGAAAATGTTTGCTCAAAACATGTCTGTAGAACCCAATTTTAAGACAAGTTTTAAATCCGAAGGCTATTGGAACTGACGTTTTATTCTATATGAATTTGTTGCTCTGGTAAATATGTGTGTGCATACGTGTGCATCTTTTTAATCCATTTGTAGATAGAGTAACTTAAAATACAGCTACTTGTCTAAGAGATCGACTTTGTGGGGTTTGCCAGGTTTGGCACCAAGGATTAGCTTTTCAAATAGGGTTGTTATACAAGGGTCAATTCAGGCAGAGACACACAAAAATTTTATACAAACCCTGTCTCTTGCCATCAAGCAAAGCCATGTACACATTCACACAGGCACACACACACACACACCACACATGAAGGCTCTGGAGGGAAGCCAGCTCTCATGCATCACAATTAATTTCAGAAATGCGGATTTTTTAATTTGGCACTCAGTAGGCAGCCCAGCTATCCAGTGCGTATGTGGGCAGGAGGGATGCACCAGCTTCCCAGGCACTGCTGACTGGCAGCACACTAGAAGCAAAGAGAAAAAAGGAACCCAGACCAAAACAAGCAGCAGCAGGCATCTGGATTTCCGAATCTGCTCAGGCTCTAGGATGCCTTGTTTTGATAAAGTCTCAGGAGACTAAGAGTTGCCTTATTTCCAGCCTGATGTGTGAGGGGTATTTTTTTCTGTTTGTTTGCTTTTTATTTGGAGTTTTGTTTCTTTGTTGTAGATATTTTTGCTTTATGTCTGGTAAAACTTTTAGGAACTTAACATGAGACTTGAGATCAAACAAAAGGATATAAGTTTAGCAGGCAGGCCACAGGTCAAAACCTCTAGTTTTGACTTAGAAAAATACAAGGTAGAAAATATTTTGAAGGGAAAATACTTTGTCTCCTGAACTATCTGATATCACCTTCCAAATTACTAGAAATTGGAAATGGATTCTTAATTAAGTCAGTACTTGCTTTCATTAAAATTATGCATGCATGTTGCTCAAAGATCCAAGTAGTTCTTTCTATGAGGCTTGCTGCAAACAAACTAACAAAAAAAGCTTCTGGTCTTCTCCCCTTGTCCAATTCCCAAATGGCACTGTCTTTCAATTCTTCTAGCTGTTGTTCTTTGAATCTACCTACATTTCTGTAAAGAATATACAAATTTACATTTCCTGAATTTTCAGTGCAGGTATTAACTCTGAATTCCTGGTACTGTGAAAGATTAGCTTTATTTTCCCACCTTCTCACCCCAAGTACTTCTATGTACTATAATCTTTGTATTCACACATTCTTACAATACTCTGCATTATAATTTGGGCTATATCAATATTCATTATACAATCAACATTTAATATAATGACTAGATATTTATACTCTTTTTAAAGATTTATTTTATTGATTTGGAAGGCAAAGTTACAGAGAGAGAAATAGAGGGGAGAAATAGAGATACAGGAGAGAGAGAGAGAGAGAGAGAGAGAGAGAGAGATCTTTCATCCACTGGTTCACTCCCCAAATGGCCACAATGGCCAGGGCTGGGCCAGACAGAAGCCAGGATTCAAGAGCTTGTTCTGGGTCTCCCAGATGGGTGCATTGGCCCAAGCACTTCAGCCAGCCTCCACTGCTTTCCCAGGCCATTAGCAGAGAGCTATATTGGAAGTGGAGCAGCCAGAACATGAACTGGCACCCATACAGAATGCCAGCACTATAGGCAGCAGCTTTATCTACTACACAGCAACACAGACCCCAGCAGCGGCCATTGGAGGGTGAACCAATGGCAAAGGAAGACCTTTCTCTCTATCTGTCTCTCTCTCACTGTCCACTCTGCCTGTCAAAAAAATAATTAAAAAAATTTTAAAAATTATGTAAGTTACACAAGTTTCATGTATTTCACATATACAAATTTAGGGACATAGTGATACCCTCCCACCAACACCCATGCTCTGACCTTCTTCCACCTCCCTCTCCCATTCTCACTCTCAATTTTTACAAAGATTTACTTTCAGTTTACTTAATGATCATAAAGTTAACCTTAAACTAAGTAAAGGATTTCATCAAATAGCATGAAAAAAAAACAAAACAAAACAAAACAAAAAAAACACTGTTACTCAACCGAAAAAGATGAGGGTTGTATACAATCATTGAGTCTCAAAATGTCTATTTTACTCCAGTACATTATGTTTTAAATACTCTATTTACATCAGATCAGGGAAAACATATGGTATCTGTCTTTTTGGGACTGGCTTATTTCACTAAGCATAATGGTTTCCAGTTGGATCCAACTTTTTGAAAAAGACAGAATTTCATTTTTTTTTTAACAGCTGAGTAGTACTCTGTAGTGCACATATACCATAATTTCTTTATCCAGTCAGCAGTTGATAGACATCTGGGTTGATTCCATAGTTCACTTTCCCACCAACAGTGGATTAGTGTACCTTTCCCCCTACAATGTTTCCAACATTTGTTGTTTGTTGATTTCTGTACGAGAGCCATTCTAACTGGGGTGAGAGGAAACCTCATTGTGGTTTTGATTTGCATTTCCTTAATGGCTAGTGATCATGATCATTTTTTCAAGTGTGTGTTGGCCATTTGATTTTCCTCTCTTGAAAAATGCCTATTCAAGTCCTTTGTCCATTTTTTAACTGAATTGTTTGTTTTGTTGTTGTTGAATTTCTTGAGGCCTTTTATAGATTTTGGATGTTAACCCTTTATCAGTTGCATAGTTTGCAAGTTAGCAAATATTTTCTCCCTTTCTGTCAGTTGTCTCTTCAATTTCCTGAGTGTTTCTTTTGTGGTACAGTAACTTCTCAGTTTGATTTAATCCCATTTGTCAATTTTTGCTTTGATTGCCTTTGCTTCTGGGGTCTTTTCCTAGAAATCAGTGCTTGTGTCAATGTCCTGTAGGGTTTCCCCAATCTTCTATATCAATTTGAAGGTACTGGGTTGTAGATTTAGGTCTTTGATCCATTTTCAGTGGATACTTGCATAAGATGTAATGTAGGGGTCTAGTTTCATATTTTTGCCTTTAGAAATCCAGTTTTCCCAGCACCATTTGTTGAAGAGAGTGTCCTTACTCTATAGATTGATTTTAGCTGCTTTTTCAAAGATAAGTTGGTTGTAGATGCATGGATTGATTTCTAGAGTTTCTGTTCTGTTCCATTGAACTACACATCTGTTTTTGTGCCAGTACCAGGATGTTTTGATTATAACTGCCCTGTAGTATGTCTTGAAATCTGGTATTGTGATGTCTTTGTCTTTGTTTTTATTGTTTAAGATTGCTTTAGCTATTCAGGGCCTTTTGTGTTTCCAAATGAGTTTTAGCATCATTTTTTTCTAGATCTGAGAAGAATGTCATTGGATTAGTTTCAGAGGATCTCCAATTAGACTCACTCACAAGTGACTTCTCATCAGAAACTCTACAGGGTAGGAGAGAATGGCAAGACATTGTTCAAGTCTTAACCCAAGTATCAGCCCAGAATGCCATACTCTGCAAAGCTCTCTTTTATGAATGGAAGAGAAATATTAGGGATCTGTCCCTAATATGTCGTCTAAAGCGAAGTGATGCTATAACTAGTACTGAAACAGTATTTTTATACTTTGTGTTTCTGTGTGGGCACAAACTGATGAGGTCTTTACTAATTATATACTGAATTGATCTTCTATATAAAGAGAATTGGAAACGAAAAAAAACAACCTGGTGTTAAAATGGAAATGGCATAGAAAATTAATTAATTTGAAAAAAAATTATGTAGGATCTCTGTCTTTAATGTGCTGTACATTGCTATTTAATGCTATAATTAGTAATCCAATGGTAGTTTTTTCACTTTATGTTGCTATATGGGCAAAATGTTGAAATCTTTACCTAATATATACTAAACTGATCTTCTGTATACAAAGAGAATTGAAAATGAATCTTTACATGAATGGAAGGGGAAAGGGAGCGGGAAAGGGGAGGGTTGCGGGCGGGAGGGAAGTTATGGGAGGGGGGAAGCCATTGTAACCCATAAGCTATACTTTGGAAATTTATATTCATTAAATAAAAGTTTAATAAAAAAAAGAGAAATAAAGACTTTCCATAACAAACAGAAATTGAAAGAATTTGTCACCCCTTGTCTACCCTTACAAAAGATGCTTAAGGATGTGCTATACACAGAAACAGAAAGATAGACATCATTATGAAAAAATGCAAAGGCATAAAATATTCCAGTAAGTATACAAAAGAAATTCAAAGTAAACAATAGGAATATTTATGGAAAAATGGGAGGGCTATGTCGCTATTTATCAATGACTATTGATAAGTGAATGTAAATGGCTTCAACTCTCCAGTTAAAAGATATAGACTGGACAAATGGATTAAAAAACAAGGCCTATCTAATTGCTGCCTACAAGACACACATCTTATCAACAAAGATATACTCATACTGAAAGCGAAAGGATGGAAAAAGTTATTCAATACTAATGGAAAACAAAATAGGGCAGGTGTAGCCATCCTAATATCAGACAAAATAGACTGCAACAGAAAAACTGTTAAAAGAGTTGAAGAAGGGTACTGTGTAATGATTAAGAGATCAATTCAACAGGAAGATGTGACTATGATAAATGTATATGCACCCAATTACAGGATGCCTGGCTATTTAAAAGAAATGCTAATGGATCTAAAGGGAGACATAGACTCCCATATAATAGCAACAAGAGACTTCAACACCTCACTTTTATCAATGGACAGATCAGCTAGACAGAAAATCAACAAAGAAACAACAGAGCTAATTGGCACCATGGACCAAATGGACCTCACTGATATCTACAGAAATTTTCTCCCCAGAGTTGCAGAATACACATTCTTCTCACAAGTGCATGGAACTCTCTCTAGGATAGACCTTATGCTAGGCCATAATACAAGTCTCAGCAAATCCAAAACAATCAAAATCATACCATGCATGTTCTCTGGCCACATACACACTTCCTATGGCTGAACCATGACAGCATTTATTCCGCTTCACATGTTTTCTTTTCCTGGAGTTACTAATTATTTTGTGTCTTCTGATTTTGCTTAGTTTCCTCATTCTTTTTAAATCAATAGTTAAATTTGGGTCTCTTATCCAGTGGTGGAAGTCTCCACACAACATGTCAAAGTATTCTGTATGTTCCATTGTTTTTGAAGACATCTGTGCTGGAGTCTCCTTATCTGCTCTAACGCAGTTGTATACAGTTGTCATCTTGACATTTCTCTGCGTTATCAACCCAGGGGTTTCCTCTGTCTCTCTTTGCATTAAATTTCCTCTTTTCCTAGATTCCATTTGATCTTCCTTTTTACTATTGGCTTACTTTGTTGGAATGTATTTGCTAGCAGCTTCCTGAGAAAGGGTGCACTGGAGTTAAATTGTTGAAGCAATTCATGCTGAAAAAATGGCTTTGTTCTAGCCTCATGTTTAGTTCTAGCTAGGCTTAGGACAGAATTTTAGGTTGACAGCATCATTTGAAAGTATGGAAACTAATAAAGAAAGCAAAACATTACACAGATGAAAGAAGCTATGCTACAGTAACCACCTCAAATTTTCAAACATTTCCAGTGACAGTTTTTTTTTCCAATCACTTTCCGTGCCTTCAGATATGAATTGGGAGTAATTAAGCTCCATACACCTTCTCATCAGGTCCAGTACAAAGTAGCATCCACAGCCTGAGCAAGGAATTGAGTGATAGGACTGGAGTATCATATAACTCTTAAAGCTTCAACTCAAATATCATTGGCCAATGACATTCATGTCCAAGCCTAACCTTGAAGTATGGAATAATAATGCTTATGCAGAAGATATTATTATAAGTTACAAGACAACAGGGGAGATTTACTTTCCTCTAATAGGAAAAGGAAGAAATAATTGGAGAAATCATTACAATCAAATAGATGAAGCTAATGTTCAAGTTCCATTTACATTTGTCTTCAAAACCTATTTTTCTTAGCACTGTGTAAAGAGTAATGAAATCAGTGAGTAGTACTTCATGTTTTCTCTTTTTGCTGTTGTGAGTTCTTTCTTTAGAGGAACATGTTGATGTTCACTACCACTCAGTCACAGAAATAGGTTTTCAAAGTTAGAATGGAGTCATTTGATATAAACCATTTATTAGATATGAATTACTAGATTATGAACCCTAGTTCTAACTTTTGTTTTAGATTTATTTTATTTGTTTGAAAGAGAGTGTGAGACCAAGGGAGAGCTTCTATCTGCTGATTTTCTCCCAAATGATCACAACTGCCAGGCCTGGCCAGATAGCAGCCAGGAGCCACAAACTCTATCCAGATCTTCCACATGGGTTGCAGGGGTCCAACTACTTGGTCCATCATATGCTGTCTTCCCATGCACATTAGTAGAAAGCTGGATTTAAGCTGAGCAGCTGGAACTTGAACCAGCATTCTGATCTGAGATGTGGGCATCACAAACTGGCTGAATCCATGGCACCACAATGCTGGTACCCTCATGGTTGTCTTGTGATTGAGAATGGATCAAGGCAATTTCCATGGTCTTCTGACACAGCCCTTTTAGGCTTATTACCCATTAGGTTTCTAGCCTGGTGGGTAGCTTCAGCAAGTTCCAGCACTGTGAAAGGAATATTTACTTCAACCCATCTTAAATGTAGGATGGTAATGTAATTTTCAAATGGGTCCTATTATGGAGTGAATTTTTTTTTTAATTTGTAAAAGTCAGGGGGATTTTGCTAAGTATAGGAAAAATTTTCTTCCTACATCTCTGATTTTAGAAAAGTTTTGACCTTCAAATATACTTTGGGTATATTGCAAAAGAAGCCCAGCTTAGTGGGAATGCCGTGGGTAAATCATGTCTGATAGTACACTAATGACTATTACTGCCCCTCAGTACTTTCCCCAAGAGAACTGTATTTCCTGGGTGGGAATGATAAAGCTGCTTTTTATAGTTCATAATCTCCATGAAGCACTTTCAATAGATCTAAACTCTATTCCCTGATACACAGATATCTCTTCCTTCCTCTCTCCCACACTGTTGTTTTTTTTTCTTAAGAAATTCATATTGGTCTCTATCTTTTCTCTTGACATTTGCCTCTATGTTTGAAATGATTGTAAATAACACAGAACTTAACAGCTGCATAAATATCCTATTCAAGTCAAAAATCAAAGATCTCTTACCCTCAACATTTTTCTTTATAACAAAAACCTATGTTTACAGTTCTTGGGAGAAAAAAAACACATTGCTGAAGCCTAAAATATATTAACTTTTGATAAATGAATCTCCAAAGCCTAGTATGTTTATTACTACTGAGTCTAAAAATGCTGAAGATGAATATTTGTTTCTTTGAGTGTGGATGGAAGAGTATTAAATAGGCCTGCAAGGACTGGATTTTAGTTCTTGTTTTAGTTTCTTAGATCTGCCATAACAAATGACCACAAACCAGGGGGCTAAAAGCAACAAAAATTTATTCTCACACAGTCCTGGAGGCCAGAAGTATGAAATCAAAGCGTGGACAATGCTGCACTCCTTCCCAAGGCTTGAGGGGAGAAGGCTTCCATGCCTCTTCTAGCCTCTTGTAACTGTTAGCACTCATTGGCTTGTGGCTACATCTCCCTGTGTTCCATCCACATGACCTTCTCCTCTGTCTCTGTCAAAATCCCTTCTGCCTCTCTGTCAAGAGGGCACGTGTGATTACCTATGGTCTCCATTCAGATAATCCAGGATAGACCCTCCTCACACGACCTGCTGCTTATTCATAGCTTTGCCATGTAAGATAGCTTTTGCAGGTTGGGGGACTTGATGTAGGTATCTCCAGGAAGACCACTGATCGGCCCACTACAGTTCTTATTCTGCCTATCTGTGGCTGTAAAACCAAGTGAGACTTTTCTACAGATACTTCGTGAACCACCGGAGAAGGCCCTCAACAGGTTGAAGGCATTCTCTGTCGTAAGATTCCTTTCTTTAAAGATCAGTCTGATTTTCTCGGTTTTCATTCTCGCCCCATCTCCTTATCACTCATTTTCTTAAGTAAACATCTGTGTGCTTCCTTTTCCACATTCATCATTAAGTCCCTGTATCAGCTGCTTTTACTCTAAGAACAAACAGAAGGAATTAGTTGAGGCTATCCCAAATTTCAGAATGGAGGCAGCATTCAGTGTGTAACACGTGGGTTAGAGTCCCTCTTGATGTCTCCCAGGGATGACTCTTCTCTACACTTGGGTATTGATGGCTTCTCTGACTTCCTTTGGGGCTTAGAGGCATGGATAGTCAGGTAAAAACATTGGAATCCGAGTCCGGGTTTTGTCCCTTGATCTCCATGTCACAAAGGACAAGAAAGGGAGAGGAAGGAACATCAGTAGGTATAAAAGAAAATAGAAAAAGAGATTGGTAGTACTTGTACCTCTTTTCCAAGTTATCAGAACAATGGTTTTGACTTCACATCATTTGATTTAGTAATTAAGATGCTGGTTAAGTTATCCAAGTCCCATATCGATGTGTCTGGATTTCATACCTAGTTACAGACAGTTCCTGATTCCAGCTTCCTGACAAGGCAGACCCTGGGAGACAGTGGTGACGGCTCAAGTGATTGGATTCCTGCCACCCTCATGGGAGATCTGGATTGAGTTTCCAGCTTTTAGCTTCAGCCTTGGTTCAGCCCCAGCCTAGCTGTTGTAAGCATCTTGGAAGGAAAGCAGCAGATGAGAGTTTTCTCTCTCTCTCTGTCTCTCTGTCTCTGTCTCTGTCTCTGTCTCTCTCTCTCGTAACTAAATTTTTAAAAATACAACTCAAATCCTCCCCTGTGCTAAAATTGGCTTGGGGCTGTCAGTTCTTTTTCCTGAAATAATAATCACATCCCTTTATCCCTCATCCATGTCTATTTCCTGTACATTCACCCTTTGCACCCCTTGCCAGACTCAGTGCCTGTTCTAACCTCAGAATGAATTGCTTGTGTCTTGATCCATTGCTGAGAATAAGCCTGGACAGGAATTTGTAATGAAATGACTAAAACAAGGGCATCCATCCTGGTTGATTTTCTCCAAAATGGAGAAGAGTAAACATAAAGTGGTAGGCATTGTTGAATGCCCAGGTAAGGTAGCTACCTAAGGATATAGCAGTGTCCATGCCTAACATCTTTTCCTTTAATTTCTCACGCCTGATCACAAGGGAGCTTGCATAGTGCATATGGTTGGATATTTCACACATATACAAAGGCCCTCACTAGCATCTTCCATCAGCAGCAAGCTCCCCTCTGTGTCACAGGCTAAGGAAACACTGGACAGCTGATAGCTGATATAGTCAATGGCCGCCTATAAGTGTTTATTGATAGGAAGACCAACCAAAAAAAAAAAAAATTAGAAGGAAGACAAAGTGCCCAAAACAGGTGTATTTGTTTCCTAGGCCTGGGATAGCAAATTACCACAAGCTGGGCGATTTCCAACAGATCTATCAGTTTCTGGAGGCCAGGAGTCTGAGACCAAGGTGTTAGAGACCTGCTCCCCCTGGAGACTCTGGAAATGAATCCTCTCTTGCCTCTCGGCTCTGGGCAGCTCTGGTCTTCCTTGGTTTGTAACAGCCAAACTGTTTTTACACCTTATTCTCTACCTCTCTCTCCATATGGCCTTCTTCTTGGGACTTTTGTCTTCTTTCCCTTCTCTTCTAAGAACACTTAAGATAGAATTTAGGACCCACTCTAATCCAAAATGATCTCATGTTAAGATTCTTAATTACATCTGCAAAGAACCCTTTTACAAATAAGGCCACACTCACAGGTTTTATCTTCTTTGTATTGGAGGAGAGAAATTACCATTCAACCTGCTACAGTAAGTAAATGACTGGCTCTAATTTTTCATGGGCCACATTTCTTTTTCTGCTTCTAACCTTGCGTTATTAAACTCCAAGCACAAAGCTGTTAGAGGAATAATTTGAAACAGAAAGTACATTTCTGTCTCACAATGTGTTGCTGTGATTTAGACTCAATCGTGGTAAATGATTATGAAAGACAACATAAAGGCGGATGATAATATGACAACTGCATACTCTTTTTCTCTTTAGATTTTAACATTGAGGGAGTTTCAATATTTTCTATTTCTGTAGTCACATAACTCATCCCTGTTGGTCTACATTTTCCTCTGACATTAAAGACAGAAATAATATTTTCTTGTCAAAAGTTGTGGTTGTTCTTCCACGGACTTTGATCTTGTTGATGTGAACACAATTTGATGAGAACTGTACTTCCAAAAATAATGCATTGCTTGGCCTACAGGTGACGTTTTTACTATGTACCTTCTTACAGCCTCCAGGTTGTCTGGAAATAATGTTTTCAATACTGTTAATAAAACTGGCTAGCTTATGTGAGGAATGTTCAAAATATTTGTGGAAAATATGCATGGATTTGCAAAAAATACTTTTGTGTCAAAGTGAAAATCTTTTATTTCTATCTTCTTATGAATTTTTGGATATATCCTCATGGGCAATATTTAAATTCCCATAAGTTCTCTCTAGAAAACCCACTGAGTGGCTGCAGCTTCACTCTGCCTGATCTGCTTTCCCATGTTCTTTAAACACACACACACACACACACACCTTGGTATCTCTTTGAAAGAGTAAAGGTGATGGAGACATACTTCTCTTGGTTGTGCAAATAAATTTACTTTTAGAACACACTGAATGTGCTTCTAAAAATGAGTGACCTCACTTGACCATCAGTTGTAAGATTGACTAAAGCATATGACAGATCTTACGCCAGTGACACATAATTATGGGCCTCCTTTCAAACCTTGTCAGGCCACGGAAGTCCTTTGCCTTAATATATTTCAGAGGTTCAGCTTGTCTTTACGGAGGGTGTCTGGACAGAGCTTCCCATATCACAGTGTGCATCCAAATCAACTGTGAGAATGCAAATTTTGCTCAACTGGGTGTGCCATAAGCTGTGAAATCCCATAGTTCTAATGAGCTCTCAGATGATATCCATGTTGCTGGCCTGTACCACACTTTTCTTGGTAAAATTTTAGGATACTCTCCAGCATGAAAAAAAAAAATGCTTTGCTTAGAAAGTAGTTGAACTTCACTGAAAATCTGAGCAGAGAACTCATCCTGGACACTGAACATGCAGTTCTTGGTTTGCTTGTGGAACCTGAACCCTGTAATTATGTAGATTATTTTTGCCATGCAATCTCTTGCTGTTGCTTGTTCTGCATATATATTTTCTTGAAAGAAATTTTCCCCATGATGTGTACTCCTAGAGAGAGTGGCAACTATGTGGTTGACCTGACCTCTACTGCAAGGGCAGTGCATGCCCGGGGATGACTAAGCATACCTCCCTGGGTGAAAATACCATCTGGCAAGGGAGAAATTCCTTTTCACATGGGAATCATAAGCTAAAGGGAGGTGGTTCTGGACATATTTCTAAAAAGAAACTGAAAGAGGCCGGCGCCGTGGCTCAACAGGCTAATCCTCTACCTTGCGGCACTGGCACACCGGGTTCTAGTCCCAGTCAGGGTGCCGATTCTGTCCCGGCGGCCCCTCTTCCAGGCCAGCTCTCTGCTGTGGCCCAGGAGTGCAGTGGAGGATGGTCCAAGTGCTTGGGCCCTGCACCTGCATGGGAGACCAGGAGAAGCACCTGGCTCCTGGCTTTGGATCAGCGCGGTGCGCCGGCCGCAGCGCGCCAGCCACGGCAGCCATTGGAGGGTGAACCAACAGTGAAGGAAGACCTTTCTCTCTGTCTCTCTCTCTCACTGTCCACTCTGCCTGTCAAAAATAAAAAAAAAAGAAACTGAAAGATAGAAGTAAACAGAAGTAGCTATGTTTTTATACCTGGGTCAGCCATACTGAAGTCTGGTCTTCTTATTGCATAAGCTCATACATTTCCCAGAATCTCTTCATTTGTTTTTTTCTCCATTTCTCACTAAAAGCATCTTGATAAATACATTTGCTGAGTTGGTCCACTGCAAAGCTACATCTTGACTTGGGTGCTCCAAAAAGTAAAGCTTGAAGCAAAAGCTTATGGGTAACAGGAAGTGAAATCTAAGAGGAGTGAGGAGAAAAGGAAACTGAGGCATAGATGAAGAAGCAATAACATTAAAGACTGTTTATTTAAAAGGCAGAATGACAGAGAGAGATGAGGAAAGACAGCCAAGGAACTCCATGCAGGTCTCTTATGTGGATGGCTGGAACTCAAGTACCTAGGCCATCAGCACTGTCTCCCAGGTACATTAGCAAGAAGCTATACTGGAAGTAAACTAGCTGGGACTTAACCAGGCACTAGACTAAGCAGTGCTATCATCCCAAGCGACCACTTAACCCACTGTGCCACAATGCCTACCCCAAGAATCAACTGTCCTCTCATTGAATAAAGGTTGTGCCTGTGGTGTACTGATTCACCCATACATACAGGTTGGGTATGTATGGATGCCTGGACCCTTGGCATTTCAAGCCTCAGCAACAACTAAGTCTCAGGGGAGAACGTGAAACAGGTGGCAGTCACAAGGGGGAGCCCTTTTGGACTGTCGTTATATGGAGTTGGTTTTCCACTACAGGGGCATCTGAGGTAGAACAAGTGCCAAAATTCCTGGTTGAAACTCAGAAGGACTAAGCAGGAGCATTCTGGTGCTGCCTTCAAAATCTATGTGCTCCATTAAGCAGCGTACTGATTAAAAATCTCGGCTGGTCCCGACCACGTCTCCTAAGCAACATTTTACATAGTTAATTTTCTGCTGAAGACCTAATGGTTGAGTCTCCCCTGATACTAACTGCATTGGTTTGCTAGTTCAGTTCCTGGTGAGGACCCTTTGCCTAGGTTATAGACAGTTGTGTTCTTGCTTTGTCCCAACATGGCCACTGTGGAAAGAGAGACCTCTGCTATGTCTTTCTCTTCTTATAAATGCATTAATCCTAACATAGTGTTTCTACTTGCATGACCTCATCCAAACCTAATTACCTCCCAAAAGCTTCCTCTTCAAACACTGCTTTGTTGGTGGTTGGGGTTTCAATATAGGCGTTTTGGAAGATGCAAACAATCAGTCTATAACAGGACCAGTATGAGGGTATATCAAAAAGTTTGTGCAAAAATGGAACTAACAAATTTATTTTGTTGCAAAATTTTTGAAATCCATACATAGATTTTTCATAAGAAGCATTTTTTCATGAGTTTTTGAGGACCTCTCATACATATAATTCTAGAACACCTGAGATTGAGTGCTGTCTGCCACTCATATGTCTCTCACCAAAATGCCAGATCTGACACAATATCCTGTGGTTTCTTATACAGTTTGCCAGCAATAGACAGCCACATACTGGCCAGTTGCTGTCATCAGGGACTGAGAGGCAATTGTGCCCTGGGAGTCTCCTTTATGGAATTCTGGACCTGGACTCTTCCATCCAGCACCGAATCTGGTTTACTTTCCACCAGGTAGAGGCCCGCAGAACAGCAAATTGCCAGGAAGCTTTTTGTGCGGTGGTGAGCATTCGGCAGATGAAGCCAAGAAGAAGATGGGAGGAAGAGGCTGGGAAGGGAACAGAATGGCCCTGCCTTGTGGAATTCCGAAGGACGTGCCTGTGTGCAGGGGAAGGGACGCCAGCACCACGGATGCTTGGCAGCCCGGCAGTTGTCTGCAGAATGAAGCCGGATGCACGTCTTTCATCTCAGGTGTGGCTTATTAAGCAGCATTCTTCTTGCCTTTGCATCACAGCAAGCATTTTCCCCTGCATCTGTTCTTCCACCAGAGCCCAGAGCTGTCTGACAGGGGAGCGCAGAGATCAAAGCCGGCACTCAGAGGACGGAAAATGAAGCCCTGCAGCAGGAACACAGACTGGGGACACGGAAATCCAGCATGGGGCAGGCGAGGTCCTGCGCTCCGCACAGAAGTATGGCATGAAATAGCAAGCACGTCCTTGCGATTGGCGGAATGCCTCTCTGCAAGCTATGTAACTTTAAATGTTTAAGCAAATCAGAGTAGCTTCAAGGTAACCTCCACAAAGAAGTTACCTCTTGGGCTGGCGTCATGGTGCAGTGGTTTAAGTCACCACCTTCAATACTGGCGTCCCATCTAGTTGCTGGTTCAAATCCCAGTTGTTCCACTTCTAATCCAGTTCCCTGCTAATGGCCTGGAAAAGCAGCAGAAGATGGCCCAAGTGCTTGGGCCCCTGTACCCTATGTGGGAAACTTGGATGAATTACCTGGCTTCAGTCTGGCCCAGTCCTAGCCTTTGAGGTCATTTGGAGAGTGAACCAGCAGATGAAAGATCTCTCTCTCTCTGTCTCTCCCTCTCTTTCTAACTCTGACATTCAAATAAATAATTTTTGAAAAATATGTATCTAGTTATAGTTATTCAGTTTCTCGCACCATCATCCCATCTCTTCCGTACCTTAGCCCACCCCACCCCCAGCATGTGATGGCTTGGCCACTCCTTTGTCTCCACAAAGAATTCCTGATCCACTGATTGCATCTTGATTGAAAATGAAAGTAAAGTGTATTACACGGGTGAAGTGTGAGGGCCTACTTGGATTTACCTTGGGAAGAGCAAAGAATTACGGATGAGTGGATGGCTGTCTGAGTGATGGAAAGGAGACAGCTGGGAATGAAAGGACTAGGGGCTCAGTGAGAGGAACTTGTGCAGTGTAGGATTATGGAGATGGGTTTTTGGCGTTTGAGGAGAGGAACAAGGATTGCTCCCTGCTGGAGTGAGATCAGAAATCCACAGGAGCAGCCACGAGGGGGAAAAAGACAATTTCCAGCGTAGGTGTGTTGTGAAGGCGGCCACACCTCTTTTACAGCTTGGAGAGAGACCTCATTATACCTTTAATTTGCTTCTCAATTAATGCCTTCCGCTTCAGAAATGTGACCCCGGGCACAAGCAGCTTTCGAGCGGCAGGGGCCAGCCTGAGTTGATGGAGTTACCGCAGGAGTATGAAAGGAAGAAAGGCAACCCCACCCCAGCTGGGATCTGGAACCCTAGCTAAGCCACGGCAGTTTGGTCCACGCAGCAGGCTGGCAGTGATGCGGAGAGCGCCCCGTGGGCAGCTTCATCCTCAGCTGGCCTCGTGGCTGCAGGAAGACAGAGAGCTGCTTTCCCAGGCTCGGCTTCCACGGAGGGAGGCAGGACGCGGGCTGGGGGCAGCGGCTCACGGCCAGGCCCGTGGCCCCCCGCTTCCCACGGAGGCGTGGAGACAACTTTGCGTCCTCGGGGCCTGCCTGAGGATCATGAATCTGCCAGGCGGCGCGCTCTGCCGAGAGGCCTCTGTGTGCAACAACATCCCGGGTAGCTCGGTGGTGTTTCGGTGGCATCTTTGTCATCCTCCATCGCGAAGTCTGTCAAAACAAGCTCTTATAAATTACCGCCAGCGCCGCCGTGCTGCTACCCCGCCCTCCCACCTGGGATACAGAGCCTGTCAATCTTGTCAGGAAGCCTCTCGCCACGCTCAGGGCGCCAGACTCGAGCTCCTGCCTCGTGCGTTCCCTCCATCTCCGCCCCCAGTGCCAGGCCGGGAGCTGAATCTGACCCTGTGGTACTGAACGGAACTGGGGATCAGCTGTGAAGTCTCCCGGGAGCTTAGTATTTCAGAACCTGGCATTTGCTGGAGAGAGTTGGGGAGGTGTCGAGTGTGTGTGTGTGTGTGTGTACTGACAGATACACAGACCTCAGCAGGTTCTAGCAGCTCAAAGGATACGACTTGTTCATTATTGATTTTCCTCCATGTTTAATGAGAACTCGAAATGGAGGAAGGAGGGAGAGAGTAACTCCAAGCCCTGGGCACACTTTGAGGTTTACAGTAAATCTGGTTCTTAATTGTTTTTTTTTTTTTTTTTTTGACAGGCAGAGTGGACAGTGTGTTTTTTTTTTTTTTTTTAAAGGAGATCTATAGCTAATGTTTTTCCTCCTACAGCAACTCAGGGCTTATTTCTTGTGGTTTCCTAGCCGTGAATTCCAGACTGCAGAACGCACGAAATCCCACCTGATTGAGGACACACTAAACAAAAACATCAATCAATAATATAGAATGGAAAAAATGAATAAATAAATACATCTGCTTCCTGTGGAGGACATGTTGCTGTCGGCAGCTGCCTGCCGCTGTCTCTCTGGCCCGACTTCTCGTCCTGGGGTCAGCCGAGAAGGAAGACCTTATGTGCTTCTCTGCACGCGGCTCTAGTTTTCCGGACAAACTGTGCTCTGTGTCCACCTTGACTTTCCCGGGTCTGCTCAACAAAGGAGCTCCTCAGAGAGTGTGAGGATGCTGGCCAATCGACTTCCTTTGAATCACTGGCAACCTTTGCAAGGTTACATTACTGTCCCCAAGGAGGAGGACAAGAAAGAGGAAAAACGTGGGAGGTGGGGTTAGAGAAAGTTCTGGAAAATATGTTCTCTTTGGGCAAACTTACGTGAGTGCTGCGCACCGCTATCTTGCTTTCCCCAGGCTTGGTCAGCTTTCACCCAGTTTGCTCCTTACTGCTGCTCTCTCTCTGTCATTTGAATCCTAAAACCGTCCTTCTGCCATGGACTTCACTTTCTAAGATTTATTTGGAAGGCAGAGTTATACACAGAGGGAGGGACAGAGAGAGAGAGAGAGAGAGAGAGAGAGAGGAGAGAGATGTTTTCATCTACTTGTTCACTCCCCAAATGACCACAATGGCTGGGGCTGAGCCAAACTGAAATCAGGAGGCTGGAACTTGACCCAGGTCTGCCACATAGGCAGTAGGACCTCAAGTACTTGGGCCATTTTCTGTCACTTCCCCAGGCTCATTAACAGAGAACTGGATTGGAAATGGAGCAGCTGGACCTCCAATAGGCTCTGTTTTTAATAGAAAACTTTTATTTATTAATATAAACTTCAAAAGTACAACTTCTGGATTATAGCAGTTCTCCCCCCCCATAACCACCCTCCCACCCACAGCCATCCCATCTCCTTCTCCCTCTCCCATCCCATTTTTCATTAAGATTCATTTTTAATTAGCTTTATATACAGAAGATCAACTCTACACTAAGTAAAGATTTCAACGACTTGCACCCACACAGACACACAAAGTATAAAGTACTGTTTGAAGACTAGTTTTACTGTTAATTCTCGTAGTACAACACATTAAGGACAGAGATTCTACATGGGGAGTAAGTGCACAGCGACTCCTGTTGTTAATTTAACACCAATGGGCTCTTATACAGGATGCTGGCCTCTCCAGTGGTAGCTTAATCCTCTGCACCACAAAACAGGCCTCCTTTCACCATAGACTTGAATGGTTCCCTCCAAGTCCCTCATTCTTTCCCTTTTCACTCTTGTTTCCCTCCAGATCCTCCTAATGTCTTACTTTGTTTTCTGTTAAGAAAATCCCCAAGGCTGGGCACTCTATAGGAAAAGAGATTCATTGATCTCCCAGATCTGGAGGTTGACCAGCATCTGCTCAACTCCCATGATGACCTCCTGGTAGGGGAAGAAGGGCTGTGGTAGAGGGAGACCACATGGAGAGACAGGAAGCAAGAAACGTTCAGGGGAGGGGCCAGATCAGCTCATGAGGTCCCACTCTCACAGGACTTCCCTGGAGAGCCAGGATGCACTCCCCGGAGGGAAGCATTAATGCCTCTGAATGGCCTAGCACCCCCCCCCCCCCACTAGGCAGCCCCTCTCATGGGTCCCACCACCTCAACTCCTGCACACTAGGGACCAGGCTCCCAGCACTGGTCCTAAAGAGCTCTAGCAGCTCCTCTTCCTTTTTTTATGCCCTAATGAGGCTTTTACAAACTCTGTCTGCCATTAATATTCCCTTAGCGCTTCTAAATTCTACCTGCACTACCCTCTCAGTGGCTCTATCATCACAAATCTTGAGACGATTCTAGACCCCTGTTCCCCAAGCTGTCCAGCCTCCTGAGCTCTGGTGCTGCATCTCTGCCCCTTCCCAAGGGATTGACACTTAGACATTGTAGAATCAATAAAACTCAGCACCCATCTCTTAGCAGCAACACTACCCGTTTCAGCTCAAACTCAGCTGTAGCTTTGATTCTTCTTGCACTTAAATCTTCACTGCCCCATCAATCACCACCCTCTGGGGGATGCCTGGAATCTCTTCCTTAATGCTTTGTCACCTCTCCCTTGGCCAGTTGTACACACACACACACACACACACGGGGTATACAGAAGTTCATGGACAACACAATTCTGTAAAAAAAGGAAGTGGAAATGACTGTGTTGATGATAACTTCTGCATTCATATAACCTCATTACTTTTATCTTCCCTACACTCTTATGGACATGATACACCTTAACATGACAGTTCTGCACTTCTCACTAAAAGGAAAACTAAATATTGCTGCACAGTTGTAAAGGTATCTCCATTCTATCTGCACAACCTTATGTGAAAATATGTTTCTTTTGCCCGCCTGCCCATCATTGGTCATGCACAGATATCAGGCATTTGTGGCATGGCCACCAACATGACAGGGAGAGGAAAGAATGGACTTGTCAGGTTACAGATGGAGAGGGACCCCCTTGAAATGCAGCTGCAGGGCCTAATGCTCAATCCTCCAAGGAGTGTGATGACTGCTGTCTGGTTTGGGTGATATCTGAGGAGGTCCAGAGTCTGTGCAGGCTACAGAAGATAATGCTTTGTCTCCTGAACTCACAGGCCCCAGAACATAGGGACCTGTACACAGGTACACAGCTTGTGTGTATAATAGGATCCACAGACCGAGGCCAACAATGAGCCAGCCAGGTACGCTAAGCATCATGGAGACCTCAGTGCCTAGAATCTTAGAGAGAGACTAGCATTAACAAAACCCACTTCTGTAGAAGAGAGGTGAAAGGAACTTTTAAAAAAACTACTCTTTGGTAGGCAAGCCTGTGGCCCATAATTACCGCAGTTATCTGGCCACCTGGTCAGATGGATGCAAGGCTCATTCCCAGGTGTGATGGTTCATTGGACTGAGGCTTCCTACTTAGCTATGAAATGGAATGTTGCTGAACCTGCAGATGACAGGAATCAGTGATTCCAGCTGAGCTGGGCTGGAAAGATCAAGAATTATATTATTTACTTATTTTCTGCCTTCCCACCACATGTGTCCTTCCAATGCACACTGATGGGTCTTCCTCTCTCTCTCATCAATGTAAGCCGTTGTGTCCATACAAACCCAAGGATCTGTGCTATTTCACTCACCTCTAATGTCCATGCCTTGGTGATCCTACATCAAAGCAAACATTGAATGTCTACTATGTATTACTTGAAGGATTAGAGTCACAGGGCTGGGAAGTGCAAGATATACATTAAGAAATGTCCAAATTGACTATTTTCCCCCAAATATGGACTCTTTGTCATACGGATCAATTTATCACTAATGCAAAGTATGCACTAGTTACTTGGACTACGGTTGTTTTGTCTGTAAGTAGTAGAAATCCAAATAGAATTGACTGAAGAAAAAGAAAATGAAAACATATTTGAATGTGAATGTTTATGTAAATGATGGTGGGGAAAGTGAGCTGAATGGGCCACACACATAGCACAGAAGTGGGCTGTTTTCAGGTACAGCTCTTCTTAAGGGTACAAATTATGCCACATTTTATTCTCTTTCTATCTTGTCTGTTTCCAGCTCTTGGCTGTACTGCTTTTTATGTTAGCTTCCCTCCTAAACAACTTCCTCTTAATTTGGTTGCAAAGTTGAGCACAGACAGCTCCAGGCTTATATCTCACTGGCTTTGCAATCTCTGTTGGGGATTTCTCAGTGGCTCCAATATAGTGCTAAGCATGACTTGCATTGGCTCAGCCTATTGGATATGCCCTACTTTGAATCCATTACAAGACAACTTGTAGTTCTTTCTAATCTTCCAGAAAGCTAACACCATCTGTGACTGGTTGTGGGGGTGGGGGTTAGGCATCCAATGATGTCATCTTCTCAAATACAAGGAGGCAGTGAGCCTCTGATGCACTTTATCTGTATTCTTAACAATCATAGGACAAGACATCATGACTTACACAATTCTGAAAATGTCGCAATACCTCATAATGTCTTCCTCCATGGTCCTTAAAACACATTGACCTGTGCTCTAGTCTTCTGGAACAGCATGAAAGGAGACTAAAACACAGTAAATACAGGAATAAACAGGCATATCAGATTCTAGGAGAAGGAACAGAGCACAGACAAAAAGGAAGCTCCTAACAACGATGGGGTCATTCATCTCAGGTCACATGGGACCAACCATTAGCAGGAAATGCTACTGGGATGATCCTATCTCACCCGTTATGAAGAGTCTGAGTTGTGAATAACCATCACAGGTGTCCATCAAGTTGTGATATCTGGTACTAGGTGAATAACTAGGTGTTGGACAAATCCTCATCTACCATATGACCTCACAGGTAGGAGACAGTGAATAAATACATGAGAGTCTACACAGGTCCTTGTATTGTCTCTACTTATCCCTCTGTCCTATCATTAGAGACATTCTCCTGAGCAGATGAAATTTATCAAGGCTTTGCTTTCTTAAGTCAGGAAGCTACTGAAGAGGTATAAACAGGAACCAAGTCCAGCCTAGGAATCTGAGAATAAACAAAGTCAAGGTCAAAAATCAGTGCCCAGGCTGAGAGTGAGGTAAGCATGGCAGGGAGGGGAGGTGGAGGGGGTGTATTGGGTGCTGATACAACTGAACGATCATTGATCAAGTTTTCAACTTTACAATGGATCAAAAACAGTATACCTTCAGTAGCAACAGCACTTCAGACTACATATTTTGATCTTTGCAGAGGCTGGTGATAAACACTGTGATGCTCTCTCTCTATGAAGCTGGTGAATTGCAGCTCCCACTCAACTCCACCATCAAGCTGTGCTCCCCAGTGTGAGTGTTGCTGGGCTAGGAAGTTTGGCAGGTTAGGAGTATTAAATACATTTTCAGCTTCCAATGGGTTTTTTAGGGCATAACTAGGTTGTAAGTGAAGGAATATCTACCAATGGCACTGCTGAGTTAGATTTAATTTCAAATATTCTCATTATTCTGCCTTCACACCAACCAGATGGAACTACATGCCTTTCCTTTCAGATGCCAGACTATTTCACTTCTGCTCTTATCCATTCTTCCAACTAGGATCTCTTCCACATTGTATCAGAATTCCATGTATGCAAATCCTACCTGTCCTTCAGATGTTAGGGGAACCCCTCCAGGTGGTAGAACTGTAGCTCTTGAGCTGCATCTTGAATGACCATAACATGTTGCCTACAGCACTATCCCAAGAAGTCACTGCCCAATGCCTTATTTGGTCATGTTCTATGCCACATATGTGATATCTTTGGACAGACTAACAGCTCTTGGAGGAAAGACACCTTTGGCTAATTTACATTTCTTTCTGCCTAAGACAGTGCCTAATTTAAAGTAGGCAAATTCACTTGTTCAATTGACACAGCCACAGAAATTTTATTTTGTTTGGTTTTCTTTGAAACACCTTTATGAACTCCCTGTCTCTGTACCTCTCAATCATTTTCTCATGGTAATCCTTTGAGTTCCACATTCTGCTCTGGGTCGTCCTACCTCCATGTCATAGATTTGTTACTTTTTGTGCTTCTTCCAGACTTCCATAAGGCCAAATTCAGCACTCAAGACACACTAAGAGAGAGTGGCCACACAGCTTTGGCCAAACTGGAGTGGGGAGGGGAATGGGGGGGAGTCATGCTATTTCTAAAGGAATCCTGCTCAACACATTGATCAGATGAACTAACCTGACATAGGGGCTGGCCTATGTACCATCATGCTGTAAGTCAAGACACAGAATTTTAGCAGTGTTGCAAGCTTAGGGGAGATTCAGCGTGCTATCACCTAGACTTATAGACAAGACATGGGTTGAAAGAATCTAAAATTAGATGTACACATGGGAAACTTCAACTGCTCTTTGTCTTCAGGGCATGGAGGCCAATGTACTGGAGGGGATGAATTCCTCATTGTCCATCATATAATAGGCCAGTTTTAAAAACTAATTATCTAGAGGCCAGTGCTTTGGCACAACAGGTAAAGCCATGACCTGTGACACTGGCATCCCATATAGGCACCAGTTCAAGTCTGGGCGGCTCACTTCCTGTTGAGCCCCCTGCTAATGTCCTGGAAAAAACTGCAGAAGATGTCCCAAATGTTTGAGACTCTGTCACCCATGTGGGAGACTGGGATGAAGCTCCTGGCTCCTGGCTCCTGGCTTCAGCCTGGCCCAGCACTGGCCATTGCAGCCGTCTGGGAAGTGAACTATCAGAGGGAAGATCTCTTTCTTCCTCTCTTTGTAATTATGACTTTCAAGATAAATAACTAAATCTTAAATAATAAATCAATAACTAAAAATAAAAAACAAATGCTAATTGCCTAACATGCTCATATATGTGCCTGGCATCCAACATAGGATTATAAACTGTTTAAGGACAGACCCATGTATTGCGACTCACACAACACCGCACACCCAACCTGTTCACCCTTGAACTCAGTGCCTGGCATGGAACTGGTCCTGAGCAATATCAATGAAGATGTTTTCCTCTTACCAGAATCTGGTCAGGCATCTAGCATGCATATTGGCAACAGGGCTGCTAGAGAGTGCATTCTGGCTCTGTTTGCGTTCTAATTATGTAACCCTGTGCAAACTGCTTCATGCTCAGCACTGCTACTTCCTCATCTGTCAAAAGAGAGTAGTAAAGGCAATGTGATGCTTTTATAAGGATTAAATAATGAAATAATATTCAGTGGCTGGCACTCTACTGTTCCTTAGCACAATTCCTGGCTCTGTAAAAATATTTAATTAATGGCTAGCTTTTGATATTTAGTTGGCACTTGGACATTCTCTGGCACTGTTTAATTTTGGCAATGATCAGTGCCTCTCCAATGGAGAGGCTATGAATTCAAAAGATCAATTTAGTGTTTTGCAAAAAAAAAAAAAAAAGAGTGGATCTCTATTACTGAGAATAGAAATCTCTAAAGGCAGACCTTACTTATATGTTACAGATTTCTGAGTTTTTATAATTGGAAGTGATCTGGAAAACAATAAGGGAGTTGTAATGGAGATGTCTGCTGTTCCCTATCAAGAGGAATTCTGAAGCATCCATTCTTTTTCCTGTTCTGCTTTGCGATTGTTGTGTCATTTGCTATGTGCTGCTAAAAGAACTGTTTCTTTTCTGTTTCGGTTGGACTTAGAATGACTTCTTTTTTGATAAAATAATGTTACTAGTGGGAGAAGCAAAGCTTTTTGTTTGTATTCCATCATGAATATGTTCCTATCACACACATCTCCAAGGCCTTTTATATCAATTAAGACACAATGAACATAGAGATAGCGCCTTGCTAACAGCCATCCTCACTCTACGGATGTGTTCTGCATGGTTAGGGATGGGACACTCCATGTTCATCCCCGCCTGTGATGTCACCTCAGCCCAGCAATTCATCTGAAATACTGTGTTTTACTGAGCCATTCACCCAGTATGCATAGTATTGTGAATCAAGGCTATTTCTTTTAGGTTTTGGCTTATTCGTGCTAGTCACAGCTGCGATTAAAAAAAATGTCTGATTTATTCTTAGTTTTGTTCAACATTTCCTTTGGAGTAAATTCAATAGGAAAGGGGGGGATACAGAATCTGAAAATCCCTCACAATGCATTTCATCAATGCACATTTCTATCTCTAGGGAGTGTCCATTTTCTTAAGGGGATGTTTTGATGAATGTAATCTACCCCTGAAATCAGGCAGACATCAGGCATGGCCTGTATGATGTGCTTAATGTAGTGGGGGGCCAGAGACCTGTAAGAATAATCACCTACCAGCTGGTCCCAGGACCCACGACCCTAGTTTCCGGCTGTTCCTTTCTGATAAAGCATTTAATGCCTCTGATAAAATATAAAAAGTTATGATCACATAAAGCCTTCTATCAGAAGGCTTCCTTAACTCCTTGTAGAACCATTACCAGGCTCCCTTGAGCCCTTCCCTGCCCAGCCCACCACACCCTCACCTAGCAGAACACAATTACCACAGTCTAGTGCCCCTGGCCTCCATCAGAGAGCAAATCTTGTATGGGGAGAGAATTTGCCTTATTAATTACTTTTCAGTGCTCTAGCCCATAGTACTGCAGAAATGTCGAATGACTCAGAATCTAGATATCCAGGTTCCTAGCTTATTCGTGAATGCATTAATTAAATCAACTCCAGGTTCTGACTTATCAAGCCATCCCTTTTGTCTCTCCATTCTCAGTAGTCCTAAGGACCTTTAAGATTGTTGAGAAAGCCCTCTTTGGGGCTTATCTGTGGCCTTCAAGGGAACTCCAAATGAAAGACAGGGAATAACAATTTGTCTTGAATTAGTGTTTTGTACTGTAGTAGTTTGTTAATATATATTCCACTCCTTTGAAATCAGTGGTGCAGAACACACTCAAGAAACTTGTAAAATTTCTAATAACAAAAATGGCTGGTGGGATTGAGATTCTTACGTGGCAAACAGAAAAGAGGAAAGAAATATAATATATGGGGACCCCGTTATAAACTCTGGGAAGTGGGTGTATTCTGAAATATCCTCTTAGGTGAGTCCAGTATTCTTCCTCTGTATTTAGATCTGTATACCTGAGAACATAACTAGAGCTCTGTTTTTATTAACCTCCCAAGTTTTATGTATCGGACATCCCATAAATGTGTCATATGAGTTGGTTAACTACTTACACTGCCACCAGCAAAGGTCAGAAGGAAAGTGGTCAAGAGAAGCCATAGAAATGAGCACTTGTGTAAGTATGTTTATTGCAATCAATAACTGACCTAGCAGGAGAGACAACTCAGGGCAGTGTGATTTTAGCATGGAGGGAATCTGGGGTCTGAGAAGACCCATTGAAAACAGGAGTCTGATTTGAGTAAAGAACACAGAAGACTACTCATTCCTTTGGGACAGTTGCTCAGTTCCCATCCTGCATGTGTTTCTGCCCCACCCCACCCCACCTTTGTCCACAAGACATATCAGGGTACAACTGTTGCTTTGGCCTTGTGCATCTTCCCAAAACAACCCCGCATAATTTAGAGCCTTTGCTGTTATTTTAGTTGAAGACACAGTAAACACGGAAACAACATGAGGAACATCATCCTGCCTCCATGGCCATACCTATCAGCACCAGTGCCTGCAAATCTGTTCAGGTCTCGCCCTGTCAACAACTTTCCTCCTTCTTGTCCATGCATTACTCTAATCACAGTCCTATTAATACTTCCCAGTTCACAACCAAACAAGGAGTTTGTCTTAAATCTAATTATTGCCTCAGCCTACTAAAATCCGGCTTTTAATATCACCATGAGGTCAATGATATTTTGCCAGTGACTGCAAGTGGAACAGTTACACATGGCAGCAAAAGCTTTCCCTTCCCTCTCATTCACACCACCTGTTCCCAGGCCCATTCCTGCCTCTCTGGGCTCTGGGCTCTGTGCTCAGCCTCACTGGGTGAGTCTACTTCTCTGGTCATTAAATGTTGATCTTCAATCTCTCTCAGATCCACCTGGGCTCTCCCTGAGTGATTTTGCCAAACCTCAGACTTCAGTAATGCCCAGAGCTGAGTCTTATTTCCAGCTTCACCCCTTCATGGCAGACCCCAGTGTAACCCTGCTCTTTTACTTCATGGCATCGGGTCAGCATTCAGGGACAATCTATGACCAGAATTTCCTTTTCCCGGTAATTGATCACAAAAATTCTGAAAGCCCAAAGCAAGTTACAAAAGAATTCTATTTTGTACCCATCAAGTTGTCTTCCATGCCATAAAAAAATTAAAAACAAAAAAAGTTGGCTGGGTGCTTGAAAAACCATCTTCACTGGATCACTGACTTTTATCCATTTTCTACCTTTTTGCCCTTTTCTGAATCCCAGCTTTATCTAGGCAGCATCCGTGTACTCGGCCAAACACAGATTCATTCATAATTCTCTTCCAGAGACAGAATCTTCATTCTTCAGAATGGAGCACCTACAGGACAAATGCTCTTCTCATTTGAAAATGTTTATCACTCCTCACAGTATGACTTCAATGCACTTCTATGGTAAAGTGCCCCTTGTCCAGCACGGAGAGGATGATTAAATAATGAAATAATGCACACGTGTTGGCACTCTCATACATAATTTGCTTACATAGCTCCTGATGCAGAAAAAATGTTTAAAAATGATTCACCATTTTAATTAACTCTATGCTCTGACATTTTGAAAACTATTTAAGTTTGGCAGTGATTAGTGTATTTTCACTGAATGAGCTTTACATAGGGAAGATTGATTCAGTGTTAATTCATATTTATTGGTAAAGGGAGAAGATGCCTAGTCCTACCATATTTCCAGTAGCAAAGAGGCTGACACGTGAGTGTGTGAGGGGCTCACTGTTTCAGCGTATGCAAACAAGAATGACATCACTCCTTTCTTAGAAACCTGGTCCTCCTTGCCCAAATCGGTCACTGCCATTGCTCAGGCTATCAATCTTCTTTAATTCACCTTCTATGTCAGTTCTTCCTTATTTAGCCACAGAATCCATCCTATGTCCAAAATACATCTCAAATTTTACCTCTTTTACTGTCATTACCTTAATTCTACCCTCTAAAAAGGCATCAATTCAGGATCCAACAAATGCTATTTTAGTGATAAATACTTAGCAGCATTATCTAACTTAATCTTCACAAATAAGCTAGGAAATGTGAATTATTGTCCCCATTTTACAAATGAGGAAATCAAGGTAAAGACACCATGATAACTGCCAAGAATTAGCCAGCTAGCAGGTGGTAAACCACACTACAAACCTAGTTTTGTCCTGTCTGATTTCAGATGTTGCCATCTTAATTGCTGCATTATGCTTCCTCTATTGCTGTTGTACGTCCTGTTTTCTCCTTCTTCCCTGTCTTGCTCTACTTATGCATGTCTCTTGTGTTCTTTAGGAGTGAAATAAAATAGTCACAACCTATGAGACTTTTTTCTTGCTATCTTATTTCTCCCATGGCTCTGGGAATTTTCTGTTTTATCACAGCAGTACTTGAGCCATCATCTGTTATCTCCCAAGGTCTGCACTAGCAGGAAGCTCTAGTGAGGAACTGAAGAAGGGACTCAAACTCAGGTACTTTGAAATGGGATTCAGGTATCTTGACCATTGACTAAATTTCCACTTCTGTTGAATCTCATCATTGAACTTTGGCCCGGTACTTGTATACAAGAGAGGAAAAGATACAATTCCTCTACTCAAAGAACCAAAACCTCAGCTGTGGCTTTTATGGTTTTTTTTTAATTTTTTATTTATTTTAATTTTATTTGAAAGACAAAGAAAGAGACAAAAAGAGATATCTTTCTTCTGCTGGTTCACTCTCCAATGTCTGCAAGAGCTGGAGTGGGTCAGGCTGAAGGCAGGAGCCCAGATACCAATCCAGGTCTCCCAAGTGGGTAACAATGACCCATGGATGTCATCATCACCTGCTGCCTCCCAGGATGCATGTTAGCAGAGAGCTGGATCAGAAGTGGAGACCAGTCTCAAACCCAAGGCATTCCAGTATGGAAGATGAGTGTCCCAGACAGCATCTTAACTGCTTAGCCAAATGCTTGCCCCACCTGTGACTTACATTTTAAGTAGGCAGGACATGTGAATAAAAAAAAAATGATCTTCCCTCAAGCAAGCAATAATTCTCCAGTCTGATTTTTGGCGTTTGTGTTTGTTCAGGTATTTCTAAGCTATACATTCTTCAAACGTTCCCAACTTTCCTGTCGATCCCCCACCATCCCCACCCCCGTACTACCAAGCAATTTCCTGGGTGTCCTGTTTTCTGGGTCTCTGGTGTTCGGTGAGATATTGCTGGGGTATTAATGCTGACATGACTTACTTTTTATACATCCTTGACTGACTGCAAGAACTGAAATCAAAAGACCTGGAAAAAAAAGAGGAGCCATTGGTGTTGGCACCTAAACTTTAAGTAGGCATAAATATCTTAAGGGGTATCTTGCTGCTCCTTTAAAGCAAATTGGGAAAGAGGGACATCAATATTCCAGGAACGCCTTGCCATCGGGTCAGCAGGTATGCAGCTGATGCTTAGAAATTCATTTGATTCAAAGTGTTTGCTTTTTAATGTTCTTCTTCTGTGAGGATCTCCAACACTGTCAGCAAAGCGGACATGTGCTCACGAGGAAGGCAGATTCTTGGCATATATTTAACTGAAGCAAATAAAATAAACACCATGCTCAAAGCTTTCAAAGCAGAAGAAAGGGAGGGAGGAAGGAATGAAGGAAGGAGGGGAGGAAGGGATGGGGTGAGAAGGGAAGAAGGGAAGGAGGGAGGGAGGAAGGGAGGGAAGGAGAGTGGAAGGGAGGGAGGGAAATAAGAGTCTATATTTTGTTCTTGTTCTGCTTCTCCTCCCTCCACTGAGCTGGGGAAGGTCCTTGTCTCCTCCCACTGGCTGATGAAACAACATCCTCACTGGTACTGATCTGTTTTACACATTGTATTCTCCCGGGCAGATCTTCCATTTTCCACTTCTGCTTTCCTTCTGTTGACTCCTTTCTTAAGCCTTGTTAGTGTTTCCTCACAGAAAATGCCTCCCTTGGTACGTCTGTGTCCTTCGAACGAGGTTGACAGACACACCGGTTGGCACTGAATTTTTCTGCCTTAATTCCTTGTCCTGCGGTGGCTCTCCACATTGCCCTGGGAGGGAGGACACCTGCGCCTGGTTGACAGCTCTTCAGTCATCCTGAGTGGCACCTGCCATCAATGTGCCCCACAGCCCAGCCTTTCTCTCATCCTTCTACTCCCCTATGTTGCTCAGGCTGTATCCTTCCATGGAAAGTGCATCTCTTTTCCTTTCCTCATTCTTCAAGATTTGACTCATATTTCACCTCTTCCAAAAATCCTTCATCAGCACTCCTGGCCGCGCTGTGCTCTTCTCTCTGCAAATCCTCATAACCTCTCACAACCGTGCGTTTTGGCACTCCATCATGTACAACTTTGCATGGTTAATTAACAAGAGAGAAGAAAGAAGAAAATCTTCCAGGTTATACATTTTCCCCAGTAACTGAAATACTTTTTCTTCCAGTATCTTCTTTTGGAAAACGTCAGCTCCAATGAAAAGTTCAGAAAATTATACAATAAAATATGTACACGCTTCCTGTGGTTAAAATCTGCCCCATTCCCTTTCTTTCTCTTGCTCTGATCCATCCATTTTGTGTGTGTGAAAGCTAGCACATGTTTGCAGTTGAGTGATTGTATCCTCCTCCTCTTTTCCTGTAGAATTTTGAGGGTCTGACAGCCTTTTCACTCCATACTCTTCTCTTTCAGTCCAAGCTGGTGATCTTTTTTTCTGGCTTAAAATTCTCAAGAATCCTGTATGACTCTGTGTCTGTTACAAAGACTCACTCACTTCCACAAGAGGCTCCTTCCACTGCGTTTGGATTCTATTGTGATGTCAGAGGGCCTCTGTGAGTCATAATCTCTACAGTTTTCGGTTAGCGCTCTGTGATGGAATCCTTTGACATTCCAATCTTTTGGGGCGCTAGCTTCAGATTGTGCAGCTACATTGCTTTCTCATCAGGGCATGCTTTCCTGACAGTAAAACCTCTAATTTCAGTATTTGAAAAATCTGGGTCAACAGAGGAGTTTCCAATTCACCATTCCCTGTCTCCTTTCTACTTAACCGTTCTTCCTACAATCTATACCTTTGCCCTCACATTCCCTGTACATGTGAAGGACAAATCTGGCTGTACCTTCCACATTTTGCTTGTAAAGCCACTCAGCCAACTGTCCATGTTCATAGTTTAAAATACGTTTTTCATTTAACTACAGAGCACAATTCTACTAAGCTTCCTACTACTGTATCACAAGGGTCCTCTTTCTTCCAGTTGCTTACAAGGTCCTCATTGTCTTCTGAGAGTCACCACCAGTGTCTTTCACATCCACATTTCACCTGCTTGTCTTTTCCTGGCAAGCTAGGCTTTTTCTGGCATGTTCTTTAAAATTCTTCCAGTCTCTTCCATTGACCAACTCCAAAACCATTTGCAGATTTTTAGGTATTGCTCACAGCAGTTCTCCACTTCTGATATCAAAATTTCTATCAGCTTCCTATTAATACCATCACCATTACTCCCAAATTTAGTAGTTTAAAATAACAAAGATTGATTATCTTAGAGTTCAGACTTCTGAATCATGAAATGGTTCTCATTTGGCTAAAGTCAAAGTATCTATAAGGTTTTGTTTCTTCCTGGAAGCTTTAGGAGGAAAAACACTTCATTAATTTTTATAGTTCCTAGACACAATTCAAATCTCTTGGCTCATGAGTACTTTCTATCATAAAAGCCAGCAATGACCAATAAAGTCTTTTTCATATCACGTCACTCTGACATGTCAGTTTCTGTCTTCTCTTTCCACTTAAAAGATCTCTTATTTTACATTGGATTTTTCTGGATAATCTAGTAGCATCTTTGTATTTATATTGTCAGAGATTACCAACTATAATTTCCACTTGTTTGCAACCTAACATATTCACATGTTCCGAGAATTAGAATTTAGACATCTTTTTAAATATAAAACATAGCTATTTGAAAGACAGAGTAGCAGAAAGGGAGAGAGAGAGAGAGAGAGAGAGAGAGAGAGATGATAGAGAGATAGGTAGAGATCTTCCATCTTCACGTTTACTTTCCAAATGGCCACAGCACCAAATTTGGATCACACCCAAGCTAAGAGTAAATAACTCCAGCCTCATCTCTCACATGGTGGCAGGAGTCAAAATACTTTAATTATCTTTTGCTACATTCCAAGGCATCTTATCAAGGATCTGGACTGGAAACAGAGAAGCTGTGACTTGAATACACTCTTCAACACGAGATGCTGGCAACAAGCAGAAGCTTGACTCTGCATCATGTGCCACTCCCCTCCCACTGGTACCTTGACCATTGGACCAAGCACCCACACCTTAGATATTTTTATATTTTTAACTCTTCTACTGATTCTGCCTCAGTTGTAGTCTGAAGCCTTGAAAAAAAATCAGTTAATACATGAACTAACAATTGCTAATAAATTAGTAAAGATGTGCTTTGAAGATGCAAAGGCTTATACAAATAGGTTTTTTATTATAATGATTGATTTTTATATTTAAGGACTAATGAAGAAGTTTGATAAAGTGATAGAGAGAAAGAAAAAAATCAGTACAAATTACAAGGCAAAGAAAAAGGTATGGCAAATATTTTGGTAGTTTCTTGAGGCCAAGGAGAATTGATTTTGGTTAAAGATTCCAAGTTGGCTGTGAAAGAATTGAGATTATTACTGAAGATATATCCTGTATTAAGTTATTCTCAAGACACCCTAGTCCTGTTCCATTAAGTTGCTATTAACTTTTTTTTTAAAAGATTTACTTATTTATTTGAAAGGCAGAGTTACAGAGAGGCAGAGAGAGAGAGAGAGTGAGAGAGAGAGAGAGAGATAAAGAGAGAGAGAGAGAGGTCTTCCATCTACTGATTCAGTCCCCAGCTGGCCACAACAGCTGAAGCTGGGCCAATCTGAAGCCAGGAACCAGGAGTTTCTTCTAGATCTCCCACGTGGGTACAGGGGCCTAACACTTGGACCATCTTTCACTGCTTTCCCAGGCCATAGCAGAGAACTGGATCAGAAGTGGAGCAGTCAGGACTCAAACCAGTGCCCACATGGGATGCCGGCACTGCAGGTGACAGCTTTATCTACTATGCCACAATGGCAGCCCCAAGTTCCTATTAATTTAAATTCTGTGAAGATGATGGTAAGAAAAGATAGCAGGTGTCAGTGCAGACAGCTGGGACTGTGATGAGTGAGAACCCAGGCTTGGATACGGAGCAGGCTACCAGAGTAAGCCTCATGGAAACCCTATCGCTATGGACTTCCCATTTCACCTTTGGACCTACTGTTTCCCTCTCACGTACATTTCTGAGCCATGACTCCATGCTGGAAATGCTACCTTGAAACAAGATGAGAAATTATTTATCTTGCCATGAAAACTACTAGTGCTTTGTGTCTCAATCTTTGAGGGTAATTACTGAAAACTCTCTTCTGAGAAGTCACAAGCCAACAGTCAATTTACAGAAAAATTGAAGAAATTGTCCAGTCAACTGATATTTGTTGGGTATATAGCCCTGTAATAATGAATAACATTTTTTCTTCTGAATTTTTGTTGGAGTATAATTATGAGGGAATATTATCTTAGTTCACTTTTTTTAAAAAAGGAGAAGCTTTATTTTTTTGCATTACCAAGGCTATAGTGAAACACATTTTTTTAAAAGTTTTACTTATTTATTTGAAATGCAGAGTTTCAGAGAGAGAGAGAGAGAAAGAGAGAGAAGGCTGGCGTCGGGGTTCACTAGACTAATCCTCTTCCTGTGGCGTTGGCACACCATGTTCTAGTCCTGGTTGGGGCGCCGGATTCTTTCCTGGTTGCTCCTCTTCCAGTCCAGCTCTCTGCTATGGCCTGGGAGTGCAGTGGAGGGTGGCCCAAGTGCTTGGGCCCTGCACCCGCATGGGAGACCAGGAGGAAGCACCTGGCTCCTGCCTTTGGATCAGCGCAGCGCGCTGGCCGTAGCTGTCATTTGTGGGGTGAACCAACGGAAGGAAGACCTTTCTCTCTCTCTCTCTCTCTCTCTCTCTCACTGTCTAACTCTGCCTTCAAAAAAAAAATTAAAAAAAAAATAAAGAAAGAGAGAGAAATCTTCTATCCACTGGTTCACTCCCTAAATGGCCATGATACCTGGAGCTGTGCAGATCTGAAGCCAGGAACCAGGAGCTTCTTCCAGGTCTCCCATGTGGGTGCAGGGGCCCAAGCACTCAGGCCATGCTCTGCTGCTTTCCCAGGAGCATTAGCAGGGAGCTGGATCTGAAGAGGAGCACCTGGGACTTGAATCAGCACCCATATGGGATGCCAACTCTACAGGTAGTGCCTTTACCTGCTAAGAGACAGTGTCAGCCCCCTTATTTTATTTTCAAAAAGAGCTAGTTCCTACCAATGTTGACAAAATCAACTTGCAGCTACCAAAGGAAAAGACCAAACAAAAGTATTTTAGATGACTCTGGTTTGAATAAATTGATTTATGTTCATTATAGAAGCATAAACACCAGAAAGAACATTTCAATTCAGTAAAATTAGATTTTATAAAGGAAATGTGGACTGTGGCCAAGAGAAAAAGAATAATGCATTGGTGCGACGTGCTTCTTAGAAGAGTATCAGGTTTTGAAGAATGTTGTGGAAGGGCCATTTAGCACCCTGCTGACTTCCAGGGCCAGGGGAATTTGTAGGTCAATTAAACAAAAACTTTTCAAATGACAGCACCTATGTTTTATTTATTCTGGTATTTCCATTTTCCTTCACAAGGTCTGGCACCCAGGAGACACTTAATTAATATTTTTGAATGAATAAATGAATGAATACATAAACGTGTTGCACAAAGGCATAGATAATATAAAAATAATTTTCCAAATGTAACTAATTGTGTTGGAACCCATATTGCACATTAGCTGTAATAGAAAACCATTTCTAATTGTTCTGGCTTTTATCTGTCTGTTAAAGCAGAACAAAGCATGTCTTCATTTCAATAATTAATTTCACCACCATAATAACTCAGCTGCTTCGCTGAGTTTGATGACACAGGAACAACCGAGCTTTGACTTTGTGGAGTGAAAAAGTACACAAGTGTTCACTGCCAATGAACTTCAAATGTGTGGACTCTGGCCCTCAGAGGAAAGAAAATCTTTGCAACGGAAAACACTATCTATAGGTTGAATAAGGGTGGTACCTGGTTTTGGCTGTAAAATCTATACCTAAGTTTTCTGAACATACAGCAGCCTCTTGCCACAGTTTCTCAGGAGTGTTAAAGACCTAGGATGAGCCCAAATTAGGCAGAAATCTCTCGAGACTAGATCTTAATTAATTAAAAGAATTAGCAAACACATCAGGGGTGCTTCCAGACACCATTTTCTGGTGTTCTCTCAAAACGCTCAGGGCTTTTATACATCTACAGATGTTAAAGGTACCCTTGCTTTCCAACGCTATATTGACTTATTATAAATCAGTTCATGGTGCCATTAATCCAGACTCTGGACAGGGCATTTTGAGCCACACCTCCTGCAACAAGGAACTGTGGCACATGTTTTACAAGTACCCTGTTAATGCCCAGATTCCTGCTTCATTTAAAAGGTTAGGGTTAGCTGGAACCAGATGTCCCTTGCCTCTCTCTCTCTCTCTCTCACTCTTGCTCTCACGCTTGCTCTCGCTCTCACTCTCGCAGGCACAGTGTGATGTTTATTTGGGTCTAGCTCCAAAGGTTTTCCCATCCCCTTGGTTGCTGTATGTCCACCGCACAGAGATCTGGAATTATGTATTCCTCTAGATAGGGAGTGTTCCTGTCCATGGGCAGAACAAGTGACACCCAGACAATTGATGCCGGTCCTTCAGATGCGCCATGAGAGCTGGGCAGTGGGCGAGGCACAGAACCCCTTCTACCCAAAACTCTCCCAGATCACTGCATGGGCTGCATTAGTATTGCTAAACATGACCGGTCTTTTCCATTTCTATTTCCTGAAATGGGAAACAATCTGCCGCTGACAGGCTGACGGATGTTTCTCCGAGCACTCCAGATAGCGTCTGCTTGTGTCGGGAGTGCGGTCTGAGGATCTGGCAAATGCAGGCACCAGGTTTAATCCAACAGAGGAGGAACATTTCTGTTTATTATGGAGCCTGAAGCAGAGCCAGAGAGTGTTCTGATTAAATTAAAAATGCTTTTAAGTGAGGAGAAGCGGCATTTGTCTTGTAAAGGAATTGAGTATGGATTCATCTCTGATTAGAAGGGAGAGGGCGTATAGGGAACCATCGGATTAGATCCACTTGGCCCTTTACTTCTTAATGTGTTGGAGTTGTGACACGGCTTGAATGCTTGTTTCTGGATTTTTCTCTCTTTGAGCTCATTCTGAGACCCCTTAGGGAGACAAAGATATAGGTTGCAAGCTCACTCTGACTTTCTAACATTGTGTATCCAGAAAGCTATGAGGATCCAGCCAGGGTAGACAGTCACATGCCTTTTAGGGTTTAGCCAGGAGGCAAGTGTCATTTTTAGAATTCACTCATCCCTTTCATGCTGTTTCCGCTTTGCATCATTCTCGCGAGGATGGTGTGAACCGCAAAGGTGGGTGTCTAAGCATGTGGTACACGCAGTCCCTTCTCAACCTACAGCCCAGTCTACAGAACCACTGCGTCCTCTGTACCTACTGACTTACTCCAACTGCTTATTTTTTTCTGTGCCCTATCTACAGCCACAAGATAACTGTCGTAAGGTCAGGTGGTACAAATCCTACAGAATGCTGCTTGGTGACCCCTGCCTCCTGGTATTCTCAGTCCCCTTGCAGGTTGTGCCAGGACCACAACAGCTGTTGTGATGACACATCACCTCCAAGAAGCACTTAAAAGATAAGTTTATTTTGGTCCAAAAATAGTTTGAAATCCATGCATTGCTTTTATCTTTTACTGTTTTATCTTTTATGTTTTAATTCTTATTAATGTAAGGAGAACAAATTTCCTGTATTTTATAGGTACAATTCTAAGCAGATATCCATAACCATTTTTCCTCTTCCTCAACCCCCTCCTCCTTTCCTTTATTTTTTTTTCATTTTAACAAAAATATAATTTCAGTCCGCTGTATAATCACAGGCTTAATGACCATAATATTCAACAAGTAAGAAGTAGAAAGACCACAGTTCCACGGGAGTATAAACAAGAGCTAAACACAACGCCACCATAGGCATGAAATTCACTTTGTTGGGGGGGGGGGCACCAAAATAAATTTTTTATCTCTTAATTTCATTGTCTATAAACATTTTGAAATACCCTTGTACAAGAGATGCTTCCTGAATTGCACCTGCCCTCCACTCCTGTCCTCACCACCAGCCTTTGTGGTGGTAGTGGATGGCGGAACACCACCGTGGCCTGAGCATCCCTGTGGAGATGTCTTTTGTAAATAATGTCCATTCGTAAATAAATTGGGAAGAGCTTTTACCTCAAGACCTTAGTAGAAATATTGAAGTTTAGTTAATAAAGAATGGAGCTTGTCCAGCAGTAGGAGAGACAATGAGCTTGCTTGTAGCCAATTCTTCAGTCCCTCCCAAAGACGGCAGCCAGGACTCCCACCTTGACTGCAGCCTGTGAGAGGCTCTGAATCAGATCTGTTCAGCTAAGTGGCTCCTAGGTTCTTACTCTCAGAAACTCTAGGAGATGAAAGACATTTGTGTTAAATGGCTAAGCTTGGGGTAGTTTGGTTTGCAATGGTAACTAACACTGCAAAAGTCTGTATTTGAGTGTACTCTCCAATGCCTGACAACGTGGCACACGTATCCCAACAAATTGGTTGCAAAAAAGACTTGTTGAGTAAATAAACAAACCCAGACAGCTATATACATTGATCAGGCACTCCCTCTAAGGAATATTTTGCACCTGCTCAAGTCTGCACAACAACCTTTGGACTATCATAGTTGATTAGGGAAATTCATTTGTAAATAAATTGGGGAGGATGTTATACCTCAAGACCTTGGTAGTAATATTGAAGGTTAGTTTAAAAATAACAGAAGCTGCCCTTCAGTATGAAAGACAAACATGGGCCGGCGCCGCAGCTCAATAGGCTAATCCTCCGCCTGCAGCACCGGCACACCGGGTTCTAGTCCCGATCGGGGCACCGGATTCTGTCCCAGTTGCCCCTCTTTCTGTCCAGCTCTCTGCTGTGGCCCGGAAGTGCAGTGGAGGATGGTCCAAGTGCTTGGGCCTTGCACCCCATGGGAGACCAGGAGAAGCACCTGGCTCCTGGTTTCAGATCAGCACGATGCACCAGCTGCAGCACACCGGCCACAGCGGCCATTGGAGGGTGAACCAACGGCAAAAAGGAAGACCTTTCTCTCTGTCTCTCTCTCTCACTGTCCACTCTGCCTGTCAAAAAAATAAAAGAAAAAAAGAAAAAAGAAAGACAAACATGCTATTAAGCAGTTAATATAAGCACAGTAAATACAGATATTCATTGACTAGTGATGAGGTTATATCCTGGTAAGCCGATGGCAAATTCAAAAAGTTGAAAATGGATTTAATCCACCTAACTCACTAGATACCCCAGCTCAGCAGCACAGCCCACTGCGGAGTCTCAGTGGTTTCCCTCTCATGACAATGGGGCTGACTGGGTTCTGCTGCCACTGCCCAGCCGTGTGTCACAAGATCGGACTGCTTGTGGCTAACCGAGGGAAAGACCCGAATTCAAACTACCGAGTACTGCTTCTACCGAATGCCCACTAATTTTCCATCATCATAAACAAATCAGAAGTCAGGGATTGCCTTTCTAAGAAGTTATAAGGTACGATTTTTGTCTGGACTTCTGCTGTCTTTTTCTCAGGGGGCTGGTGACTCATGTGAGGTGAAGGGAAGAGTCTTTCCTCCCTGGACCTGCTCTAGTGGTCCAACTTCTGCTTCTCCTCTGGTTTGGCAGCCTCAACAGACCTTCTCATCTGCCCATGTTTCTGTCTACGCAAGCTGTCCTGGAATCACAGCTTCCTTGTTTCCAATCGCACAGTTCCCAGATCCTCTGAATCCAAATGCTCTACATGGAGCAAGGACACCATTAAAACTTCTCAACTTAATTGGACACAAAGCTTCTCTAACATGGGATGAGCTGCTCCTTGGGGATGTTTCTGTACTCTGTCTTTGCTTGTGCTACCACTACAGTAGCCCCTCTTGGTAGTAAGGAAATGATCTTCAGCTTGAACAGAGCCCAGACAAGAGCAGATTTTAAGAGAAAGAATAAAATTTAGACAAAAGTTAATTCCCCAAAAGATAAATATAGTTTACCAATTATTTCTCCAAAATTTAACAGAATGTTTTCTAAAAACATTAAGATACAGGGTTCCTCATGTGCTTTAATATCATGTTTCTTCAAAAGATTAAGTTTTATATCTGTTAGCAAAACTTTATAAAATATCATAAAAAGATTGTATCTCCCAACATTTTATTATTAAAAATGTGAGCCTGGAAGAAAGTTGAAGGAATAGGCCAATAAACATCCACATACCCACCTAGTAGATTCAAGTATTTTTGTAGTTGCCTTAGCTCTCTTTGTGTTTAGTTGTTCAGTGAACGTTTTAATTTGTAGATATGACACTTCTAAATATCACAATATATGTCTTAAAAATAAGTAATTGCCGGGGCTGGCGCTGTGGCGCAGTGCCTGCATCCCATATGGGCGCCGGTTCTAGACCCAGCTGCTCCTCTTCCAATCTAGCTCTCTGCAGTGGCCTGGGAAAGCAGTGGAAGATGGCCAAAGTCCTTGGGCCCCTGGATGCATGTGAGAGACCCAGAAGACACTCCTGGCTCCTGGCTTCGGATTGGCTCAGCTCTGTCTGTTGCGACCATCTCGGGAGTGAACCAGCGGATGGAAGACCTCCCTCTCTCTCTCTCTGCCACTCTCTGTAACTGTCTTTCAAATAAATAAAATAAATCTTTAAAAAAAAAGTATATTGCCATACATTCACTATTTCATTATCACATCCAAACCATGAACAATTCTCTGATATCAACTAATATATAGTCCACGATCAGTTTTTCCTAAAGTTCTTAAACATGTTTTCTAAAGATGTTTCTGTTTGTTAGTTACTCAGTTGGACTAACTCTCTGAGGTCTATTTCTCTCACTGTAGCCTCTGTAAAACTATTTTTCTTGCTTTTATCTTTTAGCCTGGTGACCCAGCAGTCACCTCTGTGTCAGCGTATTGACCACTTATTGATTAGAGGGTGTACTTAAGCCCCCGTGGCCAGCCAGATTTCTACCATTTATCACAAGATGTGTGATGACAGTGTGAAGCCCTGCACATGCACTCAGCCAGACAAGGATGTATGAAATGTTCTTTTTATGTCTAGCACCAGCCAATGTTCTGTGATAGGTTGTGCTTGAGGTTGTTGGTGGTGAGGTTTCCGTCCTGGGTGTGCTTAGGGAAAGTTTTCACAGCTGCCCCGTATGCATTTCCACAAGGAGGAAACCTAGCACGCGGGTACAGCCTTCCCATTCTCCAGAGATAACCATGATTCCATGATGGCTCTTCTCACCTGTGTTTCCCCCAACTCCCCCGTTCTCTCTACTAAGCCACTGATTGCTCTTCCACATTGCTTGGTGCTCTTGGTGTCATGGAATTATGAGCATCTCTTCATATCTTCACCTCCATAATGCCTTCTTCTGCCCAGAACAAGATCTTCACACCAGTACCCTGGATCTAGGGCTGAGGGCAGTGGCCAGCTTTTCCCAGAATGGCACCTTCCTCTAGGAGGTGGACTGGGTAGGGGGAAGGAAGGTGTGATAGTCCCTGGCCATCTGGCTTGCCTCTCCCATCAGCCATCTTACAAGGAAGCCAGGGTGGGCATGGTGGGTAGTCTGACTCTTCCATGCCTGGAGCAGAGCTGCGTTCTGCAAGTGGAGGCCAAGGTGAAGGGAGACATTGGTTCTTTGGGCCCTGCAGGCCAGGCAGGAGCCTTGCCAGCATGAGTGGGGCAGAGGAGAAAGAGCTGGAGACTACTCCTCCTGGGGCAAAGCTACAGCTCTGGAGCTGGAGCCCCTTCCCAGCCAGAGCACCTGGAGCATCCTTTAATGGGAGCTTGGGGTGGCCAGGTGGAAGCATTGGATAGTGACCCAAATTCTACACTGAGAGTTGGCATATTTCCTTGAATGAACATGGTTCCATTTGCTGTATTCATCAAGACAATTTCCAGATAAGTAACTTAATTAAAATTTCATTTGAAATTCCCATTTAAGCAATTAGGGTTTTTTAAAAAATAATTTTCTCCAATTGAATGTTGGTTTGTTGGGGAAAAAATTCACTGTGTTCCAGTCCTCTATTCTGTAATTTGGTGCTTTTTTCTGCCTTGGTTTTTACAAATTAATTAATATCAATGTTGTGAGACCTTGACTTACGACATATATTTCAAATATTTTCTCCTGATTAGCCTTTCTCGTTTTCTTGATTCTTTCCTCTATGTCTCCTTGGCTATGTAGGAGAAATTTTTGCTTATTTGTTAGGTAATGAAATACGAGTATAACAATACTTCATACTTTCTGGATTTTGTGGGATCATGAAAGACATTTACTATTGTATGGTATTAAAGGAATTGAACTAAATTTGCTTCTAATGCTTGTATTGATCTACTCTTCAGATTAAATATTAGATTAATATGAAATTTAATATCATACACACTGGAAAGTGTGCATTTTATCATTTTTTTTCCAAAGGCTGTTCAGTTGTCAAATACCACTAACTTATCTAAAATACCTTCTTTAGCATATACCAAGTTTCCATCATCTTGCATCAGTTCTGGGCTTTATAATTGGTTCCATTAGCTTTTCTCTGTTCAAGAGTTGATGCTAAACTATTTTAACTGTAGATGGCCCCTGGTACAGTTTAATGTAAGGAAGTGCCGGCCACTTTAATGATTTTTACTTTCTTTTTCAACTTTTTTGTTTATTTGTTTCCAATTCTTTTTTTTTTTTTCTATTCTTATTTCTCATCTAAAATTTACAACAAACTTGCATAACTCTGGTGAAATCATGTTGGTCCTTTAACTGTGATACAGTTAAATTTATATTTTAATGCAAGGATTATTTATATCTGTATGATGTTGAGTGATCCCATTTCTAATAATGTACTTCCATTTATGGAAGTCCACCAATGAAACAGCGATTGACTTTAGCATTTTCAGCATATGCACTTGCCTTATTATGTTTATTCCTAGGTACTGAATGTTTTCAGATATTATAAATGGGATCTTCTATTCCATTATGTCTCCAAACTAAATACTGTTTGCATATATCAAGGCTGCTGGCTTCTCTATTACTTTTGTGTGCTTATGCTTTGTTTCAGACTTTTTTTCATTGTTTGTATTAAATTTATTTTGATTATCTTGGGATCCCAGGCATATAATTACAGATACATCTGTAAATACAGATAATTTACCTTTTCCTTTTTTTAAATCTTATGATTCTAATAATGTTTTCTTTAATCTGATCATATTGTAAACCATCTCTAAAACATAGTTAAATAGTAGTGGAAATGTAAACTCCATTTCCTTGGAAAAGTTGCAGCTTTCTTCAGTAAGATTGCAAATATAAGCTGAGTGATGCGTATTTGTATCACGTTAAGGAAGATCTGTTGGTTGATACTTTATTGGCTTTAATCAGAAGGGAAGGTTGATTCTTTTCAAAACATTTTTCAATAGCATTTTAGATGATTATGTGATTGTTTTCTGAGAGCTATTATGATCATAGTGGATTTTTTATGTTTTATACTTTATTTCCATTTTTATATATATACTTATGATGAAAAATTAGCCTGTAGGGTTTTATATTGTGCTATCTTTAATGTATTTAAATAGAAAGGTTTTACTAGCTTTGTAAAAAATATCTGAGCAGATCCTTTTAATAGTTAAGGTAAAATTCAGATAATTTAGTCTTTGAAATTTCTTTAGAATTTTTTAGACATACATAAAATACATTTTTGCTTGTGTTTTCGGCTTTCTTTTTCTTTAGTGAAGTCACATCTTTTTTTTTTTTTTAATAAACAACACTCTATAGGTTTTTAAAATTTTTATTTGTTTGAAAGGCAGAATGACAAGAGTGAATGAGAGAGAGAGAGAGAGAGAGAGAGAGAGAGAGAGAGAATGCTTCTATCCACTGGTTCACCCTCCCAAATGCTTGGTACAGCTGGGGTTGGGCCAGGCCAAAGCTAGGAGCTAGGAGCCAGGAACTGAATCCAGGTCTCCCACATGTGTGGCAGGAATTCAAGTACTTGTGCTATCTCTTGCTTTCTCCAGGGTCTGCCCTAGCAGAGAATCGTAAGGAATAGGACCATACGATTGTGGAAGCTGAGAAACCCCAGGAACTGCTGCCTGTGGTCTGCAGATCCAGAAAGCCAGTGGCATATTTCCAGGCTGAGTCAGGCAGCCTGGGAAGCAGGAGAACTGGTTATATAAGTCTGGTTCCAGTCTGAACACCTGAAAATAAGCTCAATGCTGTAAATCCCAGTCCAAGGGCAGGACAGCATCGATATCTCAGCTCAGACAGGTCAAGGGAGTGAGCTCCCCTTTCCTGTGTCTTTCCGCTCCAATCGAGTCCTCATCAGAGTGCATGATGCCTGCTCACACTGGGGAGGGCCGTCTGCTTACTGAGTCTGTCCACTCAAATGCTAATCTCTGGAACCTTCAGAGACACACTCAGCGGCAAGCTTAACCAGGTAGCTGGGCACCACACGACTCAGGCAAGTCCATGACAAGTCAAGTCCACAAAACTGTCAGGACTACGTTCATGCCCCTAAGCATTTACCGCAGCAAAATGAAGAGGAAAGTGCAGCAAATGAATTTTGTTCCAGATCCAGGCAAAAGTGGGAATAAGGTTGACACTGAAAAATCTACTCGGTTGCTTCTTATAAAGCTATTTAGTCCTATGAATAGTAATATATATTATACTATATATATATACCTTATATATACACTATATATAGTGTGTATATATATACCTAATTTTGATTCATATATATAATATAGTAATCATATTATAAATTACCCAATTTTGATTCATTGAGTAACTGGCAATGTGGGGGCCACAGAGCTGTGAGTGAGAAAACATTATCTTGTCAGGAGCAAAGGAGAAGGCAGGAGGGCCTGTCCCTGCCCGCTGACGTGGAGAGACCTGAAATTCCATATCTACCATGAACGTATCCCTCTTTCTAGCCACCCCATCACACATCACCACAATCAATATTATCTCTTCCAGAACGTCCCTCAGGTGACTACATTGTCAAACCTCACGTAGATGCAATACAATTTCAGTAACCAAGGAGGTTACCAATATTGAGCTCAAATCTTTCCCCATTGGAACCCAGGGAAAGAAGTGTCTTAATAAAAATTAAATCAGGGGGCCAGCACTGTAGTTTTAGTATGTTAAGCCTCTGCCTGTGGCCCTGGCATCCGATATGGGTGTTGGTTCACGTCTCCGCTGCTCTTCTTGTGATCCAGCTCTCTGCTATGGTGTGGGAAGGCAGTGGAAAATAGCCCAAGTGCTTAGACTCCTGTACCCACGTGGGAGATCCAAAAGAAGCTCCTGGCCCTGGATCGGCCCAGCTCTGGCCGTTGTGGCCATTTGGGAAGTGAACCAGCAGATGAAGGACCTTTCTCTCTGTCTTTCCATCTCTTTGGCTATAACAGTACCTCTCAAATAAACAAATAAATAAAATCTTTAAAAATTAAACCAGTGTGGAGTAGGGATGAATAAATCTAATTTTGACAGACTGGGGCAGGTATTTAGCCTAGCGGTTGAGATGCTCATGACCCACACTGGAGTACCAGAGTTCGATTCCTGGCTGTCACTCCTGACCTCAGCTTCCTGCCAATCAAGACTCATGTGAGGCAGTGACAGTAGCTCAGGAGACTGAGGATGGACAGGGAATGTGAGCTCTCTCTCTCACTCTCCCTCTCTCTCTCTCTCTCTCTCTCGCTGTGCCTTTTTGTCCTATTCAGGTCTGTCTCTCTCCCCTCTTCTCAAATGGAAAGAGTAAGATTTAACACACTGGGGAAAAGCGCATGTTGTCAGATAAATTGCTCCATCAGAGAATCTAATGAAGGTTATGAATTTTTTTTTAAGATTTATTATTTTAAAATTTAATCCAAAGGTGGAATGAGAAAGAGAGAGAGAGAGAGAGAGAGAGATCTTTGTCCCTCTAGTTCACTCCCCAAGTAGCCACAATGGCAGAGACTGGACCAGGCTGAAGTCAGGAGCCCAGAATTCCTCCTACTTGGACAGAAGTGATGGAGCACTTGGGCTATCTTCAGCTGCCTTACCAGGCTTATTAACAGGGAGCTGGGTTGGATTTAATCATCAGTCCAGTGTAGGATGCTGGCATTGCAGGCAGCAGCTTAGCCTATTGCACCACAGCGCTGACTCCAGTTATGAGGTTTAAACACAGGGAGATACAAGGAATCCAACTGATAGATTAAGAATAGAAGACTTTTTTTTTTTTTTGACAGACAGAGTGGACAGTGAGAGAGACAGAGAGAGACAGAGAGAAAGGTCTTCCTTTTCCGTTGTTCACCCCTCAATGGCCGCTCCAGCGGTGCGCTGCACCGATTTGAAGCCAGGAGCCAGGTGCTTCTCCTGGTCTCCCATGCAGGTGCAGGGCCCAAGCACTTGGGCCATCCTCCACTGCACTCCCGGGCCACAGCAGAGAGCTGGACAGGAAGAGGAGCAACCGGGACAGAACCGGCGCCCTGATCGGGATCTGAACCCGGGGTGCCGGCACCACAGGCGGAGGATTAGCCTAGTGAGCCATAGAGCCGGCCCAATTAGAAGACTCTTTATGAAGTTCTGTGCAGAGAGCATACAGAGAATATGGCACAATCGAGCACCAATACCCCGGATCAGGAGCCAGGCAGGGGACCAAGGGTGGAATAGAATTTAGAATCATAAAAAATGATCAACATAAGACCAGCATCCTGTTTTTTTTTTTTTTTTTTTTTGGGGGGGGGGGGGTCTAAGCTACTGTGCAGACAAAAGACAGGCAAATGTAGAAGCCAAATGTTCCTGAAGACAGGGATAGGATCACAAGACAAGGGCTCAATTACAAAAACAAATGAGAGCTTGCTACAAAAAAGAGCATCCAGAAAGCATTTGATGTCCCAACGTCATTAAAGTCTTGTTGACCATTGGTACTCTCTGAGTTTGGGGGGCAGCTGAGACCAAATTTAGGGTGCAGTCAAATCAGTGGAGGGAGGGGGCATGGAATCCGAAAGCAAACATAACATCCATGGAGGTGCTTACCAAAGCCTCTCTATCATAACGGGGAGTTACCGTCTGCATTCAAAGGGCACAGTGTCAGGAAAATAATAATAGTAACAAAATAGCAGCTAAAGAACACGTTCTCAACATGAACCAATTTCATTTAATCCTTACACATATTCTGCATAATTATGATCTTTAAAATTATTCTTCTTTTGTGTTTTATATTAACTACTACGTATCAGAAAAAACATATGATATTTGTCTTTTGGGGATTGGCTTATTTAGCAATATGTAAGTATGAGACTAACATCTTATGGTTTGATTATTGTTTATGGCCCTTGTTCTATAATCTTATTGGAACAGTGGTCTTTCTACTTTTTATTTGTGAAACATTATGGCTAGTGGTGCATTAAGCCTGTGATTATGAAGTAAATTGAAATTATGTTATCACAAAAATCAAAGGAAAGGGATAAGGTCTGATTGAGGGATGGAGGGGAAGGGGAAGTATGGTTATCTTCTCAGAACTACATCTGTGAAATACTTGAAATCTGTTCTCTTTATATTAATAAAAATAAAAATAAGAAAAATCAGAGGAGGTTTTCTGTAAGAGAAACAGAAAAATAAAATATAACAAAATATATAAGAAAGTTATTTTTGATGAGGAGCATCAACTTCAAGGAAATTAAAAAGTGACTCAAGGGGGCCAGCACTGTGGCACAACAGGTTAAGCCGTCACCTGCAGTGCTGCCATCCTGTATGGGCACCAGTTCAAGTCCCTGCTGCTCAACTTCCTATTCAGCTCCCTGCTGATGTGCCTGGGAAAGCAGCAGAGGATGGCCCAAGTGCTTGGGCTCCTGCCACCCATGTGGGAGACCCAGATGAAGCTCCTTGCTATTGGCTTTGTCTTGGCCTGGTCTTGTCTGTTGAAGTCTTTTGGGGAGTGAACAGCAGGTAAAAGATCTCTCTCTCTCCCTCTCCCTCTTCTTCTGTCTCTCATTCTCCCACTCTCTGTAACTCTAACTTTCAAATAAATAAATCTTTTTAAAAAATGATTCAAGGTAATAGAGCTCTTAAGACCCCTATTGAAATTCTTGCTTCAAAATCCACTTTAACCTCATTCTCAAATCTGTTTTTTTTTTCCCATAGAACCTCAATGACTCCCTGATTCTACCTGCTTTGTCCTGCCATATTTATCATGTATGCGGTATACAATTACCATATTTGCACGAGGTCAGACATGTGACTTTCATAGAGTGGATATTAATAAAGTCTGTGTCATTTGTGTATATGAACAAGAAGAAGATTAGTGTCCAGAACAAAAGGCTGTGGCTAACTTACTGTCATGTAGCTAATTCGGAATGTGTCCTTGGATAAGTCTTTTTGATATGCTACACCGTTGTTTTAGTCAACATTAGATGGTGTAAATCTTTGCAGTGTGTTACCTCACTAGAGTAATATGAGAATAAATGGAGTGATATGGCCTTAGAATGGTCTTTGGTTTCTCTGACCAGATACTGCGAGGAAAATGTCGATTTAAATAAGTTTGCTTTTCTATTTTGTCCATAGGGAGGTATTCTGGGAATAAGTGTATGAACTGCTATTTTGAGCATATTTAAAAATGGCTACAGTAATATAAGTAAAACAACTTAAGCATCTGGAAAGAATAGTGCTCTGTACACCCGGGGGTGATAATGATGCTGATAGTGATGATGGAGAATTCTAATAACAATAAATCTGAGTGAATTTCACTCAACCTGCTTGCAGGGAATAACAGCTCAAGGACAGAAAGTTCCCCAAAGATTAGTTTCAGTATTCAATTTTGCAAATAGGTTGCTCATGGCTTTCCTGATCTCATATTCTAGACCAAGGGTGATGGACAATATCTTATCTTGCATCATTTGACCTGGAAAGCGGTCATGCCATTGTGAGCATCCAAATAAGCTTAAACTAGTTTTTATGAAAGTAGGTTAAGTTTCAAAAAACATCTTCCTGGTATACCTATTTGTTCTGTCTCTTTCTTAGCAGAATGTGACTTTAAAAAATATTGATATTATTGCTTTGATAGAGTGACACAGAGAGAAGGAGAAATAGAGTGATCGGCCATCTGCTGGTTCTCTTCCCAAGTGGCCGCAAAGGCTGGATCTTGGCCAGACGGAAGCCAGGAGCCTGGAGCTCCATCTGGGTCTCCACATGGATGACAGGAGTCCGAGTACTTGGGCCATCTTCTGCTGCTTTCCAAGGTGCGTTAGGAGGGAGCTGGATTGGAAGCAGAGCAGCCAGGACTCAAAACAGTTCTCTATTATAGTATGCTCGCATCACAAGTAGAGGCTTAACCTGCTGCACGACAATGCCAGCCTCAGTAGTGTAGCTTTACACGAAAAAGAAACACATTAGTTTGTGTTTGTGTGTGCATGTGTGTTTACAGTCATGTTTGATTGCATTCCACATAAATAAGTGTAATCGTGTCAGATGCTATAAAACCAAAATCCTGTAGTATAGTGGATTTCATTTGTGAACATACAAGTGGCTGTTACAACTAAAATCTTTGAGCATTTTATAATAGAGAAATGAAGCAAAACTAAGACTGGTGAGGAGCAGTGTTATGGAAGCTTGATGTTAGGGAAACTTAATGAAAAAGACAATTAGTGCCCTGACCCAAAGTTGTGTGTGGTAGGACAGAAAGAATGAGCCTCGTGTTTCATTGTCTTGTATTGGAGGAATTTTGGACTTATTTCTCATGAGACTTATTTGCAGATATTAATGTTTGCTAATTTTTTTTTTCCAAGTGACCTGGCACTCATCAACATCTACTTGTGGAAATCAACCTTATCACAAATCATTATCTGTGAGTTGTGGGATGTGCAATATACCAAAAAGCACAACTCTCCTCCTTCTTGGAAGAGCTCTTTTAATCTGAAGAAGGGATGTTTGAGTGACATTCTCCATCTTTGGGGCTCTGATCTGAAATACAAGCAAACAGGTGCAATGTAAGCAGAATTTTTTGCTGATTTTTTTGATGAGTCCAGGTTAGGAAAGATAATAGAGGGAAAAGGTAAAATCTGCTTTTTAGAAATTATCTAGGAAATGTGCATTCTAACAGTCTTTATTGATTCAGATATTTGCTAGTTTCTTAGGAATTTGAATGACCAATTGGAAAACAATTCTGAGAATATTTACTTCTCCCTGAGTTCCCCTTTGTTTATGCAAATGGACAGATTCACAGCACAGGGCACTGGTCTGTTTGTAAAGCCATGAGGTTTGTTCCAATGTTAACAAACAAGAACTTTCCTTGGATCAAAGCACAATGTTTTCTTCCTCTGGTCAAAGGGAAGTTGAAATCTCACCATTGGTCTTCACAGTCTTGACAATGCACTCTGCCAATAACATATTTGAAATCCCTAGTCCCAATGGTTGCATGATTATATTGTTCTAAATTATACATACGTACCACCGTAGTATTATGATACCCATAAGAAAGCCTACTGAAAGTACATTTAAAACAAAGCAAAAATGAAAAAAAAAAGTATTAACATAATTTTGTCTAATTTTAACTCATAGGACAACATCTTTGGTGTCCTTGTTAAAAAAGAAATTGCACAAAATGGATGCAACTGGAGGGTATCATGTTGAGAGAAACAAGCCAGACACAGAAAGAAGTTGGACCTAAAATTTAAATAACAAAATGGCTCAGCCTAAACACAGAATATTGATTACTGGCTGGGAGAGATGAGAGAAGAAGCTTGGATTAAAATAATAGGGGAATCTGGGTGTGGCTCAGTAACTGTGACAAATGTACTAACATGACATGTTAATATGGGAAGTGAGATGAGAGGGATATGGGAACCCTTCTATTGCCACCTCATAATTTTTGTTTTGTAAATTTAACACTACTCTGAAAGAGAAAGTTAAAAAATAGTATATTATCAGTGATTTAAACTGAGAGAAATCTGGTTAAACATGGTCAGAATTAAGACATCCTTCTTGTCTCCAGTTTTTAATATGGATGACGAAAGCTCTTTCTCAAGGTAAAAGTGCAAGCTCTTCTATTTTGATATTTTCTTGTGTTTGTCGTATGTGTGCTATACGTATGACTTGCAGAAATTTCATTAAACATATAATGATTCCACTTGGTGAAATCTGGATAAAGCGAGCAATAAATCAACTTCTCTCCTGAATGTAAACTGAGATAATCACAACAAATAAAAATGGATGGAGAAGTCAGAGAGCCACTGTCAGTCCCATGGCCTTCCCTGACACATTCCTCAGGACCCCTGGCCAAGTATCAGTGCATAAACATGCTGGCACTTCATTTTATTTCTTTATTTAAGTAAAAAAAAAAAAATAGGAGTTTCAATATTTCCTTTTAGCACCCCAAATCATCATCTCATGCACCCGCATTTCCACACTCCACTTTGGAGGCTCTTAAATAGGTTCATTTAACAGGAGGCTTAGTTTTCTCTTTCTGCAAGACCTGGTTGTGAAAAGCTGAGCTCATTCTGCCTCTGTCAGTGGGGGCGATCAGAATTCAGTATGGAAGCTTTGCAGCCAAAACACAAAGTCCGTCCTTTACAGAGCTGAAGCTTCCTTCCACCTGCTTTGCAACTCAGACTTCTCTCGGGGCTGATTCGCATCCACTTTGCTCCGCCAACCAAGGAGTTCCTAGGATCAGCCGCGACACCCATCCTTCCTGACGCCGCCCACGTCGGTCTCAATTCTCCATTTTCAATTCCACTGGTAAAAGCAGGCAGGACCAATGACTTCAGGTGAGAGAGGATGGGGCGATGATGCGAAGGAGTGTGTGTGTGGGGGGGGATTCTGTTAGCCCCTATTCCTGAGGATGACCAATTTTCTGAACACGCATGGCATAATGATCTCGTCCATCTACAGCCATGGTGCTTAAAGGAAACAACGGAGCCATTGATGCCTTTTATGTTCCCTCCTCCCTTAAAAAAAGAAAGAAAAAAAAAAAAAAAAACAACTTTGAATGAGCCTAGTCGGTAAAGAAAGGTCAAGTGAAACCGCTACAGCACATTTTGTCCCAGGCAGTCTTTCTTTCCTCCATACTGAGCAAGATAAAGAAGCCAGTGGTGACTGCCACACAGTGGTTCCTTAATTGAGTCTTCCATCTTCACAGAACCAGATGAGAGAGTCACTTAAAAGGGAATACATTCAAAACCGTGTGCAGTTTCAGAACAAATTGTCCGAGCCACCTCAAAGTGGAGTTCTTTGAAACCCTGCTGCTGCTTCTGCCACATCGGGTCCTTTCTAATTCCCGCGAAAGAACTCCTGTGTTTCAAGTGGAGGGCCCCGTAATGAAGTGACATTTGACGGTTCACAGTGAATTATACCGTCTCGCACATGGAGGGAGTATTCCCAACTGCTTTTCTCAGCTCTGTTCAGGGAGAGAACAGTGTTAGGGATCCGGAGGCCTTCCCTATTTGCTTCACACAAGGTGACCCTGAACCAAGGCTGGGCCTTCATGGACTTGGTCTGGGCTTGACCCTTGGAGACGATTAGAGGCTATGATGATGATGATGATACTGGGTAATAAAGGATGCGTGTTGGGAATTGGGCCTGCTGTTAAGTTGGAAGTTCTGTGAACACAGGGCTTCACAGAGCGAGTCATAGAACAGAGAGGTCGGAGTTGCCAGAATGTTCTACAGCAAAGAGAGCTGGAGATGGGATATTTACAGACAGTAGCTGGATACTCAGGACAGAACAACATATTGCAAAACAAGGTTGTGTATCTTAAAGGTTGTGGGTCCAGGGTTGAGGCCTAGCAGGTTAAGCCAGCCACTCTCTGTGATGCCAGCATCCCATATGGAATTGCAGGTTCTGGTCCCAGTTACTGTGCATCTGATCCAGCTCCATGCTAACGTGCTTGGGAAAGCAGTGGGAGATTATCCAAGTCCTTGGGCTCCTGCCACGTATGGTGGAGACCTGGATGGAGTTCCATCCCCAGGCCATTTGGGGAGTGCAGGTGGACAATCTCTTCTGTATCTCTGCCTCTCTCTCTGTCACTCTGCCTTTCAAATAAATAAAATAAATCCTGTTCTTAACAGATATATTAAAATTTACATTGGAAAAATTAAGTAACCAAAGTGATGAAGGATGAAAACTTACACAATATATCTTCCCTCGGTACTATACTAAGATGATCATGGAGCCGTGCTTTGGCTTTGCAGATAAATTCACTGCCTCTAACGCCAGTATCCCATATGAGTGTCAGGTGGTGTTCCCACTCCTGCACTTCTGATCCAGCTCCCTGCTAATGTGCCTGGGGAAGCTGCAGAAGATCCCCAAGTGTGTGTGCCCCTGCATCTGCATGGCAGACCCAGAAGAAGCTCCCGGCTCCTGGTTTCAGATCAGCCCAGCTCCAGCTGTTGCTGTCATCTGGGGAGTGAACCCACGGCTGGAAGATCTCTCTTTCTGTCTCTCCCTCTCTGTCTCTCTCAGTAACTCTGCCTTTAAACTAAATCTTAAGAAGAGAGATAATCATGTGATTCAAATAGTCTAAGCAAGTAGCAAAATGGAAAATCAGTATGTATATATTCATCACTACGTGAGGGAAGACAGCTACTTGGCAGATAATACAGGCCGTTAGTGTGCCAGTCAATAAAACGTGTTTTAAACTGCAGGCTTAATCAGGAAATAATTGAGTGACTCCAGGCAAAATTGAGCCATGGATTACTCATTATTAAAATGAAATAGGGACCAGCACTGTGCCATAATGAGTAAAGCCACTGCCTGCAGTGGCGGCATCTCATATGGGTGCTGTTTCAAGTCCTGGCTGCTCCACTTCCAATCCAGGTCTTGGCTATGGCCTGGAAAAGCACTGGAAGATGGCCCAAGTCCTTGGGCCCCTGCACCTGCATGAGAGACCCGGAAGAATCTCCTGGCTTCGAATTGGCACAGCTCTGACATTTGCGGCCATCTGGAGAGTGAACCAGTGGATGGAAGCTATCTCTCTCTCTCTCTCTCTCTCTCTCTCTCTCTCTGCCTCTGCCTCTTTGTAATTCTGCCTTTCATATAAATAAAAAAGTCTTTAAAATAAAATGGTCAGTAACGTTATAATTATTATAATAAATGTAACACAGAAATACATTTTTTTAAAAAAAGGACTGGTGTTATAGTACAGTATGTTAAGCTGCTCTTTGCTACACTGGCACTCCATTTCAAAGTGCTGTTTTGAGTCCTGGCTGCTCTGCTTCTGACCCAGGCAGCTGCCTGATAGCATGCCTGAGGAGGCAGCAGAAGATGACTCAACAACTTGGGCTCTGGCTGCCTACGTGGGAGACCCAGATGGAGTTCCTGGCCTCTGCCTTGGGCTTTGCTCAGGCCTGGCTATTGTCAATTTAGGATGAAATCTCTCTCTCTCTCTCTCTCTCTCTCTGTGTGTGTGTCCCCCTCTCTTTCTGTCATTCTGCCTTTCAAAGAAAGAAAGAAAGGTAAAAAGATTCAAATATTAAAGAAAGATTGAAAAATTAATTTATAACCCTATGTTCTGCCCCCATAAGCCCTCAGTCCAATTTCTCAGATAAAACTGGTATCAGTACTTTTGTTGAAGTCTTATACAAGATCCCTACAAATATGTATATAGAAATGTTTCAAAGGCAAGTAAAAATCTTATTATACATAGTTTTTATACATTGTCTTATTCATAATTTTTATACCATGAACTGAATTGTGTCCCACACTCCAAAATTAACTGTTGAATTCCTGACCCATAGTGTCTTGGAATGTGACTTTATTTGGCAACAGGACCTTAAAATGAGATTGCCTTGGGAGACGCTATTCCGGTGTGCCTGGTGCCATTTATAAGAAAAGTGGGAAGGACACAGAGAGAAGATCACAAGAGTCGCAGGGGGAAGACGGCCATCTGCAAGTCAGGGAGAGACGCTTCAGTAGAAAACCATCTTGTCAACACCGCGATCCTGGAATTCAGCCTCTGGAACAATGAGAAAACAAATTCCCAAGGTTTAAGCCACCTAATGCATAGTAAACTAGTATGGCATCACTATCAAAATAACCCATCACAGAAATCTCTACATATTAGTATGTGTAGCTCCACACTGTGGCAGTTGTGTAATGTTGTACTCTGTGGGTATGATACAACAGATTTTACATTAATCTATTCACAGAAATGTAGCCTATAATTTGCTTCTACTCTAGAGAATGAAAGCATCACCCCCAAGCGCCACAATTTTTCACACACAATGACTGGTATTAGATATACAGTTGACAAGCATGGCAGGAAACAAGACCACATGAATGAAAATCAACATCAAATACAGCAAATAATTTCTGTTTCTGTCCAGGAAGATATAATTGCTACAGACGATCCCTTTCAGCTTCAGGAACTGAAAATCGAAAACAAGAAGAAACAACTTTTCAGAGACTAGACACCAACAACACAAGGTGATTGGTTGGAAACATAGAAGAAACAAATGTCATAGATGTTCTAACTGTTCCATCTCCCGGCCTAACACAAATCTCTGAACTGTTGTGAAGAGAGAGGAGCTAAAATACAGCTCAGTAGTCTGCTTGAATAGGTCAGAGCGGTATTGAATTCAAGGGGTCTGAGGGGACCAGAACCAGAGACAACAAAGCTGAAAAAAGACCCTATAAACCTGGCGAAGGACCACATGAGTCTTGTGTTGAATGCCAATCTCGACTTTTGTAGAAGACTCAAGAAGTCAGGCGAATAACAACATCAGGGAAAGAAGATGACTGGGTATTGTAAGCCGAACGTTCTCTAAAGTCCAAGGAAACCTGAGAACTTTCTAAACTGTGCCAGTTTGAGTAAATAAACCTTGGTGAACGTGTGGGACAGTTGGCAAACACTTCAGAAGGGTGGCACATAAGTGATAAGACTGAACTAACTCGATGAGAGTTGATTCTGAAACTTCCCTAGAAAATTTAAAAAACAAGCCTCAAAGGATCAACTTGTTTTGTAATTTCATGGCTTACTAACTGAAGTCTAGTACTCTTTGCAATTACAGCAACATTCATTACTCAACAGTATGAAATTCAAAATGTCTAGAATTGTGGGTGGCATCATGGTATAGAGGGTAAAGACACTGCCTGGGGATGCCACCATCCCATATAGGCATCAGTTTTTGTGTCCCTGCTGCTCCACTTCTGATCCAGCTCCCTGCTAATGTGCCTGGGAAAAGCAGCAGAAGATGACCCGCGTATATGGGTCTCTGCTACCCACATGGGAGACCTGGACAAAGCTCCTGGCTCCTGTGTTGGCCTGGCCCAGGACTGGCCATTGAAGCCATCTGAGGAGTAAACCAGCAGATGGAAAAACTGTCTCGGGCCCTCCCTCTCTCTCTCCACACACATGAAATAACCAGTAAATTTGTGGTGTGAAAAAATAATGAATAGAAGATAAAAGAAGAAAAGACAAAATTAGCACATGTTGGGTTCTCTAAGAAGTAGATGCCATCATGGGATTCAAAGTGAAAACATTTTATCAGGCTTTGTACTAGAGCAAAGAAATAAGAAGTGAACTGGGGGAGGCTGGGAAAGCACCCAGATCAGAATTCAACTCTGACCTAAATGAGACTCGGAGATGGAGGAGGTTGTGTGGAAAAAAATCAGGTACTCTCTTGTAGCCTCAGGAAGGTTTAGCGATATCATCGCTCTGTCCTTCAGTGAAAGCCACCCAACTAGGATTGTGTTTCCCAAGTGGACCTACCTTAATAGCTCCACCTCTCTTGGCCATTGAGAGGGAGCAGCCTATGAGGGGGATGGTTTTGGAGCTATGTCAGCACTGGGTTTCAAAGTGTGGGAGCTGGAGCCCTTAGTCAGTTATTCTCACAAGTCCGAGGCTCTGAGAGAGTCCCCTGGCACCAAAAGCAGAGGGCTTTAAGGCGGCTGTTATAAACGTGCTCAGGAACTTAAAGCGAAAATCTACACACAATAAACAGTGGAATGGAATACCTGAAAAGGCCCAAGGGGAACTCCTAGAGATGGAAATTTAATGTAAGAAATGAAAACAATACACAGATATGATTAAGAGGATGCTGCAGAAGAAAATATTAGTGAGCACGATGATAGAGCAACAGCGAAGCAAAATGAGGTCCACAGAGAAAAAAGCCAAAAGTTAAAATTAAAAAACAAATGATTGGAGCCTCTGTGATCTGTTGGACACAGAAGGGAGTCTCCATGTGTGTAGCTGGAGTTCCAGAAGTAGGAAGAACAGAAAAACGATGGAGAGAAGCAATGGCTAACAATTTTCCAAATTTGATCAAATCTTATAGATCCCCAAATCCCAATGTATCCCAAGCAAGATTAATGCAAAGAAAGTCACATTAAGATGTACCTTTCTGAAGTTGTTGAAACCAAGAGATTGGAGAAAAGCAAAATTTCAGCCAGAGGGAAAAGTATACATTCCTCACAGGGTTAGACAGAAGACTTGACAAAAAATGTGAAAATCATAAAATAATGAGGTGAGTTCTTTAAAATGCTGGAAACAAGTACTTTCACCATAGAACTTTGTACCAAATGAAAATACATTTCAGAGCTGAAGGTGAAGTTCAGACCTTTTCAAACAGGAGCTGACTTTATTCCTTCCAGATGACATACATTACAAGCCTTCTATATAGTTTTGAAAAATATTTTCAGTATCATTTTTTGGAATTTTTAATTTATATTATAGGCAAAGGCTTACTGGCCCCACTAAAAGAGTTCAACAAATACAACATAAAATTACCATAGTCCAGCAGGAAAATAGGCATGGACAGTCATTGCAGGAAAAGATGCTCAACTCCCCTCCTACCAAGTAAAACTTAAAATAGTCATGAAATGGGGCTGGCGTTGTGGCACAGTGGGTTAAAGCCCTGGTCTGAAGAGCCAGCATCCCTTATGGGTGCTGGTTCAAGACCCAGCTGCTCCACTTCCAATCCAGCTCTCTGCTGTGGCCTGTGAAAGCAGTGGAAGATGGTCCAAGTCCCTGGGCCCCTGCACCTACCTGGGGGACCTGGAAGAAGCTCCTGACTCCTGGCTTTGGATCGGCATAGCTCCGGCCATTGTGGCCATTTGGGGAATAAACCAGCAGATGGAAGACCTCTCTCTCTGTCTCCACATCTCTCTATAACTGTCTTTCAAATAAATAAAATAAATCTTTTTAAAAAAAGTCATGAAATGATTAAAACTATAGTAGCAACTGACTCCTATCAATTTGCTTGACAAATCTTAAAGGTTGACAAAATGCCACATTAGCAGCAAAACTGATACATTCAGGCATTTCTGTCTCTCTCTTTTTGACATTTTAGCTCCCATATATAAGGGAAAAATACTTAATTATCAATAAGTCCATGGCCTCCAGTGCAAATGGGAAGAGAGTATATGATACTAATGATATTTGAAAATAGTAGGGAAATAAGGGGAATTGTTTGAAAAATAGTGCTGGAATAATAATCCAGTGAAAAGTAAAAATAAAGCTAGATCTGGAACCATGTAACTTATTCTTTATTTGAAAGTTAGCTAGTGGCCCGGGAGTGCAGTGGAGGATGGCCCAAGTGCTTGGGCCCTGCACCCCATGGGAGACCAGAAGCACCTGGCTCCTGGCTTCGGATCAGCGCGGTGTGCCGGCCACAGCGGCCATTGGAGGGTGAACCAACGGTAAAGGAAGACCTTTCTCTCTGTCTCTTTGTCTCTTTCTCTCTCTCATTGTCCACTCTGCCTGTAAAAAAAAATAAATAAATAAAAAAAGTTAGTTCCAAGGCCGGTGTTATGACATTGTTTGTTAAAGCCCCAGCCTAAACGCCAACATCCCATTTGGGCAGCGGTTCTAGCCTCAGCTGCTCCTCAGCTGCTATGACCTACAAAACAAGTAAAAGATGGCCCAAGTCCTTGGGCCCCTGCACCTGCATGGGAAACCCCGAAGAAGCTCTTGGCTCCTGGCTTCGGATTGGCTCAGCTCTGGCTGTTGCGGCTATTTGGGGAGTGAACCAGAAGATGGAAGACCTCTCTCTCTTTGTCTCTACCTCTATCTGTAACTCTTTCAAATAAATAAAAATAACTCTTTAAAACAAAAGTTAGTTCCATAAGCATGGATCATTTGCTTGCTTATGTTCAAGGAAATACAATTTTCATAATCAATGCAAACAACCTAAGCACAATAATGACAAAATTAATGACTTTGGCCGGCACCGCGGCTCACTAGGCTAATCCTCCGCCTTGCGGCGCCGGCACACCGGGTTCTAGTCCCGGTCGGGGCACCGATCCTGTCCCGGTTGCCCCTCTTCCAGGCCAGCTCTCTGCTGTGGCCAGGGAGTGCAGTGGAGGATGGCCCAAGTGCTTGGGCCCTGCACCCCATGGGAGACCAGGAGAAGCACCTGGCTCCTGCCATCGGATCAGCGCGATGCGCCGGCCGCAGCACGCCTACCGCGGTGGCCATTGGAGGGTGAACCAACGGCAAAAGGAAGACCTTTCTCTCTGTCTCTCTCTCACTGTCCACTCTGCCTGTCAAAAAAAAAAATGACTTTGATAACATAAAATCAAAGTTCCTCTATACCCATAAATCATTAAAGAATTTACAAGCAAAATAACAGACCACAACTTTACACTGAAGTGATCCAGGCATACTTCAGATCTTATTGTTATGGTCTCAAGTAGGATATACCTTTGTATTTGCTTTTACATAAGAGATTTTTTGAATTACATATCTGTAGAAAAACCTTCATAAATAGTAAATTATTCTGAAATTCTGCTCCCAAGTCATCAGCCCCATGAATGAGTTTTAGAACTTTTCCGACTATATATCCTAATCCCTTCATTAATAATCTGATCTCAAGGACCCCTAGCCTTGTTCAAAGTCATCTCAAGTGCAGGTGTGAAGGGTGCTCTAGGCGTAATGACATGCAGCATCCATTCCATAAAGGCTCTGCTCTCCACGGTGATAATGGGTAAGGAGAGGCAGAGCGTGCAAGATGCTTCCATCGCACTCGGTACAAAAGCATATAACAAAACATTTTAGGAAAGCGTACCTGACCTTCCTATTGAATCACAGAACGAGCAAACATAAATCAAGCCTGACAAGGTTGAGTCTCTCTCCTCAGAGCTTTGAAAATAATAATATATCATCCTATAACAATATCACATCCCGCCTCCTCCACATTCCCTCTCATCTCGTTGGCAAAAGGTCTCTCTTTTCAAAATCAAGCCTTCATTACACCAATTGAAGGTAATTCTCACGCCAGGAAAAGAGTATCAGCTTCATATTAAAGAGAAGATTGCTTTATACCAGGATTTTTTCCAGAAAAAGACTCAGAGATGAATTATGTTGAAGCTCCCTGTGCTCCTTTAATGAAAATCCTAGTAGGTAGCCAGACGTTTTATCACAGGGAGGAATCAAGAGTAACATTGTCCTGCCATTCAACTGAATGCTGAAACTGAAATTAGAGTGATTCACAAATGCACATAATTGCCTGAAATATTTACCTTTTCCCAACCAAACAAATAAAAATAAAACTTTCTAAATTTCCCTCTTCCACGTACATTTTCTGTTTTGCTTTATAAAATAAAAACTGGATCTTTTGTTGTGAGAAATTGGGACATCTTGTCCTGGTAGCAGAAACAACTAATGCTAATGGTTCCCTGGATGGCTGCTTTCCTCCTCTTACTTGTTACTATCATTCTAATCATATTTTGAATAGGAATGTGTCAGCTTACAAATGAAGACAAGACCACATGCACACAAACTGATAGCTAGTCTTCCTTGAAACAAGAAATGTTCATGTGACATGGTTCTGGCTAATGAGAAGGAGCTGGAGGTTTTTGGGAGGTAATGCTGGAAAACAACTCTACGGGAAACTAGCTTGGCTTCCATAAACCCCTTCTGCCTCCCCCTTTCTCTCCCTCCCTTACTGCTCACTTTTTCTAGGAAGGGTGGACATGAGGCTAGGAGCAGATTGACCATGTCATGGGAATGTAGCCAAGGCTAAGTGACGGAGTGAAAGGATAGAAGGGTCTGGTGAGACTGCACTGTTTCCACATAGCACTGGATTACTTGCCTCCAGACTTTCTGTACCTTCAGAAAAAAAGAGAAAAAAATAATACCTTTAGTCCAATGCAATTGCTAACTCTGCCATATGATTTATCCCATTTTATCCTTACAATGATAGTGATTATCATGTTGTGGTATTGTAATATTATATTATTTTATACAACTTACAAAAGACTGAATTAGGGTTGGAGAATTGTGTACTTGCCCAATATTTTAAACTTGCATAAATTGCAGAGGGAGAATTCCAGAAATTCCAGTCATTACACTGTGACACAGTTATCATTCTGTCTTTCCGTCTGGACACTCTGTCCAATATTATGAGAGGGTGAGTTTAGAATTGACAAAATGATGGGTTTGGGGATCCTCTAATCATAATTAATTTCTATTTTCTTATAATTGTACCTGTGCAGAACAATTACACATTAAGTTCTGTGATCCTAGTAAGACATTAGTCTTTAGATACCATTGGAATGTACTATTTATCCTAAAATGTTTACATTTTGAATAATTCTGAACTAACAATTTTGTGAGCACTCAGTCACTTGGGTCAAGATCTTTCTGGAATATAAGGCAGCAACCACATCCAGCAGGTGGTATTTTATGTAGGTCATCAAATACTAAACAAGTATTGTTGTTGACACGATCCTCTCCTCAATGTGTCTTTTGTAGTAGAAGCCATGGACATGGAAAACTAACCCCAAATCAAGCGATGAGCTCCAGAGATGAAGCAGACATGGGGTGGCAGCAGATGATGGGGCTCCTAGTCCAGCAGTGCTTTTTAAAACGTTAGTTTATTAAAGAGACAAAGCTCCCGTCTGCTGGTTCACTACACAAATGCCCATAATGGCTGGAACTGGGCTGAGCCTGGCAGCTGGGAACTCACTTGACCCATCACCTGCTGCCTCCCACATTGTGCCTCATCAGGAAAATAGTCAGGAGCTAGATGTATCGATGAAACACAGACACTGTGATATGCGACATGGGTACCTTAACCACCAGGCCCACAGTGGGGCTTTTTTGTCTTCAATATTTATGTATTTGAGAGGCAGAGTAGAAGAAAGAGAGAGAGAGAGAAAGCAAGAGTTCTTCTATTCACTTGTTCACTCTCCAAATGCCTCCAACAGCCAGGTCTGAGCCAGACCAAAGCCAGGAACCAGGAGCCCATGCATTTGGGTTTTGCACTGCTTTCCCAGGCACAATAGTAGTGTTGGATAGAAAGTGAAGCAACTGGGACATGCACCAGTGTCTGTAAGGTAAGCTGGTGTTGCAGACAGCAACTCCACCCACTAAGCTACAATGCCAGTCCTGAAACCTAAACTTCTTGAAACAAAAGTTACTTGCTGTGAGGTCAGTATATCTTTACAATGTCTCATTGATTTCAAACCCAGAAATTAAAAAAATCTAATGGATATGGCTTGATCCTGCATTTGCTTTCATCTTAGAAAAATAAAGCAATCCCTTCACTGTTCAGGACTTCTTTTGGAATAACGGCATAGAATCTGATACAGAAAGAGGTGGTCAGGAATTGGTACCATCTTCCCCGTTACCAGAGCCAGTGAGGCAGTGAGCTTCATACTTAGATGCTTCTTTCTGGGGAGTTGGGGGTGAGGCATGTAGATGATCCAGTTGTTCTAGCACCATTTGTTGTAAAGACTATCATGTCTCCAATTGCATGGCCTTTGTTCTTCTGTCAAAAATTCCTATATTCATGTGGGTCTGTATGGGGTTTTTTTATACTATTCCACTGATCTATTTGTCTACTCTTTTTTTAAAAAAAGATTTATTAATTTATTTTTAACAATTTATTTGAAAGGTAGACTGACAGAGAGAGTTGGACACACACACACACACACCCACACACACACACTGATCTTCCTCCAGCTGGTTCACTCACCAGATGACCAAAATGGCCAGAGTTGGGTCAATCTGTAGCCTGCATCTAGTCTCCCACATAGTCTCCCTAGGATCAAACACTCAAGCCATCTTCTGCTGCTTTCCCAGGCTCATTAGCAGGGAGGTGGATCAGAAGTAGAGAAGCTGGGACTTGAGCAACCAGCACTCTGATAAGGGATGCCAGCATCACAAGCAGCAGCTGAATCCAATGCTTGCTCCAATTTGTTTTTTTGTTTTTTTTTTTTTTTTGGTAAAAGTATGTATTACCTTGACTACTATAACATTATAATAACTGTAAAGTCAGCCTTCAAATATTTTTCTTCCCCTTCAATATCATGTTGAGTATTCTGTATCTTCCTCTTCGGAATCAATTTATCAGTAACTACAATATAACTTGATGGAATTTGAGTAGGGTTGTGTTGAATCTATAGATCAAGTTGGGAAGAACTGCTATCTTGACATATTGAGTTTTATCCTTGAACATGGAATAGATCTCCATTTACGTAGCTCTACTTTGGTTTCTTTCACCAGAGTTTTGTAGTTTTCCTTACATAGATATAAAACACATTTTGTTAGATTCATACCTAAATATTTCATATTTGGATGTGCTAATATTAGGAGATTATCTTTTAATTTCTAATTCCAATTGTTCAATGCTCATCTACAGGAAATCAACTGACTTTTTTATATTAACTTTGTATCCTTCAACTGTCCTATGATCAAATACAAGTTCTAGAACACTTCTAGTGGATTCTGCCGGACCGTGTACACAATCATGCCATCTCTAAACAAAGATGGAAGGATGGAAACCTTGTGTTCTTCTGGTATGTTTTTACTACAATCAAAATAGCAAAATAGGTATTGAGAACTATATTTGATAGCCAAATGTAGCTGTCAACCTGAACCACTCATGTTTTCTCTGGGGTCTCCATTCTTTGTCTATCGAATGCAGGTATTGGATCACATAGATTCACAGCCATATTCTGCTCTAATTTGCTGCATTTGATCTGTGATTCCACTCTCCTGCTCTTCAGTTGTCTTTCTTGAAACGAGTTTTCCTTTGACAGAGCTTTGGGAATGTGTCCTCTCTTTCTTGGGTAAGACTTTACTCTCTTCGTATTCTTTGGGGTTTCTTGACAAGCTTGCTCCTCAGAGAAGGCTGACACACACCAAGTCCCCAGCTGCTGTCAAAGTGATAACAGCTTGTTCTGGAGCTTGTGAGTCCCAAGTCTTGTGGTTATTGAAGCTTTTAGTTTGAGCATACAAGGAATGGAAGGGAAAGCATTCATATGAAAATGTTTCAAGCTGTATTCAATGTTCTGCAATTACACATCACAAGTTTACAAGGAAGGAGCAATGGAATGCAGTGATCAGGTTCTGGCTTAACTCACTATTTGAAGCTGACAACGCACTTAGCCTCTATTTCTGTGTCTATGAAATGGGAGCTTGTACTGGAAGGACAGCTCACCATTTTTCAAGTAGTAGAAGAATAGACAAGATAAAACATGGCTACCCCACAGGAAGAGACTGTCAACATCACACATAATGGGTCAAAGTGTCTTTAGGTCCAGCCTAGCCTTTTTATCTTCAAAAGAGCCATTAATAGGGAAAGGGGTTTTGTGCAACAATGCAAACACCCCTTAGGATATCCACATTCCCTATCATTGTGCTTAGGTTAGAGTCCTGGCCCTGTTCCCAGTTCTGGCTTCCTGCTAACATTCACCCTTGGAGGCCCTGTTCCCAGTTCTGGCTTCCTGCTAACATTCACCCTTGGAGGCCACAGTGCTCTTGCCACCCAGCTGGGTAACCTTGGTGGAATTCCCAGCTTCCAGCTTTGGTCTGACCCAGCTCTGGCCATGATGGGCATATAGGGAGTAAATCAACAAAGGGGAGTTCTCTCTCTCTCTCTCTCTCTCTCTCTCTCTCTCTCTCTCTCTCTCTTTCTCTTTCTTAGACAATTATTTAAAAAATTAAATGGAGTTAAAAAAATTTCACTACTATAAAATTTTCCAGGAAGAATTTACAGAAACCATTCAAAACTCATCGCCAACTTTTGTGTACTTTTTTTTCCTTTCCTGAGATGAGTATGAGATAAATTATATTCACTTAAAATATTTATACTTCTTTCTGTCATGAAATAATATTCCAGATAACAGTTTGAGAAAGGGCATGATGATTTTAGTGCCACCATATTTGGTTGTCTCTGTCCCCAGCTGTGTCTTATACATGTATCTGTAGATACGTGTAGAATAAATGGATCAAATATATTTGGTTGTCTCTGTCCCCAGCTATGTCTTCTATGTGTATCTGTAGATATGTGTAGAATAAATGGATCAAATATGAAGTGGATGCTGGAACTTTAGAGATGCACACTTGCACTAGACATGTACACACTCACTGGCTGATATCAAGAAGTATAAAGGTATAGAATAATAAAATTATCCTCAGATGCCTTCTTGATTGTGCCAGGTACATTTATTGATCCAATAGTATGGATCAGGATATTATTATGAACACTAGACATACATCAATAAGAAAATCAGTCTGTAATAACAAAAGAATTTACTTGCTAATTAAGGGAAATAGACAATGGGGAAATAAATACAACCAAAAGCGGTGGTAACATCTGTAACGATAGATAAAACACAAGTAGATAATTCAGGGGTTGCTAATTCAGAGAGTATAGTCATGACAAAAAAGACCCAATCAAGAAATCGAAGAAGCTTTATGTGATTGGAGCCGTGTGAGAATGTGTGGCAGGAAATGAAGTCAGGGAAGTGTACGGGGCCGGGCTAACTGTAGTGAGAGTTTCAGATGTTACAATGAGTAATGGGAGACGTCAGAGAACATACAGCAACCACTGTCATGCAGCAAAATAATAGATAATCTGTATGGGAGGCAAACAGTGTGCACCCTATTCAGGCACTCGGGGTACTCAATTCCTCTTGAGAGTCATCAAACACCATGGTCATGACCCCCTCTGAGTTATCCTCACCACATCTTGTATGTTGTTTTCTGCCAAAACATTTCTCCCTTTCTGAGAAGAGCATCTGTCCGCCCGCATCTTTGCCATTGTGTTCTGAATGTATTCAGAAGACAAGTTTTCTTCTGAGTGAGAACCATCGGCTATTTTGCCCCTGATTCATCTCTGAAATGATCCTCCTGTCTTGAGTCTGATAGAGGATGGAGCCTCCTTGGTCATTCTCCTCAGGCCCACCTTTAAAGTTCTATTAGGTTGGTGACCAGAACTAATTACAGTCTCCATTTCTATTCACCTCTGCTAATTGCCATTATTCACATCGGTTCAAGGCAGTTGATTTTCTTACTTTTGGAATAATTTCTTATGTTCTTCTTGAGTGACCTACTTTCCTTATGTTGAATTGACTTAAACTTGATGGATCACTGCGAGCTGGAGTGTTGGCATTGCCCATCTCTGCTCTAACTCAGCCGTGTGTACCCCTGAGCTAGCACTTAGCAGCACCTGGGACAATTCCTGAGAAAGTCTTACAGTGTCCCAACACAGTCAAACACTCCTTTTGTCTTTTCTCTCTCTCCTTCCCCATTCCTTTTCTTTATATTTTTCTTATTCTCCCCTTCCCTGGATTTTTCTCCCTTTCACTTCCTCTATCTTCTTCTCATATTAGAATCACTAGTAATAATTGTTGGAATTATTTATTTGCCTTCTCATTAACCAGAACAAAGTTTCTAGTATGTGGTGTTAAAAAAAACCAGTAAATTTGAGTATACAATTTCTACGGTTCTAAGAAGGAAATTTAACAGCTGAAACTTGTATTTTAGAGATTCTTTCCTGGGGCATCCTAATAATTTGAAGTCACACAAAGGTCATATTGTCTGACTGAAAAAATCAAAGATGTCACCAGTATCAAGCTTTCTTATTCCAAGGATATGAGTAGCACAGAGATCCAGGCAATGCAAAGATAATTTGTGCTCCTAAACACAGCTCCCTAGTGCTTCCACATATCTTTTGGATGAATCTTATTTTTGTCAGGACCCAAAAGATCTCTGGTCCAGATATACACCCGCTGTCCCTAAGTGAAGTGGATCGAATTTCACTTACATAAAGTAATTATTTCAAGCATTCAACGTTTTCTAATTTAGTCTCATAAAATTTAAGAGTTAATGCTTACTGGAGTGCCATCACCATAATCTATAGATTACAGGTTTATTTACCACGCTACTAGAACCATGACAGAAAGACACTTCTTAAGTGAATACTATCAAAAAATAAAATTAGCAGGTTTCTGAGGAGATTTGATTATTTGTTTTTCCACGTTTCTTGTTTTCCCTGTCCTCAGGAGTCTGCAGGTTAGGAAGGTTGAATGTGAGACCATCTGGTCACCATTTTCTTTCCAGAAGAGGTAAGATCCCTATTGCTGGCTTTGAAGATGGAGGAAGAACACCCTGAGTGAAAGAACATGAGAAGCCTCTAGAAGCTGGAAAGGCAAAGAAATGGCTTCTTCCAGACACCAGAGACAAGAAGTTAGCTCAAAGCACTTTGCTTTAGCCTATTAGTTCAGTGTGACTCATTTTAGATTTCTGAGCCACAGAAATCAAAGATAATGTGTGTTGTTTAAGCCACTAATTTATGGTAATTTGTTAGAGCACCAACAGCAAACTAATACGAAAGTACTGTAAAAAGCTCATAGAAAATAGAATTAAAGGACAGAGCCTATTTTGCATAAACTGAAGTATCCTCATACAAATTGATTCAACTGGATTTCATTTGTTGGCTATGCAAAAGGAATGAAACCAAGACATTTGAGGAGCAGTAGGAAAAACTGAAGAAAACACTGATGGTATAAATACAAACATTATTTCAAAAGCCTTCATATGAAAGAAATATATCATATGTATTTTTCCATTGCTCTCAAGAATGATACCAAGGAATGAGTAGAAGCAACATGAGACAAATTTGATGTCAAAAAACCAAAGCATTCATAGTTAGGACTCTTCAAAGAGGTCATAAATTTCCTTAGAACATATAGAATTCTCTAGTCATTTAGTCATTGACTTGGTCAAAATTAAAGAAGTGGATGGGTACTTGAAGATGTTATATTCTTGCGAAATCCAGAAAGCCTTTGATGTAGGTAGAGAGGTAGTATTAGCAAGAGGAGCTGAGGTCTTTGACAGCAGCACTCTGCTGCCTTGCCTGGCCTGCCGCAGCCCTACACCACCTGTGTCATGATGGCACAGCCTACAGGTTCACACCTCCAATGGGCCTGCATGGTAGCCTTGTCTGCACTGTGCAAATACCTTTCTTTACACAGCCCAAACCCTCCATCCCTGCACCACCCAAACCCCCTACCCTTCTGTGTAGCAGGAACCCCAATTTTGTGATGCTGCAAATGTAGAACCAATGCCTGCTGGAAATGACCAATATGGCTATAGTTTCTGTCCCCGTGATAACCTTCAGGTCATGTCATTATGATAAAATGACTGGCCAGTTCAGTCTCATAATGAAACTGATAGCATGCTACTACTGAGATTTCCAAAGAAGCACATGAAAATGGATGATTTTCAAGCCCCACCCCAAACTCTAGCCCCCTTTAAATAGTCAACTCCTGCCTCAGACATCACCCCCTTTGTCTTCCCATAGTATAAAAGGACAGCTTCAGACCTTGTTAAGGATAGGTCATTCTCCATCCAGCTTTACTGCACTTACTGCTTGAATGTGTTACCTGAAGCATGCTTACCTACTCACCTTTACTTCTTCTCCTTGAAGAACCTAGACCAAGCCTAGCCAGGGTCCAGTGCAGCACACCATGAATAAGAGCATAAAAACCAATGGCGGATAGAGTGGAAGTTGAAAGCCCTTAGCCAATCCATCAGATTTAAATCACAGTAGTCAAGTAATCTCCTATTTTAAAACTTTATTCACACAAAGTCGTAAGCCTAGAAAGATACATTCATGGAGACCTTGCTAATACAGCCCAGCTGAAGGCTGCGTCACTATTGTATCTGGGACAAAGTACAGAGGTGAGGCTGCTGCCTACAACTCCATGAGTGCCACTTAATATGCTCTTCCTATTTGTGCACAACACAAACTTTCCAGGGCTTCCCTTGCATTGACTAGGAAGTAAGTTTTAAAGAATCAGCCCATGTAGTAGGTGTATACCAATAATTAATATCGCAAGTCCGGCCGGTGCCGTGGCTTAACAGGCTAATCCTCCGCCTTGTGGCACCGGCACACCGGGTTCTAGTCCCAGTTGGGGCGCTGGATTCTATCCCAGTGGCCCCTCTTCCAGGCCAGCTCTCTGCTATGGCCCGGGAGTGCAGTGGAGGATGGCCCAAGTCCTTGGCCCTGCACCCATATGGGAGACCAGGAGAAGCACCTGGCTCCTGGCTTCGGATCAGCACAATGCGCTGTCCTCAGCGGCCATTGGAGGGTGAACCAACGGCAAAAAGGAAGACCTTTCTCTCTGTCTCTCTCTCTCACTATCCACTCTGCCTGTCAAAAAAAAAAAAATCGCAAGTCACTTTGGCTATTGACAGAATTACACTTTTAGAACAACTAGTCAGACACGTAGCATTAGTGAAGGTGAAAGGTGACTTACTGCATCTTAATTTGTTAACTAGTTTTGTACATCAACTGGTATCTGAGCTGTTTAGCGGTATTTAGTAGGGCATCAGTAAGGAAGCTAGACAAGAATTACAAGATATGAATCCTAACCCTAGTGATTTAATTTTCTAAACAACAAAAAAGTTCACAAAACATTATAAATAAATATATTTTAATTATTTAATTTGAAAAGTAGAGTGACACAGAGATAGAAGTGAGAGAGATGGATCTCTCATTCGCTAGTTTGCTCCCCAAATGTCCTCAATGGTCAGGCCTGGGCCAAGCAGAAGCCAGGAGCCTGGAATTCCATCTGCTCTCCGACATGGGTGGTAGGGGCCCAAGCATTTGGGTCAACTTCTGCTGTCTTCCCAGGTGCATTAGCAGGGAACGGGACTGGAAGTGGAGCATCTGGACTCCAACTGGCACTCTGATACAGAATATTGGTGTTACAAGTGGAAGCTTAACCCACAGCCCCACAATATTCATTTAAGTTTCAGCATTATGCACTAGTGAGATAGGGTACTGGTAATTGTATAATATTCTAAAATAGTAATGCCAATGTAAAAGAAATTAAGTATGGAAATATCACTTTATTATAAAATTTGTATTTATTTGTTTTCATTTTGTTTGAAAGGCAGAGAGATAGAGATCTTCCATTCACCAGTTCACTCTCCAAATGCCTGCACATATCACTATTGGCTTCATGGATGTAGTCACACCCAAGATGGGTCTTCATGGCATGGTACTCACTGTATCTTGCTTCCCCTTTATTATTATAATCATAAGTAAAAATTCAAGATTGGCCAATGCTAGAATATGTCTTTTGTCTTTTTGCTTGTTTTGATTTTTCCTTCCATCTTGCCTCAGATGGAGATCTGATAATTGCCTTTCAGTTCTTTGTATTGAGATGGAGTTACTAGGATTAGTTATCTTTAAGTGAGTCAATTCTACTCAGGCCTTATGTTACTGGTTTTGGGGATGAATGAGTGCATGGATGGACAAAGGGGAAATTAGTGGTTCAAAAATTGTAGGATGTCACCCTGGATCATGCCTGTTCTGCATAAATTTAAGACTTACTGCACACCTTTAAATCTGTGAGGAAGATAGGGTGAGTGTTGTGTTACAATTGGTTAAGATGCTTCATTGAGACACATCCCATGTCTGAGAGCTTGGTTCAAATCCCAGCTACTCTGCTTCTCATTCAGCTTTCTGTTAATGAATATTCCGGGACACAGCAGATGACGGCTGAAGTACTTGGGTCCCAGACATCCACACGAGAAACCTGAGTGGCATCCCAGACTCCCAGCTCCAGCCTGGCCCAGCACTGGATGTTGCAGGCATGTGAATAGTGAATCAGTACATGGAAAGTCTGTCATCAGTCTGTTTTTCTGTCTGTTTCTCTCTATCTCTCTCTCTCTCTCTCTCCCTCCCTCCCTCCCTCCCTCTGTGTGTGTGTGTATGAGAGAGAGAGAGAAAGAGAGAATGATTCTGTTTTTCAAATAAACAAAAAATAAATAAATTCCTGGGAAGGAGCTCTGAAAAGATGAACCAGGGGTGTCTAAGTGAGACTTTTATATGATCAAAGCTCAGATACATTAACTCATACTTAGAGAAGTAGCTATTAGCTATTTTATTGCATGAATCACAAGAAAGGGTATCAAAACATCAGAAAACATCAGAACAATTGACTTACTAAATCTGGGCTCTTTCACCCTCTGGGTTGACAGCCTCTTTGCAAAAATAAAATCTTTGTCTTCCTTTTCATTGTTAGTTCTTCAATTATAATAAATAATAAACAGTGGGGAAATGGGGAAAATATCCCTTAGCACTTCTGAACTCTCACAACTTCGTGTATTTTTTTTTCATTTATATACATGGAAACTGAAATTAAAAATAGTTGGATCTGATGGGAACCTTGGCAATATACACAGATGCCAAGTCTGCTCTCTTGGCAAAATGGGACCTTCTTCACAAAGGATTTTGTGTTCTCCCAACCAGTGGCCCTCCATAAGTATTAGAATGGAGTGGAGGCCGGCGCCACGGCACACTAGGCTAATCCTCCGCCTTGCGGCGCCAGCACACCTGGCTCTAGTCCCGGTCAGGGTTCCGGATTCTGTCCCGGTTGCCCCTCTTCCAGGCCAGCTCCCTGCTGTGGTCTGGGAGTGCAGTGGAGGATGGCCCAAATGCTTTGGCCCTGCACCCCATGGGAGACCAGGAGAAGTACCTGGCTCCTGCCTTCGGATCAGCGCGGTGCGCTGGCCGCAGTGTGCCAGCCGCAGCGGCCATTGAAGGGTGAACCAATGGCAAAGGAAGACCTTTCTCTCTGTCTCTCTCTCTCACTTTCCACTCTGCCTGTCCAAAAAAAAAAAAAAAAAAAAAAAAAAAGAAAGAAAAAAGAAAAGAAAAAAGAAAAAGAATGGGGTGGAGAAACTTCAGGCTAATTAGCATCCCATTGGTTTTGAACACTGGTGATGGTCCAAATCCATAACCACGAAGATGATGTCATATGAGAACACTGAACAAAGTTGATAGTTACAGAGACCTGGGACCTGAACCTAGCATCTACTCATTGTGTAATTGCTACTCTAGATTGCCTTTTTCTTTTAAAAATAATTATTTCTCATTGGTATAATCGTTCTGCAATGATCTTATACCTGGAATGTTTGATGTTCATTAAACGATGAGTGAAGCCATGGCATGGATCAGAGCAAAAGGGGCTGAGTGGGAAGGGCTGGGATGGGAGGTTTCTCAGGCGTCCTGGGTCACATAGGTAGTTAGTGTCTGATACAAGGCCAGTGTTGTGGCAAACTCTGCCTGTGATGCTGGCATCCCATATGAGCATTGATTTGAGTCCTGGCTGCTCCATTTCCAATCCAGCTCCCTGCTAATGTGCTTTGGAAAACAGCAGCAGATGGCCCAAGTACTTGGGCCCTGGCACCCATGTGGGAGACCCAGATGAAGTTCCTGCTTCCTGGCTCAAGCCTGGTCCAGCCCGAGTTGTTGCTGCCATTTGGGGAGTGACCAGTAGGTGGAAGACCTCTCTCTCATTTTCTATCTCTGCCTCTCTCTCTGCCTTTCAAATAAATGAAATAAATGTTAAAAATAAAAAAAAAGGACCAACTAGAGAAGGCAGGCTTCTCAGGTGAGATTTTGAGTGTAGAGTGGGAAATGAAATCTGAGGTTTGATGGGGATAAACAAACAAGAAATGGGCTCACTGGAGAATGGCATTTGAAGAGGGAATAAACAAGAAACCAGATTTCGTTTGCCTGCACAGCTTGCCACTGAGAAGTGAGAAGGGTCAGGCCACCCAGGGGTACTGGGGCACACCGCTTCACTGGCCTTGAGGTTTATTGTCTAGATGTAGTAAGTGTGTGTGCTCCTGTAGTAGCAATAGTCTAAAGCTAGCCTCTCAGGAGAATCTGGCGACATAGAAGGACCACAAAGAGAAGCCATGGAGGAACCATCACAGGGCCAGCATTGTAGGGCAGTGGATTATACTGCTGCATAATACAGACATTCTGTATCGGAGTGGCAGTCCAAGTCTGGGCTTACTCTGCTTCCAATCCAGCTTCCTGCTAATGCGCCTGGGGAAGCAGCGGATGATGGCCCAAGTCCTAGGGCCCTTGCCATCCACCCGGGACACCTGGATGGGGTTCCAAGCTCCTGGCTTTGGCCTGGCCCTGTTGTGGACATTTTGGAAGTGAACAGTGATCAACAGATGGAAGATTTCTCTCTTTCTGTGTGTGTGTGTGTGTTTGTATGTATGTCCCTCTCTATCATTCTGACTTCCAAATAAATAGATTTTTTTTTAAGCTAAATAGAGAGGACAGTGTTGTGTAGAAGATAAAGCCACCACCTGCAACTCTGGCATCCTGAATGGGTGTGAGTTCATTTCCTGGCTTCCAAGTTCATGTCCTGGCTTCCAATCCAGCTCCCTTCTAATGTACCCAAGAGGGCAGTGGAAAATAGCCCACTGCCCTGCCACACACTTGGGAGACCTGGAAGGAGCTCCTGGCTCCTGGCTTCAGCTTGGCCCAGTGCTGGCCATTGTAGCCACCTGGGGAGTGAGCCAGAGAATGGATTATCTCCCCCACCCCCCTCTCTCTCATGCCCCCCCGCCCCGCTTTCTGTAACTCTGACATTCAAATAAATCAATGTTTTTTTTTTTTTTAAACATGCTAACTAGAATATTTCAATATAAGCTTCAGGATATCTAAGATGAGAACATATTCTAACAGTGTTCATTCATTTACTAGTTATTGATTGATTTTTGCTTATTACACAATAGACACTACTGTTTGTGCTAGGAATATAGATAAACTACATAAATTCCATCTCCTATTGGAATTATATGCTGAGTGGGGCTGATATATAATAAACAAATGCAGAGATAAAGATAGTATTTTAGGTGGAGATAAGCATCAGAGGAGAAAATGAAGAACAGAGATGCTTAGGGAAGTGGTGTTTAATCATAGGCAACACAGAGGCACTGGAGTGTAGCTCTAAAGGCTGTGAGACTTGAGTTGCATGGCTCTGACAATAAACCAACAGGATGGCTGCTTTGCCTAAAAAGTAAGACACTGGTTAGGTCACCCGGCTCCTTTTTCAGAGGACCTGGGTTCGACACTTGCTCTGACCCAGGATTCCAGCTTGCTGCTAATGCGGATTCTGGGTAGCATCAAGTGAAGCCTCAAGTGGCTGGGTTCCTCTTCCAGCCTCCAGCTTCTGCCTGGCCCTTCTCAGTCAATTCAAAGGTATCTGGGGAGTGAATCACTGCAGGGGAGTTCTCGCTGACTCTACCTCTCAAATAAATAAGAATAATTAATTTTAACAGTAACAAGCCAACAAAGTCTTTGATACTCCTTCCTGAATGAGGTGGGGTTTAATTTCCCACCCTTGAGCACTGGTTGGACTCAATGATGCAGAGAACGCAGCACAGCCCCCTCTAGTGGCCCATGTCGGGAGGCACTGAGGCCTCGCACCAACCTGGCCCGGGGCTCTCTTGCAACCTCCCAGGACACCATGAGGCAGAACAGACCTGCTGTTCTCAGATCCTACACCACTCCCAGACTTGACCCTCAGAATAGCGTGAGGTAGTAAATGTTGATGGGTTCCAGCTGCTAAAGTTTGGGTAACGGATAACTAATTTGTGAGCTATCGGGAATCTGGAATCAGAGCAATCCCAGAAAAAGAAAGCTCTCGAGTAGCTCACACAGGCATGGAGAAGTGCTTGGGTAAAGTGAGGAGGCTGCAGGCATTGAAACACTGAGTTGAGAAGGAGCCTAGGGGAGAGGTCCGTACCTAAGAGCGCAGTGAGCGAAGCTGAGCTTGAAGAGCCACTGTGAGCTGAGTTGTAAAAAGAAGGAAGGTGGAAAGACAGGAGGGAGTGGTCAGAGAATGGATGGTTGAAATTGTGAAAGGTACAGTTGTTGGTCCAGGGTGATCATGATAGTGGGTTGGAGGTGAAGAGGTAAAAAGACGGGGAATTTGAAAATCAAGTTTTCTGTTCTTCCTACGAGAGATTTCAGTTGGTTTTTACCCAACATATTTGCTTCCATGTGTGTGACATAAGCCGCAGGGGGAAGCAGGCAAACTGCTGTGTGGTCGTCTCAATGGCAACACCGTCACTGTTAGGCAGACAACACAAAAGGCTGCTATGTTATTACACAGCAGACATGACCTGCATTTCAAAGATGATTGACTCTAGTAAAATTTCTAATTTCTAGGAAAATGAATTGTGCAATAATTCCTAAATTAATGTCTCCAGCTCTCTGTTACTTGCATCCGTTTTATTCAGAGTAAATTGATTTTCTTATCATTTCTCTGTCCCAGATAGATTTCTCAAATTTAAACTCTCAGCATTTGGTAATTTTCCAGTCAAGTGTCTTTATTCGTATTTCTCATTTAAAGTGTGGCTAATTTTGTTAGCTGTAAATTGGAATTCATTTCGTTAAATGATACTTGGGAAAAACATTGAATTTCTCCTCCACCTCCTCTCCCTTCTGGATTGAAGTGAGTACAGGCACAGGTAGTGGAGTTATAATTCCAGGGCATTTGGCTTTGAGTAAAGATCCAAATAAACCAGTCAGAAGCTGAGAAACCTAACCCCAGAAAGAATGTGTGTGGGTGTGTGTGTGTGCGTGGTAAAGCTGGGATAGACATACTTAGCTCTACCACATCAGTCTTTCCAATGAAGCGAGGTTCCTGTTTTCTAAGGTCATTCTCATCTAGTGATTAATTAACCGTGAGCCCACAGCCAGCTATTTAGTATTAAATATGAGCTTGGCCATTCTGTAGTATACACATTTTTTCTTCTAGCGATAGAAGCAGTGATTTCGGACTGTGAGACACTTTACAACTACTTAATTTTGTTGAGATGCCCTAGCTTGTCAGACATTTGGAAGCAATTTTGTAATCATTTTATTTTCAGTCTTCTGAAGTTTTCAAAATCTTGATTTAGAATCTTTTCCCCCCACCATGGGCAATTGTTGCTTCCCTTACCCAGTGCTTGGGAAAGCAGAGACTTTATGTTTGAATCTGGGTTTTACAGACCCTAGAATTCAAAACTGTAGATCTAAAATTTTTCTCAAACGTAGAACCAGTTAAAAGAATACATTATTTTTTAGTAAATAACTTTTCAGCAGATGTCTGAGAACAATATGAATTTAAATCACACTATATTTAATTACCTGTGAACATAAAATTGGGTGGAAATATACTTTATCCAAATGGATGTGTATAATGTGCATCTTAGAGCAGAAAACATTGGGAAGAAATATGTGTGTTTTCTCTTAAGAGTACAAGTAGCCACATAAGGAACATTGGTAATGTGCCTGGAAGAAGTTCAAAGTCCGTATTCTTCCCAAGACCGTTAGATCTAAATAAGTCAGAGTGTGCTGTGTGGCAAATTAAGCAAATGGCAAAGAGTAATTTTCTCTGAAATAGGGGGCTATTAACAAGCAGAATATACCATCAGCATTAGGGCTCCAGAAACACCACTTAAAGTAATTTACAGGTTGGCCAATGATTACATGGCTTCTTTTTCATTTGTTCTCAAGATGATTATTTTTAATTAAAATAATACCCAGAGTCCAATTTAGCCTGACACATGGTAGATGAAAATGAAAGTTTGCTTGGTTGTTTATATTTGCTTTGGGTGTTTTTTTTTTCACTTCTTTCTCACTTTTTCAGATCTCAAGCACCGAAATTTCACTTTGTTAACAGGGGGAAGGAGACACATGTGAAGGTGTTTTTGATTTTGTCTTATTTTGTTTCTCTGGGTTTTAGGCCCCTAAGGAACTCGATTGTATTCACATCAATTGGCATAAAAGAAGCAAACCCTGTTGCTTGTATTTTAAACCAGCTTGGGTGTTTTTTTCATCTGGAATACACAGACAGATGTTCCCCTTGTCTCACAGACTGTGAAGCGCTGCTGCTATACCATGATTGATGCGTATACATCGAGTGGATACTGAGCACCTGGTATGTGTCAGCCAATCTTGTAGGCACTGGGGATTAATCAGAGGATAACATGGACAAAAGCCCCACCCTCCTGTAGTCTCCCTATTGGTTGGGAGAAATGAACAAGGAAGAGTTTGCTGATGGCACAGAATGCTAGAAAGTGAGAGATGCTATGGAAGCAGAAATGGGTTGGGCAGGGAGAAACCCAGCTTTCATAGTGCTGTGAACTTGTGGAAGAGAGAGCTGGCATTGTGGTTCAGCTACCACCTGCGATGCTAGCATCCAGTAAGAGTGCTGGTTCTAGTCCCAGCAGCTGCCTGCTATTGCACCTTGGATAAACAATGGAGGATGGCCCGAGTACTTGGGAATATACCATCATATATCAGTGGGAGGCCTGGATGGAGTTCCCGGCTCCTGGCTTCCACCTTGCCCAACCTTGGCCATTACAGCCATTGGAGTGAACCAGTGGAAGACCTCTCTCTCTCTCTTTCTCTCTAACTCTGCTTTTCAAACAAATAAAAAAATCTTAAAAAAAAAAAAAAAAAAAAAAAACCTCGTGGAAAAAACAGAATTGCTGTGCCTCTGGGTCCTGTCGTTGCTGTTCAGCAACTTTTAGGCTGTGGTCAAAATGGTTAGAAATTTGTTTACAACTCATGTGGTGGATATGAGTTACACTGCACAATAGCATGTGAGGCCATGATAATATTTTTTTTTTTTGACAGGCAGAATGGACAGTGAGAGAGAGACAGAGAGAAAGGTCTTCCTTTGCCGTTGGTTCACCCTCCAATGGCCACCGTGGCCGGTGCATCACACTGATCCAAAGCCAGGAACCAGGTGCTTCTCTTGGTCTCCCATGCGGGTGCAGGGCCCAAGCACTTGGGCCATCCTCCACTGCACTCCCAGGCCACAGCAGAGAGCTGGCCTGGAAGAGGAGCAACCAGGACAGAATACACTGCCCCAACCAGGACTAGAACCTGGGGTGCCAGCGCTGCAGACGGAGGATTAGCCTATTGAGCCGTGGCGCCGGCGGGCCATGATAATATTTAAAACCAAATTTGCCACATGTCCAGAAATATTGTGCCTCATTTCCACAACTAAGACTTTTGCCAGGGATTCCAGGACACAAGGATGTTATGTGGGGTTGCTCTAGCCTGTGCTCTGTGTTGGTTACCATGATTTTGATCACTGTTTTTTTTTTTTTTTAAGATATATTTATTCATTTGACTGGCAGAGTTAGAGAGAGAGGAAGAGAGAGAGAGCGAAAGAGAGATCTTCCGTCTGCTAACTCACTGCCCAAATGGCCACAAGGGCTGGGGTGGGGCAAGACTGGAGCCAGGACCCAGGAGCTTCTTCCAGGGTTCTCATGTGGGTGGCAGGGGCCCAAGCACTTGGGCCATATTCTGCTTCTTTTCTAGGTACTTTAGCAGGGAGCTGGGTCGGAAGTGGAACAGCCAGGACACGAACTTATGAACCAGCACCCATATGGGATGCCAGTGTTGCAGGCAGCGGCTTCACCCACTACTTCACAATGTTGGCCCTAATTATGCTCAGCCTTTAACCCAGAACTTGCTAGAAGGCAGTCAGCTCAATGGCTATTGTGTCCATTGCAGCCGTTCTACTCTTAGAGGCCCTGTAAGGTAGGAGGGGTGAAGAATAACTCTTCCTCCTCTTGGGAACTGTGTTGACCCTGTCCATGTCCTCATGGTCCACTTTTCTCATTTCCAATTTTCTGCAGTTTCCACCTTAATTCCTTACCTCTCAGTGGTTCCTACCCAATGTGAGCTCAAAGAAATTCAAAACTGACTTCTTCTTCCTGGGGGAAATGGTGTGGAAGGCGATGTTGGCACCTGCAGGCCACTTTCCTTCCCTCCTCCCCCAGCTCCAGCAGTCACGATTTTCCAGACGATCACGACACAGCTGTTTCCTGGCAAATTGGCCCTGTGTGAATTAATCTAATGTGAGGCCCATAGGCAGCTCCTCCGTGGAGCAAGGTAACCATTCCATGTCTCCTTTCATTATCACTGCAGCTCTGAGAGGCAGAGGGGGCAGAGCAGTATTGGCCCACTTTACAGATGCAGATACCTGGCAAGCAGACTGGGGATCAAATGAAAGAAGGAGCCCAAACCGAAAAACCTGGTCTCCGCGGAGCCCAAGCTCTTTATCATGACAGAAAGAGTTGGTAATGCAAAACGAAGTTCATCAGTCCAGTTTTATAGGATGTTTTATGTGCATACATTTGCCTTTTCTTCCCTCTAAACCTCTAATTTTTCAAGTGATTCCTCATGTCACCATGAGAATCATATCCCATTATCCTAAAGAACTCCCCCCCACACACACACAGTAGCCCCTCTTCCTCCCTGGTCTTTATGTGCCCAGAACATGATTTGCCTCTTCCTGTGAAGAATCTATACTTCATGTCCTCAAGGAGGAGCTACAGTAATAATTATGTGCGCTGACATCAGCATTTCCATAGTGCTCCATGGACAACAGCGCTCTTCAGCAATAACAGGTTCTTTCATAAAATACGGTTGAAAACATCTGGCATCAGACATTTCGTCCCATGTCATTAGAGGGATTCTTAGAGCACTCCCTGTTAACGTGCACACATCTCCACAAGAGGGAACACGCATGCAGAATCTTCCGTTAAGAGAACACTATTTTACTAGGAGAATACAAATCAACATTGTGCAAGGCACATATGTCCAACAAATACAGTTTGGGAGATGCTATCTTGCCTTTGTCACTACCCCTGCTACCCTCCCCCTGCCACCTCCCCAGGGGTCCTCCTCATAGCTTAGACTTCTAATTAAAAAAAAAAATTACTTCCAACCCAGAGTGAAGGAGAAAAGGAGAAAGAGAGAGAGAGAGAGAGAGAGAGAATCTTCTATCTGCTGTTTCACTCTCCAATTGGTTACAACAGCCAGGGCTGGGCCAGGCAGGAACCAGTAGCTCCATCCAGGTCTCTGATAAAGGGGCCAAGAGTCCTAGTACTTGGGCCACCATTCACTGTCTTCCCAGGCACATTAGCAGAGATCTGGATTGCAAGTGAAGCAACCAGCGCTCTGATATGGGATGCCAGTGTCACAGGCAGTGGCTTAACCTTTGTGCCACACGCCAGTCCCTGAGCAGCAGTCTTTTATGCACATGTGATGTGGATCTTTAAGAACTGAATGAGTGGGGCCAAGCATTGCGGCATAGCAGGTAAGTGCGGGCTCATCCTACGGGGCCCACACTCTCGGGATGGTGAGCCGACGGCATTCTTCGACAAGAAACACCAGAGACAAGTTTTGGTGAACATGTCTGCTTATTAACAATCAAGCACAAGCTTTTGAAGGGTAGGCAGAGGGGGCGTAGCCAGCTCAGGGCAGCACTAATTCTATAGGATAAAGCTGATATTGGCGCCACTATGCTTCTCCAATCAGCTTGAAGGTCACACAGCTTGCATGGCCTTCCAGGTGGTCCTTATGGACCTGGGCTACACCTGGGAGCCATTAACCTGATTGGCAATTACAAAGTCCTTCAACAGGAAGCAGGGGTGGGGGAAATGTGCCTGGGGCTCCTGCTGCCTGCCAGCAGTCAGGTGTGCTGCGTGATGTGCTACACCCTCTGAACCTCCTGCTTGGGCTGGGCAGGCAGTCTCCCAGCCAGGCACAGGATCACTCACAGGTAAGGCTGGCTACTGCAATGTTAGCATCCCATGTGGGCACTGGTCCATGTCCTGGTTGCTCCACTTCTGATCCAGCTCCCTGCTAATGCCCTGGGAGAAGCAGCAGCAGATGGCCCAAGTGTTTGTGTTCCTGCCACCCATGTGGGAGACCTGTAGGAGGCTCCTAGCTCCTGGCTTTGGCCAGGCACAGTGGATAAAGCCACCGCCTGTGGTTTTGACATCCCATATGGGTGCCAGTTCGAGTCCTGGATGCTCCACTTCCAATCCAGCTCTCTCCTGTGGCCTGGGAAAGCAGTAGGTGATAGCCCAAGTCCTTGGGCCCCTGCACTCGTGTGGGAGACCCTGAAGAAGCTCCTGGTTCCTGGCTTTGGATTGGTGCAGCTCTGGCTGTTGTGCTCAATTGGGAAGTGAGCCAGTATATGGAAGACCTCTCTCTCTCTCTGCTTCTCCTTCTCTCTCTATGTAACTCCAACTTTCAAATAAATAAAATAATAAAAAAAAGGAAAAGAATAAAAGAAATACATAGGACCTTGGGAGGCAAGCCAGCACCAGCGTCTGCTTTTTTTTTTAAATTTCTTTTATTTTTTATTTATTTATTTTTGACAGGCAGAGTGGACAGTGAGAGAGAGAGACAGAGAGAAAGGTCTTCCTTTGCCATTGGTTCACCTTCCAGTGGCCGCCGCGGCTGGCGCACTGTGGCCGGCGCACCACGCTGATCCGAAGGCAGGAGCCAGGTGCTTCTCCTGGTCTCCCATGGGGTGCAGGGCCCAAGCACTTGGGCCATCCTCCACTGCACTCCCGGGCCATAGCAGAGAGCTGGACTGGAAGAGGGGCAACTGGGACAGAATCCGGCACCCCAACCGGGACTAGAACCCGGTGTGCCGGCGCCGCAAGGTGGAGGATTAGCCTGTTGAGCCATGGCTCTGGCCTGCTTTTTTTTTTATTATTATTATTAGACAAGTAGAGTTACAGAGAGCGAGAGAGAGAGCGAGAGAGAGAGAGAAAGGTCTTCCTTCTGTTAATTCACTCCCCTAATGGCCTCTACGGCCAGCGCACCGCGCTGATCCGAAGCCAGGAGCCAGGTGCTTCTCCTGGTCTCCCATGCAGGTGCAGGGCCCAAGCACTTGGGCCATCCTCCACTGCACTCCCGGGCCACAGCAGAGAGCTGGCCTGGAAGAGGAGCAACCAGGACTAGAACCCCAGGGTGCTGGCGCCGCAGGCAGAGGATTAACCAAGAGCCAGGGCGCCGGCCACCAGTGTCTGCTTTTGATGTATTTCTATCAACACATCAACACCAAAAGATCTCGAAGCTTCTCTTGATGACTTCAGCAGTCCAAATTATGCTAGAGAATTCAATAAAAATTGTGTCTGGTGCTCCACCATCCACTTAAACATAAAAGGAAAATAAACTCCACAGAGGAGACAGCAAGTTAGGAGAGAGAAACTGTGCTCCAAGAATTCATGTCCGTTTGCTGGGCCTCACTCAGGGTTGAGGTCTAAACCTATGTCCTCACTGTGGATTGGAGAATTTGAAACGCAGAATCGAGTTTAAAGGGACCTGACACTGGCAGTAGTTCTTACACATGTATGGTGCATGAGAATGCAGATCCTCTCTGAAGGCACTTGAGCTGAATTCAGGCTGGAAAGAATCCCACACAGGTCCAAGTGGATCACGCGTTCTGTTCAAAACTCAAAACAAAAGGCACCGTGAATAGGAACCACAGAAACCAGGAACAGTAGGTACAGAATGACAAATATTCCAGACGTCGGATTTAGACACGAAGCTTAAAATCACTATATTTAATATCTGTAAATATAATAAAAGAGCTAGAAGTTATGATTTGGAAACAAGCAGATGTAAAAAAAAGAACTTTTATACATACAAATTGTTGAATTTTAAATATTAGTGAAAAGTTCTAACATCAAAGTTAAAACAGCTGAGGACAAAATGTCCTAGAAAAGAGATCTGAATAAATTATCCACAACACAATCAACAGAGAGAAAGTACAAAGGGAGGGTAGAAGATAAGGGTAAAGCTTCAAAGATCTAAGATTCGTTTAATCACAGTTTACAGGAAGAGAACAAAATGAAGAGAAGCAATATTCAAAGAAAAAATAGTTGCAACTGGAAGCCATTATGCTTAGTGAAATAAGCCAGTTCCCAAAAGACAAATATAGTATGTTTTCTCTGATGTGTTGTTGTTAATATAGAAAACAGAAAATACAATGTATATGAATGACACTGACATCTTATGATTTGATTATTGCTTATAGCCTTTGTCTATATTCCTGTGGAACTATGTCCTTTACTTTTTATTTGTTGCACAGCATGGTTAGTGGTGCATTAAGCCTATGATTATAAAGCAAATTGAAAGTATGTTACTGCAAATTAAAAAAAAAAAAAGAAAAAGGAAGGAGGGTGAGAAGGAGGGAGAGAGGTTAGTATGACTATTTTCTTAGAATTGTACCTATGAAATACATGAAATCTGTTCTCTTTATATAAAATAATATTTTAGGCGCATAAAAAAAGTTAACCTAGAATATTTATTCCACGTAAAACGTATTTAAAGAGTAAGTATGGGGCAGGCACTGTAGCATAAGGAATTAGGTTCAAGTCCCAGCTACTTCACATCTTACTAGTACCCCTCAAAAAGCAGCAAATTATGGGGTCACTGTCATACAGTGGGAGACACAGATAGAATTCCAGGCTTCTGGCTACCACCTGGCCCAGTCTTGACTGTTGCAGGCATTTGGGGAGTGAACTGAATAGATGGAAGAGCTCTCTCTCTGTCTCTCTCTTTCTCTCTCTCTGTGTTTCAAATAAGTACTAAAAAAAAAAAAAACCCTTTAAAAGTAAAAATAAGAATAATTATTTGAAAGTAGTAAACATGAAGTAATATTTAGAAGACATACAGAAAATGTGTTTCCAAAGACATTTTGTAAAGATAACCTTAAGGCCACTCTTTAACCAGAGGGACCCAGGTAAATGATTTGCCTTGAACAGACAAATGCTGAGCAAACATAATGAAAGATATTTAGGAGCAGGGTGTTGTGGCTTACCAGGTAAAGCCTCGGCCTGTGACACTGGCATTCCACATGGGTGACAGTTCAAGTCCCAGCTGCTCTACTTCTGATCCAGCTCCCTGCTAGTGGTCTGGGAAAAAGCAGCAGCAGATGACACAAGTGGTTGGGCCCTGGTCACCCATGTGGGAGACTTAGAAGAAGCTCCTGGCTCCTGGTTTCAGCCTGGCCAAGCTCTGGATGTTGGGGCCATCTGGAGAATGAACCAGTGAATGCAAAATTTCTCTGTCTCTCCCTCTCAATGTGTAATTCAGTCTCTCAAATAAGTAATAAATAAACCACAAAAGAGATATTTAACAATAACAGATATGAACTGTATAATAGCTCTGCCCACCTCGTAGGGGAGGAAGGAGGAAAGCTGCTTAATAGAAGACTGGACAACAGCATTGTATACATGAAATACGAACACTACAATAGGGCAGTCATTCAAGACTGATGTAGAGTACCTAGAAGGAGTTGGAAAATTGAAGAAAGGAAACTCTAAAGGCAGGAAAAGAGAGAAATAAATAATTTTTAAAAAGGACAAACAAGACTGCATAATAAGATCAGTAGAGATAAAGCCGAGCATAACAGCCGTTATAGTGTTGATGCCCACACAGGAAAGTCCACCGTGGACACCACTGTCATCAAAGAAGGTTGAGTGTATTGACCTTCGCCACGAAGAAGGCAGCACAATGAGGAGTAATAGGACATCTCAGAAGGAAGGATTAGGTGGGACTTGTACTAAGATTTGGTCATCTCTAGTGATTTGGGGCAGGATTGAAGTATTACCTTGCTCCCAATGGCAGGTTATTAAGGAAACAGGGGAAGCTCTGTTAATAGGTGTCTCCATGAATTTTGTCTGAGAGGCAGGAGATGTAAAATAGGGCTAATGCGTCAGTAGTACAGAGAAGTGGTTACTCCTGCTAATCAGGAGAGGGGATTGTTGTGCCAGTTTTTGCCTTGGACAGCATCTTTGTGCTCAGATGTAATTACGGAGAGTTCTTGATTGTGTCTCTCAGTCATGCTCACAGGGAGGCCTTGCCTGGTGGCAGTGTCCTATGGAATTGTTTATGTTTAACAGGAGACCACAGCTCAACTGAAAGTTCCAGGCAGCTTCTAGTAACACCAACATGTGGTTCTTATTGCCAGGCTTGCTCTGGGTAGAAGACACTCTTTTCCTCTCTTTTTGAAAGTAATAACTGTACAAAGACTAAACTGAACAGGTGAAAGGTAAAGATCATTAAGTCAAAAAATGTAATTTTATGTTGTTTATAAGAGTTGAAACATGATAATAACAGAAAAGTGATGAAAAATATATATTTATATATACACACACACACACACACAGCTTAACAAAACAGGCATTTCACATTCAATTTTCAAACCCCAAACCATTATTATAAAAAAGGCATAATATAATAATAAAAGATTCTGCCGGCGCTGCAGCTCACTAGGCTAATCCTCTGCCTGTGGTGCTGGCACCCCAGGTTCTAGTCCCAGTTGGGGCACTGGTTCTGTCCCGGTTGCTCCTTTTCCAGTCCAGTTCTCTGCTGTGGCCCGGGAAGGCAGTGGAGGATGGCCCAAGTGCTTGGGTGCTTGGGCCCTGCACCTACATGGGAGACCAGGAGGAAACACCTGGCTCCTGGCTTTGGATCGGCACAGCGCGCCGGCCATAGTGGCCACTTGGGGGGTGAACCAACGGAAGGAAGACCTTTCTCTCTGTCCCTCTCTCTCTCACTGTCTAACTCTGCCTGTCAAAAAAAAATTCAATTCAGCATAAGGGCATCAAAGCACTAAATGTTTATGTATTTAATGCTGTGACTTCAAAATGCATAAAACAAAAATTGACTGATAAAGGAGAAATAGACAAATCCAGTCATGATGAGAAGTTTTAAAACAATAATGTTTTATCACAGAAACTTTTAAAAGTTTTAAAAACTGAGTCGAATAGTGTTATCGGTCAGCATGTGCACATCAGTCAGCTTTCTGGTGAGTTTTGTTAGCTGTTTGTATCTCTTTTTGGAGAAATACCTGTTTGTATCATCTGGCAATTTATCAATTTATTTTTTATGCTTTCTGCAATAACCATTTCACTCTTTCTTGCTGTGCAATAGTAAAGCAGATTAAATAGAATGGACTCTATCAAAGGCAGTTAACATAAGCTAATTAAGCAATCCCATCCCTCTTGCTATAATAACACAAGGTATTACCAGGTTTTGACATTAGTTCCATTAACACAGATTTAAACTAATACTTACCTGTTAGTCTCTTGTGCACAGGCATAATTGATTCATGGGTATAAAATCAGTAGAAACCACAGAACTTCTGTGTGATGAGATATCAATTGGAGTTATATAACCCCAAGTACTCCTGGTCAACATGGTGCTGGAAACCATGGAAAATGAGAATAGTATTAGAAACCGAGGCATGTTGAATTTCTTATTATTTAAACTAGTTTGGTCAGTTCATGCTGTTGTTGTTGTCATTGTTGTTGTTACTTACAATAACATTATTATTTTTTTTAAGATTCATCTATTTATCTGAGAGTCAGAGTTACACAGAGAGAGGAGAGGCAGAGAGAGAGAGAGAGAGGTCTTCCATCCGATGGTTCACTCTCCAATTGGCCACCAACAGCTGGAGCTGCGCCGATCTGAAAGCCAGGAGCCAGAAGCTTCTTCTTCCGGGTCTCCCACGTGGGTGTAGGGGCCCGAGGACTTGGGCCATCTTCCACTGCTTTTCCTGGCCATAGCAGAGAGCTGGAGGGGAAGTGGAGCAGCTGAGACTAGAACAAGCGCCCATATGGGATGCCTGGGCTTCAGGCCAGGGCTTTAACCCACTGCGCCACAGCGCCAGCCCAAATGATATTATTAAACAGTTGGTTTAGGGAGGGCATTTGGCCTAGTGGTTAAAATATCCATGTCCCACATTGCACAACCTGGGTTCCAGTTTCAGCTCCAGGTCCTGACTCCAGCGCCGGCCGCAGTGCCATTGGGGGGTGAACCAACGGAAAAGGAAGACCTTTCTGTCTCTCTCTCACTGTCCACTCTGCCTGTCAAAAAAATATGCAAAAAAAATATATTTTCAGGACCCTCTTTAGGAAAAAGGTAACACAAAAGCAATATTAGATTGAAAGCAAGATTTTTAAATAAAAAAAACAGAAATCATAATAAACTACAAATATAAAGTAGATGATAAATGTCACAAAGATGACAAACCTTTGACAAGTTCTTCCTATAGCAAAGATTTTATAAATTTTACATAGAGAGGAAAGGAAATTTTGTCTTTTCTTTAGTTGGTTAAAATTTATATTTTATTATTGAAAACTGAGATGTATATGCCTGAGACCTCACTCACAAATAAATTTACTTTTATAAATGTAGGCTCAATAAGCATGGGAATTCTAGTGGAGTATATTTTTCTGTATTCCCAAGGGGGAAAAGCACAGGGTGTTTATAATTATATATTCTGCGTTAGCAAGTATATTTCTGACAGAAGAGAACTGTTTTGACAAAGCACTCCTGAAACCCAAGTCTTCAGTGAAGTTTACGCATCTGATGTGTGAGAGGACGTTTCACAGTAGTTCTGGGTCTATAATTTCAGGGGTATTTTACTTCCATGAACAAAAGTTACTGTAAACCACCTGAATGTATGCCACCTAACTCTAATCTAATCAGCCACTCAGCGCTACTTTAGCCACACACCCCAAAAATGTCCCTGGCCAATCCATTGCCTTCTGACCGGGCCACAAGTGCGACAGAGGGAAGCCGAAGTGGAAGGAGATGGTGATAGATAGTGTTAAAAATAGGAGTTAGCGGCTCATTTGGCTAATCCTCCATTTGCAGCGCCGGCACCCCGGGGTTCTAAGCCTGGTTGGGGAGCCGGATTCTGTCCTGGTTGCTCCTCTTCCAGTCCAGCTCTCTGCTGTGGCCCAGGAGGGCAGTGGAGGATGGCCCAAGTGCTTGGGCCCTGCACCCGCATGGGAGACCGGGAGGAGGCACCTGGCTCCTGGCTTCGGATTGGTGCAGCATGCCGGCCATAGCGGCCATTTGGGGGGTGAACCAATGGAAAAAAGAAGACTTTTTTCTTTCTCTCTCTCTCTCTCTCTCTCACTGTCTAACTCTGCCGGTCAAAAAAAAAAAAAAAAAAAAAAGTTAGCAAACTTTTTCTGTAAAGAGCCAGAGAGTTAAATACTAGTATTTGAGGATTTGGGGACTGTTAAGTCTTGTGTTGCAACTGTTTAAAGTCTACCATTGCAGCATTAAGCCATCCACATTTAATAGGAAAAAGACTGAGTGTGACTGTGTTCCAATAAAACTTTACTTGCACATAACAGACCATGGGGACCGATGTTTGGAATTCCTGCATCCCATGTTGGAATGCCTGGTTCCAGTCCCAGCTCCTCTGCTTTCAATTCCAGCTTCCTGCTGGTGGGGGCAGCAGGTGAAGGATCAAGTACTTGAGTTTCTATCACCCATGTGGGAGACCTGGACTGAGTTCTGGGCTTCTGGTTCTGGGGGATTTGGAGAGTAAACTAGCAAATGAAGTTCTCTCTCTCTCTCTCTCTCTCTCTCCTTCTCCCTCTCCCTCTCTCTCTCTCCCCTTCAATTGCAAAGAAAATAAATAAAATTTACAAAACAACAGATCAATAGACCGCGTTTGCTCATTCCTAACCTTAACCAACTCAAATGAAAATAGCATGCCAGTGTATATCTCACACAAGCATCTGAGTATTGGAGCACAGTTAAGTCCTCTCCAGGCTCCTGCAGGAGTCCGGGTCAGGGCACTGTGAAAGCACAAACATCCTCAGTGTTAAAGTGAATCCTACTCTGCGTGCAAATACTTACAGTTCATATCCTTTTTGACTTTTGCTTCCTATGACTTGGTTAAGGTCCCTTTGCCTCTGCCAATGGGCATAGCATTTCTTACCTTTTCTTCTACAAACTTTAGAAGGTTTGGCCCTCTTCTTTTGCATCTCTAATCCCCATGGAATTTATTGTTTTGAATAGTGTAATTTAGGGACCCTTTTTTTTTATAACACTTTCATTTTCCCTAGAAACATTTATTGAATAATTTATCTCCCTAGCGATTTGAAGTGCCGCTTCTATCATAATATTGAATATTGAAATATGATTGTTTTTCTTCCTTTTATTAAGATCTCTTAATTCCTTTAGTAAATTTAATGTTTCCCCATAAGAAATAGAGACCTAATGCATTTTGTTAAGTTAATTTCAAGATAGTTTTCATTTTGTAGTCTTGGTGAAGAGCACTTTTTTAAAATTAGTTCTTGGTAGAATATGCAAAACTATTGACTTTTATATATTGATTGAGTTTCAGGTCATGTCTTAGCTCTAATATTTTGTTAGTTGATCCTTTCAAAGTTTCAAGATAGATTATTTTGTTGTTTGTCATAAATTTTACACCACTTTGGCCTACATTTTAATGGTATTTGTTTTGGTATTAGGCTAGCTCGTAAAAAGAATTAGGTAGTAATGCATCTTGTTATATTTTTCTGGAACAATTGCAAATAATTAGAATTATCTGCTGCTGTGTTCTTTTGATGTTATTATACAGAATTCATCTGTAAATTATGAATAGCTCCTTTTGAGTGTTAAACCTTTGATTACCATTTAAATTTATCTTAAAGACAGGATCCAAGAAGAATAAAAAAGATTATGCCAGTTATTAATTAAGGAGTATTATATTCTCATGCATTTGCTGTCTCTTCTTAAATCTATGTTTCCATTGTTATAATTGCCTATTTTTGTTCTTTCTGTTTTCCTTGAGTAAATCCCAGGGATTTATTAGTACTTAATAAAATAACTATTTCTGTAGGTATATCCTCTTATTTTTGTCTAGCTATTTAATTTTTACTTTTTAATATAATTTCCTTCTTTTGGGATTTATTTTAATGTATTTTTGAAATTAAAAGTTACTATTTATTTTTCCCTTTTATTTAAAAATTACATAATACATTTTCTTCCAGGTATTGCTTTGCTTCCATTCCACAAATTTTAGTACACATTACATTCCTTATTCACATTCTTTTTAAAAATTTATTTATTTACTTTAAAGGCAGGCTTATAGAGAGGGGGAGGCAGAGGCAGAGAAAGAAGTCTTCTATCGGCTGATTTACTCCCCGTGTAGTCTCAATAGCGGAGGCTGGTCCAGACTAAACCCAGGAGCCAAGAGCTTCAATCAGGCTTCCCATGTGGGTGTGAGGAGCTCAAGAACTAGGCCCATCTTCCACTGCTTTCCCAGGCACATTAGCAGGGAGCTGGATTGGAAGTGGAGCAGCCAGACTCCCAACCAGCGCCTATATGGGATGCTGATGCTGCAGGCAGCAGTTTAACCTGCTACGCCACAGTGCCAGTCCCTCTTATTCACCTCTAAGTATTTGCTGGTTTCCATTTTTATATTTACCCTTCAATTCTTTAATTGTATAAAACAGGGTTCTAAAAAGATGAAATTTTTAAGCATTCTGGGACAATTTCTAATCATATTTCATTAGACATCTCCAATGATGATACCGATACTTTGGATTTATTCATATTCCTTTTCTTGCCAATAGTGCCCGGGCTTTCAAATGCTGCATGGGCACTTAAAAACATATATGCTATGCTTGTTGAGCTTGCTGAACCACACACTGGTATTCGTATGCTCGTCAAGGTTTCAAAACACACTGAATAATTTTATCTCCCTACCTTGGCCCTTACACTCAGCTACATTCACGTTATGTGCTTGACAGAATGCATGTGCGAGTGATGTATAAAGTAGAAAAGGAGCCAGTGCCCAATTCATTGTGCTGTTCCCTGAATTCCACAGACCCTGGGGCTTCACGTTGAGGACAAAGCATCGAAAGATGCTTGGCTTCTCTGGGACCCATTTCTTAAATATTGACTCTATAGAGCAGGGCTCTCTTGCTGGGACACTGGACAGCAGCATGAGTGAAAAATAACCCTTATTTTTAAGCCCTGAGATTTGGGAATCATTTTCTAAGGCAGGAAATCATCTAGCAGTCTAGGCAAGTTTATGCCATTCTAGTTCACGACCTCAATGTTGGAGTGGCTCGTAGCAACATTGGTTTGCTTTTGCTAATGGATGTAGTGGGTGTGAGTCTGGCTGTGGATTTTCATCACAGATCTGAGTTGAGGGAGTAGACCTCTGAGACATTGCTGATCCCTAGCAGAGGGAGAAGAAGGGCTGGTGTCTCACCCAGCAGCTCTCCCACTTCCACTCCTATAGCTTTGTCCACAGGGCATACTCTTCCAAGCCAGGCTTGCTATCTACAGGACAGAGGATTGAACTTTTGTTAGAAGGAGATGAAAAGAGTTGGTAGGGAAGGCAGGAGACATTTTGGCAACAGTGAGATCTAACATTTGCAGCATATCCTGTCCAAAATACCTCATATTCTGTCTGAGATGCCGGTATTAAAGAAAAATAAACTCTCACAGGGTGAACATGGGACGCTTTCTTCTTGTGGCTCTATTCATTTGTCTTTAAACATTTTTAAAGTGTTGATGCAACTGCATACCTGTTTCATGACGTATCTCCCTGGTGAATTATTATGTTTATAATTGAGAAATATCTCAATATGCTCAGTTAGGCTTTTCAACTTAGATTTTATTTTCTCCGATAATATTACTGCATAAACTTGATTTCTATTATTTACATCATATATGTCATAAAGGCAGACCTAGATTGATTTGGTTTGAAACTTACTCGGCTTCTTACTTTTTGTGTGAGTTAGAGTACAGCAATTAACCAGTCTCTACCCCAGGGTCTTGTCTATAAAATGAAAATAATAGGTCTAATTTGTGACTTAATGGTAGAGATATGAGTCACATTTGGCCTGTAAAAAAAACTATATAAGTATTTGCATGGTTTACTGTTTATTATTTCTCCAATGTATCCTAATAATAGGTAAAACATAGCAGTATTTTATATGCTTATTTTACAGGATGACAATGTTCATATGTTAGTTTAGTCTAATCAAAGTTACTGTGATTATTAACATTTTTGGACTTGTATTTTGCCATTTCTTTTTAATTTACTGTGTTTTCTCTTTTTGACCTTTCCATATTTTGTTGGAAGTGTTAAATTTCTTTTAATTCATTGCTTTTCTATAATGGTTTATAAAGTTATTTAAGTCTATTCATTTAAATATTTTTAACATTATGTACATGCTTGATTGATATCTTCCCAATAAATTTTTTTTATTCAATATATCTGTACTTCTAACTCTACTCTTTTTTTCCATCAAGAAGCAATTATTGAAGGTAGGCAAACTTCATGTATTTCATAAATATAACTTTAGGAACACAGTGATTCATCCCACCCCCCCCACCCCCCACCCCCCCCACTCTTCTTTCTCCTCCCTCTCCTATTCCCATTCTTATTTTTTTACTAAAATCTATTTTTGATTAATTTTATACACATAAGATTAACTCTATACTAAGGAAAGAGTTCAACAAATAGTATGAAAAAAAAGAAAAACTGTTCCTCAACAGTCAAGACAAGGACTGTGCAAAGTCATCACATCTCAAAGTGTCAGTTTCACTTCTATGGATTACCTTTTAGGTGATCTATTAGTTACCACAGATCAGGGAGGACATACAGTGTTTGTCTTTTGGGGGCTGGTTTATTTCACTAAGTATAATTATTTCTTTTCTCCTACTAATTTTGGGGTTGGTTTGCTGTTGTTTTTGTAGGTCCTTGAGATGCATTGATAGCTCATTTATTTGGTGGCTTTCCAATTTCTTGAAGGAGGTACCAACTACTATAAACTTTCTGCTTAACAATGCTTTTGCTGTATCCCATGCTAGCATGTGGTCTATCCTAGAGAAAGTACTATTCACTGGTGAGAAGAACGGGTATTTTGCAACTGTAGGATGAAAAGTTCTATAGATATCCATTAGGTCTATTTAGTCTATAGTGTCGAAAAACTATTGTTTCCTTGTGATTTTCTGTGTGGTTTCTCTGTCCATTGCTGAAAATGGGGTTGTATCAGAGTCTATGTCTCTCTTTATATCCCTTAACATTTTTCAAATTTCGAGGTGCCCTGAAATTGGGTGCATAGATGCCACATCTTCCTGTTGAATTGAGCCCTGAATCATTACATAGTGCCCTTCTTTGTCTCTTTTAACACTTTTTGTGTTAAAGTCTATTTTATCTGATATTAGGATGGCCACATCAGCTCTTTTTCTGGTTTCTGTTAGCATCAAATATCTTTTTCCATTCTTTCTCTTTTTTTAATTTATTTGACAGGTAGAGTTATAGACAGTGAGAGAGAGAGAGAGACAGAGAGAAAGATCTTCCTTCTGTTGGTTCACCCTCCAAATGGCTGCTACGGCTGGTGCACTGTGCCGATCCAAAGCCAGGAGCCAGGTGCTTCCTCATGGTCTCCCATGTGAGTGCAGGACCCAAGCACTTGGGCCATCTTCCACTGCCTTCCCAGGCCACAGCAGAGAGCTGGATTGGAAGAGGAGCAACCAAGACCAGAACCCGGCGCCCATATGGGATGCCGGTGCCACAGGCGAAGGATTAATCAAGTGAGCCACAGCACCAGCCCCAGACTTTCTCTTTCAATCTATGTGTATCTTTGTTGATGAGATGTTTTTCTTCTAGGCAGAAAATAGATGGGTCTTGTTTTTTAATCTGTTCAGTCAGTCTGTGTCTTTTAACTGGAGTGTTGAGGCCATTTACATTCAAGGTGACTATTAGTAAGTTGTGATTTGGCTCTGGCATTTTTCTCTAAATATTCCTATTGTTTACTTTGGGTTTCTTTGTACTTTTACTGGGAGATTTTCTGCCTTCACATTCTTTCATAGTGATGACCATGTTTCTGTGTTTCTATGTGTAACACAACCTTATGCATCTTTTATAAGGCTGTATGAGTGGTGACAAATTCTTTCAACTTCTGTTTATGGACGGTCTTTATTTCACCTTCATTCATAAATGAGAGCTTTGCAAGGTACAGTATTCTGGGTTTACAGGTTTTTTTGTTTGTTTGTTTGTTTGTTTTCTCTTAAGACTTGGAATATATCTCCCCATTCTCTCCTAGCCTGCTGTGTTTCTGATGAGTAGTCAGCTGTGAGTCTAATCAGAGATCATCTGAAAGTAATCTGATGTTTCTCTAGTGCACATTTTAGAATCTTTTCTTTATGTTTTACTGTGGAGAGTTTGATTGCAACATATTGTATTGAAGTCTTTTTTGGTCACATTTATTTGGAGTTTTGTGTGCTTCCAGTACTTGGATGTCCCTGTCTTTCTCCAAATTAGGGAAGTTCTCTGTGATTATTTCACTAAAAGGCCTTCTAATCCATCATGTGCTTTCATACCTTCGAGAACACCTAAGGCCTGTGTGTTGGGTCATTTGTTAGTTTCCGATAAATTTCCAACACTGCTTTTAGTTTTCTAATTTCTTCTTGTTATTTTTGGTCTGACTATAAAATTTCCATAGATTTGTCTTCTAACTTGGATATTCATTCTTCTGCCTCACCAAGTCTATTGTTAAGGTTTTCCATGACATTTTTTAATTTGTTCTGCTGAATCAAATAACATGGTAACATAACAATCTGTCAGAAGTATTTATTAACTACTTTGAAGCTAGCATTAAAGAGTACTGCAAATCTTGTCTCACCCATTTTTTTGAGCTCTCATGAAATGTTTTTGAGTTATTTTACTATTCTACATATTGCAGAAAACTAAAAATAATATAAATGATTCTTGCAAGTGAAATGTGTCCAGTATTATGCAACTAATCATTACCTTTTGAATAAAATGGTTGTACATAATTTGCGAATTTTTCAATGTTCTGATGTGTGTTTTTAAAAACTACATTGAATAAATTATAACATCTTATCTGTTTCCGCATCAAAGCATTGGTGGCTTAATCTTTGATTTCTTAATATTTATATGAGATGATTTTATCTTCTTATTTTTAATGATACTCCAACATATCTCAAGAAGAAAGAAGTACAATAAGACTAGCAGTTACTCAGGTGCATTTCTCTTTTTTTTGAAGGGATGGTCAGGAGTGGTTCCAATGGCTATCCTTGACTTCAGGAGCAACTATACATTATTTGTCATGTTCAGACTCTGGGAAGGCTAGGAAGCAAGATGAAGCACGAATGCAGTGAGGGAACAGTAGCCCAAATCCTTGACCTCAGTGTGTCAGACAGAACTTAGGCTGTTTCTAAATATTCTTCCCTTCTGGGGAATGTGCCTATTCCCTGGTCCACTTCCTTGTCCCTGGTAACAGGCTTCTGGTGACTGCCACGACACCATAGTTCATCAGGTATATTTGGACTTGCTGAAAAGAGGTGGTGAACACAACGTGAGTTCAAAGCTAGAGTTCTCCCACAGTGGTAGGAAAAGGACACCAGCTTCTGCTTACAACAGTTCACTCATGTCTGGAATAATAGCCAAGAGAGAATGAAAACCCTGGATTTGCTTCTAACCCTAATAGAAAACATTGGCTAGTATGAAAAGATGATCTCTCAGGAGAGACTGCAGATAGCTGTTTTCTAACACCAAATATGCCCAACCAAAATGTGATGTCTATGGGTCACTGTTTTAATCTGTAAAATAATCACTGAATTAGATAAAATCTGTGACATTGCAGTCCAAGTTGCAATGATTTTACACAATTTATTTCATCCCTGGAACATGAATCATTTGAAACAGAGCAGATAAGCAGATCATTAAACTGAAAAAGAGATGGAAAGAAGCTGCCAACTGTAAGGTTATTGTATTTCTCCCTGCAAGTGTTCCCCAAGCTACTCAAAGTAAAATTATAATACATCAAAGCTCAACAGAGAGAAGGCCGGGCAGGGCCTTTACCATCGCCTAGCTGCATGACATCAGTAAGTTACCTTATCTGAGCTCAAGTCCAGAGGGGTTAGACTTGAGTTCTCAGGTCTCTCGTAGCCCCACAATATCATGATATAGGGCCTGCTTCTTTATTCCTCTCATGTCTCCACTCAGCTCTAAACAAGGACTTAATGTTCAAAACAACTCTTCTCTCCACTCTAATTTATAGTCGTAAACAAAGTTCGGAATGATAAAACCAAAGCACGGAAAAATCCAAAATAGCAGTTTATTATAGTTGCCTGTATCAAGAAAGTGGATCTCTGAAGATCTTATCATAAAACCTTAAATTAACAGTTCTATTTCTTATGTATTAGGTGAAGTCTTTTTATAGGTTTTTAAAAAATGAAACCTGAATTTAAAAGATTAATAATCCTGAGAATACAATACTTTTAAATGCAGAAACATATCTTAAAAACAATTCACAATGATGTTGATAGAATGAACCCAGAGCCCACAGAAAATATGCAGTGATTCCAATTGTATAATGTTGGTAATCAGCGAAAGTAACCTGTGGTGTTAGAAGACAGGCTAGTGGAGAGGGAGTAACGACTGAGGGAAGGCTGGGAGAGTATCTGCATTGTTGGCGATGCTTTACTTGATGATCTTGTGAGATATGCAGATCTGAGAACAACAGGTTCATAGAGAATAGAAAGTGGAATTGAAACATACATTTATTTTGGCGAAAAAGTTGAAACCTATCCATATGAGGGTCCTTCAAAATGTTCATAATATATGCATTATGAAAAAGGTACGCATGAATTTCAAAATTTTTTTACCCAAATAAATTTATTTTTAATTCCATTTTCCATGCACTTTTTTTTAGAATTTTTTAACTTTTTATTTATTTGAGAGGCAGAGTTATAGAGAGAGGGAGAGACAGACTAAGTTTTTCCATCCACTGTTCACTTTCCAAATGGCTGCAATGGGCAGAGCTGGGCTGATCCATCTCCAGGTGCCAGGCATTCTTCTGTTTCCTACAAATGTATGCAGGGCCGCAAGCACTTGGGCCATCTTCCACAGTTTTCCCAGGCCTTAAGCAGAGCGCTGGATTTGTAGAAAGAAACAGAGACCAGGACTCAAACCTCTGCCCCTAAGAGGGTGCAAGAGCTATGAGGAAAGACATGACCCTCTATGCCCTCTTAGAGCATAGGATTCAGATATTAAACAAGTCATTACAATTATTTGCATAGATTATTATATATTTTGTGACCCTCCAGGCATATTTTGCGGGAATCTCACATACTCATTTCATGACAACGTATCAACCTGCACTACTTATGATTCATGCCCTTTTTCTGTGCATCTTTTGCATTTCACATCTTTTAAATGTGCAGATATTTATATTGATTTATGTCTTAAAGAATCGATTCACAAAGGAGAGAGACAGAAGCAGAAAGAACCCCCATCATTGGTTCACTCCCCACATGTTTGGAATGGCCAGGACTGGGATGGGCCAAGAACCTGGGAGCCCAGCACAAGTCTCCCACATGGCTGGCAGTGGACACAACTACGTGAGCCATCATCTGCTGCACTGACAGGAAGCTGAAATGAGACCTGAAGCCAGGAATTGAAGTCCAGCACTCTTAAGTGGGACATGGGCATCTTAACTACTGGGCCAAATGCCCGCCCTGGGTCTATTTCTTAAGATCCATGGAGTGAATAAGAGTGCTCATTTTTTATCATTGTAGCCATGAATAATTTTATCATAAGTGTTTCAATTATTATTTTATCATCAACCCAGAGGGAATATATTATTCATATTTTCTAATAACTTTAAAAAATACAAGGATAAATAAAGGTATTTAAAATGATAGAGCAGTGGGATTCTAGTTAGTTTTTGTTTCCTTCTTTGAAGTTTCCTGCATTTTCCACATTTTCTATCTGAACCATAGATAAAATCCATATTCTTAAAAATAGGTTTTTATATAAAAATAATTTTAAAGAGTTGTGAAATGAGGCATTTTTCTTTTTATTAGAAAGTCTCCATAGATGATAGACAGATGGAGGAAAGCTGCTGAGATTAATTTAGTTTTCAAGATAAAAATTATACATTGTTGATGCTGCTTTTTCTCTTTGTAACTGGAATTTTAACAAAGAAAGGCACCAAATTTTAAGAAAAATCCTGTAGTTTTTTGGCATTTACTATTTTTGTCCCACCATGTAAGTTCGTACAAAGAACCTTGGTAGTCATTGGAAATCATTTATTTACCCCTCATTGTATTTGGTGAATAATACACACTTTTGGTGGGACTGGTACAATTCACTCATTGTGAAGATATCTGATAATCCTTTTCCTTTTGTAGGTAGGGCTCACTTGCTAGAGAATTGCAGGTGTCTTATTCTCATATCTGTTTTGAGGAGTCTGGGTGATAATATTTAGAAATATGTTGGACAACTTGTGATTGATGCTAACCATATTATTTTGTGACTGTTTAAATATGAAAATGTAAATGGACTGTGTATTTATGAATAGTTGCTACGGATTATCAACATCAGTCTTTTGACATTTCTTGTTCCTACCAACTTTCCTCCTCTTTCTTCCATTCCTTTATTTTACTCATTGGACTCTGTCTGTTTCCTATAGATTATGAACCTGTGATAAAGCCACCCTTTGGTCAAAAGGTGACAAAAGTCAAAGGTACAGGGGCCAGCACTTGGACCATCTTCTGCTGCTTCCTCATATGAATTAGCAGAGAGCTGGATTGAAAGTAGAGCATCCAGGACTCAAACAGGTGCTTATAGGGGATGCCACCATCACAGGAGGCTGCTTAAGCCACTGCGCCACAGTGCCAGCCGAGAGTCAAAGTAGTAACTAGTGTGATCCCAGGGAAAGTTGGTGCAGGACACAAATCACAAAGAAACATACTGATTACAATAATCATGGCTGTTATGAGTTCAAAGTAACAGCATGGTACTGCAGTGTGCTATAATCCAGAGCCATAACATTGGCAAACAGCAGAACTACACAGGCTAACATGTAGAACTCTTACTCAGAAAATGAGCCTACTTTAAACCTAGGAACTATACATCTCCATATCCATTCTGAATATTACGGTGTCACAGAAGTCAAATACACAAAGCCTGAGACTATGGCCAAGTAGTCAAGAAATAGTAGTGATAACATTAATAAGAGCAATAATGTAAGCAGATAAATTTGATTGTTTGCAAATAACAAACCATTTTATATCCTTAAACACTTAATGCATTACTATTATTACTCTTGTTTTGCAGGTGAATATACTGAATTAAACAGAGATTCGGTAATTTGCACAGTGTCACATTGTGGGCAGTAAAAATGGGACTTGAACTCAGGCAGTTTGGATCCTGAACTTGTGCCATTAGGTATCAGGCAACAAGAAGTCATAATAAACAAGACTTCTATTTTACTATGAACCCCATTCAAGCTCCATAGGAAATAAAATCCCTTTCATCACACTCACAAAACAGTCCGCATCATTATCCCTGTTGCTTCAATCTCAGAGGGCTTCCCTTTGAACGTTTATGACCCTGAAATAGCTCACACAGAGAATTTTGGCTTAGTGTAACTACAAGGTAAATGTCAATTTGCCAGTATTAGCGCCTTCTGTGCAGGCTGAAGGTTATAAAATACCAACCTGGGTTGGGAAGCAAGAGGTATCTCAAGAACTAAAGGATTTAAGTAGTGAGCAGATGGAGAAATTAAGCTGCTGTGTGCTAGGCTTCTTGGTGGCAGGTAGTTTGAGCAGTAATAGTTTTGATTAAACACTTTTTCCTGATTGAATTTAGGTTGTATTTTTTTTTTTAATAAATGCTTGCTCTGAGCCCTGTCTATGTAGAACATGAATATGGAACTGTTTCAATAGGAAAGAAGGGAAGTGACATGTGTAGTTAATAGAAAATGCTTCTCCCATTTCAATTGAAAGCACTGGGGATCGTGTTATTATCAGACATGGATTTCATAGACATGGTGGACAGCAGATACAGCCACATTCTTTACTACTCCATGTGTCCATCTCCTTTGCAGCATGATTTTGCAGCTTTTTCTAACAAGTGGCAATCTCTATGTGCTTTCTGATAGGAATCCACATTACCCTGAGACTGGCTTTGACCAACAGACTATGAAGAAAGTTACATTCAGCCCTGCCTAGGCAATTTCCTTTCTTGGCATCTCGCAACTGCCATGGAAGAAGCCCAAGCTAGTGTGTTGGAGAATAAAAGGCCACATGGAGGAGAACCCAGGTGTTCTGGCTTAGGGTCAGTCAACATTGAGAAGCAAAACTCACCTGCAGGTTACTGTAGTAGATCCATGGGGCACTTAGATAAAACCAGAAGAAGCTCCCACACAACCTGTATACTCACGCACAATTACAGATTATTATTTTCATATATGTAAATATATTATACATATATATTTACGTATTCAGTGGCAGTTTGTTACACACCAGTAATTACCTGATATGGTAGATCTAGGTTGGGGGCCTGATACTCCACGCTTCTAACAAAATCCAAGGGGCATTCATGCTGCTGGTTGGTGGGCTACACTGAGTAGCAAGCTTCTGTGCGAGGGGGTGACCTTCATAGTTCATGCACTAATCCAAGCCTGTAGACTATTTTGTGCGATTGATGATAAAAGAATGGCTTTTGTGTTGTTAAGGGGTTGCACAAGTGGAAGAAGAGAATGAAGGGGTGAGGGAGGATGGCGACAACAACAATGATGATTATAAACAGGAGAAAATCATGTAGTATGTAGCTGTAAAGTTTACTAATTGTCCCTTTGGAGAAAACATTTACCCAAGTCTGCTCTAGTATATACTAAAAATCTCCTACTTTGGCCGGCGCCGCGGCTCACTAGGCTAATCCTCCGCCTTGCGGCACCGGCACACCGGGTTCTAGTCCTGGTCGGGGCACGATCCTGTCCCAGTTGCCCCTCTTCCAGGCCAGCTCTCTGCTATGGCCCGGGAGTGCAGTGGAGGATGGCCCAAGTCCTTGGGTCCTGCACCCCATGGGAGACCAGGAGAAGCACCTGGCTCCTGCCATCAGATCAGCGTGGTGCGCCGGCCGCAGCGCGCCTACCGCGGCGGCTATTGGAGGGTGAACCAACGGCAAAAGGAAGACCTTTCTCTCTGTCTCTCTCTCTCTCACTATCCACTCTGCCTGTCAAAAAAAAAAATAAAAAAAAATAAAAAAAATCTCCTACTTTGTAATATATGATAGTGCATATTAGATGGATTCTGAACCATGCATTCAGCTTTATATATCCTAGACTTCCCGTCATACAGATACTGAACACATGCTTGAAGAATCAATGAATAAAAGAACGAATGTGTGTGTGCACCAGCTGTCCTGGACTGATGTTCTGGGCAGCCATCCTTATCACCATGTTCCAGCCACGATGATAGGAAAATGCAGCAAGCCTCTGGAACATTTGTGACATCTGTATGCCGATGCTCCAACCTTCCTTAATGTCCCATAACACAGGAAAGGGAGGGGGGAACGTGGTGAGAGTGAGCCTCCTAATAGATCTTAGCACCTCCTTGAAATTCTCTGCGCAAATCCATTCTCCCACTGTCAGAGTGTGGCTAAGATGTTATAATTAGGGCAGGGGTGAAGTCCGGCTCTAAAGTCAAATCAGAAAGTGAAGTGAAGGGAGGGTTGCATTCTTGTAGAAAATAGTGATGGGGATGAAGCTGAAGGCGGCACAGGTGAATTTTCCATGTTAGTGGAATTTATACAGTACTTGTGTGTATTTGCACGTGTGTATATGATACGTATGTGCTTACACATACAAACCCGTGCACACAGAGCCATGCATGCATTGCAAGCATTTCAGTTCTTGGGAACTGAAATGTGAGGTGTCCAAACCTAAATTCAGTATTGATAGTTGTTCAATCTTGTTCTTTCAACTTTTCCTGAATTAGTTTATCAAATAAAATCCAAACAATTGGAGGCCAGTATTGTGGTGCAATAGATTGAGCCGATACTTGGTATGCCATGCCAGCATCCTATAACAGTCATTTTGAACCCCAGGTGCTCTGCTTCCAGTACAGCTTCCTGCTGAAGCGCTTGGGAAGGCAGCAGTTAATGGTCCAAGTCCTTGGGCCGCAGGTGACCATGTGGAGACCAGGATGGAGGATGGAGTTCCTGGCTCTGGCTTCAGGCTGGCCCAGCCCTGGCTGTCAGAGCATTTGGAGAGTAAATCAGTACACGGAAGCGTCTCTCTCTCTCCCTGCCCGCCTCCCTGTCTCTGTTACTATCTCCTTCGCACCTCTCTCTCTCTCCCTGCCCGCCTCCCTGTCTCTGTTACTATCTCCTTCGCTGTCTCTTTCTCCCTCTCTCTCTTTCACTCTGCTTTTCAAATAAATAAAAATAAATAAGCCAATAAATAAATAAATATTTTTAAAGCACTGGAGGAAATTGTAGACAGATCCTTCTGTTCAGTTGGCCCAGATGATCTATGAACCGATAGTCTCATAGAATTCAAGAAAAGTAGGGAAGCTCCAGGAGGTTTTTTTTTGTTTTGTTTTTTGTTTTTGAGATAGATTGCCTTGTTCAGGGAAAGCACCCAGTGTGAAATTCATTTGTGAATGTGAGTATCCTGGGAGCAGGAAGGAGGGGAAGTCATGGGAGGGAGGGCAGAGTGGTTGCCATGGCAACAAACAACCCACCCCCCACACACACACTTGACCAGCTTATTGGGTTCTATATTTTAAGGATGTCATTCTTAACTGGGCTTTCCAGAGAGACGTCTAGAATTAGTTTATGGACAGTATGGACTTTTCTATTTCTCCACAGATAAAGCTAGGTGAGTAGAGCCTAAGTAAAAATAAGCCTTTGGTGAGGCCTGGGGGTGAAGTATCAATCTCCTGCTCCATTGGAGCAATGGTTTTCACTGTAGAGAAAGCCAGAGTGAGGAAGGGAGTGAGAGGCCAAACTTTAAAAATCCAACTGTCTGCCTGCTTTTTTAACTCTCACGTTTTGATGACTTCCTCCCAACATCATACAGACTGAGCTGAAAACTCAATATCATCTTCATTTTTCCTCAATTGGGTAACATCTTGCATCTCTCTTTTTTTAAGATTTATTTTATTATTTTAAAGAGACAGAGAGAGAGAGAGAAGGAGAGAGAGAGAGAGAGGTCTTCCATCCACTGGTTCACTCCCCAGATAGCCACAACGGCCTGAGCTGCGCCGATCTGAAGTCAGGAGCCAGGAGCTTCTTCCGGGTCTCCCATGTGGGTGCAGGGGTCCAAGGACTTGGGCCATCTTCTACTGCTTTCCCAGGCCACAGCAGAGAGCTGGATCAGAAGAGGAGCAGCTGGGACTAGAACCAGCGCCCCTATGAATGCCGGCGCTTCAGGCCAGGGCTTTAACCTGCTGCGCCACAGTGCTGGCCCCTGCATCTTTTTATTATTTCAAAAATTTACCTCATAATCATCATCCTATATTTAATCCATAAAGCTTGCAAAATATGCAAAAGTCATAGAAGTTTGAGTATACCATTGTACTCTGCCTTGCTCACAATCTCTCTGCCACTGTTTTCACCTTCTTAGTGGGTATCCCTCCAATACCTTCTGTCTATTCAATCACACATACACACTGATATACTTTCTGTCTAGTCAATCACATGCACACTGTTATACTCTCAAAAACACAAAAAGGACTCTCTACAATTTACTTCTTTCATTCCAGAATGAATTAGGAATATTTTCCCAGGTACACACACACACACACACACACCCCTACTCTATTCTTTTCCAATGCTGTCATCATCCCTTATTAAATTTTAAAATTAGTTTCTTTAATTTTTCAAAAATTCCATGTACATTGCAATAAAACTACAAAAAGTACTGAAAGGCACGACATGAGATATAAATATGTCCATTCATATCTACAATCTTTAATTCCACTCTCTGAAAATGACTATTATTAACAATTTTAGACTATTTTGGGTAGACACATACAAGGGTCCTTCCAAAATTTTCATGGGAAAATACAATTAAAAGATAAGCTGGGGCCGGCACTCTGGCGAGCCGCCGCCTGCAACGCTGGCATCACATATGGACTCCGGTTCGAGTCCCTGCTATTCCAGTTCCAATCCAGCTCTCTGCTATGGCTTGGAAATGCAGTAGAAGATGGCTCAAATCCTTGGGCCCCTGCACCCATGTGGGAGACCTGAAAGAAGCTCCTGGCTTAAGATCGGTGCAGCTCCGGCTGTTGTGGCCAGTTGGGGAGTGAACCAGTGGATGGCAGACCTCTCTCTCTCTCCCTCTCTCTTTCTCTCTCTCTCTCTCTCTCTCTCTGCTTCTCTATGTGTAACTCTGATTTTCAAATAAATAAACAAATCTTTAAAAAAACAAGATAAGCTTATTTTGGCACATTTTTGAAATCTTTGCATACTTTCTTTTTAATATATGTTTCATGAATTTTTTCAAAACCAATCCTGTTTACAGATTTCAAATATATTTGCCTCCAGATAAACTTTTCTTATTGCATTTCCCATGAGATCGTTGAAGCACTTTTATGTATGTTAGATTGATAAATAGATTGGTGGGTATATGTGCATGCACACTCAGATGTACACACATATATATACTCGTGCTATCAACTTTTGCTAGCTCTATGATTATTTGTTTTAAGCTTTTTTTTTTTTTTTTTTTTTTGACAGGCAGAGTGGATAGTGAGAGAGAGAGACAGAGAGGAAGGTCTTCCTTTTTGCTGTTGGTTCACCTTCCAATGGCCGCTGCGGCCAGCGCATTGTGCTGATCCGAAGCCAGGAGCCAGGTGCTTCTCCTGGTCTCCCATGCGGGTGCAGGGCCCAAGCACTTGGGCCATCCTCCACTGCCTTCCAGGGCCATAGCAGAGAGCTGGCCTGGAAGAGGGGCAACCGGGATAGAATCTGGTGCCCCAACCGAGACTAGAACCCGGTGTGCTGGAGCCGCAAGGCAGAGGATTAGCCTGTTAAGCCACGGCTTTTTAAGCTTTTCAATATACACAGCTGTTCATTGAATATAATAATCTGTCATCATAAATATATTCTATTCATCATATAATCAAATAGTAAGATTGAGCTAACAAAACCACATTTAATTCTTTCCCAAATGTTAAAGACCAAAAGGATCCTATGTATCTTTTTTTCTGGTGGAGTAGACGTTTGACTTGGAGGCTAGGACACTAGCATCCCACAAGGATGTGCCTGGATTCTAGTCCCCAGCTTCCACTCCTGACTCAAGCTTCCTGTTGATGCAGACCCTGAAAGGTGGCTGTAGTGGCTCAGATGGTTGGGTGCAAGCCATCCACATGAAAAATCTGGTTAGTTTCTGGCTCCTAGCTTTTATCCCTGACCCAAGGCTGTTGTGACCACCTGGGCAGTGGATCAGCAAATCAATCTCTCTCTCTCTCTCTCTCTCTCTCTCTCTCTCTCTCTCTCTCCACATCTTTGTCTATTCATCTTTCAAAAAATTAATATAATTATTAAAAATCAATCAATCAATAACTTTCAGCTGAAGATCATTCCTTTGTACTGGAAGACTCAAGAGGCTGAGTAATTGAGTGTTTTTCTGGAGCTGGTCAGCCCCTGGCTCTGACACTTGCCACTTGAGAGAATTTATGGAGTTATTAAAGCAGTCTGTGCCTTAAGTTGGGAGAATATCAGTACCTATCTTGTTGATTTATCTTGATATTAAGTGAATCTCTATATTCAACACACTTGGTTTCAGGAGGTATTTAGTGGCACGATAAATCACCGCTCAAGGTTATAGTCACTACTGCTTCTTGTATCCTATGTTATCTTCCTACTTGAGTTCCTTGAACTTTTAAGTTTTTATCCAATAGTTTTTCTTTCATAGGTGAAATATTTTTGAGAAATTTAGGGAAATTGTTTGCTTCCAGAGTAGATTCACATTTTTGTTGGGTTAGGAATTTTAGAAACAATGTATTTTTTCCTAGAATCTTTGAAGATTATTCCTTTTGTTGTTGTTACAAAACATGTGTGCTCTGTTGGGAAGTCTTACAGAGAGGAAATCTCTTTCCTTTAAAAGTAACTTTGTTTTAGATGATCATTTTCTCCTGGAGTATCAATATTTTCACACAGTTCTACTTGTCAGTGCTCTTGCTTTTAGTCAGCTTTGTGATGTGAATTCACAAGCAAATCAGGGGAATCTTTCATTTCCAAATCTCATATTGGATGGCAAAATCTTAAGGGAATTTTTCATTGTGAGTCAACTATTCAGACAATTTCATAGTACTGTATTAATAGGATAGTTATAATTGTCCTCAATTTCAAGATTGCCTAACTTGCTTAAGAACAATAAGACTGAAGAATGCTTCACTTGTAAATTTTCTTAATCAATTTCATTGCACACATCACTAATTCCTGTTGGGTCTGATGCTGGATCGGGTATCTCACATCTTGAAGTGATCTTGGCCCAGCCCCAAGGGAAAGACTCATCATGACACTGTCGGCTTATGTTGGGGAGCCAGAGCCCAGCAGTCTATTTCATGCAGTGTCATTAATCAGGATAGTGTGGTACAGTCTTTGCAGAAGATGTCGCGTATGTTGCTATCAAATGCTCATTGTCTAACCTGTAACTTGAAGAATGCCACAGGTAGAACCACCTAATAATGATGAAACTGAGTAAGTCTGGCTCGTTTGCTATAGTAACCGATGATATGGAGAGAGATGAGGAAGCTCTCCCTTCAGGAAGGTGACCCAGTCATTCTGAGGTTATTTACTAGAATGTTTGCTATTTTACTAGAATGTTGATAGGAAAAACATGTGGTGAATAGAAATGGCTCTGGCGTATCTCCAGGTCTCTCCAATTCCTGCTGATGCCCTTCCACCCCAGAGAGAATTATACAGCATATAATCCCTACAAACCCATAACCATAACACATATAAACATCACAATCAGGAAATTAACATCGATTAATTACTCCTACCTAATCCTCAGAATCCATTCAAGTTTTACCAATAAAAAGATCAAGCTTAAAATTATGCCTTTGTCCTATCACTGATGATATCAGCTTTTATTAATTGATTAAGGTATTTTCTACCAGACTTCTCTGGTGTTTTTTGTAAATAATAAAAATTTTGGGGAGGGGGTGCTTCAAGAACCTATGAGTATTGTTTCTCGGCCTTTTGGCTAAGATCAAGTGTGAAGAATCTCTGAGTATTCCCTACTTCATTAAAATTTCATTTATTCATTTTTAGCATGAATTCATGGTTTCCTATTTTTTAAATATTTATTTAAAAGTCATAATTACACACAGAGGGAGTGACACACACACACACACACAGACAGAGAGAGGGAGAGATATCTTCCATCTGCTGGTTCACTCCCCACGTGGCCACAATAAGCAGGTTGGGCCAGTCTGAAGCCAGGAGCCAGGATAGTCATCCAGGTCTCCCACCTGGGTGGCAGGGGCCCAAGTGCTTGGACCACCTTCTGCTGCTCTTCCCAGGCCATTATTAGGGAGCTGGACAAGAAGAGGAGCAGCTGGGACATGAACTGGTGCCCACATGGGACGTCGGCTGTGTCTACTACACCATAACACATGCCTCCATGATTTCCTATTTTAATCAATTTGCTATATATTACAATTTCTGTTGATTTTGATGTATAATCTGTTCTAATTCACCAGTGAGAACCTCTGCCAGCTGATTGCTACCTGCTGTTGATATGCCTCAATCACTTTTTGTACATTCTCTTATTTTCTGGAACAACACGTGTTCCCAGGCTCCCTTCACACATTCCCCACACAAGCTGTGAAACCAAGCAACTCTGCAAGGATCCTTAGTTCTATTTATTGGAGAATGGTAGAAAACACCATCCAGGTGCTGGATGTGTTCATTGTTATGGACAGGTATGTGTATACATGTATCTATTAGAGGTGTGCCTGTTTTTGTATGTATACACGTGTACTTCAAACATTCCTGGAAAACGCATCTTAGGGACAATATAGAAAAGTGATTAGCAACCCTAATTACTTTCCTCTCCCTGCTTATAACTAAATCAGGCATGATCAATGAATAAGTCTGTTAACTGGTGTTCCTTAATTTTAATGAAATAATCTTAAATTTGAATGTGATTGATAACCACAGACAAGCTTAAACTTGATTCAATGCATGTACTCATCCTGTCAGAAAAACAAAACAAAACAAAAAAACCTATAAAACCTGTAAACAAACTCAGGCTTGTGGAATAGCCAGGTCAGGCAACTCACTGGTTGTTTCTGGGTCTAAGTCCTCAGTTTGACTGGGTGAATATAAACTTCAGCTTTGAATTTTACCCAGACTCTGATTTGGCACATGTACCAAAAATCATTAATTCATACCAATACTAGTTCCTAATATCATCGGGTTCTCTGCCTTTCCACTCTCTTTTCCCACTATGGAAAACCTGAGACTCATTATCCTTGGTGTTTGGTATGGTATGTAGGCATTTCCTTATATGTAAACAATTTCAGTGGCCAGCACCACTTCTCTCCTGCCCAAAATTTCTCCTTACACCTCCTGCGCTGACCCCTCCTGCAGAATCACCATCAACTTATACCATCTGTGCATCTGTCAAGGCTGATCAGACTCCAGCAACATCCTGGCTCCACACCACCCACTTCATTCCAGCAAGATGAGTTCTCTCTTCTCTCTCTCCGGCTGATACACAGTGGCTCTAAGCCACTCCCCTCTGCCAAATTCAGCCTCCCTCACTCTGCTCAAGCTCCCACTCTATATACCATGCTCCCCCTCCTCCAACCAGAATATCACCCTCCTTACTGCTCAGCCTCCCTCCTCCTACCGTAGGCTATTTTGAAGATAGATGCCCTCCTCACCTTGGGCAGGCTCTGATCCCATTCTGAGGACTCAGAGCTGTTCAGGAAGAGCAAGTGTAAGAGCAGAGCAGTGTCAAAGATGTCTCTGTCCAAATCCCTGGGAGCCGTGCACTTGTTAGCGTACTGGCAATGGAAACTGCAGGTATGATTAAGAACACGAGCTTTGAGATGAGGAGAGTACCTTGGACTATCCAGGGGTATCCAATGGCACCACCTGAGTGCTTACAACCAAAGAAGCTTTCCAAGTTGAGATAGAGCCAGTAAGAGATGGAACTACAAAAACTCGAGTGATGCAACAGAACTGATTTTGAAGAAGGAAGGGACCAGAAACTCAGACATGCGAGTGGCTTCTAGAAGCTGGAGAAGGCACGGGGACACATTCCTTGTTTGAAGCTTCTGAAAAGAACATAGAGTACAGCTCTCTCTTTGACACTGATGTTGTACTTCCAAAGAACTTTGAGATATTGGCATTGATTTAAGCCGCTCAGTCTTTGGTAAATTATTAGAGCAGCAGTAACAAGTTACGTTTGGGAGGAACTCAGCTTATTTTGAATTCATCATTTAAACTATTTTTAAAAGAAGCCATTATTTATTTATTTGAAAGGCAGAGTTACACACACACACACAGAGAGAGAGAGAGAGAGAGAGAGAATCGATCTTCCATCTGATGGTTCACTTCCCAAATAGCTACAGTGGTCCTGGGCAGGGCCAAGCCAGGAGCCATTGGCTTTTTCTGGTTCTTCCACATGGGTGGCAGGGACCTAAGTACTTGGGCCATCTTCTGCTGCTTTCCAAGGCACATTAGCAGGGAGCTGGGTTGGAAGCAGAGCAGCTGGGGCAGAAGTGTTGCTCATATATGGGATGCTGCCACTACTAGTTGCTGTTTAATCTACTACCAGGCAATGCCAACTATTTTTTGAGTGAACAGCTTTTGTGGCAGTAAGTACATTCACATCTTTATGCATCCATTGCCATTACCTGTCATCAAGACATTCTCATATTTCCAAATAGAAATTCTGCACCTGTTAAACAAAACTCTCCTATGTTCTTACCTCTGGGACCTGGCAACCATCATTCCACATTCTGTCTCCATGAATCTGATTGTGTTCAGTACTTCGCAAAAGAGGAATTCACAGTATTTTCTTTTTGTGTTAGGTTTATTTCACCTAGCCTAATATCGTCATAGTTATCAATGCTGCAGCATGTGCAGAATTTCAATCCTTTTGAAGACTGAATATTACCTCACTGTATTCCATTGTAGACCTCATTTTGTTGTCCATACATCCACCCATGGATGAGTTATTTTGGATTATTTTGAATTATTTTGGTTTGGATTATTTTCTCCTGTTGGCTGTTATAATAATGCTGTTATGAGCATTGGTGTACAAATATCTTTTGAAATCTCATCCAGTTATTATGGGTGCATACTCAGAAGCACAGTTGCTGGCTTGAGTGATGATTCTATATTTATTTTCTTTGAGGAATCACCATACTGTTTTCTACAGTGACTGTGGCATAAGTTGACTTTTTATTCTATCGAATACATTCTTGAATAATTAAATCAAGTAAACTGACCCGATCTCTTTGTAATCATCCATAGATGGTTTCCTCCATTTTATACTTATATTACTATATTTTTTAAAACTAGAATTTGATTTTATATTGCTATATACTATGTTGATACCATCATTCCTTGATACTTTATATCTGTGTATTTTCCATTGAGTTCTTTGGAAAATATAAAATGTTGCTCTTACAATTTCCCTAACAGTACAAATTCATAAACACAGTGCTTCCAGGTCTCCTACCTAGATATATTAGCAATTACAATTAACTCTAAATTTAGTGTTTTTTTATTAATGGTAACTATACCAACATTATCCACAGCTAATCAGGGTCATGTTACAGGATTTTATTTCCTATGTAGCATGACTTTCCTCATCTCATCCAATTCTCCCCTCATCTTTTGGCTATGTGTATACCTACCACCAGAATTCATTGAAATAATTATAAATCTTCTGGCAATTTAAACAAACACATCAAAATATCCATTAATTTTATTATCTACATTTTACCCAATCCTTCCCTCACACTTCACAGATAACCCACATCCTCCTGAGCAAACAGGTTCATCCATTTCTACCGAGCTGTGCACCTGCCTTCACGGGGTCTCCTTTCACCCTGTTTCTAGGAAGCCTTTTCTCTCTCTTTCTCCTTTGTTGGAATTTCCATATCTTAGATTCTATGTCTTCTACATTCTTGATTTACTTTTCTGTTTTAGTGCAGGACAATCTCCAGTAATTCCTAAGAAAGAGTACATGAGAAATATATATATATTTTTTTGACAGGCAGAGTGGACAGTGAGAGAGAGAGACAGAGAGAAAGGTCTTCCTTTTCCGTTGGTTCACCCTCCAATGCCTGCCACAGCCGGCAAGCTGCAGCCGGCGCACCGCGCTGATCCGAAGGCAGGAGCCAGGTGCTTCTCCTGGTCTCCCATGGGGTGCAGGGCCCAAGCACTTGGGCCATCCTCCACTGCACTCCCTAGCCACAGCAGAGAGCTGGCCTGGAAGAGGGGCAACCGGGACAGAATCCGGAGCCCTGACCGGGACTAGAACCCGGTGTGCCAGTGCTGCAAGGCGGAAGATTAGCCTATTGAGCCGTGGCGCCGGCCAAGAAATAGATTTTTGACAATTTAAATATATTTTTTAAATCACATTTTTTAAAATAGATTTATTTGTGGGTTCGAAATGCAGAATGACAGAGAGGCAGAGGCAGAGAGAGAGACAGGTCTTATATCCTCTGGCTCACTCCCCAGCTGGGTCAATCTGGAGCCAGGAGCTTCTTCCAGGTCTCTCATATGGGTGCTGGGGCCCAAGGACTTGGTCCATCTTCTACTTCTTTCCCAGGTCATAGCAGAGAGCTGGATTGGAAGTGGAGCAGCCAGGACTCGAACTGGCACCCATCTGGGATACCGGCACTGCAGGAGGCGGCTTTACCCGCTACCTTTACAGTGCTGGGGCCAAAATTTGCAATTTTTTTTAACTAGGCATAATTTCTCTCAGTATTTTGAAGATATTTCTTCACTGTCATCTAGCATCTAAATACTACTGTTGAGAAATATATTATCAGTCAGATCCTAATGTGTGTGTGAGTGCTCACGTATGCACCATGGACCTTTCAATTCTCAGGTATGTTGTCTGATTTTTTTTCTTGGATAATTCCCCTTCTAAAATTCTCTCTTCTTTCTATCTGGAATTTTTAGTATTTTATTGCAAATGTTGTGATTGAAAATTCATTTTCTTTCTGTCGTCTATTTTGTGTGTCTGAGCAATAGCAATAGCTTCTTTTCCAGTACTGTTTCAAATTTTTCATTTATGCTTTTATAGGTTTACTTTTCAAGAGTTTTTCTTTTCTTTAAAAAGTATTGATTTATTTATCTGAATGGCAGAGTGACAGAGAACGAGAAAGACGAGAGAGATTTCATTATTTCATTCACTCCCTACATGGCTGCACTGCTGGGGCTAAGCCAAGCCAAAGCCAGGAGCCTGGAACTCTATCTGTGTCTGTCATGTGATCAACATGAGCATAAATGCGTGGGCCGTCATCTACTGTTTTCCCAGGCACACTAGCTGGGAGTTGGACCTGTAACAGAGAGGCCAGGACTCAGCCCGCACTCCAATATGGAACGCCAGCATCATAAGCAATGGTATAATGTACTGTGTCACAACACTGCCCCAAGATTCTTTTATTTTAATCTGTTTTTTATTTTTTTATTTTTTATTTTATTTTTTGACAGGCAGAGTGGACAGTGAGAGAGACAGAGAGACAGAGAGAAAGGTCTTCCTTTTTTCTGTTGGTTCACCCCCCAGTGGCCACTGCGGCCAGTGCACAGCGCTGATCCAAAGCCAGGAGCCAGGTGCTTATCCTGGTCTCCCATGCGGGTGCAGGGCCCAAGCACTTGGGCCATCCTCCACTGCACTCCCGGGCCATAGCAGAGAGCTGGCCTGGAAGAGGAGCAACCGGGACAGAATCCGGCGCCCCGACCGGGACTAGAACCCGGAGTGCCGGTGCTGCAGGCGGAGGATTAGCCTATTGAGCTGCGGCTCTCACCTTTAATCTGTTTTTTAAAGCCAATGCTGGACCTCAGGTGGGAACAGCCACAGAGCAGTGAGATGGCTAGAGATGTGGGCCCTGCCACAGGGACGGATGAAGCTACTGCTGAGCTTATCAGGAGGACCATCTTGAAAAATCTGCATGTCTGAAATGATGACAGTCCGAAAAGCCTAGGATTTTTTATCAAAAAAATCAACTGTAGACATTAAACCTCCCGCACAGAAAGGGATCTCTCAGCTCACAGCTTGGTTCTGCTGTGTGTGAGAAGCGTGCGGGTCTCAGGGATGTGGCCCTTTTAGACGTCGTTTGTACTCAAGTTCATAGGCACTAGAAAATCTGGAATGTGTGAAGGACCTGGTGATGCCCTTGACCTTTTGATATAGAACAGGTCAAAAGTCCATTTACTCACTATGTTCCTGAAGTTGTATTTATGAAATGCATGAAGTTTGTATACCTTAAATAAAAGGTTTCTGGGCTAAAAAAAAAATTCTTTAGAGAGCATTAAAAAATGTGACGGTCACCTTCAGAATCACGGATAAGAGCACAGTTTGGACTCAAATCACCTTTGGAACGCAAGACACTAAGCCAAGCCAGTAGAGACTGTGTACAGGATGCACTGCTTCCAGATGCCCTATGCCTCACTCCTTCCAAGCTGAAGAGCAATATTCCTCATCTGGGTTAGGCAGTGACAATTGCAAGCAAGTACTATCTGTTGTAGAAATGGACCCAAGAGGCACACACCGGACTCTCTCCGCTAGTGACTTCAAGCAGTATAACCAGAACTTTGAAATCCACAGCACTACAACACCTCTACAGGAAAGGTGAGGATCATTCATGAGAATGCAGTAGAAAAAGACAAAGTCCTTGGGGCCGGCACTGTGGCATAGCTGGTAAAGCTGCCATCTGCAGTGTTGGCATCCCATATGGGTGCCGGTTCGAGTCCCGGCTGCTCTACTTCCCATTCAGCTTTCTGCTGTGGCCTGGGAAAGCAGTAGAAGAAGACAAAGTCCAGAGAATAACTCAGAGACTTTTGGAGACTATCGTCAACCACAGCTAGAATTTGTATGACATTAAGCTTGAAACGAAGTTCAAAAGTGATTTAAATGGGGGCATCTTGGCAGAGAGGGGAGAGCCTCTGAGGTTCCTAACAATGTTCCGCAGCCCGCAGCTTTCCAAAGCACTGCAATCCTTGGCACCAGCAGGACATGCCGATGCACCGTTTTTTCCTTTGCTCACTTGCATACCCAACAGTGGAATGAATTATTTTAAAATGAGAAATAAATCAGATACATGTGGGTTTGTAGCATAGCGCTTCCTTGACTACAAATATTGCCTATGCATTTGCTAATGGCCAGTTGGACAGCTTCTTTTTATAACTCTGTATAGCTTTTTCTATACTATAAATTAATTCTTAGTATTAAAAATTCAGAAACCTTCATATGATTGTTGAGATTGACTCTTTCCTCTTCCTCCATACTCTGCTAGAGATAGCCATTGTTGGCATTGAGATTCTTTTTTTTTTTTTTTTGGACAGGCAGAGTGGACAGTAGAGGGAGACAGAGAGAAAGGTCTTCCTTTTGCCGTTGGTTCACCCTCCAATGGCCACCGCGGGAGGCGCGCTGCGGCCGGCACACCGCGCTGTTCCGATGGCAGGAGCCAGGTGCTTCTCCTGGTCTCCCATGGGGTGCAGGGCCCAAGCACTTGGGCCATCCTCCACTGCACTCCCTGGCCATAGCAGAGAGCTGGCCTGGAAGAGGGGCAACCGGGACAGAATCCAGTGCCCCGACCGGGACTAGAACCCGGTGTGCCGGCGCCGTAAGGCGGAGGATTAGCCTGTTGAGCCACGGCGCTGGCCGGCATTGAGATTCTATGGGATGTGTATAGAAACTATGCCTGATTCAAAACTTCAGGGAGAATCATACAATCAGTTACAGAAAAGCGTTGTTTTGTTGTAAATATAGTTTTCATAATCTGTTTTATCATGCATGACCTTCGAACCCACCACTATTATAGTGATTTGTGAATAAAGAGATTTAAAACTTGAAAAAAACACACGCTGGATTTGTTTCACAAATGCGTTTTCTTCTCAAATTCCATGCAGTATACTACCTGCTTGTATTTGTCACTCTTGCTACCATTGCAGCTAACAGAACTAATAGTAATATTTTATTCTGTCTCCTACAGCACTCCCACGGCTGCGTGGAAACTTCAGGCTCTGGCTACCTCCTATTTCAGTTACTACTACTTGTCCTCTGCTTCTAACATGTTTATCTTTGGCCTCCTCTTCAACTATTGAATGTCAATGCTAGAGGATTTCAGGGAGAAGTAGAGACAAGAACATGCTTTCAATCTATCGCTTTTACCTTGAACACCAAAACCAGGGCTCTTTGTCATTTCACTCCTGAAATTCATAAAACTTTCTGCTCAACTTGTGTTTATGACATTTGCCAGTATATGTCTATGCATGAATCAGTTCCATTGCACTTGGCAGGGGTGAGTGGGCAGGAAGGGCCTGTTGATCTGAACTTTCTTTTCATTCTTTTGCTCCAAATAAATGCTATTACATTTTTCTAGTGTTCTTTCATTTCTGGTTGTTCAACTAATATAGTTTTCATTCAGTGGATGTTTAACTTCGTGTTTAGATATTGCATTTTGGTTACATTTCGCTCACATTTTTAAAATTATTTTTCTAACTGTGAAATATTTCCCTGTATTTATCTTTTATATCACTACCTTATTATTTAACTATGTCCATCTTACTATGGATGGTTATCTGCATTTCTCATTAAACTTTTGCACTTACTTAAATTATATTCCCACTGCGAAGAGATTGTAGAATATAATAAACATACATACAACATATCCTAGCCTGCTTTTTCATTACTCTAATGAAGTGTCTGATGTGGCTAACTTATGAAGAGTGAAGGTTTATTTAGCTCATAGTTTTGGAGGTTCAAGTTCAAAACCAGGCATCTGCATTGGTTTGGCCTCAGATGAGAGTGGAGGATGTCAGATGGCAGAGCCTGTGTGAAAGGTCCCGTGGTGAGCCAGGATACAGAGAAAGAGAGGCAGGATACAGAGAAAGAGCAGCCTTCTTGTGAGAATTGCCTTCTAAGGGCATGTTGCACCCACCTCCTAAAACCCACAGTTGGATTAATCCTCCATGCATCACCATTGTCTTATGACTTTGGGGTTCAAGTGTCTGAATGAGTTTGGGAGCCAAATAATTCTCAAACTATTGCATGAAGTTTCTTCAAAAACCCCACAAACTATACATGAATTTCAAATTTTCTATGCACCAAAATAAACTTTTATATCCATTTTTCCATGAATGCTCTGAGGTACCTCAGACATTACATCTGCAAATACATTCTTGAGTGAATAATCTGTAACATACTCTACAGTAAATATTCTGATAATAATTATAATTAATATAAGCTCTCATGTATTGTAAATTTATTTTACAAAGTAGAATTTTGCAAACTAGTCTTTCTAACCTTTTTACTTAGAAATGTGACATAGCCATTTATTCCCATAAATAACACCTTGCCATTTTATCTGAAATTTTAATAACTGCATATTATATCCTCACATAGGTGCACATAATTTATTTTTCGTTTCCAATTAGTAGGTACTAAGGTTGCCTTCCTTGTTGTCTTTATCACCAACATACAATGATGAATATGCTCATGAACATTATTGCAAATACTGTCTCTAAATTCTTTTGCCATATATTGTCAGATTGTCCCCCAGAAAGTTTAGAACAATTTATATTCTTGCCCACAGTGCTTTTATTCTTATGTGCATTTATTTTATTTATTTGAAGGGCAGAGAGAGAGAGAGAGAGAGAGAGAGAGAGAGAGAAATCTTTCATCCACTGGTTCAATTCCCAAATGGTACAATGGCCAGTGCTGGACCAGGCCAAAGCCAAGAGCCTGAACTCCATCCATGTCTCCTATGTGGGCGGCAGAGGCCCAAGCACTGGGCCATCATCTACTGCCTCCCAAGGTGCATTAGTAGGAAGCTTGGTTGGAAATAGAGCAGCCAGAACTCAAGCACCCTGATATGGTATGCCAGTGTCCTGAGTGGGGGCTTAACCTGCTGAGCCATACCACCCATCCCTGTGAGTGTTTCCCTCTGTGGTCTACCCTCCTCCAGCAACCCGAGTGTTAATGATCTATTGTATGCCCTTCCTTTGTGCCTGTGTGCACATTTTGGTTGCATAAGAATGTTTGTTCTTAAGCAAAACTATACACATGGTTATACAACTGGTTTTATTTCTAGTTATGAAAACTTTCAAGCATGCAGATTATTAAAATAAATATCATGTGAACATAATTTGGAAATGTTAACATTCTGGGGGGGGGGAGTGTGGGCTGGCAGTTAATATGCCTACCACCCACACTGGGGTGCCTGAATGCCGTGCTATGGCTCCTGACTGCTGCTTCCAACCCTGGGAGGCAGCCATTAATAGCTCAGGTGTTTGCATACCAGCCACTCATGTGGTAGATTTGGACTGAGTTCCCTGATGGAAGCTTCATTCAGGCTGAGCGCTAGCCACTGTGGGCACTTGGAGGGTGAATCAACAGATGGAAGATTTCTGTCTGTCTCTCTACCTGTCTTTGTGTGTATCTATCTCTCTGTCTCCCTACCTTTCAAATATGTGAATAATTTTGAAAGACAAAGGGACAGAGAAAGTGATCAAAGAGTGGCTGGCTTGGTCCCAAGTACTTGTGCCATCACCTGCTGCCTCCAAAAGTGTACATTAGGGGCCGGCGCTGTGGCATAGCAGGTAAAGCCGCTGCCTGCAGTGCCAGCATCCCATAGGGGTGCCGGTTCGAGACCCGGCTGCTCCACTTCCCATCCGGCTCTCTGCTATGGCCTGGGAAAGCAGCGGAAGATGGCCCAAGTCCTTGGGCCCCTGCACCCACATGTGAGACCTGAAGAAGCTCCTGGCTCCTGGCTCCTGGCTTCGGATTGGCACAGCTCTGGTTGTTGCGGCCATCTGGGAAGTGAACCAGCTGATGGAAGACTTCTCTCTCTCTTTCTCTGCCTCTTCTTCTCTCTCTGTGTAACGCTGACCTTCAAATAAATAAATAAATAAATAAATCTTTAAAAAAAAAAAAAGCATTAGCAGGAAACTGGAATTAGAAGTGAAACAGAGACTTGAATCCAGGCATTCTGATACGGAGTGTGATGTCCCTAGTGTCATCTTAGCTACCGCACAAAATGTTCACCCTAATAATTTCTTGTTAAAGTTAACGTTCTGTCAATTTCTTTTACATGTTTTAAAGAAACATTATTAGAGTTGTAGTTGGTATCTGACCTTGTCCTTTTACCTAGATAACTGCTGTTACAAATGTGGTATTAAGCATTTTTGCTTGGGTTCATGCATTGTTACACATGGAGGCCTAAAGTTCATAGAAAATGGAATTGAAAGATAAGTTCATTTTAGTGCAAAAAATATTTGAAATCCACGCATAATTGTTTCATAGTATGCACGGTCAGTAAGCATTCTGAAGAATGCGTGTATGTGTTAAGTCATAATTTAAACATATACCCACTCTCACAAATATATCTCCAATATATGCACAGATCTATAAAATGTGACAGGTTTTACGGCTAAGACACATTATCTACTAAATCTTCTTTTTACTCAACTTCTGAATTTTGAGAACTATTAATACACATATATTCACTCTAACCACTTATAATGACTCCAAGACGTTCGATTATTTGGATAAGAATGTACAAAAATTTATTCATTCACCTATTGCCAGACTTCACAATTATCAGCAAAGCAGCATTGAGCATCTTTGCACACGCCTCTCTGGACTCATATGCAAATATTTGATAATGTCACTGAGGTAAACCTGTTGGGCAAAAGGAGGTGTCACCTATTATTGTACTAGATAAGGCTAAACTAACCTCCTGAGCAGTTCCCCTTCTCCTAACTAACAGAGCTTTGACTTCTCCTCATGTTGGTAAGTTGTGTTACTGTCATAGTTTTGTTTTTCCCATTTGCTGCACATAAAATAATGCTGATTATGTTTATTTTCCGTGTTTAATTACAAAGAAGCTGAATAGCTATTCATGTTTATTAAAATACCTTGCTTTCATCACTTAACTTTATAAAAATAACAATTAAGCAAATGTTTATTTAAATAGCTACTATATAATTTATCTAATAAAATTTAGAATGATTCATATATCTATTCCCAAAGATGCCTTTCCCTGTCTCCTTGTCAGAACTGGATATTAAATCTCTTTTTAATGGTTGTCAATCTGATGGAGGAGATAAAGTGGAATTTCATAGGTTTGTTTAGTGTGCATTCCTCTGCCTGCTACTGAGGCTGAACATATTTCCATATATTTATTGGCCATTTCAGTTCTATCTTTTGTGAACTGCCTAATCATGTTCTTTTTCTGCTTTTCGTTGGGTTGTTTGCCTTTCTCTGATAAAATTATAGGGATTCTTTTTATTATTAACTCTTGGCCACTTGATGTGCTGAAAATTGTTCATGCTATTTTCTGTTTACTCTGAAAATATATCTTTCTCTATTCCAAAATATAATGGACATTAAAGGTGTCTATATCCATATTTATGACAGCTGGGTCTCCTATGTTGCATAGAAAGATGTTGCCATCTCCCTGTGGGGAAGGGGGAGGGATTTAGCTCTCACAGACCCCTCTGTCTTTATTCATTCCCAGTGCTTAGGGCTCATATGTAGAGATACATCAGCACAGCAGATAGGACCCAGGATATGAGGATCCCAGAATTGATAATATGATTCAAGAACTCTGACCGAAAGTTTTATCTCACATACAAGGGTACTCAAAAAAATTGTGCAAAAATAGAATTAAAATATAAATTTATTTTGGTGTGAAAATTTGTGATATCCATGCATATGTAGGGTTTTCAAAAATTCATAGAAAATGCATATGTTGAACAAACCATGCTTGGACTTCCAAAGCTTTTTCTGCACCAAAATAAATTTGTCTTTAAATTTCATTTTCCACAAGTGTTTTGAAAAATCCTCAAAAATCAACACTGTACTATTTGACTCCAAGGCCGACATCACATATTTTCTCTGAAATTCTTCTGTAGTGGTTTATATTAATGAGCATACAAAAATATAACACTTTTGGCTTTAGCCTTGTCCATACTATCTGTATCTGTATTTGTATAATTAACTACATAATCACAGACACATATGTAACAAACTTCTTTATGTGTTTTCACACTTAACAATCTAGTTTCCTTCCTACTTTGTTAAAAGATCAATTTCTTGAATGCATAAAAAAGACTTGGAAGAGTTTTTATGAGAATGGTGTCATGCTTCATGCCTTAGAGCGTGTTGGTCCATTTAGCTGACCACGGAAAATTAATTTCTTATGAAGTAATAAAAATTCTGATGCTAAACACATTATATATTTTAGGTCATTTATTCAGTGCTCAGTTTTAAAAAAGATATTTACTATAATAGTGGAATAGACCAGCAGACCCAAACATTCACCAGTTAAAACAATTCCAAATTATTCAGATAAGACCTGGGAGAAACCTAGAACACATCCGACTTATTGCAAGGGAATCCACAAAGAAGCTCTAATATATTTTTCAGGAAACAGAGAAGGGCACAAGACCCTCAAAATTAGGGCCCAGAAAATTTATCAAGCTTCCCCTTCGGAAAATACTATCCAAAATGTTGGTTTGCAAATGAGGAAAGCACTGGGTGTTTATCACATTGACTTCTAAGGAGTAAGTTTTATCACACTAACACAATCTTTTCTATGAGAATGATGGCCTAGCGGAGTTTGGCTCAAAGGCAGAGAATGTTTTTAAAATGACTTTAAAAGCATTAAATCCAGAGTGGTGCTGAGTGTTAGGAGATAAACATGGTTTCTGCAGGCTAAGCCAGCCTGCGTGCAGGAAGAGTAGAAGTCGGCAGGGGAGGATGAGGTTGAACACCATGAGGTTGCTTAGTGCCCAAAATCCCCACCATGGAAGGCACCCACGTGGGCTGAGCCTCAGCAGATAAATAATGTCGCTTATTCAAGTAAATATGCATTATTGGACAATTTCAACACAGGGATATATTAAGTCCCCGAAGAAGAATGGAAACCACAGCGGGAAGCACTTTGAAGAGAGCAGGGAGAGAGAAAACAGAGGCAAAAGAGGCAGCAGAAAAGATAGGATCCAGACAGGCTTTGAAGTTTATGTTTCTGGACAGAAATGGATATCATACAGACCCAAGGTGGTGCAGATTAGCCTTGACCCTGAGAGTGGACATCAGACAGCAATGGGAATGCTCGGTAGAGTGTCTATGTTTAGACTGCAGGCATGAGAAGCAGTTAGCCTGGGCTTCCAACCCAGCACACCCCCCATTCCCTTGTTTATAACTCTCTCCTCTGATCTTAAATAGATGCATTAATATTTTCTTCTCAAGATCACTTTCAAAAATAAATTAGACGGGGCCAGTATTCCGGCACTGTGGGTTAAGCCACTCCCTGTAACACCAGTATGGCATATGAGCGCCAGTCAGAGTCCCAGCTGCTCCACTTCCTATCTCACTCTCTGCTAATGTGCCTCGAATGCAGAGGAAAATTGCCCAAGTACATGGCCTGCCACTGTGTGGGAAGTCAGAATGAAACTCCAGCCTCCTAGCTTCATCCAACCTGGTCCATCTCTGTCCATTGCGACCATCTGGGGAGTGAATCAGCAGATGGAAGATCTCTTTCTGTCTGTCTCTCTATTCCCTTCCCCATAACTCTGATTTTCAAATAAAGAAATCTTTTTGAAGAAAAACAAATACATGAATAAAAGATGCTTAGCATGGCACATATTATGTTATAAGCACTAAATTTGCCACAAAGGATAATTCACAATCTTGTCTGTGACTGGTCCCCATCCACCTCTTCATGAGCTTCTGCCAGCTGCTGTTAATTATAGTAACAGCCTCTTTGCTGACTATGAGAACTGTTCTCCATGTTCGAGGTTTCAGGTGAGTTCTACAGGCTGGGCTGGCTTGAACTTGGCTCCAGAGAAGGAGCTATGTCATATGCAAGTGACATAATGTCTGGATGGACCAAGGGATCAGGAGTGGACCATTATAAAAGATGTCAATGTGAATGCCATTTAAGGGAAAGTGAAATAGATGAAGAGGAAGACCTACTTTCCTAATGTCTAGCTGCGTGGTGCTAGATGCTGTTCTAACATCTAGGTGCTTGGCACTGCACTAGGTGTTTGACATGCGTTGTTGCATTTGCTACTCATCACAACTCTGCAGCACAGGTACCGTCAGCTTCATTTCACTGATCAGGAAACCAAGGCTTTGACGTTGTAGAGTTTGTATGAGGCAGATTCAGAATAATAACTCTAAAGATTCACATCTATGAAAAGAGGAAATACCGGGAGTTTTCAAAAAAAAAAAAAAAAAAAAGCATTCAGAGATGCCAGTCAATATCCCTGAGACTTTTGTTATGGGGGCAAATCTGAGTCATTTGAGTTTACAGGGAAAGTAACATGGAGTTGTTGACAGGTGCCCAAATTGCTAGTTTGAGCACAGCAGGGAAGTGAGTTCCACACTGCAATGAATGGGGCTCTATACTCTCCTAGAACATTGCCGATGTCACTTAAGCCCCTGGTGATTCTGATACACGCACCTTCTAGAGGTAAGTGCTTAGTACTGAAACCCTACTGAGCACTGGGGGCATGAGCAAGCCATTACCAGTGACAACAGCAAGCTGCATGTCTCATGAGGGAATGAGAGCTGAGCTTTCTTAACTCAGGACGTGGGATAAGTCACCTGCATCAAACCTTTTTCTTGAGCCATAGCAATAGAAACCATCAGGAGGGAACCAAACTTTCAAATAACGTATGGAAAATGTATATTATGAGAAATCTGTGCATGGATTTCAAAACTTTCTCTCCACTGATCTTAAATGGATGCATTAATATTTTCTTCTCAAAATGAATCTTTACATGAATGGAAGGGGAAAGGGAGCGGGAGGGGGGAGGGTTGCGGGCGGGAGGGAAGTTATGGGAGGGGGGAAGCCATTGTAACCCACAAGCTATACTTTGGAAATTTATATTCATTAAATAAAAGTTTAATAAAAAAAAAAAAATTAGATGGGGCCAGTATTCCGGCACTGTGGGTTAAGCCATTCCTTGTAACACCAGTATGGCATATGAGCGCCAGCAGGGAAGTGAGTTCCACACTGCAATGAATGGGCTCTGCACTCAAGCCCCTGGATGTCTAGATTTTCAAGTTAAAATAAACTTTAATTCCTCTTTTCCACAAAATTTTGAAGTACCTTCGTGTTAAGGCTTTTTTCTTTGAAACTTACTCTTACAGTTATTGAAGATCTGTCCTAAGAAAGTCATTAGCACTCTTAGTCCTAAGGAAATGACACTAAAAGAAGACAATTGGACTTCCCCGCTGCTGAGAGGCTTGATAGCTTTTCCCATCTATAAGGAGACTGACACCTGAGAAATGAGATGATGCTGTGAGAAACACCTGTGGGAGTTTGGCAGTGGTAAGGAACGTTGCTTGCACCTGGAATGCACCTGTTACCCCTGGAAATCCATCCTTTCAGGGACATTTCTGAGAAACCCATTCACAAACACATTCAAATTGAGGAATTTATGTGTTTACTGAATTATAATTTATAGAACACTTCCTCGTGAGGGAAGGAGAAGTTGAGCATTCTAAACCCAGGACACAGGATATATCACCTGTATGCTGGTGAGGAGTTGGGCCTGCTGGGGAGAGAGGATAGATGTTGCCCTAACTTCAAGCAGCTTATAGTTCAAAGAGGGTAAGGAGACAAAAGAAAGGATATAAAGTATCAGCAATCTTATAAGGGAAGCAGGTGCTACAAGAACAACTAGCAACATAAAGTAAAGTTAAAAACAAAGAAGAAAGACAAAAGGGTAAAGCCACAGCCTGAGATGGGCACGGGTTCGAGTCCCGGCTGCTGCACTTCTGATCCAGTTCCCTGCTAATGTGCCTGAAATGCATTGGAAGATGGTTCAAGTCCAAGGGCCCCTGCACCCATGTGGGAGATCTGGAATAAGCTCTTGGCTCCTGGCTTCCAAGTAGCCCAGGTCCAGCCATTGCAGCCATTTGGGAGTGCACCAGCAGATGGAAGACTCTTTCTCTCTCTCTCTCTCTCTCTCCCTATAACTCTGTCTTTCAAAAAATAGAGAAGAAAGAAAGAAAGAAATTTTTAAAAAGTATATTGGGGCTCAGATTCCAAAAAGTTGCATGTTAACTTATAAATTTCTGTATGGAAGAGGTATTAATCTCAAAGTTTAGTTTTATTGTGCTGTGGGTTTTGAAGCTTTATTGTCTCTAACTCCATAAACTTGCTTCAAAATGCCTGGCCTAATGGACTTTCAATAACCTATTCCTCAAAACGCTTTTTTAAAAATTGTTTTACTAACCTATCTGTTTCCTCACTAATACAGACATGGAATAAGATCTCCGACACATGGTCAGCCTATGTTGGTATGAGATTATGTTTTAACTTTGAAAATTAATTATTTGACAGCAGTAGGCATTAGAGTATGAGTCCGTTAGTCAGATTGGGATTGACTGTGCTTTGATGTGGTTTGACCCCTAGTGATACATGGGCTGGAAGCTTGGTCCCCAGTGTGGCAGTGCTGAGGTGGTGGAAACTTTAAGAGGCAGAGCTTCTCAAAGTAATAACATCTGTAATTAACAACGTATGTAAGCAAATAACCTCTGCAAAGTAATTACGTCCTTGGGCATCATTTGAGAAGAGATTAGTGCACTTCTCACAGGATCCCAGTTAGTTCTTCCGGAAGTGGGTTGGTATACAATGAGGCCACTCCATCCATTGGCCCATTCTGCACTCTGCTGTCTCCTTCCCACTTCTCTGCCTTGTGAAACAGCTAAGGGGACCCTCACCAGAGGCTGAACAGATGTGGCTGCCAGATCATGAGCTTTTAATGTTAATAGTGAGCTACACAAACCTCTTTTCTTTCAAGTACCTGGCCTCTTGTGTTACTCTGACAGCAAATGGACTGATAGAGGTCATAAGGTAGGTGGCTTGAAAAGACAACTGTTTCTCACAGTGGTGGAGACAGGAAGTGCAAGACCAGGGTGCCAGCAGATCCGGTTCCTGGTGGGGGCGCTGGACCTGGCCTTCTCACTGTTCCTAATGTGTCAGAGAGAGAAAGCAGACTGATCCTCATCAGAACGATAATCCCTTCATGGGGCCCCATCCTCGTGGACTGGTCTAAACCTAACTATTCTCACAAGACCCCAGTTCCAAATATCATCCTATAGAGCACGGATGGAAAAAATTAGTCCCATGGGTGGTACAAAGCCTATTTGGCCTGGCCCTGCCAAAGCAGCCACAATTGGGACTTGAAATTCAATAAATATATAGAAGACCAATTTTTAAATTGATTATTGTGTATGGCCCATGAATGATTGGATAAATATCCAAATGGCCCTTGACCGAAAACATGTTCTCCAGCCTTGCAGGGGACTAGGACTTCAACATATGAACTTGCAGGGGGCACAAACATTCCTTCCAGAACAGCTGGGGTGGGAGTTACCAGGCCAGGGTCACAGAATCCTACTGGGGCAAATGCAGGGGTTGAAGGAAATCCGGTAAGGGGACGGCACAACACAACCCAAAGGGCTTTGGAGTCAGACAGATCCAGAACTCACTCCTGCTTTCAGTTCTTTCTGGCTGCAGGTATAACTGTGGCTACGTGCCTCAATTTTCTCTTTAGGGAAATGGAGCTGACAAGAATGACAGTATCAGAGAACTTTGTGATGATTATAAAATAACATATAGGAAGGTCCGGCACTGTGGTGCAGTGGGTTAAAGCCCTGGCCTGGAGCGCCGGCATCCCATATGGGTGCTGGTTCTAGTCCCGGTTGCTCCTCTTCCGATCCAGCTCTCTGCTGTGGCTTGAGAAAGCAGTGGAGGATGGTCCAAGTGCTTGGGCCCTGCACCCGCGTGGGAGACCCAGAGGAGGCTCCTGGCTCCTGGCTTTGGATCGGTGCAACTCCAGCCGTTGTGGCCATCTGGGGAGTGAACCAGCAGATGGGAGACCTCTCTCTCTGTCTCTACCTCTCTCTGTAACTCTTTCAAATAAAGAAAATAAATCTTTAAAATAAAATAAAATATCATTTGAAATACCTCACATACTTATCTGTTGTGCAGTGTTTTGTGAATTAATGGAAACTTCCTGCAATTAATTGGTACTACTGTGTGAATTTCCAAAGAAACCTAGATGGAAACTCAGTTCCACACTCTCAGTGCCTGATTTCTCATCCCTGACATTACAGACGGTAAGGATTAATTATCTCTTCTGTACAAATTTATGAAGCCTTCCACGAAAACACAGAACCCAGAAACTCCTAATAGGAAGCCAAGTAGCTAGAGAACCTGCAATTCATATCAGGTCTCAAATGTTAATAGAACATGGTGGGATTTAAGAAAAAGGACAGCACGAGTAGATTCTCATGTCATTAATAAAAAATTGATTCACTATTTGTGCAGTTCAGATAAAGATCAAGCAGCCTTGTGTCATCTTGGCTCAGCAAAGCTTACTTCAATGATTAATCATATGGGAGAATTTTTCAGAACTTTTAATGTATTTAGACAATCAAACACCATTTCTGAACCTATCTTAATTTCACTTGAAAATACATCAATTTATATGTAAAAATAAAGTGGTCTTATCTAGTCTTAAAAGTAGTCCCAAAGGATTTTGCTAAGCTATACTTCATTCATCACTCTCAAGTAGAAGAAGGAAGTTAAATAAATGCAGTGTAAGTACTCTATAATTTAGATTTTTCCCTAATTTAAATCAATCTAGCCTAATAGTTCAAACTGATTTTCAATGTAAATAGTTTTATGCCTTTGTACAACACACATAAACTCCCACTCCTTGACACAATCTGAGGATAAGAAAGTTATTTATATATAATTATAATATGCAGTATTGATTTGAAGATTCATTAAAGGAATGAGATAAGAACATAGATTTTATAGGAGGTTTTAAATGTTTAGCTTTTAAAAATCAGTTTTCTTGTTCTTTCACTTTCTCCCTCTTCTACACCTCTTTACATCTCCTCCTGGAAGTGAATAACTACACCCCCTATTGTCACCCCTTGCTGCTTAGCCTTATTCCCCCCATCAGTGGACTTAAAAGATAAGTTTATTTTAGTGCAAAAAAATTGAAATCTGTACATACAATGAATCTTTAAAAAGTTCAAAAGAGGTACAAATTACTGAAATCTTTACTTAGTATAAAGTTAGTCTTCTATATATAAAGTTAATTGACAATGAATCTTATGAAGAATGGGATGGAAGAGGGAGTAGGAGGTGGAATGGCAGGTGGGGGTGGGAGGGTAGGTATAGGGGAAGAACCACTATATTCCTAAAGCTGTACCTATGAAATTTGTATTCATTAAATAAAAGCCTTCTTAAAAAAAGTTCAAAAGAAGCCAGTATTGAGGTGCAGCAGGTGAAGTGGTCACTTAGGATGCTCACATCTGATATTAAAATGTTAGTTTGAGTCCCTGCTGGTCCACTTCTGATCCAGCTTCCTACTAATGCATCCTGGGAGGCAGCAGATGATTTCCCAGTTCTTGGGTTCCTGCCACCCACATGGTTCACCTGGATGGAGTTCAGGGCTCCTACCTTTGGCCTGGCCCAATCCCGGGAGTTGCATACATTTGGAAAGTGAACCAGTGGACAGATTTCTTTTTTTTTTTCTCTCTCTCTCTCTGCTTTTCAAGTAGAAGAAACTAAGTAAACAAACATTTTTTTAATTTGTGAAAATGCAAAATTTTGCACTAAAATAAGCTTACCTTTTAATTCCATTTTCCGTGATCTTTTTAAAGTCATTAGTGTGGTTATGGAAATGAATTTCCCATTCCCTAGTTTTGGGCATAAATAATCAAAATAACTAGTACATCAAATATCTAGAATATGATAATATTTCAAGAACTTTATATAAATTAAATAATTTAATTATCACTGTGACCTTATTAAGTCATTATTGTTACTAAGTTGGCTTTGTACAAAAAGCAGCAACGAATTCAATAGATGACCCAAAGTCACCCTGATAGTAAAGCTGGAGCCAGGCTTTGAACCCAGGCAGTCTAGCTCAGGAAGCTGTGCTCCTGTCTATTATTATCAGCTTTCTTCCTAACATCAAATATCCATGCCACTTAAATATTAGTGTATTGTAACCAGTTATTACTGTGACACCATTCCTTAGAAAGGGGGTTGTGAAGATTTAGGATGTGTCGACTTGACTGGTCCAAAGAGTACCCAGATACTTGATTAGACATAATTCTAGTTATGGATGTGAGCTCATTTCCAGGTGAGATTAACATCTGAGTTGCTTCACACAATCCACTGAAGTCCTGAATAGAAGAAATGGTTGAACAAAAGAGAGACCGTGGTTTCTGCCTGACGGTCCAAGTTGGGGTATTGGTTTGCTCCTGGCTCCAGACTCAGACAGGAACTACGACCTGGATCTCCTGATTCTTATTTCTGTGGGCAGATCTTAGACTCCTCATGAGCAAAAGATACAATTCTTCATAATTTCTTTTGAGTACAGAATATGTAGAGGGGCTAGCACTATAGCATATAAGATTAAGCCTCTGCCTGCATCCCACTTGGATGCCAGTTGGAGTCCCGGCTGCTCCACTTCTAAATCAACTCCCTGCTAATGTGCCTGGGAAAAAAGTGGAAAATGACCCAATGCTTGGGCTCCTGCACCCATGTAGGAGCCCTGGAAGAAGCTCTGGGCTCCTGACTTTGGTATGGCCTAGCCCCTGCTGCTGTGGCCATTTGGGGAGTGAACCAGCATATGCAAGATCTCTCTGTCTCTGTCTCTCTCTCTCTCTCACTCCCCTCTCTCCTTTCTCTCTCTGTATCTTTGCCTTTCAAATAAGTAAATATTTAAAAAATAATATAAAGTTACATATAGACAGATTCAGGAACCATGATGTGTAGATATCTGTATATTTACACAAATCAATACGGGGATCTTCACACAAGATGTATGTATATGATAGATAGATAGATAGATAGATAGATAGAGAAATAGGAAGGATACATACGAGTATCCTTCTTTCTTTCTTTCTACCTACCTACCTACCTATCTCCGTACGTATACATCTGTTTGTTCTACTTCTTTGGAGAAACTGTACTAATACAGGAATACATGAGATTTCTCTTAACTAGGTATACGCCTTTTATAATATTAGATAACAGGATATGGAATATCTTGTCAGAGTAGTCAGGGGATAAGGCATATTCATACAATTAAACACTTTTTGAGCTACTCCTACTGGCTTTCATTCCAAAATGCGTGGTGTATTTCTCTCCATGTGTGTTTCTATACTGTACTGATGTTATGTATTTAATCATGTTATTAATGATATAACAGTAAAGAGAAGGGAACTGAAATCTCAGATATAGAAGATCTTTATGATAGAACTGTCCAAGCTAAAAACAGAACAAATGACTTAGAACACATAAATGTTATAAATATCTGTTGCACATAAAAAAATGTGGCCCTATGATTAATTGAGCAACATAGGCAACACTTCAGTTTTACCAAGTACTGAGTTTTTTTCTTAGTCTTATACATTCCACATGTATGCAACAGTGTCTATTTGGTCTCTACCCTCCAATTGGGTCCATGTATGTATGTGTGTATTTTTTTTGTGTGTGTGTATGAATGTAAGAGTGTGCATGTATATAAATGGATATGGGATGTTTAAAAGTATTTTCTAGGCTCTATATGATCGAACTATATGCTTCATTAATACAAACAATGGATAACAGAGTGAAAAACACATGAACATTAGAGGCAATAGGATCTTCTTAGCTCTTCTGCTTAAGATGTGAGAGATTTAGGAAGGGGTCAGCAATGTGGTGCAACAGGTCAAGCTGCTTCCTGCAACACCAGCATCCCAAATGACCACCGATTCAAGTCCCGGTTGCTCTACTTCCTATGCAGCTCCCTGCTAATGCATCTGGGAAGACAACAGAGTATGGCCCAAGTGCTTGGGCCCTTGCCATTCATATGGGAGACCTGGGTGAAGCTCCTGGCTCTTGGCGTTAGCCTGGTCCAGCCTGGGCATTATGGCCATTGGGGGGGGGGTGAATCAGCAAATGGAAAATTGTCCTCTCTCTGTAATTCTGCCTTTCAAATAAAACAAATAATTTTTGAAGGCTATTTGAACCTTATTTTTTTTTTAGATTTTTATTTATTTATTTGACAGGTAGAGTTACAGTGAGAGAGAAAGAGAAAGGTCTTCTTTCCATTGGTTCACTCCCCAAATGGCAGCTACAGCCAGTGCTACGCCAATCTGAAGCCAGGAGCCAGGTGCTTCCTCCTGGTCTCCCATGTGGTACAGGGGCCCAAGCACCTGGGTCATCCTCCACTGCCTTCCCGGGTCACAGCAGAGAGTGGGACTGGAAGAGGAGCAACTGGGACTAGAACCAACGCCCACATGGGATGCTGGCACTGCAGGCGGAGGATTAACCTAGTGTGCCACCATGCCAGCCCTATTTGAGCCTTATTAGTACTCAGGTAAGTGCAAATGAAAATGTCACAATATAAAATTATTTTTAGAGGCAGTCATTATGACACAGTGGATTAAGCCACTGCTTGGGATGCCCACATTCCATATCAGAGTGCCTGGGATCAGGTTCCACGCCCAGCCCTGGCTTCCTGGCTTCCTGTCCAGCTTCCTGTGATGCACCTGGGGAGCAGCAGATGATGGCCTCAGTGCCTGGGTTCTGCCCTCCACGTGGAAGACCTGGCTGGAGTTCTGCATCACGGATTTGATCTAGCCCAGGTCGGCTGTTGCAGGCTTTTAGGGGATGAAATGGTGTATAATAAAACTCTTTCATTCTCTCTGTCACTTTGCCTTTCAAATAAATATTTCAAAAACATAATTTTTCTTCACCAGAACAGCAATAATTTTAATTTGACAACGTTAATTATTGGTGAGGTATTAAAATAATTTAAAGGAAAAATTATGCAATATCATTTGTAGGAAAACATTTTGAACATTCACACACCTCATCAACTGAAAATTTTACTGCCAGGTGTATATCTTAAATAATATCTTGCAAGTGTGTACCCGAACACTTCTTAGCAACTTTGCTTGTAATAGCAAAAAAACTAGAAACAAACCAAATATCTACCAGCAAGAGGATAGGCATATAAATTGTCATATGCATATATGAGTTTATTATTTAGCACATAAATAAAGATCAAAACCACTATAAACATATATGAATCTCCATAGCTAAATGCCATGAATAGTTCAGTGAGGAAAGCAAGTCGCAGGGGAGTACATGAATTAGAAAATTATTTATATAAAGCTTAAAAACTTGTGAAATGGAGCAACATATTAGTTAAAGGTGTGTTACACACAGCTTGCATATTTCTATATGTAATACATTTGATAGATATTTCCACACAGTACACACATGCTCATATTTGTAATTAAATATATCAAGTGTAATACATATTTTTTGAATATACATATATACTATATATGGCAAATTGAGATAGTATTATGCTGCTATTCATGTAGGATTATTGACAAAGTTTAATGTTTAATCTAGGTGTTGGATTAGTTCTCAATATTTATATTCTATCTCTATATGCAGATGAAAATTATTTTTAGAAAAAACAGTTGATGAAATAAAAATACTGTTTCTAACTCAGTCAGCTTATCCTTTTAAGGTGATTTATCTGGCAATTCCATGTTCAGAAAGCAACCTTGGAACAGGAAGATAATATTCTGAGTTCAGGCTCCAATAATAGTGCTAACTAGTACCATGTACTTGACAAATGGATTCTGTCTCCTCTGTGTATTAACTCAAATGTAAAATTGTAGATGGGGCTGAACGTGGCTGAAAGGCCATGCAGAATAGAAAAGCTTTAAGTTTCTTTCAGCTGCAACACTGCCTGGTGTTGTGAACTCAATCCTCAAGGACTTTTGGAGAATCTCTGGTATTGTTCCTCAATTTTCAATTGTGCATTTTTTTTTGTGTGTGTGGGTGAAAGAGTTTCAAGCACTACAAGAGTTTATGAAAACAAATATCTGATATGGCAGGAGAGCCCAACAATAAAACTCATTTATATTTGTCTCTTACACTCTGTGATTTTTCTTTTTTTTTAAAGATTTATTTATTCATTTGAAAGAGTTACAGAGAAGCAGAGGGAGAGTGAAAGAGAGAGAGAGTGAGAGAGAGAGAGAGAGAGAGAGAGATCTTCCATTTTCTGGTTCACTCCCTAAGTGGATGCAATGGCTGGAGGTGAGCCAGTACCAAGCCAGGAGCCAGGAGCTTCTTGCAAGTCTCCCACATGGATGGCAGGAATCCAAGCACTTGGGCCCTCTTCCGCTGCTTTCCCAGGCACATTAACAGGGAGCTGGATAGGAAGTGGAGCAACTGGGACTCCACATGGGATGCCAGCACTGCAGGTGGTGGCTTTCTTGCAAGGATAGAAATATCTAGATGAGTTCTCTCATGTTCCAGACATAGAAAACTACTTTATGTAGGGTAAGTGGCAAAGAATGAAAAGCAGTATGAGCCAATAACTTAATTTCTACCATTTTTATTGAAGTGCATGTTGTAAAACGTTAGCCTATTTTTAAAAAAAAATGCAAAATGCAGCTTAATTAAGCAAAAAGCTTAAATTACAGTCTATATTGTGGCTAGTGAAGTATGAGGGACGAAATGAGGAGAAATGAGGAGGTAATCAAGGGCTGGTGAGCAGAGAAAGGAGAAAATAGTTTACACAGGAAAATGCTAGCAGTTAAAAGAATGTGAGAGAGACAAAGCATAAATATCACAAGTAAAGGTATGATATATAATCGTGAAATACTTTATTTGCTTTTATAGTCTAGTTAGTTCCAGTTTGAAAATTTGGAAAAGTCATTATAATGCAGCTTAAAAATTACCCGGAATCTTCAAATTTCATGCCTGCCAATACCTCCAGTCCTTACACATATCACAGCTTGACACCTGACCCTCACTTCTCTTCCAGTCTTTAATCCCACTTATTTCTTTCCCGACTAACCTTTCTAAGGTGGTAGAAGTACCCTTGGGTGACATTGCTGGTGTATACCACTCCTGTGGAATTCTTTTGAAAGTTTGGCTTTTCCCCACACCTTAAATACAAAAAGCTCATTTCCCTTCTGATTTGTAGGATTTCATGAATATTCATCAAGGATAGAGATATGTGGTTTTATTAAGTCTTTTGGAGCCTCTTAAAGAAAAAAAAAAAGTAACCAGTGTCTTTGTCAATCTCAAGTCATATAACCCACACACAGATCAAGCCAGTGCATCCTTCTGCATCCGACACATGATTGTTTAGAAGAAAGAAAGCTGGGGGTGGCAGCTGGCTTCTGCTCTTGAGAACTCGCATTAGGTGACACATATGACAATTGTCTTTGAAGGCATCTAGAAATAGATCTGCCAAGGAGTACAGTTGCAAAAGTCAAAAAAAATAGTTTGTTATTCAATTAAGTTTGCGGTGGGTTAGTGAGCAGTGTCAGCCTCAGATTATTCTAGAAGCAGGGGCAGAAGTGAAATGCCCGTAGACAACTGTAGTGGATCATCAGCATGCTATCGCCAGGCTCAGCCTGAATGTTACTGTTTGGATAACACTGCTATGCTGCACAACCTCATAAACCCAAGGGTTCAATCAGTTTCTCTATGTTTAACCGGAAAACTCAGCTGCTAACATTAGACTTTGCAGTTGGTGAGTTTCTGCCTCTTTAAATTAAACATGTCTTAAAAGTTACTTACATCTAAAAAAATAGTTACTTACATCTAGCAAGCACATAGCATCAGGGGTCAGCCTTAGAGAATGTCCATTCCTCTCCCCTGCAAGGTGGATGTGTTGAGGTAGAATCCTCGTGAACACTTGTTTCAGATCAGAACTGGAAAGCAGAACTACACGAACCGGTTCCCAGTCCAGGTTCCACCCCCAGGCGCCATGGCTGCACACTGTGTGATGTACTGAAAGTGTTTGCTCCTTTTTTTTCCCTAAAGTGCCCTTCCTCCCAACTCAATAGCTGAAAATGGCACAATGGACTCACACTGTGGCCCAGAGGTGAGCGCTGGGAAACAGTGTTTTGGGCTCCATTACAATAGATTAGGCTGGCACCCCAGCATTATCCAAAGCAAAGAGCATTCAGCCCGAGCCCCAGGGGAGCCTCTTGACTGATTAGCATGCTGTTTGCCCCACAAAGTAAAGGTTAAAGGTTTGAACCTCAGACACTGCTTCTAAGTCAAACCCAGGTGTGCTGCACTTCAGGGGAAAAGGAAGTGCACCTTCTGATTCTTGGAGGATAGCGGACTGCTCCTTGATAGGACCTGGAAGAAGGGGGTCCCCATGGAAGAAGAGGGCCCCCATGGAAGAAGAGGGCCCCCATGGAAGAAGAGGGCCCCCCGGAAAGCCCAGCAGACAATGGACATGCAGATTAAGCTACACTGGAGACATCTGCAACCCATACTGGAGCACTGGTTCTCGCCCTGGCTGCTCTACTTCTGATCCAGCTTCCTGGTAATCTACCTGAGAAAGCTGCAGAAGAGGACCCGAGTGCTTGGGCCCCCGCCACCCACACGGGAGACCCAGATGGAGTTCCAGGCGCCAGGCTGTAGCCTGGCCCAGCCTCCCTGGCAATTGCGGTCATTTGGGGGAGTGAACCAGCAGATGTCCGTTCTGAGTTAGGGGTGAGGCAGTTTGGCAGGATTCCCCATCTGACTGAGCCCCAGGGCTTATGGGCGTGAGTCTCATCAACCCATCCTTGGGCCAGTGACACCTGCGAGTCTTTTCCTCCTGCATGCAGCATGGGGTGGAAATAACACAGACACAAAGTCAAATCAAAGGCTATGGTGCCTCCCCGTGACACGGAGTAAGTACGCAGTTGGCTCCAGCTTGGGAGAGCTGTACCTCTTGTCTCGCTAGAAATGGATGCCATTTCTTTAATGGCGATTTGACACGCCCACCTTTCCAGGGTGCACCTGTGGTAACCAGGCGCAGGGCGCATGCGCAGACTCCACCATGGCTGCATATCCGATTGTGGGCTAATGGCCTTCGCTATAAGAAGAAGTGGAAGGTGTCGCTATAAGAAGAAGTGGAAGGCGGGAGGCCCACTCATGTTGGCTATTTTTCTGCCTGGGACAGCCCAGGCTCGCGTGTTAATGTGTGTTTATCCCCTCACCGTTAAATGGATTGTGCTTCCACTTGCATACGTGACCAGTCAATGTGCAGTGTTTTACCGCCGTGGGAGACGAGAACCTGGATTGGAAATGAACACACTCGTTGTCCAGATAACCTGGGCTTCTTTCGTAGCGTCAGAAGGGCCCTGGCTTGGAGGGCCAAGCCTGCCCTGCACTGGGGATAGGTCTGACCTTGTGAAGGGGTGCGACTCTGTGCTGGGGAACGGGAGGAGCTGGGTTTGATGATCATCAGCAGTGACCAACTTGGTTCGTGAAGAGGAGAATGGGGCCTGATTGGGTGGCCGTCAGCTCCACGACGAGGGTGGAGGGATCCCTTAATACTCCGGGGTACTCACTGGTTCCGTTAAATTCTGCAAGGCACGCCCTGCAGTTTACGCACAGGGTTTTGGGAGAGGGCCACCGAAGGCTTGAACGTAAGGGACCTTGGAGTATTTGCAATGATCATGACAAGAGATGGAGCCGCAGGGCAGTGCTGTAGAGAAGGGTTATATGGAAAGGCCGGGAGTCCCATTCTGGATGCTTATGTTGGGACAGCACAGCATTACAAAGAAACTAAACGCTTTTTATTCAGGATCTGGGGATCACACAGATTCCAAGTCTTCAGGATGCGTGCCAGGCATGGAAGGCCACGGTCCCATTCTTTGAGATGGCCAGAGAAAGGGTAATATGGCCGCTCAGGGCTAACAGGGGTGTCAGCATCAATGGGGCATCCAACCCATGGAGGAGGATCCACTGGCGCTTCTTTGGCTTCAAAGGCCTGATGCTACCTTCTCGGGGAGAAAGGTCTCTGACGCCAGGAAGTCAGTACAGCTCAGAAAGAAAGGGGCCAAAAGAAGTTGTACTCACTATTGAAATGTCAAGGCTTCCGCCCAGGTTGTATTGACTGTCCAGTGTCAGCTCCCTAGTCCTGATTTTGTTCTGATAATAATATGAGACTGTGCAAATATCCAGGAGAGGAAATACTCTCCTTACTGGATGCTAGGATACTCCTGAGAGCTCTACCACTTTCAAGAATAATCCTGGGCCAGCGCCATGGCTCACTTGGTTAATCTTCTGCCTGCAGCACCAGCATCCCATATGGGCGCCGGGTTCTAGTCCCTGCTGCTCCTCTTCCAGTCCAGCTCTCTGCTGTGGCCCGGGGGTGCAGTGGAAGATGGCCCAAGTGCTTGGGCCCTGCACCTGCATGGGAGACCAGGAGGAAGCACCTGGCTCCTGGCTTCGGATCGGTGCAGCGCACTGGCTGTGACAGCCATTTGGGGGGTGTGAACCAACGGAAGGAAGACCTTTCTCTCTGTCTCTCTCTCTCACTGTCTACCTCTGTCAAAAATATAATCCTGAGATCATTACTAACTTCTATGTGTGCTTTTCCCATGTCTGCCACTGTATGAGTTTCCATGAACACCTTGCTCTTTGTATGGCACAGAGTAAGACCTTAATATTGTTGGAAGGAATGGAGTAGAGAAAAGAGGGAGAAAGAAGGCTGAGCAAGGAGTCTTCAGATGGAAGGCTTTTGACACATGCTGCTAGCTGCTTTATGATTATGCCTTTATGATTAAGAACACACCGTAAGTTGATTCAGCCTCTGGATGAGCCCATTTCTGACATCCCTGCCTGTAGGCAGTGATTACGTAGTTAACCATAACAAATAGCAGAAGTGTTGATTAAGACTTCCAAGAGGGATCCTTAGAGGACACTGATTCCTCCAGAAATCCATGTTGTCCTTTTCTCCTTCCTGCTTTCTGTTGGGCAAGGGCAGGAGCTCTGGAAATGATAATGGATGATGAGGTGATGGAAGATGATGGGTCAGCCAGAGGGAATAGGCCTACTTTCCACTGGATAAACCCACCATACGTACTGCAAGCTGGCTGCCTCTCTCTATACTTCTTTAAATGAAAGAGAAACTATTGTGCCTAGCCAATGCTTTATGATATATAGCACAAAGTGCTAGGGAGCTCTGCTTGACCTTCCATCCATTGGTTCCCCCATATATGGTGGCAGGGATGTATTTTGGAGGAAATCACTCAGGTTTTAGATAGTTCTGGCTATTTCATTTTCATTAAATTAATTAATTAAAAAGGATTTCTACTTACTGTTCTTGGATCTGCTTTATTGGCTGTCATCAAAAGTGTCCACTTCTTCATCATTCAGGAAGTGTTTGGATTTCTAAAGACCAGTATTATGCTCCCCGTAGCTCCAGGCTGACCCTCCTGGCTTCTTCCTGCTTCCCAATTAGACGTGGTTAAGATTTCCATCTTATATTAATACCCAGAACACAGTCAAAACGAGGAACTCCTGCATGGTGTTTCCAACTAGATTTCTCACTCCTATCTCATTTCTGCCCATGCTGTGCTTTTAGGAATGGTGGTAAAATCCAGAAGGAATGTTAGTACTGCCACGTGCAGGTGCCCTTGTGCTGCACTGGAGAGTCAAGTGGGGTGTTGCTAAGGGGAAAGGATCCCCTCAGATCCTTCATTTCCTTAATGGACATTTTCATTAAGAATGACTGGATGCACCAATTTAGGGGCTTAAATATTTATTCATATTTATTTATTTAAAAGGCAGAGAGGGGGATAGAGAGAGATTCCTTCTGCTAGTTTGTTCTCCAAATGCCTACAATAGCCAGGACTGAGCTAAGCCAAATCCAGGATGTAGAAACTCCAAGTGGGTCTCCCACATGTATAGCATGGACCCAAGAACTTGGAGCATCATCTGCTGCCTTTGCAGGTGCATTAGGAGGGTGCTGGATCAAAAGAAGAGGAGATGGCACTCAAACTGGCACTCCATATGGCGTACCTGCATCAGAAGGAAGCAAGGCTTGCTCCATTGTGCCTCAACATTGGCCCCAAAGATTTAATTTTTGTTCAGATTTTTATTTATTTATTTGAGAGGTAGTGTTACAGACAGTGAGAAGGAGAGACAGAGAGAAAGGTCTTCCATTCACCCCCAAAAAATGACTGGAGCTGCATGGTTCCGAAGCCAGGAGCCAGAAGCCTCTTCTGAGTCTCCCACACGGATGCAGGGGCCCACGGACTTGGGCCATCTTCTACTGCTTTCCCAGGCCATAGCAGAGAGCTGGATGGGAAGTGGAGCAGCTGGGACTCGAACTGGCACCCATATGTGATGCTGGCGCCACAGGTGGAGAATTAACCTACTGTGTTGTCCCCAGTATTTTATTTTTTAAGCTATATCATCTACTAAGAGTTAGCATAGTCTAGCGTCTAATAATTTATTCTGTAGCCAGACTAGTTAGGTGGAAAGCCTAGCTCTGCTTGTGACTTGACCTTGCCATAAACTGTTCTCATTGTGAGAAGAAACCTTAATAGTAAGCAAATGTCTGTCTTTCTCCAGGTCTCTCTCACCCCACATTTACTCTTAAGAGGCAAGCCACAGAAACCAGAATTCCTCTTCCTCAAGGCTAGTCTTAGAAAAAAGAACTTTTTACTTCAAAGCCATCTATAAAACCTAAAAATATTGCCCAAACTTTCTCCTGCCTTTCTATGAACGAGTCAACCACAAAGGAATTCTCTGACATAGCTTGTTTGATTGTAGATCATAAACTTTTCTAAAGGGGTCCTGTCCCATACGTGGGAGGGAGAAATGCTACAACTAAGGAGCAGGAAGAATCTGCTCAGACTGGTCATGCTGCCTTTCCCCTTTGGTCTGTTTCCATGAGCTCATACCTTTTTGTCCAATCATATTTCAACATGGCTGTCCCAGCTTCGTGCGTCCTAAAGCATAAAAGCATAGTGTGTCCTGTATCTTTGAGTCTTTCATTTGAAGGCTGCAAGGATACATAAGCCTATAACCAAATACATCTATTATGGCTTTTTTCTTGTCACTCCGTCTATTGCCAGTTTAGTTTAGCAGACTGAAATATCAACTTTAGAGGGAAAGTTTAAACTTCATTCTAACAGAATAGCTATTGTTCCAAAAGTGTCTACTGTTTCTAACCTTTCTTACTAGTGAAATTTGATTCATAGGCTACAAACCCATCATTTGTTGTTCTGATTGAAGATTCATTTATTTATTTGAAATTCAGAGTGACAGAAAGAGAGGGAGAGGCACACACAGATTTTCCATCCGGGGCCGGCACCATGGCTCACTTGGCTAATCCTCTGCCTGCCATGCCAGCATCTTATATGGGTGCCGGTTCTAGTCCCGGTTGCTCCTCTTCCAGGCCAGCTCTCTGCTGTGGCCCGGGAAGGCAGTGGAGGATGGCCCAAGTGCTTGGGCCCTGCACCCGCATGGGAGACCAGGAGGAAGCACCTGGCTCCTGGCTTCGGATCGTGGCAGCCGTAGCGGCCATTTGGGGGGTGAACCAACTGAAGGAAGACCTTTCTCTCGGTCTCTCTCTCACTGTATAACTCTGCCTGTCAAATAAAAAATTAAAATTTTTTTAAAATTAAAAAAAAAAGATTTTCCATCTACTGACTCACTCTCCAGGTGGGTGCAACAGCAAAGGCTGGTGCAGGCCGAAGCCAGGAGCCTGTAACTCCATCAGGTCTCTGATGTGGGTGGCAGGGACTCCAGCACTGGGGCCATCACCCGCTGACTTCCCAGGTGCATTAGCAGGGAGCTGAGCCTGAACCAGGACATCTGCGACTCAAATTTGCGTTCCAATATGGGATTCTGGAAGCACAAGTGGCAGCTAAACCCACTATACCACAACAGTCCTCTAATTCCAAGGATCTTAATAGACTCTCAGATTTAGGAAGTGTGTTTCCAAGCGCAGGGCAATGCGGGGCCTCTTGCGCGTGGAGGCCCGCGGGCAGCAAGCTGCCGTGTGCCGACCGCCTGGCCTGGCACTCCAGGCTGCCTGGACAGATGTGCGGTGGCTTGTCCAAGCCAAAAAAAAAAAAAAAAAAAATGTGTGTTTCCTTCTTCATGGGATGTGTTTCCCTTTTTGTTTTTCCAGTAACTGAGTTTAAGTATCACACATTTCTTGGTTATCATCTTACACACTGAGATAGTGAGCTCCTCATGGGTAAGGACCACTTTCTGTTCTCATTTTATTGTCCTTATGTATAATACTTGGTATTCAAAATGTGATTACTACATGTTTGCTGAATAACAATGAATTGCTGGACCATGAAAATAATGGTTTTAATAAAATATTTTTTTGTTTTTTTTTTTATTTTAAGATATTTCACATAATACCGAAAAGCAAAAAGAATTCAATGAAGGAATATTTTTTGAAAGCTGGGGTGTATAAATTAGCATCATAATGTGGGATTCATGACAAAGCCTTTAAAATTAGAAAAGAAGCATATATTATTGTCTAGGGGCTATAATTCAATGAAGACAGCATTTACAGATAAAAATATAGATTATTTATATATATATTATCTATATAAATATATATTAACTTCCACATATGAAAGAAAACGTAGTATTGTTTTTTTTCATGTCTGTCTTATTCCACTTAGCGTAATAACCTCCAGTTCCATCAATTTTGTTGCAAATGTCAGAATTTCACTCATTTTATGGCTCAATAATATTCTGTGGTATATTTATATCACATTTTTCTTTTCTTTTTCTAAAAGATTTAGTTATTTGAAAAGCAAGAGATACAGAGAGAAAGGGAGACACACACACAGAGAGAGAGAGAGAGAGAGAGAGAGAGAGAGAGAGAAGTCTTCCGTCCACTGGTTCACTCCCCGAATGGCCACAGTTTCTGGAGCTGGGCTGATCCGAAGCCAGGAGCCAGGAGCCAGGAGCTTCCTCTGGGTCTCCCACATGGGAACAGGAACCCAAGCATTTGGGCCATCCTTTGATGCCTTCCCAGGCATATTAGCAGGGAGCTGGATTGGAAGTAGAGAAGCCAAGACACAAATCAGTGCCCATATGGGATGCCAGTGTCACAGGTGACGGCTTCACTCACTGTGCCACAGTTCTGGGCCCCACCATTTTGTTTACCCATGCATCCATTGGTGGGCAGCCAGGTTGATTTCATATATTTGCAATGGTAAATAGTGCTGCAATAAACATGGGTATTCACATTTGTCAAGGGTAAATTGGTTGTAGGTACATGGATTTATTTTTTGGGGTTTCTGTTTTGTTCTATTGATCTGTGTAATAATTATTTTATATTTTTCTTCTTTGCTTTTTTAAGGACAAGGTGTTATTTTCCAAGGTATGGGGCTACATGTCTAGTTTTAAACAAATTCACTTTCATTTCAAAGTAGTTAACAGTTTTCAGCTGCTTGCAGTGTACCAGATACTAGGCTAAGTGTTTTACATATATTATTTCGGTTAATTTTGACAAAACTCCTGTCTAGTAGATATCATAAGTTTCTGTTTTACAAATGAGGGAGCTGAGATTTTAGAGGCGTTCAGAAACTTCTCTAAGCTTACCGGGCCAGTGGGTAACAAGGGATGGGTTGGGTATTCAACTCAGTTCTCTGTCTGTAGTCAAAATCAGATGCCAGGCTGGGACTCTTTGTAACAGAGTAAATTAAGCTCTTTCTGATTCAGGAGGCCTGAGATGGGCCTGAAGAGTCTGCATTTCTAAAACTGCTCCCAGACAATGCTGGTACTGCGGGCAGGCCACACGCTGGGGGGCATGGAGCTGCTGGCACACTCCAGGTGGGCCCCTGCTGCTCTGATCTACAGAGCTGCCTGATTGGCTTCCAGCTCAGCAGGCCACACGGCAGCATTCCTTCTCCAAGTGGCAGTTATCTAAGCTGCAGTTTCTTTGTCACGATTTGGTTCTGCTTCTTGCTCTGCCTCTCCACCACCCAGTCTTTAATCTGTGTGCTTCCTGACTCCGGACTCCACCACAGCCCAGGTTCTCACTTGCCATCTTATCTTGACATCCACAGCTTCCCTGGCCTGCGATTCGTAGCTTTCCTTTGAACCTTAGCTGATGGAGCCTGTGGCACTTTGAACTTAGAGTTCTAAGGAGTATTGTCAGCAACATGGCAGCAAAATGGGCCCCTTAAGTCCCAAACGCTCGGTAACCCTGGATTGCAAGGAAAAACGAAAACACAGAAATATACATAGTGAAATTTGAAAGATGGTGAAATTATTTTATCAGAAACATAGCCAAGATAGTTATTGTACAAGTGGGCTCACAGGCAGTCCATAGACTACAAGACCAGCACATGGACCCGAGCACCATAGGAATTGTAATTTAACAACCATCCAGGATGAGTAGCTGTATCCTTGGGGACTGCATGAGACAGAAAGCTAGAATTCAGAATGATGCACCAAGTGAAGTCTCAGAAAAACTTGCTTCCTCCAAGAAAATGGGGTCCAAAAATGACATTCACAGTCTTAGACAGCAACAAGAAAACATGTTTTCTTCCAGAATCTTCAAATGGAAGACACATTATATGTGAGAACAAAGAAAACCCCCAGATTTCGCCAAGGACAGGTGTGAAAGCTTGATTTATACCTAACATGTGCCCCAGGCCACAGGTATCCTGGTTTCACAAATTAGTGCATAAACCAAATTTGAACAGCAAATTACCTCAGGCTCCCAGTAGAAGCACATGCCATGTTGCTGTATTTATACATTTGCATGGGACACTGTGCCCAGATATCTCCCAACCTCCACCCCCAACAAACACAAGCATGCTCATAAACTCCCACTGAAGATGAGCTCCTAAGACTTGGCAGATCTCATGACTTCAAAACAGAAAGATGACCCTTAAATTCATACTACATGTGCTATTAATATCCCAGGGAAGCAAATTAACACCTAAACGATACCTAGAGTAATCTCTGCAGAGCACTGTGTGTATGAACTTGAGTTGACACTTGGCGATTCAATGATGGTTTACAGACCTTGCCTCTGCTGTTGAGGAACACTGTGTTTTTTTTCCCTTCTTACTATTTGTGGAATTATTCACTTAGTGTAGAGTTAATCTTATGAGTATAAAATATACCGAAAATCATTGTAAAACTTAAAGTAAGAATGGAAGGAGGAGGGAGGGTAGGGTGGGAAATGTCACTATGCTCCTAAATATGTAATATATATATATATATATATATATATATATATAGAATATAAATAAATAGAAGGTCATGCCACGGGAATTATTCAGAATCTCCCCAAACCCATGGTACACACATAGCCCAAGACTTATGTGAGACTTATGGTGAGTCAGCGTTACGGACTGAATTCACCAAGGTTCTGCAGTAGAAGCTCATGCCATAGCATTCCATTTGGTAATTTCCCAAAACCAAAGGTGCACAGATAAGGCCACAGAAAAGTCAGCTCCCTCTGAATATGAGCTCATCGCAAATCTGGAGGAAACATTCTACCTCATGAAAAAAAAAAAAAAAAAAAAAACAACCATTTTGACACACTAAGACCAAGAGGTATAATAGAGCAACCTAAAAACAAGTATGCTTCAAAGCATTTAAGAGCACACCGAATAAATAAAAGTCACAGAGGAAGACAGGGTACTATTAAAAATAGGTAAGGCTTTTCAGAGAGATAAACTACTGATAAAGGAGCGATCATTAGAAGTAATAACTCAAAGGATGGGCTAAAATGAACACCTGACAGAGAAATAGCAAAAAGAAGATAAATCGAGGAAGAAAAAAATGAAAGTTACTGAGCATTTAGCCAAGAGGAAATAATAAAAGAAAAGTATAAAGAGACCTACAAGTTATTATGAGAAGGTTAACACATGCAGTGTTAAATTTAAAAATAACAAGAAAATATAATATTTGAAGAGATAACTGGATTTTTTTTCTAGAATGGGAGATGCGTGAATTCTAAGAATGAAAAGACCCATTAGGTTCTCAGTTTCTAGACCAAAGTCTTAAAGAGCATCAAAGGAGAAAAAAACTGTTATAAAAGCAACCTTAAGGAAAAGGCTGATTACTTACCAAAGCAAAACACTTAGCCTGGCAGCAGGCATCTTTGCCATACAGTAGAAATTAGAAGATATGATAGCTTCAGTGTGTTGGACAAAATAATTGTGCCCTTAGAATTTTTTCTCTGTCTCATTGTCATTTAAAGGCAAACATCCACATTGCTTCTGTCCTAATAAAACAAAGTGTTGGGGAATTTTCCTCTATAGACTCTCACTGAATGATATCTAAAGAATATACTTCAGTAGAAAATAAACCTAGAAGTAAAGATTAGCTAGAAACAATAATAATCAAACAACTTTGTAAAATGGGTCATATGAGGATATTGGTAAATAGTCACTAATTACTAAGAAAAAAGATAAAATAATAAAATTCTAACAGTGAATTTGGGGAATTAGCTATAAAGAAAATGAAGACACTGGATAATGATAGTGTTGAAAATTTGAAATGCCATGATTGGAATTAAAGTTTTCTGATTTCCTTTGATGGTTCTGCTGGAGCATAGAGATATTGGTTGGATTTATACACTGCTAAGTCAAATTTGCATTTTAAAGGTAAGGGCCAAATTAAAAGAAAGAAGAATTTCCAATGCAGAGCAAGGAAATGCAGACATTAAATTTCTATGGATGCCACAAATTGGATGACTTAAAAGTACAGACACTTTTCTCTCCCAGTTCTGAGGACACCATAGCAATATGATCTACTGAGCTCCAGCGATTTCACGAGACCACACTTCCTTTGAAGACTTTGGAGGAGAATCTGTTCCTGGCCTCTTCCGGCTTCCGGTGGACACCAGCATTCCTTGACTTCTGCTGGCATCATTCCAATTTCTGCCTCCATCTTTGTGTCACCTTCCCCTATGCTCATGTGTCTTTTTAGACTTCCTCTGCTTGTGTTTTGTAAGGATGTGTATGAAGCAGTTTAGGGTCCTCATAGTCATCCAGGGTGAATTCCTCATCTCAAGATCCTTTATTTAAATACATTTGCAAAGGCTTTTTTTCCAAGTAAGGATTATTATGCATGGGTAAATCCTTAAGGATATCATTCAGCACACTTCAAAAGAAATAATTAAAAACATAGTCTATCAAAAAATGAGAAAAAGGGCTATGGAGCAAGATGGCAGCTGAGTAAGCATCAGTGGTTTTCTCTCCACCAAGACAAAACTAGAAATAGCTATTCACGCATCAGTCCACTTTCACAAGAGACAGGGAAGCCAAGTGAAAGACCACTGTTCTTGGTTTTAGTAGAATAATATGAAAATAGGCATCGAGGGAGCAGGAAAGAGAGACCTTCTGCATTATCCGTCTACTAGCTCCAAACAGAGATTTGCCAATCTTCCTGCCTGACCGTAGAAAGAAGGCATTAATTACAGACTTTAGATTACAACAGATAGTGAAACTGAGTCCCCAAACAGTGCCTTGAATGCAGATACCGTGAGGTTGCATTCTCCTAACACTCTCTGCTTAGCTTAATTCACAGAATTGAGGGAGTAGTACACTTGCCCTACAAGATTCTAATCACCGGACTCAAGAGGTCATTTGCTTCTCCAATAGGTAATACCTTGGTGGCTACTGTTAACTCAGAGTTTTGTTTAGGCAACTTCCAGGTGCAGGCAGAGAAACTGAAGTCTCATTGTAGAAAACATGAAAGCCCACTTGGCCATAATAAGCATTCACTGGAGAACAAAGCATTGTTGACCAACCAGGAACTTGGACGGACATGAGCTGAACATGTAACTGTGCCAGATAACTACTCTGACTTCAAACAGCCTCTCATTGCCTGGCCATAGGCCAACATAAAGGTTTTTTTATTCTTATTTTCCTTATTCTTGACTCCTTCTTATTTGCAGCCTCCTTAAAAACCTCAAAATGCCCTCATTTGGGAGGGTAGTAGCTCATGAGACTTGGAGGTCTACTACCCCCTCATCAGTCAACAGATAAAATTTTCTCTTTCCTTTACACTCAGGTGTTTGAATTAGTACCAAAGATGGACCCAGTTTTCAGTAACAGCAGTATCTAGCTCACCATTGTAAAACAGTACTGACCAGGGCCACACAGTCCTTGCCTCCAGGGCAATACCTACAGGCTGAGTCTTTGGACTCTCCTTACCCAGGTGACCAAGGGACTCCCTCTCCACCCCTTGCCCAGCCTCCAGCAGGCAGCAGACAAGATTCTAGCCACCAAGAAGTAGGATGGAAAAGCAGAAATTTGCCTTGGAACTTAATGCCAGTACTGCCACAGTGAGACTGAGTGCCACATTAATTAAGCCCATAGGCCTCTATCATGGTGCACAGACAGAGCCTCTTAAGATTCATTCTGAATACATCCATTGTGGATTTGGGATAAACATGGAATTGGGGATCCACTAATTCTGAAACTTCAGTAGCACCCCAACAGCTGATGTGTGGCAGACCTCAACTTAGGTGGTCATCCAGTACTGAAATGGCATAAGTGTCTCCAGACTCGGAGAAAATAAACAGATTGATCAGAATTATTTCAAAGCAGGCACAACCAAAGCCAGATTGTGAAGACTGGAAAAAATTCCTAATCCTTCAATGTGCAGATGACATCATTCATCACCCAGCATCAAGAACTTTCAAGGAAAGATGACTTAGCCTAACAACAAAGTAAAGTGTTGGAAACTGATCAGGCGGCAGCTGATATATGTAAATTTTTGTGTGCAGAATTTAAAGTAGCTGCTTTAAGGAAACTCAATGATGCTCAGAAAAACACAGAGAAATGATTCATTTTTTGAATAGAGAAACTTAATGGAGAAATAGAAGTCATTTTTAAAAATCAGAAATCCTTGAGTTGAAAAGTACACTAAGCAAAATTTAAAATGCTATTGAAAGCATCAATAGCAGAATAGATTAAACACAAGAAAGAATTAGCATGAGACAAGCTATTTGAACATATACAGTCAGGGGAGAAAAGAACAAAAAGGAATAAAGAAAATTCATGGGAACTTTTGGACAACATTACAAAAACAAGTATCTCAGTTATTAGGGTTCGGTGGGGGGGGGAGGGCTTGAGAAAGCCAAAGGGGTACAAGGCATATTCAAACAAATAATTACAGAAAACTTCCCAAAGCAAGATAAGGATGTAACTATCCAGATACACAACAGTCAGAAGTAACTGGTCAAATTCCACTGAAGGAAGTGTACTCCGAGATACACTATAATCAAGCTATCCAAGGTTAAAGATGGAGGATTCTCCAAGATACAAGAGAAGGAAGAATGTGTAAGTATATCCCAGTTTGTCTGTCTGCAGACATTACAGGGAGTAGAAAGTAGAATGATATTTTTCATAGTACTGAAGGAAAAAAAAAAAACTGACTACTGCACCCAAAAAAACTATTCTTTAGGTTTTAAGGAGAGAGAAACACACTCAAACAAAATCTGAGAGAATGTAGCACTGTCAGATCTATATTATTAGACATAATACAGGGAGTTCTTCACACTGAAAGAAAGAGATGCTAACCAGTACAAAGAAAATACCAGAAGGTAGAAAAGTTACTGAACAGAGAGCCTAGAATTAAATCCATGGATCTGGAGCCAACTGGTCTTTGACAAAAGTGCTAAGAATACTCATTGGAGAAGGAACAGTCTTTTCAGTAAATGGTACTAAGAAAATTGGAAATCCACAGGCAGAGAATGAAATTGAACATCTGTTTTTCACTATATACAGAAATAACTCAAAATGGTTTAAAGACTTGAAACTATTGGGCCGGTGCCGTGGTTCAACAGGCTAATCCTCCGCCTAGCGGCGCTGGCACCCCAGGTTCTAGTCCCGGTCGAGGCACCGATCCTGTCCCGGTTGCCCCTCTTCCAGGCCAGCTCTCTGCTGTGGCCAGGGAGTGCAGTGGAGGATGGCCCAAGTGCTTGGGCCCTGCACCCCATGGGAGACCAGGAGAAGCACCTGGCTCCTGCCATCGGAACAGCGCGGTGCGCCGGCCGCAGCGCGCTACCGCGGCGGCCATTGGAGGGTGAACCAATGGCAAAAGGAAGACCTTTCTCTCTGTCTCTCTCTCTCTCACTGTCCACTCTGCCTGTCAAAAAAATAAATAAATAAATAAATAAAGACCTGAAACTATGAAATGAAACTCTTAGAAGAAAACATAGGGGAGGCTGGCGCCATGGCTCACTTGGCTAATCCTCCACCTGTGGTGCCGGCACCCCGGGTTCTAGTCCTGGTTAGGGTGCTGGGTACTAGTCCTGGTTGCTCCTCTTCCAGTCCAGCTCTCTGCTGTGACCCGGGAGGGCAGTGGAGGATGGCCCAAGTGCTTCCTTCCAGATGGGAGACCGGGAAGAAGTACCCAGCTCCTGGCTTTGGATCGGCACAGTGCCGGCTGTAGTGGCCATTAGGGGAGTGAACCAACAGAAGGAAGACCTTTCTCTCTGTCTCTCTCTCACTGTTTATAACTCTACCTGTCAAGTAAAAAGGAAGGAAGGAAGGAAGGAAGGAAGGAAGGAAGGAAGGAAGGAAGGAAGGAAGAAGAAAAATAGGGGAAATATTTTGGGACATTGAAATGAACACGGATATTGTAGAAAAGACCCCAAAAGCACAGGAAACAAAGGCAAAAATAGAATTATAGTGTATCACAGGAATTTTCTGTACTACAAAGGAAACCATCCACAGGTTGAAGAGAGTGCCTGCACATTGTGTAAAAATGTTTGTGGCCTATATACCAGGCAAGGAGTTAATAACCAGAATATATAAGGAACTCAACTTAAAAGCACATGAACAAATAATATGACCCAAAAATGAACAATAGATCTGAATAGACATTTTTCAAAGGAAGACATACAGATGAGCAACAGATACCTGAAAAAAATACTCAAGAATACTAATCATTAGTGCAATGCAGAGCCAAACCACAACCTTCAACTCTGCAGGATGTTCTTAGAAGAAGAAAGGCTTGCAGTTAGATTCTCAGCACATTGGGCCACAGGGATAAGGGACAGTAGCACTACCAAAGGTTTTATGAAGATATTCAGCTCATGTTTTAGTCCTAATGGGATGTATATTTTGGCTTCATCTTATTTTTACTTCTGTTGTAAGCTGTCTCAAATAATTTTGGTGGACACAGGTGCAGTATAAATAAATAGCCATATGTGGACAGCACAAATGAAAGAGAAAATGTGGAGCAGGAAAAACAAATTTCATAAAAAGCTGTATTTTAAGCTGTATTTTTTTTTATTTATTTTTGACAAGCAGAGTGGATAGTGAGAGAGAGACAGAGAGAAAGGTCTTCCTTTTGCCGTTGGTTCACCCTCCAATGGCCGCCGCGGTAGCGCGCTGCGGCCGGCACACCGCGCTGTTCCGATGGCAGGAGCCAGGTGCTTCTCCTGGTCTCCCACGGGGTGCAGGGCCCAAGCACTTGGGCCATCCTCCACTGCACTCCCTAGCCACAGCAGAGAGCTGGCCTGGAAGAGGGGCAACCGGGACAGGATCGGTGCCCCGACCGGGACTAGAACCCGGTGTGCCGGTGCCGCAAGGCGGAGGATTAGCCTGTTGAGCCACGGCGCCGGCCTTAAGCTGTATTTTAAGAGGATAGTCAGGCTTTGCATTAGGCAGTAGTTATATGGTATTTTTGGAGTGCCTTAAAAATGCCACAGAAATGTCACTTGATGGTCACAGCTTTTGAAAACAATAGATTCAGAAAGAGCTGAGTTAATTTATTCTACTACCGGCTTTCACTTCTTGGTACCAGGCGGTAGAACCCATTCCTCTTGGCTACATGTCAGGCTCAGGTTACAGAGCTAGTTCACGCAGCTTGAATGACAGGCCAATGCAACAGGAGGGACACACATGGCCCTCTAAAGTTACAGTAAGCATTGCTAAATATTTAGGGACCTGACTCTAAGAAAAAGGGAGCACGGAGTAGAGAGGAGGCAGGGTACCAAATTGCAGGATACCAAAATGCAGCCAGATACATTTCAATTCTATCTCTCTTTTGGGCAATGAGCTAGAATGGCTGAGGCTTATGTTCTTGTTCCATCAATCCTGAGTCTGATAAGAAGATGGGGTACCGATTTCTTTCTGGCTACTTCCTGCTGATATGAGTATAGACATGGGGTGAGGATCTGAGCAAGGATCTATACTCAGAATCAGATTGAAGAAGAAGAGCAGCTTTGAGTTTCTCCAGCTTGAGATACAGCAGTCATTCCTTCCGCAAGAAGCTTTGGAATAAGTTCATTATATATGGTAGAAATAGGAGCACTGTGGTTATGAGGATAAAAGGAGATATTAGAGACATTGCTCATGGTGGAAAAGATGGACAAAACAAGGCAGAGTTACCTTGAGAATACTCGTTAGTACATTTTTTATGTGTTTGATTCTCTCTTACCACACTCAATTTATTGGTGTAAAAGCAATATTCTACACCCAAAAAGATGCAAAGCCCTCCTTTCTCGGCTGTGAGGAGGTGGAGTCCCTGGCAGTTCTGGAGAACTGCTGCCAATGAATCCACCTGATCCTGGAGATGAAACAGTTGCTGTGCTAGGTCATTTATGTTTCCTCTGAGACAGAGAGAAACCTTCAATTTCATTTGCCTTGTCTACTGAAATGGTTAGTCCAATTGTTTCTGTTCCAGTTCCTATCAAAATCCCCAGCAAGATTCTCAAGAGGGTGAGTCTGAAATCCCTCTTAATACGATGGGTAGGATAGGAACAGAAAATAGAAATTTGATCTAGGGTGTAGGACAAAGGAGGAAAAATAAAGGAAAGTATACAAGTCTCTGTCCAGTTGGTGGGGAGGCAGTTGTATGCCTGGTTACCACAGAGAAAGAAGGTAACTTGGGGAGAAGAAGGGAGTATTAGGCTTCGTCTAGAAACCATCATAGGTCTTTTCTAGATGCCCCTTGTTGAAACTGAGAGATTTCTAAGTCTGAAAATACAGGAGCTAAGAGTGAAGAGCTGGGGTCATTTCCCCAGGAGCCGCTGCTTTAGCTGTCCCATACAATTCCCATAATGTTGTACAAAAAAAAGAAAAATGAGTAGAACCAAAAGTAAATAAACGTTATCACATTTGTTTACACCACTATCTAGTTCTTCATATTAACTTTACTATTCAAACAATAGAAAGTTAAGTGGCAACTTAGGGAATGGGAAAAAGATAAAACCAAAAACCTCTTCTACCACATTTATTCTTCTACACCGTGTACAGCTGTGCTCACAGAGACGGCTTCTTTTACTTTTCCACTGCACATAATTCAGTTGTATATAAAATTGAACCTGCTCAAGTTTGGCTATCTGGCTTCTGAACCTTGGAAAGAATGCTGGCGGTGGGGTGGGGTGGTGTGGGGTGGGGTGGGGGTATGAAGACAATAGACTGTGAGACTGAATTGAGATTCAGAGAGGAGGGATAGATTCTGATTTTCTCTCTCTTTTGGGCAATGAGCTAGAATGGCTGAGGCTTATGTTCTTGTTCCATCATTGACTTCCTGCCCCTGCCAATTACTTAAAAAGATCAAAACTTTTATTTTCAGAAATGCCTCCACATCCTTTAAATTGATACAGCTGTCTTGAAAATAAATTGAAGGCTTGAGACAGACTTGCCCGTAAAAAGAGTTGGTGAGGAAACTGGGTTGTGCCACTCTCACTCAACATCAGTTCCTATGCTTGATCTTTCCTCCCTCCTATCTTGGAGACTCTCAGCAGACCAAAGAAGTCTCCCGAAATGGCATCCATAAGCTGTGCATGGATGTGCAGAGGAAGATCAGGGGAGGGTTCACTCTGGTCTACCAGTATCAGTACTAATCAAAACCCCAGTTTATTGTTCCCCTGCAATAAGGGAGGAGAGAACGCCAACGGGGTCTTAGCAGGATCTTAGAAGAAGGAATTCAGGGGGAAATATTTAAAGGATTTTGATCATATGGCATTTCAATCCAGCAATTCCACTACAGGATATATACATAAAAGACATGAACTCATGGCATCAGAGAGAAACCTGATCCACCTTGTTTGTAATAGCACCATTCACAGTAGCCAAAGTACAGAATCAACCAAGGTGTCCATCATCAGATGAATGAATAAAGAAAATATGGTATATGTATATGATGCAATATTATCTAGCTATAAAAAATAAATCTTATCATTTGTAGAAAAATTGATGGAACTAGAAGAAAACATGTTGAGAGAAACAAGACAGTCATAAAAAGAAAAATACTGCATGTTCTGCATTATATATAGAGGTTAAAAAACACACGTCAATCTGAACAAAGAATATTGATTACTACAGTACAACAGGCTGGCAAGGGTGAGAGGGATAAAAATAGGGGTAGCTAGGTATGATTCTTAATTGTGACAATGATTCTGATGCATGATATTAAAAGGGAAAATCTTTTCTTAATTAATTTATTTTAAGGCATATAAATATCGTAAGTACAACTTTAGAAATACAGTTATTCTTCTCACCATACCCACCCTCCCACCCAAATATCCACCCCTTCTCCCCCATCCTCTCCCCTTTCCAGTCCAATTCTCCATTAAGATTTATTTTCAATTAACTGTGTACACATAAGATCAACTCTGTACTAAGTAAAGATTTCAACAATTTGCACACACACACATACAAAAAAAAAAAAACTGTTTGAGAAGTAGTTTTACAATTAACTCATAACACAGCTCATTGAAGACAGAGGTCCTGCATGGGAAGTTAGTGCACAGTGACTATTGTTGTCAGTTTAACAGTTAACACCCTTATGTATGACGTTAGTGACTACCCAAGGTTCTTGACGTGAGCTGGCTATGCTATGGAAGGCTTTTGAGTCCACAAACTCTGTCAGTATTTAGACAGGGCCATAAGCAAAGTGGAAATTCTCTCCTCCCTTTAGAGAAAAGTACATCCTCCTTTGATGGCCACTGCTTTCTTCTGGGATCTCACTTTCAGAGATCCTTCATGTAGAACATTTTTTACCACAGTGTCTTGGCTTTCCATGCCTGAAATGCTCTCACAGGCTTTTCAGTCAGACCAGGAAGCCTTAAGGGCTGATTCTGAGGTCAGAGTATTATTTAAAGTGGTTGTCATTCTAGAGTCTGCTGTCTGAAATGCTTCCCATGTTGGAACATTCTCTCCTTTTTATTCTATCTATTGTTATTGTCAGACACTTGATTCTATTTATATGATCATTTTAACAATCCTACCTATATGTTCACTTTAACACTTAATATGATCACTTTAACACTTAAGATGTCATTTTTACCACCCAGCTTAATGGGATTTTGGGTGCCATGACAAGTTTTCAAACTGTACCCTTAGAAGTAAGTCCAAAGGAATGTATGCAGAACTATACAGCTTTACAGTTATAAACTTCTTCCTTCCTCTCTTATTCTCACTTTTATTTTTTTATTGAGATCCATCATCAATTGACTTTATACACATATGGTTACCTCTATATTAAGTAAAGAGTTCAACAAAAAGTATGAAGAAAAAAAAATGAAAGAACAAAAATATAAAAGTCTAACTGTTCCTTGACAGTTAAGACAAGGGCAGCTCAAGTCATTCCTTCTTGAAGTGTCAATATCACTTTTACAGATTTCATTTTAGGTGCTCTATTGGTTCTCACAGATCAAGGAGAACGTATGATATTTTTTCCTTTGGGACTGGCTTATTTCACTAAATATGGTGTTTTCCAGATTCATCCATTTTAGTGCAAATGACCAGATTTCATTTTTTACTGCTGTGTAGTATTCCATAGTGTACATATCCCATAATTTCTTTACCTATTCTTCAGTGGATGGGCATTTAGGTTGATTCCATATCTTAGCTATTGTGAATTCAGCTGCACTAAACATGAGAGTGCAGATAACTCTTTCATATGCTGATTTTATTTCCCTTGGGTAAATTCCCAGGAGTGGGATGGATGGCTCATATATTAGATCTATATTCAGAATTTTGAGTTATCTCCATACTGTCTTCCGTAGTGGCTCTACCAGTTTACATTCCCACCAACAGTGAATTACAGTACCTTTTCCACCACATCTTCACCAGCGTTTGTTGATTTTTGTATGGAAGCCATTCTAACTGGGGTGTGGTGAAACCTCATTGTGATTTTGATTTGCATTTCCTGACAGCTAGTGATCCTGAACATTTTTTCATGTGTCTGTTAGCCACTTGGATTTCCTCTTAAAAAGTATCTGTTTAAGTCCTTTGCCCATTTCTTAACTGGGCTGTTTGTTTTGTTGTTGTGGAGCATCTTGATCTCTTTATATATTCTTGTTATTAATCCTTTATCAGTTGCATAGTTTGCAAATAATTTCTCCCATTCTGTCAGTTGCCTCTTCACTTTCCTGAGTTTTCCTTTTGCAGTACAGAGCATCTCAATTTGATGTAATCACATTTGTTAATTCTGGCTTTAATTTCCTGTGCCTCTGAGGTCTTTTCCAAGAACTCTTTGCCTATGCCAATATCTTGTAAGGTTTCCCCAATGTTCTCTAAAACTTTGATGGTGTCAGATCATAGATTTAGATCTTTAATCCATTTTGAGAGGATTTTTGCGTAAGGTGTAAGGTAGGTGCCTGTCTTGCTTCATACTGCTGCATGTGGACATCCAGTTTTCCCAGCACCGTTTTTTTGAAGAGACTGGCTTGGCTCTGGAATTGGTTTTAGCTCCTTTGTTAAATATAAGTTGGTTGTAAATGTTTCGATTGAGTTCAGCATTTCTGTTCTGTTCCACTGGTCTATCCATCTGCTTTTGTACCAGCACCAGGCTGTTTTGACTATAATTCCCCTGTAGTATTTCTTAAAGTCTGGTATTGTGATGCCTCCAGCTTTGTTTTTGATTTCTTCTATGACCCACTGTTCATTCAGGAGCATGCTGTTCAGTCTCCATGTGTTTGCATATGTTCTAGAGATTTCTGAGTTGCTGAGTTCCAGCTTTAGTTCATTGTGTTCTGAGAAGATGCATGATATTTTGATTTTTTTTTTAATTTGCTGAGATTTGCTTTATGGCCTAGTGTGTGGTTAATGCTAGAGAAAGTTCCATGCACTGGAGAGAAGAATGTGTATTCTGCAACTGTAGGATGAAAAGTTCTGTAGATATCTGTTAGGTCCATTTGGTCTATAGTGTTGATGAGTGCTGCTTCTTCCTTGCTGATTTTCTGGCTGGTTGATCTGTCCATTGCTGAAAGTGGGGTATTGAAGTCTCCCATTACTATTGTATTGGAGTCTATGTCTCCGTTTATAACCCTGAACAGTTCTTTTAAATAGGATGGTGCCCTATAATTAGGTGCATATATGTTTATAATAGTTACATCTTCCTGTTGAATTGATCCCTTAATCATTACATAGTGCCTTTGTTTGTCTTTTTTAACAGTTTTTGCTTTAAAGTCTATTTTGCCTGCTATTGGGATGGCTACACCAGCTCTTTTTTGGTTTCTCTTGGCATGAAATATCTTTTCTGTCCTTTCACTTTGAGTTTGTGTGCATCTTTGGTGGTGAAATGTTTTTTGTAGGCAGCAAATATATGGGTTTTGTTTTATAACCCATTCAGCTAGTCTGTGTCATTTAACTAGAGCGTTGAGGCAATTTACATTCAAGGTGACTATTGATAAGTAATGACTTGTCCCTGCCATTTTTCCAAAAATACTCATATTTTTTACTTTGAATTTCCTTTGAATTTTTATTGGAAGATTTTATTCTTTTATCGTCTTTTGTAGTGATGACCATGTTTCTGTGTTTCTGTGTGCAGCATATCTTTAAGCATCTTTTGTAGGGCTGGATGGATGATGTTAAATTATTTTAATTTCTTTTATTATGGAAGGTCTTTATTTCACCTTCATTCATAAATGACAGCTTTGCATGGCAAAGTATTCTTTGTTGACAATTTTTTTCCCTTAAGACTTGGACTTTATCTCGACATTCTCTCCAAGCCTTTTGATCTCTCCTATGGGTTTTTTTAAAAACTTTTATTTAATAAATATAAATTTCCAAAGTACAGCTTATGGATTACAATGGCTTCCCCCCCCAACTTCCCTCCCACCCACAACCCTCCCATCTCCCGCTCCCTCTCCCATTCCATTCACATCGAGATTCATTTTCAATTCTCTTTATATACAGAAGATCAATTTAGTATATATTAAGTAAAGATTTCAACAGTTTGCGCCCACACAGAACATAAAGTGTAAAATACTGTTTGAGTACTAGTTATAGCATTAATTCACATTGAACAACACATTAAGGACAGAGATCCTACATGAGGAGTAAGTGCACAGTGACTCCTGTTGTTGACTTAACAAACTGACAGTTTTGTTTATGGCGTCAGTAATCTCCCTAGGCTCTTGTCATGGGTTGCCAAGGCTATGGAAGCCTTCTGAGTTCCCTGACTTTGATCTTATTTAAACAAGGTCATAGTCAAAGTGGAAGTTCTCTCCTCCCTTCAGAGAAAGGTACCTCCTTCTTTGATGGCCTGTTCTTTCTACTGGGATCTCACTCGCAGAGATCTTTCATTTAGGTCTTCTTCTTCTTCTTCTTCTTCTTCTTCTTCTTCTTTTTTTTTTTTTTTTTTTTTTTTTTTTTTTTTGCCTGAAATACTCTCATGGGCTCTTCAGCCAGATCTGAATGCCTTAAGGGCTGAATCTGAGGCCAGAGTGCTGTTTAGGACATCTGCCATTCTATGAGTCTGCTGTGTATCCCACTTCCCATGTTGGGAATTTTTTGATAGGTGAAATGTTTTCCAAGGAGAATAATTTATTTATCTTGATAGGAGCACCATTTACCCAATAAGTAAATGGTTCCTATAAATTAAGTTGCAGAAATTCTCCAAAACCAACAGTGAAATCTTTTGTTGGTTTGTAGCCTAATCTTGCTGAGCAAGAGTGAAATCAGGATGACAGAGTAGCTTCAGTCTGGTTTTATTATGTGGATTCAGGGAGTTCTCTATTCTAAGAAGGCTTACTCAAAAACAAAACAATTTATTTATAGGCTTATGTCATTCCTGTTCTCTACTCAGACTTCCTTATCTGCACACACTCTCCTGAGTGAAAATGTCTCAAGCTTGCCATTGCTTTTGGAATTGTATTGTCCCCTACTCTTATCTGGTCACATCCAGATATATGCCTAAGTTCTTTTTACTGCTTGCACTTCTTGCCTAGCCTTCAGTGGAACTGAAGTTTTCTTAAAGAATTGACAGCTGAAGAAAATATGTTTTGCCTTATTTGAGAAATATAGATTCAGGGTTTCTCCCAACTCTACATTCTGCTTTCTTAAATGAAATATTTGGAGATGGATGTTAAGCATGTTGGGTGTCAGGGAGAAGGGGTCATAAAAGTTGACAAAACTTGCATCATTCACCCAAGATCAGTTTTGAGGAATAGGATTACAAATCAGGAACTTTGACAGATTCATGTTTTTGGAACCTGACTCTGTTCAGGAAGGCCAAATGTTTTGTGTGTGTCTCTCATGCGCCCTGTGAGAACTGACTCATCAGTGTAACGTGAGAGTCTTAATATCATCAAATCATCTGGACACAGAAGTCTCAACCAGACCAGGGATTTCGTGATGCCATTTCTGAGACTTCTGGCCATAAAATTATACTCCTTGATAGCAATGCCAATCAAAGCAATCTGTGTTTGCCATGGTAACCTTGTTCTTGGATCCTAAATCAGGTGCAGTTGATGCCCATTTCAGTGAGGGTCTTCAACATAAAGAGGACAGATCTTCCAGTCTTGTTAGGGTCTTGTTTTTATCTATTTTGTTAAACTGTTAGAGCTCTGCTTCATGATTAGAACAATGGCGCTCTTTGATACCTTACCCGTTCTGAGGCCATTGGTTTCTTTGTTCTTCCCATATTGCCATTGAGCCTGAATTGTTTTCTTTATTTAAGCAGCCTACAGTACTTGGGCCTGGGTCCATAATAACAAAAGCTGGTTCCCAGGCTCTGGGATAGACTGCCATGTCCTGCCTATGTGTTGTGCTGAGACTCTCAATGTTCTAGGCCTAATCATTCCATCTGAATGGCTGTAAGGCTGACCTGTGATCTGTGCTTCTCATTCCCATTGTCCAGTCCATGTTGAACTGTATTCTCTGACTCATTAGGCTTTTTAACTCCTATATTTGCTAAGTCTAATTTGACTTTCATCTACATTTTATATTTTGAAATTTCAGAATGCCAATCTGAGCTCTGACTTAACGCTTTTAGAGGGGTACCAAAAGGAGTACATAGAAAAATGGAATTAAAAGCTATTTATGTTAGGGCAAAAAAAATTTGCAGTACATGATTTTTTTTTAAAAAATATGCATTTTCTGTTAACTTTTGAAGAACCCTCATATGCATGGATTTCAAATATTTTTTTGCAGGAAAATAAACACAATTTAGTCTATTTTCTATAAATCTCCTAATATTCTGTCATACAGAAGCTATTTCTAGCAACTGTCACCAAGGTCTGTGATCCTGCAAAGAAAGATTTCTCTCTGTACCATGCGCAAGTGTCCAAGCCATGACCCCTAAGGGCTTGATTAACTCAGCTTCATGAAAAGAAAGAAGATGCCAACTTGGGCTCTAGATAGACCTAGTTACTGTGGAAGTTGGAAGCAAACAGATTACAATGTGAGTTTTCAGCTTCTCAACTTTATTTTCTTTCTGCCTTCAATTAATTCGGTTCTCCCACTCAGCACTTCCTAAGGACTCAACCTCTCCTATAGGAACCTAGATAGCCAGCAGAGCCCCCTTATCCAGCAGGCCCCTTTCAGTGGCCCTTCACTTACAAGGTGGCATATTAGGACACCACTTGGGACTGTGATTCCCAGGAGGGAGATACAAGTTGCAGAGCTTGTTTAGGTTGGTGGGGGGAGGCTGAGGAGCTGTTCTTGCTTCCAGCACCACCTGGAGGTGCCTTGTTCCTATGCCTTTGAAATTTGATTAAAACATCCCTTATAGACCTCAGTGATGCCCGTGCCTTTCCTCTGGATCCCCCATTTGTGTTTGTTGGCCAGAGCCTGTTGCTCTTGACTACAACTAAAGAACCTTCCCTGCTTTTGTTGCCTTTAAGAGTCTGTGGATGACCAAGTTGTATTTTGGTACAGCTTGGTTGAGGCTGACTTCTTGATTGCCTTGGGACTAGTGTGGACCCTGACCTGGTTGACTACAATGGAGCAGGGATAGTTTCTCAGTTGTGGCCATTTCTCTAAAAAACTATAGCACAGGACACCCTTATAGGAAAAATAGTTTCTCTTAAATTATGTTATATATCTGGCTTACTCCTTGCAACATAGACAATTATCCCCTCCACTCATATGGTAAACCAAGTTAGTAACAAGGTCATTACAAAAGGCGGGACCTCACTATCCATCTATCCAAATTGGTTTGAAGCTAGCAGTTCACAAACCAACTCCTTTCTTGTTTACATTCCTGACATTTCTCCTCTCTCTCTCTCTCTCTCACACACACACACACACAGACACACACAGGCCGTCTGAACCAACAGAATGAGGATCACATGCGAGTGCATTTTCACTGCAACCCAGAGCTGCTGTATCTGCGTGTGTACCGCGATACTTAAAAAAGTTTAGAAATTGTGGCTGGTGGTGCGGTGTGATGGTTAAAGCCATGCCTCCAACACGGGAATCTCATATGAGAGCCTGTTCATGTCCTGGCTGCTATACTTCTTTTTTTTATTTTATTTTTTTGACAGGCAGAGTGGACAATGAGAGAGACAGAGAGAAAGGTCTTCCCTTTCCGTTGGTTCACCCTCCAATGGCCGCTGCAGCAGGTGCGCTGCGGCCGGCACACCGCACTATTCCAAAGGCAGGAGCCAGGTGCTTCTCCTGGTCTCCCATGGGGTGCAGGGCCCAAGGACTTGGGCCATCCTCCACTGCACTCCCAGGCCACAGCAGAGAGCTGGCCTGGAAGAGGGGCAACCGGGACAGAATCCGGCGCCCTGACCTGGACTAGAACCCGGGGTGCTGGCGCCGTCGGCATAGGATTAGCCTATTGAGTCGCGGCGCCGGCCCCTGGCTGCTATTCTTCTAATCCAGCTCCTTTCTAATGACTTGGGAAAAGCTTGGAAAATGGCCCATGTACTTGGGTCCTTGTCCTTGGGAGACCTAGATGAAGCTCCTGGCTCCTGGCTTCAGCCTGGCCTAGCCCTGGCCATTGTAGCCATCTGGAGAGTGAACCGGCAAATGGACAATCACTTTCTGACACTGTCTCTATATCTCTCTGTAACTCTGACTTTCAAATGAGTAAATAAATCTCATAAAAAATGCTTGGAAATGTATGCATATATTGGGTTCTCAAAAAGTTCATATAAAATACATATTGTGGGAAAGATATTCATGAGGTTCAAAATATTTTTTGCATCAAAGTAAACATCTATTGATTTCATTTCCATGAGCTTCATTTGTTTACTTCAAAGAGTAATTGAGACAGAGATGAAGAGACAGAAAGATCTCCCATCTGTTGGTTCCCTCTCCAAATGGCTGTGATGGAATGCTGTGCTAGGCTGAAGTCAGGATCCAGGAGCTTCATCTGGGTCTCCGACATGGGTGGCAACAATACTTGGATTATCTTTCCCAGGCACGTTAGCAGGGATCTAAGTTGGAAACAGAGAAGCCAGGACATGGATCCATCCTTCTAGGATGGTGCTCCGGCAGTTTATCCTGCTATACCACAACACCAGCCCGTCTCAAGTCCTCATATCTAAATAAGACTCCAGACTCTTCTTCACGAGCAGGTGGAAAGAGCACTGCTCTAGGACAAGCCTCTGCTAGAATGTCATGGAAGCCTCAGTGGCTTCCGCAGCTGGCCGCCTCCTTGCTCAAAGTTTCTCAGCAGGATTGTTCCCTAGGAGTCAGGCCAGTGGATGAGGAACGACAAAGTCTGGGGTCTCGGTTTATCTTTGGCTTTTCAGGAGTCTGAGAGGTCACCTTCCCTCTTCCAACACAATCATGACCAGAAAACACAGAAGGGTATAGCAAAAGGCGGCAGGCAGAAAAGAGAAAGGAAGTACGGCTATTACATTATTTTCTGTTGCTTCCGATTTAAAGAACTCCTTCAGAAAACACACACCGCTGTGACTATCAATCTTGGGGAGACCAGGGAGAGCTACAAATGGAGTCGTTTTGTTGCCTGTTGTTGATGTAATCTACCAGGTAGACAGACATGATTTTGCTTCATTTGTCTCAAGGCTCTGGTACACTCTGTTGTGCAATGTTCACACTGAAAAACAACAGGATTTAAGAATGTGCAGAAGTCCCTCTCTCTGGGACTTCTGGGATAGCGTTATGATACGGTTATTTGTTCAGGCTTCTCCAAAGAAGCACAACAATAAATCCACTGACCCAGGAACCTGTCTTGCCCAGCCTCTGTCCAGATCACTGGTTCCCTCTGAACATTGACTGGTTTACATATTACCAACAAAACCCAAGAAAAATAATGAGAAATATGTGCCTGCTGCTCTTGTCCTGATCCCGTGTCTGGTCTGTGGTATGATTGTGGAAATTCAGAGTGTTGTAATGGTTTTAAAGTTCAACAGACAATGTACTCTCACTCACACAAAGAGGTATCTGCCTACTAACTCTTTTGGATTTCCCAAAGTTTACTCTGTTTACAAATAAATAATTAGGGCAAAAGCATATTCTTATATGGTGCACATTTTTATTTTAAGTTAGAAGTATGTTTCTTGTGTTTGTTGAACATCCATTCTCTCTCTCTCTCTCTCTCTCTCTCTCTCTCTCTCTCTTTCTCTTTCTCTCTCTCAACTATTAAAAGGCATTGTGTAGGGTGGGTGTTTGACCTAGCAGTTAAGATACCAGCATCCCCCATAGGAATGCCTGGGTCCCATTCCTGGCTCTAGCTCTCAATTCCAGACTCCTTTCAACGCAAACTCTAGGAGGCAGTAGTAATGGCTTCATGATTGGGTCCCTGCCACCTACATGGGATCTTTGATTGATTGTCGAGCTATTGCAGATATTTGCAAAATAAACCAGCGATAAAGAGCTCTGTATATCTCTTATTTCTCTCTCTCCTTGTTTTTCTTGATCTCAAGTTAATTTTAAAAATATTTTAATGTAAATAAAAATCATGTGCTCAAATAGGAGATGAAAGATGTAAGTGACTAGCAACTGGGTTGAGCGCATCCATTTATTAAGCTGGTGCCTCAAAATCTATTCCCCAATGGAAACAAGACCCAGTTAGTGAAAGAGAAGCTTTCAAGCTTGTGTTCACCTTATCTGACACATTAAACTTGGATGCTTGGTAGCGCACAGGAGTTTGAGCTTATGTTAGTGAGAATATGAACCCAATAGGCTATTGGCCAGAAAGGTTTCGTAGTGGTGAAGTGAGTGTAGAAGCTCATCTTTGCAGACCTGCTTCCCATTCTGTTTACACAACAGTGCACTCTTTGCTATGGAGTGTCCTTCCCAAAGATTTCCCGAGTGCCTAATGTGCCAGATAATCTGACAGACACTAGGTAAAGGGAGAATAAGGTCTACAAAGTTCTTGCTTTCCAAACTCTTACATCTCAGTGGCTATTGGTAATTAGGGCAGCCAAGAAGGAAAGAAACCCGGGAACACAGAAAGAGTGTTTTTATATTGACAGGGATATAGGCTCTACTAATTTTCTTGAGTATATTCAGGGAAGCTGGACTTGGGCAGTCAATTTCCCCATTATTAAGATGTCAGAATGCATCATGAAGCTACAAACCGGAGTAGAACATCTCTGTCTTTTCCTCGGTGATCACATGGCTGCCATATGACCCAAAGGGGTCCCAGTCTCAAAACAAATTGCGTAAATGTACATCCCCTAAAATGAGAGAAGGAGCTCTGAATATTCTCGCTTGCACTCAAGTTTTGCTCACCCCAGGTACCCACTTGGAGTGGGGTAGACTCCCTCCTTGAGCCTGTCTATCCCACAAAATAAGCTGTACGTGGGCACAACCACAACAGTTGTCATCTGTCAGTTTTTACGACCTATATTAAAGCAGAAGGGAATTCTAATTAAAAAATATGGCTTGCTTTGTGAAATTCACACACCATTTTAATATTTTGTTCTGTCAAGCTGAATGTTAAGGTTTACCTCTCTCATCTTGTCCTCTGTCCACCTTTCCTGATAAGCCAGCATCCACCTAATCTGCACTAAGAAAAGCCACAGTCAGTTACATGTTTCCAGAGTATTGTGCGTGAGTCTTTGTGCTTCGTCCTTCCCTGTTCTGAAAGGCACCTATCTCGAAGGTTGCCCAACATTCTCCCTGAGCCGACAGCTTCCCACGGACTCAGAAGCTTCATTGCACTCTCTGACACAGCTGTGGGGAAGCTGAAACAATGCTCTTCAATAAAAAGTCTTTGTCTGCTGTGCTGACGGCGACGGTTCCAGAGAGAGTACACAGACAATATGCTTCTGCGTGTTCCCCAAGGCCACTCACCACTTCTGCACACAGCTTCCAGATCTATCATCGTTCTATTCTGCTCTTGCCAAATGCCTCCCCTCCCTGGCTAGAGATATAAGACAGGAGCTCTTTTCCCAGTCTCAGGGGCCTATGGTCATTCTAGCCCTGTGAATGTTCAGTTTCTGAACAGAGGATAGCACAGGACTCAGGCCCTATAAAGAAGATTGCATCTCAATGGCCATAAAGTCCTGTGTTGGTCAATGTTTTTTTGTTTTGTTTTTTTTAACTTTATTTGAATGGCAGAGTTACAGAGAGGGAGGTGGTAAGAGATACAAAGAGAGAGAGAGATCTTTCATCCTTTGGTTCACTCCCCAGATGGCCACAAAGGCCAGGACTGGGCCAGGCTGAATCCAGGAGACAGGGGCTTCATCCAGGTCTCCTACGTGGGTACAGGGGTCCAAGGACTTGAACCGGCACTCATACGGGATGCTGGCATTGCAGGCGGCAGGTTAACCGTGTACACCACACCACCAGTCCCTAGTCAGTGGCTCTAAGGGCAAAAAGGAAGGATCTTGGGAGAAACCTACAATTGATAGGATTGTAAACCGTGAGATCTTTCTGAGCTCTTGGCCAACTTTCTGTTCACTCACTGTGACAGTCCTTGGAATTATCTAGGCAGTCATCTAACTAAGAAGAAGATACAGATGGTTGATCCACTGGGGTAGAAAAGGTAGCATCCAAGCTGGAATCAGAATACACCAGTCCTGCTCTCTATGTGATCAATGCCGATCCAAAGCCAGGAGCCAGGTGCTTCCTCCCAGTCTCCCATGCGGGTGCAGGGGTCCAAGCACTTGGGCCACCTTCCACTGCTTTCCTAGGGTGTAGCAGAGAGCTGGACTGGAAGAGGAGCAGCCGGGACTAGAACCGGCGCCCATATGAGATGCTGGTGCCTCAGGCAGAGGACTAACTTACTGCGTTTTAGCGCCGGCCCCTGTATTGCTTCATTTAAGGTGATAAAAAGGCATTCCTCTCTTTTCTTCAGAGTTTAAAAGTTCTGGCTCTTACATCTAAGACTGTGATTCATTTTCGTTCATTTTTGTATATATTGTGAGATAGAAATCCAATTTCATTCTTGTGCAAGTGAATATCCAGGTGTCCGATAACCGTTTGTTGAAGATACTGTCCTTGTCCCATCAAATGGTCAGGACAGGCATTTGGTGTGCTGGTTAAGATGCCACTGGAGATGCCTGCATCCTGTATTAGAGTGCCTCTGAGTCCCAGCTCTGCTTCCGATCCCAGCTTCCTGTTCGTGGACGCCCTGTGAGGCAGCAGGTGATGGCTCAAGTGCTTGGGGCTTTGCCACCCATGGAGGAGAGACACATTGAATCTCAGCTCCTGGCTTCCATCTGGCCCAGTCCTGGATGTTTTAGCCAGTTGGGAAGTGACTCAGCAGATGGAAGATCTCTCTGTTTCTCTGCTTTTCAAATAAAAATGAGATCTCTGTCTCTCTTTTGCATAAAAATTTTAAAAATACTTATGCCACATTTGGCAGTCGTCAATTGGTAATCGATGTATTGGTTTGTACATAAACTCTCAATCGTATTCTGTTGTTGTAAATGCCCCTCCTTATGCTAGTACTACGCTGTTTGAGGACTACGTCTTCTTATAAGTTTAGAAATCAGGAAGTGAAGGCCTTCAATTTTGTCGTTTGTAATTCCATATGAGTTTTAGGATCAGGTTGTCCATTTATGTAAGAAATGCAGTGTGAATTTTGATAAAGACAGAAAAATTCTTTTAGCTCTAATAATCCATCTTGAAAAGATTGCAACTTAGCATTGATCAAAAAATAGTAAAAAGAGAAAACAAAGAAATAAATCCTACCAAAGTACTCCACATCTGTGTTCCATTCCATCCACAGCACGAGTTTTTGATGTTATATTTGACCTCTTTCCCTATTGCCTGACTCAACATCTTAGTATAGCAATTATAATTCTTCTTAGTCTTCGCAGTAATGACATAAATGATGTACACACCATCTTCACAATGCTACAGCATTCTGAATTTGTTGGTGTAGTTACTCTTACCAGTGAACTTTTTACCTTCTGATATTTTCTTATTTGTTAGCATCTCCTTTCAATTTGAAGAACTCCCTTTAATATTTCTTGTAACACAGGTCTGGTGGTGATAAATTCTCTTAGCTTTTGTTTGTCTGGGAATGCTTTATATTTCTTTCATATATGAAGGATCACTTTGCTTGATACAATATTCTTGGTTGGCATTTTTTTCCCTCTCAGTTCTGTGAAAGTCACGTCCCACTCCATCCTAGCCTGTAAGGTTTCTGGTGAGAAGTCTGTACTCCAGTGAATTGGGTCCCCTTTAAATGTTACTGGTGTCTTTTCACTTGAAGCTTTGAGACTCTTAATTTTTAATCTTGGAGAGCTTAATTGTCATATGTCTTGGGATAGACTTCTTGGCATGAATCTGACTGGTAATCTTTGACCTTCCTTTCTATATGTTTTTTTTTTATTTTTTATTTTTTTGACAGGCGGAGTGGATAGTGAGAGAGAGAGACAGAGAAAGTTCTTCCTGTTTGCCGCTGGTTCACCCTCCAATGGCCGCTGCGGCCGGCGCATCTCACTGATCCGAAGCCAGGAGCCAGGTACTTCTCCTGGTCTCCCATGTGGGTGCAGGGCCCAAGGACTTGGGCCATCCTCCACTGCCTTCCCGGGCCATAGCAGAGAGCTGGCCTGGAAGAGGGGCAACCGGGATAGAATCCGGCACCCCGACCAGGACTAGAACCCGGTGTGCCGGCGCCGCAAGGCGGAGGATTAGCCTGTTAAGCCACGGCGCCGGCCTCTATATGTTTAGGAAGTTTTATGTAATTATCTGTTTGAATATGCCTTCTACCCATTTGGCATTTTCAAGCCCCTAATTGTATCCCACTTACCTGAATATTTGCTCTTTGCCTGCTATCCCAAATTTCCTGTAAACTTTCTTGATTCTTCTTTATTTTTTTTCTCATCGAACTGCGTATTTTCAAATATCCTTTCCTTCAGTTCACTGATTCTTCTCTTTGATCTATTCTGCAATCGATGCCATTTATCACATTTTAGTTCACTTACTGTATTTTCAGTTGAAGGATTTCTACTTGATTTTTTTTAATTACTTTCAGCTCTCTGACAAATTTCTCTGCTAGAATACTAAATCATTGTATTTTCCTAAATTTCTTTGTATTCACTTAGAAGCTCTATTTTGAAATCCTCCTCTGGGTACTAGTGAATTTCAATTCCTCCCAGCTGACTTGGGCGACTTTATTTTGCTCTTTAGGTGAGGTCATGGTTCCATGGAAGTTCTTGATGCTTATTGGAGTCTGATGTGGTCTGTGCATTGAAGGATTAGTTTCTGTAATCTGGCTTCATTGGTGGCTGTCCTAAAATCTCTAAGCAATCTGTTCTGCTGCTGAGGCGGTCTCTCGCTTATACTGTACCTTTCAGCCACTGATGATACTGGCTGGGATACAAGGCCACTCAACTGGGACTGTGGAACTCCACGGGCCTCAAGCAGGTCCAGATTCTCTGGAGTCACTGCTTTTGGGGCCTTGGAATCTGCTCAGTGTTTGGCTGATCGCCTGACCTTATTTCCAAAACAGTCCTGAGATCCCCGGTGGTCCGCGCAGTGTTATAGTGAAGGACCCCAAATCTGGGAATCCAACGCGCTCGGGTGGTCGCCCAAAGACCCAAAACTCCAGCCCAGTAGATGCAAAAGCAAGAGGATATTTATTAATACGTTTGCGCAAACGGGCTCCCCAGCACCTCAGGCAGTCAAGAGAGCGAGAGAGCCCGGAGCAGGGGTTACAGCAGTTTTTAAAGACAATAGCCACCTGATTAACATATGTATGCCGGGCGTTTGGTGATTGGCTATTTTGAGGGGCAAACTCTTGTTGCGATTTTAATGAGGGAAGGGGTAAGTTTATACAATGGTCACAGAACCTTATTACAACTCTTTTCCGGACTCCTGCAAGTGTTATCGCGTGAGAGAGTTACACAGAGCAGTTTCACAAAGCAGTTTCCCAAGGTTATTCTGTAGGCAGGTGGAGACACAGTTATCTTAAGGAATGGCTACTGTCAGCAGCCAAACTTTTTAACCCTTGCTAAAATTATTTTAATATTTACTTTTAGCAGGGGTCTTACAATAGGAAAGGTGACAGTGGCAGCTCCTCAGGTACTCAGGAAAGCTCTAGGTAGATCACAGCTGGGCCTGAGAATCACCATGCTCTGTGCAATCTTGGTAGTATACACCAGGCCCACGAGAGGCTGGTAGCAATACATACCAACACAAGTCTGTCTCACCAGGGTGCAGGTCTCTGCCTGGTAATGGAGCAGTTCCAGAGACTCCATCCATAGGCACTGGCCTAGGGATGGAAAGCACTGTGATCTCAGTACTGATTTCCAAGGCACAGTAGCCTTGGTCCCTTGCTCTCTGCTGAAATTTGGAAGAGGGTGATAAAGGCAGACTCTTGGCCACCTAGATTGACTCTAAGCTTTTCATAGCTAGATACCACCATCTCTGGGTCTCACAAAGTTCCAGTGATGACCTCCAGGCCCAAGCAAGACCAGCAATGATACATACACCAAAATGAATCCAAACCCCAGGAGCACAGGTGTCTGCTTGGTGCTAGGCAAATGTGGAGGATTGGTCTGTGAGCATGATCTGGAGGGCAGAGGCCTTGGGATTTAGCAGGTGCCAGGTCTCAGTACAGTAGGCCCAGCTTTGCGCTTCAAGGCGGGGTCCTAACCTCCCTGTGACAGCCTCTGTAGGGCTGAAGTTTCACTTTCTGCCAGCAGTTCAGGGAGGGATGTTGGAAGCCACCTGGCTGTGGAAGCTCCACAGATAACGGCCAGGGGTCATGGGACTTAGCCTGACTGAATTTTGTCCACAATGGACCTGACACTGGAATTCAGTTTGCTCCCTCTGTCCCCAGCAGGAGGATTCTTTCCATCTCACATTCTGTGGAGCTGGGGACCAGTGACATGGACAACTCTCCTTCTTGCCTTCTTCAATGCAACTCTTCTTATTGTTATACCAAGAAAAGGCACTGTGGTCTCTCCCCTGGTTACTGTAGCTGTTGTCAAGGTGACCTGGTGTGTATACAGCTGCCCACATCAGTGTCTGCAGATGGGAGGGTCCCTGGAGCTTCGCATTCAGCCATCATCTTGGCTCCACTTCCCTCTATTCTCTTTTTTAATTAATTTATTTGGAAGGTGGAGTCATAGAGAGCAAGGGAAACACATACACACGGACACACACACGGACTTTAATGCATTGGTTCAGTCCTGAAATGCCAACAGCAAGGACTGGCCTAGGCAGAGCCAGTAGCCAGGTTTCCCCTCTGGGTGGCAGGGGCTCAAGCACTTAATCATCTGCTGCCTCCCAGGTGCATTGGCAGGAGGCTGCATCAGAAGTGAAGCTGTGGTTCCATCCCAGGTACTGAAATATGGGATACAGGTATATCCTGAATGGCAGCTTAACTCTTTGTACCCCAGCACTCCCTCTGGTGTTGTGTTTGTCTTGATTCTATTGTAAATGGAATTGTTTTCTTATTTCCTCTCACATGGGCTGTTGCTATTGCAGGGAAACACAACTGATTCCTATATATTGATTCTGCATCCCACAACTTGATTGAACTCATTCATTAACTCTACTTCAGTTGGGAGAAGGATTCTTTAGGATTTTCTGCTTATAAGGTCATGTCATTTGCAAATAGAACTCGTTCTCCTGCATTTCTAATATGTATGCCTTTATTTCTTTATCGTGTCTAATTATCCTAGTGAGAATTCCAGAATAGAGGTGTCACAAATGGGCAACCTGGTATTATTCCTGATTCCAAAGGACAGGTTTCCGTCTTTCACCATTCCATGTGATGCTGCCTCTGTGTTTTTTCGAGATGTCCCGCATCAAGTTGAGACATTTCTTGTCTGTGTAAGGAATTGCCAAGATCAGCCAAAGGCATCACTAAAGGACTCACAAGACCCAGAAGCTATTGTCCTCAAAGTTGTGATTTATAAAGCAAAATGATTCAGATCAAAAATAGTCAAGGGAGACAGCATATGGAAAATGTCCAGAGGAAAGCAGCTGCAGGGTTCCAGGCGTCCTTCCCCAGTAGTATCACATGGACATGCTTAATTCTCTCAGCCGTGATGCAGCCGACACATACAAAGTGTTGCCAACCAGGGAGGTTCAATCAAGTCTTGGTATCTGAGTTTTTGTTGGGGTGTTATTTCTATAGACATGTAGCATACATGTGCCTCAATCTCAGCTGCTCAAACTCTAGTCCCTCAAAGAAAGCCATGCATGCACCATAAATCACATTTCTTAGCATACACTGTCTTATCAAACTGGTACTGCATGGCCCAAGGCCTCAGAAATACAAAAACTGGGTTAATTATAAATTGTAATTTGTAGCCAGCGGCCAATCCTGAGGCTGGTCCTTCTCAGGAATATGCCGTGTCTGGGTATGCCAGGCTGGCAAAATGAACCTCTTCTGTTCAGAGAACCTCCACTCCTTGGCTCCTGGCATGAGCTGTCTTCCAGCAGAACAATTGTATTCTCCCAACATTGGCGTGAAATACAGCATTTATATATCTGAGGTGCAGTATCATTGGCAGGAACCTACGTAACCTTTGGAGGAATCTCTCTGGAGTAGTGATGGACTCCTGGAAATGAAGTTTTCTCTAAAGCCATGACATACATTTTCAAATTTTTGTACTAATTGGATTAGTTGCTGCTCCCTTAATCTGTATTTATTGTGTCTTGTGATAAATGTATGCAAATCCAACTAGAATAGAAATTAATTGATAGTTAAATAAATCCCATTTTCCATTGGCACTACATATTGTGGAGGCTTTACCCCAGTCTCTCAATGCCTTTTATCGTCAATATCAGTATTATCATGTGAATTACATATATAAAGTAATTGAATCTTACCCCAAATGCCAGCGTTACAGTTTTAATACAGAATAAATCAGTGAGAATTATAGAGCTATGTCCCTTTCTAGCATACTCATCCTCTGTCCCTATGACAGAAATTAATATGGATAATTGTTATGAAAATTAGCCCAGATGCAGTTATTTTGTGGTTTCAAAACACTCGTGGACAAATGTAGTGGAATGAGAAGGTCATGCCAAGGTGGCCACTGGCAAGCGAGCGTCAGTCAGGAATGACTTTGAAACCCACCTGGCTTTGGAAACTGCCTGGCGACAGGCTGTGATTGGATGGATTTGAAACTGCCTGGCGACAGGCTGTGATTGGATGGCTCTGGAAACCGCCTGGCAACAGGCTGTGATTGGTTGGGGTATAGACCGCCCCTTGACCAGATTGGCTGGTCTTGGCTATATAAGTTGTTGTACCAACTGTAATAAACGAGTCTGTGGGCTGCTCGCCTCAAGCCTGCTTTCACCCGACTCCCGGGGTCTGTGTGTTGACTCCGCACCTCTTGCTCCCACCACGCTGCTCCTCTCAGAAATGAACACACTGCAACATTGTTGAGAAATCAACTGCAACAGACAAAGCCAATCAGTTTGTAGGCTTGTGTTGAAACTGGTGGCACCTGCTGGCTATTACATAATAGGGCTCCCTCTTGCTCCTTGGGGCTCTCTCTTGCTCCTTGGCATTGTCCAGGATTGGTGTTGTTCTTGCTAACTGTACCACAGGATACAGGGTACATCTTATTCTGTGGCACTGTTGGAGGGAGTGCACTCATGAAGAATTAGTGTAAGTTGAAATTGCCTGCAGAGCCTTCCCTACATGTGACGGTCCAAGAAGTTCCCATAGGCATGCCCCAGGACCTCCTCAGCCAGGAGGGGGAGCTATTGCCCACCCTGCTACTTTGCCCTGCATCTTTTTATTTTTATTTTTATTTTTTTTTAAATTTTTGACAGGCAGAGTGGACACAGAGTGGACAGTGAGAGAGAGACAGAGAGAAAGGTCTTCCTTTTGCCGTTGGTTCACCCTCCAATGGCCGCCGCGGTAGGCGCGCTGCGGCCGGCGCACCGCGCCGATCCGATGGCAGTAGCCAGGTGCTTCTCCTGGTCTCCCATGGGGTGCAGGGCCCAAGCACTTGGGTCATCCTCCACTGCCCTCCCTGGCCACAGCAGAGAGCTGGCCTGGAAGAGGGGCAACCGGGACAGGATCGGTGCCCCGACCGGGACTAGAACCCGGTGTGCCGGCGCTGCAAGGCGGAGGATTAGCTTAGTGAGCCGCGGCGCCGGCCGCCCTGCATCTTTTTAATATCAAGCAGAGGCCCGTTCTGTCTGTGTATGGTCCCTTTCCTTTGTTGGGCCTACGTCACATACTTTACTAAAGCCCCACTGTCATTGCATGCTTGTTCCATTCCTTTGCCTTCTCGGGAAAGACAATTTCTTCTAATCAGCTTCTCCTAGCTAACAAATCTTGTTCTCTGAACGGCACTCCTGACTAAAAGCAACGTCAGCTTGTCTCATGATGCCTGGTCTGGCATTTATCTCTCCGGAGCCTTTTTCTGTCTTGCAGGCCAATGGTGTTTAACCCATTACGTGCGCTGCTGGCATTGTGTATTAATGGTGTTAATACAATTAGGATCGTGTTCTGTGTCCCAAAATGTTGGTTCTTTTATACCAGGTTGAGGTAAGAGGCAGCCGTACCTAGGAGTAATTTAGTATGCATTTGGTCATCAGCCTCCCACAGTCTTCCTTATCTCACCATGGAAAGGTTCCCCTTGGGAATTTATATCCGCTAAATGAAGCCTACTGCTTTCTTCCCACCAGGAATCCATCATTCCTTTCTCTTTGGCAGACTGGCTTTTTATCTATAAAAACAAGGGCATTATTTATTTGTTCACAGCTCAGTCAGGCTTGCAGTAGTTACATTTTTTCCCAGCATTACAAGGTACATTTCCGAGGATTGCTCATCAAAGTTTATACTTACACAGTGATTGGTCTGCCAGGAGTAGTGCACTGCACAGTTGTATGACTGGCTGCAAGTACTTCTTGCAAATTCCTTCTAAATAATGATACAAATTATACACACACACACACACACATACAAACAAGAGTCAAGAGATACTGGCACATTACCAGAGTTCCATTTACTCATCAACAATTGGTCCAGTTGATCATTGTACATAATCTCTAGAATGTCTATACGAGCAATGCCATTCAGATTTTCAGGTTTTCACTTGAACACGTTAGATACCGAAGACAGGAATGCCTTAGTCCAGCAATGCCTTCCCCTCATCCATGCCCTTCATAGAAAGAAGTGCAGAATATCAGCCCAGTCACTGAAAACAATGTTGGGTCGTGGCAGTCCTCTACGTTTGTTCTTCTGCTTCAATGTTGTGTTGGCTATTCTTTTGCCTCTCCACGTACATTTTAGGATCAGTTTATCAATATTTACAAAAGAACTTTCTAGGTTTTTGATTATGATTGCGCTGAATTTATAGATTAATGGGAAGAATGAGTCTTCCTATACATGAACCTGGAATATCTTTCCACATATATAGCTTTTATACTCATTTCTTCCATCAGGATTCTGTAGCTTTCCACATGTAGATCTTGCATATATTTTGACAGAATTACACCTGCATATTTATTTTGGGAGGTGCCAGTGTAAATGTTACTGCGTTTTTCATTTCAAATTCTACTTGATCATTACTACTATAAAGATTTGCAGTAGCCTTTTATGTATTACCCTTGGGTGTTGGTCAGCTTTCTGCTACTTCAAACAAAACTCCTGAGATAGATACTTATGAAGAAAAAGGGAGGCAGCTGCAGCAATTCTGGTGAAGACCACACAGCAGGTGGCCCATGGAAGTGGCTGCAGTTTATGTCCAATGGTGCTCATAGTTGATCCAGGATAAAAGGGAGAGTATGTGGGGCCAAACTTGGATTTTTTATAACCCTGGTTTTAGAAACCCAGATTTTATAACCTATTGGGAGATCCATCAAGGAGTCCCTATACAAGCTACCTTTCAAGAACATGCCTCGAGTGCCCTAAGCACTCCCTACCAATCTCCACCTCCCACAAGCTCCACTACCTTCCAATGGCACCACCCTGTGGAGCAAGCTTTAAACATAAATATTTGGGGGGCATTCAACATCCAAACCGATCGTATCTTGTATTCTGCAGCATTGCTATAACCACCTATTTGTTTTAATGGTTTGTTTGTTGATTTATTTATATTTACTTCATAGACAATTTTGCTGACTATTTGAGGAGAATGTTCTTAGATGAAATAGTCTAAAGATGTCAGTTAGATCTTGTTGATTGACAGTGTTAAATTCAACCTTGTCCTTACTAATTTTCTCTTTACAGGATCTACATATGATAGAGAGTTGGTATAGACTCTAAATTATAATAGTTTCCTCTTACAGTTATATTGGTTTTCTCTGCATTTCATTGTAATTAAATCAGTCTTGTCTCATTTATTTTAATGTTCTATTGATAAGGACAAATATCACAAGATTCATTGTGTTTTCTAGAAAAATTGACCTCGTTATATTTTGTAATACTCCTCTTTATTCACAGTAAGTTTTTTCTTTTGAAGTCTCCTCTGTCTGAAATCAGTGTAGCTGTTCACTTTCTTTTGATCAATGTTAGCATCACATATCTTCTTCTATCTACTTCTAATCTATTCTTGTCTTAATATTGAAAATGAGTTTCTTCTAGGCAACATACAGTTGGACCTTGTTTTTTGATCCACTTTTTCAATCTCTATCTTGTAATTGGTGCATTTACTCATTTAATTATATTTAGGTGATTATTGTAGTTAGAATAATATTTACCATATTCGATAGTTTTCCTTTGTTGCTTTTTTTCCCATTGTTCCTATTTTTGTCTTTCACCCTTTTTCTTCTGTTGTGGTTTTCTTGAGCAGTTTGTATGAACCCGAAGTGCCAGCGCCGCAGGCGGAGGATTAGCCTAGTGAGCGGTGGCGCCGGCCTTACTTTTTTTTTTTTTTTAACTAGAGTTAGCCAGATACATTTACAACTAATGTAACATCACTTTCAAATAATATTATTCCATTACACAGATACTGTGGATTCCTTATAATAACAAAATAATCCTAATTTCTTCCTCCCATTCCTCATATCATTGCCAACATTCATTTAATTATCTGTAAACATTTATCCCAGTCTCCGTTCACTTGCATGTTTTCCCAGAAATCAGCTGTTTTCTTATCTTTGCTTTACCACAAGTAAGCTGTTCCTCCCTGCCTTGTTTCTTTTACATTAACAAATATCTTTGATTCTGTGTAGTTTGAAAATTATGAGTCTAGTTCTAATGTTTTTGGCATTTACCTTGCTTCATATTCTCTGAGCTTTCTGGTTCTGTGCTTTGGTGTCTGACAACAAATTTGGAAAATTCTCATTTGATATTTTTTTCAAACGCTTCTTTCATTTTTTTTCTCTACTCCTCTTTCCAGAATTCCCATACATGTATTTATACATATTGTAGTTTCCCACAGTGTGGGCATATTTCCTCAGTCTGTCTTTTCACTTTTTAAGGTTTATGTTGATACAGTTGTCAAGATCATCAATTCTTCATTTGGTCATGGCCAGTACCTTGGTAAGCCCATCTCAGTCATGCTCCATTTCTTTTACTGTGTTGTTTATCTCTAGCACTTCCTTCTGGTGTATTCATGGAGTTTCTCTCTCTCTATTCCCAGACAGATCATTTTTTTTTCCCTGCATGCTTCATGCTTTGTTCATTAGCTCTCCCAGCATATTAATCAGTTATTTAAATTTCTCTGGCTGTTCTAACACCCTTGTCAGGTCTGACGCTGCTGTGTGCTCTGGCTCTTGGCCAGGTGTTTTCCTTTATATTATGCATTGTCATTTTTTTCTGGATAGCCACCTATGGGATACCAGATAAGAGAGACTGTTGTCAGTGGTTCTTCAGTAATGTAGTGCTAAGGTGGAGTGGGGATGGGGAGAAGTGTTCTGCAGTCCTGTGATGAGAGCTAGTGTTTACTGAGCCTATGTTCCTGAACCATACGTTTACTGAGCCTATGTTCCTGAACCATACGTTTACTGAGCCTATGTTCCTGAACCATATGTGTCATGATATCCCTCAGTGCTTTTTCCTTTCCCTGTAAGCAGTGGAGCAAGTACTGGAGTGGGCTGGAACTGGGTATTTACCTTCTTGTACACAGAAAGCTGAAGTGGGGTTGAATTGAATATTTCACTTTCCACGTGTAGGAGGCTAACGTCATTTGGAGCTGGATAGTTTCCTCCTGCTAGGCCAGTTAGCCTGTGATAAAATCCCGATAGGGTTTGGCAAACTATTTCCTCGTGAGGGTAAACTTTGTTAAAAGGAAAAAGAAAAAAAAAGAAAAAAGAGTGCTCTAGCATGTTACAAAGTGAATGGTTTCTTCTTCCCTTCCTCCCGTTGGAGGTTCGAGGGTATTTTTCTCTCAGATTTAGGGTGAGAACCTGATAGAGTTCCTGAAGGTAAAACTCCCAGGTTGGGGTAAGTGTTGTGGTGTAGAGGGTTCAGCTGGCTCCTGCGGTGCCCACGTCGCATGTGAGAGTACTGGTTTGAGTCCCAGCCGATCTGCTTCCAATCCAGCTTCCTACTAATGCATCCTGTGAGGCTCAAGTGTGGAGCCTCTGCTGAATCTGGATGTAGTCTGAGCTGCTGCCATCGGGGCTGGCCCAGGTGGGCTGTTGTGGACGTTTGGGAATGAATGTAAGGATAGAGGATCCCTCCCTCCCCCTCCTTTCACCCTCTGCGTGTATGTGTGTGTGACTTACTTTCTGCCTGCCTTTAAAGAAGATAAAAATAAACCTAAAAAACTGCAGATTTGCCCTGTGACTTCACTTTCTCTTATCAATCTAAGAAGCATTGTTGAGTTTTCAACTTGTTTAGCTTTTTACTGGGTTTGGCAGAATGGTGTTATCAAGCCCCTTACACATGGAACTTGGAAATCAGAATTCATGGTTTATTTTGTATTCACCTATTCTTCATTTATTCTTCAGTTAATTGAAAACAAATTACTTACCAAGCATATATATCCTACCCTAGGCACTGCAGACATTTTAACAAGCAATAGTCATAACCATGACTATGAAATTTTTAGATTTTTAAAGCAAGTAAGTATTTTATGCAAGTAAGCATAAAAATGTAAATTTTTAAATTATAAAAACTAGGTTCATTATATTCTTCATAAAAAACAAAAACTCAGAAAGAGGAATAATAAAATCACCTGTTAGTATTTCCTCACTTTTGTTTTTGTTCAAGTTTTCTAAAATAGCAGACATTGCTGTCCCTTCTGTGATTCTAAAACAAGTTCTTATTATCACTTAGCTAATATCTGTTAGGTACCTCCGTCTATGCACAAAGGGAAATACTGTCCTTGTTTCTGATCTTCCTCTTAGTATTTTTCAAGTCTGGAAATTGACTTCTGTGGTCGAACTCCACTTCGGTGACTGTTCTAAAAGGGCCTACTATGGTCAAGGAAGGAGAATCTTTTTGAAAAGATCGCTTCGGTGAAACAGGCAGGAATACGAGGCTAACTCACGCCAGTGACAAGCTGTGACCTAAGCAGCGATGGTCACCTGGGATGGATGCTCTGTGAGCACCTGCCTTCAGCTTTGCTGTGCCTCTCGCGGTGCAGCACCTGCCGCTCCCCGCAGTCTGGACTTGGACCCTGTGTGCACTCTGCTCAAGCTAAGAGACCACACTGCTAACTGTATTAGCCGTGGCTCCTCACCTCCTTGCCATGCCAACGTGAGTGTCTCCTGATCCAACTCCTCTGCACACTTAGCTTATAAACATTTACCTAAAACGGAGAATATGTAGTGAACATTTTCTGTTATTTCTAAATTCATACTTTCACCAAATTCCATAATGATCTAATTCAATATTTTTTTCATTTTCACACACACACGCTAATGAGGGGGAAATTTTATATGGAAATTTCTTATCAATGACATTTTTATAAGATGGATTTTTGTCAATTGCCTTCAGGCAAGTGGTTAATAATTGAAAAGAAATGGTGCATTTTAAAACCTGTTCTTAAATATCCCTCTGTTGTTGAGAGCAGCATTTTTTTGTGAACTGAGAACAATTGAGCTGGTTCAAACAAGGGTTTGCAAGTGGGTAGATTTAATCCCATCTACCCCATTACCTGAACATAGATTAAGCTGTTGAACTACTACACCTCTGTTGGCTGCGCACTTAGATAGAGTAGCAGTAGGTGTTCAGAAATGCAGACACTTCAGCATTGCCCCTGTTTAGATTTTTCTCCTAACTCTTTTTTTTTAATGATTTATTTTGTTTATTTGAAAGACAGTTACAGAAAGATGTAGAGAGAGGTCTTCCATCCGCTGGTTCACTCCCCAGATGGCTGCAGCAGTTGGAGCTGAGCTGATCTAAGGCAGGAGCTTCCTCTGGGTCTCCCATGTGGGTGCAGGGGTGCAGGGGCCCAAGGAATTGGGCCATCCTCCGCTACTTTCCCAGGTGCATTAGCAGGGAGCTGGGTTGGAAGTAGAGCAGGACTTGAACCGGCACCCATATGGGATGCTGGCACTATAGGCCAGGGCTTTAACCCACTGTGCCACAGTGTCAGACCCTCTCCTAACCTTTTCTCAAAAGCTAACAGATAAGTCACTTATGTTCCATTTCTGAGCTAGGTTAAGAAAAGCTTCATGACTTTCAGTATGTTGAGGGGAGATTGAAAGGTGCCAATCACTAATCATAGCTTTGGTATCCACAAAGGGGGCAGAAATGAACGAATGCCTGTAGGGAAGGAGCTTATTTGTATTGCATGTATTTAAATCAAGTCCATAGAGCCAGCACAAAGAGAGACTTGTCCGTCAAATGAATGATAAGCCAGAGATTCAACAAATATATTCAGAGCAGGCAATTCTCAGGGTTAGGAACTCTGTCAACAAATCCCTTGAGGAGACGGCAGGAACTTCAGGAACTAGGTTGGAGTCTGGAACGGATTCATGTTATAAAAGGGTAAGAATAATGCAGGTCGGGGCCAGTGCTGTGGCATAGTTGCTGAGGCCACTTCCTGCAGTGCTGGCATCCCACATGGGCGCCGGTTCGGGTCCCGGCTGCTCCACTTCCTATCCAGCTCCCTGCTAATGCCCTGGGAGAAGCAGCAGAAGATGGCCCAAGTGTTTGTGCCCCTGCCACCCATGTGGGATACCTGGAGAAGGCTCCTAATGCCTAGCTTTGGCCTGGCCCAGCCACAGCTGTTGTGGCTGTCTGGGGAGTGAACCAGTGAATGGAAAACCTCTCTCTCTCTGCTTCTGCCTTCCTGTAACACTGCCTTTCAAATAATTAAACACATCTTTTTTTTTTTTTTTCAAAAATAAAAAAGGAATACAGGTACTAAATCTGAAGGCACTTGAGGCAATAGGGAGATGAAAAGTGTGTGCCAAAATGCCCCAGGATGATTTAGACCCGGTTAAGTCAGGAAGCGTGTCCTGAGCCTGTGGACGAGAAGCAATAGAAAGTATCGGCATAGAAGAAACCTCACATGGGGTCTTTATTCTTTAGATGGCACTCAGTTTTGAAAGGAAAGGTATAAATAGCCGAACACATTAAGTAACACTACCAAGTCAGCACATTATGCGAAGGCTTGGCTTTGAATCAAAATAGAAGTTTCAGACTGCACATTATTTTTTTTTAAATTATCACTGATATTAACTAGGATAAATGATAAATGGGTTATGAAAGTGATTTAGGTTTATGTTGCTGGGTAATTTACTTGTATTTCGAGGCATTTCTTTTCATCGAATATCTTGGAATAACTATTCAGAGCCCCTCTTAATTCCTCCACTTACAGTTATTCTATCCAGAGTTTCTCTGAGTAGCTCACAGTGGGAACTCCCTAGCTGGCTGTTCATTCCCCAGGGCTGGCATGGATGGGTGGCACTGGCTCTGTGACGGCCCGGCTTGGCTGAGTGATGTTCCCTGCCAGGCCAACTAACTGTAGGGATCACTTCGGAGGTGTCTCCGTGACAATACCCTAGATTGGTGGAAACTCCATTGATTATCTCGTTGTTGTATTTCCATAATATCCAGTGACATAGTGAATGACTCCCTGATCTTTTTGGTTACAGTAACCCTTGTTACACTCAGACATAATCCCTATGTCGGAGGTAAATAGGCTTCTACCATATCATGCCAATGGGCTGTATTCGTCAGCAAATCAGCACATTAGCCATGAGCATCCTATTTTCATGAGAGTGAAATGGTAGTTCTAATGGACAGCTTAACAAATAGGTTTTACTTCTTTTCTACTTTCATTCTTTCCAACTTTTCTTAAATTGCTAAAGAGAAATTGAGTTAACAACCATGTAGCAACCTGTCAACATGTCAAGTTCTCAGTTATACAACTAAATTGTAATCAACACACGTAGGGGAATGGATATGGAGGAAGCACCTAATATCTTTCCCATTTCCTTACAATAAAAATAGCCTACAATGTGAACATTGCATTTTAATGAATTTTAATGCACAGAATCCTTTTGGAGAGTTTTTAAAAAACCATCCTTTTAATTACTGAGATCAGCTTAAAGAAAAAAAAAAGTTAAAAAGCTTTGCCAAAGAGGAAGGAATAGTATTCTAGAAAAAAACCAAAGTAAAGTGTTTTGACTTTATTTTTCTTCAGCTAAACTCATGGCAGTATTATGCTAGCAATTACCATCTTTCAAGTCAAAACTTTAAGAATCACTAAATATCAGCTAATCAACAGCATTGTGCAATTCACTATGAAAGATTTGAAGACAAAGTGAAGGGGGAAAATTTTAAAGCAGCTCAGATACATTCCCACAGATAAGTGCTTATCTGAAAAAGCTGATGGAATCAGGGTAGACTAGAATGTAATGATTAACTAGGGCTAGTTTTTTTTTTTTTCATCAAAACCACTTTTTCTAGCATTGAACTTGAATAAAACTAATTCAGTTTGAAGAACTCACTTTCTGAACTCTCCAATAAAATGTTTTACTTGTCAACATGAGGCTATTTCTTGGAGTCCAAATGGGGAGTTTAAATTCCAAAATGCTGAATTCAAGGTCAGAAAACACTTTTTTTTTTTTAATGTTGTCATATAAAATGATCAGGCAGTGGGATTCTTGATCGATTACAGTGTGCCTTTCACTGACATTCATTCATTCCATTCTGTAAGAAAATGTCCAGGAGATGGTGTTGTAGCACAGCAGGTTAGGCCGCCTGTGATGCTGGCATCCCATATGGGTGCTAGTTACAGGGACAGATGATCCACTTCTGCTCCAGCTCCCTGCTAGTGAGCCCCGGAAAGCAGGGAAAGATGGCCCAAGCGCTTGGGTCCCTTATCCACATGGAGATCTGAAGGAAGCTCCTGGCTCCTGGGTTTGGCTTGGCCCAGCCCTTCTGTTGCAACTGTTTGGGGAGTGAGCCAGAAGATGGAAGATTGCTCTCTCTTTTGTTCTGTTTCTCCCTCTATCTGTATAACTCTGTCTTTCAAATAAATAAATAAATCTTTTTTAAAAAGCTGAAAATGCTTACAATGAGAATAGTTAATTAATCAAGAAATTTTATTAACCCCTCCTAATATAGCACATTTCCCCAAAGATGTACTATTCACATTGTCCTTGAAGCAAGAAAACAAATGACAATCCAGAGATGCATAACTGATTGTTTTCATTATTAAATTTGAAAACAAAAATACTTTGAGCCACACTCTCATTCTCATATCATAATATTTGTGCAATTTTCTTAGTTCCTGACAGTTCCTAGAAAAGTGAATGTTTAGGACCATGGATCATCAACCCTCTCTCATTCTGTCTCATTGTAAATAATGTCTGTCTACACTCTCCCAGCTTTACCCTGCCCTGTAGAAATTAGCATGAATCAAAGTAATCATTACATGCTGAAATTTTAAGTGATTTTAGTAATTTAATAATTGTTTCCATTTTTCTACTTAATTAGCAGTTTGCATCCAGAAACTTAATCAAACCCTTCTACTTACTGACTGTACTCACGCAACCTTCCCTGCATTTTATCCTTGGTGAGTAACCATGAAAATAATCCCAGAGATAAGTGCTTCACATAAGTGACTCCTCAAAAGAATTTTGGAAGTGCAAGTGGTGACACAGTGGAACAGAGTTGTGGGGAAAATTTTTTGGAGGGTAGAGAGAGGTAAACACCTGAGAGCAGAAATCCAGGGGCACTTGGAATGACAGAAGAGTTAGGACATTAGCTGCTGATCTGCTTGGATGTGATTTCTTTTTTTCTTTTTTGACAGGCAGAGTGGACAGTGAGAGAGAGAGACAGAGAGAAAGGTCTTCCTTTTACCATTGTTTCACCCTCCAATGGCCGCTGCTGCCGGCGCACCGTGCTGATCTGAAGCCAGGAGCCAGGTGCTTCTCCTGGTCTCCCATGCGGGTGCAGGACCCAAGCACTTGGGCCATCCTCCACTGCACTCCTGGGCCACAGCAGAGAGCTGGCCTGGAAGAGGGGCAACCAGGACAGAATCCAGCACCCCGACCGGGACTAGAACCCGGTATGCCGGCACCGCAGGCGGAGGATTAGCCTATAGAGCCACGGCGCCGACCATTGGATGTGATTTCAAACTTTGTGTGACCCAGGCACGAGATCCAAGTGAGCAGTGACTCTTTGAGGAAGACCACGAGGAAGCATGTTAGCTGTATCTAGCAGATGTGAAAACCCCAAGGAATGAGAGGTGGTTTGCCTTCTTTTATGGGCTGGAAAGAGAATGAGGGGTACTGATGCAGAAACCTAACCAGCGGGTCAACCTGGGCTGTGACACTCTTTCTGTGACTCCTGGCACACAAAACTTCCCAAGGACAAGAAGGCAGACTAGGGAGCATTGAGGGCACTTGCCTGGCTCCAAGTCCCAGGGAGGCATGGTTCTGGTCAGAGAGGGTGACCAGGATGAAGCACATGTGTGATTTGGGCATGGGTTCCTACCCATCCTAGGAGTTTCCAATGAGAACCTGCCACCTGCCAACACCTGTGGGTAGAGACCAGCCTCACAGGAAGTCCAGAGCTATCACTGATCGCAGCCTGGTGAAAGAGGCAGTTGGTTCATTTGTTTGTTTTTGATACCCTGCTCTGCATAACTAGGCACAGAGAAACTGACTGACATCCTGTCCACAATGTGCGTCCACTTGTTCATGAGGATTGCTGTGGGGTGGACCTGGGATCTGAGCTGGTGTAGGATGTGTGAACCTTGAGATTGTCCTGGGAATGTGGACTTGGAGGGGATTCCTTTTCCTCCTGAATATTAAGAGAGGAGGATTTCAACCCAAAGCTGTGGCAGCCACCTTGGAAGCATAAGAAGACTTGAAAGCGCATGTCCAGTGTGAACATGGAACTAAAGAGAAAGTTGAGAACTGGAATTGAAATTGAAAAATGCAGTGTTCAGGTCATCTCCTGGAATGATCAGATTTTCTTTCTCTTTTTCTTTTTTAGATTTTATTTAAGGTACACCAATTTCATGTATTTCATAAATACAGATTTAGGGACCTAATGATACTTCCCATTCTACTCTTCCTCCTGCACATGCTCCCACCCTTCTTCTTTCTCCCTCATCTATTTCTATTCCAAATTTTTAACTTTTTTTTTCTACAGGCAGAGTTAGACAGTGAGAGATAGAGACAGAAAGAAAGCTCTTCCTTCCGTTGGTTCACCCCCCAAATGGCTGTCACGGCCAGTGCACTGTGCTGATCTGAAGACAGGAGCCAGGTGCTTCTCCTGGTCTCCCATGCGGGTGCAAGGCTCAAGGACTTGGGCCATCCTCCACTGCACTCCCAGGCCACAGCAGAGAGCTGGACTGGAAGAGGAGCCACTAGGACAGAATCCGGCACCCTGATCAGGACTAGAACTGGGGATGCTGGCGCTGCAGGCGGAGTATTAGCCTAGTGAGCTGTGGCGCCGGCCTTAGCTTTTCTTTTTTTTTAAGCCATGTTAGTTTGGGTTTTCCATTGTTGGCAACCAAACAAAATATTTTAAAAAAATATTTTAATATGTTTAATTAGCACATATTTATATGCATTTATGGAATACAACGTGATGTTTAATCTGATGTATATAGCGTATAATGATTAAATCATATTATTAAGCATATTTATCACCTCAAACATTGATCATTTCTTTGTGGAGTCATTTAGCCATTCTGCAATATACTCTGCAATATTGTTAACTACAGTCACCCTGTTGTGCAATAGAATACTAGAACTTATTCCTCCTTACTGTAATTTGCACCCATTAACCAATCATTCCCTCCATCATTCCCTCCTGCCTACCCTCCTTAGCCTATGATAACCACTATTCTACTCAGTACTTCTATATGATCAGCTTTTTTTTATGTTTCACAAATGAGTGACACTGTGCAGTGACTGTCTTTTCTGTACCTGGCTAGTTTCACTTAACAGAATGGTTCTCATCAAAAAAAAAACCCAAAAAACAATAAATGCAGACATGGGTGTAAACAAATGGGAACCCTATACAATGATGGCAGAAATGGACATAGCTATTACAAAAGACAGCTTGAAGACCTTTCAAAAAATCAAAAATAAACTTGCCATATGATCCAGCAATCCCACAACTGGGAATTGTCCAAAGGAAATGAAGTCAGTATGTTAAAGAGATGTCTTCACTGTAATATTTGTTGTGACAATTTGCTCAATAGCTAAGATATAGTACCAACCTAAACGTCTATCATCAGATGAATGAATAAAGAAAATAGGATATATGCATGCCTAATGCAATGCTACTCAGCCATGAAAAGCACGAAATCCTGTTATTGGTGACAAAATGGATGAACCTAGAAACACTAACTTCAGCGAAGCAAGCCAAAGACAATCTTAATGGTGAAATAGTTGCTCTTCCTAGCCTGAGCTCTAGGCTCTCTGGTTTGCCCTTGACTTGCTGTGACATTCAAGGCTTCTCAGTGGGACATGATCTTTTTCTATATAAAACATGAAGATTGGTCTATGGTACATTTACAATTCTTCTCATATGTAGAAGCTGATGGCACTCATGAACTTGATGTCAAACTCATGTCAAAGCTGAGTAAATGGATTGTGGATTCTACCCTGAGAGTAAAATTGGTGGAAAAATTAAACAGCACCGAAAAATCTAAGAGTGACTGAAATGGACCAAACGCCACTGATGTTAGCGTTTTAGCAGTGTGTGACTCTGGGGTGCCTCACTATTCTGTTTAGGAGACACTTCAACACCTAATGGAAGATATGTCCAGAGTGATGTGAAATTGTTAGGGATCTAAAGGTGTGAGCGCCACTGTCACGGAGACAATCCGTCTGAGATATAAAACAAAGAGTGAAGCTGACCTGAAAGAGCAAGTTTGGAAATGGAGGGGCACCAAAACAGAAAGTCTGTCCTCAAAAATGAGATGGTTTCTTTTGCTTACCCATTGTTTCTTGTGGAAATGGAACAGAATTCGTGACAATGCATACTAGCATCAATTCCATGAAAGTTATTTTTAGAGGTTATTATAATTGCTTGCTCATCTCCCTTCTCCAACTACCCTGTCCATCCAGCAGCCTTCCTGGAAATATCCAACTCTTAGGAGGGACAATCCAGTTGTATTGTTATCCTCTTGTAAACTTGTAACATGATCAAATAACATGTAGCTAAACTCTTACCTTGCATTTCACATATTGCCAGAAAGTTTCCCTTTTTTGAAATCTTTGGATGGTACTTCATGCACCGGGATCAAGGTCGCATACCTCTTCTGAGGTCATCATCCCCACATATCCAAGTGACAGCCAGCATCAGCCATCCTTCCCAGAACCACAGGGACTGCCACCTTTGCCACCAACTCCTCTTCCCTCATCTGTCTTTGTCTTCCAGGCTTCCCTTGGAGCCCTCTCTTAAAGACACAGGGAGCACTATAGTATTACAGTGACTTCTTCTTTTTTCTTTTTTTGCAGTGTTACCTCTCCTTTCTTCTGTGCACAGTCATCATAGTTTACTCTTTCTTTATTTTCCAGAAAATTGCTACTAATTTTCCTTAAACACTGTTTCCTCAGAGGGCATCTAATCCCTTTAGACCTGGAATATACTCTTAGATTTAACCATACACCACTACTGTGTGGGTAAAATAAGACACCGACCTTTTGATATCATTTCAGAAGAAGATAGTTCTTTGTTATAAAATCAACAGAATTTTATCTCAAGGACAGTTTTAATGTGTATTTTGGAGGTGTTTTAATGTTACAGTCTGTTACAATGGTAACTAAAGTCATAATTGCTTTATATTTTATTTTTATAAACCAGGTACATTTTATTTAAACTCATTGTCTCCCCTCTTAATCTATTTTTGGATATAAATAACTCGATGATATGGCCGTTATTAGGAACAAAGCTTTGTGGACTCTAATGCAAACCTGGTAGATGGCCAGTTTCGTTATAATGATGATTAAAATTCAGACTACAACTAATCATCATCATTCAGTTTGTTCAGGCACACATTGAGTGCCTGCTGTATGCAAAAGCACAAGTCTGAACATTATAAGCAGTACAGTGATAAATTAGCTATGGTCCTTACCTTGGAGAAGTCTGTAGAATGGAACTGACATCTTCCAAATCTTGCAAAAGAAAAATATGAACAAGATTCTGGCTGACATAAAACCACAAGCAGCGCACTTTGCTTATACAGAGGAAAGGATGGTTAATTTTTCAGAAAAAAAAAGTGGTACAGGCTTTCCAGGAACATGAGACAACAAGTAGTGAAGGAGAAAGGATTTAGACGAGCAAGGGAGCCAAATGAACAAAACTCCAAGATTCCCAGTATTATTTTTACCAACAATAATGATGAAATGCTAATATTGTTTTGGGAAAATAAACTAAATGGCACACAATTTTATTCCATCTGTAGATTCTGCTCCCCTGTCAAGGTAACACAGATCATGACAGGGGAATGAAGGTATATGTATGATAATAAATGGCATCTCTTCAATGTTTAATTTTCAACCTGAAAGGACAAAGCTTTTAATGTAAGAGAATGGGGATTTCTTAGAGCTCCAGGCCTTCCCCCAAGAACTGTCAATGACGTACCTCAATAGAGCTTGTGGTATACAGAGCCTGCCTTCATCAACAATTTCACCTCGACTTCAGCAATGTCTTGTTCTCCAAATAATATAAGCCTCCCTCCCCCTGAGCAGCATCCATGACTCTGCCTTTGTGGATATTGCTTCAACTTTTCGGAACACAAGCATCTGTTCTTTGGCCTCCACATGGCTAACTGTCAAAGAGGCCCTTTGTGAGGCTGCCAGTGGCATCCCGTTGTGGAATCATCATGTTCAGTCATGTGCCTGCATTGCTCAAGTATTAGAGTAGGGTAGCTTTTATAACGCGTGTTGGTGCTTGTCATCCACTGGGCCGTGCAACCCTTGAGGACCAGACATGTTTGCAGTTTTATTTATTTGCCTCCTGGTACTTATTCAAATATAGTAAATGCATAGCATGTTTATCCCCATTCTCTCTTCTTGGAACACACAGCAATAATCCACCACCACATATCTCTTACTAAGTGCTTTCTCAAAATCCTACTCATTCCACTTTGAGGCAGATGCTGTCCATCATTCAGAGTTGGCACAGACATCTTTGTGTCACTTGTTGTTAGAAGGCTCTAGATCCTCAATGAATAATTAACATAGCAAAAGTACCTCCTACCCTTCACCCTGCCCACTATTTTCCTAATACCACACCTGGAGCTGGTGTAACAAGTGCCGACTATGATAAAGCTATCCTGGCTTTTTATATACATTATTTGATGCAATTATCAACAGGATATATTTGTGCTAGGTATTAGTGTCTTTGCTTTCCCTAGGTGAGGAAACACAGGAGAGGAATCCAGGCACGTGTCTAAGACCATGCCTACAAACTGGATTACAAACCACAACTCTTTGACTCTTTTCAAAGGTTTATTTTCAGTTTGAAAGATGGAGTTACAGAGACAGAGGGATACACACACACAGAGATAGATTTGTCCGCTGATTCATTCTCTAAATGGCTGATGTCCAAGGCTGAGCCTGTCCAAAGCCAGGAGCCACTAGCTTCACCCGGATATCCCACATGGGTTACAAGGACCCATATACTTACCCAGGCATATTAGCATGGAGCTGGATCAGAAGTGGAACAGTCAGGAACCGGCACCCATTGGGATGCCGATATTGCACGTGGAGGCTTAACCTGCTTTGTAACACTGCCCCTGAGTCTTTGACTCTTTTTTTTTTTTTTTTTTTTGACAGGCAGAGTGGACAGTGAGAGAGAGAGACGGAGAGAAAGGTCTTCCTTTGCCGTTGGTTCACCCTACAATGGCCGCCGCGGCTGGCGCGCTGCGGCCGGCGCACCGCGCTGATCCGATGGCAGGAGCCAGGTGCTTATCCTGGTCTCCCATGGGGTGCAGAGCCCAAGCACTTGGGCCATCCTCCACTGCACTCCCTGGCCACAGCAGAGAGCTGGCCTGGAAGAGGGGCAACCGGGACAGGATCGGTGCCCGACCGGGACTAGAACCCGGTGTGCCGGCGCCGCAAGGCGGAGGATTAGCCTAGTGAGCCGCGGCGCCGGCCGAGTCTTTGACTCTTGAGTCTAGGATTCCTCCATTTACCATCAAAAATGTTGATTCATTTTTCTGTTTGCTGTAAAACTATAGCTTCTAGCCACTCATACTCAAACAACCCCAAGGCAACATCTACAGTTGCTACCTCCCATCTCCTACCTCGCTCATCTTGTGTCTCTGCTATAGTGAAGAGACAAGAGATCTTCTCATTGGCCACAAGGTAAGGAGGGTGGCAGAGCTACTGTAAAGAGAAGGTAGTAGCACATCAGCTGAATACAAACTCCAGAGTCTTCAGAACCCTCTATGGAATTGGTACTTTCTCTCACTTTTGCCAACCCTGTTTTCTGTACTGTTCTTTATAATTGCCCTGTGGAAATCTGAAATGGTAGCTGCTTTTCTTACTACACGCACTCTCCTCTCCTGTCACACACACAGACCGATTTGCTATTTCTAGGTTGTTCTTGAGTGCTGGACTCTGGTTGGTCATTGATTTTCTTTTTCCTGTTTCAGAAAAAAAAGAGCTGCAAGGCACTGTCTTTCAAAGGAAAACAAAACAAAAACAAAAACAAACTAGAAAGAAAGGAAAACCTTACACATCTGAAGGATTGTATGGACTTTATAAATCCATTTGTCTCCAAATTTTTGTATTCTAATCCAATCGTAACATTTGGGCAACTTCAATAGGATCTCTGTTATTGATAGGAACTTAGCTGCGATTTGACAATAGAAACATATCATTGTGCAGCTTACCGTGAAGCTTACGTGTTTTTGCACTCAGTCGCACGACTAGAAAAGCACCACAGAAATTCACAAAATGTGCATCTTTCTGATTGGCACTGACTCCCTTACTCTCGGTGCGTGATCTTTCTCACACGGCTGAGGCTTTTAACAGACTTCAGTTCTTAATCAGCTGGGTCAATTCTTTTATCTTTCAAATTTCTAATCATATCAATATTCACAGTTTCTGTGGCTTAAATGTTTGCAAAAAAAAAATCTGGGGAAACCACTCTGAAGCTGAGCACTGAATTTCATAGCACAGATATGAAAAACTGTTCCCTCTGTCACTGTCTCCATTGAAATTGCCAATTGTTTTCTGAAAAAGTCCTGCTTTCTCCATAGCCAACTTTGATTAAACTGAATTCACCTATGAACTCATGCCTTGGAAAAAAAGCAGGAAAATCCAATCTTTTCTCTTCAGTAAATCCAGTTGACTCTTAAAAACCACTGAATATCTAAATTTCTTTCCTAGGAAGTTATCATTTATACACTGGAGTTTAAGTTGCTTGAAGGCGAAAGCAACATATTATCTTCCCTCCTGAGTGACTCTGAGTTCTATATCATCAATCTTAAAGAGTCATTTCTTTTTTAAATTAATTCATAACTCAGAACATGTACATGAATAATTCTAAACATCACTCTAAACATTATGACAGTTAACTCACTTTTAACTAGACACCAGTACCAAAGAGATAAAGACTCTGTGTCAGTGTTGGTTAATATCCTTTGAATTGTGTACTCATGGGACACAGGCTAACTGTCTTAGCCATTGACACTTTGGGCACAAAGAAGAAGTGATAAAAGTGTGTGGGCGAGCTGTAAAGGATCAGTATCACTCTAGGAAAAGAGGGGCTCATGAGGACTTTTTTCTGATAGGTAGTGTATCTCCTGCATTGGCACTTATACAGAAAACATCAGCAAGTGCAAAAGTTTTGTTTTTCCAAATTATTCGTCTGGGTACATCCAAGGTCGTTGTAGAGGCTTTCATCCCGTATTTTCTTCAGGGAGCATTTATCAGACAGCGGCAGGTTACACAGAGGCTCCTACCGAAGGTTAGGGGGTGGCCTTGGAGGCTTGGGGGAAGGTGGCTGCTAAAATGATTTTGCTAAAGAGAGAGAATGCAAGCAGGTGCAAAATAATTGCCTGTTACTTTGCATTGATGCATCCCTATTGAGTAAAATCTTCCACATACAACAATTGTTTCATTTACTTTCACAGTTCTGGTGAAAGAGGGACAGATATTTTGACTTTATTTTAGTGATGAGGGGAATGTGGCCGGAAATGTAAGAGAACTGCCTGGTAAATTGCATCATTGGCCAAGTACCTCACCCCTGCCCCCTCCCAAATACACACCTTTTGTCCTAGGACTTAACAGTTCTCACAAAATGAGTGGCAAATATTAACTCCCCCCTTGACTCTGACTTTGGCTTTGTCACTGTAAGTGGCCAACAAAAAAACAGGAAAGCAGTCAGTGCCAGCTCCAAGCCTCAGCCGGGAAGCCGGGTACGTCTGCACTCACACTGCTGCCCTTCACCAGCACCAGGACAAGGACATGCCCGGCCTGTCCTGTGAATCACTAGAGAGAGACAGAACAGAGCCAGCCTGGTTAAGCCCAGCCTGTATTGGTTGCCAAGACGTGTGAGGAACAAAAAAATGCCTGGTATTTTAAGCTGCTGAGTTATAGCTCATTTTTGTAGTGCTATTAACAAACTGACCCATTCTCCCAGACTACACAGCTAGTTAGGAACAGAAGTAGAGACGCAGGCATTCCTGTGACTCCAGAATCATTGAATCCTACAATGCCAGCTGTAGTACTTAGTCCAACTTCTCCCTCATTATTTCATAATGTATTCTGCTGTAGGTATACTGGTGTCCTTTCAGCCAACTATTTGTACACATGATCATTCCCCCTGCACTCTCTTCTAATGTCCCACTTCTCCCTCTTTGCTCATCCAAATCTACTTCATTCACACTTCACCTGTAATCCATCCATTTACTACTAGCCATGCAGTACTCCCAGGTGGACTGAATCACATGGAATTACACCCTTAATCTAACTTTGTTGACTGTGTTCCCTTCCTGAATCTCTCAACATCAGAGCTACAAACAGGCACTAAGACCTCTCCTTTCCTAGTGCACCCATAAACAATTAGGTGAGTGAGGCCGGCGCCATGGCTCACTAGGCTAATCCTCCGCCTTGCGGCGCCGGCACACTGGGTTCTAGTCCCAGTCGGGGCACCGATCCTGTCCCGGTTGCCCCTCTTCCAGGCCAGCTCTCTGCTGTGGCCAGGGAGTGCAGTGGAGGATGGCCCAAGTCCTTGGGCCCTGCACCCCATGGGAGACCAAGAGAAGCACCTGGCTCCTGCCATCAGATCAGCGCAGTGCGCCGGCAGCAGCGCGCCTACCGCGGCGGCCATTGGAGGGTGAACCAACGGCAAAAGGAAGACCTTTCTCTCTGTCTCTCTCTCACTGTCCACTCTGTGTCCACTCTGCCTGTCAAAAAAAAAAAAAGATTTACAATTAGGTGAGTGAATACATCAACAAATGTAGGAAATAATTAAGTTTACAAAGTAAGAACTTTGTGTGTAAGAAGGCCAAATTAGGAGCCAATGCTATGGCACAGTAGGTTAAGCCCCCACCCGCAGCTCAGGCATCCCAAATCAGAGTACCAGTTCAAGTACCAGCTGCTCCACTTCTGATCCAGCTCCCGGCTAATGGGAAAGTGGCAGTGGAAGACCCAAATACTTGGATCCCTGAAAGTCCTCTCACTTGCTCTGTCTCTCCCTCTCCATCACTCTGCCTTTCAAATAAATGAAATAAAATCTTGATTTTTTTTTTAAAAAGGCCAAATTAGCACAGCCCCTTTTTCTTCAAGTGCAAGTCTTTTGTATCACTAGACTGCTAAGAAGTAAATGCAAGGATTCTGTGACATTTTGCTCTCTTGCCATCTAGACTGTTACTGGAAAAGGAGAAGTATGCCTTGCTCTGAGAAGAGAATGCTTCCATTGCCCACCAGGTGTCTCCTCAGGTTCAGCCATTTGCAGCCTTCTGTAAGAGATCAGGATGTGGCGAAGCCTAGCAAGTGAGAACAACACAGAGGAAGCCCACACACTCTCAGGGCTGCTGGCCTGGTTGCACACCAAGCAGAGCAGCGAGAGTCGCAGTGTCTAAAGGAATCTTCCCCATGCGCAGCGTGGGCAGAAAAGCACTGAAAAGAACACACGGTTCTGTTTTGAAAACGTGGTTCATGGATTGTTTCCTATCAAATAGGATCAGTTCTTCTAGAATTTAATTTCTACCCTAAGGAAAATCTTCATTTCTGTGCATATCGCATGCATTGCTTTTGGTATACAGAAGGCATATTAGCTGATTCTGCTATTATTAAGCACTCCATTATTGGAACTTTTGAATTGAAATCCACATCAACCATAAAATCCCAACATTTGCTTGTCTGGTCTTCTGTTTTCCAGTTGCTGCCCTTGGTCTTGTGGCCTATTTCACAACCAGGATAAAACAATGTAAACAAATCACTTGAACTACTTACTACTTACATGAAATGTAAAGCTGAGAAGTTGCTGCTTCATGCCTGGACTGCTGGCTTCCCACTTGCCCATGTCCTAAACCACTGTCTGTTCCTTACCTCAAGTTCTTTTGCAGCCAACCCAAGCAGGAGGACAGGCTCAGGCTACATCTAATTCCCCACCTGTGTACTTCAGAGTGGAGCATGACAAAATAGGGAAGGGATGCATTGCCATCCACCTGGTGACAAGCCTCAGCACCTGGATCGCAGTCACACCAGACACCTTGCATCTCCAGACCAGTTCCCCCTTCTTCATAGCCACCTTAAAAACCCCAAGGCACCCTCATTCAGGAGAGCAATAGTTTTGGAGATGAAATATACTACCCTTTCATCTATCTTCTCATTAAACTTTCCCTTTCCTTTACCCTCAGACCTCATCCTTGGTATTTTCATTTGGCCCCAGAACAGGGATCAAGTTCTCAGTTACACTATGAGCCTGGGCAAAAGCTTTTATGTTGAAGAAGGTCTGTCATAACAAATAGTAGCTACTTTGTGAGAATCACAAACTTCAGGATGTTGTAAGATGCTGCTATTGCTGGTTAGTAGGGCTGTGTTGTCAGTGAGAGAGAAGGGGGTGAATCTACATCTACCGAAAAAGACATTGACTTTTACCATAGAACATGTACAGTAACCAACCCTCCTGGCATGGAATGCCTCTTTTGCATACAGCATGTATAGCAAATTCTTATTTCTCTCCAGGGATTTTCCTAATATTCATCTTAACATAGATCCTTAAGTTTGTGTGTATGTGTGTATTTGGGGTGGGAGTTGTTCTTGCCTATATGTATAAGCATGATCTAGGAACAAGATCAAGCACTGCTTTTTCTGGTGTTGGGGGTGAGCTATGTCTTCCAGGTATGGCCTTTCTTGAGAGGAAAAAAGAAAACATTCCTGGCCCACAGATCCATAGGTTCTTGTTCCCACAGAATCACATGGGACCTAAAACATGAATATCCTGTGGTATAATTGGGTAAATCAAAATGAGGATGGGGACCAGAAATGGTGGAACAAGGTGTTGTGGACAGAATTGTGTCCCCTCAAAAATTTTAAAAAATATATATTCACTATCTCGGAATGTGACCTTATGTAGAAATAGGGTTTTTATAGAAGAAATCAAACAAAAATGAGGTCATTAGAGTGAGTCTTTATACAGTGTGATTGACATTCATATGAGAAGGGGAAGATAAGGACACAGATGAGTATAATAGAGAGAATGCTGGATAGAGTTGAGAACAGAGTGATGCATCTGCAAGCCAAGGAACAGTAAACATTCTGGAACCACCAGGAACTGGGAGAGAGGCCTGGAACGTATTCCCTACAGTGCTCAGAAGGAATTAAGTCTGCTCATCCTGCGCCTCAGCCTCTGGAGTTGAAGGCCCCTGTTTCAAGTGCTTTGTCATAGCAGCCCTGCAGAACCAACAGATAGGGAGGAAGCAGGGGTCATGTCGGGCTTAGTTGGTAGGAGTAGTTAAAACCTCATTAGGGACCTTTGTTTTGTTTGGCTTCTGGTGGGGTTGAGTGAGGGCAGAGGGAGTAAGGCAGTCAACATAGGTGGGCAGTGTCTATTTCAGTAACATTACTTATGCAGAATCAACTTTCTGTAAGACTTCTTTATAATTCTGAGTATAACTGATTGATGTTGTGCAACTTTGATGCTACTTAAACCATCATGATAAAGGGAGGCAATATGTTGTGGGATTCATCACCAGATCATGTAACCATCTTCAATTAGTCCCAAAGAAATCCTTTGTTTAGGGCTATCATTGCTATGTTAAGTAAAATCCCACAAAAGCCCAAGGTAAAATAACCTCTATTTGCAATTTTTTCCTGCCTTTCGAGGTATACAGTGTTAAGCTGTGATGGCATCAGTAATGACTGTGGGGAGTTGGAGCGTTAGAGACATCATCTTAGTGTTCTAGTACCCATCCCATGTCTGCGGCTGTGCGGCAGGCTTGGTGTTTGATCAGAGTTAGAATGAGGACCCGGATACCGCATTCTTATCCTTTATTCCTGGTTTTTAGCCCTGTTGTCGAGGTCTATTTTGGACACATCCATGTCCTACCGTATGCATTTTTATTCTTACAAGAGATGGAGTACAATGCTGGTGTGTACACAGAATAATGCTATTTGTGGGTCTGGTCCTATTACTATGATATCTGGCTAGAGAGTTTTCAGCAGTAAAGAAGTTGTAAGTAAACAACTCAGTCTGTTCACAGATGTCTTACAGGAATTGCTGTTTTAATTAGCGAGACAGGAGCACTTCACAGTGCACACTGCTTGCTCAGCTTTCAATTCCACCCAGTTAAACTTGGCGTCTGTCACGGACTCTCCACGCATTGGATGCTGCTCTACAGATGATGCAAGAATCCTGTTGTTGACTCTTTGCTTTTTCTTTGCTTATTTCCAGGAAGAACTATGTTGCCACATTGCCTCACCAATCACATTCTTTTTTGTTGTTGTTGTTAAAAAATGGCTTAGGCCAGCCAAGTAATGAAAGTCAACAGAGTGCCTTCCCCTAGGAGGTTCACACCTCCCTTAGGATATACCCCATGTGAAGAGATAGATAGGTCTGGGCCTCTTAACTTACAAGGCCTAAAGCCCACCAGATTATTATCAAGCCCCTTCTATCAGGTTCTATTTGCCTCTCCATCAGACAGCACCTTTCTTAGCTCCTCTAATAATGACTCTGTCCTTTGTTCTAGGCCCTGTCTAGTGCACTTGGGCCTCATTCCTTTGTAATCATAACCTCTACTCTACCACCAATGGCTCTACTCCCAACCTGTGTGTACTGATGGTCCTCTTCCCCACTTAATGCTGTATAATTGTTCAAACCTGGTAAATGCCACTCTTAGGATCCTTGGTTACTATCCTCACTCTCTGTCTTTTATGATCTTGTCTAAATATGATCAGAGTCAGCAAACTTGGAAGGCTTCCATAGCCTTGGCAACTCATGACGACAGCCTAGGATGGTTACTGGCACCATAAACTAGAGTGTCAATTTGTTGGGTCAACAACAGGAGCCACTGTGCACTTGCTCCTCATGTGGGATCTCTGTCCTTAATGTGCTGTACATTGTGATTTAATGCTATAACTAGTACTCAAACAGTATGTTTCACTTTGTGTTTCTATGTGGGTGCAAACTGTTGAAATCTTTATACTAAATTGATCTTCTGTATATAAAGAGAATTGAAAATGAATCTTGATGCAAATGGAAGGGGAGAGGGAGCGGGAGAGGGGAGGGTTGCGGGTGGGAGGGAAGTTATGGGAGGGGGAAGCCATTGTAATCCATAAGCTGTACACTGGAAATTTATATTCATTAAATAAAAGTTAAAAAAAAAATAATGGTGGAAACCAAAATTCTCTGTGATGAATGTATCAATGATCAATATATTTTTCCCTGAACTGGTAACCCCCTTTATACAATGGGAATCTTGAGTTTCAGAGCCAAGTAATAAATTCCCTTGATGGGTACTTTTCCAGGTAGGTAGATTTGTGTGGCCACACTGGGCTTCAATCATAATGGGTGTGGACCCTCTAAGCGAGGCAGCCAGGGAACAGAAAGAACATCCTGGTCACTTGTATTCCTTCCTGATAACTTGCATGATGCCTGGCCCCAGGGAAACATAAGTAACATTTCTTGAAAGAATAACAGTGGGAGTAGCAGTGATCGGACATTTAGAAAATTAACACAAACACTGCATACTCACATCTGACTTTTAGGGTTTTCCACCCCTCATAATCTATTGTCCGTTCTACTTTCTCTCACTCAGAAGTCAGAGTGAACTGGTTCAGTCGATGAATCACAAATCCTGATTGCTTGATTCCTTTCTGTTTTCTATGTGTTGGGAAGCAGGTGCAGTGGATGGTAACATTTTTCAAAATGCTATTACCCTATAAACAGAAAATCCTATAGAAACAGTGTGTTTCCCTTCCTAGAACCCCTGTCAATATTAAAGGCAAAAGGTTCTCAGACCATTACAGTACATTCAGGGCAGGACAGGTGATGGGCAGAACCCTGAGAACAATGGCACCCCATGGATAGAAAGCTGTTATTCCCAGATTGGCAGACCATGACACAGAGAAAGAATTCCGCCTTTAATTTTCAGCATTGCCTAGATCTTTGCAGTAGCTATTAGAAATAACAATAGCTGTGGATATAGAGAAAGGTGACAACACATGGATTATGAGCAACAGCAGATGGGTGAAGGATTCTCTACAAATAGGCTATAGGCCTGAAAACATGGAGGTGGTTACTCCAGGGCATGCAAGTTTAGGGCACAGAGAAAAATATCTAAGTAGGCTCAGAGCACAAATTTCTTTCTCTCTCTCTCTCTCTCTCTCTCTCTCTCTCTCTCTCTCTCTGTGTGTGTGTATGTGACTTAAATTCTCATGGGAGTTTGGCAGTTCCCTAGTGAGGCATGATCTGACACTAATACTGGAATCACAAGCGTGCTATTTGCATTTGTAAATATATGTTTATTGCTTAGGTTACTTTAGTTCACTCCTCGGTATGAGCTTGGTCATTCTTGAATACTACCTATGTGCTTATGGGGATAGCTCAAAGGTTCTCCACAATTATCGTAAATTTTCACCTCTTCTTGGTGACCTCCAATTGATAATTACAATCAGCAAGACAAGTCCAAAACACCGCTTGGAAAGTGGTGGCTTTATAAAAAGGTGTGCTTTTCGCTGGAGTGCCTCACAAATTCTGAAGCTGGCTGGGCCTTCATTTTTATCTGGATGGTTGGCAATGCAAAACACGGAGAAAAACAGCATCTGCTCGTGAAAACAAATGCTGGTTTTGAAACTGTAGGTAACAGAAGTAGCCAGTGGTAAATTCACGTTATTTTCTTTTAAGTTGTGACAAACGCTAAGCGTATACTTTTAGTCATTCTTCCTTTGGGAAAATGACTGCTGCAGGCTCCCTGCTGACAAAACTTATCACTAATTCATTTGCCTCCTTTAACAATAAAAAACATTTTCCATACACTGAAATGAATTTGCTATAAAATAACTCAATCATCAACGAGGAGAATTTTGGTTCTGCATCAGTTGAAAAACGCTTAGATTTTTCTCAATTATATTCCCACTCTTAATTCCTGAAAAGGGGGACCCTCTTAATCTTGAAGTCCAGCATGTTCTACACATTTAATTTGATCAAACTTCCCCTATATCTTCATAAAGTTGCCATTTGTCACATACATCTGGGAAGGCACTAACTCTGAAGTTATTAACTTTGCCCAGGTGAATAAATAAGAGAATTGGGAACCTATTTGAAATTAAACTGCACTCCCGGCTTTCTGAAAACTCTTTTCAATTTATTTTTCTTTTTTGCAAGATTTCACTAGCCAGGTTGGATACAGTTCAGCTTGAAAATATACTATATAACCATACTCTTTGTTTATACATAGCTAGAATACTGGAGACATTTTTTTTTTTTTATAAAATGTGATGTTTCACAAAAATCATTTAATTTGTAGGATAAAAATCAGTTGTTTTATAATTAAATAGAAGTTGATGTGGGAAGATCATTTTGGAGGCTACAAGTAGCTAAACCTAGCTGTTGCCCTGTGTTTCTCAGATGACACAAGTGGCCAGTGCAAGTGTGGGTGGAAAATGAAGGTCTTTGTGCTGGAGTGATATGAAGTAGTGAGGCAAAAATCAAAACCGAAACAAAGCCCCTCCCACAACAACACAGCTGTCGTGTTCCAGCAAAAGGTCAATGTCCACGCTTTTAACTGTCACAGAGCATTTCTCAGAAGTTCTGGCACCTGTCCCCACGGATAACTGCTTTGGCTTAAGAGTCTCCAGAGCATTTGTCCACTGGAACCACCTGAGGATATTTTAATCCTGCTGCTGTGGTCATGCCTCGTCTTAATTAAATCAGAATGTCAGGGGGTGAAAGCCAAACTTCAGCGGTTTGAAAGATTGCCATGTGCTCCCAATGTGCATGAAAATTTGAGAGCCACTGGGTTATAGCAGAGAAAGGTTAAAAGGCCATCACAGTGTTACTCAATGTTCAGAAAAATAGCATTTACATTTTGATAGGATGGATGCAAGGACAGGTTCCTAATTACTTACCTGAAATCCTCCAGGGTGGGTATGTTTTATTATTCAAAATTTTTTCATATTTTAGATGTTGTATGCTGTATGTACTTAGCTTATATGAATCTCTGATCAGGGTCTTAGAATAGAGCACTTTGCAAACACAAAACATGAATATTTATACAGAAAATCATTCCCTTAAAGTGAGCAAATGGCAATGATAGACAAGAACAGAAATCAGATAGACAAGAACAGAAATCAGATTCTGCCACAAATGTATTTCCTAGGCTTTTACAAAGGCACTGCTGATTTTCAGAGCTTTCGGGATTTCCTAATTGTAGATCTGGGAATGTGGATGTAGTTACTCAAACTATCAGCAGACAAAGTCAGGACCTCAGAACACAGGGGAGTAACTAGCCCATGGATGGTGTAAGACCTCCAAAATCCTTTGGTCTGGCCCTGCCAAGGCAGCCACAGGTGGGACTTGAGATTCAATAAACCTATAGCAGGCTAAGTTTCTAACTTGAAAATAGTGTATGGCCACGAATGATATTGTAAATATCTAAATGACCCTTGGCAGAAAAAAAGGGTCCCCACCCAGACCCTAGAGCAACAGCGTCCATCGATAGCAAGCAGTAATGAGAGCCCACCCCTAGCGATCAAAATCAGTGTTCCTTCCTGAGGCTCAGAGCGGTGACAGTGACCAGAACACGCTTCTCATGGCAGCCTGACTCTGCTTCTCTTACCCCCAGAGCAGTCCTTGCACATAAGCCAACCATTTTTATAAAGCCAAATTCTTTCTTTTTGTGAGTTTATACGTACATAAACATACATAAATCAAAAAATGTATATGATATATAAAAGTGTGTAACTCAAATGCCTATCCATTGGGACCTATACCTCAAGGAATAAACCTGCCACAATCCATAGAGTAATCAATACTTATAGATTCCGTGGTGTGTACCTCCCAAGGCTGTCAAATATAAAGTGTATAATCATTGGCACTACACTGCCCTCTAGTATCTGCAAACCACAGTGCTGGTTCAACAGCTTGCAGCCTAGAAGCTAATCCCATCACATACAACATAGAGCCTGCTGAGTCAGTTATTGGAAATGGCCTATTGGATTTCTGTCCTCAGGTGGAGTTGCTCACTGGTATAAATCAGAGGAGGAGGAAACTCATGGATTTTTACAGGGGAAGTATGTGTATGGTCAGTGAGAACAGAACCAGTCCAGATAGAAGATTTTAGTCTAGAGGAACCTGAAGAAAATGTAGCTGTATAGGATGGGTTGAAAGATCCAACCTGGTTATATAGCTTTGGGTGGTTATATAGCTTTGGCTCTCTGAAGCCAATGGATAATGTCCCTATCCTGGGCTCTACTGGAATCTGTTAGAATAATTTGATGACAATAACATGGTGTCAGGGGAATCATCATTGTGGATTATGCTTGTGAGACTTCCTTCAGAAGTCTTCATTGAGAAATAATCTAGTTCACTTGATGTCTTGAGTGTTTCTCCACCTACACACCCAAGGAGCACCCAACTCCAGAATCAGGAGTTTAGAAGTCTCGCCTTCCGACATTATTCCAAACATCCGATTACAGGTTTTACACTAAGAGGATCACCAAAGATAAGGAATCCTGACTTTCCTTGAAAGCCAAGGTAGATCTTCAGACCAACACAAATAATCTCTTATTGGTTGCTATCCACCTGCTTCTAGGTCATCGTAGTATTCAGTAAAAATAATCATTACTACCTGAAGTCCTCTATCCGACTTCTCTGTCTGGAAATAACCCTAGTTAACTGAACAAAGTGAGTCTACTATATTAGAGTTCCCTCAACTTCCTCCCCCCTGCCTACAAATTAATCTCTGTCCATAACCACTTCGTTATTTCCTTCTTTCTTGTTCCAAGTCTAATTTTCCCACTTACTCTCCAGATTTAGAGACCTCTCTTCTGCATTGTCCACATCCCCCTACCAAATAAATCACTCCTCTAATTATACATATGCTTGGACATCTCCCATCTGCAAAACAGTAACAAGAAGGGGAAATGACCTTAAGTTACTCATAGCTTCAGCTTCCATGTTCTATGGCCTTACTTCTTGGAAGGGGTGAGTGGCATGTCAGGAGATGAAGGGAGTTAACTTGGCTTCCCTCTCACTAGTCCACTGGAATTATCGTTTCCAGGATCAGTTTTCCTAGCAGCCATATTCAGTGGCCATCCTTCAGCCATCTGACCCTTCACCTCCCTGTAACAAGGTTTCTTCTTCTCAAAACCAGGATTGGCCTTTTGTGTGTTTTCTCCTGTCTCTAAGCCCTTCATTCTGACTTTTCTTCCTGAGCTCTTCTACTTCAACTGCCAAGTAAATAAATGATCGTGATTCTACGATTCTGTCAATGATTTCAACCACGTCTTTAATTTCACCCAAATTCATCCTCTTCTCTGCAGCTCTGTTGGCATTAAGTTAATTTAAAAGTTCATCATTTATACTGTGAATTTCTGCAACAGCCTCCTAAGTGCTTATCCCATCCTTCTCCTGCCAGTCATCCGATGGCAAATATGTGGCACAAACTCTGCGTTACTCCACTGCTGTGTCCTTGACAGCCTCAGTTATTTTTAACAATGGAGAAAACTCTTATTTCTCCTGAAGAATGAATCTCCCCATGACTTACATTTCCATTAAATCATCACATTTTCTAGATACTGCATGGTGATGTCAGTTATATGTTTTTTTTAAATGATGCAATGACAGAAGACAGGGCTTTCAGAAGTTATTCCTGGGACCACAGCCATATCCAGATTCATAATTATGGCTTTTTCCCACCTTATCCCGAACATAACAGAACCCTCCTCAACAAAATGCCAATAAATGGGGGTTGAACTTTAGTCAAAACTATTTGTCATTTGTGCTTTAAATAATCTCTACTCTGCTATAGATGGAAAATCTGTCTGTCTTCCCCTTCCCCTCTCCTCCCCCCATGATTTGTTTGAGAGAGAGAGAGGGAGAGAGAGAGAGATCAATCTTCCATTCACTGGTTCACTCCCCAAATTGCCACAATAGTTGGGGCTGGACCAGGCTGAAGCCAGAAGCCCAGAACTCCATCTTGGTCTTCTATGTGGGTTTTAGGGGTCCAGTCAGTTCTGCCATCTTCTGCTACTTTCAGAGGCACAGTAGCAAGAATCTTGATTGGAATTGGAGCAGCTGGAACTCTAACTTGTGCTCTGATATGGGATGCTGGTGTTACAGGTAGCAGCTTACCTTACAGTACCACAATGTGAGCCCCAAATAAATCATGTTGAAGAAAAGACAGCAAGCGAACTTAGCAGAAGGAAGTTCTATAGAAGTGAATAGAACATCAGAAAACTGTGTGTGTGTGTGTGTGTGTGTGTAGGAGGGATGACGAGTAAGGGAGGAAGTAGATCCATGAGCAGGAAGCTGGAAAGAAGATCAGTAATTGCGCATATCACAGAATAGAGCCAAGGAAATTAGAACCAATAAAAGCAATTCAGTGTAGTAACTGTATTGACTTAACTTGAAATAGATACTTCAGCGGAGTAGTGGGGGCAAAGGTCAGATTGTAAAGGATTGTGGAATAAACAGGCAATGAGGAAGTGAAACAGAGTGAAGGAAAGACTGTCTCCTTCTCCACTGTTCAGCTAGTTCCTTGTGGGTGGAAACTAGCACCTAGTGCAGAATTTGTGCACTGATGTCTTAAATCAATATGATTTGTAGGAGATGTAGCAGTGTAAAACCTAAACCTAAGACCTTATCATTGTCATCAAGATGAACAGGAGTGCCTGCAATTGACCATTTTCAAATCTTGCAGTTGGGATCAGGTGGACATTGGTTGCTGCACAAGACTGAGGCAATCCAAATTCAAAGTGAACACCTTTTTGCATGAAAGCAGTTTTTCACATTTGAATGATCCACAAAGACGCCATATGACTCCACTGTGGTCAGGGGTATGTAATTGAAAAAGCATTTAAACTAGCTTCCCTCTCCATTTTTCTGTATATATTTCTTATTTCTACTTCATCCACTGTATTATAGAGCTTGCCTCCATGTTGACCTTCATACTTCTGTTCTATGCCGTCTTCACTGTTTCAATTATACCAAGATTTAGTTTATTCCTTCCCTTTTTTGTAGCTCCTGTGTTGGCTTTCTCAAATCTTCTTTAGTTTTCACCTAGATTGACTTAATAACCTTTTTCGAGACCAACAATGTCTTGAAATGCTTTTGATCCCTAAATAAAATATTTTCTTACTAAAAACTAAAGAAAGGCATTTAAAAATTTGTTCACATTGTTCCTAATTACCATCCAAAAATATTAATCTAATTTTCAATACTCATTTGGCTGGTTTTCATTGTTTCATCTCCTGTTGCTTCCCTACATACTCTACTCCCAACCAAATCAATCAGTTCCATTCCTGCCTTTGATTTATTACACAATTCTCTCTTCATTCTACCTTTGGTAATATCCAAATTATCCTGCAAAAAAATCCACTCCACCAAGTCATGCATTGTCTAGCCCAATGAGAATTAACTTTCTTTTTTTTTAAGAATTTATTTATTTATTTGAGAGGCAGAATTACAGAGGCAGAGACAGAGAGAGGTCTTCCACCTACTAGGTCACTCCCCAAATGACTACAAGGGCCAGAGCTGGGCTGATCTGAAGCCAGGAGCCAGGAGCTTCTTTGGGTATCCTACATGGGTGCAGGGGCCCAAGTTCTTGGGCTATCTTGTGCTGCTTTCCCAGCCCATTAACATAGAGCTGGATTGGAAGTGGAGTAGCCAGGACTCAAACCGACATCCATAATGCATGGCAGAGCTGCAGGTGGCGGGAGGCTTAACCAACTATGCCACACCACTGGCCCTTAGAATTTACTTTCTTATATAAGAATGTTAATGGCCCTCTCTCCTTTCCAGTAAGATGTATCATATTCTGCCCTGTTTTCTAGCTGTTTGCATAGATCTCATTTCTGCCACTAGGTCTTCATGCAGTTTTTGGCCTAGTTCCCTTCAGGCAGCAATTGATCAATAAATATAAAATGGATGCATTAATGTATGAATGAATTCTAAATAGATGGAACATGCAGGAGGAAACTGGGTTTAAAAACAACCTGTGGGGGAAGGTGTTGGTACAGTGTTTGAGATGCCACTAGAGACACTGGAATCCCATATTGGAGTACCTGGGTTCAAATCTTGACTCTGCTCCCAATACAGCACCTGCCAAATATGCCTCGTGTGAGGCAACGGTGATGGTCAAGTAATTGGGTCTCTGCCACCCATATAGGAGACCTAGCTCATGGAATTCCTGGCTCAAGGCTTTGGCCTGGCTCAGTCTCAGCTGTTGTGAGCCTTTTTGGAGTGTGTGTGTTTCTTCCCTTAAAATAAATAAATAATAAATAAATATTTAAAAATCGTCTGTGGAGATGTGCCAAGCAGTCTAAATTGAGGTAAAATATGTGGACTACAAAATTGCCTTAATTAGACAAAGACTGTGTGTCTTAAATTTTACATTTAGTACTTGATCCATCTCTAGGACCGAAGACTTCTCTTCATTTGGAGTGAAATGATATAGTGAATGGTTGGATACGCTAATAAAGATGGAAGATTAGAATGTTTATTTGTGGTCAAGCTAATCCTTACTACAGAGATTTATGTTTTAAATGCTTGTTTCTGTATGCGAACCAAGAAAATTAAAAATAGTATTTGAGCAAGCATTTGTAACACATATCTTTTAAAAGCAACATGAACAATAAGCTGCATTCCTTCCTTAAAATATTTGTCCATAAAAGACCTAAATACATTCACCCATTGAGCCCTTACAAACTGTATTTAAAGTGAGTCTGGGAATAGACAATAGAAAAGAGCCAGCCTGGATTAAGATTAGGTGAATCAATCAGTTGGACAAGATGTTAATGAGATTTGTATTTTACATTCAATCCCCACATTGACCAGTTAACTGAACTCTATCCAAGTTCCCAAACCTATGTCTCAGTCCCTGATCAAATGAGATAATGAAGCTGGATTGGCACAAGCACACGTCCATTCTTGACAAATAAAGCAAACTACTTCTCCTATAAAGGGGTGGTCAGAACGGCCATCAGGATACGACTCATTAAATTTGGGGAGGATTTGAAGACAGAGAAGTCAAAAAGTCTGGAGAGGAAAGAAGGACTTTGTTACAGGCAAGCCAGGAGCATGATAACTGTTGTCCCAAAAGGGAGCTTGGAAGGTGATGAATTAGAAGTGAGATGGTTCAGAGGAACTTAGTAGAAATAGAAAAACATTTTTTAGGGAGATCGATGGAAGCTGAGTGTCATGGAAAGCTGGAGGAGAATTTTGTAAGCCCTGCCTGGTCTCTTTCCCCATTTTATGTATCATTGCATGCTTGTCATATTAGCTTATTGCATTTTTTGAGGGAGTAATAGGAATGGAAGAATTGTGAAAAAGTTAGCTCCCAAGATAGTTATACTGGGGAAAAACAATTGAACACCAAACATTATTATTTGCAGGATACATTGAAGTATATATTCCTTTTTTTTTTTTTTTCATTTTTTTCTATTTACCAGAGAGTTTTTTCCTGGAGACAAATGATGTGGGCTGCAGTTAAAAGTAAACAATTAGAGACTGGAAGCTGGCGTAGCAAGAAGAAATTGTTACTGGAATTTCTACTTTTCCCAAGCATGTGACCACACTTGTCTATAAAACTTCAAGTGAGCAAAGGAAAAGACATTGGTTGACGCAAGGAATTCCACTATGAAATGCACATGCCTCCTCCTAGGGCAGCACATTTCACAGTAACTAATGTCTCCAAATCTCCTTACCCTGGGTGTGCATCCACGTCCTGTCTCTGCCTGCACCATATGTGTTTATAATGACATATTGATTTCAAGTCCAGCTTGAAATGGACTAGAAGCCGCCCCTCTGGGCAGAGGGTATGGGCATTTCTCCTGAGTCAGCTGGTGCAGTGCACACTCTCAGTACACGATCTGCTCACTTGGTGACTGGACTTGGGACTACATGGAGAAATAAGGTTGAGGGAAGGGGTGGGGGGTGGACACTGAGAGGAGATGGGGCCTGTCTCATTTCAGAGGTGAATTGAGTTCCAGGCCTAGGTTAGTGGTTGTCTATCAAGTTCTGTCCAAATCCTTCCCAAAGTCGAATACTTTAAATCTACTAACTTTGACAACTCAGGATGTACATTTTAAATCCTGGAGCTCAGCTCAGCTATTTCTGACAGCCACTGCCAGAATTGCCATATTGCCTCGGATCAGTTAAGGACTCATGCCTGAGATACTGACCAAGCAAACCTTAGACCACAGAGCGTTGTCATTCTAATGTCAGAAAATCTCCTCCATTCTGAGTAGCTGGAAGAGAAGTTGTTCCCAAAAATACAGCAGGAACAAACCATATAAAATTGCACAGAAAATGTTGGACATGTAGAGGCCAGAATAACACACATGCCTCACTTATAGATGTCCGAAAACCACAGCCAGTTTCATCGCTTTTAGCTGCATATAGTAACTTTGAAATGGAGTTTTCAGTTAGGTGGACAACGAGTCTTACTCTAAGGACCAGATAAAAGGAATTTGTTCCAATAACCTTTGATTTTCACAGAGATGCAGTAGCATGCTTTAACAAATTATCCTTTTTTAAAAGATTTATTTATTTATTTGAAAGGCAAAGTTACACACAGAGAGGAGAAGCAGAGAGAGAGAGAGAGAGAAGTCTTCCATTCTCTGCTTCACTCCCCAGTTGGCCGCAACGGCTGGAGCTGTGCTGATCCAAAGCCAGGGGCCAGGAGCTTCTTCTCAGTCTCTTACATGGGCTTAGGAGCCCAAGGACTTGGGCCATCTTCTACTGCCCTCCCAGACCACAGCAGAGAGCTGGATAGGAAGAGGAGCAGCTGGGACTCGAACCGGTGCACATATGGGATTCCGGCACTGCAGGCGGCGGCTTTATCCTCTACGCCACAGTGCCGGCCCCCAAAATTTTTATCTTAAATAAGGTTTAAGATCTACATAGCTTCCATTATTATTATTAAATGCCAAGTCCTTGTTAGAGAACTAGAATATAAATTTAATTTAGATTATAAAAATATACAATATCCTCTTTTAACATATCAGAAAATGGAGGTTTAGGGGAGGTAGGAAAAAATCTCCAAACATGAGCTTATTCTTTTTTTTTTCTTTAAAACTTATGCCAACAATGTACAAAACAAGCTGCTTATGTATTATCTGGAGGAATGGAGATCAACATATGAAGATGAAGGGGATCAGGGAAAAGCTTACATTTTCTTCTGGTTTAACAATGAGCAAACATCTGATGTGCACTGCAAAAGTGAAAAGATGGAGTCTACTTTAACTTATCATTGTTTTATAATGAAGATATCACCCTAAGTTTTATCTGATACATCCTGGGTGAAATATTGAGTCTCTGATATCATAGTCTTTCTGGCCAGAAGTAGATTGGACTTCCCTCTTAGTAATCAATTTGGAGTTAATCTTCCTATAAAAGGGTTTATTTATTAGACAGGAAGAATGACAGAGAGAGAGGGAGGGAGAGATGTTCCACCCACGGATTCACTTCCCAAATGCCCACAACAGCCAGGGAGAAGGAGCTTAGAACTTTACCAGACTTTTCCAGGGAGTAGACCCACGGCTGCAAGGGAGAGAGAGTACTTGGGCAGGAGAGCAAGTGGGCCATGAAGGTGAGCAGGCATCAGGGGAGGCCAAAAAGCCACCCGTGCCGAGAGGCATGGGGGTGAACAAGAGAGTGGGCCCAGCTGCTCCAGACCTTTTACTTACTTCCAAAGGGGAGTGGCTACATAGGGTGATTTAATCATCAACTGACCTTAAACTTAAGGTGATGTTGAGGGCTGTAGAACGATTATATCTTCAATAGCTGCTTCCCGTTGATCAGGGGCCCAGGCCCTGCCTGTCCTGGGTCTGGAAGTCTCTAACTCATCTAATGAATTTGTTCCACGAGCTGGAGAATTTTCGGTCACCACCAGTGGCTGTGTCCCTTGCATGGTCAGTTATTCTCAGAAGCCACTGAGTTCTGAAACATACAAGTTTGCCAATTAGCATAAGCAAAACGGGAACAAAACTAGTTGCAAGTGGAGTGCCCCTTAAGATGGAAAGAGCATTATTTTATAGACTCCCAGATAGTGAGTGGTGTAGGCTACCCCTATGCAGATTAGAAAACCATATAGCCTGAGCATAGAGAATTATAATGGAAGAGCCCATTAAGCAATTTTCTTTCCAATAACAGCTCCCAGGGAGAATCAAGTGAGGCAGTTACAGCAGGTCTGCCTTAAGGTGCAGCAGCCTTGGTGTGACAAAAGCAAAAACATTACTATCTTTCTGCTTTTGAAGAAGTCACAGGAATAAACAGAAGTGTCTTTTGAGTTCATCTGCGTAGACTCAAAAGGTAGAAGTTTGACCCTAATTTTACTGGGGTAGTCATGCTCAGTAGCACGTGGTAAGGTCCCTTCCATTTAGGTTGCAACCAATCGGAAGAGCATCCTTATATAAAGAAGGGGAATGGCTTGCGCAGGGATTCCTATGCCGGAGCGTCTGTTAAAAGCTCTTTCATTCTTTGGAACACCTGCAGTAGCTCCCCTGTCCAGCAGTGTGTCTGTGTCAGGGCCTTTTAAAGCTTCATATAAAGGCTGGAATCCATACTCCAGAGAATCCTGCCATCAGAGATTCCCAATGTTGGAGCTTCTGTTAAAAGCTCTTTGTTTCTTTGGAACCCTTTTTATTAGCTCCCCTGTTCAGCACAGTTCGTGTCAGGGCCTTTTAAAACTTGGTGCTTGGAACCCAAATCCTGGAATCACTATTCCACAGAATCCTGCCATTCCCAGAAATGTCCTAAGCTGCTGTTCAGTCTGTGCTGACCCCATGCATAGAATAACTTCCTTTCTCTTGACTGAAAGAGCGTGCTTTCCTGGGGTTAGAATATATCCCAATAATCTACCTTGGGAAATTGTACATCCTCCATTTCCTACATTCTGGATTTAGTGGGATGCAGAAGAAATTATCCGTTAGGCAAAGGTTTAGCACACAATAAGATGCATCAAAAGAACTGTCTCTTTAGTAGCCCTGAGGCCTTTGACCATTCTGTACTCTCCACTTGACCTTAAAATATACAAGATAGGAATATCACAGGGGGCATGGAGCCAAGACTCAACGTTTGTGACATTTAATTAACTTTAAAGAAACACCTAAGATTAATAACAAATCCATTACAAGCTTTTAGATATAACTAAAATGTATGAGGTATAACAATAATTTTTACTTTACATACTAAAAGTAAATCTTTGAGAACAAGTTTTATAATTAACCCTAATAGTGTAGCTCTTTGAGGACAGATGTCCTGCATAGGAAGGTAATACAAAGTAACTCCTGTTAATTCAACAATTAACACTCCTATATATAATGTCAGTGATCACTCAGCGCTATTTACATGAGCTGCCTAGGCTATGGAAGCCTTTCGAATCCACAAATGCCTTCAGTATTTAGACAAGGCCATGAACAAAGTCAAAGTTCTTTCCTCTCTTCAGAGAAAAGTACATCATTCTTTGTTGATGGCTTCTTTCCACTGGGGTCTCACCCACTAAGGTCCTTCATGTAGGGACACTTTTTGCACTGGTGTCCTGGCTTTCCACACCTGAAATACTCTTGTGGGATTTTTAGCCAGACCAGAATGCCTTATGGGTTGATCCTGAGGTCAAAATACTACTTAAAGCAATAACTAACCTATGAGTCTGCTGTATGGACTTGTTCCCATATTGGAGCATTTACTCCCCTTTAATATTATCTATTATTAATACCTAACACTTAATCCTATCTATATGATCATTTTAACATTTAATCCTATCTATATGACCACTTTAACACTTAAAAATGCTATCTTTACCACCCAACCTAAGGGGATTTGAGATCCCATGGCAAATTTTAAACTGTACCCTTAGAAATAAGTCTATAGGAATGTCTGCAGAACTATACAGCTTTACAGTCTCTTTGTAGAGTCTCAGAAGATAAAAACAAACACTGGTCTTTGTGAACTTAATTATCCTTAAGTATTTGGATACATTGCATTAGCTATAATTCTGGCATCTTAGAGCCTCCATTTGTACACCAAATGGGGTCCATTACTTTACCAAGCCTGGTATAGGGGATATAATTTTTTCTCCTTTTTTATTATTATTGTTTTTTAAACACCACCGAGTCTGAGAACCGCCATCACAGACTGCCACATCACTCCTGAGGTATCAAATCTCAAGAGGCCAAGAGAATGCCGCCCAGTCTGAGATGAAATCTCCGGAGACCTGTCGTGCCTGAAACACTGAACCTCAGGAGGCTAAGAGAGTCAGCGAACAGCCAAAACAGCAAATTAAAACAATAAAAACCAGCATTAAAGCTGTAATCAGTGGAAAGCCAAAATAATAAGCTAAAATTAAAAAAAAAAAAAAAACCAGGGTTAAATCCGAACAGCATGAAGCAAAAGCAAAAAGCTAAAAATAACAAATCAGCATTAAAGCCAAAATATCAAACTACAATTAAAAAATAAAAAAATTTCACTGTTAATCATGCATGTGGCATGTGGCAAGCCATGGGGGCCACCATGTTGGGGTGGAACCTGTTGCCCATCTTCCAGTAAGGGCAGAAGTTCCCACAGGGGCACCAATTTGGTGACCTCATGCCTTTCATGGGGGCTGCCATCTTGGCAACCACGTTTTTTTTTTTTTTTTTTTTTTGTTGTTGTTGTTGCTGTTGTTGTTTTTGACAGGCAGAGTGGATAGTGAGAAAGAGAGACAGAGAGAAAGGTCTTCCTTTTTGCCGTTGGTTCACCCTCCAATGACCGCTGCGGCCAGCGCATCTCGCTGATCCGAAGCCAGGAGCCAGGTGCTTCTCCTGGTCTCCCATGCAGGTGCAGGGCCCAAGTACATGGGCCATCCTCCACTGCACTCCCGGGCCATAGCAGAGAGCTGGCCTGGAAGAGGGGCAACCGGGACAGAATCTGGCGCCTCGACCGGGACTAGAACCCGGTGTGCTGGCGCCACAGGCGCAGGATTAGCCTATTGAGCCCAGCGTTGGCCGGCAACCACGTTTTGGTATAGGCTGCCATCTTGGAGTGGAAGTTCCACCCTCTGCGGTGGGAAGTGGAGCCTCCACCATATTTAACACTCTGACTTGCTGAGGCTATCAGGTTACCAGGCAACCAAACCAGGTCCCCAGCCAGAAGCTACCAGTTGAAAGCACGCCTGATTTTAAAATCAAAGACCCTGAGGCAAACCAGAGTTTTTGGTACCATTTAAACCCATCTCTAAAACAAAATTCTAAGTTTTACAAACAATTTGGAAACTTTTAGATCTTGATGGATTTTCACATACTGGCTCATGAGAAAATATTTTTCTCATCTATTTACCCAAATTCCATTGGCACTAACATCGCATTTTTAAAAGCAAGAAACAGTGGGGGGGAAAAAAAAAAAACAATTATTGCATTTTCACAGCCTCCTTCCAAAAGCCACAAGCGCTAAGACAAAGAAAAGGTACTCAAGCTCTGTCCTTTGTAAAACTGAACCACCTGAAGCAGACTCCACGCGTTTGCTAAAGGGGGCTGAACCCCGTGTCATTTTGAATAATAAAAAAAAAAAAAATGGCTGGCTGGAGCCACAGGCGGCAGTGGTGGCCGCTCAGGCAGGTGTGGGCAGGGCAGGGCTAGCGGGAGCCATGGGTGGAGGTGCCACGCGGGGTGGCCACCGCAGCGGTGGGCTGCCAGCGGGAGCTCCAGCAAACCCTGTCACCACGGCAGAGCCCGGCTGGGGAGCATGGCCAGCGCCAGCCAGCGCTGTTTGCAGCAGTGACTCTAGATCACCTTCTGTCCATGCCGGCCCCCGCCCCGTCCCCAGGAACACAGGGCGGTGGTGGGGGGTCCCCCGCCGGTGGGAGGCGAGTGGAGAGTGCGCGCGGCCTGAGTGGGCCGGCACAGGCATTGGCAATGGGAGAGAGCCCACTGCATGCTACAGGTGGCAGTGATGGGCTTGTGGTGGCGGTGGTAACGCTGCCCGGGCCTGCGCCAGAGCCAGAAGCGGGCGGTGGGGCCTGCCCACCGCGCGCACTCCGACCAGCACCTGCTGACGGAGACGCTGAGCTCTGAGCGGCAATGGGCAGCGTGCGCCAGAGTTGGTCTCCTGCAGTGTGAGGGCCGCCGGGGGCCGCTGCCCTGCTGCCAGGATGTTGTCAGCGGTGGGAATGAGCACGTATCGCGGGCAAGCATCTGCGGGAGGGGCCCTGCGCACACGTGGCAATGGTGGTGGCACTGGTGGGAGATGGGAGCAATGGCCGCAGTGCTGGGTCTCCCGGGTCTCACCAGCAAGGCTCCTCCTTTCTGTGGGATCCTGTGCCCTCAGTGCCCCTCACCCCCACAAGCCGGTGGGGCCGGGAGGGAGGCGAACACCGAGAGCCAGTGGGGAGCGGGCCTGGATGGCACAGGAGCGGGCCTGGATGGCGTGCTCAGCGTGCACTGAGCAGCCAGAAATCGGCTTTGTGAGGGGCCCCCCTCCCCCTGCCACTGCCGAGCTGGAGCCGGCAGGCAAGGTCTTGGCGTGGCCCCGCAGCCTGTCCCTAGTCTAAGGGAAGCCAACAACGCCGAGAGGGGAGGGGATAGGTTGCAGACAGATGCTCAGAAACTAGAAGCCATGGGAAACCACTTGGAAGTTTTTTTGCCCTGTTGCCGGCTTATTATATAACAAATATTGGGAGTCCCTCCGTGGTTGCGATTTATGATATTGACTAGTTTTCTTAATAATTGTAATATTAATTTTGAGAGTCCTTGCTGTCTCTTCAGATAAGAATTCTGAATATCAGCTCCTATAAAACAGGCACCATGGTGAGGTTTTTCGCATTTATTCAGTGAGAAAAAATACACAGGAAAGGGAGGGCTTTCTAAGAGGGAGAAGGAGCTTCGTTTACCAGCCTTTTCCAGGGAGTAGACCAGAGGCTACAAGGGAGAGAGAGTAGGTGGGCAGGAGAGCACATGGGCCCGTCACGTAGTCCTTACCCCAAAATGTCACCCAAATCACCCAGCCTTTCCTGCCGAAGTGAATGACACTTTTATTGTTACCATTAAGCAAAATTGTTCTCTTTCAGGACTTTTCTCACTTCTTTGATGAGCATAGAGAAGGGAAAACTTTAGTTCAGAATCTTTCAAAATCAGCCTTTGTGTTATCTACTATGCCTTTCAATGCATTGTTTGCTAAATATTTCCTCTTGCTTTTCAACAAAAGCATCTATGCTTATGGACAAAGAAAACAGGAACATTTAGGAATTATCTGGTTTGCTGGATGATGCAGAATTCCGTTGTAAATTATTCAATAATTCTGGCACTGGAGTGGCTATGTTGGCCCAGGCTCTGTAACTGGGCTCTCATGAAGTTGTGTACAACCACAAGATTTTCTCTTTTCACTGTAGTGAGTGACTGGCAAAATGGAAAGAATCCCAGTGTATGGTGTGGATAAAAAGGACACAAAAACCAGTTGTGCTCCTGCGCTTTCCCTCTGAAGGCTTTAGAATTTCTAATTATTAATCCACCGCGGGAAATGCCTATCTGTACTTTGTTCCCGTTATCTCGTGAGCAGATGTTCTGGGAGACTTGTGTTTTTATAAATCTAACCTTTCTGTAAGTAATAAATAGTCTAGAGTCTGGGAAATCTGCAAAAGCAAAAACATGTTTCCCTTTCTGGTCTCCAGAAAACGAACGTCAACAGCAGAGTAAAGGGGGGAATTGGTTCGTGCACCCCTCTCTGTGCTGCTGAGCCACCCCCACACACTGTGCCCTGGGCAAGGAGAAAGAGGGACGCTCCATTGCTGATTCCTGTGCTGCACTGCAGTAAAGAGTACCAGAGACAGCTCAAGAAAACTTTTTTTAAAAATTATTTATTTATTTGAAAGTCAGTTACAGATGGAAAAGGAGAGGCAGAGAGAGAGAGAGAGAGAGAGAGAGAGAGAGAGGTCTTCTATCTGCTGGTTCACTCCCCAGTTGGCCGCAATGGCCGGAGCTACGCCGATCTGAAGCCAGGAGCCAGGAGCTTCCTCTGGGTCTCCTACATGGGTGCAGGGGCCCAAGGGCTTGGGCCATCTTTCACCGCTTTCCCAGACCATATCAGAGAGCTGGATCAGAAGTGGAGCAGCCGAGACTCGAACCAGCGTTCACACTGGATTCTGGCACCACAGGCAATGGCTTTACCTGCTATGCCACAGCACCGGCTCAAGAAAACTAAGTTCATCATTTGGCCTAGAACTGAAGAAGGGACAACTCATGGAGAGCCTGGAGATATAGCTGGGAATCAAATGCAATAAATGTTTCTATTTGTCTGGATGCTAACTCAGGCAAGAACAAAACTCAATATGAAGTAATACCTCCTGTATGTTGTTCCTTTCATTTATAACTGTTGTCCCTGAAACATTAAGCTCTCAGAAACACCTTCTGTCTTCTCCCTCCTTTCCTTTCCACAAATCCTTCCCCTCGTCACCTCCTCATGGACTTGGATACCACAAGTGTGCATGCTCCGCTGATGTCCTCACTCTCGCCTTTGCTCCAGCTGCTGTTGGCTGGAGGCACAGCTGCTACTCTCTGAGGCCTAGGTGGTGAGCACAAGGGGCATTTCCTGGCTAGAGAGACAATAAGATATGCACTTTGCCAAGCTCAATTCCTGGATTTGCAGGAATTTTGTTACTTTTCTAATCCTTAAATTATTTTTATAAAAATATTTAAAAGTAATCACGTGTCCAAAGTGGAATTAAATTGGTGCACATACCCCCCCCAGAGTAAAGCCAAGAAACTGGTGATCCTGACCCTTGTTAATGATTCTGGGTATTGTTGAAGTGTTCAGTGGATCATGTTCCTGACGGTAAGGTCTTGTCTTTGAGTTTATCGTTTGTTGGATTATAGATATTCTTATTATCTCCTCGTGTCCAGAGTCATTCATTCAAAAGGGCATCTGAAAAACCAACTTTCTGGCACATGGACTTTTCTTAACAGATACAGTGTCTTCTGGGTACTGCTTGAAGTATGCAGGGGGATTTGAAACCCACTGCCTCCCGTTGCATCCTGAGCGGCACCAAAGTTAGACTCCTCTTCCTCCTCAGAGTGTGAAAGCTGACTCATTCTGTTGATGTAGAGAGGGAGGTAGCTACCAAGGAGGGGCTGAAGTCTCCTGACCCTCCCTGTATCTTTGCTTGCTCTGCGGTCCAGCTTGCTCTGCCCAAACTCCTTCCCCACAAAGCCCCACAACCTTCCGTGCAGTGGACAAACTGACCACTTAGAAACAGCATTGGCTAATAATAACCAACGCAGCTGCTGGCTGAGTCCCTGTGATGGTCTTTAGCTAATTATAAGGTCATTATAATAAAATGACCATGCCTGACACTCCCACTCCCATCATGCATTGATGCCATGACACTTCCAAGATTTCCAAAAATGGGCAAGGAAATGAGCAGTACTGATACCCATTACAAACTCTGTCCTCTTTGAATAGCCAATTAAGTCCTGCTATAAACACCACCCCTTATACCACCAGTTCACATAAAGGAATGGATCCCAACCTGGTGGAGTGCAGCTCTTCATTGAGCATGCCCACATTCCTTCTTGGTGTGGACTTGTGCTTTGCACGTGTAGAAATCTTGCTTGTCTGCTGACCTTTGCCTACCTCTTGTCATTGAATGCCTTCTTGCATTGCAGCTAACAGTCTTGACTCAGCCACCACACAACAGTTTGGCCCTGTAATATTCCTCAATGTCTTACTGTGTAAATCCTCCTCGGATAAAAGTCTTGAGCACATGCACCTTAAGACACAATTCACTCCTAAGTCCATTCTTCCTGTAGCATGATTCTTTCGAGACTCTTCATCACCTTAATACACTTTTATTAAACCTGCAACTAATCCTTTGAATTTCATGGTCAGAAAGCAAGTATTAAATGTATATTTTTAAGTCAGTGAAGGGGTAACTACGGAAAGAACACTCAAGAGGGAATTCATCTCTTGTGCGAACTTGAGAAGTCAGAGTGCTTTGGAGTGTGACCCTGACTGGAGAAGCAAGAGCGATCCCCCACAAGAGGAAGAGAAGCACATGTGTATGTTCTGCTGAGGTTGTTAGAGAATGGACTTCGGAACCAGGCAAACCTATCTATATTCAGAGCATTCATTTTTTAATTAAATTTGAAAGCCAGAGAAATAGAGAAAGGGAGACAGAGATCTCCCCACCTCCTGGTTCACTCCTCAAATGCCCACAGCAGTTGGGACTGGGCCAGGCAAGAGCCAGGAGACTAGGATTCAATCTAGTTTCTCCACGTGGGTGGCAGGGACCCCAGGATGTGAGTCATTGCCTGTTACATCCCAGGGTAAGCATTAAAGGAAGCTGGAATCAGAAGCAGAGATGGGACTCAGACCTATGGGATGCAGACATCCCAAGTAGTGTCTTAACTGTGCTTCAGACATTCATTACCCAAGGGAGTGTTATTTCTGACAACCAATCCACTGTGCAACAAGTCATTTATTATCTCTATGTCATAGTTTCCTCACCTGCAAAATGACCCTAATAAACTGAGTCCCAGGACTGCAATTTTTTTTATGAGATTCGAATGTGAGTTTGCAGAGAAAGGATATGACATTATGATTTTGTCTCATTCCAGAGGAAACTAAATATAAGTAAATTGTACTTACATTCATTTATTTTACAATTTGATTTTTTGGAGGTATTTTTATGTGAAAACACTAGAGCAAAAAATGCAAAACATAATGCTCAAACACTGCTTATAGTATTTTGAGAGTGAAGAACCTACATTCTCACAAATATTAACAATGAAAAACTTACAATTAATGTAATTTAGAAAGAGGAGATAGAACAAAGCCACACAGTTAATTCTTTATGTGCGTTTCTTATGCTAGGATGTTCTGAAACAATTTTCTGTTAAGGAACTGTGGCAAGGACACTTGTGTGAAGAGAGGGTAAGGTGTCCCCTGAAGGAGTAGACATTCAACTTGTCAGTTCTCCTGAAATGAATCAAACCTTGGAGCAAAGATTTACAACACAGAAAATGAGTTGAAAACTATTCTCCCTAACCCTGACTGTGCTGAGTTTATCCTGCTAGAAATACAGAAAAGCCTCAACAGGGTCTGACTAATGGGAAGCTGTACTAGCAAAACTCCCTTTAGATAGCTGGGGTAGTTGCTCTGTAGCCACCCACAGAGGCTCTGAGATCAGCGCCATCTAGTGGTCAATTAGAGTTTTCTTCATTAGAATCAGCTCGTCCTCAACTGTACCTCAAGGTCTTAAGTACATTCCAGGGTCCGCAAGACTATATATGGCCCCTAATGCTTGTACATTACATGGTAGCAACATTTAAAGTCACGTCTGTCAACCAGAGACAACCGTGTCCTTCCAAGGACCATGTGGACATATGTGTAGACATTTGGCATGGTCATAATTGAAGGTGCTCCTGGAATCTAGTGGGTGGAGGACAGAGATGAGGCTAAACTTCCTGGAATGTACAGAATAGTCTCTGGGAACAAAGAATTGCCTGTTTTCGTATGTGTTGGTGCTGAGGCTGAGAGCCCTTCCTCTAATGTAATGCCTGCTGCCAAACAGCTGCACGCAGCGTGTGCAAATCAAGGTTCATGGTTGAAGGCAAGGCTGGCTATGTGGAGCACAAAGGGCAGAGCAGTGGCGATCACTAGAACTACGTGGGAAGCATGTGAGTAGCTCACTGTGGACACAGTGGCATCTCCTGGAGTGGAGAGGAAACCTTGAGGCCATGCTTCCATACTGGTGTCCCTGTGAAACCTAACAGATTATCCTTGCAAGAGAAAAAGGATACCCAGAATTCCTGAGTCCTCTCCTACCCTGAAGCAGACCTCATTGACTTGAATGTTAATATCTTAGGCCTTGATCTTCTGACACTTTTAGGCTTTTAGGACACGACTCGGTATCATATGGTCCAGAGCCTCACTGATACCATTGTACTATCTGTGTGAAATGAAGAAATTTCCCCGTACTTTAGTGTATCATTTTGTAGTCTCTATCACGAAAAGTCTTCAGTCTTCCCTTCTGCCTTTTTCTGTAAGTTTAGCATTTGTCAGAACATTTAATCTCTTTAATCTAAACTATCTGATTTTAGACTTGATTTTTGCAGCCGTTTTGCTGGGTCTTTGATTCTGTTCCTGTTTATGTGTCTATATATTTTGTGTTATCTGTACACTAATAGATATTTGCTTAGATGGAGCCACAATGGTGATAGCTTTCTTTAGTGCTCTAAGATTGATCCGAAAGCATCAATGCCTCACTTAGCATCCTTTCTACATATTGCATTAGAGTTACTGATCTATTCATCTCACTGTATTGTGAACAGTGCTATGCCTAATGTAAATTAAAGGGCAATAAACATTATTGCAATGTTTATAGGGTTTGTGATGTATTCTTGCAAGATTACCAAAGTACAATAGATCATTTGCTTGTAGTAATTTTTCCACCCTTTTGAGATAAAAGAACGCCTTTGTTTTAGATTTTCAACTACAACCTCCAAAAGATATTCCTGAAAAATAGGGAGAGTAAGAATGGTAATTCTTTGAACTCTGCTGAAGTTTTTAGAAAGTTGTCCAGTGGACTCTGTTAAGGCTGGTAACCCACAAACTCCCCCCATACTCTAGCCTGCTCTGTTGAATTGGGTAGGCTCAGGGCTCTGTGGTTCAATTTGAAGTAGAAGAAACAAAGAGAATATGGAAGGGTGGTTTATTAGGAATGTATTATACTCCATGCTAATGTCAATATAAATGCAAAATAAAAACCCAGCTGGACTTGGATGCCTTGGAAAGATTCTGTCATTCTTCAGAATTTCATTAATCTCATCACAAATAATGGAGGGCTTTTCTGTCTGCCTACCCACCTCCATTTCCCTACCTTCAGTCATTGTTCATTTTCAATAGTTGTAATGGCCCTGGAAGTATTCATGAATTCCGCTTGCTTCACTCTCCTAATCATGTTGTCGGCTTAAAATTCACATTTAATTAACCTCTTCACCCAAGGCATAAATCAATAATAAAACTCCAAATGCTTACCATACCAATAGTGATTTTCATTTGGAAACCCTTGGAAATCAGACGCTAGGATGCCTGAAGAAAAGTGGATAACTTTTGAGGTGTGGAGCAAAAAAGGAACAAACACAAGAGGTACAAAAATGAAAGCCCTGGGTTTGAGAGATAAAATTTACTTACTTCCATTTCAGAAACAACTAGATATTTAGGATGGGTTTGAAAAAATATTTTACCTAAAAAAAATAGAGGCAGCGTAACACCCTGAAATGAGAGTGATGTTTTACTCTACTTCTTAAGGCAGATACATCATACATGAAGCAGTATTGTTTAGGGATAGGAATTGAAGCTTGGTGGCTTGACAAATTGAATTCAAGTTCTGGCACTAATGCTTAAGCCATGTGACTTGCATGAAGGGTTTTAACATCTCTCAATGCCAATTTTCACTTATAAAATGGGAATATTGATATCTACCTTACATAATTATCAGAAGGAGTAGGATTAAATAGAGAAAGGAAAGGCTTCACAGGTATGTGTGGTCCATCCACACAAACCCACACACACAATACAACTGAAAGGGCCTGACCCTCTGATCTCTATGGATGACTGTTTGATGCCGAGGAGCACTGGAACCCAAATTAATCCATGTTCTCCCTTGGAATCTTTAAATGCAGAAGATAATTAGTCTCAACTCCTCTCTACTAAGGATGTTATTCAATAGAAGCCAAGGAGCCATGTATGTTTCCTGACATAAAAAGAAAGTAGTACATACCACGTAGAGACACTCACGTGTAAGTTGAGAGGTGCACAGATTGGATCGTTGTAGCTTCAAGTCAGCAGTTGCTGTTGTTCCCAGAGGACCAGCTATACATGTCCCATTTGCATTTGATTGAATAACTCCTACCTTTCATTGCCATTTAATGACTTTTATGAGACATAAGTTACATATCATAAAACACATGCAATGTAAGTGTGCACAGAATTCAATAATTTTTAGTGAATTTATAGTTATGCACCCATCAACACAACCCAGTTTTGACTATTTCCATCCATGCAGCTTTACAGTTGATTCAAACTCTGACCAGCTGTCCCAGCAATCACTGATCTACTTTTTGTTTGCATTGATTTGTGTTTTCTTGGAATTTTGCATAGTCATACAACATTGATCTTTGAGCCTGGCTACTTTCCCTCACCACAGAGTTTTTGAGGTTCATACCTGTTGAAGTGCGTGTTTGTAGTTGCTCCTTTAATTACTAGATAATATTCCCTTATAAGAAAAAGCCACATTGTTTATTCTTTCACCAGGTGACAAACATTTGAATTATTTCTGGTTTGGGGCTACTAGGAGTAATCCTGCTATAAAAATTTGCTTACAGCGGTTTATGTGTCTTATCGTTAATCTCATTTCTCTTGGGTGGGCAATGGAAGTAGAATTATGGGTGTGCATTATAAGTGTATCATTACATTTTGAATATGAAAACTGTTCCAATGTGATCTTACCATTTTACTTCTCTAAGAAGACTTCTCCACTGTAGAAAGCTTGGTATAGTCAACCTGTTGTTTGTAGTCATTCTACTGAATGCATGCATGTTTCATTATGGTTTTAGTCGGCATTTCCCTAGAGACTAATGCTGAGGTGTGCTTATTGTGCTTATTGGTCACTCTTACCTATTTTGTGATTTGGCTATTCAGATATTGTCTCCATATTTTATTTGGACTGTTTGTTTTTCTTCACTATAGTAAAACTATATTACATACTCTGTATACAAGCCCTTTATTTTATGTTTAATTTGCAAATATTTTCTCAGATGCTGTGATTCATTTTTCCATATCTTAAATGTGTCTTTCTATAAACAAAATGTTTTTATTGTGATTAAATTCAATTTATCAATTGTGGATTGTTCTTGGGCTGTTATATACAGGAAATCTTTTTCTCATCCAAGGTTACCAGTGTTTTCTTTTCTTTCTTTTTTTTTCTTTTTTCTTTTTTTTTTTTTTTTTTTTGACAGGCAGAGTTAGTGAGAGAGAGAGAGAGAGACAGAGAGAAAGGTCTTCTTTCTGTTGGTTCACGCTCTAAATAGCTACTACGGCCGGCGCGCTGCGCTGATCTGAAGCCAGGAGCCAGGTGCCTCCTCCTGGTCTCCCAAGTGGGTGCAGGGCCCAAACACCTGGGCCATCCTCCACTGCCTTCCCAGGCCACAGCAGAGAGCTGGACTGGAAGAGGAGCACCGGGATAGAATCCAGTGCCCCAACTGGGACTAGAACCCAGGGTACTGGCGCTGCAGGTGGAGGATTAGCCAAGTGAGCCGCGGCACCAGCCACCAATGTTTTCTATTTTGTTTTTTCTAAAAATCTAACACCTGAATTTTTACATTAAGATATATTCCATTTTAATTAATTTTATTTATGGCATGAGTAAGAGTCTAAGTTCATTTATTATGTGTGTTTACATACAAATATGTCTATATGTTTCTATAGATAGAATTTCTATGAAAAAGAAAAATCCTGTTGGGACTCTGATGGAGACTAATTGAGTCCACACATCCATTTGGAAAGAACCACCATCTTTGAGTCATGCATTACAAGATATCCAGTCTCATTTTGTCTGTGTTTGTTGGAGTTAGGTTTCTGTCAGTTACAACTAAATGATTTCTGACTTATACATCATGCTCTCACTTTCTCTTTCTCAGTTCTTTTGATCCTTGATTTCAAGGCAAAATTATTTTGTGATAAAATAATTTACCACATTTTTGGGAGCAACTCCTCAAGTTAAGAAAAGTGAATGTGAGGAGAGAATTAAACAGAACTCTAACTACTATTGCATAAGAAGAGATGGAGAATAGATAATATGTATGGCAATAAAACCTTCCTCTCAGGATGATTGTGGAAAAATAATCTACATTAGCCTATTATTTTCAGCTTATTATTTTCATCTTTGCTTTTCTTCTTCCAGGAACATTTAGTGCTTGAATGTCTGTCTTAAGGTCCCCAGCCAAATTGGGAATTCAGTATCAGGACAGTTAACAAGTCTACAATTCTTTAATTAAAGGAAACAAATATTACAAGCTCAAAGTCACCCCAGCTTATTGCTGAACTAAATTTTTTTGAAGCAGCTGTTGCCTAATGGTTTTGTGTTGAGGAGATTGAGATTAGGATTGAAAGTCAAACATAGCATAGAATTTGGGTAGCAGTAAGAAGTTCACAAGACCATGAAAAAGCATAATGCAACTAATTCTTAAACTTGGCTAAGATTGGGGACCTTCTATAATTCCACAAGGCAGAGTGGAATTACTCTTCATACATAGGGTTTCAAAAAGGGTCCCGGAACTGCATCACCTTCAAATGAAGCTAAATTAGCCTAAAACTAAAGACCAAGGTGGAGTCACTGAGACAAACCTTAGAAACAAGATTGAACGTAAACAGTATTCAATTCACAATGGCTGACATCCAATAGAAAATCACCAGATGTTCCATCAAACAAGAAAAGATTATACAGTAGAAAAATCAATCAATGTAAACTGATTCAGAAATGACAGAGATGATAAATTTAGCAGGTACAGATGTTCAAACAACTATGAAAAATACACTCAATATGTTCAAAAGTGGAATATGTGAAATAAATAAAGGACACAAAAGACCCCAGCCAAACTTCTAGAGTTGAGGAACACAAATTTGAAATGAAAAACCACACTTAGTGGGATAAATTGGCACATCATGCATTTGACATTTTAACAAAAAAAAAAAGAAAAGATGGTCAAATTTAAAAACATAACAATGAATATTGTCTAAAACAGGAAAAAAGATGCATAAAAAGTGCTAAATAATGCAACGTTTTGTGGGATGATGCAAAAACGTCTAGCATATGTGTTATGGTTTCTAGAAAGGGTAAGTTTGGAAGGAGAAGAAAAAAAATATTTGCAGACATGATTTCCAAAAACATTCCAAATTTAATTTTTTGAAAAGTATAAGCCTATATACCCAGAAGCTCCACAAGCTCCATGGGAAAGAAACATAAATAAAACAATACCAAGGCATGAAATAAATTGTCAAACACCTGTGATAAAGAGATAATGATTAGGAACAGCTCAGGAAAAGACATATGATGTACACAGATAAAAAGATAAGAACGATGGCCTGCTGCTAATTAGAAATTATGCAAGCTAGAGATGATGAGAAAAACCTTTAAAATATTCTAATAAAAACAAAACAAAACAAATCCACCAACCTAGATACCTAGTGAAAATATATTTAAAAACAACAAAAAAAATATTGTCAGAAAAATTAAAGCTGGGACAAACCATTTCCAGCACATGTGCCCTACATGAGATGCTCAAGGAAATTTCTCAACCATATTGCACACACAGAGCATCACAAACAGTCATAACAGAAGTTAGCTGAGAAATAGAAAGTTTTTCTCATTTTAAATCTTTTTAAAAAATAGTTATTTTGGAAGTCAGAGTTAACACAGAAAGAGGCTACAATGGCTAGGGGTGGGCCAGGAGCTTCATCTGGGTCTCCCACGGCAGTGGCAGGGGCCCAAGCACTTGGGCAATGTTCTGCTGCTTTTCCCAGGTCATATGCAGGGAGCTGGATCAGAAATGAAGCAGCTGGGCTTGATATGGGATCCCAGTATCGAAGGTGGCGGCTTTTACTCAACACACCACAATGTGTGTCCCATTTTTAAACTTGTTAAAATAACTAGTGGTGATCCCTATAGGATGACATAATAAAAACGATAGTGGATTTAAAACATGTAGGAGAAAAACACATGACAACAGCAGAACAAAAGGAGAGGAAATTGATAATGTTCATAAGTTTTTGCATGGATTGTCAAGTGCTATAGCATGTTTTTTTTTTCCACAAGAAACCTTTTATTTAAGGAATACAAACATCATACATTTCATAATTACAACTTTAGGAAAGTGGTGATTGTTCTCACTATATCTGCCCTGCCATCCCCTCACCTACCCCTTTCTCTTCCCTCTCCTATTCCCATTCTTATATTTTACTAAGATCTATTTTCAATTAACTTTATACATATATGATTAACTCTATGTTATGTAAAGAGTTCAACAAATAGTATGAAAAAAAAAAAAAAAAAACCTGTTCTTCAACAGTCGAGACAAGGGCTGTTCCAAGTCATTGCTTCTCAAAGTGTCGACTTCTCCTCTATAGAGTACATTTTAGGTGCTCTATTAGTTGTCCCAGGTCAGGGAGAACATATGGTATGTGTCCTTCTGGGACTGGCTTATTTCATTAAGTATTATATTTTCCATATTTATCCATTTTGTTGCAAAACAACAGGATTTCTTTTTTTTACTGTTGTTTAGAATTCCATGGTGTACATATCCCATGATTTCTTTATCCAGTTTCCTTTGATGGGTATTTGGGCTGATTCCATAGCTCAACTATTGTGAATTGAGTTGCAATAAGCATGAGGATATGGATAACTCTTTCATATACTGATTTCATTTCCCTTGGGTAAATTCCCAGGAGTGGGATGGCTGGGTCATTTGGTAGGTCTATATTCAGATTTCTGAGGTATCACCATATTGTCTTCCAGAGTGGCTTTACCAGTTACATTCCCACCAACAGTGGATCAGGGTACCTCTTTCCAGAAATCTTTGCTGGCATTTGATTGTTGATTTCTGTATGAAAGCCATTCTAATGGGGGTGAAGTGAAACCTCATTGTGGTTTTGATTTGCGTTTCCCCAATAGCTAGTGATCCTGAGCATTTTTTTCATGTGTCTGTTGGCCATTTGGATTTCCTCTTTTGAAAAATGTCTGTTTAAGTCTTTGGCCCATTTCTTACCTGAGTTGTTTGTTTTGTTGTTGTGGAGTTTCGTGATCTCTTTGTAGATTCTGGTTATCAATCCTTTATCAGTTGTGTAGTTTGCGAATAATTTCTCCCATTCTGTCAGTTGCCTCTTCACTTTCCTGTTTCTTTTGCTGTACAGAAATTTTTTAATTTGAAGCAATCCTATTTATTAGTTTTGGCTTTGACTGCCTGCACCTCTGGGGTCTTTTCCAAGAACTCTTTGCCTGTGCCAATGTCTTGCAGGGTTTCCCCAATGTTCTCTAATAATTTGATGGTATTGGGTTGTAGATCTTTAATCCATTTTCAATAGATTTTTGTGTCAGGTGTAAGGTTGAGGTCTTGCTTCATATTTCTGCATATGGAGATCCAGTTATCCCAGCACCACCTGTTTAAGAGACTGTCCTTGCTCCAGCGATTGATTTTAGCTCCTTTATCAAAGATAAATTGGTTGTAAATGCATGGATTGATTTATGCTGTTTCTATTCTATTCCATTGGTCTATCCATCTGCTTTTGTACCAGTACCAGGCTGTTTTGATTATAACTGACCTGTAGTGTGTCTTGAAGTCTGGTATTGTGATGCCTCTGGCTTTGTTTTTGCTGTATAAGATTGCTTTAGCTATTCAGGGTCTCCTGTGCTTCCGTACGCAATTCAGCATCATTTTTTCTATATCTGAGAAGAATGTCCTTGATATTTTGATTGCTACCACCTTGAGTTGTAAATTGCTTTCAATAGTTTGGACATTTTGATGATATTGATTCTTCCAGTCCATGAACATGGAAGATTTTTCCATTTTTTTTTTTGTATTTTCTATTTCTTTCTTTAATGTTTTGTCATTTTCATCATAGAGATCTTTGACATCCTTGGTTAAATTTATTACAAGGTATTTGATTTTTTTTGTAGCTATTGTAAATGAGATTGATCTTACAAGTTCTTTCTCAGCCATGACATTGTCTGTGTATACAAAGGCTATTGATTTTTGTGTGTTGATTTTATATCCTGCCACTTTATCAAACTCTTCTATGAGTTCCAATAGTCTTTACTGGAGTTTTTTGGATCATGTCATTTGTAAATAGGGATAGTTTGACTTCCTCCTTCCCAATTTGTATCCTTTTGATTTCTTTTTTTGCCTAATGGCACTCTCTAAAACTCCCAGGACTAAATCTCACTTGTCCCGGGTGAATGATCTTTCTGATGTGTTGTTGGAATTGATTGGCTAGTGTTGAGGACATTTATGTCTATGTTCATCAGGGAAATTGGTCTTTAGTTCACTATTTCTGTCGTGTCTTTTTCAGGTTTAGGGATTAAGATGATGCTGGCTTCATAGAAAGAATTTGGGGATTTCTTCCCTTTCAATTATTTTGAACATCTTGAGAAGAATTGGAATTAGTTCTTCTTTAAATGTCTGGTAGAATTTAGCAGTGAAGCCATCTTGTCCTGTGCTTTTACTTGTTGGAGGGTCTTTAATACTGATTCAACTTCCATGTTGGTGATGGGTCTGTTTAGGTTTTCTGTGTCTTCATGGCTCAGTTTAGGTAGGTTTTATGTGTCCAGGCATATCTTCATTTCTTCTAGGTTTTCTGGTTTGTTGGTATACAGCTCTTTGTATTACATCAACAAATTAGAAAGGCACCAAATAAATGAGCTATTGCATCTCAAGGAGCTACAGAAACAACAGCAAACCAAACCCAAAAATAGTAGAAGAAAGCAAATTATTAAAATTAGAGAATAAACAAAATTGAAACCAAAAAACTATACAAAAGATTAGCAACATAAAGAGCTGGTTTTTTGAAACAATTGACAAAATTGACACACCACTGGACCAACTAACCAGAAGTAAGAGAGAGAAGAACCAAATCAATAAAATTAGATATGAAAAAGGAAATGTAACAACAGACACCACAGAAATAAAAAGAATTATCAGAAATTAATACAGGCAGAGGATTAGCCTAATGAGCCGCTATGCCGGCCTATCAAGGTGATTACTGATAAGTAACACCTTGTCCCTGCCCTTTTCCCCTAAGTATTCGTATTGTTTATTTGGATTTCCATTGTACTTTTACTGGGAGACCTTCTGCCTTCACCTTCTTTCATAGTGATGACCATGTTTCTGTGTTTCTGTGTGCAGCACATCCTTAAGCATCTTTTGTAAGGCTGGACGGATGGTGACAAATTCTTCTATTTCTGTTTGTTATGGAAGGTCTTTATTTCACCTTCATTCATACATGAGAACTTTGCAAAGCATAGTTTCCTACGTTGACAGTTTTTCCTTTTAAGACTTGGAAAGTATCACAACCTTCTCTCCTAGTCTGTATGGTTTCTGATGAGAAGTGAGCTGTGAGTGTAACTGGAGATCCTCTGAAACTAATCTGGCATTTCTCTCATGCACACTTTACAGTCTTTATGTTTTACTGTGGAGAGTTTGATTACAATGTGTCATGGTGAAGATCTTTTCTGGTCATGTCTATTAGCAACTGAGTATGCTTCCTGTACTTGGATGTCTCTCTGTTTCCAAATTTGGGAAGTATTCTATAATTACTTCAATAAAAATCTCTACTAGTCCATTTTCTATTTCCACACTTTCAGGAACTCCTAAGACCCAAATGTTGGATCATTTGATAGTATCCTGTAGATCTCCAGCTGTGTTTTTTAGTTTTCTAATTTCTTCTTGTTTTTGGTCTGATTGTAAAATTTCCAGAGATTTGTCTTCTAACTTGGATATTATTTCTTCTGCTTCACTGAGTCTGGTGTTAAGGCTTTCCACTACATTCTTTATTTGTTCTATTAAATTCTTCATTCTAAGATTTCATCTTGATTTCTTTTTAAGATTTCAATTTCATGGGAGAAATTTTCTTTCATGTCATGTATGGATTTCACTAGTTCATAGATTTGCTTCTGTTCACTTCTAAATAATGCTAGGATCAATTTATTGAATTCCATTTCTGGCATTTATTCAGTCTCTTCATCTTCACACTCCAGTATGAGGTGTTGTGTTCTTTTAGTGGTGTCATGTTGTCGTCCTTATCCTTGTTTCTTGAACGCTGCATTTATTATTTGGTATTTGTAGAAATACTTGTTGGTTTCTTTTTTGATTTTTCCTTGTGATGGGTTTTATCTTTAGACTATGCCTCTGTGGTTAGTGGAGCGTCGGCTTTTATGTGAATACCCAGAGTTGTGTGGTGGGTGCAGCCTGGAGCTCTGTTCAGTTCTCCAAGGTGAAGGGAGTGTCCAAGGTGACACTCAGGTGGGCATCAGAAATCTCATTTTTTTTAGATATTGTAATCAGAAGGGAAGTTTTTTCTGCTCTGTTGGTGTGGTCTCATTCTTACCTCCTCTCCTCAAGGGAGACCAGTACCTGGGCGCTAGCCTCTGTGAGTACAATATTTGTCGACACTTCCACAAGGACCACACAAAGAATCTGTGCAGTCCTTGGTGTGTGCACAGATCCCACAACAATGACCTCCACCAGGGAATCAGGGACCCTCAAGCATGTGGAGCCACCCTCAGTGACTGCTCAAAGTGCCAGCCACACCCTGGGCCCTCCTATGCTGCCACAGTGTGTTCACAGTCCTCACACACAAGCTCCCCACATTCATGAGCACCCAGCCCCCTGTCAGTGCTCCCAGCCAGACTCAGGTGTATCTGCTTGGCTGGTTGCTGGGTGTGCAGACACGAGGTGGTGCAGCTGTTACGTTTATCCAAAATGGTGCCTTCAGTCTCTTGGTTAGTTACAGGATACCGGTGCAGGGTGGTTGGGGAGAAAGAACCATGTCTCCTTTTTTCTACTCTAGTTTGGCAGGTACACTGTTCCTCACAGGGCTCCAAGCTAAGTCCACATCAGGCTCTTCACACAGCTTTATCGCCAGTGAATTGGGCTGCTTCGGTCTGATCTCACCTCTTTCACCAATGCTGGTGCTGAAGCTCTAGGCTGCTGGCATCCTGAATTGTGCACATCCACACTGTTCACATAGGTCCACTGTGTCCCTCTATTTTGTGTGGAGTTTCTTCTGCTGTTTTCTTCCTACCTCTTCTCTGAGACTATACTTTCTCCACTTTTTTTTTTCAAACTATCTTCCATTAAACTAGAGCAGTCAGCGCCCTCGCTATTCCGCCATCTTGGATCTCTGCCATGCTATAGTGTTTGAAGTTAGGCTTTGTTGATAGGAAAATCTTTTTCATTACTTAGAATCAATAATCTAGGGTCTGCAAACTAATTGACAAAGACTTCTATCAAGAGAAAAGACAAGGTTTATTTATATATGAATTCAGGACAGTTTTTTTTTTTTCAAGGGAAGGGCTATAAACAATAATCAAATGAAAAGATGTCTGTTTTGCTCACATACAGTAAATTTTAAAATAGTCACAGATCATTAAAACCATATCCATATATCATTCTAAACAACTTGTTTGACATAGCTTTAAAACAATGTTGCACATACAGGACAATTTAGAGGGAGTAGCTTGCTGACAGCTAGAGTTAGGGGTTTATATATCAGATGAGAACAAGGATGAGAAAAGAATAATTTTGAGGCCAACATTGAGGCAAAGCAGGTTAAGCTGCGGGCAACACCAGTATCACAGTCTTGGATGCTCCTCTTCTGATCCAGCTCTCAGCTAATGCACCTCGGAAGACAATCAATAATAGCGTGAATGGCGGGGCCCCTGTAACCTGCTTAGAGATCTGGGTGGAGTTCTGGGCACCTGGCTTCAGCCTAGCCCAGCCACAACTACTGTAGTCATTTGGGGACTGAATCAGCAGAAGAAAGGTCTCTCTATCTCTGCTTCTCTTTCTACTTTTCAAATAAAATTTTTAAAAACAACAGCAAAAAAACAGCAGCTCTAAACACAATGCTTCATATTCCTCTAAACTAGAATCTCTTCCCTGGGAATAAGTCATTTCAGTTAAATGGTTGTGCTTCACGTCAGAAATGCAACTGGGAGCAGTGAAGTTAGGTGTCTGTCCTTGTGGCTTTTATGATGGAATACGTGAGTCTGGGTAACTTACTAACGAACAGAAATCTATTGACTCATAATTCAATAGGCTGAAGAATCCGAGATCGAGGAGCTTGTACAAAGAAGGTGGAAGGGCAAGTGAGGAAGATACCAAGAAAATGAGCCAAACTCAGCCTTTGATAAGGAAACGCTCTCGTTATCATGGAATCAATCTACTTATGGGGTTAGAGCAGTCATGGCCTAGTCACTCTTAAAGGTTCCACCTGGTAATACTGTTTCTTTTCATTTTTTTTCGAAGATTAACTTATTTATTTGAAAGTCAGAATTAGATAGATCCATCGACTGGTTTACGCCCCAGATGCCCCAATGGCCAGGGCTGGGCAAAGCCGAAGCCAGGAGCCAGGAGATTCTCTGGGTCTTCCACTTGGGTGACAAGGGTCCATGCACTTGGGCCATCTTCCTGTTGCTTTTCCCAGGCCATTAGCAAGGAGTTGGATTGGAAGTGGAGCAGCCTAGATGCGAACCAGTGGCCAGATTGGATGCTGGCATTGCAGGCAATGGCTTTACCTGATATACCACAGCGCCAACCCCTGTTAATACTGTTTCAATGGCAATTAAATTCTAACATGAGTATTGGAAAGAGCAAACATTCAAACTATAGTATTTGGTCTTTACCTTCCATGAGATTTGGGAGGGAATGTTCAGAGCTATTTCCTTGAATTTTTGCATTTAGGAGAAGATCTTGAGTCCTTGAGAAGGTAATTCCAGATGGTAAAAGATTTAAATCTCTAGGGGAAGGAGATAGAAAGGATTTATAATTGTAGGCCTTTTTAAAAATTGCCCTAGAGAGAGAGCTCAGGGCTTATCTTTCCATCACCAGGTTTTGACTAGGGCAAACAGTAAATTTTACTGACAGCATTGAACACTGTCAGTTATAGACACTTGGTAGAGGACAAGGAGTCATCTCAGAGATGTGAGCTTTAGCTCTAAGAAAATACACTACCATTTATCTATTGGCTGGAAGTTGCAGTTTTTACGTAAAAGTGAAGGCCTGCCTGCAAAGAGGGTGTAGAGGGGCTGGATTGAATCTGGCCAAGAACGGAGTCTGTGTTAGTCCCCTTGCCTGTTTGCTGAACAGTATGAGGCCATGTCTTATCTGATCACACGTTGTTCTTTAAGGAATCAAGTGTTGATAACTTGGTAGTAGAGGATATTTGCTGGATAATGGGATTGGTCAGGCATTTAATGAGTCATTTAATGTTGCTATGGAAACTAGGAGAAAACAATGATTAATGGTTGGAACAGATGATAAACTCAGTTTCTGAGTCCAGAGGGCGGCCAGTCAAGGAGATGTTTACACGTTGAGCTTCAGGTGTTTTTATGCGGTGGAGGGAGGATGGATGTGGCAAGCTGATGGGTTTCTCTACTTGCAGCCTGAATAGTCCTGGCGCATAGACTTCAGGGTCACAGTCATGGTTATTTTACAGAGGAGAGATGGAAGATGTAGGTGTTCTGAACAGCTTCCTGCATGGCCCACTCCTGGATACAACGTGCTGTGACGATGAATCCTTTGAAACTTTCAGGAAGTCACCCACTTTTAGCTTGCAGGGCTTTTCTAGGTCTTAGGGAAGAAGTGGCAACGACAAGACAATCTACAGTCCTAACAAGCTTCTGAGCAGCAGAATTTTATTTCTCACTGACGCCGAGTATGGAGGGTAGAAGACAATTTGGAATATTAATTACTTACAAAATGTGCAAGATGGCAGCATCCAGATTACAAAAGTACAGAAAAATACCTTGAAAACAATGGCCAGGACTAGAGTATGCTTACACGTGTGAAACACGCAGTGTATCTTTATAGTAACCCCGTTTGCTCAAGGATTAGTCTTATCTACAAAATATATTTCAACTCATTCATTTTCCCCTGGGTATTTATATAACCACCGCAAGCACAGAACTGGAGTGGAGTGCATAGGCCTTTTAAAGTTTGATTTGCTGGAACTTTTACAGGGAATCTCAGTGTGCACTTTTAAAAGTCTCTCAAGGGTAAGAAACAAAGCACAAACCCACTCTCAGGCCTGAACGGCTACAGTGATCTGAAGTGCTCCCCAAATTGATGCATTCAAAAGTCGATCCCCAACACAGCACTACTGGGGGGGGTGTTTACAGCATGTGGGCACTGCCGTTGTGAATAGAATCATGCCATTATAAAAAGGGCTTGTGGTAGGGAGAGCACTCTGTCTTGATTTTTCTGTCTCTTGCCACAGTAAAAATGCCTTCACCAGATGCCCGAGTCTAAGATTTACTTATGTATTTGAAAAGCACAATTACAGAGAAAGACAGGAAGAAAGAGGAGAGAGATTTTCCATCTGCTGGCTCCCTCCCTGAGTGGCTGTAGTAGCTGCGGCTGTGCCTGGCCAAAGCTGGGAGGCTAGTAGTTCTAACTACTCCACCTGGGTCTACCATAAATGTGGCAGGGGCCTACAGGTGTAGACCATCTTCTGCTGCTTTCCCAGGCATATCAGCCGGGAGCTGGATCTGAAACAGAGCAGCCAGGACTCAAACCAGCATTCCTATATGGGATGCCAGTATTGCAAGCAGCGGCTTAATCCCCTGTGAAACAACGCGGGCCCCAGATGCCTGAGTCTGGATCTTGAGATTCCATGTCTCCAGAACTGTAAGACAGTAATTGTTGTTCTTTATTTATTTCAATATAATGGTGTGTCAATTTGTTATATAAACACAAAACAGACTAAGACACCTGTAGTGCCTATAGCTATGAGTGATATAATCTCAAGGTCCCAGAAAGCCCTAAGTTCTTGGTTCTGCCAAGAAGCGGCCTTCCTTACTCAACTGTAAGATGGGGAACCATGCAATACAGGTACCATGCTGATGTTCCCAAGAGGGATTTGTAAACATTGGCTCCATAAATTAAAAGTTAATTCTGTAAAAATGCCTGGTTGGGCCAGTGTTGTGTAGCAGGTAAAGCCACCAGGATCGGCAGTGGTTCATGTCCCAGCTGCTCCATGTCTGATTCAGCTCTCTAATAATGCACCTGGGAAAAGCCGTGAAGGCTGACCCAACTTGTTGGATCCCCACTACCCAAGTGGGAGACCCGGATGAAGCTCCTGGCTTCAGCCTGGCTCAGTGCTGGCCATTGCAGGCACCTGGGGAGTAACCATAGGGTGGGAAATCAATCTCTCTGTTTCTCTCTCTCTCTCTTTCTCTGTTAACTGTGATGTTCAAAGTAAATAAATAAATCTTGAAAAAATAATTTCAAATTTCCTGTCCTTATCACATCAGTTTAAAATATAACATTCTATGCAAAGTCTTGGTTCTACACCCAATGTGTCCAGTGTATCCTATTACAAGGAAGGCAGATTCACATTAAATCTCTGTTAAATATAATACCATGCAAGAAAGAATACCATTAGAGCTTAAAGATTCTGGAGATACTAAACAGGGAGAAAAGATAAATCAGATAAATATTTTATTTCTGTTTACCCAATCTAATAAACTAATTGTTATGCATTACAGAAGATTTAAGAGAAAGGGTTTATTTATATAGAGAATCTAGAACATTAAAATTCAACACCATTTCAAGCAACAGCCATAGAAAAGAACCATCACCATCCTTCCTTGGGTAACTCAGTTCTAACTAATGGTTAAGGCTTGAATGTATTTTTTCCAATATTAAACTGTTGCCAGCACGATGGTATCAAGAAGTGGAGCCTTCAAGAGCTGATTACACAACGGAAGCCCCTCCTTCGGTAATGGAACTGAAACCTTACAAAGGGGCTGCCAGCCATGTTCGGCTCTGGCTCGCCCTCCCGCCTTCTGCCCAGCGAGGACACAGCACAAAGGCCCTCATCGAGTCAAATGACAGCACTTTGATCCTGGACTTCCCAGCTTCCAGTATTGTGAGAAATGAAATTCTGTTCTTTATAAATTACCCAGTGTGCAGTATTCTGTTCCAGCAGCACAAAACAAACTAGGACAGTAATTAATTTTTGTTCTGCTTGATCTTGGGTTAGCAGATCAATGAACCCATTAGCTTCTCTACTCAGGTTTTGGAAATTCTGACTCAGTGCAGTGTCATGAACTCAAAATCATTTCAGCAGTGTTATCAAAAGCCTGTGCCCCAGAGCACACAGTCCCTTTTCAAGGATCCTTTTTGTGAAAGACAAGCACTCTATCCTGGAGCTGACTGCAAGAGCTCTAAGAAAAGCGTCAGCGTAAGGCAATGCCTCTGTGCGAATGATCAAAGACTTACAGAATTACAGTGCTTGTGGTTAAAGATCTGCTGAGAGTTCACCATAAAAAATAATGGGGTTGACAAGGACTTTTTATTGTTTCTGTGACATGAAATATCTGACATAATAGCTGGAATTGTGACTGATCATATTGTAGCAGCACATATCATGGGCAGTGAGGGCATTCACAGATTTCTAGGGACTTTATACAATTTCTGAGATACTTATATCAATTATATTTGTCCCTAGAAATACAATGTAGAGAAGTCTGAGGCTCTTTTCTTACAATGCTTTTTATGCAATTCAACGTACCTAATTAATTGTTTTAAAGATTTACTCATGGGGGCCGGCACTGGGCACAGTGGGTTAACACCCTGGCCTGAGGCCCAGGCATCCCATATGGGCACCGGTTCTAGTCCCAGCTGCTCCTCTTCTGATCCAGCTCTCTGCTGTGGCCTGGGATAGCAGTAGAAGATGGCCCAAGTCCTTGGGCCCCTGCATCCACGTGGGAGACCCGGAAGAAGCTCCTGGCTCCTGGCTTCAGACTGGCGCAACTCTGGCCATTGCAGCCAATTGGGGAGTGAACCAGCAGATGGAAGACCTCTCTCTCTCTGTCTCTATCTCTCTCTGTAACTCTGTCTTTCAAATAAATAAAATAAATATTTTTTAAAAAAGATTTACTCATTTATTTCTTTGAAAGGCAAAGATAGAGCTAGAGTTAGAGATAGAAATAGAGACAGGGAGAGAGAGATCTTTTCTGAGATATCTTCTATCCCTTAGTTCACTCCCTCAATGGCCAAAACTGGGAACTCCATCCAGGTCTTCCACGTGGATGGCAGGGATCCTAGTACTTGCACAATCTCTCACTGTTTTCCAAGGCGAAATTAATTTTTAACATGTCTCTTCTTTCAAAGTGAATGTTGTTTTCCCAAGGAATTCTGAGAACTCTCAAGCAGTCTCAGATTAAGATTTTATTTAGGTTGTGATTTAATATGACAAAATATCAAGCGTCAAAAAAAAATTTTCAATATTTGATTAAATAGAATCACAGGTGATTATGAAATAATACTTCCTATTTATTAAACTAAATTAAAAAGAAAACCTTTTAAAAGTAAAGATTTGAGACCAGCATTTGTGGTTCAGTGGATCAAGCAGCTGCCTGGTATACGAGCATCCCAAATGGGTGTTGGTTCAAGTTCCAGCCACTGCATTTCTGATCCAGCTCTCTGCTAATGCACTTGGGAAAACAGCAGGTGATGACTCAAGTACATGGGCCCCTGCCATCGACTTGAGAGATCCTGGTGGCATTTCAGGCTCCTGGCTTCAGCCTGGCCCAGCCCTGGTCTTTACAGCCATTTGAAGAGTAAAACCAGCAGATGGAAGACATCTCTCTCTCTCTCTCTCTCTCTCTGTCTCTCTCTCCCCCCACCCCACCCCATAACTCTGCCTTCCAAATAAATAAATAAATATTTTCTAAAAATAAGTAAAGGAGTTAACATAATTGTAAGACAAAACAAAACCAAAAGATGCTGTAGTTCTTTCAATAATGAGACTTCATTTTCTTAAAAATAATTAATGTCATAATAAAATCAAAAGAAAGAACTGAGAATCTTCATTTTATAGATGGTTTAAAGGATAACGATCTCTTATTAAGAATTTGACCAATAGTTAAAAAAAAAAATTTGTTTTAACAGAGAAAAAAAATTAACTGTAGTTTTTCATTTGGATATTATTAATATGAAAATTCACTTAAAATTTACATAGATATCCAATTTTAGCTAATTTTAAGAACACAACATAGGCCGGCGCCGCGGCTCAATAGGCTAATCCTCCGCCTGCAGCGCCGGTACCCCAGGTTCTAGTCCCGGTCGGGGCGCTGGATTCTGTCCCGGTTGCTCCTCTTTTAGGCCAGATCTCTGCTGTGGCCCGGGAGTGCAGTGGAGGATGGCCCAAGTGCTTGGGCCCTGCACCTGCATGGGAGACCAGGAGGAAGCACCTGGCTCCTGGCTCCGGATCTGCGCAGCACGCCCACTGTAGCAGCCATTTGGGGTGAACCAACGGAAGAAAGACCTTTCTCTCTCTCTCTCACTCTCTCTCTCTCACTGTCTAACTCTGCCTGTTGAAAAAAAAAAAAAAGAACACATCATAAAATTCTTTTTCTGCCATCTTTCTACTATTTTCTATTCTGTTCAGCTTTTTTCCCACATTTTTTAGATTTATTTATGTATTTGAGAGTCAGAGATACAGAGAGAGCGGGGTGTAGGGGAGAGATTCCATCCTCTGGTTCACTCCCCAAATGGCCACAAAGACCAGGTCTGGACCAGGCCAAAGCCAGGAGCCTGGAGCTTCATCCAGGTCTCCACTATGGGTACAGTGGCCAAAGCACTTGGGCCATCTTCTTCTATTTTCCCAGGCACATTAGCAGGGAGCTGGATTGGAAGTGGAGCAACTGGGACTTAAACCAGTGCCCATATGGGATGCCAGCCCTGCAGGTAGAGGCTTAACCTCCTATGCCACAGCACTGCCCATATCCTACGCTTCTTTTCTTCTTCATTTTATAGCAACCAGTCATTTTACTTCAGAAAAAGAAAAGTTACTATCCTTTTCTCCTTAACAAAACAAAACCTATATTTATTCAACATTCCTCATGCAAAGTTGTTTCTCTTTACTTCCATTATTTCTAGTAGCTTCATTTACATCTGTCGGTTTTGTATCTATTTTTCACCATTACTATCTTTTTCCTTAAAGAAAAAACAAGTAACCAATTGTGAATTATGTCAGACACCAGCAGCTTATAGCAGGCTAGCAAATTTTATGAATATATCATTTCACAGCTTTTAGAGTTGCATGATTCTTTATAGTTCAATTTTTCAGAGGTAAAAAAAGATGTTGATTAATAGACTCAAATAGCTAGCCTTACTTAGCAAAAATTTACCCAAATCCCATGAACCTGAAACATATCAATGCTGATTTCTACATTTCTGAAAATTTAGATAGAGCAGTTAGGTGCACACCAAGATGGAAGGCCCCGGGCCCGTCCATCACTAAGTGAATACCCTTGAAGGATACCTCTTGCTGCACATCCTTGGCCAGGGCAGCCACAATCCAGTGAAGCTCACCTGCCACGTGGCCTCTGGGAAGCAGGTGGCTGTGAAGATCCTCCCACAAGACTGCATCACATCCTCCAGCCTGCAGAAGCTGAAGGAAGAAGTAGCCGTGATGGAGAGCCTGTAGCGCGAGAGCATCATCCGAGTCCTAGCAGGGTGAGACTGATGGCCGAGCACATGGACCAGGTGATGGAACTGGCCTGCAGGGGCAAGCTCCAGCACAATGTGATGCTCAAGACAGCCTGCAGGAGGGTGAGGCCACGTCTCTGTTCAGCCAGACCCTGCCAGGTGTGAACTACTGCTATGATTACCGGGTGGCACACAGGGACCTGAAGCTGGGCAATCTGCTGTTGGACTCCCACGTGAATGTCAAATTGGCTGACCTGGGCACCAGCTGCTGGCTGGCTGAGGGACAACTGGTGAACGCATTTTGTGGGACTCCACTCTATTGTGCCCTGGAAGAATTTCTACAGGAGGACTATGATGCCTTCAAGGCTGATGTTTGGAGCTTGGAGGTGGTCCTGTTCACCATGGTGGCAGCGGCCCTGCCCTTCTGTGGGAGGAACCTGGAGGAGCTGCAGGACTGTGTGTTGTGTGGGTGCCACCTGCTGCTGTGTCCTGTCAGCCCAGCCCTGCAGTGCTCCTGGCATGGAGAGACCCAGTGTGGAGCACGCCAGAACTCACTCATTGGTGGTTCAGCCTCCCTCCAAGAAGAAACCGAGGAGAACGAAATCACATTTGTGCAGCCTTGGGTGTTCACTTGGACCCAGAATCTAGAGAGTACCTGGAAAACCTTGGTTTGCAGCTTGACACTAGGGTGGCGTGGTGGCCCGGGCTCTGCTGCCCCGGCCCCTGGCCAAGCCAGTATCACACACACCTGATCAGATCCACACCATGGAGAAGAGTGCGTCCAACCATAGCCTCCCATCACAGCCTCACCATCCTGTGGTGCACACCTGTATACCACAACTTGACAAAGGTATGGAGTGAGGCTACTCTTCCCAGCTCCCAGTCTCTGCCCCTTCACAGCCACCAGGAGCCAGAGCCCAAGGCCACCAATAGAGCCCACAAGTGTGACTCCCCTACCTGGCCATGTGGCGGAGGAGAGGGGCCCTCGCCTTAGCCCACCCCCCATCCAGTCCCTGTGGCCACCTTCTCTGTCTCCAAGTTTGGAGAGGACCACATGCAGCCAGAAGCTGTCCCAGCAGGTGAGCCCGAGGATGCTGGGCCCTCAGCCCCCGCCCAGGACATGAGCCAGGGCCTGCAGGGCTCTGCAGGAGGATGCTCAGGGTCCCCCTGAGGCGTGATGCATCCTGCCGGCCCCAGTGACTGGCCCCGGCCTCCACTGCACACAGGTGGTTCCCCTGTAGTGGAACTGGGGGCCACTCAAGAGGAGGGGCCCATACCCTGAGCTACCTGAGGGTTTTCATTCCTCTTGAGGCCTTTATGAATGCTTCTCAAGAAACAAAACTGAAAAAATAAATAAATAAAGCTCTGGGTTGCCAGCTGTTCATTTGTCAGTGTTTTGGAATTTGAGATAGAAGGCAAGGCTGTCACTTTATGGAAAAACTGCATGGGAAAAATCAAAGTTGTCATTGCTACTTATAGGAATGGTTCAGCGTGATCAATTCTGCCTCTGTTGGCTTTATTATGAGGCTAGCTAATTGAGGCAACATTTGTAAGCACTCCCATGGTGAAACATGTCTTTGTCAGAGAGGTAAATATCAACATTCTGCCCTTGGGGAAGCTACTGGAAGTTGAAAATCATTTCCTTGTAAGGGGAGGGTTGTGACTGTCATATGGGGCAGCATGAATCCCGGTAGGGTGGGCTCCCGCTCGTGAGTCTCCTTGGTTTCCTCATATAAGAATGACCTTTGTGAACTGGACTTCACTGACACCTTAATCTATGGAAATAATCTATGGTTACTCACTTGAAATAATAGCAAATGTTAATGACATTGATAGTGAGGAGCCATCCTCAATTTTAATTAGACATACGGCTTTTTTCATTAAGCTGTCTTGGGCTTTTCTCGAAGCTGAAGGTTTTCTCTGACTTCACAAGTGCTCGAGAAAAATAGCCACATCCACCTTGAACAAGGCAGCCAGTCTGATGGTCTCCACTGTTATTTTTTGTCTTTGTGTGTTAGTTGGAGAGAGAAGTGCCACCCCAGGGAAAGGGGGATCCTTTATCAGAAAGAGAGTGTTATTATCTGAAGGTCTGTGGCCCCTGCCCCCAGTTCACGGGTTGCAAGCTGATGTATTAGGGGTGGGGCTTGGTGAAGTGATTAGGTCATGAGGGAGGACCCCCGTGAACGGGGTCGGTGCTTTTACGGGAGAGGCCGAGGGGAGCTTGTTTGCCCCTTCGATGATGTGACGGCACTGAGAAGCCACAGTCTGTCTGCCAGAAAACAAGGCTCAGGCGACACCAAACCACCTGGCACCTTGATCTTGAACTCTCAGCCTCTGCAACTGTGAGAAATAAATTTCTGCTGTTTAGTAGGAAGCTAGCAGTTTATGGTCATGTGTGAACGGCAACCGGAGCAGACCAGCACAGAGAGATGGAGGGCCATGGGCCAACCTGCAAAGTTTCAGCTGGCACCACAAGCTGCTCCTCATTCCAACTTCTCTGCCTTCAGACATTTTGCAAGACTGTTCTGCCCCCAGTTCTTACCTGGAACAATTCCTGTCTTACACACCAGGCTCACAGTGAGTGAGACCTGGGTATGCACTAGGTTGCAAAGGAGTGAGGGAGTATGGCCCTGGGAGGGTGGGTGGGGATGACTTGTTAGTACCCACAGCCTCGAGCTTCCCCCATAAATTCAAAGTGGCTTGCGATTCTCCGTCCTTTTGAATCCTGCTCTGTTAATGGGACACTGGTGATTTGCTTGCCGGCACTTTGCTCCACCTGAGCCACATTTCAAAAGCTGCTTTCGAGTCTGTCCTAACTGAGAGGAATGATGAGAGCTGCAGGCCCTTCTCAGTGTTAGCAGGGCAGCATTTCTAGAGAGGCGAGGCTCTCTCTTCCCCAAGATCACCCTGCATTCATTCCATCTCCACGTAATGACCAGCTCACTCCGGAGGTTGGACCTTCTCCGCTCGTGGGTGGCAGATGATATTGATGGGGTGACATCTCTTTTTTTTTTTTATGAATATAAATTTCCAAAGTATAGCTTATGGGTTACAATGGCTTCCCCCCTCCCATAATTTCCCTCCCGCCCGCAACCCTCCCCTTTCCCGCTCCCTTTCCCCTTCCATTCATGTAAAGATTCATTTTCAATTCTCTTTGTATACAGAAGATCAGTTTAGTATATATTAGGTAAAGATTTCAACATTTTGCCCATATAGCAACATAAAGTGAAAAAACTACCATTGGAGTACTAATTATAGCATTAAATAACAATGTACAGCACATTAAAGACAGAGATCCTACATAATTTTTTTTCAAATTAATTAATTTTCTATGCCATTTCCATTTTAACACCAGGTTGTTTTTTTTTTTTTTTCATTTCCAATTCTCTTTATATACAGAAGATCACTTCAGTATACAATTAGTAAAGACCTCATCAGTTTGTGCCCACACAGAAACGCAAAGTATAAAAATACTGTTTCAGTACTAGTTATAGCATCACTTCGCTTTAGACGACACATTAGGGACAGATCCCACATGGGGTGTAAGTACACAGTGACTCCTGTTGCTGATTTAACAATTTGACACTCCCGTTCATGGCGTCAGTAATCTCCCTAGGCTCTAGTCATGAGTTGCCAGGGCTATGGAAGCCTTTAGGGTTCGCTGACTTTGATCTTATTCTGATAGGGTCACAGTCAAAGTGGAAGTTCTCTCCTCCCTTCGGAGAAGGGTACCTCCTTCTTTGATGGCCCCGTTCTTTCCACTGGGATCTCACTCACAGAGATCATTCATTTAGGTCTTTTTTTTTTTTTTCCATGATATCTTGGCTTTCCATGCCTGCTATACTCTCATGGGCTCTTCCGCCAGATCCGAATGCCTTGAGGGCTGATTCTGAGGCCAGAGTGTTGTTTAGGACATCTGCCATCCTATGAGTCTGCTGTGTATCCCACTTCCCATGTTGGATCTTTCTCTCCCTTTTTGATTCTATCAGTTAGTATTTTTTTTTAATTTTTTTTTTTTGACAGGCAGAGTGGACAGTGAGAGAGACAGAGAGAAAGGTCTTCCTTTTGCCGTTGGTTCACCCTCCAATGGCCACCGCGGTAGGTGCCCCGACCGGGACTAGAACCCGGTGTGCCGGCGCCGCAAGGCAGAGGATTAGCCTAGTGAGCCACGGCGCCGGCCGTCTATCAGTTAGTATTAGCAGATACTTGTCTTGTTTGTGTGATCTCTTTGACTCTTAGACCTATCAGAGCTATCAATTGTGAGCTGAAATTGATCACTTGGACTAGTGCGATGGCATTGGTACATGCCATCTTGATGGGATTGTGTTGGAATCCCCTGGCACATTTCTAACTCCACCATTTGCGGCCAGTCCGATTGAGCATGTTCCAAATTGTTCATCTCCTCCCTCTCTTTTTCCACTCTTAGATTTAACAGGGATCACTTTTCAGTTAAAATTTAAACACCTAAGAATAATTGTGTGTTAATTACTGAGTTCAACCAATAGTAGTAGAACAACAACAACAACAACAAATACTAAAAAGGATAAAGTATTACATTGTACATCTAAAGTCAGGACAGGAGCTGATCAGTTCATTGTTGCTTATAGTGTCCATTTCACTTAACAGGTTTCCCCTTTGGCGCTCAGTTGTCACCGATCAGGGAAAACAAATGATATTTGTCTCTTTGGGACTGGCTTAATTCACTCAGCATGATGTTTTCCAGATTGCTCCATCTTGTTGCAAATGACTGGGTTTCGTTGTTTCTTACTGCTGTATAGTATTCTATGGAGTACATGTCCCATAATTTCTTTATCCAGTCTACTGTTGATGGGCATTTGGGTTGGTTCCAGGTCTTAGCTATTGTGAATTGAGCTGCAATAAACATTAATGTGCAGATGGCTTTTTTATTTGCCAAATTAATTTCCTTTGGGTAAATTCCAAGGAGTGGGATGGCTGGGTTGTATGGTAGGGTTATGTTCAGGTTTCTGAGGAATCTCCAGACAGACTTCCATAGTGGCTTAACCAGCTTGCATTCCCACCAACAGTGGGTTAGTGTCCCTTTTTCCCCACATCCTCTCCAGCATCTGTTGTTGGTAGATTTCTGAATGTGAGCCATTCTCACCGGGGTGAGATGGAACCTCATTGTGGTTTTGATTTGCATTTCTCTGATTGCTAGTGATCTTGAACATTTTTTCATGTGTCTGTTGGCCATTTGGATTTCCTCTTTCGAAAAATGTCTATTGAGGTCCTTGGCCCATCTCTTAAGTGGGTTGTTTGTTTTGTTGTTGTGGATTTTCTTGATTTCTTTGTAGATTCTGGTTATCAATCCTTTATCTGTAGTATAGTTTGCGAATATTTTTTCCCATTCTGTCGGTTGCCTCTTCACTTTCCTGACTGTTTCTTTTGAAGTACAGAAACTTCTCAATTTGATGCAATCCCAAATGTTAATTTTGGTTTTGACTGCCTGTGCTGTTCGAGTATTTTCCAAGAAGTCTTTGCCTGTGCCTATATCTTGCAGGGTTTCTCCAATGCTCTCTAATAATTTGATGGTTTCGGGTCGTAGATTTAAGTCTTTAATCCATGTTGAGTGAATTTTTGTGTAAGGTGATAGGTATGGGTCTTGCTTCAAGCTTCTGCACGTGGAAATCCAATTTTCCCAGCACCATTTATTGAATAGACTGTCCTTATTCCAGGGATTAGATTTGGATCTTTGGTCAAATATAAGTTGGCTGTAGATGTTTGGATTGATTTCTGGTGTTTCTATTCTGTTCCATTGGTCTATCCATCTGTTTCTGTACCAGTACCATGCTGTTTTGATAACAACTGCCCTGTAGTATGTCCTGAAATCAGGTATTGTGATGCCTCCAGCTTTGTTTTTGTTGTACAGGATTGCTTTGGCTATTCGAGGTCTTCTGTGTCTCCATATGAATTTCAGCATCATTTTTTCCAGATCTGAGAAGAAGGTCTTCGGGATCTTGATGGGTATTGCATTGAATGTATAAATTGCTTTTGGGAGAATAGACATTTTGATGATATTGATTCTTCCAATCCATGAGCATGGAAGATGTCTCCATTTTTTGGTATCCTCTTCTATTTCTTTCTGTAAGGTTTTGTAGTTTTCATCGTAGAGATCTTTAACGTCTTTGGTTAAGTTTATTCCAAGGTATTTGATTGTTTTTGTAGCTATTGTGAATGGGATTGATTTTAGAAGTTCTTCCTCAGCCGTGGCATTGCCTGTGTATACAAAGGCTGTTGATTTTTGTGCATTGATTTTATATCCTGCTACTTTGCCAAACTCTTTGATGAGTTCCAGCAGTCTCTTAGTAGAGTTCTTTGGGTCCCCTAAATAAAGAATCATATCATCTGCAAAGAGGGATAGTTTGAGTTCTTCCTTCCTGATTTGTATCCCTTTAATTTCTTTTTCTTGCCTAATAGCTCTGGCCAAAACTTCCAGAACTATATTGAATAGCAGTGGTGAGAGAGGGCATCCCTGTCTGGTACCAGATTTCAGTGGAAATGCTTCCAACTTTTCCCCATTCAATAGGATGTTGGCCGTGGGTTTTTCATATATTGCTTTGATTGTATTAAGGAATGTTCCTTCCATACCCAGTTTGCTTAGAGTTTTCATCATGAAAGGGTGTTGTATTTTATCAAATGCTTTCTCTGCGTCTATTGAGAGAATCATATGGTTTTTCTTCTGCAGTCTGTTAATGTAGTGTATTACGTTGATTGTTTTGCGAATGTTGAACCATCCCTGCATACCGGGGATGAATCCCACTTGGTCTGGGTGGATGATCTTTCTGATGTGTTGTTGCATTCTATTGGCCAGAATTTTATTGAGGATTTTTGCATCTATGTTCATCAGGGATATTGGTCTGTAATTCTCTTTCAATGTTGCATCTCTTTCTGGCTTAGGAATTAAGGTGATGGTGGCTTCATAGAAAGAATTTGGGAGGATTCCCTCTTTTTCGATTGCTCTGAATAGTTTGAGAAGAATTGGAGTTAGTTCTTCTCTAAATGTCTGGTAGAACTCAGCAGTGAATCCATCTGGCCCTGGGCTTTTCTTTGTTGGGAGGGCCTTTATTACTGTTTCAATTTCTGTGTCAGTTATTGGTCTGTTTAGGTTTTCTATGTCTTCCTGGCTCAATTTAGGGAGGTTGTATGTGTCCAAGAATCTGTCCATTTCTGATAGATTTCCCTGTTTGCTGGCATACAAGTCCTTGTAGTAATTTCTGATGATTCTTTTTATTTCTGCGGCGTCTGTTGTTACGTTTCCCATTTCATCTCTGATCTGGAGGTTGGACCTTCTCTGCTCGTGGGTGGCAGATGATATTGACGGGGTGACATCTCTTGTAGCAAGCACTGTATTTGGTGGTCTGTTTAACCTGTCTCATTTTGGAAACATCTTCGGACAGCACGTCCTGCTGGCTTTAGTGGCTGGGGAAAAGAGGCGCAGTACAGGGTACTGCATGTCCTAGCATCTCAGCACCTTTGTCAGAGCTCGCATTAATTCTGTCACAGCGGGAAGATGTGTCTGCTTCAGAGACTGGCAGGGGAGGGTGTCGGCATCCAGGTGCAAAGCTACAAGCCTCCAGGGATCAAGGCCCCCGATCTGACCACCCCTATTGCAGTTGTCACTCTTAGGATTCCCATCATTAGAATGAAACAGTTTGTTTCATTTTTAAGCAAAATCTGAAGGCATGGCGTGCTGCTGGTCTGTGCTGGAAGAATCTAACAGAGCTTTGCAAGACAGAACTTGAAGGCACACTTGAGCATCAACACTAAGGCAGATTGTTTAGCTTTCTCAGGGAGCTATCATGTTTACTAATGAAGCTTTTATGTGAGATAATTTGGGGGAAATATTTATAAGTTCAGATTTATAGAAAAGTTTTCAAGATAGTGCTGAGAATTCCTGTATGGGGGGGGGGGGGGCTTCCGAAGTCTCATGGGAACATGGACTTTAAAGACAAGTTTATGGTGATGCAAAACCTCCTCACTCCGTTTCAGTATCCCTTGTTGTTATCATCTTGCATTGCTGTAGTACCTTGGTCACAACTAAGGAATTAACACTGACACATTAATTACTCCCAATTACAGGGATTTTCAGTTTTTCCATTAGAGTCCACTTTGGTGTTCCAGGATTGAATTCTTGCAGCTTTCTAAAATCATCTTCACACTGAACATTCGCTCTGACTAGAATTTGTCTGCAGACATCGGTGTTTTCCGTCTAATAACTCCATTAGTCTCCCTCAGATGTCAGTGAGAACAGTGGGTAAGTCCTCTGCTGCACGGCGCTTACAGTTCAGCTCCTCACAACAGCTCGCGCACCTGCTAACACCTGCTTCTCTGGATTAAACCAAAGCAGAGCAGGTGAATGAGGACGTTTTAAAATGACCTTCATTTGGTTTACCCAAGAACACGATGGACATAGCCAGTCTTTAATTGTCGCTTCCCTTAGTGTCTCTTGAGTGAAAACACGTAGGTTAAATTTGTCTGAACTAAAAAGCAGCTGCATTTTCCCTAGCATCAATAGAATGCCCCCACGGCATCCACAGGGAAACAGAAAAAGCCCTTGATGATCAACACCCTGGTATGCTAATGATTCCCCCTCTCCGCACCTAAAGGTCAGTGGTAGGCTGCAGCACTTAATGAGAGTCCCGTAGACCTCAAAGGATGGCAGCAAGGGGTGCGTTGCTCAGTCTGGAACTTACCATGCAGCTAATAGGTGTGGTTTAGAAATCGACATTAGGCAAGACCATCTCACCAAGTATGCAGCCCACGGGTTATCTCTTTAAAGCCTGTATAAGCAGCAGCGTTTCCTGCTTTTGTTCTTAAACCTCTGAACCTGAAGTTTAGCTCCTGTCTGCCCAATGTCAGTTCACAGTCGCTCGGTTTATTGATGCATGTAAAAGGCAGGCAGGCAATTATTTCTGAGAGGAGGCAAACCTGTGTTCCCTGGGAGGGGAGGAAATTGTGATGAGGGTTTAGTGTACCTAATTCACCTCTTCACTGACTGGAGGAAAGGGTGAGAGGCACAAGGAAATTAAATCACAGAGTGTTTTTTTCTTTTTTTATGCCCACTAATGAAAATTGTTAGAGGAATGACTGGTGATCTATAGACTTAGACGGCTGCATGGATAAAACACCCAGTTAAAACTCAAACCTAAAACTTAATGGGTTACTTCAATTTGATTTGAGATTGGGTTAACACTCTTTCATAATAAATCTTTCTCTTTTCAGTCTCCACTAATGGGAATTTAAAATTTTTAATTTGGGTTGGGCTAAAGAACAATTGACACACCATGAAAGTATGTTTTTGCTAAGTAACTTAGCACTATGGCAAAAGACTCACACACAAAGCTTTAACCCTATAAATTAGAACTGGCTTTCAAATAGTGAGAGTTCAACTCATCTGGGTAAAAACAAGAAAACATGTTTATTTTTCCATATAAGCTTTTTCCACTATTGTGATCAGCTGATTTCTGCACATCCTTACACAATTTTTTTTTCTTAAAAAAAATTCATTTATTTGAAAGAATAACAGACAGATCTTCCATCATCTGGCTCACTCCCCAAATGGCTGCAATAGCCAAGCCTGGGTCAGGCTGAAGCCAGGAGCCGGAAACTCCACTCAGGTCTCCCACATGAGTGCCAGGGGCCTTAGCCTGCTGCCTTCCCAGGTGTATTAGTGGGAAGCTGGAATGGAAGTGGAGCAGCTGGGACTTGATGTGGCACTCCTATATGGATGGTGGCATAGAAAATGGGCATTAAATCTACTTGTCGCAATACCAGCCTCCAGCTCCGGTATGCTCACTTTCTTGAAGAATAGAACTCCCCAGTGAAAATCAAGTCAATTTAAGAATTTTCAATTAAGGGCCAGCATTGTACTGTAGCAGGTAAAGCCGCTGCCTGCATTGCCAGTATCCCATATGGGTGCCAGTTCGAGTTCTGGCTGCTTCACTTTGAATCTAGTTCTCTGGTAATCTGCCTGGGAAAACTGCAGAAGATGGGCCAAAAGCTTGGGTCCCTGCCACCCATGTGGGAGACCTGGATGAATCCCCTGGCTCCTGGCTTCCTCATGGCCCAGTCACAGATGCTGGGCCATTTGGAGAGTGAACCAGCAGATGGAACATCTCTCCCTCTCTCTCTCTAACTCTGACTTTCAAAGAAATAAATTTTTACAAAAAATAATTTTCAATTAGATTTGGTTATTAAAATAGTTCTAGTTCTATTCACAACACACACACACACACACACACAAACCTATACCTATGGCTATCATACATGATTCAAAAGTGGGTTCCTCTTCACCCCCTACAGTGCTGCATTCCAAGCTCTCTAATCTCTCTCACACATGTACACTTCATGCACACACACGTGTGTCCCTCATGCATGGACATGGACACAGTCTTTCTGTGTATCAAAGCCTCTGATAGTCACATAGAGAGGAGGGACAGAGAACCCAGGCCTTGTTGTGTGTGTTTGTTTTGAACAAATCATCCATCTGGTGGATCACAGCGACAGTACCAGTTTATTGACGCTCCAACATGGCTTGCAGAAGGTCTTGGACATTAGTGAGCTCTCCTTATTCACGGGCACATCTGCCCAGGGACTGCCAGCTGTTGGATCAAGCTATATTTCTCTCCTTGTCCTGTGACAGGGGCTGCAGTGGTCCCCAGCATGCTCACGACCACAATCTCTGCTGCCCACCGCAGCCCCCATGTCTTGCTCCGTTTGCCCCGCAGGCCCATTCTGCTAGGGGAGTCTCATCACGAGGATGGTAGCATCAAGCTAATGCGTGGGTGAGCGCGTGTCAAGGCGTAAATAAGTGTCCCATGTCTCTTTCAGCACAGCCTCAGGCTATAATGACACCCTGTTGAAGTCCCTTCTTTGATTGTTACCCATAATATGCATGTTAATTTAAAAGTACTGCTATGTATAACTAGCTGTGAGTTTTCATCTTAGAGCTTTGAAAATATGTTAAGGACAGGGTGTATTCTAAAGGTTCATTGAAATGCACATTATGAAATGCCTATGTAGGCATTTCAAACCTTTTTGCAGCAATATCAACTTCGATTTTCCCAAGAACTTTTTGAATTCATCTTGCATTTTATAAGTGTTCAAATAACGCATGGAAAAAGACCCAAAGATCATGTCATTAAGTTAAACTTTTCAGTTTTAACTATATCTCATTAATTTTTAAAATGCATAAATAGTTTTGGGGAAATATATGTATTTTAAATTGTCCATGAAACAAGCTAAGGAAGCCATGGCTAATTTCCAAATGTGTTATTAGCTTACAGCCAGTTGAAATGAATATACTGCAACCCAAATGTAAATGATAATGGAACAGGCATTTTGGCACAGTGGGTTAATGGGATTCCCCAGTCCCATATCAGACTGCCTGCATTTGGGCCTCACCTCCACTTTTTTTTTTTTAAGACTTATTTATTTATTTGAAAGTCAGGGTTACACAGAGAGAGAAGGTGAGGCAGAAAGAGAGAGAGGTCTTCCAGCCGCTGTTTCACTCCCTAGTTGGCCACAACTGCCGGAGCTGCACTGATCCAAAGCCAGGAGCCAGGAGCTTCCTCAGGATGTCTTACACAGGTGCAGGGGCCCAAGCACTTGTGCCATTTTCTACTACTTACCCAGGCTACAGCAGAGAGCTGGACTAGAAGTGGAGCAGCCAGGACTCGAACTGGTGCCCATATGGGATGCTGGCACTGCAGATGGTGGCTTTACCTGCTACATCTCAGTGCTGGCCCCATCACCTCCACTTTCAATCCAGCTTCCTGCTACTATGTATATCCTGGAAGGTAGCAAGAGTACTTGGGCTCCTGCATCCAGGTGGAAGACTCAGATTGAGTTTGGCTTCTGGCTTCAGGCTGGCTCAGCCGCAAATGTTGTGGGCATCTGGGGAGTCAATCGGCAGACGGAACTGTCTCTCTTCAAGTAAATGAAAGTAAATAAACTTTAAAAACTCTAAATGATGATGGTGATAAAACTTCATTTCACACTATTTATTTCATCCTTCTCTCAATCCCACATAACTCTGAAAAGTAATGTCACCTACTGAGACTTTGTCAGGAAAGCTGCAGTGTGTCGGGGGCAGTCGTTCAACCACCACTTGGGAAGCCTGCCTTCCCGTATCTGAGTGCCGGCTGCTCTGCGCTCGTGATCCAGCGCCCTGCTAAGGTTCCTGGAAAGCAGCAAATGATGCCTCCACGTACTCAGTGCCTGCCACCCACGTGGGAGACCTGCCTGGAATTTCTGGCTCCGGGCTTCCTCTTGGACTGGTCTTGCTGTTGTGGACATTCGGGGAGTAAAGCAGTGGATGGAAAATCACTCTTTTTTTCCTCTCCCTCTCTTGCTTTCCCTCCTTATGTGCCATTCTGCCTTTCAAACCAAAATAATCAATAAATCTTTTAAAAAATAATCAAAATGCTTCTCTTTCCTTTACATCAAAGGGATTTTGATCCCAGGGGTAAAGTTGAACACTCACGTCAAACCTTTTGCTTCCTGCATTATTTTTCTTCATCTCCCCTTCTCATCACTAGAAGCTGTTTCTTCCTCATCCTGGGCAACACAACCCCCAGTGCTGTCATATTTTTCATCACTTATCAACCGTTGTTCGCATTGTTATTCCTTTCTCTGGGGCCATCATCCTGGTGGTGGAAATACTCCAAATGAAAGAGAAATATGGATTACTAGAAAACAAAATATTTCCAAAACATCATCCTTAATGTAGAACTATTTGAGCATTACTTTTTTGAAGGTTCAGACTTAACTTTTTAAGTTTTTTTTAATCCTGTGCTGTTATTATTGATTTTGTTGCTGTTTTTATCAACTTGGAGCATGTGGATGGTGTTGAAGCTCTACTGGTCCTTTCAAAGGTGGCTAATAAGCTCAGTTTTCATATGAATGATGGCTGTAGTTTGCTGCTGCTTTATCTGGGAGCCACCCTGCTATGTAAATCAGTGTTTTCTAACCTTTATGTCATTGCAAATGTAACAAAGGAGCCCAGCACAGCACACACAGGACCACGAGGTGTACTCTCAGAACCACTGTAAAACATAGCATTGCTGGCTGATCGGATGGGAAGGTGGCGGCTAGCCTGGGTACAAAGTTGCACCACATTTAAGTATAATTTACTTGGCCATCTTGCAGTAACCCCATGCAAGGCTGCCTATGGGACAGAAGGGAAGGCAATTTAAACATTACTGCACTATTAGAGAGTGCATGTTTCTAACAGAATTATTTTTCATTGCTTCTCAAAGTTTATGAATTTACTGCACCTAAGTGAGAACTGAGTGTATTAATATAGATCTCAAAAGTTCTCAGCTCTATTTCCTGTGAACTTCAATAAACGCCATTTAGCTGCTGATGAAGGCTCTAGACGAGAATTGAAACGACATTTATATTCGCAACCACATATAGTTCTCATCCATAAAGAAAAGGTCATCCTCTTTGACCAAGCTCTCAGCCTTGGGAGAGAAACACACAGAGAATCAATAGCAGAAAATAGTGGCTCTCCGGGTGAATTGCACAATAGGACAACTGGGAATGTAGCCACAATAAAAGACCCCTGGATTCATAGATTCTTTATTTTTAAAATCAAGTTTAATTATCATATTAGTTTAGTCTAAATTAGAGCAATGTGATGATATCCTTTAAAAAGATAAGCTTCTCTAGGTACCAATAGTTCTTGTAATCTAACTTCATAGAATAAAAGTTTTTAAAAATAGTTTTTCTAAATCTAATTTCATAGAAAAAAATTTTTTTTGAGATTTGTTTATTTTAAAAGAGTTTCAGAGAGAGAGAGAGAGAGAGATTTTTTCCATCTGCTGTTTGACTCCTCAAATAGTTGCAACAGTCAGGTCTGAGCCAGGCTGAAGCCAGGAACCTGGAACTCAATCCTTGTCTCCCATGTGGGTGGCAGGGACCCAGTACTTGGACCCCCTTCTGCTTCTGTACCAGGTACTGGTGAGCTGGATCAGAAACACTGTAGCTGGGACTCAAGTGCTCAGCAGCTTAACCCACTGCACCACAACACTGGCTCCTAAAGCTCTTCTTAATGTGAGATAGAGATGCTTCTCAAACAACAGTGGAGACGCGTAAGAGGAACTTTAAGCACACCGAGGATAAGGCTCTTTGGAAAACAAATGTGTGGAATGCACATACTATGAAGAATTTTCTTCAGTCTATTCCTCTTTCAAGATAAAATCATTTTGCTAAAAGTAAGAGCAGCCCAATGACAGCAACCCCATAGAGGCACCCAGAGATAGGAATAATGAGGTGGTTTCTGCATGTGTTCAGTCTATATGGGGACAGACTTAAATTTAAGTGAACATGAGGTAGGCGTACAGTGCTGCTTGGAGCACCTGCGTCCCATTTCAGAGTGCCTGGTTTTATAGTCCCAGCTCTGCTATTGATTCCACCTTCCTGTTAATGCACAACTCTGGAGCAGCAAGTGATGGTTCAAGTATTTGAGTCCCTACCACCCAAATGAGAGACCTGGAATAAGTTCCCAGCTCCTCGTTTTGACCTGGCCAGGCCCCAGCTGTTGTGGGCATTTAGGAAGTGAACCAGCACAGAACCTGTCTTTGTCTGCATTGCTCTGTTTCTACCTTTCAAATAAAACTAACACTACCTAAATAAATAATTTTAAAATCAAGTGACTTGAACTTTCTGGCATTAAATAAAATCGTTTGCTCTATTAAAAGACCCAAAGAGATACATTATCTTCTGACTGTAATTTTGCATTTACAGAGATCTAAGATTGTGTGTGTGTTTGTGTATATAACTTGCATTGATTTCATTCCATTTAAAAGGGAGACAGGACACAGATATTTAAATAGTGGCACCATGTTTTGGGCATGAATGGCAAGGAAAGACATGGGGGATGCAAAAGCACCGGTGCACATGGGACATGTCTCAGAGACACCTGACACAGATGCATTTGACTGGTTCTGGTGGGCTTGGACAAATTGTGTTCTTCTTGACAATTATCTTTAGTACAACATAGAGACAGGTGACTCTTGATGCTCCTTCCCAATCTCTTTCATTCCAAGCCAGTAGAATCATTATATTCCCAGCTGTTGCTTTAACACTGCCTTTGACATTCTAAGAAGAGTCGAATGATGACATCATCATAGGTGCTCAAGCAGGAAAGAGGGTGAAAATTCTGCACATGGAAAGAGTTTTGGTTGAAGCAAAATCTTTTTAGATAATACCACCCCTAACATTCAATAGGAATTTAAAAGGGTGATGGACCATGAGCACAGTGTCCTAGCATTCAGAACTCACACAGACACAATCGTCAGCACATGTACACACACATGCACACAAATACAAATGCTTAGAGACAGCATTAATTAGAAACACGAAAAGGGCTGACTTTATGGTCTTTTCTACTTCCTATAATTTTAGTATGCTTTAGTACCTAAAATAATTTGGCTTTCATTTGCCAATGAACATTTTTAAAGTTTAGAATAACAATCTTAAGGACAGCAATAGCAATTTCAACAGCTTCTTGTATTTCTTACAAAGAGTTTATTCTCTTGAATAATTCGGATCATTTGGTGGTGTTTAATGAAGATATGTGAATTTTTAAGTGAAAAATATAGATATGAATGTAATGAAATGAGGGTAAATTATAGCTAATCATATTTCATCATCATCAAGTTTGAAGTAGTGGAGTATGATTTAACAAACATAGCAAAGAAACCTAAGTATAATCAAAATAAAAATATGATAACAGGAGACCTTACAAAGGAAAGAGTAAACAAATAAGTGAATAGATATGTACATGCCTTAACCATCCTTTATATCTTTCCTTCATCATATCTCTTTCGATATTGTTTGGGAAATGCTTCTCTTTTTCATACTTCTGCTTTTTGCTCTCATATCTTAGTTACAGCAAGTGTCCTGTCTCCCTGGGCAGCACATTCTAATCTCTCTCAACCAAATGGCAAATAGAGCTGCTGCTCTTAGATTTTGCCTTTTGCCAATCATGTGGTGATGGATTTGAATGGTATCTTCACATCGAAAAGGCCCCTGACAGATCTTCATTTACTCATCCTTGCAACACCTCTGGGGAGAAGACAGGATTTGGCCAGGCATACCCTGAAGTGGAGAAATTAGAGATCCTGTAGATGATGAGTTGGCAGGCAAAGATAGCACACTGGAGTGTCAGAGAGCAAAGCCACTCTAAGAAATCAGAAACACAGGCACATTTTCAAGGTCAAAATGATACTTTTCTAATACACTGCCTCTAAAATTATCCTCATATTTCTTTTTTTATATAAAGATTTTATTTATTTATTTGACAGAGTTACAGACAGTGTGAGAGAAAGAGAGACAGAGACAAAGGTCCTCCCTCCGCTGGTTCACTCCCCAGATGGCCACAACAGCCGGAACTGCGCCGATCCAAAGCCAGGAGCCAGGTGCTTCTCCTGGTCTCCTACGCGGGTGCAGGGCCCAAGTACCTGGGCCATCCTCCACTGCTATCCCAGGCCACAGTAGAGAGCTGGACCGGAAGAAGAGCAACCGGGACTAGAACCTGCACCCACATGGGATGCTGGTGCCGCAGGTGGAGATAATTCTAGTACACCACGTTGCTGGTGTACTAGATTTCTAATCACGTAAGAATGGAAAGGGAGACTCATTGCCCTACTCTTGATTTCGTGGATTGGTTTACTTGGAGGTATCTCAGGAGCCCTTCCACAATTCCTTTCGCCTTCTTAGATTTCTGCCTCTAAGGGAAGTGGGTACGTCCACTGCATCCCCAACAGACCTGAGTCTGAATTAATCTTGAAAGTAACCTCAGCACCAGGACCTGCGGAAAGCTTACACCTTACTACTATTGCTTCCCAGGCTGAGCTGCTCAAATACTACAGCCCACATAGAGACTTTAGAACGAATATGCTAGCCGGCGCCGTGGCTTAACAGGCTAATCCTCCGCCTTGCAGCACCTGCACACCAGGTTCTAGTCCCGGTTGGGGCGCCGGATTCTGTCCCGGTTGCTTCTCTTCCAGGCCAGCTCTCTGCTATGGCCCGGGAAGGCAGTGGAGGATGGCCCAAGTGCTTGGGCCCTGCACTCCATAGGAGACCAGGAGAAGCACCTGGCTCCTGGCTTCGGATCAGCACAATGCGCCGGCCGCAGCGGCCATTGGAGGGTGAACCAACGGCAAAAAGGAAAACCTTTCTCTCTGTCTCTCTCTCTCACTATCCACTCTGCCTGTCCAAAAAAAAAAAAAAAAATCCCATTGTTTAAAAAAAAAGAATGAATATGCTTAATTTTAACACTGCAAATGACTTACTGTTATTATGTGAAAATATTGATAAAAAGCAATTACAATGCAAAGATTTTAATAAGCTTAATAAGATGAGTGTATACACTATCCATTGAAAACCTTTGGATGTGTTTTATTTGTTGTGGGGGGATCTTATAGATTAAAAAAGTATATGACGACACTTCAAAAAGTTTGCAAAAAATGAAAATAAAGTTAAATTAATTTTAGTGCAAAAATGTTGAAAGCCATGTGTACTTTTATCATAATACATATTTTCCATAGATTTTTAAAATCTCTCTTACTTAGCTGAAAAAAAAGGACCAGTTTTCATTCCTGAATGTGAATCCCTATTTATTTATTAGGAGCAAAAATAGCCTTGATTAGTTTTTTTCTGTGTAATCAACAGCTATTGAAAATTTGGATTTCAGACCTCAGAATACCACTGAAGGCCATAGCTGTTAGATTGCTCTCCATCCTCTGGAATGAGCCGTGTTTTAGCAGGAAGATTTCTTGTGGCCCAAACTGACAAATAAATAATACTTTAATACCCAGGCATAACAAAAATGTAATATGCAGAATCAAATTCAACCATGTCATTTTTATAATAAAGAGTTTGTTCTAGATTAGTTCTAAAGTTACAAAACAGATGCAATGGTAGGTGAGAGATTTTCCATGGACCTCATGCACTGTTCCCTTTCACTGTTAGCATCTTCTATAACTATGATCCACTTGCCACAAGGAGTTAATATTGACATATTGTTAGTCCCCAAACTTCATTCTTTATTTGGATTTCGCTAAGGTTTCCCTTGCCTCTCTTTCAGTAGCAGGATCCCATCCAGTGCACCACATCGCATTTAGTTGTTACATCTCAGGCTCCTCTTGGCAGGGGGGATTTCTTATACATTCCTTATTTCTCATGGTCCTGACAGTTTTGAGGAATATTGACTGAGGATTTTGTAGTGTGTCTGTCAATTAGGGTTTGTCTGATTCCTTTTTTTTCTTGCAGCTAGGCTGATTTGGGGTTTTCAGAGGGAAGGTTTTACATGACGGGCCTTCAAATAATCTACCACAAAATATGAGTGCAGGCGACTAGAATATCATGCCTTGAAGTAGGCTGTTTTGGCATAAGGATTATTCTGCACTGTTATGTTAAGAAACTGCAGACAGACATGGGAAAAGTTCTGAGAAGTTATCCTTTTGTAGAAGAAATTTACAGCTATTTAAAAATCCCTTTTTGTAAGAATATCTATTTCTATGCAACAGGAAGAGAAGGACGCTCTAAATCTCTTGAGAGTTTCATCCCTGGGGAAGGCATGGATTTAAATCTGCAGGACACAGCTTACCCTCCACACACCCTAATTATACTGTTTCAGAAAGCGATGGCACTTAAGCCCAAGACTGAAGGCAACTCCTCTGTAGATGTTCACTCATTCTCTGGGCATCTTCCATGGGTACCAGGTACACGCGCGCTGTGAAGCAGGTGCACATTGTTGTGCTGTTCAGCTGTCTTTTGTTATAGGAAGTCCCAAATAAGAATTTATGGGGGGTGGCAGGGAAAATTATTCTTTCGTCCTATGTGGCTACAAATTTAAAGTGCATTTCTCATGATAGCACACATGCTACCAACCTGACATTAATGATGATCTTAGTGTTGACCATAATCACTAGCCCCACTTGCCAGTTTTCTCCACTGGAAAGTTGCTTTTTTTGTTCTATGTTCTATTTGTACTTTCGGGAGCAAGTCACAAGGTGTGGTCCATATTTCATGGGTGAGTGGATGTGTTCCCCCTCTTTGAAGGAGAAGAATCTCTATAAATTATTTGGAATTCTTCTGTACTGAGAATTGATCTCTCTGGGGTGGACATTGTAGTGAAGTGGGTTAAGCTGTCATTTGGGACACCTGCACCCCAGCTACTCTGCTTCTGATACAGCTTTCAGTTAATGCACCCAGGGAAGCAGCAGATTTTGTCTCAAGTGCTTAGGCACCTGCCGCCCATGTGGGGAGACCCAGCTGGAGTCCCTGGCTCCTGGTTTCAGTTTGGCCCAGACCTAACTGGAAGACCCCCTCTCTCTCCTTCTCTCTCTCTCTCTCTCTGCCTGCTCTGCCTCTCAAGTAGATGAAAATTTAAAAATCTAAACAGTTTTAAAAAGAAAATTTGTCTCTCATTCTCATTCAATTATCTGGTAATATCAGTATGAATTCATGGATAGGTATTTTATACTTTGGGTTATAATCTAATACCACATTTTATATGTGTATAAAAATACAAAGTTATAAATATATATTTAGAAATTAATATGTAAATATATATTTAGAGTTATAATATATAAATTGATAATATTTAAATAATGCAATACTAGCATATAAATGTATAAAGAGATTTGGTGCAAAGAGTTCTAGCTTTAGCCTTTGGGAACTCCGCACATTGATTCCTGGCTCCTATGTTCCCTTTTGAACACCTCCTTACTCTCTGGCAGTACAAGATGCTCCAGACTCATCAAGCGTTTTCCCTGTCTCAGCCCTCTAATTGGCTGTTTTTCTAACTAGCTCTGCTCCTCGTCCTGGATAATGATATTGGAAAGCAAGATCTGAGTCCTGGCAGCCATGCCATTTTAGAAATCATATGACTAAAGCTCAGAGAAGTTAAGGGATTTGCTCAAGGTTCAAAGATGATTAGTAGCAAAGCTAGCACTGGAATGCAAGTATATTGAGGCCTGGGTCCTAATCCTGCCATTATCCCACTCTGCCTCTCCTCTCACATTCCAGGGCATGCAACCCTCACAGGCGTGTAGGTGAGAAAACATGTCTCTACTTCCTGTGGTCTAGACATCCTGGGGGTCCTGCAATGCCAGGTATTTGTGTTTCTGCAGGACTTGGAAACCTTGCTATGAAAGAGAACATGAAAGCAAGAGAGATATGGTGGTCTTCAGAATGACAAAGGAAATAGGGAAGGGTCCGTTCTTTAAGTGGGCTAAGGTGTAGGTTGTACACAGAATATCAGTTATGTCACTTAATGTTCAGGGTAGTCTGCTGTGTAATTTATTTGTTCACGTGACTTGTCACTTCCATGAACTCTATGAGTCTTTTGGATTTCTTTTAGATATGCACTTTCAAAGCCATAGAGACCCAAAACATGGATATCTCTGAAGGTGAAAAGTGAGTCTTGTAGCTAGAAATTCAAATCTATTTCCCTGTGGTCTTGCGATGTGCATGATTTATTGCTCAATTAACACAACATTGAAAAATAAAAATTCTTTAGTGTCAGAGCTCAAGTGCAGTATAATATATGATTTTATTATAAATTTAAGAAACCAGATTTCATAGCTTTTATTTAGTTTCATTTTAATTAAAAAACAGATGGAGAGAGAGAGATCTTCCATTAGCTGGCTCACCCTCTAAATGCCTGCAACAGCCAAAGGTGGGCCAGACCAAAGCCAGGAGCCAGGAGCTCTATCTGCATCTCACACGGGAGTGTCAAGAAACCCAAGTACTTGAACCACCATTGTTGCCTTAACAGGGTGTGCATTAGCAGGACGATGGATTGGAAACAGAGTAGCTGGGACTAGAAGCAGGCACTCCAAGATGGGATGGGAACATTCCTTGTGGTGATTTTTTTTAATATTTATTCTATTTCTTTGAAAGACAGAGTTACAGAGAGAGGCAGAGACAGAGAGAGAGAGGTCTTCCATCTGCTGGTTCACTCCCCAATTGGCTACAATGGCCAGAGCTACACCAGTCCGAAGCCAGGAGCCAGGAGCTTCTTCCGGGTCTCCCATGCAGGTGCAGGGGCCCAAGGACTTGGGCCATCTTCTACTGCTATCCCAGGCCATAGCAGAGAGCTGGATCAGAAAAGGAGCAGCTGGGACTAGAACCGGTGCCTATATGGGATGCTGGCGCTTCAGGCCAGAGCGTTAACCCGCTGCGCCACAGCGCCGGCCCCCTTGTCGTGATTTAATGACTGTAACAGTTGCTCCTTCATAATTTACAATTCAGTAGATCACTGTAGTATTAGTGATTTGATTCATTTCTTTTTCACCTAAATATGGCATGTCCCTAAGAGATTCAACAGAGTTCATAAATAGTTATTGCATATAAATAAATAGTTATTGCATATACTTCCTTCTACTATTAGTTACAACTGAAACTGTTGGAGCTACTATAGATGATACAAAGATTAGTAAGTCAGAAATCTTGTTGGTAAAACAATACCCTGACATATAGTTTACTGTTGACTTCCATAGTTCCTAGGACAATGTGGGATATTACAATAAGCATTAAGAAAGTGATCAGTGTTTAGCAAATTCATAGTCAATTGATGCAGTGTTGGATTTTTCATGTCTCAAATTGCTAATCATTTCCATTAAAGTAAATAATAAGCCAAAAGTGCAAATTCTTTGCCAGAAAAGCTTCTAATAATCATTTTCCATATCATCAATATTTTTGTGCTTTTGATAATAAACTCGATGAACTAAAAGCTGAGCAATATTGTATGAAGGGCCTTACCTGTCTCTTCACTAAAGAGTGAGCTTTCTCTGAGGTAACACCTTTTTGAATACTTACACCTGCTGTTCCTACTGATTATTCCCAGGTATGAAGACACTTAACCACTCAGGTTCTATTTTTTACTAAAATGAAAATTGTAGTTTAAATACACACTCATCAAAGCAATTTCTGTCAATTATACAAATTTTAGTGTATGCAGTATAAAAGATTTCATATAATGTTGAAATTTATGTAAATTGTGCAAATTCCAAACTTTCAGGTTTTATTTTTATCTTTTTAAATTTTATATTAAAATTTGTTGTCTTATGTGGTTATTAATGCCAGTTTGTGAATTTCATAGCAATTACAAGTCCTGTGGCAATTAATTGACTGCCATCCAATCCCAAATTTCTAATGTAGGTCAAATCTCTTACTGGAAGAGTAACCACATTTGTTTTTTTTTTCCTTAACTTTTGTTTAATAAATATAAACTTCAAAAGTACAACTTTTGGATTATAAAGGCTTTTCTCCCATAACCTCCCTCCCACCCAAAACCATCCCATCTCCCACTCCCTCTCCCATCCCATTCTTCATCAAGATTCATTTTCAATTATCTTTATATACAGAAGGTCAACTTAGTATATACTAAGTAGATTTCAACAGTTTGCACAAACACAGAAATAGAGTATAAAGTACTATTTGAGTACAGGTTATACCGATAATTCTCACAGTACAACACATTAAGGACAGAGATCCTACATGGGGAGTAAGTGCACAGTGACTCCTGGTGTTGATTTAACAACTGACACTCTTATTTATGACGTCAGTAATCACCCGAGGCTCTTGTCATGAGCTGCCAAGGCTATGGAAGCCTCTTGAGCTCACAAACTCTGACCTTACTTAGACAAGGCCTTAATCAAAGTGGAAGTTCCCTCCTTCCCTCAGAGAAAAGTACCTCCTTCTTTGATGGCCTGTTCTTTCCACTGGGATCTCACTCAGAGATCGTTCATTTAGGTGTTTGTTTGTTTGTTTGTTTGCCATAGTGTCTTGGTTTCCATGCTTGAGAAACTCATGGGCTTTTTAACCAGTTCCAAATGCCTTAAGGGCAGATTCTGAGGCCAGAGTGCTGTTTAGGGCATCTACCATTCTATGAGTCTGCTGTGTATCCCGCTGCTAATGTTGGATCGCTCTCTCCTTTTTAATTCTATCAGTTAGTATTAGCAGACACTAGTCTTGTTTATGTGATCCCTTTGATAATTAATCCTTTCATTATGATCAGTTATGAACTTAAACCAATCACTTTGACTAGTAAGATGCCGTCTTGATGGGATTGATTTGGAATCCCCTGGCACATATCTAGCTCTACCATTAGGGGTGAGTCCAAGTGAGCATGTGCCGAACTGTACATTTCTATTTAATCTGTAATGGCTCATGGATATCCATTTCTGTGTGAGATTCATGGGAATATCATCTGAAGGAATATAGTCAGAGTCACAGATAAGATTTTTTAAATTTTATTTATTTATTTGAAGGGCAGAGTTACAGAGAGGTAGAAGCAGAGAGGAGAGAGGGAGGGAGGTCTTCCTTCTGCTAGTTCACTCCTCAGATGGCCACAACTGCCAGAGCTGGGCCTGTCTGAAGCCAGGAGCCAGGAGCTTTTTTAGGGTCTTCCCATGTGGACGCAGGAGTCCAAGAACTTTGGCCATCTTATGCTGCTTTCCCAGGCACAGTAGCAGGGAGCTGGATCAGAAGTGGAGCAGGTGGAACTTGAACCGGCTCTCATATGGGATGCTGGCACCACAGGTGGTGGCTTTACCCTCTGTGCCACAGCACTGCCCCTAAGATGTTTTAACAATAGATCATTTTTTATTGCTTTGTACTAAATAAAGCTCATTGATGCTACAAGTAGATTCTTCAAGGAAAATGTTAAGGTATCTTGAGACTCCAAAATACACATGTTTTCCCTGATTCAAATTAATTGGATACAGTTATATCCTTTTGTAAGCATTTTCTCTCCAATCCGAAGTGGACAAGGACCATTGTTGCTTTATCACCTGCTTCTGTCTGCCCATAAGCCTTCCTAATGAGTGGCCAAGTTAGGAAGGCAGCAAATGGTCATCAGGATCCTGGTGGAACTTTCCCGGTGGTCCACACAAACCCTCAACCAAACACCTGAAAACCCTGTAGAGATGATGTGAGCTTATTGGTTGGTGGTATTTGTACAAAGGTTGCTGCATCAGACTACACGTCTATCACGTTTGCTACTTTCTGACCTCAGAGAAAGAGAAAATGTCTTCTAGAGATTATTTCAGGGGCAGGGGGCAGAAACAATCTAAAAATAGCATATCCTTTATTCTTGAACGTTAGCAATTTATTTATTTATTTATTTTGACAGAGTTAGGGAGAGAGAGAGAGAGAGAGAGAGAGAGAGAAAGGTCTCCCTTCCGTTGGTTTACTCCCCTAATGGCCGCTACGGCCGGCGCTACGTTGATCCGAAGCCAGGAGCCAGGTGCTTCCTCCTGGTCTGCCATGTGGGTGCAGGGCCCAAGCACTTGGGCCATCCTCCACTGCACTCCCGGGCCACAGCAGAGAGCTGGACTGGAAGAGGAGCAACCAGGACAGAATCCGGTGCCCCAACCGGGACTAGAACCCAGGGTACCGGCTCCGCAGGCGGAGGATTAGCCTAGTGAGCCGCGGCGCCGGCTGAACGCTAGCAAATTTTAACACTTTATTTTTGCCTTGTAATTTTTTAAGTCCAAGTAGTTTTTTTTTTTTTTTACTTTTTTAAAATTATTTTTTCTTTCCTTATGAAACCTGAAGTGAATCTGTTTTGTATTCATTTTAAGAACCTCACTGGTAGAACAGACCCCAAAGAACAGAATAAGATCCCCTAAACTTAGCCAATGGAAACGAAGCTATGAGTCAAGGTAAAGGCATTTGTGGAACTGAACAAAAAGTCAATCCTCACCCCCCCCCCATTCTAAATCTTGGTCAATGCACTGCACACTAAAGGGCACGCTTCAGTCTTTGCCTTGGCATGTTCTCATTCTCTGAACTGACATGTGGACCAGTATCACTGATCTGTAAAGACTTCACTTCCCTCTTTGAGGAGTAGATGAAATGCTCCCGTCTAACCAAGGAGTGGACTGTGAACAAATCCCGCAACTGTTCGCTTCCCTTTTGGTAAGTGATGTGATCCGAAAGCAGTAGCAACCCTTGGTTCACGCTGGGATAACTGTTGTATTCGGAGTATCTGGATGCCTAGCTCTGAGAATTTTTAACATCACCCATATTTTCACGGTACAAAGAGAAAGATATGTGTGTTTTATATCCTCTTCGGCATATAAAAGAGCATATAAAACAAAATTGTATTTGTAGAGCGTAATTCTGAAGTAAAGTTGGTTGGCATCGTAGATACACAGTTCAGGAAAAGACATTGGATAAGCATGTTGCTCTAGAATTTGGGGTATGACAATAACCCGATGCCCAGGAAACCAACCACACAATTTGATATAGGATGCCTGGATGCTCCCCCTTCTGGCTGTACAGTCCCATCTCGAGCCTCTATTTTGTGGCCTATTTGTTGAGGGTCAAGCTTTTAGTAGAATGTCAATGAAAGCAGAGGCTTGTGGACCCAGTCTGGGTCACTGACTGTTATTGTAAATAAAGTTTTATAGGAACACAGCCATACATACTCATTCATTTACAGATTGCCTCTGGCTGCTTTCCGGCAACCATAATAGTAGAGCTAAGGAGTTGCAAGGAGACTGTATGGCTCACAAAACCTAGAATACTTCCTGTCTGATCCTTTATAGAACAAAAGCACTGACCCTAAATGGAAGGATCAACAAACTGGGTGTACAAACTTTGAGGTGTTTGCTGACTCAAAAAGTCAATACTGTTTGTATATATCACTTACATTTCTTTCTTGAAAAAAACAGCATGTCAAACCCCAGCCCATTTTCTCATTTTTGTTATGAAAGAGAGCTACCTGCACCATGTTGGAAAAGAAAATTTATAATAATAATAGTAACAATAATAATAATGTAATCCTCAGCAGGAAGTAAACTTGGAATGGTTCATTGTACCTCAGTACTTTTTTCCACACGGATAATTTGGAAACTCAGAAAATTGTGCCTGGCAATATTCCATGTTACTTTACAGCCCGTCATGGCTGGTGTTGCAAGGAGACACGGGCTTCTCCACTGCTGGGCTGGCTTCTTTAGGCTAAACCTACACATGCGCAGCTCGCTTGCATGGACACCCAGCCCCTCCCTCACTTTTTAAGTCCACTCAGGGTGCTGACCGCCAGCTGGCATCAATGACAGATGACGCTAACTTTCAACAGATGTCTTTCTGACCCCAAAGACAATGGAAATGACAAATAATAACTTTGTAATTACCTTAACGTCAACCAAAGCAGAAGCTGAAAAATCACCAGATGAGAACTGCAGGGAACATGTGGGACTGCTTCCCCATTCAGCACGTGTCAGTGTCCCCCGTGCTGCGCGGCTCAGGAGCTGTGCCAAGAGAGCGGGCAAGGCAGCCGAACATGCACCCAACCATAAATCTTGTTGGCCCCATGATAAACAGACAAGATGTTAGCATCTGCAGGCACAGCTGATGGGGACCAGAGAAATGAAGATTAAATGGGAACTAGGGCACTGTTGGAACTTGCAGGCTTACAGTGCCTTGGATCCTACTAAAGTCCTCTAATTAAAACTACACTTTAAATGCTCGCATTTTATTTCCTTCCCAGTTTGCTGGGACTGATCCATGAGAAGAAACAATAGGAAAGACTAAAAAAGAGGCAAATAAAATTTAAACTGATGAAAAGAGAGTTTGCCTTTGGTGTGATTCTTGTTTTGGGAAATTGTTTAAAAAACTATGAAGAAATACAATACACCATTGTTAATCTTGACCAATGGCTTCAAGCTTTGAAGAGAACAGAGAGATAGTTGAGCATGGTGAGACTACTTTATTTTCAAGAATGACGCTTATTTGAGATATGTATTTGATTAACAATTCAGATGTGATTTCTGTTTTTATTTTTTTGGTTTGACAAAATATCTTGGCCATCGTATCTACTCCTAAATTGAGATCAACCAATCCCTGCTTAGAAACAATTCTTAGTCATGCTAGTTAATTCTGTGTCAATCTAATGGAGCCATGCAATGTTCAGATATTAAGTCAAACATTATTCTGGATGCTTCTTAGTTGGATAAAGTTAACCTTTAAATGAGTACACTGAGTAAACCAGAATGTCTCTCATACCGTGGGTGGGCCTAATCCAAGCAGTTGAGAGCCTGAATAGAACAAAAGACCTGGCCCCGCCTGGCCTTCCCACTGGGACAAGGGCTGGGTTCCTGCATTTGCACTTGAACAGAAGGAACAGCTCTTCCTGGGTCTCAAGCAGTCAGACCGGTTGTACATCATCAACGTTCCTGGATCTCACCACGAAGACCCTGCGCTTTCCAGTCTCCATCATTGTGTGAGCCAATTCCCCTGTAATACCTCTCCTTCTATGCAGATATGCATCCTATGGATCCTGTTTCTCTAGAGAACCCAAACAATATTATCTCTGAGTCAGAACATTCATGGGAGAGAAACGGCCTTATTACTGAAATTCTCCCTGCAACCTCCTCTCACTGATGCTAGTTATCTCTATAACAGAATCAGCCACAGGAAGACTATCGCATGATCTAAGCATGACTAATGGAGATGACTAAGCATCTCCATTTGATTGAACCGTTCCTCATTAGACAGTTTTCACCGCTACCCTCACAAACACTCTTCTCTAATCTAATTGTCCTCCAGTCTGCCAATATCCCACATGAAGTGCAGTGGACTTCCTTCTGTAGGCTCAGAACTTCTTGAAGTCTTGTGCTTTTTTTGCATTTCTACTAACTTGGCATATGCTGCTATTAGTTTTTTAATGATTTTGTTGATTATTTTAACCCACATTAGCCTAATACTTCAGCTTAGCGGATTTTTATGCTGAACTGTATCTTTTGTTTGTTCTGCAAGATTTTTAAAGTATACAAATGTGTTCTTAAGTCAAAGGTTCAACGACTACATTATCTATGATTCCACATTTCTAGACCAACTCTTTGATCTAGTCTGCAGGACTAATTCAGCTAACCACTGGGATATCAACAGATGTTTAATTAGAGTAATCCCCATGAAGGCAGGAATTGCTTTCTCTGTTTAATTTCTAGGTTTTTTTAAAAATTATTTTAAATCAGCATGTAAGACCTACACATTTTTAAGGGATACTATGAGACATTTCAACACATATGCATAGCTCAAATTACCATACAAAGCAAACAGCCTTTTCATTTCCTTATATTTTATGTTTGGAGTCTACCAACTACTCTGTTCCAGTTTTTAATACAGGATATTATACATCGTGAACCATTTTCGCCCTACTGTACTACAAACAATAAAATGATTATGTTTACCCGACTGTGTGTTGGTGACCATTGTCCAGTCTCCCCTGTCAAACTGCCATCCCTTTCAAGCCTCAAGTAATCACGATCATAAATTGAGATCAAACATACATTATTACTGATTTCCACATATAAGAGAGAATATGTGGTATATTTTTCTGGCTCATTTTCCCTTAATATAGTGATCTTCAATTCCATGCATTTTGTTGCAAATGTCAGGATTTTATTCTTATTTTCTGGCAGAATAATGTTCCATTGTTTTTATATATAACTTTCCCTATTGACTCATCCATTGTTGGATACCTAGGTTGATTCTATATATTGGCTATTGTGAATAGTGCTGCAATAAATGTGGAAGTGCAGGAACCCCTTTCAAATGCTGGTTTCATTTTCTTCATATAAGTACCGAGAAATGGGAAGGCTGGGCCATATGGTAGACCTATTTTTAGTCTTTGTGGAACCTCCATACTAGCTGCATTAATTTGCTTTTCCGTCAACAGGTCAGAAGGGGCTCCCTCTTTCTTTTGAGACTTTGACAATAATTCCTCCAATTATGCAAATATTAGTTTGTTTAATTGTGTCCCAAAGAGCACAGTAGCTACCTTTTTCATTTATTGATTAGATCTGGGATGTTTCAGCAGATCTGTCTTCAAGTTCAGATAATTCTTCCATTTGCTTCACCAAGTCTGTTGTTGAGGTTTTCAGCTGTTTTTCATTGGAGTGTGGAGTTCTTCATTTCTAATATTTCTGTTGGTTCTTTTTCAAGATCTCTCTCTGCTGAACCTATCATTCACATCATGCATTGATTTGCTAATCTCATTTAACCCTGAACCCTCTTGTATCTCTTTGACTATCCTTTTCATCATGCTCTTTAAAATCTTTTTCAGGCATTTTGTCAATATTCCTTTCTGTGGAGCTGATGTTAAAGTGTTATTGAGTTCATTTGGGGAAATCATAGTGGCATGCTCTTTCATACTTTCATATGTCCGAGGATTTTTGCACATCTAGTGGGTCAGTTGTCTCTATGACTTTTAAAGGATGATTTTCATGGATTGAAGACTTTTGGTGAATACGTGTCTTCAGAAGTCAGTGCGCTAGGCTAATTGGCTTTAGTTACAGTCGGTGCTCAAGTGTAGCCTCAGTGTATTTTCCTCCGCTGCTAGTGCTGTCAGTGGCAGCAGGGGCATGGAGCTCCTCTTAGTTCCATCATGGGTGTTTGGATCTTGGTGGTGGTGGTGGCTGTGGTTGGACTGGGATATGGAAGGGCCTCCGTACCCACCACACTGTGCATTCTCAGATTCTTTTCTCAAGATGGTGCCACATTGCCGCATCCTGTACTCCGAGGGTTGTGGGAGAAACCATGTGAGCTCCTTCTCCAAAGCAAAGCTTCTGTGTGTGTCTGTGTGTCTGTGTGTATCTGTGTGTCTGTGTGTATCTGTGTGTCTGTGTGTATCTGTGTGTCTGTGTGAGTATCTGTGTATCTGTGTATCTGTGTGTCTGTGTGTATCTGTGTATCTGTGTGTCTGTGTGTGTATCTGTGTGTCTGTGTGAGTATCTGTGTATCTGTGTATCTGTGTGTCTGTATGTATCTGTGTGTCTGTGTATATCTGTGTATCTGTGTGTCTGTGTGTATCTGTGTATCTGTGTGTCTGTGTGTATCTCTGTGTCTGTGTGTGTATCTGTCTGTGTGAGTATCTGTGTATCTGTGTGTGTGTATCTGTGTGTCTGTGTGTATCTGTGTATCTGTGTGTCTGTGTGTGTATCTGTGTGTCTGTGTGAGTATCTGTGTATCTGTGTATCTGTGTGTCTGTGTGTATCTGTGTGTCTGTGTGTGTATCTGTGTGTCTGTGTGTATCTGTGTGTCTGTGTGTGTATCTGTGTGTCTGTATGTATCTGTGTGTCTGTGTATATCTGTGTGTCTGTGTGTATCTGTGTATCTGTGTGTCTGTGTGTATCTCTGTGTCTGTGTGTGTATCTGTGTGTCTGTGTGTCTGTGTGTATCTGTGTGTCTGTGTGTATCTGTGTGTCTGTGTGTGTATCTGTGTGTCTGTGTGAGTATCTGTGTATCTGTGTGTCTGTGTGTGTATCTGTGTGTATCTGTGTGTCTGTGTGTGTATCTGTGTGTCTGTGTGTATCTGTGTGTCTGTGTGTACTCCAGGTATCTCCCCTCTGAGAAATCCAAGTATATAATGACTGTGGATCCCTTCTGTAGCCCAGGTTGCCAATATGCAGTGTCCCTCGGGATGATGTCTACTTGGGTTCTCCTATTTACCCTTTTCCCTGCGGTGGGGATCCTCAGAAAAGCGATGCCACCATCCGTGTTGTTACTAAAGCCAGTGATAGGAGAGTTATCCTGCACTTCACTCTCCACCTCATTTCACACTTTCAGTTAGATCTCAGGACTCAAGGGTTTCCCCATAGCATCACCCAAATTGATTCCTGTTCCTCTTTTCCACCAGTCTTAGTTTAGGTCCTATACTCCCTCCATGAATGTTCCTCAGTAGCCTTCTAAATAAATTAGTGATTCCATGTTTACCTCCACTCTCTTAATCCATTCATTCTTCATACTGCCATCAAAGCTGTTTCTGAAAGGCAAATCTGATTAAAGTATTGTCCTGCTTCTCGTGATGGTCCAAGTAAAATCCAAATTCCTTAGAAAGACGTGGCTCATATTAATCTCCTTCACTACCTCACCCATCCCTAAAACTTTTCCAGCTGTATTTCGATTCACCAAATAACCTGTTCTCCTATGACAATGAGAGACTGCCACTCTTCTTGTCTGACCTCTGCACGTGTTCTTGCCGTTGTTTCTCCTCCTTATCTGGAAGGTTAACTGCTATGCACTAAACCACACATAGAGTGTCGTCAGTTCACTGCTACCTGCAAAATCATGCAGGGTGCATTTGCTGACTGTCTCCAGAGTGGGTAAGACACCCTCATCTGCACTCACAGAACAGCCCTTCCTGCTTCCATTGTAGATAATCAAAATAATATGTGACAGGAACACACTCTTACACTTGATTCTGAAATTGTGTGAATTGGTATCCTGAGTGCACAGCCTGGGTTCAGGACACAGTAAGTCCTCCGTTGAATCGGTTGCACTCTGTTAAGCAAGTTGCAAAGGGTAAGAGAGGAATAATAGCAAAAATGCAGGAGGCATTCCAGGACCAGTGAATCATGACGGCAATGGTGCAGGGGCAAAGGCATACCACTGGTGTCTGGGGGACTGCGAGACAGGTTCATGGAATTCAAGGAGGAAGAGAGCAGAAAAGGGCTAGAAAAAGTGGTTGTCCTTTATATAGAGAACTTGCGAGGTCAGTGGGTTGCCATCTGGCCTTCCTGCTGCCCTGGTGTTGCATTTCTGGTGTTCCAGCAAGCAATAAATCCTGTGCGTCACCCTGACTTTCCTCTGAGCGCCCCACATCTCACATCCTGCACTGTCTCCCCTCCATCAGCAGTAACGCCAAAGCTGCTGAGTTCAGTTATCTTGTTAGCAAGGTTTTCCCTTCCGTACTGCCTTTTTGCAACTCAATTTCTCTAATGCTGACTGCTCAAATGGTTTGATCTCCAGATGTACATTCAACATCTGAGTCAGGAGCCCTGAAATCTGCGCCTACATTGTTGAGATGTGCTGGCAGATGGGGCTGTGATTTATCTGTACCGCGTGTATGAGCATGTTCCAAAGCCCTGAATAAAAACGACACACTTAGAGAGCACTTGTCATGCTCCAGGTATTTTTCTAAGTACTCTACATGCATGACTTCACAAAATTTCTGTGAGGCAGTATTTTCCCCGTTTTACATATAAGGTCACTGAAGCTCAGAGAGGTTAAGAAAACTCTCCAAACTGACACAGCTAACAAGGGGTAGAATCAGAATTTATTAAATTCATGAAATGAATAATTATCCTGCATCACCTCTTTAAATATAGCAAGACACAGAGGACCTAGAGAAAGAGTAGTGCTTCTAATATTTACTTTGCTATGAACTGTGTATTTGGAAGTTAGAATTCATTACTATTTTCCCCTGCACAAATACAATGAATTTATGTACAGAAACAGACTTTAAATATTTTTACTTACATAACCCTTAAAAGGATTTTTGAAACACACTGTATATCACTGTACATTTTAAAAGACATCTAGATTTTTTATTAATATGCTTAAATATTTACAAAGACTTCCTGGAATTTTGTAAATAGAGGATTTTTATAAAATAAAATATTTCATCACTCTTCTTCTTAAAAATTTATTTCCCAGGCAGAATGACTTGGGGAGAAACAAAAAAAGTGAAAGAGAGGGATAGAGAAAGGAGAGTAGGGGAGGGGAGGGGAGAGGAGAGGACAGGAGAAGGAGGAGAAGAAGGGGAGGGGAGAAGAGAGATAGAAGGGGAGGAAGGAGGAGGGAAGAGGAGAGGAGAGGAGGGAAAGGGGAGGAAGGGGGAGGAGGAGAGGAGGGGAGAGGAGAAGAGAAGCAAGAAGGGGGGAGGAGAGGAGGAGAGAAGAGAGGAGTGGAGAGGAGGGGATGAAGGGAAGGGAAAGAAGAGGGGAAGGGAAGGGAAAGGGGAGAGCGGAGGAGACCTTCCATCTAGTGATTCATTCCCTAGGAGCCCACAACAGCCAGGTTTGGGCCAAGCCAAAGCCAGGAGCCAGGAACTCTGTCTTGATTTCCCATATTGATGGCAGGGGCCCAAGCACTTGAGGCATCTTCTGCTCCTTTCCCTGGCTCATTACCTGAGAGCTGGGGAGCTAGACTGGAAGTGGAGCAGCAGGCGTTAGAATGGGTCCTCTGATGTGTGATGCCATGGTCGACTTAACGCCCTGTCGACTTAACTCCTCTCCTCTCAATGAGCCTGCCCCTCATCACACTTCTAATATAGGTATTTCAGCTCTCTTCTGGTTAACTGTCTGCATGGTATATCTTTTTCCATACTTTAAATTTCAACCTGTCTGTATCTTTGAACCTAAACTACGTCTGTTGTACAGATGATATTATTATATTTTCCATTTTTTAAATTTGGATTCATTTATTTTCATTTTATTTAAAGAGAGAGAGGTGTCAATCTTCCATCTGCCAGTTCACTCCCCAAAGGCCCACAATAGCCAAGCCTGGGCCAGGCTCAAGCCAAGAGCCTGGAACTCCATTCTGGTCTCCCACATTGGTGAGAGGGACACATGTACTTGAGCTTCTCAGGGTGTGCGTGAGCAGGAAGCTGGACTGGAAGCAGAGGAGCTGGGACTTGAACCATGCATTCCAATATAGGAAGTGGCTGTTTAGCCATTGTATAAAATGCCTGTCCCTAAACTTTACTTTTATAAAATCTAGTCTGAAGGCAGTATTTTGGCTCAGCAATTAAGACACCTATTGGGACATCGGTACCCTATTTCAGACACTGGATTTGAATGCTTACTCTACTGCCAACACCAACTTCCTGCTAATGTGCACCCTTGAATGGCTTACGTGGTTGAGTCCTTGCCAACCACATGGGAGATTTAGATTGAGTTCCTGGCTTCTTCCTTCAACCTGAATCAGTCTCTACTTTTGGAAGAATTTGGGGAATGAAACATTTTAAAATATATATGCTAAAATATAGTCTGTTGATCTGTACATTTTGATTGAAATCTTGCATTCATATATAATGTGACTATTCATACGGTTGGGTTTATGTCTGTCATTTTGGTATTCATTTTCTATATCTCCTGCATTTTTCTTGTTATTCTCTTGCTCACTTACTGCTTCTTTTGTGCCAAATCAGTATTTTGGTCATTTTAATTATTCAGTTGAGTGTTTAGAGTTAATTTTTAAAGTAGTATGAACCAAGGTTAAGATTAATACTGAACCCAGCCGGCGCCGTGGTTCAATAAGCTAATCCTCCACCTGCGGCGCTGGCACCCCGGGTTCTAGTTCCAGTCGGGGCGCCGGAGGTTCTAGTTCCAGTCGGGGTGCCAGATTCTGTCCGGGTTGCCCCTCTTCCAGACCAGCTCTCTGCTGTGGCCAGGGAGTGCAGTGGAGGATGGCCCAAGTTCTTGGGCCCTGCACCCACATGGGAGACCAGGATAAGCACCTGGCTCCTGGCTTCGGATCAGTGCGTTGCGCCAGCCGCAGCAGCCATTGGGGTGGGGGGGGGTGTGAACCAACAGAAAAGGAAGACCTTTCTCTGTCTCTCTTTCTCACTGTCCCCTCTGCCTGTCAAAAAAAAAAAAAGATTAATACTGAACTGATTCTGGTAAACTATAGTGCCATTCTCCACCTCTTTTGTGCTATTTTATATATATATATATATATATATATATATATATAATTGTTTTCTGCTATACATGTCATAATACAATGTTATTGTCTTTGCTTTAACAACTTGATTTGTATTTTAAAAAACTAAAGGGTAAACAAAGCTATGTATACATGTATGTAGTTATATACATAGAAAACTATATATACACATATATGTGTAGTGAGAGCATTTCATACATACACACGTATCTGTATTTCTCTGCTCTTCTTTCCTTCTTGTGTATTTGTAACAGCTGGTGTCATTTACTTTCAGTCTAAAGGACTTACTTATAGGACAAATGTGGTAACAAAAATACTCTCATCTTTTGTTTATCTGAGAATACTTTCATCCTGCCTCATTTTTGATGGGCAGTTTTGCTGAGGGAAAGAATCCTTGGTGGACAGTTCATTTAGTTCTACAACCTACTAAATGAGAGGCAATTAAAACCTGAAACAACATTCTCCGAAGAAGGATAGTGTAAAAATTCAGTTACTGTGAAATTTTCATGGTTAAGCATAATTGGAAAACACAGATCTCTTCACAGTAGGAATTAATCAGTTTTTCAATGCTAAGTTGTGTCTTGACTCCAAGAAGAAGGTGGAACTGGCAGGTCTTCCAGAACTTTTTTAAGTACTGGAAAATGTTCTACTGAGCTACTCACTTTACAGACAACACAGGCAAACATGTGAATCTAGTGTGGATAACTGAGCTGAGCCACATAAGACAACTAAGTGCAACCCAATGGGTGACACAGTGGCTCCATGAAAAGCAGACCAGGGTGACATTCTCAACCTGCTTACCCTCGGCCTCACAGCAATCACGTCATTGGAGAGGAAACTCAGGCCTTTCTGTAAATGCCGTGACCTTTGGAGATGGCTAAAAAAGTGTGCTATCATTTATTTTTATTGGGTGCTTTCTTGTTGACTACTGTCCTCTGTTAAGTCACTTGGCAAAACTGACTAGGAACCTGGTTAGTTTCCCCTATATGCACCCATAAGCTTTACTATTATAGTTCACACTGAATAGGAAAACAAAACAAAACAAAATTCTGCTGTTTGAACGTCCCTAGTTTATAATTACATTTTGTTTGTTGAGCCACTATCAGAGCATCCTTCAAAGCTCAACTAATGCAAACCTAATTCCCCTTTAATTTCAACCTCGGGAGGATTCTAACTTGAAAACTCTTAAGATGTATTTCATAATCTGGGGATGATTTTAAATACTTAGTTGCTGGATTTTCTACAATGTATACCAGGAAGAAAATAGACCATCAGAAAGTCCTACTGCTTCTCTTCTGATGCAGGGCGCTGGAAAGACCCCAGGCTCAGTGGTCAGCTGTGCAGTCTGGAAGGAATGGCAGGAAATCCCGGCAAGCAGTGTGCACACAGATGTGCCATTACCCATGGTGCACACCAGACTCTGGGGTACGATGTATGACAGTCAGACTGGGTCTTTTAAAGGATTATAATCATTATTTATTGAGCTCTTGATATCTATCATTTTATCCACCCGACATTCTTGTAAGACATATACTATTAATTATCCACACTGTAAAGATCAGGGAACTAAACTAGAAAGATTACATCACATACTTAAGACTCAGCCTGAGGTCTTGTCTGGCTCTGCATCTATTCTAACTGCTGTTCTCTGTTGTGGATAACAATTGACAAACAGTCTTTGCTTGACCAAGCTGGGAAAGCTCCACAAACCCACTCCCCAGCGAGGCCCATCCATGTGCTTCCTTGCTGAGTTAACACAGGAATCCTGCTACAGCAGTTTAGTGAGAAGCCCCCCTCCCTTGGTACCTGACATCTGATTAAACTCCTCTGTTCAGCCAGACACTCCAAGACTTGCTGTCTCCTCTCAGTGACTTTACATCCACCAAGACCTGCCCCATCTCCTCCAACCTGCTCCTTGTCTGCAAATCCCTTTGTTCTGAATGCATTTGGAACTGAACTCCATTTGCCATTGGGATTTCTTTCCCAATTGCAATGGTTCTTTTAATAAATAAAACTTATCTTCATCACTCCAACTTCTATTGGCTCTGGTATTCAAAGCTGTGGTCCCTTGTGAGCAGCCTGACCTGACAATTTGACAGCAACATAAGTCCTTGGGGCCCAACACCCTAGGGATAGAAGCCTACAGTCTGTTTCAACTACCGGCAGAAGGTTGTTCTGATGAGCTCTAAAATCCAAGGAGCACTCCACAGCCATTCAGCTTGATACTTAGAGGATGTGTGGGACAACACACAATTAAGGGTTCTGTTTTCGCACACGTGAAATATTCATCTTTCAAATTTTCAGTGTCACACTGCAAAGTGGCATGCATTTAAAATCTTACCTATAAAAATGCAGCTCAAGATTTCCTTCTCTCATTTCTGTTGTTGTGTTTCCTGTTTCAGAAAGCGCTCCCACTCCACTGAAGGAACACCTGACACTGCTGCCTTTAGAGAAACCCACTCACCGCCATTCAAGTCCTCTGAGCTTCAGTTTCCTCATCCTTTTACCCAACATAGGTAGCAGAATTTTCCAGTATCCGGCACAGTCTCTGGGATATAACAGATAACTAATATTCATCAATTAAGCAAATAATGTGCTAGATAAGTTCTGATACAGATTTTAAATTGTTACTGTAGATACTGTTTTTAGAGTGTATCCTTAATTCTTTTTCTTTTCAAAGATTTTATTTATTTGTTTTGAGAACTAGAGTTACAGACAGAGTGAGGGAGACAGAGAGAAAGGTCTTCCATCCAACTAGTTCATTCCCCAGTTGGCTACAACAACCAGAGCTGGGCAGATATGAAGCCGGGAGCTTCTTCTGGGTCTCCCAGGCAGGTGCAGGGGCCCAGACACTTGGGCCATTTTCACTGCTATCCAGGCCATAGCAGAGAGCTGGATCAGAAGAGGAATAGCCAGGAATATAACTGGTGCCCATGTGGGATGCCAGTGCCGCAGGCAGAGGCTTAGCCCACTACGCTACAGCACTGGCCGTGGGTCTTTAATTCTTGTTATCTGTCTGATTGATGTGGGTATAACAACAGTCTACCAGAGCCAAGCATCACCATATTTCAGCAAGGGATACATGACAGGGTGGTCATTAGTCTCCAAAGACAGAAACCACCCCTGCCACCTTGCCCCACAATGAACCATACATGCTTCACAATAATCTGTCCTGTATAGTGACACTGTGTTGATTTCAAGATTATGCCATTGTAAAATGCCCTGCAGTGTCTGTATTGATCTCTTGAAATACGAGTGCTGAGGAAAGCAGCCACAGTGTGAAGTCTGTCTTGAGATGTCCACACTGTTAGCCAAAGCAGCTCGCCATGTGGAGAAGTCCTATGGCTGGACAGAAAGGCCCAGTCGAACCCCAGCCGCTCTGGCATCCCACGTGAGGCCCCAGGGAAGAGTTAAGAAGCCGTCGTGGAAATTCACCTCTGGTCAGCCTTCCGATGACACTAGTGTTCTGTTTGCCACCATCATCGTGATGGCTAAGCACAATTGAATGAGTTGAGGGAGCAGCGTGAGCTCCATGTATAATTCCCTTTTGTGAGCTTCATAACTCATTGGTTTTGCCTAACTGTGGACTGAACATGCTCCTCTTGTAAGTAGAAAAACTGAATTTTTATGGCAGGCAGTGTTGCATATCGCATACTTCAGTAGGGTTAGAAATTTCATTAACAGCGCAGGGAATATTTTTAGGAATGTCCATGAAAGAAATGAGGATAGCATTTTATCCTGTTTAAAATTTTATAACTGGAGTTACACTGTACATTAAGTAGATCAGTTTCTAATACAGCCGGAGTAAAGTGACAAAGTATTGACTTGTGCTGCTCGCATAACCCTCCAAAGGCTTGGATTGTAGGAAGCAGCTGTCTGCCTCTGTGGTCTCACTGAGGCTGTCTGTTCAGAGAGCCAGCGCTGTATGCATTGCACCTTGTGCACTGGGGCTTTCCCTGTGATGCCCAGTAAACCCACTGAGTTATATTTTACATCTTACACAGCTTAAATCTTGTTGAATTCCTGCTGCTGCAAAGCCGCTTTCTTTACCAAAATTCTCCCTCTTTCTTCCACACCTCCACTATTTAATGGGCTAAATGTATACTTTTAAGTACCACTCGCCAGTAATCACAGGGTATGTGTGCTGACTTCATTCAGCACAACTAATCAGAGTCCCTTCAGTGGTCAATGTCTTTTCTTCATCCCGTTTTATAGGCTCACACACAGGGGTTGGCATCCTATGTTAGAAATGCTTTATTAAGTGAAGGTGTGGCGTGGGTGCATGGTACGTGTGAAAGGTACTGCACTTTGTTTTCCAGAGCCAGGATTGCTGGTAGATTATAGTCACTCCTTCCCGAGTTTCTCATATGTCTGCTAACTCTACACTTCACTCTGTTTCACTCAGACTATATTATGGGCTGGATTCTTTGGGGATGCAGGGGAGCAAATATAATATCTTTTTCTCACCCATTGCTAAATTCAGAGCTGGACTTTCCCACAACCAAAGAGGGGTTAACAAAATTAAAGCATGCCAAATCTATTTAACCAGAGTGTAATTTGACACAGGAGCCTTCAGAAATGAAGACCCAATGACACAGGGGAAACTGCTTTTATGATTAGGTTTGATGAAGCATGGACAGGCATTTACAAATATGATGAGAAACCAAGGGTGTGCTCACAGCAGTAAACTAAGGGAGCCTAGCCAGACCTGTTTGCTCCAATTCTTCTTGGAGTCTGCATGTGTGCACTCCTTTCTTCCAGGTGCAGCACAGGCTATCTGTCACGGACAGGGTCTTAGGACCCCCTTCCAGAAGAGGTCGTTCTCACAACTCTTTTGTAGCCATTCCCTAAGGCAGAAAGGTAGAAAAGCTCAGAGAATGACTTCCCAGGTCCCATGGGGTGGGATGCCTTGTACCCTGTGGAGGACAAGCACTGATTTTAATCTGTAATGAAACTGTAGCCAGCCATTACTCTCAGTTCACCTTTTGGCTTGACTTAAATAATGTATACCCCTAACACCCCCAGTGTCTTACCTGTGGTAAAGAGTCCCCTTAGAGGAAATATCAGGAAATAATTTGCAAATTCATGTACAAATATTCAAGACTTCATGAAATATTGAATCAGCATAAAACGTGAACAGTGAATCAAGCAATTGAACTTTACAGGCTTTCTATGCACTTAAAAAAAAATCTTAGCATAATGTTTGAACTTGAACTAATGGAGAAGATATTTTGCAGTGTCTTCTAAATTACTCCTAGAACTTTGTCTCTTAGTTTATAATGTAAAAATGGTTTACCTGCCCACAATTTGGAAAGATAGTATAAATATATGGCCTGTAATACATCAAGTGACACAAATCCACCCCTGGAGATTTGTTGCCCCTAAATACTCTTTTTAAAGATTTATTATTTATTTTATTTTATTTTATTTTTTATTTATTTATTTTTATTTATTTTTTTTTTTTGACAGGCAGAGTGCACAGTAGAGAGAGAGACAGAGAGAAAGGTCTTCCTTTTTGCCGTTGGTTCACCCTTCAATGGCCGCCGCGGTAGGCGCGCTGCGGCCGGTGCACTGCGCTGTTCCGATGGCAGGAGCCAGGTGCTTCTCCTGGTCTCCCATGGGGTGCAGGGCCCAAGCACTTGGGCCATCCTCCACTGCACTCCCTGGCCACAGCAGAGAGCTGGCCTGGAAGAGGGGCAACCGCGACAGGATCGGTGCCCCGACCGGGACTAGAACCCGGTGTGCCGGCGCTGCAAGGCGGAGGATTAGCCTGTTAAGCCACGGCGCCGGCCCTAAAGATTTATTTTATTTATTTGAAAGACAGAGTTACAGACAGATGTAGAGACAAAGAGAGAGGTCTTCCATCCACTGGTTCACTCCCCAGATGGTCGCAACCGCCAGAGCTGTGCCGATCTGAAGCCAGGAGCCAGGAACTTCTTCTGGGTCTCCCACAGGGATGCAGGGGCCCAAGGACTTGGGCCATCCTCCACTGCTTCTCCAGGCCATAGCAGAGAGCTGAATTGGAAGAGGAGCAGCAGGGACTAGAACTGGTGCCCATATAAGATGCCAGTGCTTCAGGCCAGGGCTTTAATCCGCTGTGCCATAGCACCAGTCCCTACCCCCTAAATACTTTAACACTTACAGCTTTGAAACAGGAAGCCTGCCAGGAGGTCTGTAACTATTTGAGTGAGTTCCAGTAACAATACACACACACACACACACGCTATTGGCACAATATTCTGGTAATACAAGTGAAGGAGAGTCACGCTGACCCAAAAGTCTCTTTTCTTGTCATCACATACTTTAAGGTTCTTCCTTTCCCATTGCTGAAGCACCTCATTGCTAAGCCTACATCCTTTTCCCCAGCCTTATTCTCACTAATATCATCAAAGATTCAGAAAAAAAGAAAATTAAATGAAAAGTGTCCACTTCATACAGAAAGGGCTGAGCCCTCTGGCTGTGGACCATTTTCTCATAAGCCCAAAGATGGGCGGAGAGAAGGAGGCACTTGGAGATAAATGGACTATAGCACATGGGACAAGGAATGGAGACTTAAGAGGCTCATGGCTTTGGGAGGGAGGGACCGAGAAAATACGGAGAAGCCAGAGGAGAGGAACGTATTTTGCTGTGTGACCTGGTACCGCGGCAACACAATCTTCAAAAATACAGAATTCTGGGGACAATTGTGATGGTGTAGCCTGTTAAGCCACTGCTTGGGACACCCACATCCCATGTCGGAGTGCTGGTTCAAGTCCAGCTCACTTTGCTTCCCATCTGGCTTCCTGCCAATGTGTCTGGGAAGCAGCAGCAGATGTCCAAAGTTCTGGTGCACCTGCCACCCACTTGGGAGACCCAGATGAAGCTCCTGGCTCTTGGGCCTGTCCCATTCCTGGCTTCTGCAAGGATTTGGGGAATAAATCAGGAAATGGAAGATATTTCTCTCTCTCTCTCCCACTCTCTCTCTGTTATTCCCTCTCTCTGTCACTCTGCCTTTCAAATACATAGATCTTTAACAAATATATGAAATTCCTGATTCATGCTTCTCAACTTATTTTCTATCTCCACTATACCCTCCTCAGAATTGATTTTTTTAAAAAATTTAAGAAGTGCCAATTTCTCAAAGGACATGTTGACAGCTCTGCCTATGATTATAAAAGGTGTATTATGATGGAAATCATGTTACAGGAAATAGTTAAGGCAGCACTCTCTTATTTCCAAACAATCCCATGGAAACAGCACCTCTGTGGGATTTTGTGATTTTTCAAACCAGCAATCTTTTTCCAGACAAGATGGTTAGGCTGTTGGAGGTGTGATGTGGTACAAAAGCACTAACCTTCAGTGTCTTTATAGTTCACATTTGTTAGCCATGCAAGTTGCATCTATTTTGTACACCGATAAATGGCATCTCAAACTCTATAGACTCTTGAGTTTCAGTAAAAATGAGGCAGCTAACACACAATGAATTGTGTCCCTCTCCATGGTTCTATCACTCTTGTCATCCCTGCCTGCCCCAAGTCCTGCACTTCCCATCGCAGATGCCACTGCTTGGTGAGTGCCTCCCTTCCCTCTCACATCTCTCAACTCCTGCACCTAAAGCACAGATGGCATGCATTGCATCTTGCCTTGGATTCCACTTCCATGCCTGAGCCCCAGCTCTTTGTAAACTGCCTACTCTGAAGACAGGCATCAAAGTTTCTTCATCTTTGTCTACAGGCCCTGCAAAAAGTTGGTGAACAATAAAATGAAAAGATAAGCTTATTTGAGTGCAAACAAATCTGAAATCCATGCATAGTTCTTTCATCATATGCATTTTTCATGAACTTTTTGAAGATCTCTCATATGCAAGGATTTGAAAATATTTTGTACCAGAATAAACTTGTCTTTCGATTATGTTGTCCATGAAGCTTTTAAAGTATGCTCATATTATCTTTAATGTGAATATACAGTGGGGTATTGTGTGTGTCTGGCAAGTGCTGCATTAGGCCCTTTAATGCCTTATCTAAATCCTTAAGACACCACAGTAGCCTGTAGGCATCCCACCCTTATGCCCCTGGGCCTAGCCATTGTAGAGCTCCTAGGACTTCCAGCTAGGAGGACAGATGCCTCTTTGTCACAGGTTTACTCTGGAATATGTTTTTCCCAAGGGCACCATGGGTTAGCACCCTGGAATATTAATGCATATTTCCAACATCTTGCCTCCAACAGTCCTCAATAATGACTGATGGGGGTTGGTATAGAAGTGTCCCTGCTACTTTGCCCCTCTGGTGGGAAAACTCTGAGACTGGTGCTGTGCATTGCATCCCAGTGTTCCCTGGGTTGGTTTGGTTCTCAAATCTGAGTGTGCATCAGACTCACCTGAAGACTTTGTTAGACTGGATTGCTAGGCACGCAGGCAGGACTTCCGAGGCAGTAAGTTGGGGGTGAGGTCTGGGAACTTGCATTTCCAACCACTGCCTATGGGATGTTGGTGCTGATGAACAATAATCATGCCTTAAGAATGTGTATTTGATGGGGCAGGCATTGTGGCTCAGCGGGGTAAGCTGTTGCTTGTGATGCCTGCACCCCATATCAGTGGAATCCTGACTGCTTCACTTCTGATCCAGCTCCGTGGTAATGCACCTGGGAAAGCAGTGTTTGATAGCTTAAGAACTTGGACCCCAGCCACCTATATGGGAGACCCAGATGGAGTTCCTGACTTCTGGCTTCAACTTGGCTCAGCACTGACTGTCCAGGGTGCTCTCTCTCTCTCTCTCTCTCCCCCTCCCTCCCTCCCTCCCTCCCTCTTTTTGTCTTTAGAACAGGTAAATATTAAAATCTTTCCTTCTCTGGGAATTCCTTGCTCTGCTTCCCCATCTATCTGTCATTGTCTGCCTTCCCTTCCTTCCCTCCACTGCTTCCTCATGGGAGGTTCCTGGGGTCATCTCACAAGGCAACTGTTCGTATACAGTCCTCATCTTGGGGCCTGCTTCCAGGGAAACACAAAATAAGACAGCCGCTATCTAGACGATGATTCTACCCAGGAGAACCTCACTTAGAAAAATCAGGCTCCTTGTCGCAGGTTACACAGCAAGGAAAGTCTAGCTGTTAGTCACCATATAATGCTGTCTTGTGGAATGATGCACCCTCCGTATAAAGTGCTCTCTGTAAATGTTAGGAGATTTAAAACCAATAGTGTTGACCAAGTACTGCCAAGTGTTGCAGCCAGCATTAAGAGTTACGTCATGTTTTAGAATCTGGAGAGGTGACCATGTTTGGTTAAGCAAGCCTCCCATCACCAGGAGTGTAGGATTGTCTTGGTTTTGCTCAGACGCCCTGGTCTCCTGGTGAAACTCAGGTCTCTAGTTGGACTCTGAAAACTCAGTTGATAGCCTGGAGAAATTTACAGCTGCCTGACAGCTGGAGTTGGAACATCCTAATGCTCCCCACTGGAGATAATTAGGCCATGGTCTGCTGTCACCGTTGCACTTTGAGCCATCATTTTATATTAGCCAAGAGCCAAGAACCAGCTCCCCACAATGTGTGTCATCTTTACCTAGCTCATCGACTCTTAAAGAATTTTATGATGCATCTGTTTATTTTCTTTCTTTTTTTGCGGATGGTTGGAATTTTTCCCCACACAGAATGAAGCATATGTTTTAGCTTTCAATGTGCTTGTGATTCAACCGCTCCACTCTTTAAAAAACCTTGTCAAAAATGTAGAGATAGTTGAATACTCAACCTCAAAACCAGACAGATCTCTGGCTTCATGGATCAATCAGTCACCAAGTTCTGGGGCCCAGGGAGAATTGTATGTAACAGGGAAATAATAAAAATTGTGTGAGCCATTCACTTTATTAGTTTCCTTGGGATTATGCCTGTACCAACTATAGTCGCTTTGACAGCAAGGAAAGAAAAAAAATAGAGGAAAATATGTGCAATTTTCATAACTTAGTCTAATAAAATTGAATTTGAAATGAATTGTGTAGTAAGCTAAAAAAATAAATAAGTGAAAGTAAGTTCAAGTTGATTTATTTTTAATTAATTTCAGTGATGGTGAAATGAGCCAGATTTCCAGTTTGGGAGTTAAGACAATACCCAGAACAACAGAAACGGTTAGAGAAAGTAAGAGAATTTTGCATATATCATGTAAAATGTCAGGATCACTTCCACTGTGAAAAGAAACGCTCTTAAGTCAGTGGTTTGTAGTTCTTACCCACAGACGGCCCCTTGGAACAGCCTTACTGAATATAAAATGCTTCTGTAGCAGTCCTTGGTTTTTAGTTCAATTTGTATAAATAAGAATAAGACGGATATTTTGAAGCAATTAAGCGTTTGCTTAAGTACGGGTTATGTACAAAATGTTAACTGCCACTGCTAAAATCACAGCAGAGCATGCTTATACAGTGCTTCTTTCCAAGGCCAGCTTCATGGGATCCAATTAGCACAAACTCTCAAGGCCGCACTTTGAGAAGAGACACCCCCACACTGGGCTTTCATACTCTAAGTTGCCATCTTGAAATGTTTAATATTTTGATCATTGGGGCAGGCATTTGGTGCACTTCAGGTACCCACATCTCATTTCAGTTTTGGGTTCCACTCCTGGCTCTGCTTCCAACCCCAGCTTATTGCTGATGTGCACCCTGGGAAGCGGCAAGTCATGATTCAATACATGGATCCATGTGGGAGGCAAGTCATGATTCAATACATGGATCCATGCCACCCACGTGGAAGGCCTGGATTGAGATCCGACTCCCAGCCTCAGCCTAGCCTGGTTCTGTCTGCTGTGGGCATGCAGGGAGTGAATCATCACACGGATGATCTCTGTATATCCCTGTCTCTCTGCCTACCGAATAAATAAAATAATAATTTTTTAAAATAGCGATAAAACATTGTTTTACATATTGAGAAGAGTTTTATCTCTGAATCTGCTGTGTAAACAAAGTCCAGTGGGACACTGCAGCACAGGCTGGGGACGTGGCGTCCAAGTTCATAGGTAGCACCCTCCTACACTCCCTGGGTCTCCAGGACGAATTCTCAGCCGTCTGCTTCCCAGCTCCTGCCATTTTTGTCCCCTTCTGGCCTCTCACCCCTGTTTCCTTCCTGCCCTGTGACCGTTGGCACCTTCTGCCCTCAGCAAACGTCTGAGTGTGGGCCTAGGGATGATTAGGCCCTGATCTGACACTGTTGAATAGGAGGCGATATCATGCCTGTGATTTTTCTGACGTGGAAAGGAAGAGTTGGAGAGGTCATTTAGGTCACTAACATGTTGACACTGAATTACCAGAAGGGAAATTATCCAAGTGTGCCTCAGCTAACCATGTGAGGCTTCTAAAAGCAGGGAGTTTGGAGGAGCAGAAATCACAGACTTGCAAAAAAATGAAGAGGACTTGGTGCTCCTTTGCTGCATCGAAGATGGTGGGGCCAGGCAAGAAGGAATGTAGGCAGCCTGTGGGATCAGAGGCAGTGTTCACAGTGAGGCCTTCATTGCTGTGGCACGGTAGGTTAAATCTCAGCCTGTTGCACCGGCATCCCATATGGGCACCAGTTCTAGTCCTGGCAGCTCCTCTTCTGATTCAGCTCTCTGCTGTGGCCTGGAAAACAGTAGAAGATAACCCAAGTCCTTGGGTCCCTGTACTCTCGTGGGAGACCCGGAAGAAGCTCCTGGCTCCTGGCTTCAGATTGGCTCAGCTCCAGCCATTGCAGCCATTTAGGAAGTGAACCAGCGATGGAAGACCTTTCTCTCTGTCTCTCCTTCTCAGTGTTTATAACTACCTCTCAAATAAATTTTTAAAAATCTTAAGAAAATTAATGAGGCCCTCAGACCAATAGCCACAAGGAACTGGATTCTGAAAACAACCTGGATGCTCATGGAGATTCTGCCCCAGAGCCTTCAGGTAAGAACCAGTCAGACCAGCACCTTCATTCTAACCTTCTAAGAGCCCAGTCCCATCAAGCTGCTTCTGACCCACAGAATGTGAGCTAATAAGTGAGAGTTGATTTAAGCAGTTGCCTTCGTGTTGATTTGTTTCACAGCAAGCAGTTCAGTACTAATCCACTTCCATTCTTCTTTGGCATCTTTCTTTAGAAAAGGAAAGCAGTTATTACATGAAATTAGAGGTTGGTTAAAGCAGACTTGTCTGTGTTTAGATAAGCCTTGTTTGAAAAAGATTTATTTATTTATTTGAAAGACAATTACAGATAGAGAGGGAGAGGGAGAGAGAGAGAGAGAGAGAGGCCCTTCATCCACTGGTTCACTCCTCAAATGATCACGATAGCTGGGACTTGGCCAAGCCAAAGCCAGGGGCCAAGAGCTTCATCTGAGTCTCCCATGGGGGTGCAAGGGCCTGGGCACTTGGGTCATCCTCTTTTACTTTCCCCAGCACATTAGCGGAGAGCTAGATCAGAAGTGGGGCAGTCAGCACATGAACTGGTGCCCATAAGAAATGCCCGTGCCACAGGTCGTGGCTTAACCTGCTATGCCACAACACCAGCCCCTGTTAGATAAACTTATGCACAGTATTCCTCAATGCAATAATTTTTGACAAGACTGAATAGTTTTATGAGTTACAACATTTGTAGTCATTATATAATCAAATATGCATTAAAGCACTAAGAACCCTAAAATAACTTTACAGTCCTATTTATGTCAAGCCCATGTCTTATGCAGGGTATTACAAAACTTAATGGAAATACTACTCTACTTCTCTAAGGTTCCTGTGTACTATAAGAAATTGGGGGGGGGGGAAGAGAAGGAGTTGGAAAAAGATGTTAGCATATGACCTGTGTTTATGCTTTTTATCTTAATCTGGTCATCTTGTGTTTTTGATACAACCATTTGTGACATTGGGGCAGGGGTGTCTTTAGCTTTGCTCTTCTGTGAGAAACTGTGTTGGTGAATAGATGGGACAAGGGAGAAGGAAGGCTTTGTTCTGGACTGAAGGGAGCCCATGAATGTGGAGCTTGGGTGCTGTGAGGTCAGTCATTGGCTAATCTCTGCGTTCCTCACAGACCACTTTTCCGTCTTCTTTGCACATCAGCCTTTCTCCCTGGGTCCTTGGTGCAAGACCTTCCAAAGGCTGACTCGAAATGCTCAAGGCAGGCCATTCATTTATTTCTCTAAATACTGCTGGCTACTCACCCTCCCAGCTGAGGTGCCCCTCTCTGTATGGTAGACTGTAACCAATGCACCATTTTTAGAATTAAACAGTCAAACTTCTCCATAGATGCATTGGTGTTGTGCAAGAAAAAAAAAAAAAAAGGATTAAATCAACAGCCCACTTTGAGTAAGTGAAATTTAAGTCAAGACCCATATTATTATTTTATATTTAATCCCCAATGGAGAGACATTGATTTCACATTTCCTTCTAATTTGGTGTCACTCAGCCAGGAGACTCTTAAACACAGCTTGCTATCAGCCATTATTTACGCTCCTTTTCTGAACAGCACCTAATAACTGCTAATTAAGTCTTTTGTAGCCTGACTCTGAGCTAATTAGGGTTAATTGAGCCTGCTTGTGCATTAGCTCTTCTAGCTCTATCCTGATAATCAGGGTTTTGGAGCACACTGAATTCTGAGTCCACTGATGTCTCCAGTGGACTGTTGGCTGCAGGCCTTTGTCATTCCCTGATGGGCAACAGCAGGCCACTCTCTGCATGATTAGCACCTGGTTCCTTGTGGGGTGCATGTGTGTGTGCATTTTTTTTAATACTTGCACTGTAGTTTTTTAGTACTTTTTTTTTATTTGAAAGGCAGAGAGACAGAGAGAGATCTTCCACCCATGGTTCACTTCCCAAATTCCCACAACAGCCAGGGCTGGGCTAGTCAAGAACTGGAGCCGGGAACTCCATTCTGATCTTCCATATGAGCAGCAACGACTGGAGCCACCATCCATTTCTTCCCAGGGTGTGCATTATCAGGCAGCTGGGTCAGAAGCAGAGGAACTGCAGCTGGAGCCAAGAGTTTTGGTGTGGGATGTGGGTGTCCAAGGCAATGATTTAGCAGCTGGGCCACACACTTGCCCCTCAGCTTTGATTTTTAATCATTAAGGAGAATGACTAAGGGGTATCTCAAAGACTGCAAATGGAGTTTTTGAGGTTCTGTGTTTGTGGTTCACAAATAAGGCTTATTAATCTTCTTTCCTCTTCCTGTTAATTGGTTAGATACTACACCTATGCACTGATTTGGAAGTGTGGTGGACCCACTGATAAGGGACCAGGATACATACTAACATTGTCATCACTTGGGTCATAATAGCAGACTCTCCTCTCTCACATGATTTCAAACCATTGATGGTCCAATCTGCTTTTGAAATGTTGATAGAAGATTTGATCATTTAACTTGGATCCCACTCAATTTTCAGTCATCTTTACCTTAGAAATGATTCTACACAAAAAAGAATTTTAAAATATATTTTTTCTTTAGTTTCTTGTGGTTGTTCTATTCAAGGTAATTAAGCTGTGAACAAGAACTGAAATGGAATTTTTAACATCAATTAACAAATAACTGTCTTAATCCCACCAAGATCATTGGCCATTCAGCAATGTCTTCATGTGTATTACCTAAAGAGCAAGCATTTAGAGTAAATAGCTGGCCAGAGCAAACATCAAAATAATATCTCTTTGATGAGCTTCTGGTGACAAGGTAGAAAGGTAATCCTAAAAGCAAGAAGCTCTTATTTTTCTTTTGTCTCTAGTGCATAAGTAAATGCTTAATAATGAGGGACTGAACGAATGCGTTAATGAGTGAATGTGTCTGAACAGTCCAGCAAATGATGTAATTATCTTCTCTATCCTGTGTATTTGTGTGATCTAGACATTTATGTTATGCAGTTTTTAAATTCTATGTTTATTTCCTTAGGTATTGAAAAGCCCTTAGATGTTTTATTTTAGGCTCTCTTTATAGGTGATGAAATGAAGGATTATGGAGGTCAAATAATGGACCCAGGTCACTGATAATTAAGTAGAGGCAAAGTTGAAACCAAAACCCAGGGGCAAAGTTGCCCACCGCAGGTGGCATTCACTGTGAATGGAGGTTCTCAGATCTGGGGTAGACAGCAGAAGGAAACTCCCTTACCTTCCGGAATTAAAACCAAGGCAGCTGTGAAGGACTGAATTCCAAAGTTCCATCTCTGAACTAGTGCCCACAGGATGTACTATAGCTGTAACCATCAAACAGCAGACCACAGATGAACGTGCACTATATTATTTATGACATTTACATTAAGAGGCTCCAAGAAAAGCGTGCATTACAAAGCTTTTGCTTTAGAAAAGAAAGCTCCTTTTAAAAATGTGTCTAAATCATGTAACTATGTAACTAACGAGGTATTTATACCTAGCTATGCCCATGACTACAAAGGTTCTCTGAAAGTTTTATATCTATATATACATATGTACACACATATTATAATACACATAAATATATATTTATATATGCATATATAAATGGTATGTATATAAGTGGTAGTATATAACTTTATAAACAAAGGCTATGGGTAATTTTCAGTACAGTCTGAAATTAATAAAATTCATATATTGCTACTGAACACTCAGAAACCTGAGTCCCATATTTTTAAATCAATGATTCTTTTCCATGTAGTAAAATACTGCCAATAATTGGCAGTGCATTGAAATAATATTTAATTACTGCAGTAGGTAGGAAAAATGATAGAATGTATAATTGTGGCCTGAAAAATTGCAATTTAAAGCTTGCACGGTGCTGTTCAGATTTATGATCATACTAATCAAAATGATGTCAGGTTTTATTTCATAATGTAAATTTTATGATTCAGGGAAAACGGCTATGATGGCTCAGAACAAGCTAAATGGATTTTGTCCAAAGTATTGTTCCGTGGAAAGAAATGAACACATATTGCAACGTTTCCTAGGGAATTCTTCCGTTTCTTTTCCTCATAGCTCCAAAAGTTCTCGTGTGATTAATGTCACAGACAGTTCTTGACTTTTCTGGTTTGATTACTAACAGGCAATTCTTGAGAGAAAAGGGCATACAGAGTGCTGATAATTAAAATCAAATTATTCAAGAATCCATTACTAGTTCTTGCTTTACCTGTCCTGACCCATTGCTTTGTTGTATCTGGGATTTAATTTATAGAAGTGACTGAGTGATGACACAAAGAGGTCAGTGCCATTTTAAAGATATTTTGTCACATTTCCATAAGAATGGACAGACCCTACAGGATCCCTCAGGGAAATGGCTGGTTCAATCAAGAGACAGAGGGAAAGGAGGGGCCAGTGCTGTGGCTTATTGGGTAAAGCTGCTGCCTGAAGTGCCAGCATCCCATATGGACGCTGGTTTGAGTCCTGGTGCTCCACTTCCAATCCAGCTCTCTGCTGTGGACTGGGAAAGCAGTAGAAGATGGCCCAAGGGCTTGGGACCCTGCACTCATGTGGGAGACCCAGAAAAATCTCCTGGCTCCTGGCTTTGGATCAGCACAGCTCTGGCACAGCTCTGGCCGTTGTGGCCATCTGGGGAGTGAACCAACGGATGGAAGACCTCTCTCTCTCTGTCTCTACTTCTCTCTGTAGCTCTGTCTTTCATATAAGTAAATAAATCTTAAAAAAAAAAGAAGAAGAAGAAGAAGAAGAAGAAGAAGAAGAAGAAGAAGAAGAAGAAGAAGAAGAAGAAGAAGAAGAAGAAGGGAAGTAGAAGTAAGGCCCAGAGCAATGATTACAATTTCATTGGGAAGGAATGGATGTCGAGACAGAGTAAACAAGTTGGGACAAATTTAAGACTGAACATTTGGGATAATTTCAGCAAGTTGTGGGTTATAAGGGTGGACTCTAGTTAGCTTGTATCTCATCCTGGGATGACTTAGGGTGGAGGAAAGATTGACTTGGTGTGTGAAAGTTACATACAGGATGTGTTGCAGACATGAGCTTGGACTGGTTTACATGTAACAGTTATGCTAACAGGCAAGTCATCTGCTGTGTCAAGGACTAGCCAGCCCTGGGAAGTGGTCTTTCCCAGACCAGCAAGGCCCCCAAGATGTAAAAGCATCATACAATAGAGAAAATAAGGAATGTGATGAATACAACATCCCTTTAGCTCTCTCTCCACTCTTCTTGGTCTTTTTAGCTTCAAAAGGAAAGATCGGTTCAGGGAAAATACAACAAAATGAAGGGAAACAAGATCAGGGGGTGGAGTGGGGGATTATCAAGTGTGTACTATGTTATCTTCACATTTGTCTATGTTGTGATTATGTTTCTCGTTGTTTAAGCACTAGGAAATCGATCATATATATAAGAAACATCAAATGGATGAGTGTGTGTGTTGGGGGTGTTATGTGACCATTTGCTAGCATTCATGTTTGTTGTGAGTTTACACTGAAACTACTGCTTAGGCATATGCCTTTCCTCTGTATAATCTTTCTCCTCAGGGACACAATCCCTCTCCTCTCCTCTCTCTGTCTCTGTCTCTCTCTATCACACACAAATACACACACACACACACTCAGAGAGAGAGAGAGAGAGAGCGCCCATGTGACTTTGGAAGTCCTAAATCTAAATGATCCCCTAGAGTTACTACTTGAGAAGAGGCAGGCATGAATTTGTTTGATTATTTTTGTGAGTCCGCGGTCTCTATATTTGAGGAAAAAATTTACATTTTGATATTTCATTATCTAAATATCTATTTTCTTCTAGCTTTCCCCTTTTATGGCCCCCTTCTTATCTGTCTTTTTTCTCTTTACTGTTTTCTATTATATATATATATATATATATATATATACACATATATATATATATATATATTTTGGCATGCAGAGTTAGACAGTGAGAGAGAGACAGAGAGAAAGGTCTTCCTTCTGTTGGTTCACCCCGCAATGGCCACTGCGGCCGGCGCACTGCGCTAATCTGAAGCCAGGAGCCAGGTGCTTCCTCCTGGTCTCCCATGCGGGTGCAGGGCCCAAGCACTTGGGCCATCCTCCACTGCCTTCCTGGGCCACAGCAGAGAGCTGGACTGGAAGAGGAGCAACCGGGACAGAATCCAGCGCCCCAACCAGGACTAGAACCTGGGGTGCCAGCACCGCAGGCGGAGGATCAGCCTACTGAGCCACAGCCCCGGCCTGTTAGCTTCTTGAGTTCAAAGTGTGTGATAAGCTGGATAAGTATTGAGATGAAAGGACATTATCAGTATTACTAAGGAGCTCAGGTATTGGAAGAAAACACAGTGCTGCGATGTGAATGCTTCCTGGACATCCTGGGAGCTGTTCTACAAAGAGTGTGTGAAGGAGGCAGCAGGCAGTAAGCAGAGGAAAGTCTGTGGAAGGAGATGGAGTAGACTCTCTCTGACCTGTTGGGGATACCTTGCAAGACTCCAGTGAGTGCTTGCCACTGCAGAGAGCACGGAACCCTAAATACACTGTAATTTTTCCTTCATGTACATAACTACGATAAAGTAGAATTTATAAACTAGGGACACCAAGGGATGAACAAAAATAACTAATAATAAAATGGACCAATTATAGCAGTACACTGTGATAAAGTCATGCAAATACTGTCTCTCAATATCTTAGTGTATTATAGATCTTAGCAACCTTTGTGTATGGTTTTTGTTTTTTTGTTGTTTCCTTACGTTGAAAGCTTACACCTTTTTACTTAAAGGAAGCACTTTAGGGCATGCCTTTGCAGACCTGAGTTGCCACTATTCCTGGGCTTTGGAGCCATTGTTCAATGAGATAAATGTTACATGAACAGGAGTAGTGCAATACCTGGAAAGGTGATCTGAAAACAAGATGGAGACTTCTCACGAGTGGATGGGTAGCATATACAGCATGGATACATCACACAAAGAAATGAGTCATGTCCTGGGATGGGACAGAGCAGGAGGGCAAGAGATGCCATCGCACCATTCAGAATAGCATGCCATTTAAAACTCATGAATCTTTTCTATCTGGAATTTTCTGCTGAATAGTTTCAGACCACAGGTAACGGCAGGTAACTGAATGCAAAACCACTTTAGATAAAATGGGACTGCTGTACTCACAGAGGAAGAAACTCAAGTGAGAAGAGACTATTCCAGGAATAGTAAGAATACATGGCAAAGGTAGAGGGAGACCTGGAAGCTGCAGTGGTAAAAACTGAGTGTAGTATAGGGATTATGGGAAGCAGAAAATCTAGGTGGAGAATAAAGCAATGGATAGATCATGAAGGGTCTTATGGATCATGCTGTGCAGCTCAGATTTCATCTACTGCATTCAACAATATTCAATATTCCTCAGACACTAACATGGGACGATGCAGTATATAGTGTCCAGGATTCTCTTATACTCTAGCAAACATACAAACCAACACTTTTTTTTTTATTTTTGACAGGCAAGTGGACAGTAGAGAGAGAGACAGAGAGAAAGGTCTTCCTTTTTGCCGTTGGTTCACCCTCCAATGGCCGCCGCGGTAGGTGCGCTGCGGCTGGCGCACCGCGCTAATCCCATAGCAGGAGCCAGGTGCTTCTCCTGGTCTCCCATGGGGTGCAGGGCCCAAGCACTTGGGCCATCCTCCACTGCACTCCCTGGCCACAGCAGAGAGCTGGCCTGGAAGAGGGGCAACTGGGACAGGATCGGTGCCCCGACCGGGACTAGAACCCGGTGTGCCAGCGCCGCAAGGCGGAGGATTAGCCTAGTGAGCCGTGGCGCCCGTCAAACCAACACTTTTATAAACTGTCGTACTGATGCATGTAAGGGCACATTCTGGGATAGTACATAGGTGAAAGTACATAGCATACATCTTTTAAACAAGAGTTCATTTTGCCCTGATGAAATGGTCTTTGAACAGACCTGGATGAAGTGAGGGGAACAAGCCATGAAGCGTTCTAGCCAAAGGCAGACAGGGACATAAGATGTCTGAGACAATTAGGACAAGACATGAAGTATATGGGACAAGGGGAGAGCCATAGCAGGAGAAGTCAAAGAGGCAGGTGGGCTCTTTACCTGTAAAATTACAGGTGAGAACAGGGTACCTCCAACTTTGTAGATTAATTTTTCTTCCTTAGGATTGGTTTGACTATCCAGGCCTTTTGTGGTTCCATATCATTTTAGTGGTTTTTTTTTTTTTTATAGTTGGTGGGACTTCAGTAGATGCTACATTAAATCTACATATTGCTTGAAATAGTATGGGCATTTAAAAATATTAATTCTGGGGCCGGCACCATGGCTCACTTGGTTAATCCTCTCCGGCATCCCATATGGGCGCCAAGTTCTAGTTCCGGTTCTCCTCTTCCAGTCCAGCTCTCTGCTGTGGCCTGGGAAAGCAGTAGAAGATGGCTCAAGTGCTTGGGCCCTGCACCCGCATGGGAGACCAGGAGGAAGCACCTGGCTCCTGGCTTCGGATCAGTGTAGCGCGCCGGCTGTTGAGGCCATTTGGGGGGTGAACCAACGGAAGGAAGACCTCTCTCTCTGTCTCTCCCTCTCTCACTCTCTAACTCAGCCGGTCAAAAAAAAATGTATATTAATTCTTCTAATCCATGATCATGGAATGTCTTTATATTCATTGGTGTTCTCTTAGATTTCTTTCATCAATGTTTAATACTTTTGAGTACACAAATCTTTCACTTCCTTGATAACAATTATTCCTAACTATTTTATTAAATTTCATTCTGTGATGGGAGGCAAATAACAAATATGATTAATGTTTTCAACAGACAATTTTGAAGTTTTATATCTTAGTTAGATGTTGCTTTCACAAATATATGCTTTGGTCAAAACTCACATAAACATACACATACTACCTATGTATTTATCACATGAAAAGTGTGCCTCAAAAATATTTTCAGGGGAAGGTATTTGCCAAAAAATTAAGATGGTACTTACAACGCCCATATCCTATACTGAGTGCCTTTGTTCAGGTCCCGACTCCGCTCCTGATTCCAGCTTCCTAATAATGTGCACCCTAGGGGGCAGCAGGTGACGGTTCAGGTGGTCAGGGTCCCACTACCCACAAACACGACCAGGACTGAGTTTCTAGTTCCCAGCTTCAGCCTGGCCCAGCCCTGGCTGTTGAACACATTCAGCGAGTGAACCAGTGGATGAAAACACACCTATCCCCTCCCCGTTAAGGAATAATAATTAAATATATTTTCATCTCAAATGATGACTTTGCTGCATAGCTAGGAAGCAGAGGTAGTAGTGGATGAGCACAATTTTTTCTTAAAATCAGTTGTCATTGGAAACTGAATAGAGACAGGATCAGGTTTATACCTGAGAAAAATAAGGAGGACAGTAGAGTGCAGATGGATTGGAGAATCTGGAAACAGGCAACCTGCTTAGGAATACACTAGTGCTCTAGATCAGGAAGGAGATGATGAGGTTCAAGATTAATACAGACCAAAAAAAATTGAGGTCAAGTTAAAGAGCAGATGAAGAGAAACGCTGGATGATTTGACCAATGGGATAAAGGAGGTAGGACAGGAAAGAGCCTGGTGGCGAATGATTCTCGGGTTTCTGGCTGGGGAGACTGGGGAGCAGGTGGCAGATTTCATTGAGACAGAAGCCATGAAAGAAGGGAGCACTCCGTAGGGTGCCATCCCTCTGGTAACGCGCTGGGTTGGAGATATTCACACAGCACGCTAAAGGAACTGGCCAGTGTGCGTCTTCACATGCCGGTCTCAGGCCCGAAAATTGTTGGTTCCTCAAATACAGATTTTTGAGTTGTTAATGGAACAAATCTTGATTAAAGCCATGAAAACAAATCCGAATGCCCTGAGAGAGTCCTGAATCGTGGTCTACAGCCTTCAAGACAGTGAGACAACAATCCCTCCCTAAGCTCTGGTGTTCTCAGTAGCTATCTGGACAGCATAATCAATTAAAGAACTGCGATTCACGTGGGGCTTTCCTCGCACTGGGACAACACAGATATGTAAAACAGCTGTCAGAATGATCGCACCCTCACAAATCCAGCAGGTCCCCACCATTTATTCTATGCCAAATATTTGCCTACGACGCAGTTAATTCACATAAATTATATCCCTATATGGTAGGTTGGATTCCAAGGTTTTCTACCAGTATTGGACATAGTTTACATACTAACAGATTGGTGATTATGATAGGATTTACTTCCATAATCAAGTTTTATTTCTTTGATATTTATTTATTTGAAAAGAGTGACACGGGGCAGGGGCAGAGAGAGAGAGAATATTATCCACCCTCATGTTCACTCCCCACATGGGTATAACAGCCAGCACTGGGCCAGGCTGAAGCCAGGAGCCCAGAACTCGATCCTGCTCTCCCACAGGGTGGCAGGGACCCAAGTACTTGGGCATCTTCTGTTGCCTTCTCAGGCACTTTGCAGGAAGCTGGATTGGAAGTGGAAGCGGAGCAACTGGTACTCCAAGAAGGTGAGGCTAACCCGCTGTGCGACAACACCAGCTCCATGATTGGACTGTTATGTGACACAGCTGGCCTTACAATAGGGAGGCTATCTAGGTGAGGCTGACCAAAACACTAAAGCTGTTAAAAGCAGAGGCTTTTTCTGGCTGGTGTAGAAGAGGAAGTCAGATGTCAATTAAGGTCCCCTGGAGAAATTCAAGCATATATTTTTTGGAATATCCATGGGCGCCTGATGGCAAGGAATGGCAGGCATTTGTAGGATCTGACAACAGTTCCTGGCCAAAATCTACCAGGAAACGAGGAGCTCAGTGCTACAACTCCAAGGAAATGCGTTCTTCCCACAGCCTGTGAGTTTGGGCAAGCCCCAGATGAGAACCACAGACCAGGACAATGCCTTCTTTCGATTGTTGTGAAATCAAAGCCTGAGAAGGGAAATCAGGCTTGCTGTGCCTGGGTTTCTGAGCTACAAAAACAGTGAGATCCTACATGGGTGTTCTTTTAAACTGCTAAGCTGGGGGCCATTTGTTATGCAGCAGCAGAAAGCTAGTACCCACTGAATGCTCCACAGTGCCCTGTGCAGAGGTTGAGAGAGGGTAAGTCACATGCCCTACCACCCAGCGCTGCTAAAGGAAACAGCAAGGATTGCAACCGGTGTGCACCTGCTCGGGATCCCCGCTTCCTTCCCTGTAGTTGTAGCAGAGAAACACGTGAGTCAGCACATAGCACACCAGAAACTGAACCTCCTCTCTGACGCCTTTTGCTCTTCCTCCCTGAGCTGCTCCCTTCGCCACTTCCACGGCAGAGAGCCAGCTCCCTCCTCAGCGCCTACCCCTTGACTCCTGGGAGGGCAGCGAACACTCTTCTCATGTACCAATTAATCTTTGCCCACGAAGACCGCCTCACAGACCCGGGGAGGGTGAAATGGAATCTTGTTTTAGGAACTGAACTGAGACCTGATTTATTTCACCTTGTTTGTGAAACGGCAGCTAATGATTTTGGTTCACTGCCCATCTGGACCAGACTGAAGGAAAGTTATTCGGGTGAAATCACGGGAGGGTGCAGTAAGGGCCTGAGTCAGCCCTCTTCTAACCCGGCTGTGGTTCACCTGCCCTGAGGTTCAGAACTCTTGGATAACCTGGGCAATGTTTACAATGTGTCCCTACAAAAAGAGGCCCATACTTACCTACTGTGCGTGAACAGGATTATATTTTAGTTCTCCTGCGCTCCTGATAAACCCAATAAGTAGTCCCCTCATGCCAACAGCAATATAATAATTGTACTGCCTGGTCCTTTGATTCCGTATTTTTGACATGAATATAGCAATGCCTTACTGAGGTATTGTGATAATACACATGAAATGCATGAAAAATTGTAAGATGTTGTCGATATTCAGCATGTTATTAGATGAGGCTCAAGGCAGTTTTCTATTAAAAAAAACTTTTAAATTTGAAATTTTTAAGCATGTAGAAACTGCTAATGATGAATGGGAGATGAATCTGGTTTTCTTTTTTTTTTTTTAAAGATTTTGTTTATTTGAGAGATAGAGTTACAGACAGACAGAGGGAGAAACAGAGAGAAATCTGGTCTTCCATCTGCTGGTTCACTCCCCAAATGGCTGGAGTTGGACCAGTCCAAAGCCAGGATCCAGGAGCTTCTTCCAGGTCTCCCACGCAGGTGCAGGGACTCAAGGACTTGGGTTAACTCCCACTGCTTTCCTAGGCTATAAACAGAGAGCTGGATGGAAGAAGAGCAACCAGGATGCAAACTGGTGCTCACAGGGGATGCTGATGCTGCAGGCGGAGGCTTAGCCTGCTATGCCACAATGCCAGCCCCTGAATCTGGTTTACTATGTTAAACCTCTATCAATATACAGATAATAAATAGATAGGTAGGTGATAAATAAGATAGGCGTTATATAGGCACGCTTACATATACATACACATATATACATAGATGCAACATGTTTTTGTAAAATAGGATGATCCCTTTTAAGATCTTCTATCTCTCCTCACATTACCTTGAGAAACATTCAGGTTATGCTAAGTGTACTCAATTTTGCTCCATCTCGTACTCCTGACCTCTTAGAGACAGGGATGATGTTACTGCTGATTCTGCAATTTTCTTAAAGATGAGAAGTCCTGCCAGGGATAAATGGGGTTATGTTGGTGCCATCTATTGCAGAAGCATATACTAGGCTAGGGAAAATAGCTAAATGAAATTCTGGAACTGGTGGGAAAAAGAAATGGAATTTTCCAGCTCCTATAAGGGAATTACCCGCAATAGTGAGTGAAAAAGAAAAATTACTGAGGGAGTGTTAGAGAGTTACTTAAAGTACATTTTTATGCATTGGACAACAGCAAGAAATTTGTCAACGTTGGGCGTCATTATGGTTTGCTGGAGCTATAAAAAGGTTATGCAAACAGTAACCCAAAAGGAATAGAAGCACATTAGAATTTATGGGCCTAAATTGTTCACTATGTAAATGAACCTTTCAAATATATATGGTTTATGGAAATTAATGTCTTATATTTATTACTCAGCTCCTGGATTAAAATTGGAGCCACACTGATTAGGTAACATTACAAATCAATTCCCATAGAGAGAAGTAATAATAATGTATCAAAGTACAAATGCTCTGATTAAACAAGTTGATCTATAAGAAGAAAAAAGATGTGTGCTTTCCATGACTGCTGCTCCTGGATGCTAGTCGCTTCTCTCCTTATTCTTCCCAAAACAATAAGCTGAGAGTAAACAGACAAAAAGTGGTTATGACACTTCCTATTGCAGCAGACACACACAGAGAAAAAGAGAGCGGGAGCCATCTGGCTCCTCTCCCACAAGTTAAATATCAAATCATCTGAGATCTGTGCTGCCCAGGTGACGGCGCTTCAAGTGCCGCAATCCACCAAGTGTCTCGCCAAAGAGAAGGCGGGCAAGCAAGCGAGATGTTCCATGGGACCATCTTGACGGTCAACTCTCTCTTTTCCCTTGGTTCCTTCAACCTGAGGAAGGCGAGTGTTGTGGGGTGAAATGATAATATTACAGGATCCAGGTGGTTATTACGCCAATCAAGTTAGATGTGCTGAAGAGTTATAGAAGCTGAGAGGCCCCCTGACACCCAAAAACTTGGAGCACTTTTTCCAAAGTGAGGAAAACTATTTCATTAGAAGGTGGCAAAATAAGTAACTTTCAATACCACTGCCTTTTAGGGTGCCATGGGAGGAAGAAGAAATTTCTAAAAGTGTGCTTGCAAAGCCTTTTGTAGGAGCACCCCTGAACAGAACGATGTTAATGGAAGCAGTATATACCAGCATACTTCAAAAAGTTGTAGAGGCTGGGTATTGTGTCACAGAGGGTTAAGCTGCCACTTGGGACATTGGCATCCCATATCCGAGCACCCATTCACATCCTGGCTGCTTCTCTTCCAATCCAGCTCCTTGCTAATGCACTTGTGAAGGCTGCAAAGATGACCCAAGTGCTTGAGCCCTTCTGTCCATGTGGGAGACCCAGATGGAGTTCCTGGCTCCTGGCTTTGGCCTGACCCTGACCTGGCTGTTGCCACCATTTGGGGAGTGAATCAGTGGATGGGATCCCAATGAATGGGGGCTCTGCCTGCCTGTTTCACTTTCACTACAAAACAAAGAAGAAAGAAAATAAGTATTGGATTTGCTGTATGATTGGCATAGCCTGATTTGATAAGTACTATCTTGCAGCTTGAGAACATCACCACTTCATCCAGAGACTGCCAAGCACAAGGACAAACACATTCGTGGCATCATACTCATCAGCCTTCGGCTTTACCACTGAGGTCATGGTTAACAGTACTGATGCTGATGCTATGCTGGACATCAGTGCCTTGATGTCTTCCTTTATAAAATGGGTGGCCTGGAATTATTTACCAGCGTGGTGCCAGGTATTTTAGAGCACAACCAAGTGAAGGGCTGTAGAGCCGTGTTTTTGTGGAAGCTGTGATCTAGCACTAGGGACTGGACAGGAAAACAGTGTCCTTGCTCTATCATCATTGATTTTTAGGGCCATAAGAGGGATACAATAAAAGTGCAATGGAGTTGTACCTCACGACAAGGTATTCCCAAGAATGACAGCATCAACAAAGGTTGGGGTTGCAGAAGGCCCTGATATTAGCCAGCACCATGGAATGAACCGGCCACAACCCCGAATGCCTGGCCCCACTACTCAGCCCAGCGTGCTTGCCATTCCCTGGCAAGCTCAGCACCACCAGTCTTGACCAACCTCACTCTCTGGTCCCGTTCTTTTTGCATGCTAGTGTCTTTCCAGGGATTCTGGCTTCACTTTGCATAGGTACCTTTCTTCTCAGACTACTCTCTCTCCACTCTTGTTCATCTGGCGTCTTGGTTTTGTTAATCCTTTTCCTGAGGGCTCAGGAAGGTTTCACAGAGGAGCACAGCATCTGATCTGGATGTGCAGACAGAACATGTTCATGCAGAGCCCAGTGTGGAAGAAGAGGAGGGCATTCCTTTTGGCCCAAATGTCGTGAACCCACACAGAGAAGACTAAAGCATTTCTCTTCATTTGTCTATAGTCAAAGCACAAAAAGGAGATACATGTGGGTGGGTGGGGGATGGAGGAAATTTCAGGATATACTGTGGCCAGCATGGGAAATGTTAAATATTGAAGGTGTGAGGACTTTATTTTACTGACAAAGGGAAACCGGGGACAATTTTTGAGCCAGAGATGCCAAGATCAAAGCCACTGTTAGAGAAGAAGAATTGGGTAGCAATGTGTGAATTGATTTAGAGTGCTGGGGTTGGTCAGGGCACGGGTGTTGGTTAAGGGGAGCAGATGGTAAGCTATCAGTAAAGGGAGTGCAGGGGTGGGGGGAGAGGGAGAATAGGAACCAGAAAGTCACTGTAATTGTTCCTGAAACACTGCTGATCTGAAATAGGGTCCCAGGTTGAGCCAAGAAGCAGAGGTAGACCCTCGGCTTTGGTTCCCAACAGTCTACCCCCAAAATACTTCCTAAAATTTGCAAGAAATAAGTGGGATAGAGAAGTAAAGTGCGAAAGAAAAAGCAGGAGGGAGGGGCTGGCATTGTGGCACAGTGGGTTAAGCCTCTACTTGGGATGCTGGCATCCTATTTGGGAAGGCAGCAGAAGATGGTCCAAGTGCTTGGGCCCCTGCCACCTCTATGGGAGACCTACATGGAGTTCCTGGCTGCTGGCTTCGGCCTGGACCAGGCCTGGCTGTTGCAGCCATTTGGGGAGTGAACCAGTGGGTAGAAGATCTCTATGTATGTATGTATTTCCTCTCTGTTGCTCTGCCTTTAAAATAAATCTTTCATAATAATAATAATAATCACCACCAACATCATCAAGATACTTGATACTTGTCCAGACCATGCAAGATGCTCCTAGAACTATAAGAGAGAAGTTGGTAGCTTGCAGAATTGCCAGATGAGGGCGCTGCAGAGGCCCAGGCAGGCACACAGGCACCAGAGCTGCCACAGTCAAGGATTCTTTCCTGCACACGCAGCTGGGATGGATGAAGGCACCCTGCAGAGAGATCCTTCTCATCACAGAGCTCTACAGGGGGGTGGGGGGGGTTGGAGGGGTGGGGGTGTGGGGTGGGGGGGGTTCCCTCCTGCACCCTGCCCTCACGGAGGCCTTTGAATTGCATATGGCAAGACTTAAGGGAAGCAGGCTGGGGAGCTTCCAGACAAATGTGCCTACACTTCTTGCCAACACAGCAGGAATAGAACCCAGGAGAGAAACTGATTTAGAGAGCATTTTAAAACACTCTATTTGTTATCCACCTGGATTTGTGCTCTGAAGTTCGTGCACTCTAAGCATCTCACATATTTCTGTATCCTGGGCATACAGCACAGCATGTGCTAAGCAGTCTGTGCTCAATAAAAGGAGCCACCTAAATGTCAATGATTTTTACAATTTACTCGAAAGCAGAATCAATGTAATTCTTTCCATTTTAAAGTGTAAATATAATTTTTGCAATTACACAATGTACTAAGCAGCCTATGCCACAAACATGGAGGTACCTAATGCCAGTGGATGAGATTCAAGACATATTCAATTTATAAGAAAAGTTGCCCTAGAATATGTAATACCAGAAATCTTTGTCTATATTTGTATTACTGATAATTACTCTTTTCTCCAAATACCTGATTTCATCATTTTGAAAATTTAATTACTGGACATTGTATGAATAAAATCCTATTTGCTAAACTGCAAAGTGCCTGGATTTTGGTTCCTTTTTTATTAGTGTTTTCCTTGCCTTTGTTTTCTTTAATTCAAGTGACGTCTAATATTCTTTATTGATTTTTAAATCCCAAGAGATAACAATTGTTTCATTTACTTAGAATATATGTTATTCTGACAAAGAAAAGCAACTTAATTACAGCATTAACAGCAACAGATTATCTAGCTTTTTTTTTTTTCAAATCCAGCAATCTTTTGCTTTCTTGGTTGCATTTCACATTTTTTAATTAATGGTTTCCATCAGTTTCCATTGAGTCCAGCTGCTGACAGAATGTGCCCTCAGCTGTATGCTTGTTTATTGACTCAGCAATGTCATATAAAAGCCAACCTATTTATTCATTCCTGTGCACCAGGAAGCCCCAAAGTAGGGGGGAGCTGGGATCTCTCTCTCTGTCTCCCTCCCTTCCCTTCCTTTCTTCCTTCCTTCCTTTCTTTCTTTCTTCCTTCCTTCCTTCCTTCTTTCCTTCCTTCCTTCCTTCCTTCCTTCCTTCCTTCCTTCCTTCCTTCTTTCTTTCTTTCTTTCTTTCTTTCTTTCTTTCTTTCTTTCTTTCTCTCTCTCTCTCTCTCTCTCTCTCTCCCCCTCCCTTTCTTTCTTTCTCTCTCCCTTTCTCTCTCTCTCTCTCCCTCTCTCTTCTCTCTTTTTCTGTCTCTCTGCCTGCCATTTGCACACAGGGCAGGTGTTTTTCTTCTACAGTGAATTGAAACCTTGTTACATTAAATGCTGAACAAGAAAACTAAGGCCTGCATATAAACTCTAAATTATTTTACCCACAATTTCCATGTAGCTCTGTGATGATCAAGTTTTGTCTGTCTTATGAGTGTTTTTGAGAACCTGGCAAGTTTTGTGCACCAATAGTTTTTACCCAGGTTTCTATGGTACTAAGTTTTCAAAGTATTTCAGGGCCCTTGACTTTGTGTTTCTTTTGATCCTTACAGGAACTCATGACATGACACCAGAGATATAAAGTGATGAGCCCAAGGTCACATGGTGGCTTAAGGCACAACTAAAGCAAGCGGAATCATTCCACTGGTCCCTGGGAGAGCCTGCTATATACCAGGCACATTTTAGGTCCTAGGGATAAAAACATAAAACAATGCACTCTTTGTCTCTTCACAATATTACAGAATTTTATAGAATAGTCTTGTTGCAAAACAACCCCCCAAACCAGATGGAAGTTTTGCTTTAGAACCCCCAAGCCTGGCTCCCTTTACCTGACACGCAGAAAGCCGATCAGTAACATCTGTGTGGCGGAAGAAAGTAGCTATCTATTTGCACTGCCCTGAGCAAGGAGTCGGGCAGCTATAGCTTAATGCCGGGTCTCCCAGAGAAGCTAGAGCTGGAGGTTCTAACTCGTTGAAGTAGGGGCTGAGAGGTCCAGCTCATGTACAACTCCCTGAATGGTCAGTGGTGCCTGTGACACTCCTTTGATTGGCCTGTGATGCTGTGCTATTTAGGGAATTTATGATGGCCAGGGAGTTGGCCTGGGAGCCAGCAGGCAGGTGGCAGTGACCTGTCCCAGACCTGGAGTTTCCTTGCCTGGGTCTAGAATTCCCCTAAACAATCCCCTCTGGATCGCATTGGACAATAGGGCCTTATCTATTGGAGAAGCAAATGATTTCTTGAGTCCGGGGATTAGATCTGTATCACACCAACTGTACCACTCCCTCAGTTCAATGCATGCCTTTGGATAAAGGACAGCCAAGGACGCACAGGTCCAAGGGAGACAGATGAGAGGTGGGTCCTGCCTTTCCATTGCAGGAATTCAAGCTCAGTCAAAAAAGGGAGCCATTCTGAAAGTACCTAATAAACGCAGTCCTGGGGACCGATTTTTCTGTCTGATTCAAAGCCGAAGAATTGGAGTTTAACCCAGGTATTTCGCCTCTTTTTTTCATTTTCTCTGTTTTGCACTCCTGTTTTTCAGACCCAGTGCACCTAGGATGAAACACAGTCCTAGCAAGGAGCCGTGCATCCAGTCACAGGATACAGAAGTCATCTGCGGGGGCTTAAGCAGAGCAGGCTTCTTAGAGATACAGACGTAGGTCACAGATGAGCAGCACAGGTGCACGGCAGTGCCTCCCAGGGAGTCAGGCTGGACTCTGGCGAATCCTCAGGAACCAGGGCTAGTCCTTTGCCATCTCTTGTTTTTGCAGGCCACACACAGGGTCCTGTTTCTCTGTGCATTGAAAAGACAAAATGAACCTAGCAGTGGAGATGATTTTTTTTAAAGATTTATTTTTTATTTATTTGAAAGACAGAGTTACAGAGAGGCAGAGGCAGAGAGAGAGAGAGAGAGAGAGAGAGAGAGATTGGTCCTCTGCTGGTTCACTCCTCAGTTGGCTGCAACGGCTGGAGCTGCACCGATCCGAAGCCAGGAGGCAGGAGCTTCTTCCAGGTCTCCTACATGGGTGCAGTGGCCCAAGGACTTGGGCCATCTGCTACTGCTTTCCCAGGCCACAGCAGAGAGCTGGATCGGAAGTGGAGCAGCTGGGACTAGAACCGGTGCCCATATCGGGTGCCAGTGCTGCAGGTGGCAGTTTTACCTGATATGCCACAGCCCTGGTCCCAGAGATGATTTCAAAGCAGAGGGAGAAAGCGGGATCTTATAAAACAAGGGAGTCATTGAGGGAAGTAGGAAGAGGGTCGCGTCTTAGAAAATACAAGGGCAGGACAGTCCTCTAGGGCCAACTGTTTCTCCCCATGCAAAAGGAAAACAAAAAGATGGGGACTATCCTCCCTGTCTTCTATGGCTTCTGTTTGCTGCGAAACTTGCCTTATTTGCTTATCAGCACCCACAATCCCAGAAGGGACACTCTGGCCCTAGTGTCCACCCTACCTCCGTCTCTACAGACAACAGAAACCCACTCCTGATTAAAACTGTCAAGAGCAGGAGGATTAGAAAGAATCTTGTGACTCAGATGTTGATCCCTAGTTCAGGGACCCAATACAGACTGCAGCTGGTGAATCAAGGCACCAGGCAGGCATCACTTCTGCTGGGCCAGTGGGACGAAGGCAAGCAAAGCCCTCTAACACAGAATCATGAATAAAAAACCAGGTGCCACTAAAAGTGACGAGGGTAACCGTGGAGCCATGTAGTGGCATACCAGCATCACAACATATTTTAACTGGAAAACGTTACTTATGTGTTAAAGCAGCCAAGGGGCTGATGTGGTACAGCAGGTTGCAGTGCCAGCATCCTAATTTGGACTGCTGGATGCAGTCCTAGCTGCTCTGTTTCCCATCCGGCTTCCTGCTAATGTGCCTGGGAAAGCAGCAGAGGATGGCTCAAGTACTTGGGCCCCACCATCCATGTGGGAGACCTGGAGAAGACTCATTCTCTCTCTCTCTCTCTCTTCCTCCCCACCCTCTTTCCCCCACTCCTATACATCGGTCTGTCCTTCAAATAAATAAGTAAATTTTTAAAAGATAAATGAAGCAGGAAAGATATATTGATCAAGATGGTATATTCTTTTTTTTTTACTTTTATTTAATGAATATAAATTTCCAGTGTACAGCTTATAGATTACAATGGCTTCCCCCTCCCATAACCTCCCTCCCACCCACAACCCTCCCCTCTCCCGCTCCCTCTCCCCTTCCATTCACATCAAGATTCATTCTCAATTCTCTCTATATACAGAAGATCAATTTAGTATAAAGATTTCAACAGTTTGCACCCACATAGAAACACAAAGTGAAACATACTGTTTGAGTACTAGTTATAGCATTAAATCACAATATACAGCACATTAAGGACAGAGATCCCACATGAGGAGCAAGTGCACAGTGACTCCTGTTGTTAACCCAACAAATTAACACTCTAGTTTGTGGCGCCAGTAACCACCCTAGGCTGTCGTCATGAGTTGCCAAGGCTATGGAAGCCTTCCAAGTTTGCCAACTCTGATCATATTTAGACAAGGTCATCAAAGACAGAGTGAGGATAGTAACCAATGATCCTAAGAGTGGCATTTACCAGGTCTGAACAATTATACAGCATTAAGTGGGGAAGAGGATCATCAGTACATACAGGTTCGGAGTAGAGGTTATACAGGTAGAGTAGAGGTTATGATTACGGAGGAATGAGGCCCAAGTGTGCTAGACAGGGTCTAGAACAAAGGACAGAGTCATTATTAGAGGAGCTAAGAAAGGTGCTGTCTAAGCTACAATTAAGTTTTTTGATTGAGAGGCAAATAGAACCTGACAGAAGGGGCTTGATAATAATCTGTTGGGCTTTAGGCCTTGTAAGTTAAGAGGCCCAGACCTATCTATCTCTTCACATGGGGTATATCCTGAGGGAGGTGTGAACCTCCTAGGGGAAGGCACTCTGTTGACTTTCATTACTTGGCTGGGCTGGGAGGAGAGCTGGCCAGGTAAAGGCAGGTGGCATCTCTAACAAGAAATTTACAGTTCTGCCTGCAATGTTGCTGACCCTACTTGGCCATCCCCTCAGCTGCAGTGGTCACTTTGAAAGCTGGCCTGAGTGAAGGGCTTTTCATCTCAGAGCCAATAAGATCTGTGGCTCTGACCTGGGCATCCTTCGACTCCAGGGCAGGTCCATTTCCAGTGATCCAACTCTTGGCAGAGCTGCCAGGACTCTTCACAAGCTGACTTCTGCTGAAGCCCAGGCTTACCACATTGAAAGCCACTGCAGTGGACTGGCCTGTTGGGTCTCCTTGAGGGCAGATCACTGTACCGATTAGCCATTAATAGGCCTGCCACCCATTGCTTCTGATGCCTAGCTTTCTTTTCCTCCTGGTTTGTGTTAAAGCAGACCAGAGGATGCAAGTCAAGGGAGTGCCCAAGTCCCATCTCTAATCTTCGGTGGCCTGAACTACAAGTCTATAGTCACAGGCATGTTCTGTAGTAGTTTTTCTAAGGTAGACAATGCCCATGAGGAAAATTATATTCTCACTTTAAAACTTTCTTTCCCTTTGGTCTGAAAGGGAGGTTTTTTCTACTTACTGTATACTTCGCAGGTGGCGAAGTAAAAATAGCTATGAGATTATTATTTAAGTTCTTATTTTGGCTATGCTATTACAGAAAAATGTTAGCCATCTCTTTTATAAGGTCTAAAGATTAAATTGTGCATCCTACAGATTCCTTCATAATAGAATTAGTTTCCTACCTTGAGGAGAAAAGAGAAATGAAAGAACAAGTTGGGCTTAGAATATAGAAATGAGGGAGCAAGTCCTAGATCGCTTGCTGACAATAGCAATATTACATGAATACTTAGCAAACCATTTCAACCATTAGATAACAACTTAAGAAAACATTTACCAGAAGGTCCAATGCCTTCTATAAATTTTAAGAATCATGTATTTGGAAACACCTCTTAAATATCTAACATGGTGTAGTTTGTTTAGCCAGTAAACTTAAGCACAAACATATAAAATGTTTTTAGTTTCTTTCTACCAACAAGTTTAAAACATATGATACACAGATTCAGGTCACACAAATTAAAATGTATCTTTGATTGATTTTAGCAGCTTAAATTTATGGACAATCTTATCTATAAGCCAGTTAAAATAAAACTCAATAAAATTTTCCCATGTGGACATACAATATGTACACACATATAACATAGCATAATAGACCAATATAGCAATTTTAATAATAGCTTTTAAAATCTTTAACTCTTTTTGTAGATTGCCAATTGATTTGAATTGCTTTTTGTTTTTAGTAACCTCAGTTAACCATACTTTCTCTCAGTTGACCATACTTTCTCTCAGTTGATACTGTTAATACATTATTGGCTTCATCTGTTTACAGATCCATCCCAAAGTACTGAATACAATAGAAGTGGCTGAAAAAAGTCCATAGGAACCTATAGGAGGACAGCTAAACACAGAACCAACAACGCTTTAGTTTTATGAGCAGCAAATCATATATAACTGTGGATGACAAAAGACTTTAAGTTGCCATGTTTAAAATTATAAACTCATCAACCAACAAGAGGCACTTGCTTACTTCACAGTATTTTTTAAAGCACCTGTAGGATTTTACAAGTATTTAACCCTTTAGGCCTCTGGGGCTTCTCATTAAGATAACTATCATGTCTAATAACACAAGATCATTAGACTTTTTAATTCTCAAACATTTGTATTAATAGCATTTTCCATTATAGAAACTTAAAATTTGGCACCACGTCACACAAGATGGTATATTCAATAAACATAGCTAGGTTCATTTTTTAATTTCAAATATCTAAAATGACCCTGCAAAATAAAGATACATTTTGACTGATCTTGGAAATTTAGAAAGTGTGTTGGGGCAATTTTGAGACCTCCTGGGGAAAAATCAGATGCTTTTTTTTTTTTTAAATTTTTGACAGGCAGAGTGGATAGTGAGAGAGAGAGACAGAGATAAAGGTCTTCCTTTTGCCGTTGGTTCACCCTTCAATGGCCGCCGCGGTAGGCGCGCTGCGGCCGGCGCACCGCGCTGATCCGATGGCAGGAGCCAGGTGCTTCTCCTGGTCTCCCATGGGGTGCAAGGCCCAAGCACTTGGGCCATCCTCCACTGCCTTCCTGGGCCATAGCAGAGAGCTGGCCTGGAAGAGGGGCAACTGGGACAGGATCGGTGCCCCGAATGGGACTAGAACCCGGTGTGCCAGCACCGCAAGGCGGAGGATTAGCCTAGTGAGCCGCGGCGCCAGCCCAGATGATTTTTTATGAATCTACTCATAAGTACAGTTGTCTGGAAAGAGTCTTTATTCCAAGAATGTCAAGATAACTGGATGCTAGGCACTTTACTGCTATATTTCGCTACAGAAACTTAAGAAGAGACAAATGGTGAAAGCTACAAGGTTTATATTTAAATGATTCAGTTCCCATCCTCAGTAACATTTATACCAAACAAGGAATAGAAGGACTCAGCTCAGACTTGTTTAAGTGTATCTTTCAGAAACCTATAGTAGATATTATTCTTAATACTGAAAGCTGAGAGAAGTGAGGTGGGTGTTGTGGGGTGTTGTGGCACAGCAGGTTAAGCTGATGTTTGGAACAACCGTGTCCCAAATCTGGCATCAGACTCACTCAACTCTGGCTGTTGCATGCATTTGGGGGATGAACCAGCAGAGGAAGTTCTCTCTCTCTTTCTTTCTCTGTGTGTGTATGTGTGTGTTTGCGTGTGTGTCTTTTCCCTCTTTCAAATAAATAAACACATATTTTAAAAGCTAAGAGAAAACTGCCATTTTAGCAGGATAGTGACTTTCCTTATATTTTATTTATTTCTCTGAAACTCCTTGACCTCTCTTGAAGCCCTCAATTAATAAGTGCCAGCAATTGAAGTCTTTAACTCAGTCCAGTGTAGCATATAATATGGTCTTGTAGTTTCAGCAGTTTCTCTAGATACAACTAACTCCCTATGAGATGTTTGCTTCCAGCTTCCTTGACTTCTCCCCTGCCCGGGCCCCCACCCCCAGACAGCCTCTGGGGTCTGGGGAAGGGCCTCAAGGACTGTGTGATACTGCAGGGAAGAGTCCACTGGGCTTCTAACCAGCCCCTGGGGGTGCACTGTCTGCCGTTTGAGGTGTGTGCTCTACCAGCACCTGCATTTCCCCTTTGTGGCTCATGGTCCCATGGCCCCCTTCTCCTTGACTGACTGTGCCGGGACCTGAGGATGCCTAGCATCTAGGATGCTAGATTGGCGAACAAACCCTGGACACATTACTCAACTTTTCCAGATCTGTTTTTCTGTCTGTAAATGGGGATAGTAATAGTACTTTCCTCATGGAGTTGTCAAGACAATAAAGCTAGTTAATACAATATAAACTGCCTAACATAGTACCTAGTCATAGCAAACACTCTTTGTTTACTTAGAAGTAAACAAAATGAGTGGTAGCGAGGACAAGGAGAAGCTAGCCATTCCTTGGTTATTTTATGAGTGTTTTTAAAGTGCTAGTCCCTATTCTAGGACGTAAAGCGGAATCACTCTCTCAGGTAATACATATTTTAATGGAGGAAGAGACAGGGAAAAACACACACCTATAAAGAAATAATTTCATTAGATAATTACAGGTAGCGATGCATGCTGGGGAGAAGGCCAGGCATGTTAACGTGGGAAGCAGGGAGTGATGGTGAGAGGCGGCTTTTGCTGTAGCATCCTCGGGTGTTTCCCAGGAGGGATCACAGCGTGGTTGCGATATGAAGGGTCAGAAAGAAGCAGCCTGGTGACCTGTGGGCAAAGACCTTCCAAACCATGGAGCAGCAGGGCCAAGGCCAGGATTCTTCCAGTCATTTCACTGACTGCTGGGCCAGTACAACTTACAGAAAAACCACCTAGCTGTATCAAGGTTATCATACCCTATGACCGGGTGCTTATTTAAACTGTGAGTGTGTATCCTATTGAAATAGTAACAACAATAGGGCCTAGAAGGATATTTATAAGTTTATAGCAGAAAACTCTGTAATAGTCTAATATCATAGAAAAACAACTAAGGGAAGGAAAGTCTGTAGTACAGAATACTCTTCAGCAGTAAAAATGCATGAGGACCCTAATGTGAATTTAAAAACCACCCAGCTTCTCAAAGAAAAAGGTTGACGAGGACCTAAGCTTGCAGGAAAGAGGCCGTCAGAATTCCAGATTCTGAGCCAGTATTGTGGCATAGTGGGTAAAGCTACTGTCTGCAATGCCAGCATCCTACATGAATGCTGGTTCCTGACCCGGCTGTTCCACTTCCAATCAATCTCCCTGCTGATGGCCAAGGAAAGGCAACGGAGAATGGCTGAAGTGTTTGGGCCCCTGACACCCACAGGGAAGGCTACATGAAGGTCTTGGCTTCTGGCTTTGGCCTGGCCCAGCACTGGCCACTGTGACCATTTAGGGAATTAACCAGAAGCAAGAAGACTCTCCCTATTGCCCCTGTAACTCTGACATTCAATACAAAATCTTCATAAAATTACAGGTTTCTGGTTCCACTCTGACTTGGGACTTGAAATGCTGGCTGTTGTATGGTCTGAATAATCAGGGCAGGAACTAGGAGGAAGTCTGTTGAATGAAGAGTATCCAGGGCTTATCACAGACATTGATTCCCAACCCCATGTGCTCCAGCTGAGTTGAAGTCAATTTGGTTCTGCAAGTGAAAATTGGATAAGTTAGTCATGAGAGATAAACAGGGGCACCAAGGGTAGAGGGATCGTTACTGGGTAAAGCCAAGTTGCCAATTCTACATGTTGGAACTCCAAAGTGAGAGTGGAGGCCAAAGTCGAGGTAAGAGTGATAGTCAGTAGATTGACATTGTAGGAAGGTAGCCTAGATCAGTGTAAAAGACCATGAGCTGAGCAAATGTTACCAGGCCACACATCTGCTTCTGAAGAGGCTACATCGACAATGAGTTGAATGGAGGGTAGAGCAAGATGGTGGCTATGTAGGATACTTGAATGGTCATCTTTCCACACAGGACCTATTTGAACAGTTACTACACACCAAGCCATCTTCTCCTGAGCTTCAGAAGTCAGGATAGAGACCCCAGTGCCTACTTTTCATGTTAGAATAAGAAATGATGCATTGGATAAAGCAGTAAGGAAAGGCATACTATGTCAACCCTCCCCAGCTCCAGGAAGCACACTTGGAGACAGACACTTCATTTCCACCTTGGGAAAGAGAGAGTGAATTAAGTCCAGACCTTGGCCTTGACATCTGATATCAGTCATGCCACAATAAAAACCAGGGCCCAACAGAGCCCCACAGACGAAGTCTTCCCCCAGGCTCATATTGGTGATTCTGGATCCTCCTTAACCAGGCAGCGAAGGGACTGCCTTCATTAGCCTTCCCGTAGCTTTTAGCAGAGAGTGGAGCAAGACTTCAGCCATTGAGTAATAGAGCGAGAAGCCAACTTAGGGCATTCCTTAACATGAAACTCAAAGCCAAGCCACTACTGAGACCCAGCATCTGATAAGTGCCAGATGCCTCTACCCCCAGGCCAGTTCTTGCAGACTTTCCTGATTCTAAGCACATGCTTGCATTCTGGTGGAATTAGCATCTCAGCATAAATTACCACCAGCCTCACCTGGGCTTGGCATGCACCACCCCCCTCCAAGATTGTGCAGGGCCTGCTGACTCTCAAATGGGTCTCAGCTTAGGGTCAGCCTGGTCAACCCAGGGGCTGCTTTTATCTCTCCCACACTTGGGTGGACGTGAAGGAGCCAAAGTTTATGACTTGAGACTCAATGCTAGGCTGGAAAAAACCAACATCAGGCAGATGTTATGGCCCCCATCCCCAGGCTCATACCAATGGATGTAACCGCTGCACCTATCCTGTTGCCAAGTGGACAGTGGTGGTGCCAGATGATCAGATTTACATCCGAGCTAGCACCACTTGGGGATAGCTGCAGCAGCCTCAGGCTGGGAGTCCATGTCAGCAGCAGATGGATCACAGCAGTGTGGCCTTTGCTCTTATCACCTTGTGCTGGTCTGAGTGCGCTATGGGCTTTTGCTGTGATCTAGTATTGTAGCATTGACGGCTGTGGGACATGATGTGTGCACCTGACCAGGCTCCAGGAGCAGTCCTGTAAGGATGCTGTTGGAGTGCCTCCCCTGTTTACTCTTAATGGCATTTCAACTGTGGATTTGGGGCAAATCTGAGCGCAGGGCATCACTGCTGCAATGGTCTAGCATTGGAGCCAGACTTGCAGCAAACATCACCCTACGCCACCACCTAGTGCCAAGGAGGCAGAAGAGTTCAGAGGTGCTGAGAAAATAAGAGGACTGCTTAGAATTTTTGCAAGGACAGGCACAAAGGAAGGTCAATTCTGGAAAGTGGAGAAAATAACAAACCCTCAAATGTACAGATGACATCATTTGTCAAGAAGTGTCAGGGACTTAACAAACAAAATAAGATTCTGGAAACCAAGTACCTTGGATCTGGATTGCCAAGTGCTCCAAAGAAGAATTTAAGGTAATTGTTCTAAAGAAACTCAATGAACCTCAAGAGAACACAGAGAAATACATAATACTCTTATAAAGAAGCTTGGCAATGATGTTGAAGTAATTTTTTAAAAAATCAAACAGAAATCCTTGAACTGAAAAGTTCACTAAGTGGAATTACAAACCTGATAGAAGATACAGATCACAGAATAGATCAAACACAAGAAAGAATTAGTGGACTCAAAGACATCCTGGTTGAAAATATACAGTTAAAAGAGAACAAGGGACAAAGAAGCAGGAGGAATGAGACAACTGGTGGAAATTTTGGTACAGCATTAAAGAGCAAACATCTGAAGAACTGAAGTTCAAGGGGGACTTGAGAATGCCAAAGGGGTAGAGACAATAGCAGAAAACTTCCCCAATCTAGAAAAACACAACTACCTAGGTACACAAAGATCAGAGATCATCAGTCAGAAAACCAAAGGGTATCCAAATTGAAGTGGAGGAAGTCATACTGTCACTCGTTTGTATATGACACGATCTTATATATAGAAAACTCCAAAACTTTAACAAAATATTAGAACTAAAAAATTCAGCAAAGCTACAGAATGCAAAATATACAAAAACCAGTAGCACTGATTGACACCAATAGCAGATTATCTGAAGAAGAAATCAAAAAAGCAACCCAGTTTCCAATAGCTAAAAGTGAAATTAAATAAACTATCTAGAAATGAATTTGACCAAAGAGATGAAAGGTCCCTATAATGAAGACTACGTGATGAGTGAACTTAAAGAAGACACAATGAAAGGAAAGACATGTCATGTTTATGGATTGGAAGAAACAATTCACTAAAGTCACTAAAATGTCTATAATATTCAAAGGGATTTATACATTCCAAGCAATCATTTTCACAGAACTAGACAAATGTTATTAAATTTAGTGGGGCCAAAATAGATATCTAATAGTCAAGATAATTTTCATCAGAGAATAAAGCAGGAGACATTATATTGCCTGGTTTTAGAATAAATTTACACAGTTCCTACAATTAAAACAGCATGGTATTAGCATAAAAACAGATACATGGGCCAAAGAAGCAGAACAGAAACCCTAGAAGTAGACTCAAGCCACCATAGCTACCAGATCTTTGACAATGGTTCTAAAATCATACACTGAAAAAGGCTGGAAACAACCTAGGCAGATCCATCTATCCACTGGTGAATGGATAGGAAAATGTGAATGGTACTGAAACATAAAAAAAAGGATGCAATCTTGTCATTCGCAACAACACAGGTAGAACTGATGGTGATCATGTTAAGTGAAATAAGCCAGGAACAGACAGACAAGTACCGCCTACTGTTACTCATGGTATACAAAATGTTCATCTCATAGCAGTTAAGAGTTTGATGGGAGTTAGCAGAGGCTAGGAAGTGAAGGGGGAGGGGAGGGATGAGGAAAGATCAATTAGCAAGTACCAAGTCCTAGTTAGAAGTAACTGTTCCATTGCACAGTAGGGGGACCACAGATAATGATCATGCACTGTGTATTTCTCTAAAATGAAAATAGAAGAAATGATTTTGAATGGTTTTACTGTAAAGAAGCATTAAGTATTTGAGACGATAGATATGTCTACTCTGATTAGACATTGCACAGGGTATACTTGTGTAGAAACATCACATGGAACCCCACAAAATGCATTATTTTTATGTGTCAGTTAAAAATGTTTGAAAAAGAACGAGTGGGATGTTCAGCCTATGGTTGGCTGCCATTTCCTTTCTTTAGGAGAGAGGCTGAGGAAGGAAAGGATGCACAAGGATGGTGAAATTTGCTGTCCTCACTCTGTCTTCCACCTGGAAACTCGCCACAGCTCTTCCCAGGCCACTACTCTGTTGTCCTCTAAGAGCATGACGGTCCCCACAGTTGATGATGAGAGCGTCTGCTAAGAAGTGGGCTCCTTGCTATAACAGGAAGCACAGCCTTCTGCCCTCACACCATCAGGGAGGCGTAGCCACAGCCTGGCCTGCAGGAGGGGAAGCCTTCAGTGACTGAGGGACGGCGTGCAGGCCTCCCATGGGTGAAGGTTAAAAGATGCAGCTGCAGTAGCGACTTTATTAAGTAGACTCACGCCGGGGAGAGAGAGTTCTTGGAAGCTGTGAGACAGAAAGCGAATCAGTCAAGTTCTTGACAGGTTGATGGAGCGAAGCCAGGGCCTTCCCATTTGAATTTTGTACTGACTCTGTTGACAGAAGATCACTTGTTCCTGCAGGTGTGAGCTCAGACTATCCTTCAGAGCCTGTAGTCGGCGGCAACACACGTGTCTCCCAGTGTGAGGAGAAAGCTGGCTGCCGCGGACTAAAGTCCTGCAGAGCTTGCCCGTAGCCTCTTGTCACAAGGGCAGGTTTGGTGACTATCGCCAAGCCTTGTTCCATGTGGCCTGTCTTGTGGAGGCCCTTGGGAGCTCGCATACCCCACCCCGATGGTGTGGACTTATTAAAAGTCAGTCTATACCAGCTCTCAGAAGTGCCTAGGAGACCATCAATATGCTGAGAGGCCCTGGGAAATAGGCGGTAGTCATCACAGCGTGTCCAATTTCTTTTTTTCACCTTTACATCTGTTAAAGGCCAAGACTATATTTATCACAATCAAATATGCATGGATATTGAAGAGATATCTGTGAGCACATTGTCGGAAAGTGGAGGAGCTGCAAGGAAGGTTGCTTTCTGGCTTTTGAAAACTTCCCGTTAAATTAAAGCACATTACATGTTTGTATGCTCCCTTCCATCAAAGGATTCCAAAGTACTTAAACAACTTTAATTAAGTTGCTCCAGCATCTCCAAGGAGCAAATCGATATTTTTCATACTCCTTGTACCAGGCTAGGGAAATAAAGCCTGCCCCTCTAGCTTGAATTTAGCATTCATTCCTTAAAATATGGAAAATTCTTCTTGAATTCATTTAATGACAAGGGAGTGAAATTTTTCCTCTTAGTATGCCTTGCTTTTTTCCCTCAGTTAGAAATAGGAAAGAAGGAGAGGAGAGAAGCAGGATCTAAGGAAGAAAATGCAATTTCTTAGAGGTCTGATGTTAACGGCAAAAACGAAATATATTTTTCATCTCCTGGGTATTCTGAAAGGGTACCTGAATTTTTTTTGTTTAGCCTGTAAGCAAAATAAGCACAGTCCTATTTTCAGAGCCCTAAAAGATAAAACATTTAGATTTAAAATGGCAGCGGAAACAACCTCACACCTCCAAAGTGTCACCAAAATGAATCAGCAATTTTTCTTCTGTAAACCTGTGGGGTAGGGGGAGGGAGCGACTCTCCCCACGGGGCCCCCCACCATTCTCTTTGTAGGATAATTGTGTTCCTCTGAGTCTTTTGATTGAGAATTGACATTCTCTGCTCTCCAAATGTCTAATTGTCCACTGGGGAGTCACTAGGCCTCAGCAGCCACCAATAGATGTTGGGCCGTATTCAACATGACAGGAGGACAGGGAAAGGCCACTCTGCCCTCTCCAAGGTGGCACCGTAGGGACTTGGGAAAAAAATAATCAAGGAGAAAAGGAGAAAAAAAGCAAGTTAACTACTCACATTTCTGCACCTGGGGGCTTCTGTTTGCAGGAGACAAATTGCTATAATAATAGCTACACTTCTGCCACCTTCCTCGGTTCACCTTGGAGACAGATTTAAGCTCCTGAGATGGAGGCTTTCTGGAGAGCCTGCACCTTTCTCTTAATGACTTTTGGAAGTCAGGACTTCTGCATTTCCTGCCTGGCAGAGCTGGGACTTGGAGAGCATCTAGGCTGAGTGTCTCCATGCGTGAGATTAAGCAGCAACTCCACCACCGGAGGCAGCCCACCACTTACTGGAATTCTCTATTCATAGCAGGAAGCCAGGGGGAGGCAACTATTGGCATCATAAATGGATATGGTAAGATTACACACATTTGTTTCTGGGTGACCTGTTCTGAGATGCTTTATCCCAATATCCTCCAAGGTAGTTTTGGTAGATCATGGTAGCCAAGATGGCGTCAACATTCTTCCTTTGTGTTTGTGCCTGTACCACCAGGCCTTCCCAGGAAGAGAGTTGCTGTTTGTTGTATGTACACGGATGTAACAGGATGAGTTGATGGCCAAGCAAGTCAACGGTAGTATCTTTTTTTGCTACTGTGACCTCCAGAAAAAGAAATCAGTGTTAGGTGTCTAAAGACCCAATTAGGAAACCCTATTGCAAAATAGATAAGCAAAAAAAAAAAAAAAAAAAAAAAAAAAAAACCTAACTATTTTGCCTACACTCATTCAGTACAACCAAGAACACTTGAGTGACCAGATGTATGGGGTGTTTTGGGGGGCCCATAATCCAGGATCCTCTATGTGTACACCTTGAGCCCAGTCCTTTTAGGATTATATGGAGGCTTCATTACACAGGCATGACAGATTAAATAATAGCCATTGGTGATCAAATTAATTTTCAGCCCCTTGATCCTCTGTGGATTTCCAGGGAGGAGTGCGGGGCTGAAGGTTTCGATCTTGTAATCTTGCCTTGGTGTTTCTGATAAGCAGTCCCCATCCCGAAGCTACCAGTAATCCCCTGTCACCAGCCATCTCCTTAGCATACAACAGACACTCATCACTCTGTAGACTCCAAGAATTTTAGCAGCTGTTTGCCAGTAACCAGGGACAAATATTAAGCATATACAATTATATAATCTTGTCACACAAAAATACAAGGTCATCATACCTCCTGGTTTATACTGGCATAGTTATTACTAATGATTCCTTTCACCCTTACAAGTAACCTGTTTTCGATGATGCATTTATTATATGGTCACCCTACTTGATAAGATCTTCCCCAAAGGAAAGAATAGATGGAAATAGCTGGATAGTTAAAGGTAGAGTGACTGCTAGGAAGATAATCATAGACTGCAAAGGAAGCAGTGTTTTGGTGTTCTCTCGTGGTACCTGGACTGCCTGCTATGTCTACTGAGGTTGAATTCCAGGCGTTCAAAACAAAAGATTATTACAAGATGCCTGCAGCCAAGCCTAAGTAGTAATTGGTCTGAACGTCATGCATATAGCCTACTCACTAGAGATAATCATGGTAGACTGAAGACCCAAGAATATGTGTTAGGTTTCTGGAAACTCAGATAAGCCACCTGCCTTCAAAAAATTAACAAGTTTGAATTTTGCTCAGCCATGACTAGTAAAGGCACAAAGTCAGAACTAATTTGATTTGGAAAAATCAAACAATGAGTATTTCTTACAGCCAGGTGCAGAGGTAGAAGCTAAGAGCTTCTGGTTGAGTCACTAAGGTAACTGGCAAGCAGGTCGTTGTTGAGTCCAGGACCAGAAGGTGGGATCAGAAGTCTTTGTCTCTTTCCTTAAGCATATGAGGTGAAAATTCTCAGTACCCAGTTCTTTCAGTACCCAGTGACTGAAAGTGGAAAAGACAGAGGGAACTGCTCATAGAAACACGCAGTGTCATTCATGTATTCCATTGATTGCATACAGATTTACTAAGAACCATTCATTCTTCCATGGCTGTGATGGAATAGTCTCTTGCTCATGGATTCAGAGGCTATGCCTGGGTCCCTTACAAGTGTATGTTGTCTCTGATGGAGGCATCAGCTGTGGGAGAGATGCCTGAGCAGGAGAGGATTTGAGGTACAAGTAAAAGACACAAGACTTCACTATCCATAGGAGCCCAGTGATTTTTAACTGGTAGAGAGAGGCTGAAATACAGGAAGAACCAGAGTCATAACAGAGAACAAATATCTGCTTGGAGTTAAGAGATTAAAGCAATGATGAAAATTGTCCAAGATAATTACAGATTTAAATAATAAGTTAATTATCTGATAAGTTAATTAATTTTTACCTTAAATTATCTTCAAAGAACCCAAGAATGCAAAGGTGTAAGCAAGGAAGGGTAATTGGGGTAATATCCCCAGAGAGGGCATCTAAGCCTCCTCTTTAGTGCTTTATTTAGGCTAAGGGTAAAGATGCAAACAGTATATGGCTGCTGAAGGGAACTTTTAGACTCGATGTATTAAGAGCAGTTGCTGAGAAGGACTCCTTAGGGGAAACCAGGGTTCCAGATAAGGACATCTGAGGGCTTATATTAAGCCAAATTTCATGGGTCAATGAACCAATGGAAGATTTTAATGTTCTGCCTGCATCCAAAATAAGAGTACAGCACAATTTGAAGTCATGAGTGATACTCAGCCATGACGGAACTCATACACAGCAGAAGCCAATGGAATTCATGGGATGGCATGTGTCACCTGGTTGCAAACAGCTCTGTAGTGGGCTGGGGCCTGAGCTGGATCTTGAAGTACAATTAGGAGATGGATGGACTAGGGGAATGAACTTCAGCCTTGCCCCTTGTGCTCACTCTCAGCCATCCTGACCAATAGCTGCTAAAACTAATGTGCTTGCCTTGTCCAAATTGGTATTCTTCCACTTGCTTCTCAGAGAACTTCTAATATTCACAACAGTAACAATAGTCATCAGAATCAGCCAAGTCTAGACCTAAGGGAGTGCAGTGATCAGTGTGTCCACATCAGGGTTGCTTCTCCCATTTGTATAAAAGTCATCAGAATTAGTCCTTCACGGTTGCCCAGCAAGAAATTGGACAAACCCACTATCCCATTTACTGAGGCCACTGAGGAGCCATCAAGTGGAGGTGACCTTAAGCCACAATGAATTTCAACTAAAACCAGTGACCTTGAAGTGGGAGGCACTGACCACAGATTCTCTTCTCTGTGACAGGGTACAGGGCTCTTGGCACATGGTTGAGTTAAGTCTTGCAGCTGTTGCATTAAAAATTGTTTGTGCTGCCACTAAAATCCTCTTGCTCCTGCCCCTTCCCAAAATAACTATCAGTTACAGCACAGATATTAAAATGGTACTTTAAAAATTAAAATACAGTTCTAAAAAAGAGACTGTATAAATGTAGAATTAATTGCTGTATACGCTTCGAATTATCAAGAGAATTTATTTTATTTCTGTCACAGCAGAAAGTGCTTCATCAGGAGGAACTCATGTGGAGATCCAGCCACGTCCTAGTTATTTTGCATTTAATATGCTTGAGATGTTTAATTATTTTTGATTAATTCATTTACCATCAAACTGCCCAAAGACTTAGATGTACTCTGCACTGTGTGGCATACCAGCGGGTTGGCTACACAGGCTCCTTAAAGGACACAGCTTAGAAGCCCAGTAATGGGGGTCAGCATAGATTTAGATTTAAAATCGAGCTCCATTACTTACTAGTTGTGTGAGTTTAGGTAGTAAATGTTTCTGAGCTATGGTTTCCTCATTTGTAAAAGTGGGTTATCTCATGAATCCAGCTACCCAGAACATAGAGCATGTAAAGCATTTAGGACTTGTGACTGGTTAGGACAAGCACTCCATAAATGGTCACTATTATTACTATTATTATTCTGTAGAAATGCTGATCATTTACTATATATCATGAAGCAAGTGTCCAATCATTTCCTCCTTTGCCTTAAAGTGGTATACTGACTTCCTGAAATTAGCTGAGTCCCCACCCAATCACATTAACCTGAGAGAAATCAAGATGGGGAATTGTCTTCACAGACCTGGATCACCTGTGACTCTCAGCCGACATGTTTAGACTTAGTTCTAGCTGATGCCCCAGAGAGCACCCAATTTTAGTCAAAATGGTTGCCCTAGTATCCGCTAAACTCTACTGAATCCTATTCATTCCCCGCCCATTCTAAGAAAGTTCTGTGACCACATAGCCTTAAGGAGCCTTTCCTTGTTCCAAGCTTAATGACACACCATTGACTGAATCACATACCAGAGCTCAGAGCTCACAGAACGTCTGACTGAAAGGGGACTTGGAGATCACTTACCCTTCTTTTACTAACAAGGAATTCCACCCTGAAAGACTAAATATTTACCTGACTTTTACTAACGGGAAAACTGAGTCCTGAAAGGTTTGCTCACAGTCACTCACCTAGAAACGACAGAAGCAGACTAAACAGCCGAGTCCCCTGACTGTGCCTCACTCTCTACCCTCTGTCAGACACCTTAACTGGCTGCTTTTTGCATTTGGCAATGTCCTAGACAGGAGTAACTTCTTAAAACTGGGGTACAGAAGTAGCATTGCAGAAGTACTCTAGGATATCTTTGACTCTGAGTTTCCTATCCATGTGTGTGTCTTTCTAGGAGGTGACAGAAAAGAAAGGTGATAATTATTGAGTCCTTACTACGTAGATAGCACCAAGCTGCTGTGCCCTTCTGTGATCTCATTTTCCAGGCTTTACCAGTGTGGATTTAAAAACTAAAGGAAATAAATACTCTCTCCCACCATAGCGGGAAACCCAGACAACTCAAAATCCCTCCCCCCAGAATCAATTGCCAACTTCCCTCAGGATGTCTCACATTCGCTAATGAACAACTTCACAGCTACCGAATGGCAGTCCCACCCATTTTCCTCTTCCCTTACTGCCGATATTAAAAATTGGTTTTCATCACCACCAACCCAGCTGATCCAACACAGACCGTGAAGCCGCCACAGTACGCCACGTTTCTGGTGTTTCTGCACATGCACTGCTCTGCATCCCTGTTCAAGCCGCCGTGTGTGTCTGCATCATCATGTGCTCAAGTGGGAATCCAGAGGGAGACAAATGCTGTTTCTTGGCACGCACGCAGCACACAGCACGCAGCTACAACAAAGCAGCTCTTATGTTCTCAGTATCCATCTATTGAAGCCACTCTTCTGGATTTTTGTACTCCTAGGTACAGTCCATGTTCTACGACTCAGCAATAAGATGATAAGGGCTCAGGCAGATAATCTTTAGTCCTGAAATCACAGCTCCAATCTGAAACTTCCAACTTATCCTTACATGAATCTTCTAGCCAGTGGATCCCTCCCCAAGCAGCAGTAACGGCCAGGGCTGAGCCAGGCTGAAGCCAGGAGCTTCATCTGGGTCTCCCACATGGGTAGCAGGGGCCCAAGTACTTGGGCCATTTTCCACAGCTTTTGCCAGTCTATTATCCAGGAACTGGGTCAGAAGTAGAGCAGCTGGGACTCAAACCAGTGACCATATGGGATGCTGGCATCACAGTTAGCAGCTTTATCAGCTGTACCACAACACCAGCCCCAAGTCTGTTGATTTTTACCAAACTGTTAGAGGTATGAAGTATTGCTTCATTTTTCAGATGTCAGCCCAAGGTGCGGAATCAGTAACCTAAAGCGAAAATTTGGAGCCAGAGGTTGATTCTACATACAATTCTGTGCTAGGGAAATGGTCTCATTCTGCCTCTCACTGAGAAAGTCTCCAATTCTCCCCCACCACCCCATGACAGTCTGCTACAGCAACAGTCCAGTTCTGCCCACTTCCCTCCTAGCTTTCCTTGTTTGAGAGCTTATTGAGGTTTTCACCTGTTCCTGCTGTGAATGACTGATGGCAGGATTTAATCCTTCTGCCATTATCCTTGTGACCTACGTGGATATACTTTGCAGTCCCAGTTGTTCTCTGACCATGCAATAATCTATGTCTATTGTCTGGCTTAGTATATGTTAAAAGCAAGACTTTTCAAAAAAAAAAAAAGCACAATTACAAAATGATTCTGAATAAGACTTATGGTGTACTAGGCACAAGTAAGCAAAGCTGTTAACAGGTTTTCACAGTGACTAATAGTGTCCCTGTATAGCCATTAGTTAATTATATATGCTGCACTGTATATGTAGTGCACAGACACACAATACATTAAATATAATCTAGTTCCTATGTCTTTAAGGCTCTTGCCATAAAAACAGATCTATCATGAAGGCCAATAAAAAGTAGAGTGGCAATCTGGAAATAAAACTTCCAAACAACCTCTTGAATGTAATTCAACATTCAAAAGGAAGAATGGGCCCCTTAGCTGTGGGTTAGCCTGAAGCCACAGCAGACATCGACATCACTGAGAAGATCCTTGTACATTTTCCACATCCACAGCCATTAGCATGAAGATTGTACACAAGGAAGGGTTCGAGACATACTGGTATCTCCATATTTGAGTTTCAGCAGTAAGATTCTCAAATGAAGGAATTGTTCCCATTAAATATGACGACTTTGGACAGCAGATAGCTGTTCAAGTTCAATCGGCAGCTAACCCTTGTTTTCTTTTTCCCTGTTGAAAAAGTGATTCCTTAAAAACCTGAAAAAGGTGTTACCTTGGATGAGTTATACTGTTATATTCTTAAATGGCTTAGGGAATAGCCATGGCGTCATAAACCATCCTGTCCTCTTGGGATTGGGAATCTCTGTGAATACTAATTGGCAACCAAGGCTGCAATTGAGACAAATGTATCCATTCATTTGTTGTATCTTGTGCTCATTTTAATATCTGGTCTTTCAGAACACACTACTAGTAGTAATGAAAGGCACATGAGTCTCCCATCATTGTTTTCTAAGTAGTTTTAGAAATATTGGTTGATTTAGCCCTCAATATACCATATTCTATACCATATAATATACATATTATAAACCATATACAATATGCCATAGGATATGTTTTCTCTGATTTTCCTATCCTTTTCTTAAAGACAACTCTGAAATACACATTACTCAGCTTGGTTCTGCATAAACAGAAAGGCACCTATTACTCATTCTCAGCCTGTGCAAATTCTCTCTGATATTCTCTATCTATGTTCTAGCCATGATAGCATTTCTCTGTAAGATTCTGGATCTGACTAGTGCAGTGGTGGAGCCACATATGATTATCTTTATTAAAATGAAATTAACTAACATTCAGCTTCTCAAACATGGCAGCCACATTTCTAGTGTACTGTATGCCTTGAAATAGTCACACCTGCTAATGGACATGGCAGAAGAGCTTGTGATATAGACCATTTCCATCATTTCAAAAGGTTCTATTTCTAAACTCCAAGGTTGTTCTCCTCTGAAGGACCTGTTATTGTTGATATTCCTAGAGATGTCATTGTTTCCTTTTTTCGAATCATCCTTAAGAAATTCTTTTTGGTCTCTATTCAAGAATTTCCTTTCAGGCAATGATGGGGTAAAAGGGACCTCTATATGTATCCTTGGGTTTTAAATTGGAAAACAAAGGTGCATTTTGGACATTTAGGCATTGAGGAATGGCAGCACAGAACTAGACCTGTGAAAAAAGTAAGACAAAGACAGTTCTACAATTTTTGTAACTGATGCTTAGTGACAATTTCTAGAGCTCAGGGAACAGAGACCTAAAGCATCCAGGAAAGTTCTCTATATAGGACAAAAATACTATATTAGCGCAAAGAAAAACATCCCTGGAACATGTGCAGTGGAGTGGCAGCAGAAGTGAGTTCATGACCAAGAGACAACTCCAGTTATCTGCAAAGGTGCTCCTTGCTGTCTTCATAGCTTACTGATCTGCACGAGCACGACAGGGAACTCCTGAGAACTGGAGAAAGACCCTTTGGGAAAGACAGGCCCCAAGCAATTACAGAAGAGGGTTGTGAATATACATTGTTCTTAGTCTCCAGAATGGGGAAAAAAAAACCACGTAATGTGTGTCAGGTGGAGGCCTCAGAAATGTAGCAGTCCATAAGAGGATACAGCTACTCCTAATTAACTCTGTGCCAGAAAATACACTAGAGAAATTCAACACAAGGAATTTCTATGCTAAAGTAACTCAAGAAAATATGAATTTATGAAACATAAAATTAGTAGTATCTGGAATGCAATAAAAAATTTCTAAGGATGACAATAGCCAAGATTTGGAATCAACCTAAGTTATTAGTGAATGAATAGACAAGGAAAATATGTGAGATAGATAAATATAATGGAATACTGTTCAGCATTTAAAAAGGGAGTTCTGTCATTTGAGCAAACACAGATGGACCGGGAAGACACTGAAGTGTTAAGTGAAATAAGCCAAGTACCAAAAGACAAACATCCCATGATGCAATCTACATGTGAAATCTGAAAAAGTCAAACCCATAGGGCTGGAGTGTAGAATGGTGCTGCCGCAGACTAGGGAGGTATTGATCAAATGATACAAAATTTCTGTTAGGGGTTCTTCTCTTCTTCCCTGGCCTCTTGCCAGGAGAGGGCTGGCTGTAGCCTTGCACCTCCAGGGACATGGCCTTCGGACCACCCATCCTAGGCTTCCTGGCCTAGATGCTCCTCCACTTGGCTGGTTCCTGGTGCTCAGTATGAACCCAGCTTTACCACTTTCTCTTAAACAAAGCTCTCACTCTCCTATGCATCTTTCACACTAAGGCCTAAAATGTAAAAAAAAAAATTCTGAAGATAGGAGGACCAAGATCAAGAGATCTGCTGTAAAATATGGTGACTATAGTTAGTAACAATTTATCATAAAACAGTAGAGCTAGAGTTTTTGTATAACAAAATTATGTCAGGCAATACATATGTTAATTAGCTCAATTTAGCCAATCCACAGTGTATACATATGTCAAAAACATGTCATACACAATAAACATATATAAGATTTTGTCAATTAAAAAATTACCTTATATGCCATGAAACATAAAAATGTGATCTAAAGCCAGTGGAAAACCAATAAATTAAAATAGCAAATGGCATAGATTGCAGAGTTGGCAAGTATGCTAATGGTGTTATACAATACAATAAGTTATAAGGTGCCCATGGAATTCTCATAAATATGTTCTGTATGATCAAAAATGTAGAGGAAAACATGGATGTGAAGTGAAGTCTATAACCCAAATGTGAAATATCTAGAGATTACAAGTAAAATACCTAAAATAAAAAACATGCATTGGACAGAACTAATAGCAGATACTGCGGAAAAAGGAGAATTTGAATATAGCAAAAAAAAAAATTATTCAAAATGAGACAAGAAGAAAAGCTCGCAAGAAGGAAATGAACAGAAGATCAATGGCATGTGATACAATACCAAATGATCTAAGAAACATGTGGAGTCTCAGTAGGAGATAGAGAAGGGCAGAAAAAGTTGCTAAAGTAATGGGCATTCATTTTTCAGATTTGATGAGCCCTTAGAACTCCCTGAACCAAGAATGTTAATAATTGGCAAATATAACAAACAAACTAAGACCACATCAACACAATCAATACATATCATAATACAATTGCTGAAGATCATCCATAGATAGAATATCTTAAAAGTATCTCGAGGGAAAAAGTAACCTTAAATGCAAAGCAGCAGCGATGGTGTTTTACACACACTTAAGATGTCTCTCGGGACATGGGCATCCCATATCAGAGCACATGGGTTTGAGTCTCAACTCCACTTCTGATTCCAGCGTCCTGCTAACGCGTACCCCGGAAGGCAGCGGGCGATGGCTCAGATACTTTGGTCCCTGCCACCCCAGGAGACCTTGACTGAGTTCTGGGCCCCTGGGTTCACTTGGCCCAGTCTTGGCTGTTGCAGGAATTTGAAGAGTCTCTGTCTCTGTCTGCCTCTGTCTTTCTTTCAAATAAAGATAAATAAATAAATATTTTTTAAAAGTACAAAAGAACAACAAGGAGATGAATTTTGCCAGATGTCTAATGAGAAATTGTGCAAGCTGCGAGACAACACTGCATCTTTAAATGCTGAAAAGTAAGAAGCTTCCAGCAGAATTCTATACTCAGCAAAATTAGGTTTCAAAGCTGAGGGAGAAATAAAGACTTTTTTGAGACAAACAAACATGATGATTTATCACCAGCAGAACTACACTAAAAGAAATTTTGTCAGATAGAAGGAAGATAATGCCAGATATAAGTGATATAAATGTGTATCAAAGGAAGGGAACATCAGAAATGTAAGTATAAGGGAAGTTTTAATCCCTTTCAAAAGTAACGGCAGCTTAAATAAAAATAATATATCCTTGGATTTATGACATACATCTATTAAAACACAAAGCAATTAAATGTTTTGATTCCACTTTAAGGGGCATAATTTTTTTGAAAGTAGACTATGATAAGTTAAAAATGTATAAGGTAAATATTAGAACACCCTTTATAAAAAGCATAGCAAATGATACAATAGAAGAGAATGTACATAATAAAGATAATAGCACAAGTCAATAAAATCCGAAAGAAAAATAGAAACCATCAATCAAACAGCATCATATTTCCTTGCTAAGAATGGTAAAATTGTAAACACTCACGCCAAACTGGTCAAGAAAATGCAGAGGTCATATAATCAAATAATCAGAATCAGGGATGTTAGAGAAGCCTTTATTACAGATCCTATAAATATTATAATCATGATAAAGGACTATGAAGAATAATATTATGGAAAGGAAAAGACACGATAAATAACGAGTAAAAATTCTGAAAAAGACATAAATTACCAAAGCTCACCAATGAAGGAAAAAGTGGATAGTCATATTTAATTTTAAAAAATGAAAATCCTAGTTTTAAAAATTCCACAAAGAAAAACTCCACACACAAGTAGCTTCCTTAGTGAATTTTATTTAACATTTAATCTAGAAATCATATCAATTATACAGTCTTCCAGAACATAGAAGATGATCCTTCCCCATTGACTTTATGAGGTTGTTACCTTCATTTCTAAATCAAAGATATGGAAATAAAAGAAAACTACAGACAAATACCTCTCACAAGCATCTCTAACTTACTTTTAGCAAAGCAAAGCCAGCAACATAGATGTCCTGACTATTTGAGGCAGCTGATCCCAGGAGTGCAAACTGTGTTTAACTTTCAGAAATCAATCGAGAGGAATGGATTTGTGGCACAGGGCTTAAACCACTTAGGATGCCCACCTGCTACGTTGGAGTGCTGGTTCGAGTCTTTACACCTACACTTCTGATCCAGCTCTCTGCTAATGTACCTGGAAGTCAGCAGATGATGGCCCAAGCACTTGTGTCCCTGCCACCCACGTGGGAGACCTGGATAGAGCTCCTGTTCCTGGCTTGTGCTTGGGCCCAACCCCAGAGGTTGCCAGCATTTGGGAAGTGAGGCAGTAAATGAATGATATCTCAATATCACACTCTCTCTTTCTCTCTTTGCCTTTCAAATAAATAAATGTTTGATATGGCTTGCCAAATTGACAGTCAAAAAAAGATCATCATGAAAAAGGCTTTGACAAGATTCCACACACATTACAGTAATAATTCAATAGACTGGCAATAGAAAAGAACTACCTCCATCTGATAAAGGACGTCTATAGTAAACCTTACGGATGACATAATGGGAAAAAAAGAGGAATGCTTTCTCTCCAGATTGAGAATGTAGCAGGGTACTTGTCTCATCACATCTGTTCAACATTATCCTGGAGGTCTTATACTGTGTGTGTGTATGTGTGTATGTGTGTGTGAGAGAGAGAGAGAGAGAAAAGTAAAAAGCACCCAGACTAAAGAAAGAATAAAAATCTCTTTGCCAATGACACGACTGAGTGCATAAGGTTTCACTGTATCAAAAAGAAGCTTGCAATGACAAGCGACTTCAGCAACTTTGCAAATGAAGTTCATTATAGGAAAGGTGTACACGACTCAGCAGGGTAAGCCTGTTGATGACATGTTTTGTTTCCACAGGAATGTTGGATTTCGGTAACAGTTTCTTACACATATCCTCAATTTTTGTGCTTCTCTCATATAGACCAGAACAAGAAGTTCATGGACTGGTACCAGCTTGCAGACCGCTACTCAAATGATGCTGAGCGTTGCATCCACAGAGGGACTTTTCCACTGATGGAGTAAGTACCTGTGCGTGCCAGGCACTGCAGTAACTGCAGGGTTCTTCGGAGGGAGGAAGACTCAGTTTCCATGAGAAGAACGCCAACAGAATATGTGAGAGAACGCAAGTACGTACAGCATGACCATTTGAAGAATGTGTTGTTTACAGCTTTAAGTGATGAGATATTATTTGCATATGAAGAATGGGAGAATGGAAATGGAGAGTTGTACTCCATAGGTGAAGCTTAAAGATTGAAAACGTGAATTCCCATACAGCAGCAACACGGCGACCAAGTAACAGTGAGCTCAGTAGTCAGCTAGGTGACCCATATAATCTTTTGTTTTTTTCTTTCAGGAAATGGATTTCTACAAAACATGGGATTGAGGGCAGGGGTGGTTAAACAGCTGACTTTAAACTTTCTCCTTCCAGTGTCTTCCCAGTATTTCAAACTACTCACACCTCTCATTCCCAAACAGGTGTGATGTTCATGGCTGAAGTGCCAGGAATAATGTTTATGTATAGAATAGGAACTGTATGTAATAGAACTGTGGGATGTCAGAAATGGAAAAAACCCTTTGAGATTAGTGAATACCAACATTTTGCCACTAAGACTCTGGAAACAGTGAATTCTGAATTTGCACCATCCCTTTCCATAAAAATGTCCCTTCCTGCATCTACATCTACATCTCTGCCTTGAATTCTTCTGTTACTGCTGAGACTAGAATTTAGAATAAACAACAGGGAACCCTATTCCCCACCGCAACAGCAGAGTTCAGATTCACCTCTGATACACTTCCAGTGCCCTTCCTGTCGCATCACTTGCCTCTCCAGAAATACATGAAAAGCATTAGCTGCAGCTGCTGTCATTGCACACAATGAACAAATGCAACCAAATGACAGTTTTCATCTAAACACAAAGGCACGTCTGGGCATGAGTGAAAGAGAGCAAGTTCCCAGGTTTCTATTTAAGGGAGTGCAGACGGAGCCTCCTGGGAAATAATGTGAGCAAAAGGAAGAGAAATGGACATCCAGGGAAATCCCTGTGTACAGACTAAACCATTATCTCCAAGATTATATGTAAATCTGAAACTATCAGATTATCATTAACACTTTGTCCAGTCCAGTTCTCATTAACTAAACCCACATTCCAGGAAAAAGAAAAGCTACATGATGAATTTTGGTAAAATCTCAATCAGTATTGACTCCAGCAGTGATCTTGCCAAAGTTAATAAAAATATGGACATCAGTGGAACCAATTGTGATGGGGGAAATATTCATGGCTGATTTGTTGGTACTATTGGCATCCAGGCTATAGTTTTAACCTCAGTACCATAATATAAAGATCTTAATCTCATTTTGAATCAGTAACTGAATTTAAAAGCAAATAAAACAAGCCAAAAAAAGTCACAATTTCATTAGGGAAGATGTTAATACATCCCTGTTTTCAGAAAATAAATTATAAGACAAATTACTTTTTGAAAATGGACAACAAGGGGATCAGCCCTGTGGCATAGTGGGCTAAGCCTCCACCTGTGATGCCAGCATCCCGTATGGGCACCAGTTCTTATGCCAGATGGTCCTCTTATGATCTAGCTCTCTGCTGTGTCCTGGGAAAGCAATAGAAAATGACCCAGGTGCTTGGACCCCTGCACCCGCGTGGGAGACCAGGAAGAAGCTCCTGGCTCCTGGTTTTGGATCAGCTCAGCTCTGGCCATTGTAGCAGTTTGGGGAGTGAAACAGCAGACAGAAGACCATTGTCTTTCCCTCTCTCTGTCACTATCTCTCAAATAAATACTAAAAGAAAAAGAAAATGGACATCTAGGCTCCATCATCTTGGAGCCTCATTCGTCATCCCATTCTTGCAAACCCACAAATTTACTTGGTGGTTCATATATGGAAATCGACATTTGCGCTTTCAAATCATTTTATTTGGAGCACTGGCTCCTGAACCACAGGACGCACAGGGATCTCCTTCATGGTTCTGCAGACTCAGATGCTGAGCACAACCTCAGCCCCTGATTCGGTAGGTCTGCAGTAGGGCCTGAGAACTGGCATTTCTAACAAGCTCACAGGAGTTGCTGATGTTGAGGGCCAGGACTCCAAACCTGGAGAAAAACTGCTTTAGACCTGTACCCACCTTCTAGCCTATTAACACAGCTTTTTTTCCACTATTAGTTACATGTGAGCAGGTGTTCCAGCCTCCTCTTTTCCTGTGCTGTGTACATGTACCAGCACAGAGTTCAGTAGATACTTGATGCATATGTAAGTGAAGAGATGAATGAGTGAGTGGTTGAATTGTGTTGAATGAATGAATAAAGCTCTTGAATGTGTTTTATGCCAAGAACAGAACCATGGTAAATGAAATGAAATGAAATGACACAAACAAGAAACCCCACCAAAATAATTCTATCCCAGAACAAAGAATGAAATGGTCTGGGGCCAGCTCCGTGGCATAAGTGGGTAAAGCCGCTGCCTATAGTGCCGAAATCCCATATGGGTTCTGGTTCGAGTCCCAGCTGCTCCACTTTTGTCCCAGCTCTCCACTGTGGCCTGGGATAGCAGTGGAGGATAGCCCAAGTCCTTGGGCCCCTGCACCCACATGGGACACCCAGAGATACGCTCCTGGCTTTTGATCAGTGCAGCTCTGGCCATTGAGGCCATCTGGGAATTCAACCAGTGGATGGGTACCTGTCTGTCTCTCTCTGCCTCTGCCTCTCTGTAACTCTGCCTTTCAAATAAATCTTAAAAAAAAAAAAAAAGAAAGAAATGGTCCTAACGATAAATGCCCCTTTACACTTTTCAAAGCCTAGAAAGCAAATTCCTGGGGCTTTTCAAATCATTACTATTTTCTGTTTCCAGGATATACCACTTTAAACCAAGGTCTTGGGTATCTTTTTATACAGCAAAATTATTTCAATAATTTTAAGTAAAAATATGTATAAATCTTTTAAAAAAAATGCTCTTCCGCTTGAATGAGATGAGTTACACATACACACATTTATCTCTTCTGCCTCCTGACTTAGCCTAAGGATGTGAGACAGAAAGCAGACCAGGAGAGAGACGCCAACAGCATCCTGAAGGCTGGTGGCTGAGCAGTTATCCCAGGACAGCAGGTGAAGCTGCATCCTGACTGACTGCAGAGAGGGAGGCGACAAGCTGCAAGCTGGCCTGGCCAAGAGCGCTGGGAACGCTCAGGACATGGAGGCCTCCGAGACCTCAGATGGCTATGTGGGAAGGGCTGTGCAAACAGAATTAACCGAGCATTCTACAAAGCAAAGTGTGATGTCCGGACACCCTTTCCAACCCCAATCTATTCATTTGCATCTAAGATCGCACAACATTTGAGGGGCAGCATTAACGTGAGAGATGGAGATCAAGACAGAAGGATGTTCAGAGACTGCAGAAGCAAATTTTTGTAGAGTAGGATAAGTTTGTCAGGTGTCTATTATCTCTCGGAAAATGAGAGGAAGTTTTACATTCCCGAAGCAACACACAAAAGTTGTAGTTAAACTGAAAGTACGTCATTGTACAAATTAAAAGAAAGAAAGGAGGAAGGAGGGTGGAGCGTGGGCAGGAGGGAGGGTAGGATGGGGAGTAACACTATGCTCCTAAATCAGTATATATGAAATACATGAAAATTCTAAATGAAAAAAGCATTAAAATATTTAAAGAGGTCTTCATAACTGGACTCCAGCTGGATTGATGGGAAGGGAAACTGTTCCCACTTGTAGAGACAGTACTCTTGTAGTACTGTCAATAGGCAGCTTGCTCCACTCTGGGGCCTGAGTGTCTGTCCCTTCCTGGTGACCCCATGGAGACATCTATGATTTTAGTCACAGGAAGCAGTTGGACCACACCCTGGACTCAAGCCTGCAATACGAGGTGGTTTCCAAAAGACAAGCAGTGTGACTGGCTTTGAATTTGGAAAATACATTATTATCTACATCCAATCCTAAGGGAAAGTATCAAAAAGATGTGCTCACTGTTACAGGATTCTATAGGCAAGTAGGAATCATAATTAGGATAATAGTGGGCAGATGGATCATTCTTATTTCCAAAGAAACCAGTGAAAATAATAACCAACAAGCACTATTCCAGAATAGAGATCTGTTGGATTATAAAAGAAAATTTAAACAAGGAAATGTACTGGGACTGATCCCAAACACATGCTTATCAGTTGTAAACCTGAATCTATTCTGGAATCACCAACTAATACAATGGCCTCCCCAGATTGCGCTAAGAGAAATTGGAATCAAATCCCATTTGAGCCAGTTAAATCCCACAAGAGCTGAGCTGCCATCTACTACAGAGAACTATTTACCTATTTATCTTCCCTACCTCCATCAGCCTCTGTGTCTGCTGATCTGATCTATCCACCAATCAAAGCTTAGCTTAGGTTCCATTTCTTTCTTTTTTTTAAACTTTTATTTAGGCCAGCGCCGCGGCTCACTAGGCTAATCCTCCACCTGCGGTGCCAGCACACCGGGTTCTAGTCCCGGTTGGGGCCCCGGATTCTGTCCTGGTTGCTCCTCTTCCAGTCCAGCTCTCTGCTGTGGCCTGGGATAGCAATGGAGGATGGCCCAAGTGTGTGGGCCCTGCACCTGCATGGGAGACCAGGAGGAAGCACCTGGCTCCTGGCTTCGGGTCAGCGCGGTGCCCCGGCCATAGCAGCCTTTTGAGGGGTGAACCAATGGAATGAAGACCTTTCTCTCTGTCTCTCTCTCTCTCTCACTGTCTAACTCTGCCTGTCAAAAAAAAAACCACTTTTATTTAATAAATATAAATTTTGAAAGTACAACTTTTGGATTATGGCAGCTTTTCCCCCATAACCTCCCTCCCACCCGAAACCATCCCTTCTCCCACTCCCTCTCCCATCCCATTCTTCATCAAGATTCCTTTTCAATCATCTTTATATACAGAAGATCAATTTAGTATATACTAAGTAAAGATTTCAACAGTTTGCACCCACACAGATACACAAAATATAAAGTACTGTTTGAGTACTAGTTTTACCATTAATTTGCATAGTACAACATATTAAGGACAGAGATCCTACACAGGGAATAAGTGCACAGTGACTCCTGTTGTTGATTTAACAATTGAAACTCTTATTTATGAAGTCAGTAATCACCCAAGGCTCTTGCATGAGCTGCCAAGGCTATGGAAGCCTCTTGAGTTCACAAACTCCGACCTTATTTAGACAAGGCCATAATCAAAGTGGAAGTTCTCTCCTCCCTTCAGAGAAAGGTATCTCCTTCTTTGATGGACCATTCTTTCCGCTGGGATCTCACTCACAGAGATCTTTCATTTAGGTCATTTTTTTTTCTTGCCACAGTGTCTTGGCTTTCCATGCCTGAGAAACTCTCATGGGCTCTTGAGCCAGATCCGAATGCCTTAAGGGCTGGGTCTGAGGCCAGAGTGTTGTTTAGGACATCTGCCATTCTATGAGTCTGCTGTGTCTCCTGCTGCCCATGTTGGATCGTTCTCTCCTTTTTAATTCTATCAGTTATTACTCTATTTAATACCATTGGTTGAACTCTTCAATTAACACACAAGTATTCTTAGGTGTTTAAATTTAACTGAGAAGTGATCCCTGTTAAATATAGGAGTGGGAGTAAGAGAGGGAGGAGATGTACAGTTTGGCACATGACCACTCGGACTTACCCGTAATGGTAGAACTAGAAATGTGCCATGGGATTCCAAATCAATCCCATCAAGGTGGCATGTCCTGGTGCCATTTCTTTCTACAAATGTTTCTGTAATTATCAGCTGGTGGTTTCTCATTCTCTGGAAGGCAAAAATCAAGCCTTCTTCACATGACATCATACAAACCCTAGCTTTCCTGTCCAACTCAGTCCCTCACAGTTACTTCCTCCCAGCCGCCCACTCTACATCCCAGCATTCAGCATTCTCAGACCTCTGGGCCTGCTCCTCCTCCTCTCTTCAATTCCTCTCATCCTTCAAATCCATCTCTGGTCACCTAAATCCCGTTCTGACTTGAATCCCCCATACAAATAATACTTTTTCTTGCCTTAAAAGAAGTATCCACTTGCATCTATGTAAATAACTACTGTTTATCAAGCACTTGACACACGGGACACCACCAGGGGTGTTGCACTTGTATTACTTCTGTTGATCACTACAACATGTGCATGATATGTACAATGCCTATTTTCCAGGAGAGGAATGCAAGGCTTAGAGAGGTTTGGTGGCTTAAGTATGTGGGTAGTATTTTGGAAAACTAGAATTTGAACTCAGGTTGATTTTACTCCAAAGCTCATTGACAGTTCCTGCTTAGCACTGTAAGCTGTTCTCATGATTGAGTTATAATGACAAACCCTATCAGAGAAGGGGCCACATCAGCCTCTAAGCATTAGGTCTCCTGCATGCAGCATAGTGCTTGACTTAGGAGGCACCTACTAAATATTTTTAAATGAATTATCCTTCATCCGGGTGCTCCTTAAGGATGAGGGCGGTATGTTTGGCATCTTTATGTCCTGAGATGCTAGCCCAGGGTTCACTGACTGCATAAATGAAGGCATCACATATTCTGTCCTGCTCCCCACCACACAAGCATACAGGTGAGTGAATAAATACATACTACTTTTTGACTGCTCACGCAGTGCCTTGGAATCACACTCCGCTGGTGTGGGGTGCACAGTATTATTTAGACAGTTTCACAGGCCTTTAAGGGCCGAGGACTGTATCTTCCAGTTTGAAATCTTGGATGTGTAGGAACACTGCTTTTGTTGCTCCTCTCGCTGCCTCAAGATAAAAAGGGAATTGGATGTTTTAAGTGGATTGGGCAAAAACCTTAGATAGCATTTGCTTGAGAACTTCCTGTTTTTCTCTTCAAGTGGATCTCTTGTTTGGCTACGGAGATTTGAAAGCTATCCCACGTGGACTCACCTAAATGATATGTGGGTGTTGAGAGAAATTCTGCCAGGCTGTATAAGCTGTGTGGTTTCCTGTGATGAGACTGTTCTAGAAAAAGCCATACCTGTCTCTCAAAGCCGGTGGGGACCGGGATATGGGTGAGAGAGGAACATTAACATTTTACATCTGGAAATTAGAGGTTTTGGCATTCCTGGAAAAAATGATGTGGCCTTTTAGAGCCTGCACGAGCTGCTGCCAAATGTCTTTCCCCTTGAAACAAAAACTGTGTTCAAGACTCGATAATTACCACTGAGCTGTGCCAAGCCCAGAAATCTTTCTCTGCTGAGCAGCCCCACAGGGAGTAGAATTTACATTTATAATCATTTACCTTCAAACACGTTCGCTTTCAGAACCAAGCTTCAGAGGTATAACCTTGGGGTTGGATTCGATGCAGACCAGAGGCTAGATCTACCAGTAGCAACTAAGGAAGCCCATGTATGAGAAAGGTAGCCTTCTTCTTCCTCTTTCATTGCCATGGAGCATGTTTGGAGAGGAAATAGTGAAAGCAGATAATTGCTGAAATATCAGAGCGAGATTGCTTTTGTAGCACCATGTAGCCTGTTTTTCTAGAACTTTATAATCCCAGAAATGAGCGGACTGTTTTTCATCTGCTCTCCAGAGGACTCTTGTAGACTCAAGAGAGGCACAGCTCTCGAATCCATCTGATCTCCTTGGCCTATCTGAGCAGAATCAAAACACACAGAGGCCCAAATATTTGGCCAAACAACAGAAGTAGCCAGGCAACAGATACTTGGAAAAAAACCAACAAAATCGTACGTTTAAGTCTTATCATCATCCCTGAAAGCATCCATTGGTACCTCTCATGTCTGATTAATTCAGAATAAGTCCCTGTTTTCTGTTTTAGATCCCATTGGTTTATGAATTCAGAATCCTTAACAAATGGTGCGTCAATGCTTTAAGGTTTTTATTTCCTTTCTCTTTGGGAAAATTGATATCAGTCCTTATTGGCTTCTCCATCTTAACTCAACCAAGATATTTAAAAAGCAAGACTATCCGCAATAGAGCTGTCTGAGTGCAGTATGTGCAGTAGAGAATGGTTGTTGGTAGTTAGGTTGGGGTGAGATAGCCAGCAACATTCCGCTCTCTGCAATGTCTTTATTGGGTTCACCGACAGTGGAAAAGAACTTAATGGCCCCTCCCTCCTTCTTCAAGTGCGACAAGGGTAATATATTAGTGCCAAACCTTGTGAGAACATTAAGAAACATCATTCCAGCTGTTAGAGTCAATGAGAAAAGCCATGAGTCTTGTCAACTCCTTTTGCTACTTCACAGCATAAAACTGTCACTTCATTAATTACAGGAGCGTGTTGCCACGCGACTCCAGCCTGCTCACTCTTCATCGGTGATCTTTGTCAATTTGGGTAATAAAACAGCAATTTAATAATCCCCCCTCACACATTAGTAACTGTTTTATGATGGAATTTCAGTTTCCTCGTGGAACTTGATTAATCATTCTGGGGAGGCCTTCAATAGATATAGTTGGAGTTTAATTAAAAGGCGGGCTGCAAAGAAACCAACTGGAGGGAACACACAGCTCAAAGAAAACAAGTTCAAGTGACTGTGCAGTAAAAGCGAATGTGCTAAGTCATCAGCTTATTATTATCTGAGTCTCATGCTAAAGGCAGAGGGACAGAGGCACTGGGAGGCATACAGCGCTCTCATGCCCATCTACACAATTCCGCAGATGGCCTTTGCCTTTGGTCCACCCGCACCTGCCACAGCCCCCCCTCCCACCACTGGCCGTGATTCAGTCGGCTCTCAGAGCTCATGTGTGGCACCTGGTGGTGACCCTTCTGAGCCCTTTTGCAACAAAGGATTGTGAAATCTTTCATCAAGGAAGAGACTCTTCAAGAGATTTGGAAGTGGTCTCATAGCTCTCTGATGAAGTGCAACCTCCGCACGAAGAGGGCGTGTGCTAGAAACTGCCAAGTGCAAAGACAACAGAATGGACGCGGCTTCCTCTCTGGGCACAGCAAGACATGCAGGTAGCAGGTGAAGAGCAGCATAGGCAACAGGAAGTGCTTTGGTCCAGAACTAAAAGAAATAGGTCCTTTTTCTAGCTCTGTTACCAGCCATGACAAATATTCTTTGGATTAATCAATTCGTCAGCTCACGGATCTTAAGCAGCTGTTATCATTTCTGTCTGCTTTCATTTTCTCATTTCAAAGATCTCTATTACGATTTCTACCTCTGATATTCCTTGAGTCTCTATGCTATACCTTGACCATCTACCCTGCTCCTACCATTGTGGCTTTTTAAAAGATGTGTTTTCATTTCCATCTATGAGAGAGAGAGAGAGAGAGAGAGAGAGAGAGAGAGAGAGAGAGAGAGAGAGAGAGAGAGAGAGAGAGAGAGAGAGAGAGAGAGAGAAAGTTTCCATCTGCTCGGTCACTGAAAATCCACAACAGCCAGGAAGGAGCCAGGTGGAAGTGAGGAGCCTAGAACTCCACCCAGGTCTCCCACACGGGTGGCAGAAACTTAACCACCCGAGCCATCATCCACTGTTTTCCCAAGCACATTTGCACAAAGCTGGAGTGGAAACAGACTAGGCAGGACTCAAACTAGCACTCGGATAACTGACACAGGCACCCCCAAGTGGCAACTTAACCCCTTGCACCACAATCCCTGCCCTCTCTCTGCCCCCCCAAGTGGCTTTGACATGTTCTTTAGCGTCCTGATAGAGAGAAAAAGTGGCACTACCTGTCACCTAGGGAACTATGCAGGTACAGGCTTTCCGATAATGTTAATCAGAGAGAAGTGGGCGTTTAGCCTAGTGGTTAACATGCTCGCTCCTGCATCAAAGCCCCTGAATGTGTTCTCAGTTCAGGCTCCAGACTCCAGTTCCCTGCCTGTGTAGACACTGAGAGGCAGCATTGATGCTTTCAGTACTTGGGTTTCTGCCGCCCACGTGGGATCCCTTGATTGTGTTCCTGGTGTGTGACAGCCATCTGGGGAGTCAGCAGGTGGATGTGAGCTCTCTCTCTCTCTCTCTTTCTTTGTTTTTCTTTCTCTGTTTCTCCTTCTCTTTCAAATAAATAAATTTTTAAAAATCAACCAGAGAGTTCATAAAAAATCATATCCCTAAGTTAACTTATTTAGATTCCTAAGACCAAAGCCTTAGAGAGGGTGTGAGCAGGGGAGAGGCTAAACACTGTATTTGCTGATTGTAAGAAAAGGTCATGTACTTTACACAGCCATGAAGAAGTGCCAGACGATCTGCTCAACATTGTAGTAGGTGAAATCAAAGGTCCATATTAACAGCTAGATTCTGTGAGCATTTTTTTAAAAAAAATTATTTACTTGTATTATTTGTTTGAAAGGCAGAGTGACAGAGAAAGGGAGATAGAAAACTCGTCCATCTTCTGGTTCATCCCCCAAATGTCGTAACAGCTAGGACTGGGCTAAGCTAAAGCCAGGAACCAGAATCTCCATGAGGGTCTCCCACTTGGGTGGCAGGGACTCAACCACTTGAGCCTTCATCTGCTGCCCCCCAGGCTGGAGTTAGTAGAGGGCAGCAACAAGATTCCACAGTGACACTTTGATATGGCAGGCAGGCCTCCCAAGCAGCACCTTAACCCGTGGTACCACAACACTGGCCCCTTTATGAGCCTTTGACTGGGAACAGATCATCTTGGCTGATCTTTCTCCAACAGTGAAAAGCAGCCACACTGCCAAGTTTGCATGAGAAGTGTATTTATCCAGGTATCAGTGCATCTTCATGGTGTTTTTCACTAAAGTCTTTGTTTTCCCTCTTCCTCCTTACATTCTACTGCCTGAAAAGTTCTACATAATAATTTCAATCTTTATGTGTTCTTATTGTACTTCGTTTTAAAGAACTCAGGTTATCAGAATTAGGTTAATTATAACCCTCAGTTCATAATAACCTGTCATCAGTGATTCATATGTTATATTAATTTAGTTTGTTAAATTTAATACTATAATAAACATTTAAGATTGTACAAGGCAACCCAATAATTAGAGCTTTCACAATAATGGTTATCTATTTGGATGCTTTTCCTTTCTTGTTCCCATTTCCTCTTCTACCCTAAAATAAATCCGATTTCAAATTTTATGTTATTTTCTCACCTTAGTATTTAATAGTTTTAAAAATATAAATGAGGGGGCTGGCGCTGTGGCACAGTGGGTTAACGCCCTGGCCTGAAGTGCCAGCATCCCATATGGGTGCCGGTTCAAGACCAACTGCTCCTCTTCCAATGCAGCTCTCTGCTATGGCCTGGGATAGCAGTGGAAGATGGCCCAAGTCCTTGGGCCCCTGCACCCGCATGGGAGACCCAGAGGAAGCTCCTGGCTCCTCCTTCGGATCGGCACAGCTCCGGCCGTTGCAGCCAATTGGAGTGTGAACCAATGGATGGAAGACCTCTCTCTCTCTCTGCCTCTCCTCTCTCTGTGTAACTCTAACTTGCAAATAAATAAATAAATCTTTAAAAAATACATATATATGGCCGGCGCCGCAGCTCACTAGGCTAATCCTCCGCCTTGCGGCACCGGCACACCGGGTTCTAGTCCCGGTTGGGGCACCGATCCTGTCCCGGTTGCCCCTCTTCCAGTCCAGCTCTCTGCTGTGGCCAGGGAGTGCAGTGGAGGATGGCCCAAGCGCTTGGGCCCTGCACCCCATGGGAGACCAGGATAAGCACCTGGCTCCTGCCATCGGATCAGCGTGCTACCGTGGCGGCCATTGGAGGGTGAACCAACGGCAAAAGGAAGACCTTTCTCTCTGTCACTCTCTCACTGTCCACTCTGCCTGTCAAAAAAAAAAAAAAATACATATATATAAATGAAAAATCTTCAAATAGTTTCTGGAAAGTGCATATTATGGGAAAATTATTCAAGGATTTCAAACATTTTTGCAACAAAAGCTTATCTTTTAATTCTATTTTCCATAAACTTTTTGAAGTTCTCATATATATAATGATATTTATGTATATGTTTATCCAATATATTACTTAATTTTAATTGTTTTGAATTGTGTAAAAGGATATTTTGCTGTAAATAGTCTTTGGAATTTAATTTTTTTCATCTCCATGAAGTTAGTAAGATTCATCCATGCTGTAGTGAATATAGCAGATAGATTCAGCTTTGTAGCAATCCTTTGTTGGCATAGCTCTAGTTAATTATTCATTTTCTTGAGATTGCTTCCAGGTTTTCACTACTAGGGGCAGTGGGGAGGTGAAAGTTTTTACCCATTTTCTGGAAATCCTGTGTAATTAATTCTCTTGGGTGTTTACCAGAAAGTCGAATTGCATAACTGCTCAACTTTCCAAGTTAATATCTTATTTTCAAAAGATATCAGGCCAGTTTACACTCCTCGCAATTGACAAGACCCTACTAGTCTGTGTGCTTTTTAATACTTGATATATTTAGATACATAAAGATTTTACCAATGAAACGAGCAGAACATATTGTGTTATTATGGTATTGTGTTCATTCTCCTCTTTACACTTGAAGTTGACTATTTCTAAATGTGCCTATTGTCCATAAATGTTTTCTCATTGTGCAATGCGAGATTTGTCATTTTAACATTGTGCTATAGAAATTATTGATATTCTAAGCACATAGTAATTTTACTTTGCCAATTGTGCGGTACAAATATATTCTTTCCCATTTATTGTGTATATTTCTTCCTATTTTCCTTAGGCTGTTTTTTCATTATTAGGCATTTCCATTTTAACGTGAATAAGTGTATCTATTTTTCCTTTATGATTACAGTCTTTGATATCTTATTTATTTCATTAAAAATTAATAGCAATTGTACATGTTTATGACAGTGAGACATTTCAATGCATGTATGGAATCTGTACTGATCAAATCAGGATAATTAATATTTTCCTCTCTTTGTCATTACTTTATGATTGTTTCCTTGGAACTCTTCTATTATCTCAGATATGCAGGAAGTCACTGTGAACAGTAGTCACCCCACTGTAGTGTATAACACTGGGAAACTGTTCGTCCTTATCTAACTCGGATCTGGCACCCACTATTCAACTTTCCTTTATCCCCACCCCTCCCAGCCTCTAGTAACTACTATGCTCTGCTCACATTACATTTTTAACTTCCACATTTAAAGGAGAGCATGCAGCATTTATCTTTTGGTGTCTGGCTTAGTTTGAAAATGACGGCAATAATAAGATTTCATACTTTTTGATTGCATACTATTCTAGTGTGTGTGTGTGTGTGTGTATACCCACCAAATTTTCTTCATCTGTCCATCCATTCATCTGCTGATGGACAACTGGGTTGATTCCATTTCTTGACTATTGTGAAAAGTGCTGCAATGAACATGCTGGTCCAAGTATGGCTTTGATAAAATGATTTTATTTATTTTGGGTATATACCCAGTAGTGGTATTGCTGGAGTACTATTTTTGCGTTTTTAAAGGGGTCTCCATACTGGTTTCCTTAGAGGTTGTACTAATTTATGTTTCCTTTTGCAGTGTTTGGGGGTCCCCCCTTTCTCTGCATCCATTTGTTACTTTTTGTCCTTTGGATGATAGTCATTCTAAATGGCGTGAAAGGATATCTCATTGTGCTTTTCATTTGTATTTTCCTGATGGTTAGTGATACTGGGCATTTTTTCATATATTTGATGGCCATTTGTTTTCTCTGACACCAAATCCAAATACAGAACAACAAAAACAAAAACTACAGGCCAATATCCTTGATGAGTCCAGATACAAAGTTTTCAACAAAACATTGTCAAACGGAATCCCACAGCACATCAAAAAGATAACGTATCACGAATAAGTAGAATTTATCCAAGAAATGATTCAACACTCATAAATCAGTGAGCATAATAAATCACATCAAAGGAATGAAGAACAGAAACCATATGATCATTTTAATAGATTCAGAGAACCAATTGAGAAACAATATCTCTCCATGACAAAAACTCTCAACAAATTAGGTATGGAGAAAATACCTCAAAATAATAAAAACTGCATGATAATATCAATGTCATGTCAATGTCATGAAAATGGAAAAACGGGAAGCATTTCCCCTAAGATCTGGAACAGAACCAGGTTGTCTGCTTTCACTACTCTTAGTCATGAGTATGGCAGTGGAAGTCTTGGCAGGAGCAGTTAGGGAAGACAAAGAATAAAGAGCATACAAATTGGAAACGAGGAAGTCAAAATACCCATAAGTGCAGACAACATGGTTTTATATAAGAAAACCCTAAATATTCCATCAAAAACTGTTAGTTTCTTAGAATTGATAAACCAGTACAGTCACATTGCATAATATAAAATCAACATGCAAAAGACAGTAGCATTTTTGTATATCAATCCCATTCTTACTGAAAGGGAACTCCAGAAAGCAATCCCATTCACAAAGCTACCAAGAAATGAAATACTTAGGGAGTGGGCATTTGACACGTAGTTCAGTCACCTCTCAAGATGTCCACGTCCTGTGTCAGAGTACACAGTTCAAGCCCCAGTTCACTCTGCTTCTGAACCAGTTTTCTGCTGAGGAGCCTCCTGGAAAGCAGCAGCGATGCTCCAGCACGTGGGTCTCCGCCACACATGGAAGAGACCGGGCTTGAGTTCCAGCCTCCTGACTCGAGCCTGGCCCAGTCGTGGCTGTTGTGGGCATTTAGGGAGTGAATCAGTGAGTAGATCTCTTTCCATCTCGCTCACTGTCTCCATCTCTCTGACGTTCAAATAAAATGAAAAACAAAAACTTAGAAAAATAATTATCAAAGAAGTGAAATATTTCAGCAATTGAAACAATAAAACACGAAATAAATCATAGAAGACACAAAAAATGGAAAAATCTCCATGTTCATGGTTTGGGAGAGCTCATATAATTAAAATGTCAATATTACCCAAATCAATCTGGATTCAGGGCCATTCCCTTCAAAATATCAATGGCATTTTTTACAGAGACAGAAAAATAAACTGCTAAAATACATATGAATAACAAAAGATGCAGAATATATAATAGGGCTGGAGGCATCACACTACCTAACTTCAAAGCATACTGCAAAGCTATAGTAATTAAAAGAGCATGATACTGCCATCGAAACTGACACATCAATAGAATAGAGAATCCAGAAGTCATTTCACATCCATTCAGTCAATTGATTTTTGACAGAAATGCCAAGAACATACATTGGAAAAAGGATAGTCTGCTCAACAAATGGTGCAGGTAAAACTGTATACATATGTAGTAAAACTGTATACATATATATACAGGTAAAACTGTGTACATATGTAGTAAAATTAATTTAATTTCCTAGCTCTAACCATATATAAAACCCAACTCAAGAACTATTAAAGAATTAAATATAAGACCTGAAACCATGAAATTGCTAGAGGAAAACATAATCAAGACATTGGTGTAGGACATGATTTTTTGGATAAGACAACAAAAGCATGGAGAACAAAACCATAATTAGACAAATTAGCAAACTTGGAAGCCTCTGTACAGCAAATAAAATATTTTACAGAGTGCAAAGATAACAGATGAAGTGGGATAAACCATTTATAAGCTATTTATTCAATGAAGGGTTAATATGCAGAATATATAGGGAACTTAAAAAACTCAACAATAAAAAAACCAATCCAGTTAAGAAATGGGCAAAAGATCTGAATAGATATTTCTCAAAAGAAACATTTTTGATTTTTTTGTTTTAAAAAAAAGTTCAATCTCTAATATTATCTCTATTATCTCCCAAAATTTACAGTTTTACTTTTGACATTCGAATCCTCAATACATTTGAAAGTTTTATTTTGCATGCTGTTAAATAGGTGTCCTATTTCTTAGTTATTGGAATAAGATCAGAGGTTAAAGTACAGGGCCTGGAATGAAAGAAATACAGTTGTCATTTGCAGATGATACGATTATTCACATAGAGAACTCAATAGAGAAGGGTTATAAGATATATTGTAGAATAAATAATACAAAATTTGTAACTATAAATTAGAGGAGAATTGAGACATTTTAAAAGAGGCAATATATAAAAGTTTATTATATTTCTATGTACTAGTAGAAATAAGAAAAATACAAGTATTTTAATAATGATGAATTTGCATCGCAAACAGAACTATGGAGTATTTAGGAATAAATCTAACCAAAGAAGCATAAGCCCCAAGGGCTGAAGAAACAGATGATTTGAATAGTTTTATATCTATTCTAAAAATGAACTTATATAAAAATTTCTCACAAAGAAAACTCCAGACAGCTTCACTAGAAAATTCTAACAAACACAAAATCTTCATAAATAAATTAAGAAGAAAAATATGAAGTCATTCCTTTCTGATACCAAATCTGCACAAAAATATTTAAAAGTGGCCAGCGTTGTGGCACAGAGGTGGCTACCACCTGCACTGTTGGCATCCCATACAGGCATCAGTTGGTGTCCTGGCTGCTTCATGTTTATCCAGCTCCCTGCTAATGTGCCTGGAAAAAGCAATAGATTACCCAAATGCTTGAACCCCTGCAACCCATGTGGGAGATTCAGATAGAGTTCCAGACTCTTTGCTTCAGAGTGAACCAGCAGATAGAAGATTTCTCTCTGCCTCTCCTTCTCTCTCTGTAACTCTGCCTTTCAAATAAGCAAATACATTTAAAAAAAATACAAGAAAAAAAACTTCCTATCAAACACCTCATAAACATAAATTCAAAAATATTAGCAAAATTTTAGTAAACCAAATTCAACCATGCATTAAATGATAATACATTATGTGCTAATTTAAGTTTTATTTCAGAAATGCAAGGGTACTTTACCATTTGAAAATCAATCAATGTAATACATTTAAACCAAAAAGGCAGAACATGCAATTTTATCAACAGACAAACCAAAGTATTTTGCAGACTCTAATATATTTTTAATATAAAAATTTTCAGCCAATTATTTATAAAAGGGAACTTGCTCAACCTAAAAATGTCCAACTACAATACCTTTCAAGTAACATCATACTTAACGGTAAAATAGTAAATGCCACTGCACTACATTCAGGAACAAGAACGGATTTTGGCTAACCCCAGGGAACTGGTTATCATTCAAAGCACGTGCCAATGGAGGAAACATCAAATGTTCCATTTAGTTTTAAAAGAAAGATCTCCTTTGATTATAAACATGGTTTCATAAAACTGTGGCTCATGCGTTCTGAAATTTTGGTTACCACGCTTCTCATTGACTTTACCACATCCTCAGTGCAGTCTCCTTTCCTATTTTGTTTTCTCATTCTTTGTGTCCATATAGATGGAACCACCACAAACCCTACTTAGCTGTTGGATATTGTCTATTTCTCTCTTCTATATAGAAAAAAAGACATCCTCTGTCCTTAGTGGCAAGTTTTCTCTCCATACATTTTTTGTCCTACTTCAATAAGAAATTTTATCCAAGCATTTAATTAAAACTACTCTTTTAAAGTCTCCACCAACTTCACTGGGTCAGAGCAGTGGTTAATTCTGATACCATCTTACATCTCCTATGACAATCATTCAACACATTTGAGTCCTGCTTACTTTTCTTTCTGCTTCCTAATTTTTCAGCTGCCTCCATGACTGCTCCTTCCCTACCTCCTTTGCTAGCTCCTCCTCCTTTTCCTGATCACCCAGCCCTGCAGTTCCCAGGATTCTTTCGGACTCTTCTATCATTACGTTCAATCTCCATAAAATATAACCCAATTTTATAGCTTTAATAATCACTGTATCACCATCCTAAGCTGTGCTCCTCAGCACAAATTCAAACATTGAGCTTCCTACTTGATATCACTTCTTGCATATCTAATAGGGATCTCAAAGTTAGCATGACACATTTGTAAACCAGTCCTATTTTAGCCCTATCACATCGACTTTACCAAAGTCTTTCCCATCTCATTAAATGATAATTACGTTCATCTAGTAACTCCTTCCCCAAACCTACAAGTCATCCATATGTCTCCCATTCCTCACATCCTGTATAATCCATTTGCATGTCCTATTGGTTCCACCTGCACCATGTACCCTCCCTCAGTGTGTGCACTTTCCACTCTCTCCCCTGCTACAGTTCTAATGATAGCCCAGGTTATATCTCTCCCATACTTCTCTCCCTTCTTTCACTCCTCTAAAAGTCAACTCTTTGTTTAGCCACTGATGTACCCTTTCTTCAGCTCCAAGCCTAATGATATTGATACCAGAATCCACCTGTTTATCTGACCACGATCCAAACTGGGATCCCTACAATTCTATATGATCCAGCCCTTTGTCACTCTCACTTTTTCTCCTCTCTCTTTTCTTACCTTTTTTCTAGGAACAACAACTTTTTTCCTGTTCTTGAGTGATACCATGCTCACTCCTGTTTTAGATAATTTGCATTTGTTGAATCTTCTGCTTGGAGCACTTTCTCCCGTGTACCTGCATCACTTATTGCTGCAGTAAGTCAAATGTCTCCTCAACTGTCACATGATCTGAGATGTTTTACTGATTGAACTTTTGAAAAAAGACCTCTCTCTCTGCTATCTTCACTTTCTTTTCTACGGCTTGCTTTATATTACCTTAAAATACTTAAAGCATATTAAATTCTATATTTATTTTCTTATGTTTTATGAACTGCCTCCCTAATTAGAAATGCAAGTTTCACAAAGGCAGAGTCTTTGTCTATCTTGCTCATCCCTGTATATGCAGACTTAGAATACTGTCCATATGGCCCATAGTATGTGCTCAATACATAACTATCTGAAGAATAAAATATTAAAAATTTATATGTCAGACCAATAGCCAGGACCTTCCTCCAGGTCTCCCATATGGGTTCAAGTGTCGACGGCCACTCAACAAACTAAGCGAAGACACAGTACTCAGTCCGTTCATCAGCGGTTAATGCCTTGAAGCCTTCAAGCCAAGGTAGGGAGCTTGGCGACAAGGGACCAGAGGCCGCCTTCTTGAGAGGCTCTTCAACCACCGGCCCCGAGCACAGCAAGAAACCAGTATATATACCCACAGCCCCACAAGCTCAAAGATGGTTACACAGAGTCAGTATAGCATAACAAACAAAAGGTTACATAAAATTCAAACAACCGATAACATCAATAACATCCTGTTATGCAGTTAGAGGTCTAGAACACCTGCATATCTCAGGCAAGTCTTGGCATAAACAGGTCACCTTAACCCGAGGTTAGGGCTAGGTATGGAAAATTCCATATGACAGTGCTATATGTGGGGGTAGCTCCCCACATCTTCCCCTTTTTAGTTTTCTAGCAAGAGAGCGTGCCTGTCTTAGGTCCCCAGCAACGCACCACGGGCTTACCTATCATGGAAACAGGGAGCGGCTCCTCTCCCTGTTCTGTCTTAGGTTGCTCCGTGTGCTTGCCAGTGGTTACCCATCATTGACTACCGCTCCAGCATGCTGAGCCAAATCGCTTCATCATGGGGGTCGTCCCGCTGGATGGCCAACATAGCCTGTCGGATCACCAAGTTGGTGTGCTGTTGCCTTTCCAGCAATAATAACAGGCAAGTAAGCTGAGGTATTGGACAGAGGCATAGGCCAGGGAAGTGCCCTAAGCAATCCCCAAGAGACACCTTCTTTCTCATTGCAGGCAACACCCGCCACCATCAGCATTAAGGCAAATATCTTATACCCGTGAAGCATTTTGAGCTCTAACAAATACCTCTAAAGCACAATCAATAATAATTCCCAAAGCTGCAGCAAGGCAGATTAACAGCAAGGCTATCAAAAGGGCACACAACAGTCTTTTCATTCGTCCGTCTCTGCAGCCGGTTCAGCGGACAGTTCTGAGGGTTGCTCCTCTGGGTCTTTCTCAAGCAGCCGAATCCTTCTCTCTGGTGCCCAAACCGGTTGTGAGGCTCCCTGTGGAGAAAAACAAACTGCACCTCGTGCCCTTCGTGCCCTTCGTAGCAAAGGGAACGGGCCGTTCCATTGGTTATCTTGGGGGTCCCTCCATAGGATCATTTGTTTTGTGTCGGCTGGAACATTATCATTCTCAGCCCAGTGTGCAGAGGACTGTTTGACTGTCTGTGAGGGATGATCAAAACTGGCATATCAGAACATGTGACGTTCTGCTGGGGTCTTGCCGTTTGATGTTTTGTTTAAAAAAATCAATGGTAAATAGGGCATAATTAAGTATATCCTTAGGGGAACGGGTGAGTGCCCCTACTCCCCCTTTTTGTTTTAATATGATAGTTTTAAGATATAAATTTGCTCACTCCACAACGGCTTGTCCTTGTGGATTATAGGGAATGCCAGTAATGTGGGTAATACCAAAGTGTTGAACAAAGCGCTTCATTTCTTGAGAAGTGTATGCTGGCCCATTATCAGTTTTTATGACTTTAGGAATGCCCCAGGTGGCAAAACATTGCAACAAGTGTTGTTTAACTTGTGTCACTGTTTCCTTGGCCATGGCTGACGCCATGAGTACACCAGAAAAGGTATCCACTGTGACATGAATGCATGCCAATTTACCAAACTCGGAGTGATGCGTAACATCCATTTGCCATATGTGGCAAGGAAATAGGCCACGGGGATTAGTCCCAGTGGGTGTTTTAACAGGTTAGAAAGTGACACATTTGGGACAATTGCATACAATTTCTTTTGCAATGCGAATAGGGATTTTAAATTTTAAAGATAAAGTTTTACTATTAACATGCCATAGGTTATGAAAACTCTTGGCCTGATCCACTACGGTGCTGATTACAAAAAAACGAGATTGTGAATCTGCTGTTGCATTTCCATTGGATAAGGGTCCGGGCAAGCCTGTATGAGCCCTGATAAAGCCAATAAATATGGGCTCGACACGAAGAAATAGGGCTTGCTGTACCAGCTGAAAGTAGGCATGGACTGCAGAATGTTTGGAAATTAAGGATGGTGAACCTAACTTTGTTACTGCATTGACTATGTAAGCACTGTCTGAAAAAATATTTAATGGTCCCGAAACACAACTAATAATTTTTGATACAGCTGCTAGCTCAGCATGCTGTGGAGATGGAGAGGCGGTAACTACTCGAAAGATTTTATCCCCTAGGAGGGCTACTCCAGTTCCTCCTTTAGCCCCATCTGTGAATGCCATGGGTGCTCCTTCCTGAAGTGTTTTGATGATCATGTTTGGGTCATCAAATCCCCCATCACTGGGCTGGGCACTTCTTGTCAGGATCACAGCGTCTGCATCATCACATGCCTCTGGATCTCTGTCCGTTTCTGGAAGAGGAAAGACAAGGGGATCTCCCTCGGGGGCAAACTGCTCCCTGGGTGGGTTGTTACTTGCATCAGGCATAGGCCTGATATTTTTGGCCAGTATTCAAATTAGAGTCAACTCCCCTATGGGGAACACACAGCTAAATCCTCTTCCCAATGCAATCAGTGGGTCAGGCCCTCTCCAGAGTCGGGTGAGAGGGTCTCTCCATCTAATGAGCATCTGAGGTTTAGGGGTTAAATGTCCCCAATGTTTTTGGGACCTTGATTCCCTTGACCCTTTTGAAAAATTCCCTGTGGGTTATGAGGAATTTTAGTAGAGTGTTGAATCATTTTACGTCTTGGCAGCACTTTTATTTTTTTTTTTATTAAACTTTTATTTAATGAATATAAATTTCCAAAGTATAGCTTGTGGGTTACAATGGCTTCCCCCCTCCCATAACTTCCCTCCCGCCTGCAACCCTCCCCTTTCCCGCTCTTTTAAACATCCTAATTGGTTATTATCTCTGTAAGATGAGAGATATATCTTTTGACATCTCCAGGGGCCCTTTTGGAGATACCAAAAGTTTAGAGAATTTAGAACTTTGATTTTTAGAAACTTTGTTAAAGGTGCCAAGAGAACTTAGAGTATCTGGTTAGAATAGAATTTTTTAACATCCTGAAATGATAGCCCTTCATTAGACAGGGTGATCTTAACACTTTTAGACCAGGTTTAATCATAATGATATTTAACAATGCTTTTCATCAATCTGAACTTAACAGAGACAGTAGAGTACACACTAGATTACCTTGGAAACCAGAAATAAAAACCTTGAACATAAGAGTTAGCACACAAAATCCTCACAGAACTCAGAACTATTTAACAGAGCTAAAAAGAGAACTTTAGAAACAGCAGAGTAACCAATTAAGCAAACATTGTTAAAAAGAGACACTATAGTTTTTGCAAAAACAGATCTGTGAAAGAAACAAGTTTAAAGCATATTCAGGACATGTAAAGACTTGTAAGACCACTTTAGCTGGAAAGCAAAAACATGAATACAACATAGGTCTGACATTATTTACAACATTTTGATACACTTTGTATAATTTGAATTGACTCAAACAGTTGTTACTTTAACAAATTTAGAGTCTCATTCTTTGAGAGTTCCAGGGATCCTACTGGAAGTCCCAAAGTTGTTAGACTCCACTTGAGAATTTAAACTGTTAAGAGAGTCAAACCGCTCAGCCAAAAACTAGTAACAAAGGCTGTGGGCTAGATCTGATTAGAGTTAGGTAATCACTCAAACATTGAAGACAGACAAATCCAATAAAACATGAAACCTTCAAGACACATGCAAACTCTCAGATAAGTTAACTACAGCAGCACAGAAAAGAGCTGGCCATCAGCATAGGAGCCCATTGCTTAGGACAGGGAAACACACCTGAAACAAAGCGGCAGAGAATGAGACTAAAGGCATGGCCTCATCAACACAGTTAAATAAGGCACCTGCTGCCTCATTAAGCCGATGAATGAAGTCTGCATAGGGCTCGGAGGGTCCTTGCAAGATTTTGTAAGACTATGCCTTATCTCTCCGCGTTTTGGCACTACCCTCCATGCTTTAAGCATGATTTCCCTTATTTGAATTAACACCTCTCTTGGCACCCTGCACTGCCTGTCTTCTGTGTCAAAGCGTCCCTCTCCCAATAGCATATCCTCATTCCATGCCTGCTGTCTGTCCATGCGATTCTTAGTAACCTGGCTGGGTACGGGCTAATTCTCGATAAGCTGACATCCAGAGGAGGAAATCTCCTCCTTCCAGGACTGCCTTGCAAACGTTTTTCCAGTCATCGGGAGTTAGCCCTTGTGTCCCCAGCGTGCCTAAGACAGCGTGAGTGAAATTAGCTTGGGGTCCATATAGATTGACCGCCTTTTGAAGTTCTTTAAGGGCGGCAAAATCAACTGGAGTCCAGCCCCTGTTTCCCTGTGCATCCCCAGTTACTGGAAAGACCTGGAATGGATTATAATAGGCTCCCCAGTCGGGCTTGGATCTGGTTGTCTTCACGGGTCCGTTTTTTCTCGCAATGGCTGGAAATGCCCTCTCTGACTGAGTTGTTGTCTCACTAGTTGAGGAAATGGTAGAGTCTGCACCGTCAGGGGGCTCCCATCTGAAGGATATCCCGGTGGTGGGCCGTCTGCCCACCACGGTTCTGGAGGCGTGGGTTCCGGGGGAGCTGATGGCTCAAGCCCGGCTCCTCCCTGCCTGTCCTTTCTGGCGGCTGCTCCACTATCGCTGTCTCCACCTTGACTGCCAGCCCTGCTCTCTTTCTCGAGGCACTCAGAGGCGGCCAGCAAACATTGGACCGCCTCCTCCTGATTACTCTCAAAGGCTTGGTCAATACATCGCCAGAGGCGCCACGCCTCAGGTGTTAACTGTTTCCCTTTAAGGTGCCTTCCTAACTCCCTCCACCATCTATGTGTTAAGAGGCATTCCTCCGTGAACCAGGGCGTATGGCTCCTGACACTTACTATAAATTCTGTAATGTTATGTCCAGCGACCGGCGTCCTGGCACTCTTTAGCAGAGCTTTGATTACCCGTTTAACATTCTTATGCGATTATGCATTTCCCATGGTTAGATCGGAGGGGCTCCCAGGCTAAATCCCAGTCTCCCACGCCCTACACGTGCTAAGCTGCCCCCCTTGAGTTCCCGCCGCTCGCGGCCGTAGACTTCCCTCTATAGAGGCTTACCTGATGAAGCGAATCCGAGTCACGGCACCAGCTGTCAGCGGCCACCAGACAAACTAAGCGAAGACACAGTACTCAGTCCGTTCATCAGCAGTTAATGCCTTGAAGCCTTCAAGCCAAGGTAGGGAGCTTGGCGACAAGGGACCGGAGGCCGCCTTCTTGAGAGGCTCTTCAACCACCGGCCCCGAGCACAGCAAGAAACCAGTATATATACCCACAGCCCCACAGTCAGTATAGCGTACCAAACAAAAGGTTACATAAAATTCAAACAACCGATAACATCAATAACATCCTGCTATGCAGTTAGAGGTCTAGAACACCTGCATATCTCAGGCAAGTCTTGGCGTAAACAGGTCGCCTTAACCCGAGGTTAGGGCTAGGTATGGAAAATTCCATATGACAGTGCTATATGTGGGGGTAGCTCCCCACATTCAAGGGCTCAAGGACTTGGGTCATCTTTCACTGCTTTCCCAAGCACATTAGCAGGGAGCTAGATAGGAAGTGGAGCATCCTGGACTTGAACCAGTGCCCATATGGGATGCTGGTGCTGCAGCCTGGGGCTTTAACCCACTGCGCCATAGAGCCAACCCCTATTCCTTTTCTTTTAACATGGGCTTCTCTTAATTGCATTCTATCAGATAAAAAAAAAATAATTTCAATAAAACAAAAAATTTTCCAAAGGAAGTTTAGATTTAAATATTAAAATAATCATAATAATACTCTAGGCTTCAATTACATTTAATGGTTTTCTTGGTACTTTTTCATATACTGTCCTATTTGATCCTTATAAGAATCTTTTATTAGCATCTCCATTTTCCATATTAGAAAATGAATACTAAGTGAATTTAAGAAACTTGAACAAGTTCATGTTGCTAAGAAATGTCAGAAACAAGATTCAAAGCTGTTTGTCAGATTCTTTATCAAGGATTTGCTCTCAATGTCACACTGCCAAAGTTTACCTGATTCCTTTCTACTCTGTGCTAGGTCCAACCTGAAAGGAACAAACTTGACATTGGATGACAGCGATTCACATGATGAAAAGGTACGCGCCCCTTTACAGTCAAGCTCCAATTTGTAACATACTTTTTCTGAGCAGCAATGGGTACTTGGCTGGGCCAATACGAGTCAGTTGTGGAGCAACTCACAGAGAGTCAAGCAGAGAAACTTGATGGGAGGGAGCATTCTTGGGCCCTGCTGGGTAAAAAGCAGGGCAGTTAGGTCAAGAGTCAAGGGAATCACAGGGGGGCATTTGGCACAGTGGTTAAGGCAATGTTTGGAATACCTGCATCCCATACTGGAGTGCTTCCATTAAGGGACCAGTTCCACTACTGTTTCCAGATTCCTGCTAGTGTGCACCCTAGGAGGGAGCAGGTGATGGTTCAAATACCATGGTCCCTACCACTCATGTAGGAAATCCATACTGGATTCTTGACTCCTGGCTTCAGACTGACCCAGACTTGATTGTTGCAGGCATCTGGGAAGTACACTAGAAGATGGAAGACTTTCTCTCTCTCTCTCTCTCTTTCCCTCCTGTTCCCTCCACCACTGCCTTTCAAACAGATAGAAATAAACACATTTTTAAAAACCTCAAGGAAAATTGATCCCTGTAAAAAATAAGAGTGGGAATAAGAGAGGGAGGAGATGTACAGTTTGGCATACATTCCCACGGACATACACCTAAGGGTAAATCTAAAAATTTGCCATAGGACTCCAGATTCCATTAAGTTAGCAGGTACTAATGCCATCTTACTAGTTAAAGTGATCATATTAAGTGTGTAACTGATCAAATAGATAGGATTAAGTGTCAAAGGGATTACGTAAATAAAACCAAATGTCAGGTTATAACAATAAATAGAATTAAAAAGGAGATAGAATTAAAAAGGAGAGAATGATCCAACATGGGAAGCAGGCCACACTGCAGACTCATAGGATGATAAATCCCCTAAATACCACTCTGGCCTCAGAATCAGCCCTTAAGGCATTCGGATCTGGCTGAAAAGCCCATGAGAGCATTTCAGGCATGGAAAGCCAACACACTGTGGCAACGAAGGATCTTTGTGAGTAAGATCCCAGTGGAAAGAATGGGCTATCAAAGAAGGGTGTACTTTTCTCTGAAGGGAGGAGAGAACTTCCACTTTTATTGTGGCCCTGTCTAAATACTGATGGAATTTGTGGATTCAAAAGGCTTCTGTAGCCTTGGAAGCTCATGATAAGAGCTTCAGGTGATCACTGACATCATAAATAAGAGTGTCAGTTGTTAAACCAACAACAGAAGTCACTGTGCACTTGCGCCACATGTAGAACCTCTGTCCTTAATGAGTTGTACTGTGAGAATTAATGGTAAAACTTGTCTTCAGACAGTACTTTATAATTTGTGTGTCTGTGTGGGTGTAAACTACTGAAATCTTTACTTAGTATAGAGTTGATCTTCTCTATATAAAGATAATTATAAATGAATCTTAATGAAAAATGGGATGGGAGAGGGAGTAGGAGGTGGGACAGTTTGGGAATGGGAGGGCGTGTATGGGGGGAAGAACTGCTGTATTCCAAAAGTTGTACCTATGAAATTTATATTTATTAAATAAAAGCTTTCGTAAAAACATTCAAGGAAATAAGCACAGAATGTATAGCTGTTGGCCCATATATAGTCTGGGTATCTTAGTTTGGGCTTTTAAATTTTTATTTGTATTTATTTATCTTAATTTAGTGTTGAGAAAGTATTTTTAATTTTTAAACCACTTTAAATATTTTATTTTTAATTGTTTAACATAAAAGCTGAGCTTATCAGCTTCTTTTGAAGAATTGGATCGCACTCTTATGTATGACACCAGTAATCACCCAAGGCCCTTGACAGAAGCTACCAAGACTATGGAAGCCTTTTGAATCCACAAACTCTGTCAGTTTTTAGACAAGACCATAAACAAAGTGGAAGTTCTCTTCTACCTTCAGAGAAAAGTACCTCCTTCTTTGACGACTACTTCTTTCCATTGGAGTCTTACCCACAGAAGTCCTTCATGTATGACATTTTTTGCCCTAGTGTCTTGCCTTTCCAGCCTAAAATGCTCTTGTAGGCTTTTAAGCAAGACCAGAAGGCCATAAGGGCTGATTCTGAGATCAGAGTACTATTTAAAGTGATTGTCATTCTATGAGTCTGCTGTACCGTTTTGGAGCTTCCCATATTGGAGCATTCCCTCCTTTTTAACTCTATTATTATTAGCTGATCCTTAATCCTATGCATATGATCACTTTAGCACTTAAGATGGTATTTTTACCACTAAGCTTAATGGAATTTGGGGTCCCATGGCAAGTTTTTAAACTGTACCCTTAGAAGTAAGTATGTAGTCTAGGCTGGCGCCGTGGCTTAACAGGCTAATCCTCCGCCTTGCGGCGCCAGCACACCGGGTTCTAGTCCCGGTTGGGACGCCGGATTCTATCTCAGTTGCCCCTCTTCCAGGCCAGCTCTCTGCTATGGCCCGGGAAGGCAGTGGAGGATGGCCCAAGTCCTTGGGCCCTGCACCCGTGTGGGAGACCAGGAGAAGCACCTGGCTCCTGGCTTAGGATCAGCGAGATGCGCCGGCCGCATTGGCCATTGGAGGGTGAACCAACGGCAAAAAGGAAGACCTTTCTCTCTGTCTCTCTCTCACTATCCACTCTGCCTGTCAAAAAAAAAAAAAAAAAGTAAGTACGTAGGAAATAGTGTGTTCTTAATGAATGTACTGCAGCTATGCTAAACATGTAGCCAAGAGAGCCCCATGGTAACAGAGCTGAATCCCATGTAATCTGCTGTTTCAGTGAGAGCTGACAGTATTTTTAAAAATATTTTTAAACTTTTTTCAAATTTTATTGAAGATATACAAATTTAATGTATTTAATATATACATTAAGATTTAGGAAACATAGTGATACTTCCTACCCTACCCTCTCTCCCCCTTGCTTCTCTCTAAAATTTCATCCTCAATAGTCTCTCTGAAAGCCCTCACAGGTACAATATGATACCATCTCATTTGTAATGGATGGAACACTACCTGAAATACACAATCACCACTTGTATTTCTGCTGCTTCGCTGTAGAGTAGATCTGTAAGGAAACAGGGAATAACATAGGAGAGGAGGGAAACCCAGGGACATTTTTAGCAAACACCATAGAGCATAGGGTGACCTTGTAAAGTCTTTGTGCTACTTAGCACACCACCTAACCATTGGGTATGAGCAATAGAAGAATAACACTTGCAGTGGGCAGGAATCTACTTTACTCTTCACAAGAGGAAAATATGGCAAGAGTCCTCCTGTTTCGCTCTCACCAAAGAAGTAAGGTCATGGATGTGATAAGTATTTTTAGAAGACCTGGAATGTGCCCAGCTCAGCCTCTTCCTATCACACTGCCTGCAAAGAAAATGGCATTTGGAAGGTTCCCCACTGTGTGGTAAATTTGCAAGCTCCGATTCTGCCTGCAAAATGTGGAAGAAGCTCAGCTCAGAGGTGGACCATGGGATATCCACTGTGACCACACATCTAAAGCTTTTGTTACCAGTCGAAAATAGTATATTTTTATCTCCATCTTTTCATTGCTAAGTCTCAATGTCTCGTTTCATGTTGACATAAGAGGAGATAAAAAGAGTTATTTATAAGGACTCTAGGTTCCTAACAATGAGAAGGGAAGGACTCATGAAGCACTTCTCTTTTATGTCTGGAGTTTTTCTTGTGAAACTTGGAGTTTTTAGATAGGTTGTTGGATGGAGGTGACATTTAATGTTCCTTTAAACCTTGATGATCTATAATTTTACAAGTTGTATATCTGAAAACTGCTATGTATTGTACCTCCACAGTTTAGAGTGTGAAGAGCTTGGTGTTGTGAATGTGGTGTTTGGGACACCAGCATCCTCTATCAGAGGGCCTGTTTTAAAGTCCCCACAATGTTCCTGATTCCAGCTACCTGCTAGTGTACACTCTGGCAGGCAACAGGTTACGGTTCAATACTTGGGCCCCTGCAACCTTTGTGAGAAACCTGTATTGAGTTCCTGGCTTCTAGCTTCAGGCTGACCCAGTCCCAGCTATTGCAGGCATTTGGGGAGTGAAACTGAATGGGGGATTCATTCTCTCTCTCTCTCTCTCTCTCTCTCTCCCTGTGAAATAAATAAAAATTATTTAAACAAAAAGGATCTATAGTGTTGGGAAGGTGGTATATATAAAATCATTTGGTTCTCAACCCAATTGTCAGCATGCCCTTTCCATTTCCAAAGAGTGAATTCACTACTTATGCTGCCTGAACATGTTCGATGATTATACATGTAAGCACATTTGTTTTGAATGACTGACTTGCAGATTACAAGATACAGGAATATAGATTTTAGCCCCTTATCTGGGAAAACATCCATACAACAGGAATGTATTGAGCACCCACATTGTGCCAAATCGTGCATGATTGATTTTAACCACAAAAAGGCAAAAGTCTTTCAAGTCAAGTATGCTACAATATTTTTAAAAGGAAATATGCAGACAAATCACTACATTTTATTTATTATAAGTAGAAAAACACAGGTACTGTGAGAGCACAGGACTCACTAAGGCTGCCTGAGGGATGCATGGAATTTCTGATGTGAAATTTCCATATCTTCTTTATTATATACCTTGGGTTTCCTTTAGAAGCACTTCTCAACTTGTTTTTTTAATGAAAAATGATTTCTTATAATAGAAATTCTTTTTCCATTTTCAATAACTTAATAATAATTTATTAGAAAATTATCCAGCAATGGTTAAGTACTACACCTGTTCTCAAGTATCTCTTCATATTTGTGAAGCCGTGACTCATACTGTGACATCAACAAATCATTACATTAATGAATATAACAGATTGCCAGCAACCTTAACACAGCACCCCTCTTCAGCAACCCTATCCAAAATCATACCCATTGAGTATAATCATTTGAACTCTTACAATTCGGAAATCATAAATGTGAATGCCTATCTTGTTATCATGACAACTGGAATGATTATCTTGCTGCTTCTTGCACATCATCCAATTTTACCTTGCAGGAGCCAAAATTCCAAAAGTATCAATCAGTCTTCTGAGTTCACTTTGTTTCATGTCTGATCAAATCACAAAGGCTTATCATTTCAGTCTAAGGCCAATATGGCTGAGTTGCTCCATGAAATTTTTAGGGATACAGATTCTGACAGTTGGCTGCCATTCATGGGACTATACCATAGTCCCAAATGGCTGCTCATTCTACATAAATCAGATTGCCATTTTAAACAGATAAAAGAAGAATGGAACAAAGAAGACAACTAAAGACCTACATCAGCTATTTCTTAAGGAAAATTCTTTGGATTATGATAGGACATTTATGCCTAGACTTTCTAGGTCAGAACATAGTCCATTGGCCACAGTTAATAGCAAGGGTGGTACTGCAAATGATGCTATTTTGAGTGGCCATTTTATCATCATGAGGAGTGTGAGAATAAGTATTAGATGATAATTAGCAAACAATTGCATATCCTCTAATGGTCAAACTTCACTTACCCTTCTTAGCCCCTCAGCATTATTTGTGTTCCTTCTATAATACCCATTTCACTTATTTCTTCAAGTTCCATTAACATTATTCTTCAAAATTTTCTAATATGGTGACTTCCTTTTTTCTATTGCCAAATGTTGATATTCCCAAAAATTCTGTCCTTGAATCTCTTGTTGCTTTTATTTTACATAAGATTCTTAGATGTTCTTTTGTGATTGTATTTTTACATATATGCTAATGATTCTAACTCATTTATTGGCACCTGATTCTTTTAGAAGCTTAAAAATTATGTAGTATTTGTTAGGTTAATTGCATCTTCATGGATATTCAGTATAAACCTCAAACTCTCAAGTCTATATATAAACTCTTATTTTTTTCTACAAATCCCATGCAGACCCTGTCTTGGTCACTTCTACCATAATGCTAATGAATCTAGAAATCTAGGTTCATTCTCAACTCCACATGAATTCATTTATTTATTTTGTACTACTTTTCAGCTAATCATCAATCATGTTTCATAAACTATACTTTCAGTAGCCTCTAAAATCCAGTTTTTGGGGAAGCAGACATTTGGCATGAGAGTTAAAATGCTGCTTAAGAAGCCTTGCAATCCCACATTGCAGTTTCAGGCTTTGAGTCTCAACCCCAATTTCACTTGCAACTAATTCATACCCTAGGAGAAGCAGATAATGGCTCAAGTAATTGGGCTCCAACACCCATGTGGGAGATTTGAGTTGATTCCTGGATCCTGGCTTCAGCCTGGCCCAACCGTAGCTACTGCAGGAATTCGAGAAGTGACCCAGCAGATTGAAGAGTGTTTTTCTCTCTCTCTCTCTCCCTCTCCCTCTCTCCCTATCTGCCTCTCTCCCTCTTTTCCCCTCTTCCTCTCCCCCCATCTCTCTGCCCCCAAATAAAATAAACACATTTTTATAATTAATGAAACAAGTCCATCTTCTCTGCACACTCAGAATGGCAGTCTTTAACAATAATTGTGATTGTGATTCTGCCTATCATGCCTCTCACTCTTAAACTGTGTTACATGGTACACAGATGTTCCTCTTTCAACAGTTGTTCACGCTAGTTTTTAGTTTAACATAGTTTATGGCTCAGTTCATCTCCAAACCTATTACCATTCTTTAAAATGTCATTTTAAGAGAAGTATCTCTGAAATTACCCATCTCGTTTCTTATCTGGACCTTAATTGATAGTTTGATAGTACAACTGACTATCAAACTCTCTGAAATCACTATATATGTGGCAGCTGTCTGCTATATGTTGTCTCCTGTGCCTGAATCCCATTACACACAGTTATCACCTATGTTACTCATACGTCTCTAAAATATATTAAAGACCATCTCCTGGTTTAACTTCCTTGACTTCTTCCAACAAGCAGAATTGAGTATTTAGCTGTTTGTGGTCATTTAATACCTTATGTATCGGTTAACAGTTATACTTGTTACATTGTATCATTTGCTTGTTTTCATTCATGCCCTTTGTACCAATGACTACATATGCAGAGTGTCATCTAACATGTGGCACACATAGAATAAGCATTATCTATACAGAATTTTGTAAAATACCCTTTGCCTTACTACATTTGCCATAACAGGTAGTGAGCACCATCAATTAAACACTTATTTTATTGTGTTTTTTAATCTTTTACCTATTTATTTGTTCATTTATGAGGTCGAGTGTCAGAGTGAGAGACAATAGACAAACATACACACACAGAATGCTACTATCCATTGGCTCACTCCCCAAGTGCTTGCTACCAATGGGCCTAGGACCAAAGCTGGGAGCCAGGACCTCAATCCAGGTCTCCCTCGTGGGAGGCAGGAACCAAACTCCCTGAGCCAACACAGCTGCCTCCCAGGGTCTGCATGAACAGAGAGCTAGAATCAAGGGTGGTGCCCAGCTTGAAACCTAGATATCCCAATGTGAGATACTGGCAGCTTAACCACAAGGTTAAATGCCTGTCCCTGGTGTATTTGAAATGATTGTTTAAAATCTGAAACTATAAAAATAATAAAATAACTTATTGCAAATAACCAGACTGAAATGAGCTCACGCTTAAAGAGATGTCTGTGTATAAACTTGCTTGTGAGAAATAGTCACTATTTTGTCAATAGACTCTAGTTCCTTTTCACTGAAATACTGGTTATGAAAATGTCAAATAGTAGGACCAGCAGAGTAGTTTGGACTTAGTATGGGCCCACTTCTATGTGATGCACCTGACTCTTGTCCCACAAAGTCTAGTGTACTAAGAAGCAATTTGCTATTTACGTCAGGGCCCTTATTAACTAATCACAAGGAATACTTGAACTTTTCTAAGTCATGCTAGGAACGTCCGTTCAGCCTGCAGGAGCACTCTCAGCGGCCTTAGGGTAGAGAAGTGCTCTACTGGTAGACTCGGTGCGTTTCTCCAGTGGCCTTGACATTCTTCCTATTGTCTCTATGTTATATGCTGTGATGTCGGGAAGGGCTTTAAAACTTGCTTTCAGAGATCTATATTTCCACACCTACCAGAAGCAGAAGCTGAAAATTGATCTTCCCTTCTATTTACAGTCCATGAAATTTCCTGCATTTCATCATAAAAATAGTGACTCAGAAAATTACTTTTTAATCACTTCATGTCTAGTTCAGTGGTTTCCAAATGTCTCCATGTTGATGGGGTGCATCAGAATTGCCTGGGAAGTACATTAAAATTCCAGATTTCCAGGCCCCAGCCCAATCACTCAAGAGAATCTCCAGGATTGATGTCTGTGTTTTATGCCAGAACAAAGGCTATTCTTACTCTAACTCAGTCCAGGTGTCACTATTTTCTAAATTAAAAAATAAGAAGAGAAACAATGAATGGAGGACCTTCATAAATCCAAAAAGGGCAAAAGGAACATTTTTGAGCCTTCCAGAATACTGACTCCAGAAAGGTAATAGAGTATAATAGGTAACAGCAAGATATTAGTCAGAAATATTACCAAAATTATTCACATTCTTTTGAGACCTCAAAGAGCCAGGGAAGCAATTGCATGATCTAACAATGCAGTAGGGGAGAATTTCTCCACAGGGATCCTATTGTATCTGGACTTTTTCTGTATGTAGGATCATTTGCTAATTCTGGGCATGGACTACCCATAGCACTCTGAGAACCTCACTGGGGAGGATGAGGAAGCAGCACAATGTTGTAGAGATTTTGTAGGGGTGGGCTAACAACTTTGAAATTTGAGAGAATATGAATGCATGTATATGGACATTATGCAGCCTATACCTGACATAGTACCCCATAAATATGTATAATGTTTATATGTTTGTTAAGATTTTTATTTAAAAATGAACAACGTATAAGTAGTTTTTCCTATAATAAACCTGCTAAATTCTGCTGCGGAATAGACAGGGAACTGAGCTGAAAGCTTGTAAAAGGAAGAGTAAAATTTGTTATAGCTTCACGGTGCTTAAGAACAAAGGAACTTCCATAGAAGCAGCCTGCTTCACATACTCTTGCATTCTTCCCCTAAAAATATGTATGTTTTTACTTAGAGAAGACAAGAGAGGGAGAGAGAGAGAGAGAGGGAGAGAGAGTGTGTGTGTGTGTGTGTTCTTATCCACTGGTTCACTCCTCAAATGCTTGAAGTGGCCAAGACTGGGTCAGGATAAAACTGGGAATTGCAAATTCAATCCAGGTCTCCTGTGTGGGTTGCAGGGAGCCAACTACATGAGCTATCACACGCTGCCTCTCAGAGTGTTCATCAGCAGAAAGCTACAAAAAGGAACAGAGCCAGAACTCAAACCCAGAAACTTTGATACAAGATGTGGACACCCCAAGGTCACTTAACAACGAGGCCAAGCAATTGCCCTTCCTTGTACACATTTGTACAAGTTAGAAATTATATAAAATAAGATATTGAGGAGTTGGACTGGAAACTATGGAGGTCATATGTTGATCTCTAAAGTTGGAAGCAAATGTAAAATATAAATCACTGGAGACTCTTAAATTAAGTCCAGAATGACTTCATGTGAGGTAAATAGGTAAACCAGAAGTAGCATGACCTGATTCGAGCCATAAACCAATATTGACTCAGATCTATTTCTGACTAGATTGAGATGATCAGCTCCTCACTTTATCTTCTCCCCAAAAAATGCAGTAATGGAATATAATACATTCGAATCATCTACTATTCTCTTATATACATTAGCTAGCGTATATAAGAATCACTGTGTTCAATTACTTCCAAAAGTCTGTGGAAAGAAATTAAAAGACAAGCTTGAGGCTAGCATTGTGGCATAGCAGTTTAAGCCACCTCCTACAACTCTGGCATCCCCAATGGATGCTGGTTTGAGTCCTGGCTACTCCTCTTCCAATCCAGCTCCCTGCTATTCTGCCTAGGAAAGCTGTCTAGAATATGCAAATCTATGAAGACAGCAAGCGTATTAATAGTTGCTTTAGACTGGGGAGGTTGTGGTTGTTACCAGGGAGTGACTGCTACTTGGTCCAAGATTCCTTTGGAGTTGCTGAAGATGTTCTAAGCATATCTGTGGTGATGGTTACATAACTCTATCAAAATACAAAAAGTACTGAATTGCATTCTTTAAAGGGATTAATTATGCATCATACATGCCATGAGTAAGTGAATTTTTCTCTGAGATGCAAAGAAGGTTCAACCTGTGCAAATCAATCATTGAGATATATCCTACTAACAAAGTGAAACATAAAACCAGGTGATTATTTGAATATGCATCAAAAGCATTTGACAAAATTCAACAGCTATTAATGTGAAAAAACTCCCAAATACTATAAATAAAAGAAACTTAACACCAGCATAACTGAAGCCACTCAAGTGTACATTGAAAAGTTTATGGAAAAGTGGTGTTAAAAGATTGGTTTGTTGGGAGAAGAAATTTGATCTGGTGGTTAAGACACCACTTGGTACGTCCACATCTTGTATCAGAATGCCCAGGTTGATATCTCGGTTCTGCTCCTGATTGTAGCTTCTTATTAACATGTACCCTGGGATTCAAAAGGCGATGGCTCAAGCACATGGGTGGGACAGACAGATGCAGTACCTGACTCCTGGCTTCAGCTTGATCCAGCCCTTGCAACCATTTCAGGAGTGAACCAGTGTATGGATGATCTCTACCTGTCCCCTCACCCCTTCCCTTTCTCTGTCTCCCTGTCTGTCTCTATCTCTCTGCATATCTGCCTCTCAAATGTTAAATAAATAAATAAAAACATTTAAAAGGTAAGTTTATTTTGGCAAAAAAAAATTGAAATCTATGCCCAGTTTTATAAATACATTTTCCATAAACTTTTTGAAGACACCTCATGCATAGATTTCAAAAATGTTTTGAACTAAAATAAACTTATCTTTTAGTTCCATTTTCTACAAATTTTTGAAGGACACTCATATGTGAAAAGCAACTTGGATGGCCATGTTAAATCACAGCATCCCTCAAAATTAAAAATACAAATTGCAGGACCAAATCCAGTCATGTGTGATTTTGGGCTGACACTGGCGATGTCTCATTTAAAGGGAACGAGTGGGTGGCCAAAGTTCTACAGCACTGAAATAAGAACCAGATGCCACGCATAGCTAGCATCATAATCAATGCAGGGAAAACCAAAAGATATGGACCAAGGAGGAGATGCTCACTGTTGCCACTTCTAGTCAACAAAATGCTGGAAATCCTAATCAGAATAAACAAAAGAAATTAAAGCTGTCCAAACTGGAAAATAGGAAATGGATTATTTCTGAGTGCAGATGAAATGATTCGATTTCTAGAAAACTCTAAACACTGCCCACATTAACTCTTAGAACTGATAAATAAACTCTGTAAAGTTGTAGGGTACTAAGTTCACATACAAAAATCTATATGCTAATCACAAGCCATCTAAAGCAAAAAAATTAGGAAAAGCAATCCTATTTACAATGGCTACAAAAAGAGTTCTGAATAAATTTATTCAAAAATCTGAAAGACTTGCACAGCAAAAGTTATACCACATTGATGAAGGAAATCAAAGAAAAAACCCAGATAAACAGAAAAATATCCTATTTTTATGTATTGAAGAATTAATATCATTAAAATGTGCATACTACCTAATGTGAACCACAAGACTACATGTTGCAATGCTATCCACATCAAAATACCATTAAAATTATTATGTAATTACAAAAGGCCACAAATACATAGACATTTGAACAAAAGGAAGAAAGTTGGGAGTGTCCTACTACCTGATGTCAAAATACATTAAAAAGCTAACAGTAGTAAAAATAGTAAGGCATTGGCATAAAAGTAGACAGATAGACCAATGGAACGAAGTATCCCAGAAGTAAATGTATACCTTTACAATCAGTTGATTGATTTTCAATACATGTGCTAAAACAGACAATAAGGAAAAGGAAGTAATTTCAATAAATGGTATTGGAAAAACTGAATCTCCACATTCAAAAGCAATTTCCTCTTTTTTAGGACTTTATCTCACACCATATTTTTTTTTTAAAAAAAACTGAAAATAAGGCTTGAAAACATGAAACTTCTAAAAGAAAACATATGGTAAAAGCTCCATGACATTTGTCTTAGTGATGATTTTTTGGATGTGGCTCCAAAAGCAAAAACAAACAAGTGGGATTGCATCAAACTAAAAATGTATGCAGTTGAAAAAACAACCAGCAAAATAAAATGGGCAACAATGGAATGGGAGAAAATATTTGTAATGCATTTATCTGATAAGGAATTAATTTTGAAAATTATAAAGGACTTCAACTAATAACAAACACAAGAAAATAAACAAACAAAAATCCAAATGATACATGGGCAAAGACTTAAGTAGACTTTTGGTCAAAGAAGATATAGAAGAAAATGTAAATCTAAAGCACAAAGAAATGTCCCCACACACATGTTGAGTTGGCTACTATCCAAAATACAGAACAAGTGTAGGTAGGGGTGTGGAGAAAGGGGAGCTCTTGCTTACTCTGGGTGGGAGTGGTGAACCTATACTGGAACATTATTATGGAAAACACTAAAAAGCTTCCTCAAAAAATTAAAATTAGGAATACTATACAGTTCTGCAACCCCACTTTGGGTAATATTTCAAAAAGGAGTGAAATCAGTGCCTTGATGAGGTATCTGCACTCATGCTCACGGCAACATTCTTCTCAAGAGGAAACATATGGGCCGGCGCCGTGGCTTAACAGGCTAATCCTCCACCTTGTGGTGCCGGCACACCGGGTTCTAATCCTGGTCAGGGCGCCGGATTATGTCCTGGTTGCCCCTCTTCCAAGCCAGCCCTCTGCTATGGCCCGGGAAGGCAGTGGAGGATGGCCCAAGTGCTTGGGCCCTGCACCCTATGGGAGACCAGGAGAAGCAGCTGGCTCCTGGCTTCGCATCAGCACAATGCGCCGGCCGCAGCGGCCATTGGAGGGTGAACCAACGGCAAAAAGGAAGACCTTTCTCTCTGTCTCTCTCTCTCACTATCCACTCTAGCTGTCAAAAAAAAAAAAAAAAAAAAAAGATGAAGCGCCTATACAAAACTGAATATTATTCAGCCCATATCACATTTAAGGAAAGAAAAATTCAGACATTTGCAACAACATAGACTAATCTGGAAGATTTTGTGCTAAGTGAGATAAACCAGACACAGAATAATATCGCATTATCTCATTTATTTGTGGCATCAATAGTGACTAAACTCACAGAAGCAGAGTAACAATTGTAGTTATCAGGATAGGAGATGGGGGAGGGGGAGATAATCTAAGTTTCCTTTTGCAAGAGGAGTAAATTCTGGAGCTGCAGTGCACAGCATTGTGGCCATAGTTGATGACTTGAAGTTTGCAGAGCTAATAGATCTCAAGTGTTTTCACCATCAAAAAGATGGTAATAAGAAAATGGGAACTGTATCAGGTGATGAGTGGTGGCAGTCACTTCATAATGTGTACATTTAACAAAGCAAGAAGTTGTACACTTTACATATACACTACTTTATCCAAAGAAAACTGTTAAAAAATTGGTGTCATTTTTGTGTCCTAAAGGTATCATTTACAACAGTTCATTTGAAAAACTGGAATTAAACAGGAAATTTTCTTAAGAAACACAAATTACAAATGCTGACAGGAGAAAAAAATTAATAGTTGAGTAGTTTGATAGGTAATATAAAAATGAATTTTTATTAAAGTTCTTTGTGCTACAAAAATCCAGATGACTTCCCTGCCAAATTCTTCTCAATATTTATGCAATAAATTATATCAATCCAATACCAAGTCTTCCAGAAAAACAGAAAACAAATGAATAATCTGCCTCTATAAATCTAACATAATCCCAAGTCTAAAACTTTCCAAAGACCATTATACAAATGAAAAATTAGAGTTTGATCTATCACATAATTATAGATTAAAAATTGTTGATGATTTATTAACAAGTCAAATCCAATGATATAATATGTATTATATTAAATTATATATAACATATTACACATGTATATCTATATGTGAGATAATACACCACCAACAACTCAGCCATTCTAGGAGTGCAAGGTAGGTTGTTCTAAAATTAAAAATTCAAAATCAATTTATTTAATCCAAAATATTAATAGATCAGAGGAGATAATCATAGGATCATCCAGCTAAAAATGTAAAACACTAATAAAATTAAAAATTTGTGATGATCGTAAAAAACTATGAGGAAGCTAGTATTAAGGAATATTTTATTTTTTCTTAAAGATTTATTTATTTTACTGGAAAGTCAGAGTTACACAAAGAGAAGCAGAGAGAGAGAAAGAGAGAGGTCTTCCATCTGTTGATTCACTGTCCAGATGGCCACACCAGCCTGAGCTGGGCTGATCAAAAGCCAGGAGCCAGGAGCTTCTTCCGGGTCTCCCACGTGGGTGCAGGGACCCAAGGACTTGGGCCATCCTCCACTGCTTTCCCAGGCCATAGCAGAGAGTTGGATCAGAAGAGGAGCAGCTGGGACTAGAACCGGCACCCATATGGGATGCTGGCACTTCAGGCCAGGGTGTTAACATGCTGTGCCACAGCGCCGGCTCCAAGGGATATTTTAAAAAAATAAATTACAGGAAACATCATGCTCAAAGGAAAAAACAGCAAGATTTCAGCTTAGATGGAAATAAAATGAGCTCATTATACATCACTCTGTAGTACAGGGTCTAGATCAACACGGTATGTGAGGTGTTAGGAAGTGCAGCAGGTGAGCAATGAACAAAAGAGAAAATAATTAGGAAGAAATGAGCGGTCATTATCGACAGATGCTATGACTATGTAAAGTTTTAAACACATAGAAACATTTTCAGGGGAGCATTACAGTTAAAAGTTGAATTAACAAGATAATAACAGAATAGATCAATATTTTAAAAATCAATTGTAATTCTATACATTAGGAAAAAAATTAAGCATAAGTGGTTTAATATACCATTTATAATAGTGTTTAAATAAACATTAAATACTTAGGCAAATATCTCCTAAAAGATAGGCAGAAATTTAAACTGAAAAATGCAAAATGTTTTTGGAACAAAGTGTTAAAGACCTAAACAAGTGGAAGAATATATCACATTACTAGACAGATAGACTGTTTTGTAATGGTATTAAATTGCCCCCCAGTAATCCTCTGAAATCGGCATAGTTCCCCTTTCTAAAAGTGGCAGGGTTTTTTAATAGGACTCGAAAAACTGCTTTTAAAATTCGTATGCAGATGCGAAAACCTAAGACTATCAAGACAATCTTAAAGAAAAAAAAAAAACAGCTAAATGATGCATTTGCCAGGTGTCAAGATTCATTTATAAAGTTCTGATACCAGGATAGACAAACCAACCAAAGGAACAGGTAGAATCCAGTAATGTGTGCACACCTGATGACCAAAAATCTACTCCTAGTTACAGTTATATATCCCACAGAATTACAGGTGAGTGTGCATTTGCACTCAAAGGCTCACAACAATATGCATAATTATCTCACTCTAAAAGTCATAAAATTTCCATTAGCATATGAATTTCAATGCACATATTTAATCATCTCATGGTTAAATACTATATAGTATTATGAATGAATAATTTTTGACAACAGGAAAATCTCAAAAAACTTAATCTTGAACAAAGAAGTCAATCAAAACCGTTGTGTACCATAGAAGTCAACATGAGGCTGTTCTCAGCAGAGACAAGCAGGTGGTGACCAGGAGGAAATGTCTTCTGTGGTATCGGTTAACAGTGTATCTGAGTACTAGCCCTATAGCTGTGTTCAGATGGTTTAAAAAAAAAAAATCAGCTAGCTGAGGGGCCGGCATTGTGGCATAGTGGGCAAAACTGCTGCCTGTGATGCTGACATTCCCGTGTGGGTACTGTCATCCTGATTGCCTCACTTCCAGTTCAGCTCTGTGCTGAGGCACCTGGGAAAAGCAGTGGAAGATGGCCCAAGCGTTTGGGCCCCTGCACCCACATGGGAGACCCAGATGAAGCTCCTGACTCCTAGCTGCAGCCTGGCTTGGCGCTAGCCATCTGGGAAGTGAACCAGCAGATGGAAGATTCTCCCTCCCTCCCCCTCTCTCCCCCTCCCTCTCCCTCTCCCTCTTCTTCCCTCCCTCATTCCCTCTCTGTAATTCTAACTTTCAAAATAAATGACATAAATATTATAAAAAATTCATCCAGCTAAAAGCTGAATACTTATAACATGAGCCTTTCAACATAGGTATGTTTAAAAAAATGATAAATAAATAAATAACTTACTTCTTAGGGTGGGTATTGTGGTGCAGTGGGTTAAGTCATGGTTTATACAGCCCACATCCCACATGGGAGTACCAGTTGGAGTTCTAGCTCTTCAGCTTCTGATCCAACTTCCTGCTAATGTGCCTGGGAAGGCAGCAGATAACTGAACTAGTCCTTGGATTCCTGTTACCCACATGGGAAGCTCAGGTGGAGTTCTAGGCTCCTAATTTGTACTTGGCCTAGTCCTGACTGTTACAGGCATTTGGGGAGTGAATCCATGTATGGGATATTTTTCTCTATCTCTCCCCTTCTCTCTGTCACTCTGCCTTTCAAATAAGGAAATCTTTAAGTAAATAAAATGTAAAATAAGTACACCTAATGCAGGCTAAGTGATTAAAGAATTCTAAGTTAAAAGTCCTTTCCAAGATCCTTTTTCAAGCTTCCAATGTGGGGAAGAAATGCAACTGTCTAAACACCTACGAAATGAATGAATGGTGAACAATACAACAGGGAACTGACTGTACTTGTGCTGTGATGAATGCCAAAGTGAATAACACAATCCCTTTACTCAAAGTCTAAAATAGATGAGAGATTACAAACCTATAATCGTGTTATTAAAAGGTCTGATATAATAAATGTCATAAGAGAAATATAAATAAATGGTTGCAGGATGACTCTCTATTGAGGGTGGGAAGAAAGGAGGTCCATGGGAGGATGATATGGAAAAATACTCTGAAAGGTAGGTAAAATTACACCAGTTGAAGATGCAGCCAAGGCCAAACAGTCTTGCAAGCTTATTTTGTTCAATTTTAATTTTCACTTTACATCGAAGAGATGATACTTTATATAGAAATCTGTCACTTTTACTTTCTTTGTTGGATTAAGCCAGTGCCACTCCCTTCTACTTTATCACAATAGCATTTTCTTTTTTTTTAATGCTTCCTGTTCTCACAGCACTTTTTTGTGTGTATGTATGCATAGTGCAGGATTCTATATTTCACAATTGAAGTTCATCCTAATATTTTAAGGTCATTTTGAGTTGTTTTCTTACCTTTCACCTTATTAACACTCATCTGTAATTTTTTTATAAGACTTATTTGTTTATTTGAAAGGCAAAGTTACAGAGAAAGAAAGATCTATCCACTTGTTCACTCCCCAGTTGACTGCAACAGCTGGGGCTTGGCCAGCACAAAGCCGGGACCCATGAACTCCATCCTGATATCCCATGTTGGTGGCATGGTCTCAGGTACTTGAGACATTATCCACCACTTGACTGGCAAATTGGCAGGGAGCTGAACTGAAAGCTCAGAGAAGCCAGCACTCAAACCAGCACTCTGATCTAGGATGATATGGGACGCAGGCATCCGAAGCAGCAGATTAACCCACCAAGACACAACACCTGACCCCCAGTTTCATATTTTTAGCATTCTTTGTGATTACCCATGTTACAATTGAGTTGAAAGTACAAGGTTTCAGCAACATTAATCACTAACAATCAGATTATACCATATATCAAAATCTATCTATTTTGATTATTTAGCTCTGGTGTCGAATCCAATCACAAAATGATGACTTAGGGAAACACACTGTGCTCTGTTTGAGACAATGTCCATCCTCCGTGAATTTCTTACATATTGAGACATTTCCTGATTGGGCATTGGGCGTAGAGATTTGTGCCTGTCCCAGGCCTGCTTGCCCTGAGATTCTTTGGCCTCCCCTGATCTGCTCTTGAGTTGCAGAATCCCCTTTTCTGCTGTGTGAGTCAGAGGAAGAAGAGGATATTCAGATTACTTCTGCCCTTCCCTCCCTCCTTCAGAAAGCATCTTTAGAAGTGTCTACTAACCTCATCATTGTGCCGCATCATTGCAGTGTCTGCTAACCTATCCGTCACAACTCTGTGCTTCCACTGAGACCTCCTGATTGCAGTAGCACCAACTCTTCCTCCATTGTTCCCAACATATTTCTAAGCGCCCTTCCTGCTGGTTTTTGGCTTCTTGCTTCCACGTAACCAGTCCCTCGCCTTTAAATGCTTCTGTTCTAGATACTGTTTGCTGACTACAGCCTGACTGATGTAGCTCTCTACAGCTAAAATGAGAAGTTCAGAATCCTCGTTCACCTAGACAAGCACGATCTGATCATCTCATTGATGTCACACGGAATAGGAGGCCAATAATCGTATTTGACAGAATCGACAGATCATGACTCTGGAAATTATCGTGGTAGTGAAATTGGCCGTAGAAGCTCAGGGTTGGTCAGCATGCGCTCGCGTGTCATCACATTCATTTAGCAAATCCATAACAAGATATGGAAAAACATGCAGCACCACTTCCCTCTTAATTGGAACAAAAGCTGAGTCGGAGTCAGGTGTCATCTTCCTAGACTGTTATGGTCTAAAGGATTCTGGAGAAATAGAGTAGTCTTGAGCAGGGTTCTCAACTCAGGATAGTGTGTTTTGGTATTTAATCCAAAATACATTGGGAACCCACATCCAAATAATTTATTTCAAGTGGATAACTCAGATTCTGAAAGATGAGAAGTGTTGTTTGTGGCCAAACGGTACACTCAAACACTTGTACTTCTTTACTTTTAAAATTACACTCTCATTCAAGCAAGAATCTTACTGCGAACCAAAAAATTTTAAGTGGTTCTTGTGATCATTAATTGCATATTTTAATTTCATAATGGGAAGACCCATTTGTATAATGTTTATCATTTTCATCTACTTGAAACGCAGAGTAACAGACATACATACACACACACACACACAAACACAATCTTCCATCTGTTGCTTTATGCCTCAAATGCTCACAACAGCCGGGGCTAGGTCAGGCTGGACAGGAACCAAAAACTCTATCTGGGTCTCCCATGTGGGTGATTGACAGGAGACTACACCCTTGAGCCAGTATCTGCTTCCTCCAAAGATGCATTAGCAGGAAGCTGGTTTGGAACCTGTGGAGCTGGGACATCCTGGAACCAGCACTCTGATACAGAATGCAGGTGTCGGAAGCAGCAGATGAATTCACTGTGATGCAGTGCCCACCCCAAGACCCATGTTTTGTATGATTTGTAAACCTTTCAGACCCTGGAAAACTGTTTTCAATTTCAGTCAACATGTAGTTATGTTATTCATGTTCTGCTGCTTTCAAGACCCCTTGCTTTATGCTGCTAGAGCCAAGCAGACCTTAAATCAGATTCCCTACTCTATGCTGTTATTTCAGCTACATGAATAAATAAGATAGACCAGAGGATTAAACAGGCATAAACATTTATCATTTATGCATTCATTTAACAAATATATGTTGAGCCTTCTCAATGACATAGTTGAGTTTGGATTCTTGGGATATAGCCATGAATAAGATAGACATGGTTCCTGCCCTCCTGTAGCTTCTGAAATAGTAGAAGAATAGACATAAATAACAATAAATAAATGTCAACATGCAATAAATACTGTGAATGAAACAAACTAGATTTCATGGTATAAAGGGCTAAGGGTTGTTGGAATGCTGTGCACAATCAAGTGTGTTTTGCACAATAGAATCCTAGGAGATGGCATTTATGGCATGGACATTGCAGATTTGTATATTTATTGCCAAATGCTTTCTGGAAAACAACATAAAGTGTCTTCTAACAAATGGGCACATGAAGTTTATTTGCTGTAAGTAGGGAGTCTTGAAGAAAGGCGTTTTTTTGTTGTTGTTGTTGTTGTTGTTTTTTTTTAAACTGTCCACAGGCACTTGTGGGCTAAAAAAAAACCTTGAAAAGGAGAGGTAAAGAATATTTATTTGAAAGAGTTAGAGTGTGAAAGACAGAGAGAGAGATCTTCGATCCACTGGTTCTCTCCCAGATGACCTCAAAGGCCAGTTGTGGGCCAGGCCGAGGCCAGGAACCAGGAGCATCATCCACATCTCCCATATGGGTGTCAGGGCCCAAACACTCGGTCTATCTTCCACTGCTTTCCCAAGCTCATTAGGGAACTGGATTGGAAATTATGCAGCCAGGACTCGAACCAGCACCCATATGGGATGCCAACATGGCAGGCAGTGGCTTTTCCACAAACAGTGCTGGTCCCAGGGAGATAAATTTTAAAACAGTTGTCAAAGGCATTTTGTACAGCAGTTAATCACCAGTTGGGATGGAGGCATCCCAAGTCTGAGTGCCTGGATTGGAGTCCCAGCTCAGCTCTCAATTCAGCTTCCTGTGAATATACCCCCTGGGGCATAGCTGGTGCCCAGTCAAGTATTTTGGTATCAACAACCACTTGGGAGACCCAGGTGGAGTTCCTGGCTTCAGCTTGGTCAAACCCCGGTTACTGGGGACATTTGACAAGTGAGCCAGCAGATAGTTCTCTCTCTCTCTCTCTCTCTCTCTCTCTCTCTCTCTCTCTCTCTCTCAAATAAATAAATAAATAAATAAATAAAAGAAATGTCAGGTAAGATCACTTTGATGAGGTGACAATAAAGCTGAGGATGGACAAGGGACAGTCCCTTGGAGAACAAGAATTAGAACCTGCAGGAAGGGAAATCGTACAATTGACACTACCCACTCTTGTTTTGGACTGTTTGTTCTGACATTACACGCCTACAATTAGGGACCACGGAGCTCTTCGTGAATGAGCATAATTTTCATCAGCAGCATCTGTGTTTTGCATGGTTTGTTTTTCTGCTGCTGCTGGCCTAATCTTTCTCTCCCAAGCACGCATTGCCAGAGCTTTCTGCTCAGGTTAGGAATGTCATCTTTCCACATAACCTACTTGGCTGACCTTGCCTGTAGGCCATACCAAACATGTGATCTGACTAAACCGCCACCTATTGCCACATAGCCACCCCTTCCAGCTACCAGGTTCTATTCCTTTCATCTGTGGGACTCAGTTGAAATACCAACATCTTGCTATTATATGATAATAATAAGCACTAACATTTGCAGGATATTTATTAAATGTCAAGTACTCTGCTAAGAGCTTTACTAAATTTAGCTCATTTAAAACTCACAACAACTTAAACTGTATATATCTGAGACTTGGCATGCCTAAGGTTAGTTGCTTGCCTTTCTGTGCAAGTAGTTTGGCTCCAGAACCTGCCTTTAACTCTTACCATGGCACACAGTCTCTGCAAGGGCTATATTAAGCATTTGCTATTACAAGAGGCAGGATAGTATAGTGGTCAAAAATAGAAACTTGATACTGGCTGCTAATAAGATGTTCCAACTAACTCAACACCATGGGACGTTTTTGCTTTCTTTCACAGGTGGACTGGTCTTTTTGGTCTCAGTGGGAAGACCCCATCTTCTCCAGCATACTCTTTTGGGCACTGCTACCTTCATTCTTTCCTAGATGCTCCTGATTTCAAGGAGAAGGAGACATGGAACATGCCTAAAATTTTCTTCATTCATCTAAGTTGTCCTTCCTAAAAGAACCTCACTGTTCTCTAATTGCCTGTAGCATATAGAGAACACCAATTAACAAGGAAGTCCTCTCCCCCACTCATATAATGCAATAATACTGCTAGAATATTTAAAGAGTGGTATAGCAGATTTTTTACAGAAATTTACAGTCCTAAGTATAAGGAAAACTCCCATCATGATATTAATTCGATAAAAAGACAATTTGAAGCCAAGAGAGTATTTAGACACGTCATTTTATTAAACATCATAAACTCTGCTGTGCTATAGGCACAGTGGAACCAATAAACCATTAATGTGGCATTGTGCAATAACCAAGAGCGGAATATGAACATGAACCAGTTTTGATCAAAAGCAGGTGCGAGCACAAAGCAGAAAGTAAATTGTTCAATCAATTAACTGGGAACATAGTTAAACACTCTTGCCTATTGGTGGGTTATAAATCACCACATCCCAATGGGAAAGGCTATAATAATTCCATAACAAAGCTCAGTGATTCTAAAACACTCTACAGTAAATCTTTTATCAGCCTCAGCCTAGCATCTCGGTCCCAAGAGCCATATTGGTACTTTGTGTGTTCAGCCTAAATCTGTGCCCAAAAAAAGAGGACTGCAGAGAAAAAGACTTGTGAGCAGACCTCCACATGTTCAGGGCCAGATCTGGATACATACCCACAAGTTCATTGGCCTGCGTGAGCTGTTGCAATCTGCTGGAATTTGTGAGAATGGGCATTGGAAATAAAATTAAATAAGCACTCCAGAGAATGCAGGGGAAATTAATATTCATTTGAGGTATTAGGCATTTGGTTATTTTCAATTGTTTAAAAATGAACACTGGGAGATTTTCTTAGACAAATGCCTTCCCTGTCTCTGAAGAATGTTCCCTGAAGTGGAAAACTCCTCCCCCTCCCCTTCAGACAGAATCCAAAACAAGCACCCTGACGACACAGGGCACCACACTTCAAACCTGGAAATTTTATTTAAAAACAAAACACAAACTGCAATCAACATAGATCAGCTAAGAATGGGTCTTCCTTCTCATGCCTTTATAACTCCCAAGCAGTTCTCCACTTCTAGAGTTACCACCTTAGGATGTTTATTTGAATCCTAACAGTAGAGCCAAGTCCTACGCAGACTCTGTGACTAGTCTTCACTCTGCACGAAAGACTTGTATAAGCGCTTCCGTGTGCAAATAACTCACTGTTTCAGCCTCAAGGTCCCACTCTTACTTTCAAGTCTTTTGTCCACAATGACAAGGTTCCTGCCAACTAGAGTCTTGCATTGCTCCTCAGCGACAATGATTAAGTTGGTACCCTGCCCTCCTTCATCCCAGTGGCTTGATTTCGTCCCTGAACCTGTATTTGCCCATTATGCAGATGTTATCAGCCTCTTTGCTTTATCTACGTATTGCTCTGCATTACTTTGACCTGCACAGATATTTTAAAAATATTGACATTTCTCTGCATGCAAGTTAGGTTCTTATTCTTTCCTTCCAAACGTTTGCTGAGTGCTGATTTTGGAACTGGGGCTAAAGGGAGAAAATAAATTCCTAACATTGAGAGTAATTCCATTTGTAGGTAATCAGGATTCAGTCCTGCCTAACTCTTGGTTTTGCTTGATCTCTGGGCCTCATTCTATAGCTGTTGGACCTCTAGAATGCAGACGAGATCCTAAAAGGAGAATAAGGACATGGGGTCAAGGTGAGGAGCCTCCAGTGTTACAGCCCGTTCCAAGGGTGACACCTTGCTCACTGGTTGGACTTGAACTAGTTTATGTTTTGTCTCTTTTTCCAAATTAAATTGTACAATATTAGGCCAAAAGTTCCTACTACAAGGACTGGCGCCATGGCTCACTTGGGTAATACTCTGCCTGCGGTGCTGGCATCCCATATGGGCGCCGGTTCTAGTCCCGGCTGCTCCACTTCCAATCCAGCTCTCTGCTATAGCCTGAGAGAACAGTAGAAGGTGGCCCAAGTCCTTGGGCCACTGCACCCACGTGGGAGACCCGGAAGAACCTTCTGGCTCCTGGCTTCAGATCGGAGCAACGCAGGCTGTGGCAGCCATTTAGGGAGTGAACCAATGGAAGGAAGACCTTTCTCTCTGTCTCTCTCTCACTGTCTATAACTCTACCTGTCAAATAAATAAATAAAAAATTCCTACTCCAGTTAATGTTTGCATTAAGGAAATATATTTAGTAATTCTTCCTTTCAGTTCCTATGTTCTTTATAGTTGTGTTGTGTACTTTGTCAGATGAAAGCTCGAAGTTTTCCTATACCAGGGATCAGTCCAGTTCCCCCACCAATGTCTCATAGCTCCAGGATTGACTAGCAACACGTTCCTTTACCAGTGAAGGAGCCACATTCCTGAGTTGAACAGGCGAAAGATAAACACAATCCATCTCCTCACTTTTCTTTCTTGCCAAGAACATTAGTCAGCATTCCTCCAGCCAAGTATATCCCAAGGCTTTTGCTGTTGCAAGGAAACGCAAAGCAAAACAAATCCAATATAGTTGCCTGCCTTTCTCTCTGCACACACACACACACACATTTGGATAAATGTGTTGTGTTTTACACATAAGATAAACTTTAAAAGCAGCAAAAATGCAAGCGCAGTTCCTTTGTTTCTCTAATTGTGTCTGCGATGGAAGAGACACCCACATTTGCACATCTGAACACTGAGACCAAACTCTATTAAGATCATACAACACAACGTACAAGCCAGTTTAATGAAAAACAAATTCTGTGCATCAAATCATTAATAGTTACCTTTGAGGATTATGGATTTTACCAATTAGCAAGTTCTTGACAAACACATTACTTATTCATGGAAATGGATTTGGATTTCTTCAGATCTAACCATCAGCTGCCTTCTTCAGTGACCTTAGAGATGATAAACCTGGGATTATTCTGGGCCCAGGGGTGGTTTTATAAAATGTTTTGTATCTCTAGATAAAAATCTGATTTTTGAACAGAAAACAGGGGTTTGAGGCTTAGTCTGTAAACTCATTAATTGTATAATTGTGCAAGATATTTAACCTCTATGTGGTTTGGCATTTTCATCTATGTAGAAGTTGTTAGCATTAATGAAAATTACTCTCAATTTTGCTTTTGTGAGAACTTTTTGGTACATAATTTTATTGCAGATACACACATGCAAATTTTATCATTTTAACCATTTCAAAATACTGTGGCATTAAACACATTCAAACTGTTGTACAGCCATCACCATCATCCATCTCCAGAACTGTTTATTTTCCCAAACCCGAACAATGTACCCATTAAACATTAACTACCCATTTCCCCTTCCTCCCAGCCCTTGGAAACTATAGTTCTATGTTCTGTTTTATGAGTTTGACCACATATTGTTTGAAACTCAAAGAAAAGGAGTCATGCAATATTTGTCCTTTAAAAAAAATAAGATTTATTTATTTGTTTGTTTGTAAGGCAGAGTTACAGAGAGCCAGAGGCAGAGAGAGACAGAGAGAGAAGTCTTCCATCTGCTGGCTCACTTCCCAGATGGCCAGGGTGGCTGGAGCTTCACTGATCCGAAGCCAGGAGCCAGGAGCTTTCTTCTGGATTTCCTATGCAGGTCTAAGGGCCCAAGGAGTTGGGCCATCTTCTACTGCCTTCCCAGGCCATAGCAGAGAGCTGGCTTGGAAGTGGAGCAGCCAGGACTTGAACTGGTGGTGCCCATATGGGATCCCAGCACTGCACTTAGTGGTTTTACCCACTATGCCACAGTACCGGCCTCTGTCCTTTTTAGACTGACTTGTTTCACTTAATATGTCATTAGGGCTCACTCATGTTGTGGGATGTGTCAGCATCACCTTCCTATTTTTGATGGTAAATAGTCTGTTGTTTGTATATAGCACATTTTGCTATTCCATTCATCTGTTGGGACAGTGGTTGATTACCAATATGAATGGACTGATGCCACAGGTGTACTGGAACTTTCAGTATCGGCCATCACAGTCCTTGAGCTGTAGGATGCAGTGGAGACCTTACCCAAGACCAGTGGGTCAAGCACAGGTTGTCGTCACAATTGTGCTCTGGCAGGCATGGGTCTGAATCATTGGAACATAGATAGAGGCCTCCCCAGGTTCCGCAGGTAACTGGAATTTGGCTCCAACAGTCATAGTCCAAGAGCTGCAAGACTTGGAGGGAAGCTTACCAGGTTCCAGAGTTATCACAGATCATGCCGGATAGTGTGTACTAGCCGGTGCAGGGCAGGAGTAGTGGAATTCAGAGAAGACCTTCCCCAGGATCTGTAGGCTGAGCACAGCTGACACGGGGACTTCAGTGAATCAGTAGTCACTGTGCCAAAGCTGCAGGATACCGTGAGGTCCCTACCCAGGCTCACCTGGCTAATGCAGGTTATGCTGGGTTATGTGCACTGGCACCCGAGGGCCTGGGGCAGAGGGCTGTGGAAAGGGCCTTCTCCAGACCACAGGGTAATCACAGGTACTCCTCAAACTTAAAGAACCAACAGTTCACAACCCCAGAGCTACAGGATGGGGTGGGGTCTTTACCCAGGTCATGCTGAGAATTGTGGATTGGCAGCACCCATGATGGCAAATTTTCTGAGGACCACAGCACTAACAGCCATGGTTGCGGAGCTGTGAGACACTGAAGGGACTGCCACCAGTATGCAAGGGTGATGCTGGGGCCTGAGTTCCAGGGTCAGAGGAGAAGTTCAGGGTTCTGTGGTTTGTGTCCAATATCCTGCAGCTGCAAGATGCAGAGGGCATGCTCTTTGCCCTCTATGGTGCCCTGGTTCCCAGAGCCTCTAGCTGCAATGGGGTTGCTGGCTGTCCCACAAGTCTGAATGGAATTTAGCAGTGGCTATGTTGCAACAGCAAGGATCTGAGGATTTCTAAGGGAAGGCAATGTGGGTTCCTTTTTGAAGCAAAGCACACGCTTGGATCCCCAGTCAGCACTGTGGGATTCTGTAATTAGGGTTGTCGCTTTTCCATGATTACAGGGGTCGGGAGCTCTCTACTTACCTTTTCCAGCAAGGCAGAGTTCTCCAGGCTGGGGAGCAGAATGGATGTTCTTCAGGGTGCTCAATTCCTCTTTGTGTATTACTTTGAGTCTCTGTGGTTCTTTCTTTTAAAGATTTATTTATTTATGGCCAGGCTGAAGCCAGGTGTCTAGAACTCCATCCAGATCTCCTGCATGGGTTACAAGGACCCAAGCATTTAAGCCATCATCTGCTGCCTTCCTAGCATTCACATTTGCAGGCAGCTGGATCAGAACTTGGATCAGGCACTCCTATAAGGGATGCAGGCATCTCAAGTGGCATCTTCACCACAGTGCCAAACACCTGCCCCATTAAAACTATTTTTGAAAAGTTATATCCTGTGTTTATGTTTAAGAATTATCACAGGGGCCAGCGCTGTGGCACAGCGGGTTGACGCCCTGGCCTAAAGCGCTGGCATCCCCTGTGGGTGCCGGTTCTAGTCCTGGCTGCTCCTCTTCCAATCCAGCTCTCTGCTGTGGCCTGGGAAAGCAGTAGAGGATGGCCCAAGTCCTTGGGCCCCTGCACCCTGCACCTGGAAGAAGCTCTTGGCTCTTGGCTTTGGATCGGCACAGCTCCAGCCATTGTGGCCAACTGGGGAGTGAACCATCGGATGGAAGACCTCTCTCTCTCTCTCTCTGCCTCTCTTCTCTCTGTGTAACTTTGACTTTCAAATAAATAAATACATCTTTAAAAAAAAAAGAATTATCACAAAAGAGTCAAAAAGTAAAAATGCTAATAGTTTAAAAATTAAAGATAAGGCCAATTTCTTACTGAAGAAAGAAAACTACTTTTCATCAAGGCTGTCTAGGTGTACAGTGTTTCTGAAGTCTACAGCAGTGTACAGGAATGTCCCAGACCTTCCCCTTCACTCTTGACTCACTCACACTGACTCACACCCAGAGCATCCTTCAATCTTGCAAGTTCCATTCATGGAAAGTGCCATATACACATGCATTGTTTTTATCTGTTATACTGTATTTTTCTGTGCCCTTAGATCCACAAATACTTGCCACTGTGTTACGTTTACCTACCTTGTTCAGGACAGGAATATTCTGCACAAGTTTGCAGCCCAGGAGGAGCAGGCTGTCCCACAGAGCCTGGGTGTGCAGTAGGCTATACCAGCTAGGTTAGTGTACGTGCAATCTACCATGCTCGCACTATGATGTACTCCGCAGAACACATCCGTATCATTACTATGTACGGTTGTGTACACAGGCCTCGCATTTGGCATTACAGAGACACTGAGGGAGGGGAACAGCACTTTACAAAGAAAGAGAACGATCCATACAGATTCCAAATCGTGTGAAATATCCTTTAGGAATGACAGGGAATTTAAGTTTTCTGGTGAAGGAAAAATTAATTTGTCACCAGCACATCTACCCTAAAATATATACCTAAATTCCCTAAACAGAAGATTATTATAGAATAAATCTTGGAATATTAGTAAGACAAAACATTGGCAAAAGTAAAGCCGTGCATAAACTCCTTCTCGAGCTTCCAAAGTTGTTTTACAATTGAATTGAAATTAGAACAGTAAGTGTGATGAATCTAAATATATTTGGATGAAATTTTTCCAGCTTTATTGAAATATAATTGAGAAATAAAAAGTATTTACACGTAAGGTGAAAAAAACATGATGTCTTCATGTACCTACACAGTGTAAAATGATTTTCACAATCATATTAACATAATCATTTTCCCACCAAGCTATCTTTGTTTTAAATGGTGAAAACACTTTGGCTCTACTCTGTCAGGACTGGGTGTTTAGCCTAATGTGTCCCACACCAGCGTACCCGGTTTGATGCTTTCCTCTGCTCCTGACTCCAACTTCCTGCTAAAGCAGACCCTGGGAGATAGCCGTGATGGCTCAAGTGACCGGGTTCCTGTCACTCACATGGGAGACTGGGTAGCTTTTCCAGCAACTGGAACTTAATCATATTATTTCTTACAACTGCATATCAATCTTTAATTTTCTTTTCTATTCTTTCTTTCTTTTTTTGTATATTTTTAACTTTTTTAAATAAATATAAATTTCCAAAGTACAATTTTTGAATTATAGTGGCTTTTCCCCCTCAAAACCTCCCTCCCACCCACAACCATCCCATCTCCCACTCCCTCTCCCATCTCTTCATCACGATTCATTTTCAATTCTCTTTATATACAGAAGATCAACTTAGTATACACTAAGTAAAGATTTCAACAGACTGCACCCACAAAGAGACACAAAGTATAGAGTACTGTTTGGGTAGTAGTTTTACCATTAATTCACATAGTACAACACATTAAGGACAGAGGTCCTAAATCTTTAATTTTCTTAAAACAAAAATCTTAATGAGGGGCCGGTGCGGTGGCGCACTAGGTTAATCCTCTGCCTGCGGTGCCGGCATCCCATATGGACACCGGGTTCTGGTCCTGGTTGCTCCTCTTCCAGTCCAGCTCTCTGCTATGGCCCACGAGGGCAGTGGAGGATGGCCCAAGTGCTTGGGTGCCTGCACCCGTGTGGGAGACCAGGAAGAAGCACCTAGCTCCTGGCTTCGGATCGGCATAGTTCCAGCCGTGGCGGCCGTTTTGGGGGTGAATCAATGGAAGGAAGACCTTTCTCTCTGTCTCTCTCCCTCACTGTCTAACTCTATCTGTCAAATAAAAAAAATTTTTTTAAAAAAAAGCTTAATGAAAATTCACTATAAAATAATCGTCATCAGTGCTATATTTTAACTTCCAGATTATGTGGAATACCCAAGCATTCATGGTTCAAAGACATCACTAATCACTGCCGAGGATGTGGAATCAGAAACACAAATAGGAAGCGTTAGGAGATAAAAGACAAAATGGCGACATCTCTGCAAGTTTAGAACGAGGTATACATTGAATTAGCCAAACTAGTAAAGATAGCAAATGGATTTTTCATTTCCAAATGTGGTTTCCTTCTGTAAAAATTATTAGATTACTTACTTACTGAACAGATCCAGAGCAACGTGAGGGGAAAAAGCTATTTTAAAAAAATTCAATTTACTGATATTTAGGAAAATGAGCTTTGGCATAGTCTAGAATTAAAAACATCATGTTCAACATGAAAATTTCCTTCCCTGCAAATGGAAAAATAATCAATAATGTGCCTTACTAAATACATAGTTTCAGTATTTGGTATGGCTAAGAATAAAAAATACAGGCTGGTATAATTTTAACTACTTTTCTGATACTTCATTGGAAAATGGAACAAAAATAAGTTTCTATTTTTGACTGTTAAAGTATGCACTTGTGTGGTAGAAAATTCCACTTAAAAAAAAAGCAAAAAGGGAAGAAAAGCACATGTCACACTTTCTTTTTGGGGATGTATTTATTTATTTGAAAGGCAGAGTTGCAGAGAGAGAGAGAACAGGAGACAGACACAGCAAAGACAAGAGTGAGAGAGATCTTCCATGTCCTTGTTCACTGACCAAATGGCTATAATGGCTTGGGCTGGGCCAGGCAGAAGCCAGGAACTTCATCCCACATGGGTGGCAGGGGCTCAAACACTTGGGCCACCCTCCACTGCTTTCCCAGGCACATTAACAGAGCAGTAGATTAGAAGCTGAGCAGTTGGAACTCCAGCCAGAGCCCATTTGGAATGCTTGCATTGCAAACAGCAGCTTAACCCTCTGTGTCACAGCGCCAGCCCCCACATCTTCACTTTTTAACAAGAACAGTAATTTACCCTGAAAGACACATGGAGTGTTCCCTGAAAGCTTGCACTGTACATTTAGACGAGCAGCTTGCTTGTGCAACCCAGCTCTGTGCTTGCTAAATACAACCTGGCAGCTAGAATTGTAAGCTCTCATGTAGGCCGCTTCAGTGAAGTTTAATTTCTCTGTTGCAATTTGTTCTGGCTACAGTGCCCAGATATTTGGTCAAGCATTACTCTAGATGTTTCCTGGAAGGGACTTTTATATGAAATTAACATTTCAATCAGTAGACATTGAGTAGGTTGTCCTCCACAATCTGGGTAGATCTCTCCCAATCAGCAGAGGTCCTTCATAGGAAAAAATCACCTTCCCCAAAGAAGTGGGAATTCTTCCAGCAGGATTGCCTTTGAACCAAACAACATTACTTCTCTGAGGTTCCACCTGTTGCCCTGCCCTGCAGATTTTAAAGTGCCAGGCTTTACCCTTATTACATGAGTCAGTTCCTCAAAATCTCTCTCTCCCAACACACACACACACACACCCTGCACACATCCTATTGTCTTTGTTCCTCTGGAACATAAATTTTGGTACTGAGAGTGGTTCTAGAGGAATAAAATCTTAAGAATGAGAAACCTGAATTGCTTCTTGGATTTCTGGAATCCAAAAAGAAACAAGTCTAATCTTAGTAAACTAAAAGACATCAACAACTATCTTCAGCAGTAAAGAGGGTACTGGTAGTCCATGCCATGACATGGAAATAAAGATACAGGAAATAGCATAACTGGATACTCCTAATTAACTCTTATAAAGCTGGTTCTGGGTTTCTATGTATTTGATACATTCATGTATTTTTGTGAAATGAACAAGTATAATGAAGTAAGCTCATTGCTCTGAATTCCACTGGACAAAATGAGGGAAGGAAAGGAAATGAATTCAAATATTTGAATTCCCCACCCTTATGATAAATAAGTGACTTAAACCTTTCTATGTTTGCCCTAATAGACACTCTTGTCTTCTATAGCCACTGAGCTGGGATTGGTGAACATGAAACCTAGAATCTCACCCTGCAAGTGTCCGAATTACAATAGAAATAGAATGTTCAGTCGTTCAGTGAGTCCACTATGAAAGAAGTGAAGACAAGTGGAAAACAATAGAACCCTGAACATTATAATGGAGACACATGGCAGACATTGTAACCTTAACTGGTGACTCTTCTTCGTCAATTGGGGTGCTCTCCCCATGTATAGAATTAACCATGCTTTGCCTAAGGAGACTGTAATGGCCTCAGCTGAAATGGTTGTCATGCACAATACTTTTGATCATCCTCAAGGAACCACCTCCATTGTTCATCCTCTTTGTTTAACTAAACCTAAGTTTCAATCTGCCCTGAAGGAAAGGCATGAAGTATGACCCATAAAGTAGGGGGAACAGTGCAGGCTGCCATGCAAGGGGAAAGCTGTGCAATGGGTGGTGCTGCCACTTGGCCCATATCATCCAGAATATCCAAAGATACTTAAACTTGGGAGGTAGATAGAGAGGCTACTTGGAGCTATTCACAGGCCTCTTTAGGCAAGCCCTTAGGATTTTGCCTTGCTTTCTTCTGTGGATAATTTTTATCCTTTGAGAAAAAGGTCTTGGCCTGCTGCCAGGCCTTAGTAAAGACTAAATGTTTAACCCTGGGCTATCAAGTTCCCATGTGACCTGAGATGCCCATTATGAACTGTTATCTGACCCACTAATTAATAAAGTTTCTGCATGTACAGCAAGACCCCATCACCAAATATGAGTGGTAAATAAGGGATTGGACTTAAGCAGGCCCTAAACACTTAAGTCATGGGCCCCATGCTCATGATCTCCATTCCTGCTACACTATATTCTCTCTCCCAACTTTCATCTACAGCTTCATGGAGAGTTCCCTTATGATGAGCTGTCAGAGTAAGAGAAAACTCAGACCTGGCTATGGACGGTTCTCCATGATAGGCAGTCAGGAACCACTGGAAATGGACAGCTGCAACTCTACAGCCCTTTTTTTTTGGGTCATTCTTTTAAAAAGCAGTGGTGGAGAGACATCATTCTGGTGGGCAGAACTTAAAGAAATACACTTGGTTGTACATTTTACTTGAAAGGAGAAATGGCCAGACATGCAGTTTTATTTTTTAATAGTTTTTTATTTATTTTTTATTTTATTTTTATTTTTGACAGGCAGAGTGGATAGAGAGAGAGAGACAGAGAGAAAGGTCTTCCTTTGCCGTTGGTTCACCCTCCAATGGCCGCCGTGGTCGGCGCACTGTGGCTGGCACACCGCGCTGATCCGATGGCAGGAGCCAGGTGCTTATCCTGGTCTCCCATGGGGTGCAGGGCCCAAGCACTTGGGCCATCCTCCACTGCCTTCCCGGGCCACAGCAGAGAGCTGGCCTGGAAGAGGGGCAACCGGGACAGAATCCGGTGCCCCGACCAGGACTAGAACCTGGTGTGCCGGCCCAGACATGCAGTTTTATACTTAATCATTTGCCATGGCCAATTGGCTGTTTGTTAGTGATAGACTTAGGAATACCATGAGAGGAGAACTGGTGACAAGGAAATCTGTGGAAGAGCTATATTTACATACCTCTCTTAATGGGCATGCAACATAACTATATTTGTGGGCATTCTGATTCTTTCCTTAGGTACCTCTGACATTGAGCAGGGTGGCCATGATGTTAGGGATGGAGGTTATTCATAGGCTCAGCAACCTGTATCTCTCCTCACCAAGGCTGACCTGGCTCCAGCCATTTCTGATTTCCCAACATATCAAAAGCAGAAAGATTCTCCTCTATGACACCCCCACCTAAAGTGATCCATCACCTACCTATTGGGAGGTTGTTTACTTCACACTGCTTTCACCATGGAAGGGGCAACATTTTGTTCTTACTGAGAGAAATATTTGACTCTGGAAACAAATTTAGCTTGATAACCTGTAATACTTCTGTCAAAACTACTCTTTGTGGACTTATAAAATGTCTTATCTAATTATCATGGTACAAACTTCACAACAAATGGGGGTCAACAATGCATTTGTGCTTATGGAATCCACTGATTTTACCACATTAGCCACCATGCTTTAGTAGCTCTTTTGATAAAATGGCAGAATGGACTTCATTTTTTTTTAAATTTATTTCAGAGATGGAGAGAAAGATGGATAGAATAACAGACAAGAGAGAGCTCCCACTTTCTCATTTACTCCTTAAATGCCCCAAATAACCAGGATTAGGTCAGGCCAAAGTAGAGACCTGAGAGCCAGGGGCTCAATCTAGGTATCCCCTATAGATTGCAAGGACTGAAACACTGAAGCCATCACCATTGCCTCACTGGGGGCACATAATCAAGAAGCTGGACCTGGAAGTGGAGCCAGGACTTGAACCCATGCACTTTGATATAGTTTACAGGTATCCCAACCAGTGGCTTGTCCCTCAGGCCAAGGCTCTGCACTCTGGACTACCCATGTGAAAGGTAGATTGCAGTGACAGCTAGGTGGCAGTACCTTTAGACTTTGGACAAGGTTTTCAGGAGATCGTATATGCTCTTAATGTACATCCAATATGTGTTACTATTTCTTCCATATCTAGAATTCAGGGATCTAGTAGTTAAGAGAGAGAAATGGAGATGCCATCATTCACCATTACCCTCACTGACCCACCAGTAAAATTTTTGTATCATATTCTTGCAGGATATGCTATGCTGAAGCTCTGCTGAAGGTGTCTTAGTTATAAAAGAGAAAAATGATTCCATTAAGTATGATAGCAAGACAGTCATCCAGCCACATAGAACCCTTTATGCCTCTGTACCAATACACGAATAAGGGAATCGCTCCGCCAGTTGTGGAGATCGATCCTGATTACTAACGGGAAATTGCCCTGCTACTCTGCAAGTAAGGAAGATTATGTCTGGAACACAGGACAGCCCTTGTTGTGTCTCTTAGCATTTTCATGTTCTATGATTAAAGTCAATAGAAAATTACAACAGTACAATTTAGGAAATAATTCTTATGGTCCAGAGTTTTCAGAAATAAACTATAAATCCATTACAGTATCTCATAAGAAGTACAACCAGCCTAGGTGTTTTCTAAAGGCAATGGAAATACAGAATGTGTGGTAGAAGAAGTTACAAGTAAAGGGGTTCTTCAAGAAGTTAATGGAAAATGTGTGTCATGAAAAAGCTACTCATGGATTTCAAAAAAAGTATATAGTATTCCCTACAGCAACTATGAGACATGACTTTTATCATTCTAAGTATTGATAATTTGTGTCTTTTTCTTTTTTTCTTAATCTACCTTACTATAGGTTTATCAATCATTGATCCTTCTCAAAATAACTTTTTAATTTAAAAATTTTTATTTCTCTCTTTTTTTATTTAGCCCAATGCTGATCTTTATTATTTCTTTTCTTTTTCTTATTTTGGGTTGTTTTCTAATTTCTTAAGGTGGAATCTGAGGTCATTGGTTTGATACCTTTTTTCTGTACTTCAATACATATTTATTTAGTTCCATAAACTTTCCTCTGAGCGCTGCTTTAGGTACCTTTCACAATATTTGATTTGCAGTGTTGTGTTTTTCATTCAGTTCAGAATGCTTTAAAATTTATCTGTTTGATTTCTTCCCTGGTCTCTTGAGTATTTATTTTATTTTCTTTCCACAAGGGTTAAACAGGATATCACATATCACTTTCATTCTTTTAAATTCGTGTGTACTTATCTTATGTAGGTGAATATGGTCTATTTGGAAACTGTTTCATATAAAATTAATATATATATATATGTATGTATATATGTCTTTTGCAATCATTTGGTGAAGTATTCTATAAATATCAGTAGGTCAAGTTGATTGAACTTTCCCCTCTATTTATGTTCCCTTTTGGATCATTTGTGTGACCTTGTCAAGATACTTAATTGTTTGTTCCACAATGTGGCTTTGACAGATGGATTTCGTTTCCCTGGAGTTTATACCAAGGAGTGAGGTTGCTGGACCCAATGGTAGTTCATTTTTGTATTTTGAGGACCTCCATGCTATTTTCCACAATGGTTCTGTTAATTTAAATTACCACCAACAGAGTTCAAGGGTTCCCTTTTCCCCACATCCTCATCAATACCTGATTTTTTAAAAATCTTTCTAATCACAGACAGTCTTACTGGAGTGAAGTGATATCTCATTAGAACTCATTTGCAATTCCCTTATGATTAGTGATGTTGATCATGTTTTCTTGTACCTGTTGGCCATTTGTATGTCTTTCTTGAGAAATATCTGTTTAGATCTACTTCCCATTTTTTAAATTGTATGTATTTATTTATTTATAGATTTATTTTGTTGTTGCAATGCTCCCTGCTTTGCTCTTTTTGTTCAAAATCACTTTGTCTATTCAGGGTCTTGTGCAGTTCCATACAGATTTTAGTGGCATTTTATCTGGTTCAGTGAAAATGTCACTGGATTTTCATGTGGAAAGCACTGAATCTGTACATTGATTTGGGACATTTGTGCTTTGCAATGATATTTATTCATCCAACCCATGAACACAAGATGTTCCCCAATTTTTTGTGCCCTCTTTGATTTCTTTTATGAATGATTAAGTTTCCACTGTAGAGATCTCTTACATCTTTGGTTAATTTATTTCATGGTATTTTTTTGTACCTATGGAAATGGGATTGCTTTCTTAATTTCTTTTTCAGATGATTCACTCCGTGTGTAACCATGTTACTGCTTTCTGTGCAGTGACATTGTATCCTGTAATTTTACTGAGTTTGTTTATTAGTTAACAGATTTTTGATGAAGTGTTGGGGTTTGCTATATATAAGATCATATCGCCTGCAAGTTGGGACAACTTGACTTCCTGCCTTCCACTTCTGGATGTTCTTTATTTCTTTCCCTTGCCTAATTGGTCTGGCAAGGACCTGCAGTGCTATGTTGCATAAAAGTGATGACACTGGGCATCCTTCTCTTGTTGCAGATCTTAGAGAGCAAGTGCTGAGCTCTTCTGCACTCAATAGATGGGAATGCTTGGCTTCTTCTACCTGGCCTTTATTATGTTGAGGTGCATTCCTTCCATTCCTGACATGAGTATCCTGTTTATCATGAAGGAAGTTGAATTTTATCAAGTGCTTTTTATGCATCTATTGAGATGATCACATGATTTTTGCTCTTTATTCTGTGGGAGTGATGAATCACATTTTTTGAGTTGTGTATGGTTAGCCATCTCTGCATCCCTAGGAAGAATCCCATTTGAACATGATGAATGATCTTTTTAAAGTAGAGATGGATTTAGTTTGCTAATATTTTGCTAAGAATTTAGCTTTCTTTTTTTATTGTATAGAGTCTAGCTATGGAATTAAAAATGATGCCCACCAAAAATAAATTTGGAAGAATTTTCATGTCTTCTATTTTTTGAAATATTTTAAAAAAAGAATTACTGGTAATTCTCTAAAAGTTTGGCAAAATGCAATAATGAGAGACCAGTGCTGTGGCACACCGGGTAAAGCCCTGGCCTGCAACATTGGCATCACATATGGCCTCTGGTTCAAGTACTGACTGCTCCACTTCTGATTCAGCTACCTGCTAATATGTCTAGAAAGCAGCTGAGGATAGCCCAAGTCCTTGGCCTCTACACTCATGTGGGAGATCCAGAAGAATTTCCTGTCTCCTGGCTTCGGATTGGCTCAGCTTCTGCCATTGTGGCCATTTGGAGAGTAAACCAGTGCATAGAAGACCTCTTTCTCTCTCTGAGGCACTACCTCTCTCTGTAACTGTTTTGAAAATAAACAAAATAAATCTTTTTTAACAAAAAAGAATGCAGCATTGAAACCATCTGCCCTTGGGCTTTTGTTTAATGGGAAATTTTTTACTGATTCAATCTCATTACTGATCACTGGACTAATTAGATATTCTTTTTTTTTACTTTTATTTAATGAATATAAATTTCCAATGTACAGCTTATGGATTACAATGGCTTCCCCCTCCCATAACTTCCCTCCCACCTGCAACCCTCCCCTCTCCCGCTCCCTCTCCCCTTCCAGTCACATCAAGATTCATTTTCAATTCTCTTTATATACAGAAGATCAATTTAGTATATATTAAGTAAAGATTTCAACAGTTTGCACCCACATAGAAACACAAAGTGAAACATACTGTTTGAGTACTAGTTATAGCATTAAATCACAATGTACAGTACATTAAGGACAGAGATCCCACATGAGGAGCAAGTGCACAGTGGCTCCTGTTGTTGACCAAACAAATTGACACTCTAGTTTATGGTGCCAGTAACCACCCTAGGCTGTCGTCATGAGTTGCCAAGGCTATGGAAGCCTTCCAAGTTCGCCGATTCTGATCATATTTAGACAAGGTCATAAAAGACAGAGTGAGGATAGTAACCAATGATCCTAAGAGTGGCATTAACCAGGTCTGAACAATTATACAGCATTAAGTGGGGAAGAGGACCATCAGTACATACAGGTTGGGAGTAGAGCCACTGGAGGTAGAGTAGAGGTTATGATTACGAAGGAATGAGGCCCAAGTGTGCTAGACAGGGTCTAGAACAAAGGACAGAGTCATTATTAGAGGAGCTAAGAAAGGTGCTGTCTAAGCTACAATTAAGTTTTCTGATTGAGAGGCAAATAGAACCTGACAGAAGGGGCTTGATAATAATCTGTTGGGCTTTAGGCCTTGTAAGTTAAGAGGCCCAGACCTATCTATCTCTTCACATGGGGTATATCCTAAGGGAGGTGTGAACCTCCTAGGGGAAGGCACTCTGTTGACTTTCATGACTTGGCTGGGCTGGGAGGAGAGCTGGCCAGGTAAAGGCAGGGGGCATCTCTAACAAGAAATTTATAGTTCTGCCTGCAATGTTGCTGACCCTACTTAACCATCCCCTCAGCTGCAGTGGTCACTTTGGAAGTTGGGCTGAGTGAAGGGCTTTTCAGCTTAGAGCCAATAAGATCTGTGGCTCTGACCTGGGTATCCTTCGACTCCAGGGCAGGTCCATTTCCAGTGATCCAACTCTTGGCAGAGCTGCCAGGGCTCTTCACAAGCTGACTTCTGCTGAAGCCCAGGCTTACCACATTGAAAGCCACTGCAGTGGACTGGCCTGTTGGGTCTCTTTGAGGGCAGATCACTGTACAGATTAGCCATTAATAGGCCTGCCACCCATTGCTTCTGATGCCTAGCTTTCTTTTCCTCCTGGTTTGTGTTAAAGCAGACCAGAGGATGCAAGTCAAGGGAGTGCCCGTGTCCCATCTCTAATCTTTGGTGGCCTGAACTACAAGTCTATAGTCACAGGCATGTTCTGTAGTAGTTTTTCTAAGGTAGACAATGCCCATGAGGAAAATTATATTCTCACTTTAAAACTTTCTTTCCTTTTGGTCTGAAAGGGAGGTTTTTTCTACTTACTGTATACTTCGCTGATGGCGAAGTGAATCTAGCTATGAGATTATTATTTAAGTTCTTATTTTGGCTATGCTATTGCAGAAAAATGTTAGCCATCTCTTTTATAAGGTCTAAAGATTAAATTGTGCGTCCTACAGATTCCTTCATAATAGAATTAGTTTCCTACCTTGAAGAGAATAGAGAAATGAAAGAACAAGTTGGGCTTAGAATAGAGAAATGAGGGAGCAAGTCCTAGATCGCTTGCTGACAATAGCAATATCACATGAATACTTAGCAAACCGTTTCAACCATTAGATAACAACTTAAGAAAACATTTAGCAGAAGGTCCAATGCCTTCTATAAATTTTAAGAATCATGTATTTGAAAACACCTCTTAAATATCTAACATGGTGTAGTTTGTTTAACCAGTAAACTTAAGCACAACCATATAAAATGTTTTTAGTTTCTTTCCACCAATAAGTATAAAACATATGATGCAGAGATTCAGGTCACACGAATTAAAATTTATCTTTGATTAATTTTAGCAGCTTAAATTTATGGACAATCTTATCTATAAGCCAATTAAAATAAAATTCTTGATAAAATTTTCCCATGTGGACATACAATATGTACACACATATAACATAACATAATAGACCAATATAGCAATTTTAATAATGGCTTTTAAAATCTTTAACTCTTTTTGTAGATTGCCAATTGATTTGAATTGCTTTTTGTTTTTAGTAACCTCAGTTAACCATACTTTCTCTCACTTGATACTGTTAATACATTATTGGCTTCATCTGTTTACAGAGCCGTCCCAAAGTACTGAATACAATAGAAGTGGCTGGAAAAAGTCCATAGGAACCTATAGGAGGACAGCTAAACACAGAACCAACAACACTTTAGTTTTATGAGCAGCAAATCATATATAACTGTGGATGACAAAAGACTTTAAGTCGCCATGTTTAAAATTATAAACTCATCAACCAACAAGAGGTACTTGCTTACTTCACAGTATTTTTGAAAGCACCTGTAGGATTTTACAAGTATTTAACCCTTTAGGCCTCTGGGGCTTTCTCATTAAGATAACTATCATGTCTAGTAACACAAGATCATAGACTTTTTAATTCTATAACATTTGTATTAATAGCATTTTCCATTATAGAAACTTAAAATTTAGTACCACGTCACATCTTGAGAGTACTTCTAATATAATCCAAATAGCTTGATTAGTTGGTGTCTCTATAAGATGAGAGACATAGGTCCTTCGATTTTTCAGTTGGGCCCAAACTGGAAAAACCAAAGTCCAAGATTTACTGGAAATTTTAGAGTCCAGATTGTTTGGAACTTTGATTTTTTGAATGCCTGTTGAGAATGCCAAGAAGGCTCAAAATCCAAAATATCTGGTCTAATTAGATATTCTATTTCATCACAGTTCAGTCTGGGTAAGATATATATGTCCAAGAATTTGTTCATGAAGTTTCTCAAGTTTTTTGCCATATGATTATTCATGGTAATCTTGAAAAACCCCTTATATTTCTGTGGTGTTTGCCATAATGTCTCCATTTTTATCTTTGATACTCTGTATTTGAATTCTCTGTCGTCTTCATTCTTGGTTATTCTGGTTAAGGTGTTATCAACTGTATTTATCTTTCAATGAACAAGGCTTCTTTTCACTTATATTTCATATTTTTAAAAAAATTCCAAGCCATTTATTTGCACTCGAAGTTTTATTTCTTTCCTTCTACCAATGTGAGATTTGATTTGTTCCTATTTTTCTAGTTTCTAGAGGCACAGCAATAAGTTGTTTATTTGAAGTATTCCTTTTTTAATGCAGGCATTGATTGCTTTAAACTTCTCTATTGGTATTGCTTTCATTGTGTCCCATAGGTTTTGGTATGTTGTTTTTCCATTTTCATTCATTTCAAAAAATGTTAAATTTCCCTTGATTGTACAGAAGTAAATTATTTAATATCCATGTGTTTGACTGAATATCAAAGTTACTCTTATAGATTTCTGATTTTATTGTCTGTGGACAGAAAAGATACTCATTATGATGTCTATTAAATTTATTGAGACAAATTTTGGAACCTAACATATGATCTACCCTGGAAAATGTTCCATGTGTTGTTGAGAAGAATGTGTACTCTGCAACTGTTGAATGGAACATTCTCTAGCTGTCTGTTAGCTACAATTGTTCTAGGGTGCCATTCAACTCTGCTGTTTCTTTGCTGATTTTCTGTCTAGATGATCTGTCCATTTCTGAAAATGAGGTGCTAAATTTTCCTACTAATACTGTAAGGGAGTCTATTTCTCCCTTTGAGTCTGTTTAAATTTGTCTTATGTATTTGGATGCTCTGATATTGGATATATATATATATATATAATATTTGACCTATTATTTTCTTTTGTGGACTCTAGTCTTTTATCATTGCACAATGATCTTTCTGGCCTCTCTTTACTTTTTCAGACTTAAAATATATTTTATTTATGGAAGTCTAACCATTCCTACTTCATTTTGAGTTTCATTTGTGTGGACTATCTTGTTCCATCCTTTCATTTGCAGTATCTGGATATCCTTAGAGATGAAATTAATTTCTTAAAAGCAGCTTTTGGGATCTGTTTCCATATGGTCGTTCTCTGTCTTTTAACTGGAGAATCTAGTCCATTGACATTTAAGGTAATTTTTAGTAGGTAAGGTCTTACTGCTGCCATTTTGATATGTTTTCTCTTTTGATTTATAGTTCTTTCTTATTTACTCTATTTCAATTTCATTTGTGGTTAACTGATTATCTCCAGGTCTGTACTTTGATTCTTTACTTATTATTTTTGGTAAGTCCTTTATATGTTCTTCCTTTGTGGTTACAATGAGGGTTATTTTCTTTAAAAAGCTTCTTTTGGTTATACAAAGCTACCTTGAACTGATAACTTAACATTGACTATAAAGATAGGCAAAGAGAGCACAAAAACAATGATATAAGTGATCCTAACAACTGTACATTTGTTCTGCTCCTCCCCACATTTTAAATTTTTAATGTTACATTTGACCTCTTTCAATCTTACCTGCCTCTTTAACATTTTAGTAAGGTAATTGTAATATTTAATGTAACAGTAAATATTTAAATTGTTTACACACCATGTTTATAATATTAGCACATTAAGAATTTGTCATATAGGACCGGCACTGTGACATAGTGGGCTAAGCCTCTGCCTGCAGTGCCGGCAACCCATACGGGCTGTGCCTCTACTGACCCAGTTCTCTGCTATCACCTTGTAAAACAGTAGAAGATGACCCAAGTGCTTGGGCTCCTACACCTGCATAGGAGACATGGAAAACTCCTGGCTCCTGGCTTTGGATTGGCCCAGCTCTGGCCGTTGTGGCCATTTGTTAGTAAAAAGCAATGGAAGAACTTTCTCTATGTCTCTCTCTCTCTCTGTCTGTAATTCTGCCTCTCAAATAAATAAATAAATATTTCCAAAAAAAATCCTTTAAAAAAATGTGTCCTATAGTTACCCTACCAGTGAGATTTTTTAGTCTTCTGATATTTTCTTCTTGCTTATAGCATCTGTTTCTTTCAGTTGGAAGAACTCTTGCGAGATAAGCTGGTGGATAAAGTTTCCCAGCTTTTGTTTGTGTGGGAATGTCTTTTTCTCTGCCTCACATCTGAAGGATAGCTTTGATGGATACAGTAATCTTGGCAGCAATTTTTTTTTTTCCCTCAGCACTATGAACGTCTCATCCCACTCCCTCCTGGTCTATAAAGTTTCCCCAGGACCCAGCAGTCAGGCAAATCGTGGCAAGTTTGTATGTTATTTGCTTCTTCTCTCTCACATCTTTAAAAATCCTCTCTTTATCTTTAGCATTGGAACAGTTGATGACAGTATATCTTGGGGTAGATGTGGCTGGGTTGAATCTGACCGGAGACCTTTGACCTTCCTGCACCTGGATAGTTGTAGCTTTCTCTAGGTTTGGCAAGTTTTCTCTCATTAGCTCTTTGAATATGCTTTTTACCCCTTTGGCATTCTCAAGTCCTTCTTGAATCTCAGTGACTTGAATAATGGCTCTTTTCATGCTATCTGTATTAACTGCAACCTTTCTTCATTCCTCTTGATGTTTTTTGCTTTTTCCTCCACCAACAGTGCATTTTCAAACTCACTGATTCTTTCTTCCATTTCATCTATTCTGCTATTGATGTCTTCTATGGCATTTTTAAATTTACTTAGTGTATTTTTTAGCTGCAGCATTTCTGCTTGATTTCATTTAATTATTTCCATCTCCTTGTTAAAATATTGGATGGTTTCTCTGTGTTGTTTCAAGCAGTCATTTTGAAATCTTCATTAAGGAATTTGCAAATTTCAGTTCATAGATGACTGGTGTCTGGCATCTTATTTTTCTCTCTCTCAATGAGGTCGTGATTTGATGAAGCTCCTGGATGCGTGTTGTTATACAAAATCAACGGTACATTGAAGAATTAGTTACAGTAATCTGGCTTCATTGGTGTTTGTCCTTCTGGCAATTATAAGCAGTCTGTTTATTTCTCTGAGCATATGGAGACTTCTGTTAGTTCAGCACCAAATAGCACACAAGGTTTGGCTCTGGTCTACCTTTGACTTGTTTTTTTGTTTTGTTTTGTTTCGTTTTGTTTTGACAGGCAGAGTGGACAGTGAGAGAGAGAGACAGAGAGAAAGGTCTTCCTTTTTCCGTTGGTTCACCCCCCAATGGCTGCTGCAGCTGGCACACCACACTGATCCGAAGCCAGGAGCCAGGTGCCCTTCCTAGTCTCCCAGGCAGGTTTGACTTGTTTTTACTGATTCACCTCTACAGTACTCCCAAAACTCAAATTTGTCCAAAAACTGCAGTTGATTTGTTATTCATTGTGAACCAGGGAATTGCCTAAAAATGGATAGAACATCCCTACAAGCCTCTTCCTGGCCTGTGTTACCCTCAAACTCTCTGATGTGTTTTGCTCACAAATGTCACAATGCTATATCACAATCAGAGTCCTCAGCCAACCAAGACAAGGGTCAGAACAACCTTCAGGCTCTACTCTGCTGCTGAGGTGGGTTTAGTGCCTGACACCACACCTATCAACCACGGGTGATGTTGGCAAGCCCTCATCTGGAACCACATAATTCTCCTGGGCACTGAAGCTGGCCCAGAGACTGACTGTAGACCCTGGCCTGGGGACCGGGGCCGTTAGGGTGTGCTTAATGCTGGGTTTTTAACAGACTTGCATTCTGTTTCAAAACAGTCCTGTGATTTCTTGATGATCCCCAAGGTTGTAGCAGCAGTGATCAAGGTAGCCCCTTGGCTACACTGGTGGGCACAAAGTGGACATACAGTCACCTGGCCCTATACTATCTTGAGAATGCCCACCAGGCCTATGAGAGGCTGGGGGGATGCAGATCTTCACCTGATGCTAGGGAAAGTCCAGAGGCTGGGATTGGGATGCAAACCCTATTCCAGCATTGGGTTTTACCAGTGCAGCAATGAATCCCAAGACATCATCCCAAGGCTCCTTACTGCCTGCTGTGGGTTGCAGGAGGATGACAAATGCAGGCTTCTGGCCCCCAAGACTGGCCCCAGGCTGGTCACACTGGGGTCCCATAGTCAACCACAAGGTCCTGGGGTTATCTACCAAGCCCACCTAAGGCCGACAGTGACACACACCAAAATGTATTCAACCCCCTGGAACACAGGTCCCTGCCTGATACTGGGCAGGTCTGGAGGCTCAGCTTATGAGTACCAGCCAGGGGTAGAGGCCTCTGGGCGTCATCGGGTGCATAGTCTGCATGCAGTAAACCTAGCTCTGAATTCCAAGATAGAGTCCTAAGCTCCCTTTCCTCGCTTCTTTGCATGGCTGAAGTTTGGCTTTCTGTTAGCAGTGGGGAGAAGAGTGGCAGATGCTATTTGGCTGTGGAGGCTACAAATGCTCACTGTATAGGTATGATCCTGGGGACAGGAGCCAGCGGGCTCAGTATTACATAATTTTTTTTTAATGGCCTGCCACTTGGATTTAGTTTGCTTTCCATCTTCCAAGCAGAAGATGTTTTTCCACACCTTGGAAGTGATGTGGCAGCTGTTTCCTTCTTGCTGTCTTCAGTGTGACCTATCTTATAATTATTAGAAGATAAGACATTGTGTCTCTCACCTGGCTCTTGTGAAGGTGACTTGCTTTGGTATAACTGTTCACATGGGTGTCTCTTCGGGGACATCCTCACCATAGCCTCTTACTTAGTCACCATCTTGGTTCTCCCAGGATTCTTGTGTACAGATTTTCATGTAGACATACAAGTTTCAGTTCATTTGGATAAACTTCAAAAGGATGATGGCCGAATCATATAGCAAGAGCATGTTCAGTTTTGTAAAAAAAGCTTATAAAACTGTCTCCCAAGGTGGTGTGCCATTTTGCATTCCCAGTAAACACAAAATGAGAGTTTCTGGTTCTCTGCACCCTCACCAGCATTTTGTGTTGCCAGTGTTTTGGACATATTCCATTCTAGTAGGTATATACTGTAATTTCACTGTGGTTTAAATGTTCAGTTCCTAATGATACGTGGTATATATCTCCTATGGTGAAGTGTCTATATAGATCTTTTGTGCATTTTGAAGCTAGTGTGGTTTTTTTTTCTTATTATTTAGTTCTAAGCATTCTCTATACCGGGGGTAACATTCCACTATCAGATATGTCTTTAGCAAATACTTTCACCTGCTATGTGGTTTGTGATTTCATTATCTTAATCATCTAGTGTATTATATTTTTCTCATATGAATCTATAATTTTCACTTCTAGAAAGTTTGATTTGGTTTTTGGTTTGTTTGGTTTAAGGATTTTATTTGTTTATTTCACATTTATCAAGTCTCTACTTATCATGTTTAATGCTTCCTCTAGCTTCCTAAACATACATAAAGCAATTACAATAATTAGTTTGATGGGTTATTATGCTAATTCTATCAATGTTGTGATTTCTGAATCAGTTCTGATGGGATGATTTTTATTTTTGTGATAATGTCATAGTTTTCTGATTCTTTATATTTCTTACTCCATGCCCAAGTATGTAAATGTTGCCTTATAGAGTACTGAATAATTTTATACTCCTATAAATATTTTGAGCTTTGTTGTGATATACAGCTTTATTAAATGAATATATTTTGACTTTTGGGGGCCTGCTTGATTTTACTTCACTACTTAAAAAAGACTTATGAGTACTCTACACATTGCCCCATGAACTATGAAGTTTCCCACTTTGGTGTGAAAATGAACTACTGGCCGGCGCTGTGGCTCACTAGGCTAATCCTCCGCCTGCAGCACCGGCACTCCGGGTTCTAGTCCTGGTCGGGGTGCTGGATTCTGTCCCAGTTGCCCCTCTTCCAGGCCAGCTCTCCGCTGTGGCCCGGGAGTGCAGTGCAGGATGGCCCAAGTCCTTGGGCCCTGCACATGCATGGGAGACCAGGAGGAAGCACCTGGCTCTTGGCTTCGGATCAGCACGGTGCGCCAGGCGTAGTGGGCACTTGGGGGGTGAACCAATGGTAAAGGAAGACCTTGCTCTCTGTCTCTCTCTCACTGTCCACTCTGCCTGTCAAAAAAGAAAGAAAGAAAGAAAGAAAGAAAGAAAGAAAGAAAGAAAGAAAGAAAGAAAGAAAGAAAGAAAGAAAGATGAACTACTCCTGGCCCTGACTGAGGCATGTGGAATATTTTCTCAAATTTAAGGATATTTGTCTCCCTGAATTTTAGCAGCTTCCTTACCTGCCTGAGATGATCAGATTTCAGTTTGAGTACCAAAGAAGGTATCCTGTACAGATCTTCAAAGCTTGCTCTCTCTAGAACTTTCTTTCCTTTGACATTCTTCCCTAAGAACTCAAGCCTTTGGGCCTCCCTGGACATTCAGCTCTGTCTTCTTTAGTCAGGGAAGCTACCAGTCTCACCTGGGTTCCACTGTTCTTCTCATTAACCTGAAAAGTCACCAGGCAGGAAGCAGAAGCAATTTTCAGGGTCACCTTACTTACTTCCCATCTCTCATGGATCACTATTCTTTATTACCTGCTACCCAATGCTTTAAAAGTCATTGTTTTATCTACTTGGCCTGATGTTTAGTGGTTTCAGGCAAGTAGGTAAACGCAAGCTGTGGTGCTCTGTTTTGGCTGGAAGTGGGCATTCTATGGTATTTCAAAGACTGGCAGTGTGATGTGAGCACTGTCAGGACCCAGCATCATGTCACCAGACCTTCGTTAAACTACTACAAGATAGAAGTAAGGAGAGAAAATTAGGTTTGAAGAGTGAAGTATGCTTTCCCTCCATGGGTTTCCCATCTGACCCCTGGATTCCTTGTATCCTTGCTCCCAACTGTCAGAGGAAGTAACACTTGGTCCTGTTGGAGCCTCCTTCTTATCTCTGTGCAGCGAGTCCACACCAACTTTTTTGCTAACTTTCAACCTTTGCTAGGTGTGTCATTAGCATTTAAAAACCTCAAATTTCATTAGACCTGTCAGTTGCTCTGACAGCTTTTTGGAACCATCCCTTCTGCTACCTTATGAACTCTGACAGGGACCAGCATTGTGGTGCAGTGGGTTAAGTTATCATTTACAATGTCAGCCTCCTCTCCATCTTCCTGCTAACGCGTCTAGGAGGCAGCAGATGATGACTCAAGAACTTGGATTCCTGCCACCCTTGTGGGAGATCTGGATGGAGTTCCTGGCTCCTGGCTTCAGCCTGGCTCAACTTAGGCTGTAGCAGCCATTTGGGAATGAAATAATAGACAGATGATCTTCCTCTGTCACTTGTTCTTTCAAATAAATAGAAGAATGAATGAGTAAATCTTTATATATAAAAAAAGAACTCTGACAAACCTCTAAGGATATATTCTTTGTCAATCTTCAATTTCACAATAAATTTTTAGCCTTATTTGACGAAAGCTATAGATAATTGATCAGCTAGCCAGACTTTCAGTCTTAGCATTTCCTGTATAGATCATCTGGCAACAATTGATGGTTTTTTGGTTTTGTTTTTGACAGGCAGAGTTAGACAGTGAGAGAGAGAGAGACAGAGAGAAAGGTCTTCCTTCCATTGGTTCATCCCCTAAATGGCCACTACGGCCAGCACGCAGCGCTGATCCGAAGCCAGGAGCCAGTGTCTCCTCCTGGTCTCCCATGCGGGTGAGGGCTCAAGCACTTGGGCTATCCTCCACTGCCCTCCCGGGCCACAGCAGAGAGCTGGACTGGAACAGGAGCAGCCAGGACAGAACCGGCGCTCCAACTGGGACTAGAATCCGGAGTGCCGGCGCCACAGGCAGAGGATTAGCCTAGTGATCTGTGGTGCTGGCTTGGCAACAATTGTTATGAACCTTTCAAGGCCAACACCTGGATGGTGGGTGAAATCTCTTTCATTTTATATATAATGCTTTATACATGAGACATCTTCGTTAGTGTGTTAATGCAAACCACACTGAAATGTTGCCAGGAAAGTAAAAGTCTTTCAATTAAAAATGTGTTGAACAATTAAATACATGTATAAGATTTAGGGTCACATAGGTTTATCTGCATATTATAAAATATATCTGGTTTCCACGTTGCAGGAAATGCAATAGGACGGTCTGAATCACACGGGGCAAAATTAATGTTTAACAAAGCTTGAGACTACAAACCAGAGATAAAGCCATGGGGAATTTGCAGCAGAAAACCCAGCTAGAGTGGCAGAGATGGTCTAGATCCATGCTGAAAGAGCAAATAAAGAAGAGAGGGAGTAGGTGAGAAGGGGAGGGAATTCCCGGATTCACAGAGCTGCAGATGGCAGCAGGAGGGAGTCCTTGGCTCCTGAAGAATAAACAGATAGGGGGGTGGTGCATCTCCCTCCCCCCTCCCCCTCCCCCTCCCCCTCCCCTGCAGGGACCAGCAGCTGATGAAAAAAGCCAATCTGCTCCGCTGGGTGTCTTTTACTTTTTTTTTCCTCTAATTTTGGACCAAGCAGATGGCGGTTACCCCTGCCTCTGGTGTGTACACCCAGCAATAGCGGGAGTCACTTCACCCTCCACCCAAACAGCGAGGAACACAATCATTCAGAAGAATACCTTCCCCTGCCACACAAGCCGTATGGCAAGGGGAAGCCATGCCTACCAGAACTCCCGCCTGCCCACCACCACTGAGAAGCAAGTCTGGTAGGCGGAGGCTCCGCGCACACACCCACTGCCCCAAGTCCTGCAGAAGCTCACAACAGAGGGAGCAGTGCTCACAGGGAAATCATGACAGCACAGAAATGCGGTTCGTTAAGCAGTCCCAACTAGTTCTGAAAACACCAGGGACTAACACGGGGAAAGGCTGGTCACACCCACAGAGGTAAATACCCTCCTCTCTCATACCATCCATAGCCTCCGACCACAACGACATGAAGCTGGTAAGCAACAACCGAGGAATCCCCAAAGCATATGCAACACCTGGGGACTGAACAACATGCTCCTGAGGGAACAGTGGGGCATCAAAGAAATCAAAAGAGAAATAAAAAAATCTCTGTAAACAAATGAAGATGATAATACAACACATGAAAACTTATGGGATACAGAAAAAGCAGTGTTAAGAAGAAAGCTTATAGCAAGAAACTGGAAAGTCACCAAATAAGTGAGCAGTCAATGAACCTCAAAGACCTAGAAAAACAACAGGAAACCAAACTCAAACTAGTAGGAGAAAAAAATAATTAAAATTAGAGAAGAAATCCACAAAATCAAAACCAATAATACAAAAGATCAGCAAAACAAAAAGCTGTTTTGTTATAAAAAAATAAATAGAATTGATACATCATTGCCCCAACTAACCAAAAAAGAGAGAGTGAGAGAGAGAGAAGGCCCAAATTAATAAAATCAGAGATGAAAAAAAAGTAATAACAGAACCACAGAAATAAAAAGAATCATCAGAAATTATTACAAAGTGCTATATGCCTACAAAATGGGAAACCTAGAAGAAATGGGCACATTTGACCTACCTCAACTGAGTCAAGAAGACATAGAAAACCTAAACAGACCCATAACCTAGACAAAACTTGAATCAGTAATGAAGACCCTCCCAACAAATAAAAAACCAGGGCCAGATAGTTTCACTGCTGAATACTACCAAACATTTAAAGAAAAGCTAATGCCAATTGTATATGAAGTTAATTAGAAATGAGTCTTAATGAAGAATGGGGTGAGAGAGGAAGTATGAGGTGGCACAGGAGTGGGGTTGGGAGGGTGGGTATGGGGGGAAGAACCACTATATTCCTAAAGTTGTACCTATGAAATTTGCATTCATTAAATAAAAGCTTTAAAAAAAAGAGTGAAAGTGATCATATTAATAGTACTAATTGTTTGGAAGCAAGAATAGACAGAATTAAAAAGAAGTGAAGGCTCCAACATGGGAAGCAGTCCATACAGAAGACTCACAGAATGTCATTCGCTTTAAGTTGCACTCCAATCTCATAATCAGCCCTTAAGGCATTGCAGTCTGGCCAGAAATCCCATGGGGAGCGTTTCAGGCATGAAAAGCCAAGACACTCTGAGAAAAAAATATCCTACATGAAGGACCTCCGTGGGTAAGACCCCAGTGGAAAGAAGTGGCCACCAAACAAGGAGGTACTTTTCTCAAAAGGGAGAGAACTTCCACTTTGCGTATGGTCTTGTAAAGCTACTGGATCCAAAAGGCTTCCATAGCCAAGGCAGCTCATGTCAAGAGCCTTGAGTGATCACTGATGTCATACATAAGAGTGGTATTTGTTAATAACAACAAGAGTCATTGTGCACTAACTTCTCATCCAGGACCTCTAGCTACAAAGAGTTGTATCATAAGACTTATTAGCAAAACTTGTTCTCAAGAATCACTTCCTTTTAGTGTGTTAAAAGGATATTATTATGTTTCATAATTATAGTCATGTCTAAGAGCTCACAAAAGATGTATCATCCTTGGGTTATTCTTTAAAGACAAGTTTCAAAAAAGGAAAGAAGGGGGAGGAAGGAAGGGAAAAGAAGGGGGGAAAAACAGCGAAAACACCTCCAAGAAGCTGTGCCGATCTGAAGCCAGGAGCCAGGAGCTTCTTCTAGGTCTCCTATGCTGGTGCAGGTGCCCAAGGACTTGAGCCATTTTCTACTGCTTTCCCAGGACATAGCAGAGAGTTGGATGGAAAGTGGAGCAGCCGGGACTTGAATCGGTGCCCATGTGGGATCCCAGCACTGCAGGTGGTGGCTTTACCTGCTATGCCACAGCACCAGCCCTGTCTGTTAGTTGTTTTACTCTGTTACTTATTTCTTTCCTTCCTTCCTTCCTTCCTTCCTTCCTTCCTTCCTTCCTTCCTTCCTTCCTTCCTCCTTTCTTCCTTTCTTTCTCTTCCTCTCTCTCTCTTTCCTGCTTTCTTTTCCTTTGCTTTCTCAGACCAAACAGGAAAGTGGGGAGGAAGTGGGTGGGTGGACAGGGACAGTGGGAAGAACTGTGTTCCTAAGAATTACTATGGTCCTAATGTTGTATTTACAAAGTACACATAAATAAATTTTTAAAAAATCAGGGCCACGCTAGTAGCATAGGCCCACAACATCAACATCCTGTGTGGGTGCTCGTTCAAGTCCTGGCTGCTCCACTTCTGATCCAGCTCCCTGTTAATGGCCTGGGAAAAGCAGCAGAAGATGGCCTAGTGTTTCTACCACTGCACGCATATGGGAGACCCAGATGAAACTCATGGCTCCTGGCTTCAGCCTGGCCCAATCCTGGATGATGTGACCATTTGGGGAGTGAACAGATAGAAGCCTATGGAAGCTTGCTCACTCTCTCTCTCTCTCTCTCCTTCCCTCCCTCCCTCCCCCTCTCCCTCTGCCTCTCCCTTGTTCTCTTTCTTTGTAACTCTGCTTTATAAAAACAAAACAAAAACAAACTTCCATTTAGAAATCCAGGTTGTTTAAATAAGAGGCAAAATAGAAATCTATGTTTTCCGGGAACTTGGAACAGAGTTGCATTCTTCCATTTTATGTTACTGTAATGAAATCTCTGGAACTAGGTATTTAATAGTTATTTAGCTCAAATTTTTTTAAAAAATCTGGGTTTACAAAAGTCAGCATATTCATAAAGAGGAAAGCAAGATCAGAGATAAAGAAAATTTTAAAGGTAACCAAGCTGAAATGGCACCGGTTTTGCTTTTCGGCACCAACAATCTCAGAGACAGTAGAACACTGCCTGCAAAACTGATGGGAAATGAGCACTGCTTTAAATCTGAAATTTTGTACTCGGATGGTTTTTCACAGAGGAGTGGGGAGAAAAATAAAAGAATTGCTGACAAACCACAAAGATTATCCATACATTTACAAACCCCAAGGAGAGTAACTTGTAAAAGGATCCATTTCATTTAACAAGAAATACATTGGAACTGAAAGGAAGCAAGAAGATACAAAAATAAGTGTAAGAAAAAAAGAATTAGAATAAATGTTAGTAGAATTTAAATGGAAATTGACTATTCTCAATATTACTTTTTAGTCTAATTTGTTGCATTTAAAAATGAAATAAAAGTAAAACAGTAAGATGAGAGTAAGTTTAAAAAATTTCAAAGTTCATATGTCATTCATAGGATACAGATGTTGGCTAACTTTAGATTTTTTACATAAAGACTGGTAAAAATTTTAAAGTTAATCATGGAAAGAGTAAATACAAACTACATGATTTCAAGGATGTAGATAAGAAGAAAAATGACAATGAAAAATAGTTTTAAGATGCTATATGATTAAGTTCAACTATGACGGCATTAAGGAAAATATGCAGCCTCTGAGAACCAGGAACTGACCTGACAATTACAAGTAGGCTGCAGAGTTGTTAGAATTGAGCCTGGCACTTGAAGCTAGGCTATGTTCTTTTCTTGTCGGACATAAATAATCCCACGGAACACCGAGTTCAGACAGAGTCGCTGTGAGACTATGATAAAGTGAGACAAGCAAGATCGCTGCATAATATTATCTAAGTACAGTCGCTGTCACTGCAGCAAAACACAAAATACCACACACTCTCTCTCCTGGCTCATAGAAAGCTACCTTTTCCCCCTCTTTTTTAAAAACCAGTCACAGCCTTTGTTCCACACTGGACTGTTCTTATAGCTAAGATTTGGTAAGATACCTCATTGCAGAACTGTGCTCATTTTCTGGCAGCACAAAGTCTAGAATAGAATAGTCCAACCAAAGCCCAAACCATCCTTTAACACTATGTCCTCATGTCATGGGAAACAACCCTCCATGATGTGATGAGTAACTAACTAAACTTGTTCATCTACAGGTGCATCGCTAGTGTCCTAGCCCAAGGACAATGAGACCAGTAATCTCAACAAAACTAAAGTGGTAATTTACTTTCCTCTTCTCATCAATTTGTCCTTGGATTTTAAAATTTTAAAATAGCCTCTGACAGTAGTTCCCAGCTGCCACTGTCAAAAAGTTCGACTGATGGTGCTTATTTTCTCAAAAGCATTGTATAATGCGATGAGAATTGCTGTATTTTGAATATTGACTCTTCCCCTTATGGAAACATGATATATTTATATACATCATGGATTTTTGAGTGTTATTCATCTAGCTAATATATATGACTTTTCAGATTTATGTGTAATATTAGAGCACTTTAAAAATGGAATTAAAATTGAAATTGATATTTGTTGCAAAAAATTGAAATTCATGCATTTTTTTCATAATATACATTTTCCATAAACTTTTAAAAATCCATCATATTTTTACCTATGTACCTACATATAAATGTATACACACATTTGTATGTTTTCATAGTTTTATATATTCCTTTCAATTTTTTTTAAGATTTATTCATTTATTTGAAAGTCAGAGTTACACACAGAGAGAGAGAGAAAGAGGTCTTTCATCTGATGGTTCACTCCCCAGTTGGCTGCAACAACCAGAACTATGCCAATCCAAAGCCAGGAACCAGGAGCTTCTTCTGCGTCTCCCACGCGGGTGCAGGGGCCCAAGGACTTGGGCCATCTTCTACTGCTTTCCCAGGCCATAGCAGACAGCTGGATGGGAAGTGGAGTGGCTGGGTCTCAAACCAGCACCCTATAGGGGATGCTGGCGCTTCAGGCGAGGGCATCAACCCACTGCACCACAGCGCCGGCCCCTTCCTTTCAAATTTATGTTTTGTACTTATGTATTTTGTTCTGTCACACATCACTATTATAATTTTTGATTTCTAATTGATTATTTTCTATAATTAACTAAATTTTCTGTTTTTTATCTCTTTATAATATTGAAAAGATGATTGATTCATTTATTTTTGACAAGCAGCTTATAATATCAATTTTCCTTTGAGTATAGGTATTGTCACTGAGAAAAGAGCTGTGGAAGCCGTGGGGTTATTATTTTCATGTTATTGTCTTCAGGCAGGAAAGAATTCAGGTGTGAGACAGAGAGGAACTGATAAAGTTTTATTAGGGACAGGGCATCCATCAGAACAGAAGGGACAGGCAGAGAGGGCCCAGTCACTGGGGCTGGAGGACAGCGAGGAGGCCTGGTTGACTGCAGAAATGCTCCTGGGCAGGCCAGAGAGCAGAGGGCTGAGCTGCAGACTTTGTTGGGACCCCTGGCTTTTAAGGGAGTGTCTTTACCCTCCAGGACAAAGGATGGGGAGTCCTGGCAGGTTTGTTGGGTGAAAATTAGCAAATTCCTCCCCAGCACGGGACAAAGTAGAGGGGCTTCCCTTAGGGCGTCTGGGAAGGTTTTTATTGTCCCATGTTATGAGGTCAGGTAACCCATTTGGTTCCGAGGAGAGAGAATTCTCCTGGGAGTTTTCCTTGGGGAAAAGGCTGGGACCACCTGGGAGGTGATCCGGGTCTGGGCAGGACTTCGAAATGCAAAATGCTGGGCTTCTGAAGCTTCCACTGTAGGTGCTGGTCTTCAGGCCCTTCTCACACACACATAGGCTAATTTCTAACTTCCTGCCTAACAATATGACCACATGGTTATAAAAGGTCATACAGAATATGGAGTTCTCATTGTCCTTTATTCCTAAATAATGTTAGACAGTGATCATTAAATTTTATTTTATTTATTTAGAAGAGCTGATATTTTTCCAGATCAACAAAGCTTTGTCCCTTTAATTTTTTGAAAGCAACATTTAGTTTTAGAATATGATCATGAGAGAATTTTACCTATATAATAATTGAAAATTTCTAGTTTTTCCTTTCCTATTTTAATAGGAAATAATTTTTCATAAATGCTCAATAGGATGTTTATTCTCCAAAAGACACGGCTATATGTGCAAGGTGTCCGGTGCATAACAAATCTTCCCAGGCAGACGAATCAATTAATTCACAAGCTTTTATTGGGATTCCGCTCCCGGGCGAGGTTCCCTGGTCCCAACAGAGCAACAGAGCTGGGGGTGGGGGAGTTGCGGAAAAGTCGCTTGTCAGAGATTGGGAGGGCTCCTTTTATAGATACAGGGCATGGGGGTTAAAGGTTGAGGCGGGTCTGATCCTCACTGGTTGACCTTTAGGCACCCGTGGGGACCTTGACAAGGACTTTTCTTCCCTGGAAGTACAGGTAGGGACTCTCCATTCCCGGAAGTAGAGGCCTTCCCTCCTTGTGGATCCCAAAGCTACCAATATGCATGCATATTCTTGATCTACGTGCATCTTTATGAGGAAGGTTTCCCAATCCATGAAGCTCTAACACACAAGTACTATATTTTGTCCTTCTCACTGTTGGATCACAGGAACCTGGCACAATGGCAGGCACAAGCAAAAACTATTCACAACTGAGTTAACCGTTCACGACTTTCACTGATTCTCCTTGCCTTAATGACTGTTGTTCTGTGGAATTCCCCTTGCATGTTCAGAGACATTCATTAAATACATTTACATCATATTGTTTGTGCATCATGTTTCAAAAAGGTATATTTCAATTGTGAGTTTTTCCATCAAAATAAAATTGTTACCAGAGAATGCAAGGGTTCTTGTTTTCACACAAGAAAGAATTCAGGCGTGAGACAGAGAGTAAGTGGAAAGCAATTAGCAAGGTTTACTAGGGCGGGGACATCCATAAGAACGGATGGGCACCTCTCCAGACAGAACCTGAGAGAGAGTGCCGAGTCGCTCAGACTGGGGGAGAGCGGGGTTACATGGTTGAGTGGAGAGAGTACACCTGGGCAGGCTAGGCGGGCGGCTCAGCAGAGAGGCAGAGGGGCAGTCTGGTATAGCAGGGGGTGGGGGTGGGGTGGGGGATGGTTTAAAAGGATGGGTCTTGCCTTCCCACATCTTCTCCTCCTGGAACAAAGGACTTTTTGGATGTAAATACTAAAAATTCCTTTCTGAGGTCCCCCCCCCCCACCAAGTTATCAGGCAGGGGGAAGCCTGGCTCCTGTTGCTCTGCCTTAGACAAAGGATGGTTATTGGGTAGAAGGGGCAGGGCGTTTGAAGTGCAGATACTGGGCTGCACCTGGAAGGTTATCGGGATGAATTTGAGATGCAGATGCTGGACCTAGGACCTAGATGTCAACTCCCTAGGCCTTTGTCACATACACATAAGCTCATATCTGACTTCCTACCTAACAAAATCACTTTCTTTTTCCATTTGTTGTCTTTCAGCATTGACTTCTAGTTTGAGGCATGTGGCCTTATGGTATTCTCTGTGCTGGTTTTGTTGGATATACCTTTGACCTAAATTTTTAACATTTTAAGGAAATTCCTTTACAGTTGTGTTTCTTGTAAAAATATAAATTTTGTGTTTTGATGGTTTTAACTAATGTAAAGCTGTGTCCTCTAAGTGGTGACATGCCACCAATATTTCTTATGCTTTTCATATTTAAGCTTCCTTATTTTTGGTATATGAAGTTTTATAAATGTCCTTGCTTTCTTATATTTCCTTAATATGTTAGAAAATGCAAATTGTGCTTTAATATACATACTCTCAAATAATTAGAATCATACATTTCTTAGTATAACAGAGTAACAAAAAAAGTAACTTACTGCTTCCCACCTATCCAATACTAGGGAAAAAGCATACCTTTACACTCCTTAAACCTTCCCAACCAATTCCCTACACACACTTCAAGAAACGGGCTGAGGCTATAGATTACACATTATTCATCCTCTTTATCAAGAATGATTCCAAATGCTTTCATATACATTATTAGTTTACATCTATTTTTACTAGTTGTAAGGCTTACTACAGCTTTTACAATGCAATTTTCCCACTCAGGAGCTCTTTGTTGTGTTTATATTTAATTAATGCAGAGATACATCGAAATATTTTCTCTATAGAAAAGTACATAGAGGTTTTCACAGTGTCCTTTCTGGTCCTATTCCTGTGAAATTCTTCCCTCTACTTTCAGGGACCTCATGAAGCTCAGACGGAGGCTGGAGTAACCACTGCTCCATGATGCCTCCTTCCCCCGCCACCCCATGCCTGTGAGGTGTGATTTGCTCCAGACCACTGCTGTTCACCAGAATTTTCTGTGAGGATAGAACTGTCCTGTATCTGTGCTGTCTTGTATCATAGCTACAGCAGCGATCAGCCACATGGGACAGCTGAATACTTGAAATATTGTTACTGCAAATTAATTTTACTTAATTTTAATTGATTTAATGCATTTAAATGATTCCCTTTGGGTAACCATATATAATAGTGCAGCTCTAGAATGTTCTAGGATAGTGAGGGAGATGTGTGGTTCTATTTTGTGTGTTCTTGTTTTTAATTTTACCAATCAATTCTCTACTGCAAAGAAATTCAATTTTCCTCTTTCCTTTGGCTTAGAGTATAGATCTGAAATTTTGGTACTTTCCGCTATTTCCCTTTCAGATCATCTCTAATGACCTTCAATAGTTCTATCTTCTTGGACCACCACTGGAAATCTCACTCTACTCTCACTGTATTGTTTTGTTTTGTTTTGTTTTTCCTCTTCTTTCCTGGCTACCCTTTCTTGTACTATGAGACTGGCACTAATTTTCCGTCATCACTCTGTTTCACTGCTGAATGAGAGTATAGAAAAGAAAAGTACTGGATTTTTTCCTTTGCACTGCAATTCTATTTGATGGAGAAACTGGTATTTGTCATTTTTTAAAAGATGACATCAATTGTGTTTGGGAGACTTAGGTATAGAAGGAGAGAGTATTACTCCGTGTTTTTTGTTTTCTTTAAGATTCATTTATTTGAAAGGGGTAAGGGAGAGATCCCATTTGCTGGTTCATTCCACAAATGGTTACAATAGGGGCTGGTCTGGGCCAGTGCCAGGAGCAAGGTCTCCCATGTATGTGGCAGGGACCCAAGTAACTGAGTCACCGTCCATTGCTTTTCCAGAAACATTAGCAAGAATGCTGGATTGGAAGTGGAGCAGGACTCAACCTGGCTCTTCCATATGGAAGCAGGGGCTTAATCTACTGTGACACAATGCCAGCTCTCCTCTTTGTTCTTCACTTCGTTTCCTGGAATCTCCTCACTCTCCCTTCTTGGTGTTTCTATCCTTTGCAGAGAGGCAAGGCTGTCAGCCTGCTACCCCACAGTTCCTGTCCTTGATTGTTAGGTTTCGACATTTTTGATCTCCCAGCTTGAGGTCCCACCACACCAACTTCACAGTTTTGTCTGCTCCAGCAAATGTTGCATTTCCCAGATTCTTTGCAATCACTTTTACACTTCTAATGCCTTGGCAGTCAAGTCAGCACTTCCCCAACGGCCCCTAGGTGGCTTTGTCAAAACAGACAGTGCAGCTGGACTGGGAGAGGGTGGGAAGTACCAGGATCTACCCCTGTGGACATGTTCCAGGAGTCAGATTCACTTTGGGCCATGAGTGAGAGTGGAGGCTTTTATGGCAGGCCTAAGACCATATAGAGGCGCAATTGCCTTGGGAGTCCCATGCCAGTCTCCCCTACACATGATTCTGCCCTTCCTTTGCCTCCTATTTTTTTTTTTTTTTTTTTTTTGGACAGGCAGAGTGGACAGTGAGAGAGAGAGAGAGACTGAGAGAAAGGTCTTCCTTTTCCATTGATTCACCCCGCAATGGCCACTGTGGCCAGCGCACTGTGCTGATCCGAAGCCAGGAGCCAGGTGCTTCTCCTGGTCTCCCATGCGGGTGCAGGGCCCAAGCACTTGGGCCATCCTCCACTCTACTCCCAGGCCACAGCAGAGAGCTGGCCTGGAAGAGGGGCAACTGGGACAGAATCTGGCACCCCGACCGGGACTAGAACCCGGGGTGCCGGCGCCGCAGGCGGAGGATTAGCCTAGTGAGCCGCAGCGCCAGCCTGCCTCCTTATCTTAAGGATACTTACTACGAAGCGCCCCTTGACTCATGCCTATGCTGACATGCACTCCTTTGCAGTTTCTGCTGCCCAGCTCAATATGCAGCAACTCGTGCTAAGGAATTGATGTGTGAGCCCTTTATGCTATCCCCACATGGATGTGCATCACACGGCACATCAGTACTTGTCTTTGAAGCTGGCCAAGCACCTGTAAAGGGCAGGGGGCTGGACAGTGGGAGGGCACGGCATGGTGATGCTATCAGTGGCATGAGGAGCACTCTAGGCTTTTTTTGTCTTGGCCATAACATGAGCTTCCCTAAATTTGTACCTATCTTGCTTAAACACTCAAAATTGCCAATAACCTTTTCACTGACATTCAGAGCACTGGGCAGAGAACCCGAGTCCTCAGACTGACCGCGACTAAGACCTCTCAGCCTCTCAGGAGTCCTGGGTCATGAGGTAAGTAGACTCCTTGGTAGATGTACCCAGGTGCCCTTTCGGAGCAGGTATCCCCTCATAGCTGTGGGTGAGCACTCAGGCCAGCAGTCACGGTGGGTAGGGAGCTGTATGGGTGGTGTCATTGCTCAGGGGCCCTCACTGACTCTGCAGCCAAGATGGGGGAAGAGACCCACAGGGAGGGACTTTCAAATTCCAGGGAGTACCTTTCTTCCTCCTGCTTGGCATCCTCTGGCTTCCCCTCCCCCCCCCCCCCCCCGCCCTGCCCACCTCCTCCTCACTTCCTGAAGCCTCCACACTAGTAGATGAAAAGAGAATACAAAGGAGGTAATGAGAATCTGGTGTTGATAGTACATGAGTTTGTCTGGGAGAGGAAAAATTAGTGGGGGGCGAGGGGCTGGCTACTTTTGTCTTTAGAGTTCAGGACTTACACAGGACATGTTTACTGAGGCATCTCATTTTCTTCATCTTGCTTGGTTGCCACTTATTTTGATTTTCAACTTTAAGTCTCTCTTGAACTTGAGAAAAGTCCCTTTGACGATGCCTTTATTTTATTTCTTCTCTTTTATAAATTCTGATTTGTATATTCTTATATGTATTATTGAACATCACTTCTCTGCATCTTTGATCTCCTCCCTTGACTGTCTCCCTTATGCATACTATTGCAATTTCCTTTCTTTCCACATTCTGGAAGAATGTCTTCAGTATGTCATCCACAATTCAGCATAATCCAGTGTTGATTCTGCGCTTTACTTCGACTAATACTGACTTAATTATCTTATGATCTATTATGAGACGGTCTTCCTTTATCTCTTTTGGGTCTCTTTTATTTCTGCTTATCTTCCAGCTGGCACCTTTTAAATTTCAGTTTTCTGTTATTATTTTTTGTCTCCTCTTGTATCTTATTTTAAGTCTACTTTTATGAATTTTCTTGAGAGTATAAACCATATCCTGTATGAAATTTACTTCTGTATTGTTATGGATCATTTTCAGAAATACTTTTATCCTCTGTAGCTAAAATTCTCATGCACATTGCAGAATTTCTTTTGTGGGCTGCATCTCTTGTTTGCTTTCCTTCCTTCCTGGCTTCTTCCTTTAGGAAAGGCAGAGCCATCTGCCTAAACAAGGAGCTACATTCTGCTGGTTCTCACTTTGCTTTCTGACTGCTCCTCTTAAATCACAAGAAAGAGAGCTGAGCAGAGTGCATACGCCCAAACCCAATTTCCAGTGCATTCTAGCCTTTTATTTAGAGAGGCTGGCCCAAACAGTCTTTTCATGTCTACTTGATTACCTGCCTATTAGGAGCAGAGTTTAATCTGTACAATCATAAGCAATCTGCAGCTCCTCACTTATCAGAAATGGAAAAATATAGCTCCCTAAGTGCAACTGTACTGCAACTTCCAACCCTTTCTCTTGTAAAACTTGAGGTCTAACTTACAAAGCACTGCCCCTTCCATTATAGCTGCCAATTATATTTCATATTTCAAACTGTTCCATAGAGTCATATCAAAGAGGTAAGGGGGAGTGCTGAACTCCCCCTGTTCAATCTAAGTTAGCTTTCTTCCCTTTAGAAATTGAAGTCCCCTCTTCTCTGAGATACATGTGTACAAGGATTTGATGGATTAAACACCCTGTCCCCTTTTTCTGCATGTGGCTTTGTTATTCGGCCTCAGCATTTCATCTGAGCTATGGTACATGGAAATTCTTCATGATATCTGGCATATCTTAGAATTGAAGACATAGATCATTATTCTGTATAGCTGAAAAGTTACATCCTTTGCTGTGTTTTCTCCTTGACAAGATGAGGTTAGGTAGGAGGTGCATTCGACATTCTTAACCCTGCCACACATAGTGGTCCAAAAAGTCTGATCAAACAAATGCATACTTTTGTACAGGTTCTCTCCACCCTCACAAGATGCCCTTCCCTGGGGAGGAAAGCAACTGTGGTTTTCACAACCATACATGGTAACTGAGTGTTGTCTCAGGAACTCAAAGACAGGTGGGCTCCTTGCTTGGTATTCTTCTTCCCTAGTTTATTCATGGCAATCCATGAAGTTGAAAAAAAAAAAAAAAAAACACCAAACACTGGTAGTATGGTGACATGGAAACCAAGAAAGGAAAGACTGCAGGAAGAATGTGCAGCCATTTATGTTGGAAATGCTGAGGGATTGAAGGAGATGAGATGTCTTCAGAATTTGCAACCACAAAAATCATGTGTGACCTTGCTTGATTTCATCTGGGTAGTGAGAGACAGAGGAAGGCGAAAGCAAGGTGCAAATGGTGCTACATTAAGTCTTAATTTTAAGTGAAAAGGGAGCAGATAGTGGATGCAGTTGAAAGAGTGGAGACAGCATGAAAAGGCAGTTGCTTCAAGACTTTTGGATGGGGGTTGAAAGGAAAAGGGAAACGCTGGTTAATAGATACAGTTACTGATAGGAGGAATAAGTTCTGGTGTTTCATTGTAACAGTACATTAATTATAATTAGTAAGAACATATTGTACATATATTTCATTTTTTTAAAAAGGCTACCATATTTTTTCTTTTAAGACTTTTACATCTTTAGATATTATTAGATAGTAGATACACATATTTAAAGTTTTCATTTATTTATTTGAGATACAGATAGAGAAGAGATAAACAGAGAGATACAGAGCTCATCCACTGGTTCACTCACCCAGATGCTCTCCATGGCTTGGATTGGACCAATCTACAGCCAGAAGCCAGGAACTCAATCCACGTCTTCTACGTGGGTCACAGGGACCCAAATACTTGAGCCATCACCTGCTGTCCTTCAAGGTTACCATTAGCAAGAAAGTTCAGCCAGAACTTTGAACCCAGGCATTCTAATGGGGGTTGCAAGTGTCCCAAGAAATGATTTAATTGCTAGTCCAAATTCCTGCTTCCTTGTATGTATACTTCAAAACAACTAACAGATCTTAACTGTTCTCTCCACAAATGAGTATTTGAGGTGATGAGTATGCTAATTAGCCTGATTTGATCATTCTGCAATGTGTGCATATACCAATACATTACAGTGTATCCCATAAATATGTATATAATTATAAGTTGTTAATTAAAAATGCAATAAAACTTCAAATAAGAGAGAGGCTTGGCTTTCAAAGGGGAAAACAAGTGAAGCAATATCTCAAAGTACAGGAGATCGAAGAGGCTTTTACAAGATGGGAGAGTCTGAACATGTTTGTCTGCTGGTCAGAGAGAGCTGGGAGAGCTAAGAGACTAATGATGTACCCAGAGAGAGACTACCTGTCCAGGCAGAGCTGAAGGCATGGGATCCAGAACACAATCAAGGAATTGGGGGGTTGATAACAGAAGAGAACCTTTAGCTACTATAGTTGGAAGAAGGAGAAAATAGAATGAATGCATGAATGCAGAGAAGTTTGTTGTTGTTGTTGTTGTTGTTTTTTTTTTCATTTCATTTGAAAGGCAAGGATTGGGGGAGGAGAGAGAGACTTTCCATCCACTTCTTCACTCTCTAAATGCCCACAACAGCCAGAGATGGGCCAGACAGAAGCCAGGAGCCTGGGAATTCATCTGCATCCCCCACTTGGGTGGCAGGGACCTAAGTTCTCAAGCTTTTACCTGCTGCTTCACACAAGTACTAGCAGGAAGCTGGAAGGGAACAAGGGTAACGGATTCAAACCACGTTCTCTGAGGTCCATGTGGCCATCCTAGCCCCTCATCTAATGCCTGCCCCAGGATGCAAGCAAGTCTATAGCCTTATGGGATAACTTCCCTCTTTACCAACCCCTCCTTATCTGTTTGCAGTTGGAGTAAAAATTCCATCATGAGATCTGATCAGCCATCAGAAGAGCAACCAGATCCTAATCGTGCGGAAATGAAATAGCAAAGGCAACACAAACTAAACCAGTGAGCTTACTGCTTATTTATCTGAGCAGCAGAACCGTGCATTCTACCTTCTCCTGTGGCTCTCTGAAGTGGGAGGCCAGACCCCGTGGCTCTCCTGTGGCCCTCTGAAGTGGGAGGCATAACAAACAGTAGTGATAGTAAAAGATAAATTCTGCTCAGCATCCAAAATAGCTTTGCCTGCATTTGCCCACATGTCGCATACTTGCTGCTGTGAGTCTGGTGTGATGAAAACTCTGTTTTTAGTGCTAAAGATTGGAAAGTTGTCCCTCTTGCTTTAAAAGTCTAGAATGGGGGAAGACCACTCACAGACAGGGTGACAAATGCAATATGTCTTTCGAATACAGAAGCGTCACAACACAATGCTAAAGAAAAGACAATAGCATGGCTTGGAAGCCACCTCTTGTATATTTTTGTTACATATGTATTACATATTATGTCACATTATCTTCAATGCAGCGTCTTGGTATTGGAAACTTATCTGGTCTAGCTAGATGACGCTGACATATCCCTTTAGAGTGACATTTCACAGCCCACAACCCACTAATCTCCAGCTATGGTAATATATAGGACACCTTTGAGCCTAATCACACAGTCACACAGCAAATAAAGATACAGAAGAAGGAAGGCAGTGACATCTATATAGCACTTGTCTTATTTTTACATATTTCTTACACCTAAAGTCAAGGGTTAAATGAACAGGTTGAGAGGGAGAGATGCCTGCCATGAAGGAGGAGTGAACTGTGCTGTAGGTAAGGGAAATCTCAAGCAGTATCACATAGCAGAGGATTCGCTCTTCCTGAAATAAAGCGTCAGTTCAGGTTCCCACCTACATGTGTCAATTTAATTATCAAACAGGCTTTATAAATCAGAAACAATAATGGGGTGCCGGGTGAGTGGGTGTGTGTGCGTGCATGTGTGTATGTGTGTGCATGTGTGTGTAATTTTTAAATATTCACCATGAAGATTTTGTACTCCAGAGAATTAATCAAACTGTCAGGTCCAAAACCAAAAACTGAAAAGCACACACCGTGGTATGTCATGGTAACTTAGCAACCAGAGCTGAAGAGGTTAGGCAGAAATTGCTGTCATTTCCTTATATTTAAGGATTTCTACCTCATAGTCTCTCCGCTCTCCCCTGCCCACTCCAACACACGCGCACACACACACACACAGGCACACGATTCTTCCTGGTGGTAGTTCCCTGCATCACCTTTGTGTATTATTGTTAATGATCTAGAGTGTGACCATTGCTATTTGCGGAGGACAGTAGGAGTCACCCAGTGAGTCCTGAGTTCCAGGCGTTGTGGACACTTCATTAATCACTATTTTGAGCCTTCTCTACACAGCACAGCATTGCCCACTGACCTCAGACTTTCCTGCCAGGGCATGGCACACAGGAATGGGCACTAAGCCATCCCTATAGGTGAGTACAGCAGCAGAGTGGAAAAGCAGGTCTGTGGCCTGTGCTGGTTTGTTCTGATACCAAATGCCAGTCACCTCTGTCACAATTAGAATCGTGTGCCCATCGCCATAGGGCGTCACTGTAGGGCCATCCAGTGTGCTTATAAGTCAGTGAACTTATTGATGAGAATGTATAAAGGAGTGCTTCACCTTGAGGCTTGGACAGAGAAGGAAAATGAAATATTTATGCCGGCGCTGTGGCTCACTAGGCTAATCCTCTGCCTGTGGCGCCGGCACACCAGGTTCTAGTCCTGGTCAGGGTGCGGGATTCTGTCCCGGTTGCCCCTCTTCCAGGCCAGCTCTCTGCTGTGGCCTGGGAGTGCAGTGGAGGATGGCCCAAGTGCTTGGGCCCTGCACCCCATGGGAGACCAGGAGAAGCATCTGGCTCCTGGCTTCAGATCAGTGCAGGGTGCTGGCTGCAACACGCCAGCCATAGTGGCCACTTGGGGGGTAAACCAATGGAAAAAGGAAGACCTTTCTCTCTGTCTCTCTTTCTGTCTAACTCTGCCTGTCAAAAAAAAATAATAATAATAAAAGAAATATTTACAAACAGAGAGGAAGAAGGGCATTACTGGAGTGCTAAAGATGCTCATGCTATTGTGTTTAAGAGTGTACACAATGCTCTCAATGGTCTTGAGTTAATAATACAGAGGGTATTGCTGTTGCCACATCACTCAGTCTCTCCGGCATTGGCTTTTCATGATATACACTCTGCCGACAAGGCATGGCAGCTAATTGGAGGGTGAGCATGGGCAGGGCGAAGTGGCACCAATGGTCTGGTCCCCAGACTGACTCCAGGCAAGCTGATCATGAGGTTGTGTGTTTCCTTGATAATACTTCCATGAAATGGGTTTGTTCCTTTCTCTGCTGCTGTTGAGGCTGTTTTTTTTTTTTTTAAGTATACTGAGAACAATTTAGAACCAATGTTTTAGACTACAGATATTTTTACCTGCCTTTTTAAAAAGATTTTATTTATTTATTGGAGAGGTAGAATTAAGACAGAGGAAGAGACAAAGAGAAAGGTCTTCAGTTTGCTGACAACAACAGCCAGAGCTATACCTATCTGAAACTGGAAGCCAGGAATTTCTTCTCAGTCTCCCATGTAGGTCCAGGGGCCCAAGCACTTGGGCCATCTTCTACTGCTTTTCCAGGCCATCAGCAGGGAGCTGGATCAGAAGAGGAGCAGCTGGGACTAGAACTGGTGCCCATATGGGATGCCAGCACTGTAGGTGGAGGCTTAGCCTACTACACCACAGCACTGGCCCTGTTGAGGCTGTTTTACAACCCTTTCTCGCCATGTATTCACGTACTTATGAAGTATTCATTGAGCTTCTCTGGGGGCACATTCCACAGGCTCAGGGAAGAACAGCACAGTTTCCTCACCCTCAGAGAGCTCAAAACAGGCAAACATCCTGTTATAAGGTGCTCCACACAGACCCAGGGCCGAGCTTCCTCTGAGCTCTGCTTTCTAAGGAACCGAACCCTCAGCCTGAGGGCACACTGCTAGTCTTGCCTCTCCTCTAAGCCAGCGATGCCCGAACTGGTGCCCACACCTCCTGCACTATGGGAGGTCATCCTCTGGGGAAAAGAGAGAAAATGTTAGAACTTCCTTTAATATTTTGCAGAGCAAGGAATGAAATTATGTGTCGAGTCATATTAGCATATTCTCATTTTTCTCCTGCTTTTGGGCAACTGTGCATCATGCATGCTATGTGAGGTACAGAGAAGTTGTTCCCCACACATGGATTAATTATGGCATCCTCTTTGCTTTTAGGCTATTGCAGTATTGCAGTTACATTTGCCTATGTGTATTTATAAATTTTATTGTCCAGATTTGACTGAAATCACCCTCAAAAATGTACCATGGGTTTAAAATACTCCTACTTAAAAATGCCACTGATTGGGTCCAGTGCTGTGGTAAAGCCACCACATGCAGTGCCGGCATCCCATATGGGCGCCAGTTCGAGTCCCAGCTGCTCCACTTCCAATCCAGCTCTCTGCTATGGCCTGGGAAAGCAGTAGAAGATGGCCCAAGTCCTTGGACCTTGCACCATGTGGGAGACCTGGAAAAAGCACCTGGCTCCTGGCTTCTTATTGGCCCAGCTCAGGTCACTGTGGACATTTGGAAAGTGAACTAGCAGATGGAAGACCACTCTGCCTCTCTGTAACTCTGCCTTTCAAATAAATAAATAAATCTTTTAAAAAGGGTCACTGGTTAAAAATCATAGTGCAAATAATAAAGGAATGGAAAATGGATGGAGGTGACAACCAGTATTTCCTGCCTGTTCTTTTTGTAAGTTTCACAAAAGGAACGCAGCAGTTGTTTAATGAGCTCATAAAGAGTTACTAGGATTTTTAGAAATTGTGAGGAAAAAGCTTGTGGTCACTATAAATGAATTAAATGTCACTTGGTTGTGCTCCCTAATCAACTCTAGCCTAAGTGAAGTTTGTTTCTTGCCATATAGGTAATGTCGGTTTTTTACATATGTAGTTCATAATTGTATGTCTATGCATTTCTTAGGGTGTATACTCAGAAACATTCAGCGACAGAGGTTGATGATGCAAATGTTTGGAGGTTCTTCTCCCATGTTGCGACCACTCCAGGTACACCAGCTCTCCCAGCTGAGCTAGCCTTACCAGTCTCACCATTGAACCAATGTCATCCTGTTTACCATTCTGTCTACATAGCTTCTTTTCAGTGGTATCAAGTCCCTGGGAAAATGCTTCATAAATGCATAATAAAATACTTTCTCCTGTCAAATTTAGGAAATGCACTTTGAGGCCAGAGTTGTGGCACAGTGGTTAAGTCACCACCTGCAACTATAGCATCCCATGTTGGCGCTGGTTTGAGTCCCGGCTACTCTGCTTCTGATTCAACTTCTTGCTAATGCACCTGGAGAACCAGCAGATTGTGGCCCAAGTGCTTGGGCCCCTGCCACTCAGATAGGACACCCAGATAGATACCCAGGCTCCTGGCTCCTGCCTGGCCTGACCTTTACCATTGTGGCTGTTTGGGGAGTGAACCAGTGGAGGAGGAAAAATCTCTCTTTCTCTCTCTCTCTCTCTGTGTGTGTGTGTGTGTGTGTGTCTCAGTCAGCCGAATCTTAAAAAAAAAAAAAAGAAAGAAAATATGATTTTCTTTGGCTTTTTTCCTATTTTTACTTTAAAAGACTGTCAGACATAGCTTTGTTCTTAAAAGTACCTGGATTGTTCTTTCTTTTAACAAATACTTGTTAATAGCCTGCTACGTGCCAAGTACTGGATGAAGAGTGAAGCATACCATTGTGAATAAGAAAAGCAAAGACTTTGCCCTCTTATTATGGAAATAATAAAGTAATTTAGTATTACCTTAAGTCTGGATGTCTCAATATTATTGGTACTTCCTACCAGATAATTCTCTGTTGGGAAGGCTGTCCCAGGCATGGTAGGGGGGTTAGCCACATCGCGGGTCTCTGCCCAGCAGATGTCAGTAACTAGCCCTCCCTTCTCCAAACACTGCCCGATGAGTGCTAGGGGGCAAAATCCTTCCAGGTTTAGCATCATTGTTCTAAGGACTAAAAAGTAAAATAGATTGCTATGGTAGAAAAAACTTGGCAAGGAAGATTTATGCAAGGCTATCTGAGAAAGGCACATGGGAGCTAACACTTGAATAATGAGAACATGCCAGGTTACCAGTGTGGATGGGGAACAACCTCATAGGTTGTAGGTAACTGGAAGTACCAAAGCCTTGAGCCTTGAGCCTTGAGCCCAATGGACTCTTGAGAATCAAATAAGGCCAGAGTTGCTGGAGTATAGGGGTGAGGTTCACCAAGAATTAATTTGTAGTGGTGTAGGCAAAGACCAGATTGTACAGGGTCTTGTGAGAAGCATTTCAGGAAAAAAAGTTCTGATCTTGCAGGTATTCTGTGCTCATTTTGAGTGTTTGAAAGAAAATAATGTGTTCTTTTGTGTAGCTTTAAGGAAATGACAATCTTAGAAATGCTAAGTAAGTTATTCTTTCTAATGATCAAGGAACTTGCAACTTTGTGAGACGAGGGATTACTGAATCAATCTCTCTCTCTCTCTCTCTTTCTCTCCCTCCCTCCTCCCTCTCTGTCACACACACATACACACTTATGTGTAAATATGGAAAAAGTGCTTTATGGCATAAGGGCTGATTTCAGAAGTGAACAGATTGTTACTTAACTTAGAAGTAGGTATTGAGACTTCAGAGGATGTTCAGATATTGTTACTAGAAACGAAAAGTTGGCAAGGGAGAATATTTAGATATTGCTGCTACAACTCAGGCAATGTGTTTGCCAGTTTCTTTAAGAAAATAGATAAGAAATTAACCCACTGTTTCAATTTGTGTAATAAACTTTGATCAACCATAAGTCTCTAAATTCAGCTCCTTTTCAAGGGTAAAGTACTTGGTCTGCAGCTTCAATTATTTGGAATTTAGGCACTTAATCTGTAAAATGGGAGAATCTCTCAGGTCTCTTTAATATCCTAAATACTTTAATTTTTTGATTTTTTTATAGTTTACCCCCTAAAGTAAATACAAATCAATTCTTGGTGAGATCTTCATAAATATGTCAAATAAAGGGGAAGAAATGGTTTCTTTGATGCCCTTGGTGTGGATTACTTGGACTGGAGTGTGAGATGATACACAATACCGTACTCTCTTTCATAACTCAATTTCTTTTTCAAGACCCGAGGTGAAACTGGCAGGTGTCTTTGGTCCGGCATCCAGCCAAAGACATATCCAGGAGCAATTTGCTGAAAAGAAATAAGAACCTTTCTCATCTGCCAAACTTCTTCATGCCTGCTGCTCTTTAAAGCTATTTCTACAGGAAAAAAATCTATAAACACAGATATAAAAAGCACCAGTTGCCTCTGCTCAAGTTCCATCGCATGTGATCTGATTTCCCAGTCCTCTCTGATGTCTGGACCCTGGTTCCCAGCAAGGGGCAGAGCAAACTGCTTTTGAGAGTCTCCATCTCTGTCTGTTTGAAAACGATGCCCCGTTTGCCCAGTAGGCAGACATCTGGTGAGGGAACCCAGCACAGCGTCCTCCCGGAGCCGCGGTCGGAGACGGGGCCAAGCTGCACTCTGGCAGAACGCATCGGAAGCCGCGGAGGTCAGTGTGGCTGGGAGGAGTGGACTTGTTTCTGACGCTGGGACTAAACAGCCAAGATTTTGGGGACAATGGGTGGCCTGAGGCTGACTCTGTTTTCTGCAAAAGAAGGGCGAAGAGGACAGGAGTCTTTGCCCTTGGAAAAGCTAGTGCAGGGGGACAGAGCTGCTCTGTGTGGGGGAGGGGGAGGAAAAGGTTGTGACTGGGAGCTATTGGCTGGCACCAAATCATGCTACGTTGATTTCCCTACACTTTTAAATCCTTCTTAAAGTCGTCTTTAGAACAGTTTCTCAGAAAACAAGCAATTATTCTATTTTGCTAGCCTATCTACGCGATCATTGCTGTAGTTGTTTGTTGAAGTTATTTCTTTTTTCCCTTTTTTTATTTTTGAGATGGCACATTTAAATTTACATTATAGTCAAACACTTAATGTGCCACTCAATAAAGAGTTCACCAAGTAAAAAGTAAAAAGACCAGGAATATAGGCCAGGGCTACAAACAATAATCAAATAAAAAATGTCATTTCACTTATATACAGCAAATTTCAAAATAAGATCATTAATTTAATTTTAAGATAAGGTCATGGATCATTAAAACTGTAGTAGTGTGTGTGCTATTCTTAACTGTTTCACAAAGATATAAATAAGTTTGACGATACTATATACAAACAGAAAATTAAAAATGTCTTTGTGTATCAGTATTGCTAAAGTTATTTCTTGATATTTTGGACAAAACCAATGCTTTCAGAGTTGAATTCAAATTTTTGAGTTCTAACCCTTCTGTACTCCAAAAAAAGAAAATTAAGAATGATAAACGTGAACAAAAGTAAACTCTTCAAGTATCTCTTGTGTATTTGTGGATTAGTACAACTTCAGACAAGGCCCTTGATGGTCTAAATGCTGTGACACGACAGCTACTTTAGTCAGTTCATTATTGCTGCATGTTTGATGATGTCAACACTTAGTGACTAAAAGCAATATCCATTAATTTAGTCCACATTCTTGTGGATTGGCAATTTAGGCGGCTTTCATCTTATACTTCCCACCTTGTCTGGGCATCCAGTATAGTCAAATCGATACTTGTCAGCTAGGCAGGTCTGCTCCCAGGGTCCGTTGGGCTGTCAGGTGGAGTGATGGTGCGTCTAGGCTGATCCCCAGAGTCTGGGAAAGTTAGTGGCCTTGACTTTCAGCGATATCTTGACTTAGTGCAGAATCTGTCTCAGTACGTAGCAAGCCTGACTCACTTCACAAGGTGAGGCAATATATTTTATGGTTTGATAGGTGGAGCTGCAAAGGGTGTGGCTACAAAGATTTTTTTTTTCTTTTTTGCTATCTGTCTCGCTATTCAATACTACATGTTAGGTAGGAAGTCAGATATGAGCTTATGTGTGTGTGACAAAGGCCTAAGGAGACTTCTAGGTCCAGCATAGGCATCTCAAAGTCATCCCAAAAACCTTCCAGGGGCAGCCCAGTATCTGCACTTGAAACATCCTGCCCTGCCCCTTCTGCCCGATAATCTGCCAGGTGGGGGTCCCGCCCCTTCTGCCTGACACATCTTCCAGGTGTAGCCCAGCATCTGCACTTCAAACATCCTACCGATCTTCCAGGGGGTCCTGTCCATCCTTCCTCTAACCAGGGCAATGCCAGTCAGGCTTCCTCCTGTCTGATAACTTCAGGGGGAAAACTCAGATAGGAATTTTTCATATTTACATCCAGAAAGTCCTTTGTTCCAGGAGGAGAAGAGTGGAAAGCAAGGCCCATCCCCTTAAAAACCCCCAGCCTCAACCGGACTGCACATTCAGCCCTCTGCCTCTCTGCTGAGCCACCCGCCTGGCCTGCCCAGGTGTACTCTCTCCACTCAACCATGTAACCCCGCTCTCCCCCAGTCTGAGCGACTGGGCACTCTCAGGTTCTGCCTGGAGAGGTGCCCATCCGTTCTTATGGATGGCCCTACCCTAATCCTTGCTATTTGCTTTCCACTTACTCTCTGTCTCGCGCTGAATTCTTTCTTGTGCGAAGACAAGGACCCTGCCATTCTCCAGTAACGCTGCATACTATATGTGAGATAACTTCCATACATTTTCACCAATTCTTGTAAGAACCCAGAAAGTTAAATATCACTTCACTGTTTTATAGTTGAAGAAAATGAAGTTGGAAATGGAAAGACTAAATCCCTTGTCCAACATCCTAAACAATAAGCAGAAAAGCTCATCTTGGACAAGGATTTGTGCTATCCAAAAATCTTTCATGTTTTTACTTTTATTTCCTTTATTTCTCTTTTCATGGTTTCGAATTCTGTTAAATTACTTTTGAAAGATTTACTTATTTGACAGGCAGAGTGACAGAGAAATATGAAGAGAGAGAGAGAGAGATCTTCCATCCAGTGGTTCACTCCTCAAATGGAAACAATAGCCAGTGCTCTACAGGCTGATGCCAGGAGCCAGTAATTCCATCTGGGTCTCCCACGTGGGTGCAGAAATCGAAGTATTCAGGCCATCATCTGCTGCCTACCAAGTGTGCTGGCAGGAATTTTAATTGAAATTGGGGAGGGTACTCAATCCCAAGCACTTTGGGAGGGTACTCAATCCCAAGCACTTTGATATTGGATGTGGGCATTCCAAGCAGTGGCTTAGCCTGCTGCACCACAACACTCACCACACATTCTATTAAGTTATTTTTTAAAGATTAATTTATTTCTGTATTTATTTATTTGAAAGGCAGAGCAATATGGAGAGAGAGAGAGAGAGAGAGAGAGAGAGAGCTTGCATCCGTTCATTTCACTCCCCAAATGGCAGCAATAGCCAGGACTGGACCAACCCAAAGCCAGGAACCTGGGACTCCATCCAGGTCCTCCACATGGAAGCCATCCTCCTCTACCTTCCCAGGCCTACCAACAAGAAGCTGGACGGGAAGTGGGGCAGCTGGTACTAGAACCAACGTTTTAATAAGGGATGCTGGCATCAGAGGTGGCAGCTTAACCTGCCACACCACAATGCTGTTCCCTCAATTCTGTTAAATTCTGATATAAATTTCTAGCATCTTTCTTCCTCTCTATGCAAAATGTCATTAGACTACCCCTGCCTTGATCTGATTTATTCCAGTTTTCTCAAATTAAAAAACAAATGAGAATTGTCCAACTAAGGCTAAAACTGAACATTTCTATCTTTCTCAAGTAAAATCTATATAGTAATCTAAAGTGCAGATTTATTTCATATTGAAAACATTTGACTGTTATCCAATAATCATAACTGTACCAGAGACTGAGGGGGAAGGGAAATGAGCAAATACAAGCAGATATCATTAGGACAACAACAAAGAGGTAATAGATGTTCTGGAATAGACTTGTCATTTTGGTGGGGTTTTTGTTGTCTTGACTCTCCCCTGGGAGAGTCTCCCTCTCTCCAAGGTGAGTGCTTTGCCTCTGGTAGACTGCATAGGCCCACGTGGTGAACGTCAGTACACCTGTACCTTCCCGAGGCTCTTGACATGAGTGACCAGTTGTTTGTGTCACTTCCACTCCTCTAGTCTGCAATTTCTGCACTTAGAAACTAGGAGTGTTGGAGTCCCAAGTAACCTTGGATATAAAATAATCCACCTTTCTGATCCACTGCACGAGGGCATTCTGGGGAAGGGATTTACAAGGCTGAAATTCAACCAGCCTGCTGTGCGGGGCACTGATTAGCGCCAAGTGCTACATTTTCCAGTTTTCAGAGGGTTAGCGTTTTATAAGAATGTGAATGCCCCCTGTGTCTACCAAAGGGGGTGCCCTCTTATAGTCTCTTAAACTGCAAGGAGGCTACCCTTGATGCTGCCCTTAATGGCCTCTGTTCAGTGTCTCTTGTAACACGGGAGTGAGGCATGTGAGAGTTTTATGTCCTCTTGAACTGTAGATTAACATAATTATCATTTTCTTCTAATTGAGTACAAGCACATGGTGACAGCAGCAATGCCTCATCCTCATAAAAACATCACCTAATGTCCGTAGTGTTAGTGTCATTCTCCCCTTTACATCTGATGTCTGAGATTAGCTTCCTCTTGTAATGAACAAGTAGGGGGAAGAGCTCGTGGGAATGTTTGGGGAACAGTGACCAGACAAGCTCTGAACTACGCTTCAGGTGAGACATTCTTTGCTTGGTTTGTCTACTTCTCATCAACCCCAGGAATGAGACCTTGACAATCCTGATGAACCTATGAGCTAAATAGTAAGAGAATGAAGAAATGTGTGTTTGATGGGGTGGCACAGCAGAGCAAGGCTCAAAGATTCCTCATGTCCAGCTGATGATCAGCCAGGTATATCAAGGTAAGGTTTTGCACGGGGCTTTGAGCCAGAAAATCAGTAAATAAGAGGTTCATTGGTTGCTGTTTTTTTGCCCTGCACAGATTTCATTCAGGCATCTGTAAACATCAGCAGACACCAAGAAGGTCACAACATCAGATTCTGCATACTTTGGATCCAAATCCTATCATTTTATTTATATCATTTGGGTAATGGACTTTGAGTATTGGTCATGTTTCCCAGATATTAATCTGCTCCTTTCTGGCTTCCCTACACCTCACGCAGCCTTCCCCACTCTCTCTAACTAAGTTAAACCCAACTCTGGAGTGTTGGCCTAAACATAATCACTGGTAGCCATATGATACTTTAAATATTGTTGTGAAAATTCAAATGACAAATTGATCATGCCTTCCCCAACACTGACCTAAGACTAGTACAGATTTCACCCTAGCATCACACTGACCTTACCTTCTAAAGTGATCCTGGATAAGTGAGAGCCAGATGGAAGAGTACACTTAAGAATAACAGATTGTGAGGCCATCGCCTGCGGCACTGGCACCCTGGGTTCTAGTCCCGGTTGGGGTGCCAGATTCTGTCCCAGTTGCTCCTCTTCCAGGCCAGCTCTCTGCTGTGGCCCGGGAGTGCAGTGGAGGATGGCCCAAGTGCTTGGGCCCTGCACCAGCATGGGAAACCAGGAGGAAGCGCCTGGCTCCTGACTTCGGATCTGCGCTGCCTGCCGGCTGTAGCGGCCATTTGGGGAGTGAACCAGTGGAAGGAAGACCTTTCTCTCTGTTTCTCTCTCTCACTGTCTAACTCTGCCTGTCAAAAAAAAAAAAAAAAAAGAGTAACAGATTGAGAATCTCAGCTTAATCAAACCACCTTTCCACTCCCTGCAACATGATACCACTATTTTAAAGATGAAAAATCAGAAAAGGTAAATGAAAATGCTTACTTGTACAACACAAGACTCAGGTACACATTCTAGATTTAAATTCTACCCTGTGAGAAATTCTATACAGATGGAAAATACGTGGGCAGTGTACCCCTCAAAATGGGATAGTGTCAGAGCGATGCTCATTTTCTTCAAGATCCCATGTGTCCATCAAATGTCACCTGAACTTCTGATCACCCCAGAAAGGAGAGAAAGCTCAATGGTTGTGCAGGAGTGTGTGCTGTGTATGCTGTGGCATTCTGAGCACTCCCTTGCTAACTGTTGAGAGGAAATCTTTGCCTCCCCACCATGAATCCCAAGACTTGATTAACTTTATCTTAGCATACCAATAAATGTTGTATTGGCCATAAAAACAGTCAGCTCTAGTATAAATCCAACTGCAGTATTTAATTCCTTGACCTTCCGTGTCAGAGAGTCCCAGAAGCAAGCTCCGTGCCCTGTGAGTGTCTCCTTTTTATTGGCCCTAAATTTCCTGTCTGATCATTTTGTGGCTGCTGCACTCATCATATGCCATGAGACAACATAAAAAAAGCACCCACTGCTCCAGAGACCTTCATGTTTTGGAACATCTTTATCCTACTCTGACTATTCCCTCTACCCCAACTCTTCCATATGGTAATGAATCTCCTGGGGATGGTGCTTGTTTTTTTTTAAATTCAGAGTTGAAGCAAATGAGAGAAAAAATCATCTTGTTTCAACTGAGAAGCATACCAAGCTGAGACCTCTAGAATGTAACTTCTACATCATACAATAACTTTATATAATAACTCACCTTCAAGGATTTCTAACCCCCATCATGCATGCTGCAGTTTGTTAAGGATGCCATCCAAAAGAATAAATTTTGGAAGCAAATTTTTTTTTTAAAAAAAGTTAAATCCACATAGGAACTGCAAAAGTCACTGTTTATTTGTAAAGATATAAATTAAACCATAGGAGAAAACCACATATCCTTGTTCTCTTGAAAGACTTCTCCTTTTATTGCCTTATTTTTTTTAAATTCCTATATTATCACTTTGTGGTTTCTTTATTATAAATTAATTGGGAAAAGTGAGACATAAGGGTCACCCGACCAGAGTAGTCAGAATCACCACACTCCTAAGGATTTTCCTAAACTCCACCCAGTGGTGCTTCCTCCTGCGGAGGTTGGATGCACTGACAATCAGAATTGCTGCTCCCAGTGAGAACACATGCTATGTCTCCTGTGTCCCTGGGCTGTAACATCGTCATGAGGACCACTAGTCTATGTTAAAGCACACGTGCTTCGTTGGGTGGGGTTCACTAGAAGACAAGGTTTTGAATCTCTCCCCTGTGGACGCCTCCATCCTCTGAGAAGTATAATTTCAAACATGCTGTTCCTTCCTCCCCCACCCTGGAAGCGCAGGCTGCAAACAGAGCTTGCTGTACTGGCCTCTGTGTTCTCAGAGCTCCATGATGCTTGCACGTAGTTGGTCCTGAGTCTGTCCTGACTCCAGCTAGCCATCAGGTCTTCACTGTGAGAGTGGGTTCGTCATTGTCTCCATACCCCTACTACAATGAAGCACGTGTGGTGTTATGAGGTCAGTTGATGCCTAGGGGTATGTGCAAGCTGGGTACAGGGAGAGGTCAGGCTGTTTGAGGGAATTGAGAAGTGGCTTGATGTCCACAGAAGTGGACAAATTAAAGGAACCTGCTGCCCCTTCATGTGGCTGGGAAGTGGACACTAGGAAGAAGACCAAAGGCTGCCTTTTGCCTTTTTTATTAATCTAGCCTGGGGCCAGTGTTATGGTGCAGTGGGGTTAGCCACTGCTTGTGTTGCTGTGGGTTCAAATCTTGGCTGTTCTACTTCTGATCCAGATACCTGTGCTAATGCACCCAGGAAGGCAGGAGACAATGGCCCAAGTACTTGGACCCCTGCCACCCATGTGGGAGACCCAGATGGAGTTCCTGGCTCCTGGCTTCCAGCCAGTGTAGCTGTATGAGGAGTGAGCCATCAGTTGGAAGATCACTTTGTCACTATATAGCTCTCTGTCCTTCTGCCTTTCACATAAATCAGTCCTTAAAAAAACTAGTCAGTAGGCAGGAAAGCAAACAGTTTCACTTTGTCAAGGTGAAAATTAGTAGTTTCTTTAACTACTCCGTGTTCAGAAGCACACCCCAGCCTGGAGAAGTAATCCTTTTCCTACACAAGACTGAAAATGGAAGCCAGAAGAAAATCACCAGCAGTGGGTTCAATACAGCTGCTCTGAAAAATTGATGGAAGCTCCCGGGTGAATATGATTTCAACAACAGAGGTTGCAGCAACAAGAAAACTCAACTCTAGAATTCATGGAAACGATTGAAGAGTGCCGTTGTTTCTAATAATAATAATATAATAATAACAACAATAAAGGAATAGTGTTGTCATGTACGTAAGTCAAATTTGAAACATTTTGACAGAGCCCATAAAAAGCCGAGTCCCGGAGCAGACGGTGAGCACAGGATGCCAGAGGGACGCTCCCCACCTCTACCCTTACAGCAGAGAACAAAGGCCAGGACAGGGCTCTGAGGCCCAGCAGCAAGGAGGAAAGGGCCAACATCTGATTGTGGAGATCCAAACTTGTACAGGTGCCCAGGTGTAGATGTAAATGATCCCTGCCCATCCATGGTAGAAGCAAGATGGTTCCTCCCCCAAAATAATTTATAACAAATAAGTGAATTTCCCACTCTGGCTTGCTCTCCTACTTCTTATCTGCATGTCCCACTTTCAAAGGCCCAGAGCTCTTTGAAAGCCAGTGAGCAGGAAGCACTAACTTGGCCATGGAACACATTAGAAAGTTCTCTTTTGAGAAAATCTTGGGTGAAATGATACACACCTGGCTGGGAACTGAAACTGGAAACCAGATGAGGGAGCCCGAGGAGGAAGCACTTCTGTTTTGGAGAACAGCAGGGAGCTGGAAACCTGTGCAGAGTGAGGAAGTGGTGAACAGGTGCACAAGGACTCCTTCTGTGGGCTCCCTGCACATCCTTGGCCGGAACTGGGTTTCGGGGCTAACATGGCAGGTGGGGGCCGCGTTCCACTCTCACCTACTAGACCTTTTATCTACAAATCACAGAACTGAGGAAGAATCCTTGCTGGATTTTGTGTTGAATCATTATCGTGAAATTTAATAGAGTAATGACAAACATAGCATTGAGATGTCCCTGTCAGCATTCAAATCCCAGATATGGTCAAAAACTCATTTTGCTTCTCGGTTATCTGGCTGCTTCTTAAATCCTCTTGAGAGAAACTCTGACTTTCAGATTGACTTGGTGGATGGTGAAATAAATGGAATTTATGAATACTCCCTCTCTTCTGGGGATGTTCCCTAGGCTGAGAAATAGAAGAAAATAAATCTAAAACTGGGGCTAGGAGTGACTGCTAGCAAAAGTGAAGTTGTGTGATGGACACAGTGTCTCATGGTGGCCTGTCCTATGATCCGTCACTGGTGGTGCGCTTGGCCAAAACTAGTCTCCTTTCCTCCCTGGGCACAAGCTAGACTATATTTGCCAGTGTTGTTTGCTGTGAGTATGGGCTTGCTACTGCGCACTGGCCTGTGAAATGTAGGCATAAGTGACGTTTGCCATTGCTGTGTGCCTGATCTGTAAAACTTAGCTTCCCTTCCTCTGTCTCCTGGCTGGGTGAAGGAGATACAGCCTAGAGGAGTCTGCTGTAAGTTGCACGTGTCCCAGGCCCCTGAATGGCCACACGGATTGCCTTCTCCCAATTGTATATATTCATGCTGTACTCTGCCTGGTGTGAAATTTGTATTTGTTACCTACTCACAGTTAGGGATTATTTAGAACAGGTTGTGTCATCTGCCCTTACCAATGAGACACGTTGAAATCCGTGCTTTCCTTTTTCATCTGTAAAATGGAGCTACTGTTATGTGCCTCTCTGTCCTTCTCTAGGATTGTTTGAGAAGCCCCTAACCGAAAGGTGATCAAGAATCAGTTTTGAAGCATACACAATATGACACGTGGCACTGTTGCTTCAGTATTGGCTGTACCCCCAGTACACCTTCCTGGTTTCCCAAAAGTTGACTCTCCTGTTTACCTTTGCAGCGGCCCCAGGCTCAGCCCACACCTTGCCCTGACCATGGGAATGGCTACTTCCCAAAGACAGGCAGTCCATCCGGGTCGGCAGATGTGGGCAGATGTGTGGACGGTCCCTCTTGACAACGTGGTTTTGTTTGGTGCAATGTTGTCTTTTTGCAGAGAAGTAAAGAGAGAAGTGTACTAATGTTGGCCAAGGAGCATTTCTGTGAGTTTCTCCAGGGGTGAGAGAGGACAGAGTTGCTCTCTCTGGGAATTCTCTGATTGCTGCAGCACCCTGGAATAGGCAGGACAAAGGCTTCCACCTCCTATTCTTTACCAAGAACAAGCATCCAAGAGAACTGGGAGCAGAGCCAGCCTCAGCCATGGTGGATTACACAGCAATTTGCGGGGTTGAATTGGAGGGAAGAAAAATGCCCACTTATCTCCTAAAACGTTTCCGATGTTGGCACAAAGCAGTGGCCTGTGTTTTAACACACACAGGGCATGAGCTCCACAAGTCTCTTGTTGAGATGCCTAAGTTCACTTTGGGAGAAATCACACTCTGGCCTGCTTTCAGACTATTAAGGAGGAAGCCTCCTGGAAGTTATCTAATGATTTTTTTCCCACTCTGCATATGGAACACAAGATAAGAAACAATTTGTGCAATGCCATTCATCAGCACTGGAATGTAGATCTCTTTTCTTTTATGTTGATTTATTTATTTTTCATCTACCTGAAGGGGGGGGGGTAGAAAGAATCTTGCATATTCTGCTTCACTTCCCTTCCCTCATTGAGTGCAACAGCCAGGGCTGGGCCAGGCCAAAGCCAGGAGCCAGGAGCCCCATCCAGGTCTCCCATGTTGGTGGCAGGAGTCCAAGTACTTGAGACATCATCTGCCTCTTCCTGGGATGCCTTAGCCAGAAGCTGGATCAGAGGAAGAGGTGCCAGGACTTAAACTGGCACTCCAGTGTTGGGCGTGTGTGTACCAAGCAGCAGCTTAGCCTGCTGCCCAGCAGTGCTTGCCCCAGAATCCAGGTGTCTTGATTTCCTATCCAGAATTGTTTGTCTTTTACCTCAACACACTTTCTACCAACCAGTGATTACTAATATTCCGAAATGCAAGAATAAAAACAGGTAATGTTTGTGTGCCAGCAAATACCCAAAGACCTGCTAGGTCCTTAAGTGCTGTATGTGCCATTTACGTAGTTCATTTGGGGGCAGTGGATAGAGGTAACAAAAGCTGCTATTCATTCCCTTCTGTGCTCAGCACATATTAATATCATACAGAATAAACTTACCTTACATCTAGGGAAAAACTAAGAACTTTATAAGTTCCCTGTAAGAATGACATCATATAAAGGATCAATGTATAAATGTCAGATTTGTTTGGCAACAATTAGCCTTTTCAGTCAGCCTCAGAGCAGCAGGTGGAATAAAGTGTCAGTTATACCACTGAGGAGTAGATCTGCTTATGGCCTAAGACATAGTAGATAGCTTTGTTTCTTAGATGTGAGTGCTACATGCTAGTTCAGATTCCAGAGACACAGCCACAGCGCTGCAGATGCCTCCTGTTACGACAGCCATTGTGCAGGCTCAAACGTTAAGTGTACTAAACTGAACGCCTAATCTTCCTCCCCAAACTTGCTCCTTCCCCATCTTGGCTAAAAACACACAGCAGAAATGCTCAGGGGGGAAAAAAAAAGCATTTTCCTTGATTGTTTGTCTTATTCGTTATTTCCAGTCTGTCAGCAAACCTGTCAGCCCTACACTCAAAATATGCCCCGACATAATTAGTTCCTATTACACCTACCACAGACCTAGCTGATCATCTTGGATTATTTTAATGACTTCCTCATTGATCTTTGTGCTAAATGTTGTCCCCATCTATCTGTGGTCCCAAGGCAGAATACTCATGGTACACACAGGCCAGATCTAGGCATCTCTGCTCAGGACGCTCCCAAAACGTTCCCTCTTTTCTACGTCCAAAGTCCCAGGCCTCACAGAAGCCCACACAACCATGCCTGACCTGGCCCCTTCCTAGCTCCCTAGCTGCATTTCCCACTCATCTTAGTCCCTTTGTTCTTGCTGTAACAGACTACGTCATTCATATGGAAAGAAGTCCATTCAGCTCACAGCTCCAGAGGCTGGGAAGTCCAAGTGCATGGTGCCAGCGTCTGTCAGCTTCTGGTGAGTCCCTGTGCTGCTTCAGTTCCTGGTGGAAAGCACAAGAGCCAGAGGGTGAATGTGAAAAAGACAAAGCACAAAGGATGGCCAAGCTTGGCAGCAACCTGTTATAATGATGACTACTCCAGTGCTGTAGGAGTGAAGACCCACTTCCGTGAGAAAGGTGTTCAGCCTCCAGAGTGATCTAATCACCCCTTAGAGGTCCCGCCGCCCAACCCTGCCACACTGGCACTCAGATCTCAACATGAGATTCAGAGACAAACTGTGTTCAAACCACCATTCCCTCCACTGGTGCAGCTCCTGGCTACCCTCATAACTTAGCCCTCACCCTGGTGTTTTGTCTGCAGTCACTGTCTCAGTGAGCTGTGCTCTGATCACCATATTTAAAATAGAGAATTCTCCTTTACCCAATTCATATTCCCTCTCTGTCCTTAGATACTTTATTTATCTCCATCCTTCCTATATAGCAGACGATGTAATTTAATCTTTTTTTTTAATTTTAATTTTTATTTTTTGACAGGCAGAGTGGACAGTGAGAGAGAGAGACAGAGAGAAAGGTCTTCCTTTGCCGTTGGTTCACCCTCCAATGGCCGCCGCGGCTGGCGCGCTGCGGCTGGTGCACTGCGCTGATCCGATGGCAGGAGCCAGGTGCTTCTCCTGGTCTCCCATGGGGTGCAGGGCCCAAGCACTTGGGCCATCCTCCACTGCACTCCCTGGCCACAGCAGAGAGTTGGCCTGGAAGAGGGGCAACCGGAACAGAATCCGGCGCCCCGACCGGGACTAGAACCTGGTGTGCCGGTGCCGCAAGGCGGAGGATTAGCCTAGTGAGCCACGGCGCCGGCTAATTTAATCTGTTAATTGTCTTCCTTGAATCTCTTGAAGGTATCCATGAAGGCAAAGAGTTGTGTCCATTTTTTATATGATGGCCTCTTCAGCATTTAGAATAGTAACGCCAAAACTAGGTGCTCAAAAATGTTTGTTGAATGAATGAAAAATTGTTGAAGAGAGAAGAGACTTAGTGCACCTTGGTATTTTAGCAAGTCATCTTTTTTTTTTTTTTTTTTTTTTTTTGCTAGACATCAGCTTTAGGGAAATGAGTTCTCCAGTGACAACCTCCACACAGACCAGGTCAGCAGAGCTATTTCCTTCTGTTAGGCAGGACCTAGATGCTGCTCCTTACCATTCTCCCACCCCCACATGTCTTGCACTGGCTGATGGATGCATTTACCTTGGGTACATGACTAGTCTTTGAGTTTGTAACCCTGCTGGTATCACTTTAAAGATGGCTCTGTAGAACATAGGTACAGAGACTAAGTCACAAGTCATTAATTCATTTTTCATGAACTGGGCTAATGCCCGAGAATCAAAGGTGATCACAGAAAGTCTGGATCCCACCCCGCAGATCTGTTGCTTCCCAGGGAGGGTACATTTCAGAGATACCATCACATCAACATGTCGCTCCATACCTGCTTCCTTTGTACACACTCTTGTGCCTCAGACTTTCCCCAGACTCTACTTTTCCAACCTCCCCATCCTACCTGAGATACTTTTATCTCCGAGGATTCCTGATCCAGGCCAGAGCTTTATCTGTGGGGCCTCCTGGGGGCAGGGGGAAGCTGCTCACCCTGGTCCACAGCAGGGGCACAGGTAGTTCTTTGCCGTTAGTTGGAGAAATTTGCAGCCAAGGTCACAGCCATGCACAAGCAGCCTCTGCCTTGCTCTGCCTGTCCCTGTGCAATATCTGCGTTCATAGCCCAGGAACCTCCTTTTGGGGTCTGCTCATGGGGGCCATGGCTAGGGCACTCTTCTGCACTTGGACTTCTTGATTTTCCACTCCCGAACTTTCTCCCTCTACTTCCCTCCTGCCCATTGGTCCAGAACAAGTCAAGGGCCTTTAGTCTGGATTTCTTGGCAGTAGATGACTTTCCACACCTGTGTTGTATCCACCAAACCTTAGCCTGGTGCTGTTCTGTAGAGGATAATTGAACACTGAGGAGCCGGCCTCTTGTTTCTACTGTTACAATAGCTGAGCACAGGGCTTTGTTGTTAACTTTTAATCCAGTTCATTGTCCTAATGTAACTCCTTCATACCTGTCTGATTATCCAAGACTCTCTACATCACAAAAAGCTTGTGGGGCAGTGGTATTGACTCCTAGGTTCCCTGTCTCACTATTGCTACCCATTTGCTCGCCTTTGCTATCATGCTACCAAAAGGCATAGCATTCTCATAGTCTCTATGGCTGTTTTCTTCTGTTTCATAACCCTTGCCACTTTGAGGTTAATTGCATCCACTGGACGCCACTAACGACTTCCAGTTGTATCTGCAACGACATTTAAATTGCTTCCCAAGGAGAGTACTGCCCAGGATCTGACCCTGCCTTGTTCTCTGCCCTTACCGCCTATCCTCCTATCCATCTCTGCTTCGTTCTATTTCAGCCTCACTGGTTGTCTTCTTTCTAAAACACATCAAACCCATGCCAGCCTCAGAGATTTTGTATACATTTTACTTCTGCCCAGGTGTTTTCCCTAGGTCTCAGGCTGGCTCCCTTCTTCTCCTGCCTCAGCTCAAATATCTCCTCCCCCTCTAAGACGTGTTCCCCCTCTCTGGATGTGTCCGCCATCAGTCAGTCTTTATTCCATTACCCTGTTTTATTTTTGTAGCAGTTATCGCTGCCTTATAATGTGTTGCTCAGAAAGTGGGCATTTCAGCCTAGCAGTTAAGATGCTGGCTTCTCAGGTTGATGTGCCTGGGTTCAATCCCGGCTCTGACTTCCCATTCCCACTTTCTGCTAATGGGTACCCTGGGAGCCAGCAGGTGATGGCTCAAGTGTTGGGCTTTTTTGACAACATGGGTGACTTAGCTTTGGTCCTGGTCCATTCCCAGCCCTCGGGGACATTTGGGGAGTATGCCAGTGTGTGGGATGTTGTCTGTGTGTGTGTGTGTGTGTGCCTGATTCTCTGTCTCTCTGCCTCTCAAACACATCTCTGTCTCTCTCAACATATTTTAAATATGTTGTTCTTGTTTTTACTAAAGTATTACTAGAACATAAGCTCTCATTTACGTCGTACCCGAGCACTTAGGGCAGAACCTAGTGTATAATAAATAACAACTGTATTTTCTTTTTATCTTCCTAGCTGACATCCACTAACTTCTGGTATTCCTGATGTTCTAAATGTATGCCCAGGCCTGCTTAACGGCCTATACAGTTCTCTATTATACAATTCTCTGAATTCTTCTCCTTAAATATATTTCCCCACTACTCCACCACAGTGAGGCATTGTCAGAGACATAATATTTCAGCTCTCAAGCTGCTAAAAATACACTCCTCCCTTAGACCATGGTTACCTGTCTTTCTATCACACTCCTTTCCTCCAAGCTTTCATTGACTCATAGACCCTTCATGTATGTCTCAACATGTCATCCTCAGTATAAGACTACATCTTTCCTATTGGAAAAGGAAAACACAATAAAATAGACTGTTAGACATTGATTCTTTCAGTGCCCTACCCTTGAGCTCCAAAACCAATCTAACTCTCTTCCCATATCAGTGTATCAAGTGTACAAGTTATTTTTAAAATTTTCAGCATCTAGTACCATTCTAATGGTATTTATTATATATTGATTGAATAAATGAAATAGCTATGGGCAGCCAAAAATTTATTAGTGGAAATGCGGATGTTTTAATATTCTCAACACCTAGTACAGATGTTTTCAGATAGATCTATAGTCTGGAATAGAACAAAGTTAAATGCTAAATCCTTTTGACATAGGAAACTTAGTAGAAGCACTTAGCCTGCTCTCTAACTGGGTTATACATGAATGCAGAGTTTAACAGGTGCCATGTTGGTTGTGCAGTCAAGAAACATAGTTTTTTTTTAATATTTTATTTATTTGTTTGAAAAGCAGAATTACAGAGAAGCAGAGGCAAAGAGAGAGAGAGGTCTTCCATCCACTGGTTCACTCCCCAGTGGCTGCAATGGCCAGAGCTGCACGGGTCCGAAGCCAGGAGCCAGGAGCCTCTTCAGGTCTACCACGCGGGTGCAGGGGCCCCAAAATTTGAGCCATCTTCTACTGCTTTCCCAGGCCATAGAAGAGAACTGGGTTGGAAGTGGAGCAAGCAGGACTCCAACTGGTATCCATATGGAGTGTCAGCACTTCAGGTAGTGGCTTTACCCACTATGCCACAGCGCCAGCCCCGAGAAACATAGTTTTCTAATTTTGACTCTATTACTAGCTATCATTGGCTCTCTCAAAAATAGTTTCATCTGAAAACGAGGGTCTTAACAGTCTCTAATTTCTCTGGCTCTGAAAGCGTGTGATTCTCTTATTCTCTTGTCATTATAGCAAACTGACAGCTAAAAGTGAGGACTTTGTTATACAACAAGTGAACCCAGTGATGGGGGAAAATCTCTGCTGGGTGGGATTCTGGAAGGAGAGGGAGCACCAAGGACATATTGAGGTTGACATGCTGAATTTATTGTTATGTCTGGGTCTTCATAGCAGGCGACATAAGAACTCGAGGTCAGAACCTCGTCCTTTGTACCTATTCCACATGGCAGCACACTCAACAGGTAGAGGCACAGTTCAAGCAGGAACACGTGTACACCGATCAAAAGATGCACTTTTAGTTCTGAGGCCATGGGAAAACATAGAGGGCTTTACACAAGGTCATAGAATTCCTTTGGGATGTCATAGATGGTCTGAGAGCTGTGATTGCAATGAATCTTCCAAGGATTTACAGTGGACTGTGTAACAGAGTAAATGACTGACTTTCAGCATGAAATTTGGATATGGAAGTTCTTCATTTGCTCTCAATGAGTCCAGTCATCATCCTCTGCTTCCCTGGGTGTCTTCATTGGTGTTCTCAGCCATCACAGACTGGGAGCCACAGTTTACATAATTACTTCTACCTCTATACCTCATGGTACTTTGTTTCTTTTTGTCGGTCTGTCCTGATGCTTCCTATTAACCCCAAGAGAAGCGTGTATACAGCTCTACTTGTACCGTTAATGATAATCCCTGCTAGGACAAGGAGGACACAAATCAATAGAACTGCCTTTCCTCCCAAGTACGCTGTGTTTCTGGGTAGCTCTAAGGATGGTTGTGACTTGGTGACACAATAAGTCAGTGAGGAAGTAGCTATTTCTTACAAATTAACATTCACATTGGGTGTGTGTTATGTAATGTGTCCTTTCTTCAAAGTCACTATTTTTTAAAAAGATTTATTTGAGAGGCAGAATGAGAGAGAGAGAAAGGTCTTCCATCTGCTGGTTCACTCCTCAAATGGCTGAAACTGCCAGAGCTAGGCCCATCTGAAGCCAGGAGCCAGGAGCTTCTTCTGGGTCTCCCGTGTGGGTTCAGGAACCCAAGAACTTGGGCCACTCTCTACTGCTTTCCCAGGCCATAAGCAAAGAGCTGGATCAGAAGAGGAGCAGCTGGGAAACAAACCAGTGCCCATATGTGATGCTGGTGCCGTAGGCAGAGGCTTAACCTACTCCACCACAGTGCCAGTGGCAAAGCTACAATTTAATAGACTTTTTGAATTTAAAAAAGAGGGTATGCAGAGGCACTGCTTAAATTGTTATATTGATTCAGAACATTCTGTGAGGCCAAGAGGGAAAGGTCTATTTCCATCTGGGATACTCATTGTTCAGAAGGAGAAAATGTGGCTTTGAGCATGTAGATTTAAGTGTTGTCCCCTGCTTTTCCCCAAGGAAAATTGGGCAAGCAAGGGTTAGTCCACATTATTCCCACAAAGAGAACATGCCATGTGTCATGAACATGGCAGTGTTCTGCTTGGATAAAGCAGAAAGCACCAATTTGCCATCTATGTATTAGCCTGTGCCACTATGGGTACCTGAAAGTGATGAATTCTTTAGAAGCAGGGAGAAAAGAGGCAAGTCATACCATAGTGGAGAGAGATGGATGTCTAATGAATTAGCTTATGTTTTAGTGATTGAGAGCTACTCTCAGTTATTTAGCTGGTATTTATTTAGTGGCCACAGGGTGCCTGACAGTCCTTAAATGGCACAGCTCCTGTCCTTGCAATGCACATGGCCAAATTTGGAGATATGAAGGCAGGTGTTTCCTGTGCTTACAGAATCCACTCAAGTGACTATGTCAGGGACTGATCACCACTCTGGTGAACAGTGCGTGGCTAAAAGTGGTAAAAAGCAAAACAGACGCTGGTTTACAAAAAGGCATTTCCATTACCCTTGAACTTTCCTGTTAATACCACTAAAAATGACATAACATGGACTTATCCATTCTTTACTTGAGGGAACTTTTGTGTCACTACATGTAGATATTCCCAGCCAATATCCATGAGCCCTGTATTTTAAAACACTTGAAAATTATCCACTCCAGCTCCTTCAGCTCCGTGTTATATGAAATACCAAATAAAAACAAAAACAAACAATTTCCAGCTTCCTTTTTTTCCTAACAAGCATGATAGCCAATTTTAATACCTGAATATTCAGTTGTAATGTGTGTAATTTTGTAAGCGCTGCTGTGAAGAGCATTTTTCCTCCTTGTACAAAGACATAACAGATGCAATTAGAGGGTATTATACTGTCAGATGCATCAGAGGAATAGAATTGGTATTTAATCTTCCACATGGCACCCGGGTGCCAAGGCATCAAGAAAGAAATGGCATTCCGCAGCACCCCTTTTCACCTTTCAACCCCAGGGGGCCTCATGACATCTGAGGGAAGATACTTGCAAAAGTCAAGTGCAGAATGGGCTATAAATTGCCATGGGGAGTTGTGGGGAAGGGAGGTACTCTCTTCGTGTCTAAGGCAGCACCCTCCCAGGGACCCAGCAAAGTGCTGATTTGGCATGCTTTGTTGGTCTCCCAGATACTGTGGTAGAGGAAGGGGAGGTTTGATTGATGAGACAGCCTGCAGACAATGGTGGGTGAAGGTGTTGAATAACAATGGCCAGAGGACTGCCCGTGCACCATCACTTGCAAATCTTGATTACAGACAAGACACCTACAAGTGACTGAGATCTAGAGGTAGCCATAGTCCCAGTTTTAACAGTAACTTGGAGCAGCCCCTGTAGGGTCATCAACTGCCAATCTTCATTGTATTAATATTCTAGGTTTCGTGTTCGTTCAGAAGAAACAGTAATGAAACTTCAAAACACTGTAATCATATTACAATGTGACTGAAACTACCTTCTAAGACACCCCCTGTGCTTTGGATAATGCTTTGTGTCATTCAACAAGACATGTTTTTGTATGCTGCATTAGATTTTTTTTAAGCCTGAGAGAAATAGTAATGCCTATGGAAGTATTCTGATGGATGTTTTTCTCAAGTCTTAAATTATGTCATCTTGCATAAAAATTTCTCTCTGGTAAATGGGATGAGAAGCTGATTGGAATGGAAATTAACTGAGCTTTTCTTTACATTGAACCTGCATATACCCTTAGGATTATTTTTAATTTACTAGTTACCTATTACTTGCTACATATTTTCATGTATGTCATTCATTTAACAGTTGTTTCTTCAGTGTCAACCCTTTTCCTAATAACTAATGCTTTAGCAGTGAGGAAAGCAAACAACCTTCCTTTTTTTCATGGGACATACTTTCTACATGTGGGATTACACAAATGAACATATCAGCAAATAAATAAATGCAGACAGATACAGATCGTGAAACATACTATAATGGAACAAATTAATATATTAATATTCACTAAACACCTTTCATGTTCAAAACAAGGTATGAGGTGCTTTCATAACATAGAAATGAACAGCAAGATAAAGGTCTTGCTCTCAAGTAGCTAATGGAAGTATAGGAAAACACAAGCCATCCATTACTTGGTTTATTTACAGTGGCACACACCTAATTAGTTATGTGGTTTTCCCTCTAACCTCAATTCCTTTCTCCCTGTTTTGAGACTTCCAAGAGAACTTCATGAGTTAAGTCTTCCATAATCTGTGTGAAATAAGGAAATAAAAGTGTTAGGAATGGAGTTGCAGACAAAGAAAGCATCAAAGCTAAGGCTCGGACAGGTATGTAAGTCATCTTTCACCAAATGATCCTGTAACAGATTCCAAAATCTTATAATGGGTTTGTTTCCTATTTGTTTTGCTCACATTAATGTCTATTGTCTTTGGCTACATCCTTTCCCACACTTCTTCATTCCAAGCCTCAGGCTGAAAACGTATCACCCACAGTGGACATACCTGTCCCCAGGAAGAGGGAAAGAGCAAATAGCCAAGTGACACAATGACTCTTAGAGCCACGTGAGAAAGTCACAGAATCCATTTTCTCTCATATTTCATTGGCAAAAGAAAGTCATGTGACCAATCCTGATTCAGTGAAAGCTGGTAGTATGGTCATCCTTTATGGAATGTTAGTAAATATTTCAAACACAAGAAATCAATGTGTGGTCACAAATATTCACATCCTTCCCTGCTGTGTGCCAAGTTCACTCCCTTCTCCCTCCTACCTAGAAGGACAACCCAGAAGTCTCATCCAAAAACACAGGATCTCTTGCTGGTGTCTGTATCCCCCTTGGCCATTCTCTTCTTGATCCAGTGATCTTTTAACTAAAATATTTCCTCACCTCCCCAAGGTGTAAGAGTAGAACAGGAAGATTATAAGCAAAACCAACCTTTCCATTTGGAAGGGGGAGAAAGAAGACACTCATCTGTCACTGTCAATAGCAACCTAAAACTTTCATGGGACGGATATTACAGCAGGTGTCTGCGTGGAAAACCTGAAAGCTTCTTGAGGAGGCTAATGCTCCACCATCAGGAGTCCATCTCCTCCGTGGCCATTGGATCCACCCTCCGGAGAGCCTTTTCCTCTTATCATCGCTGACAACATCTGAAGAGGATATCACAAAATGCACCCTTCTCAGACTCCCTATACCAGCTTCTCATCTCTAGATTCTTTGAGGCCCATTCATAATCGTGTTTCCCATATCAATTTAAAAATGTCAACCCAATATTTATTAGTTCCATGCTTAACACAGACCATGCCATAGGGCTGAGTTATAACTCATTCTTGCTATGTATGGGCCTTCTCTATTTATATCTTGCCAACTGGAAGTGACAATGAAATGTATTTTCAAACTCAGTAAGTAGCAACAGTTCTGCATTTTCTACATCCCATTCTATTCTGTACAAATCAACTGATTCTTTTTGGAGCTCATCTTTTCCTACAGTACTTTGTTGAATGCAGCCAAAAGCAACCATGCCATTGGCGCTCATTTTCCCTTTTTCTTCCTAAAGCCACAAGTTCATTAGGCGCATTACTTGCCTTTGAGTTATTACAGGTGACAGTTTTACAAAACGGAGCCTGGGAGAGCAGTCACAAAACACGCTTGTTCAGTTTCATCAACTCCTACACCTGACACAGCAGCCAAAGTCACATGCTGTAGGGTTTTAGAGAGCATCAATTTTCATATTAGTCAGATTTTGCTAGATTGTGCTACAGTAACAAACAACCTCCATGCTTAAACCTCCATTGCTTAAAATAACAAAGTTTATTTTTAAACTGAGCCCCCAAACAGTGCCTTGAATGAAGATGCTGATCCGAAGCCAGGAGCCAGGTGCTTCTCCTGGTCTCCCATGCGGGTGCAGGGCCCAAGGACTTGGGCCATCCTCCACTGCACTCCCGGGCCATAGCAGAGAGCTGGCCTGGAAGAGGGGCAACCGGGACAGAATCCGGTGCCCCAACCGGGACTATAACCCGGTGTGCTGGCGCCGTGGCAGTATTGTCTTCAGGGTTTTTGGCCATCATAAAAATTCCCTGAAGAGTCTGGTGCTACTGACCAAGAGGAGCTTGGACAATACCTGAATACATGACCTGATCTAAAAACCGCTGTGACTCCAACCACCCCTTGTCGCCCAGCTGGAGGCCAACATGCAGCAGTTGGTGTCCTGTGTTTTCCTAAACCCCCAGGTACCCTTATTCAGCAGGACAGTCGTTGTGTAGACGAGAGTCTGCTATGTCCTCCTCCAGCCACAGATCAAACTCTTTCCTGTATCCTATCCCTTTGTGTATGTTAGTTTTACTTATCACTGTAGACATGGACTGAGTTTTGTAACCAGTTCTCCCGCTGTTTGTTGCTCATCCACCATGCCTATGCTTCATATTCGCTTTATTTCGAGGCCCACACGGAATGAGCAGTGCTTCTTTGGGACAGGCCAGCCTCACACAGAAGAAAGTGGAAAATGGTTCAGTGGCTTTTAATTCAGCTTTGAAGTGGCGATTCGCACTGTCACTTGCATTTCATTGGCTAAAGAAAGTCACATGGGTGACCAAGCCTAACATCATGGGTTTGATGAGGTACTATCCTTTTCCAGGTAAGGACAACAGGCATTTTGAACAAAGGCAGTCATCGGCATAAAGTTGAAGCTGAAGGATGAGGTTCCTTAGCAGTAGAATATAAAATGAGAGGATAGAGATTGTGGGGACAGTATGTACTACAGTATTATGAGAGACATGTATTTAGAAGACCCTACAGATTAGGTAATTTTTACATTTTTTTTTTGTTTGTTTGAAAGAGTGACTAATGTGGGGGTGGAGAGACAGAAAGAGAAATCTCCTGTACACTGGTTCACTCCCCCAAATGGCAGCAGCAGACAAGGCTGAAACTCCATCCGGGTCTCCCCTAAGATGGCAGGGGCCCAAGCACTTGGGCCATCTTCTTGCTTCCTTCCCAATTACTCTAGCAGGGAACTGGATCAGAAGCAGAGCCGCCAGGACGTGAATAAAGCCAGAACTTTGATATGAGATGCCAGCATTGCAGATAGAAGCTTAACCCACTGTGTCACAGCACTGGCCCGAAGATTGTGTGATTTTGTAAACAAAGGAGCATGCTTGAAGGTCCTTAAGCACTGAACTAATGGTATTTGCAGTTTCTGTACGGTGGTATCTCCATGATACCTACAGGAAGACCAGTTAGGAAGTTATCTTCATAGACTCAATGAAGGGTGATGAGAACATGAACTAGAGCTATGGTAACAGATAATGATGTGCGTGTTTGTGTGTGTGCATGTTGGAGTGTTATGTTCTCATTTAGTATATAAATTATTCATAGGAAGAAGGTGAAGGTTAATAAGGGAAGGAGTATTCATTATATTGAGGAAAAGAAGATACTGAATGATCTTAGGGGATACGGCAGTCGGTGCATGTAATCAAGTGTTGTTAAGGATACACTTTGTAAAGGTTGCCAGTCAAGCTGGCTGGCTGTAGATGCTTCATTTTTTTTCTGTGTGAAACATCAGACATTTGCTTAAAGGATATGAGAATCGAGTAGGAGGTTGCAATAGAATATCAAAGACATGGTATCTTTGAGGGACCCAGAAGAGAGAAATAAATGTTAAAGTTTTAAGGTTGAGCCAAGCGCTTTGGAATCCCAGGTAAAGCCACCACCTCCAGTGCCTGCATTCCATATGGGTGCCAGTTCAAGTCCTGGCTGCTCTACTTCCAATCCAGCTCTCTGTTATGGCCTGGGAAAGTAGTAGAAGAAGACCCAAGTCTTTGGGCCCCTGTACCCATGTAGGAGACCTGAAAGAAGCTCCTGGTTCCTGCCTTCAAATGGGCTCAGCTCCAGCTGTTGTGGCCATTTGAGGAGTGAACCAGTGAGTGGAAGACCTCTCTTTCTCTCTGCTTCTGCCTCTCTGTAACTCTGCCTTTCAAATAAATACTTTTTTAAAAAAAGAAAAGTAAGACTCTTGCCTACAGTAAGTTTGCAGTGACCTCAGAGCACATATCTGGTTGATTTTTGTTTTTACATAAAAAAGTTGTTGATTTATTTGAAAGGCAGAATGACAGAAAGAGATATAGAGAGATAGTTTCCATCCACTGATTGATTCTACAAATGGCCACAACAGCCAGAGCTGGGCCAGAACTAAACCAGGAGCTTGGAACTCTATCTAGGTCTCCTGCATGAATGACAGGGATCCTAGTTTTGGGGCCATCTTCCACTGCTTTTCCAGGTACAACAGAAGGAAGCTAAATTGGAAGAGTAGCTGGGACTCCAACTGGCAATCTAATATGCGATGCCAACATTGCAAGCAATGACATACCTACTGTGCCACACTGCTGGTCCCCTGATTGATTCTCTTTACCACTACTAAGCATCTTAGAAGGATGATGAGAACACAAAGATAAAGTGACAAGGGGAAGTACCATGGAAATACTAGAGTTCAAAGTATTTGAGGATGCTGGCAAGAGAGTGGTAAACTAGATAAACAGAGATGGTAATAAACTAAGTAGTCTAGGCTAATTAGGGAAACAAAGAAACCAAAAGGTGACTGATACTGTGAACAGCAATGGAGCAGTTATGGGTCCAGTGCCTCTCTGTCATCCAAGAGTATATGTAGTTGGAGTGAGGGCACAAAGAACATGATGAATAGGAGTTTGAGGTTAGAGAGTGAGGTGTTTGCATGAAAGGTTTCTGATTTGGTGCAGTTCTGATTTCTGAGTGGTTAGGAAGTTCAGAACAATGAAAGTGGACAGCCAGGAGTGGTGCTCAAGGATGTCTCTAGAATGGAATAAACAGAGGAAATTTGAAGTTAACATGTTGAATTCCTTTTGAAAGTGGACATTGAAGTTGCTCTTGTTGATATGGAGGGTAGAAATAACTGATATGCCTTTTACAGAAGGGTCAATTACGCAAAGGTGGATATGAAGAAATAGGAAAACCATTCAGTTGTTTGATTCCTACCTGTGGTTGGCAGAATTCTCAAGTGAGCCATACCCCTGTAGAGTTCCCCACCCACTTCAGAGTGAGTTGGGATCTGAACTTTGCTACTTGACCAACACAATATGCAAAAGTGATGTTACCATTCCATGATCATGTAATGCTTTATGGCACAGGTGATGGTTTTTGCAAGTATAATTAAAGTACCTAATCAGTTAACTTGAAGTGAATAAGGAGATTGTTCTGTGTAAGGTCTGACCTTGTCAGATGAGCCATTAAAGAGGTTCTGGAAGTCAGAGGTGGGAAAAGTCAGAGCAATGTTCTCCTACCAGCCTTTAAGAATCTAAGAACCATATTGCCTGAAGTAAGGCTGTGGCCCCCTGAGATGAGGTCTTCATTCCTATAATTGCAGGGAAATGAATTCTGTCAACCAGCACTTGATCTTGGAAGAGGGCCCAAGCCACAGTAAGACCCTCACCTGGCTGATACCTGGATTGCAGCCTTGTGAGACCTGAACAGAGGCCCTTGCTAAGCCATGCCCAGCAGCATCCTAGAAATGGTAAATTATAAAATGCAAGTCATTATGCAGCATTAGAAAACTGATAAACTATGCCATACACACACACCACCACCACATATGTGAAGAGACTATCATGTTTTCATAAATCTTGTGTAAAATTCTGTAGAAATGTTTACAAGTACTTTCTTTTGCCTTAAACTTTTATTCACAGAGACAAACCTGAGGTGCTTTCTAAATTGAGATTATAGGTTCAAACATGAGAAGCAAGCTGTGTAGTAGATGGATCTAGAACAAAGGGATGGATCTCAGTCATAATTCTCATTATTGCTGCTCCTCTTTAGTCAACTTGTCTGCATGGAGCAGAAACAAAGGCAACAGGTGCGTCCAGTCAGAGGTCCTGAATCTGCTGCCAATCAACACCTCAGAATAAGAAGTTGGGCTGGGGGGAGGTAAGAGAAAATGTGACATTTGTTAAAGAAGCTGAGGCTAAGAATGGAAAAGAAAGTAGCAGAAATGAAACTAAGGCAAAGGGAGAGAGAGGGAGAGAGAGAGAGAGAGGAGAGAATCAGTTCTGAATCGGCTTTGATCAACACTAAGCATTTTTTTATAATTTTGACACTTTTTAAACTTTTATTTAATAAATATAAATTTCCAAAGCACAGCTTTTGGATTACAGTGGCTTTCCCCCCCATAACTTCCCTCCTACCTGCAACCTTCCCCTCTTCCACTCCCTCTCCCCTTCCATTCACATCAAGATTCATTTTCAATTATCTTTATATACAGAAGATTAATTTAGTATATACTATGTAAAGATTTTAACAGTTTGCACCCACACAGAAACACAAAGTATAAAGTTCTGTTTGAGTACTAGTTATAGCATTAATTCACATTGTACAACACATTAAGGACAGAGATCCTACATGGGGAGTAAATGCACAGTGACTCCTGTTGCTGACTTAACAATTGACACTCTTGTTCATGGCATCAGTAATCACCCTCGGCTCTTGTCATGAGCTGCCAAGGCTATGGAAGCCTTTTGAGTTTGCCAACTCTGATGTTATTTAGACAAGGTCATAGTCAAAGTGGAAATTCTCCCCTCCCTTCAGAGAAAGGTACCTCCTTCTTTGATGGTCCGTTCTTTCCACTGGGATCTCACTCACAGAGATCTTTCATTTAGGTCGTCTTTTTTTTTTTTTTTCCCCAGAGTGTCTTGGGTTTCCATGCCTAAAATATTCTCATGGGCTCTTCAGCCAGATCTGAATGCCTTGAGGGCTGATTCTGAGGCCAGAGTGCTATTTAGGTCATCTGCCAAACACTAAGCATTTGATAATGACTTCTGGCCTTTATTCTTTTCCCTAAAATGATTTACCTTCCCAAGCAGTATGGGAGAGCTTGTCTAGCCAGCCAGCCAGCAGTGACAATGCAATTTTCTTCACCTTCTGAATTCTACCTCTGCAAGGTTATTAGCAGCACCATTAAGACATTCCAGAACACCAAATCTGTCTGTATAAATGCATCCTCTATTTTCTCACATTCATTATATCCATAGGCTTTCTTATACATGAGCAGGAAAGGGCTTAATACTTGTTGGCTTCAACGAAAATTAATGATCATAAAGGAAGAAGGCTTTAATGGTTAAAAGGCAAGAAGTATAAAAGTGGTTAGTAATGTATGAATTCACATCAGTTCTACTTATATAAAACACATTTAATATTTCAGCTTTTTGTTCTAAAGGTTCACATTGGAGCCAGAATGCAAAACTTTATGAAATTGCTAAGTGATTCAGACTAAATTATGAGTGATACTCTGGGAATGGTTAAGGATTTGTGGAACACACCGCAGAGCAGTTTGAAGTGTGCAGTGATTCAATAAGTTACAGGAGATATGGTGGGAGTCTGATTCATTATTTATAGAACCATACTTGAGCTCTTGAAATGGAGTAAATTTTCGATGGTAGGCATCTCTTCTTGACTGCTGTGACTTACGGTTAGAAAAAAAGGGAAAGTGGAGTTTATTACCAATTCAAGATGGAAAACAAATGTCTTCATTGAACTCAACAGAGTCTGGTGACCCACTGAGAAAAGGCGGACATCAGGACAATAGCTCATATGAACTTTTCACCTCTTTTTGTGATCTGAGAGCAACTTGTGTATTTAAAACATGACTTTTATTACAGTTAATTCATTCAGTCAGTCAACAAATGTTTTATACATATTTAGATGGCTGGATGGATAGATAGGTAGGTAGATAAATAGATAAATAGATAGATCATAGATAGATACCCTTTATTCTGCATGATCTTGGCACATCTTTCAAAGAGATAAATTAATCCCTTCCCTTCCCTACTTCTAAAAGCCATTTAACTAATTACCTCATATAATGGCTTTGTCAAAAGACCTTTACCTGGGTGAGAATTCAATTATGTAGGGTAGGCATAATTGATCACTAATACTTTTACAGCCTGTATGTCTATCTCCATGGCAAGAGTAGTTAGTAAGGAAATTTAGTAACCCAGCAAGTTAAAGATGCTTTTGCTGGCCTATAGTATGTAAAAGGAAGGAGGCTAGTGTTCAGGAACGTGGAAGGGATTTGGACTGAGTCTTCAAAGTATCATACTTTATAAAAAAGCTACATCAGATGTTTCAACTCAATGTATTAAGTACATGAAATGCTAGTAGAAAAAAAATAGTTATTCAGACAGGACTGGGGGGAAAGGGTCATAGTTAATAAGCTAGCAGGGAACAAAAGTCAGTGTCTGGGGGAAATTGCACCAAAACTGAAATAAGATCAAAAGTCAGTCATAGGGATGGCTCAATGATTTCCAGCCCTACCTCTGAGACCAATCATTTTCAAAAAATGTTGGGGACAAAAGGCATCTTTATCACCCTCAGTGGCCTTTTCCTGCATTTGAAATACTTCTTCCTGTTCTCTGTTTAAACCCAAATATATGTATGTGTGTGTATATATATATATATTCATTTTTACATAAAATGTACTATCTCCATGTTCAACTTCCCAATCTAACTTTATAATATTTTGTCATGATAGGGAAGGTGACTTTTAAAGAACTTTCTAGCTCCTGCCTTTTGTAGAATAAAAACTCCCAATCCCTTTAGACTTCTCTAGGAACTATTATTTTGCCCTAGCCTTTAATCTTCTCTCTTGTTTTCCTTTCTGGACTCCCTCCAATTTTCAGACATCTCTTTTAACACACTGAAATTAAAATTGGTGGAATGTTCTGTTGAGGTGTTGAATAGCACTTCTGTTTCTGTGTCTTAAACTTCAGAGTCATTGAGTCTGCTCACACCCAAGGATAGTACAGCCAGGGCTGAGTTGTCTTCAAACTAAATAGTGCAACTGAGAGCTCTGGGTCTGTGCTCACTGCCCAAAAGAAGTTGCTGTGGCTTCTTTGTGCTCTCTCTCTCTAGACATCAGTGACATTGTTAGCTCACAGGCAAAGCCGTGTAAGCAGTGTTTATTTATAGAGTCTCCTTCAAGGAAGTGACATGAGGCTCCCAAATGCTGTTCAAATCACCACATGATGAACTGCACATTAGCTGATCTTGTGGCACGTCTGATAGGAATTCCTAAGAAGCACTTTAGACATGCACACGCCTTTCTCCAAACTGTGGATACACGCACTAATGGTTGTTTGACTTCACAGGATTCAGAGCTGATCTACAATGAGATTGTTATGCCTTGTAGACACAGTCATCAGCTGGAATTTTCTCAGGCAATGTAATTAAGCTGCATAGGAATACAGCAATCACAGCCTAACGGGGGAAAGAGATCCCAATTACCAAGGCCTTTCACATTTATTTTTACTTCTCTCTAATGGTCTTCAGCATGCATTGCATATGGTCATGATAAAAAAAAATCACAAGCTGTTTACATTCCTTTAAGATGTTCTGACAATAGAATTGGAAAGAATCTTTGATTTAAATATTGTCCAAGTATTAAATGTTTTCAAGGGGTGATTACAGATGGGATTTGTATCCAAGCAATTTTCCCCAAACAAGTTCTCAGCTGCAGGCCACTTAAGTGCAGTTAATTCATTAGAACAAGAAGAACTTGAGTTAAATACATTAGCGATGAACTGTTCATCTGTAATAAGGCTGACTCATGCTGGTAATTTCTTGCATATTTATTATTCAACGTGTACCCTAGAGTCCTGGCTAAGGGAGACAGAAACAATGAGAAATGCAGGTTGCCTTTTCATGGTTGCGTTTGAGTCGGTCCTTTCCATGGCACTGGCCTAATTTGAGCATCCAGTGTGACACCTCCAGAGAGAGGTCAGGGATAGAACAGGCAAGGCACATCTGTACAATACCCAACAACTCGGGGAAGGTTAAAGACCCATGGAATGTAGAGAACAATGCTAGAGGATGAATCTCAGAGACTGTATCTTCAACTCTGGGCCTTGAAATTGCCTCCTTGCAACAATACAAGCCCTTCTTCAAGTCCATGACCCAACAGCAATCCCTTATTCCCTGGGCAAATGAATTCATTTCACAGTTACTTTTCCTCTCCCCAGACCAGCCATGTGCTCTAATTGCCTGCTTCCTCCCTTCCAGTTTAGGATGAAATAATTCTCAATCACTTCCCACATGAAATCTTGGCTTGTGTTGGCATCTCATGGCCTTTCACTTACATTCTCGGTTGTCCTTTCTCCCTCTCCTCCCTGCCACTTTCCTTCTGTGGTACTCAGCAGACCCAAGGCCCTCTCCCCACACCCAGTGCCCTACCTAGAGGTTTAGTGTTTCCAAGATCTGGCATTCCAAATATAATTATTTGTTCATAGGTGTTGTGCTTACAAAACTCAAGATTACAAAGCAATAACCAATAATCTCAGTAGAGACACCTCTATAAAGCCTACACGATTATCTCCTTAAAATCAGTGTTATCCTTCCTAGGGGGTTTATAAGGCTCTCCAAGCCTCTCTTTGATACTGATCTGATATTCAGAAATGTGTGCATGTGCAGGATCCCTATAACAGCTCAGCATATATTGCTCTGCCAAAGGTTAATCTCCAAGTTTAGCAGACTCAGCTTGTCTCCTAAAATTTACCTTTACGATAAGCATTCTATAAGGACAATTTAAGAATGAGGACCTAAACAGCATGCCTACAGTGACTTTTTAAACATTTTGTACTTATTTGAAATTGCAGAATGAAAGATGAGAGATAGTGAAAGATCTTGTGTTTGTTGGCTCACTCACCAAATAGCCAAAGCCAGAAGCCAGGAACTCCTATCCTGTCTCCCACTTGGGTTACAGGGTCCCAAGTACTTGGATCATCTTCTGATGCCTTTTCAGGTGCATTAACTGGAAACTGGATTGGAAGCAGAGTAGCTAGGACTCAAATTGGCCTCCAACGTGGGATGCAAACACCACAGGTGAAGGCTTCAACCGCTACACAACACTGGCCCAACATGCAATGGTTTAAACATGTTTAGAAAGAGCATACTCCAGTGCCACGGCATCAAACTAAAACCAAGTATCAAAATGCTATCTGGAATCCTTATTAAAAATAAAGACTTCATAGCCTCCCCCCCAGCCTACAAAAGAATCAGCATCGGCGCTAGCATAGGGAATTTTATAAAAATATTTTTGATTGACACATAAAATTTTCACATATTTATGGAATACCATATGATAATTAGACACATGTATACCATGTGTAATGATCAAATCAGAGTAATTAGCATTTCCATCTTCTTAAACATTTATCATTTGTATTTGTTGGAAACCTTTAGACTCTTCTAGCTATTTGGAAATAGATCATAAATTGTTGTAGACTTTAGTCCTGCTGTTGTGCTGTAGACACTGGAACTGATTCTCCCTCTCTGTAATTTTGCTACCTGTAAATCTAACCTCTTCTGTCCCCTTTGCCTTCCTAGTCTCTAATAACCTTACCTGTTCTTCTATGAGTTCAACATTTTTAACTGCGACTTTTTGTTTGGAAACCCTTGACTAACCATTTCTTTTTTATATAGATTTATCTATTTATTTGAAAGTCAAATTTTCAAAGAGAGAGGGAGAGACAGAGAAAGATCTTCCATCTGCTGTTGCTCTTTGCAGATGGCTGCAATGGTCAGGGCTGAGCCAGGTTGAAGCCAGGAGCTTCATCCAGGACTCTCTTAGATGTCACAGGGTCCCAAACACTTGGGCCATCTTCTGCTGGTTTTCCCAAGCCATTAGCAGGGTGCTGGAGTGGAATAGAGTAACCAGGACACAAACTCATACTCATATGGGATGCTGGTGTTGCAAGTGACACAATGCCACAATGCCAGCCCCTTGACTAACCATTTCATTTGTTGTCTTTACCTTTTAGGATATGTGCTCCCAGAGGACAGCCATTTTTGTCTGGTTTTGTTCCTGCTGGATCCTCAGTGCCTAAACCAATGACTGAAACATGTTGATTTAGAGTCTAACGCTTTTCTAGTTGAAGGAATGAACTCATGTGGAGCCAAGTTTGAAAACATTGGTGGAGTGAATGACTCTTTAGAGCCAGATAGTGTTTGGTGTGAATCTCAGCTCTGAAAAGCATTAGCTGTGTGGCTTTGGACCAGCCTAAGGTCTTTTTAAAAAAATAAATAAAATGATTTATTTAACTTATTTGAAAGGTAGAGTTAGAGAGAGAGAAAGAAAGAAATCTCCCACCTGCTAGGTTACTCCCCAAATGGCCACAGTGGCCAGGATTGAGCCACACTGAAAGCAGGAGTCAGGAACCCCACCCAGGTCTCCCACATGGGTGGCAGGGGCCCAAGTACTGAGGCCACAATCCACCGTTTTCCCAAGTGCAGTAGCAGACAGCTGGATTAGAAGTAGAGCAGCTAGGGCTTGATTCTCCACTCACATGGGATGTATATGCAGCTTAACCTGCTGTACCACAATGCTGCCCCCCACTCTAAGGTCTTTTCAAACTTTAATTTCTTCATTTTTAAAATGGGGATCATAAATCTTAAAATAAATACTTGCTGACCCAGTGAATAAAACCCTTGGGTTAATATAAGGATTGGAGGTAATGCGTGTTAAAAACCATGCCTCCGACGGCATCCACTGTACTGTTCAGACAGGCAGATACTGTGGGTTAGCCAGCCGGGATTATGTTATGGGGACTAAAGAAGGCACATACGATGGCCAATTGGACATAAAGAGATTCATGGTTGGCACTAAGGAAAAACTTGGTCCTGTTATCCAAAATAACCAAATGGTCAGGTGACCTATAGTGACAGGAGTGTGGTGCGAAGCCACACGGAAGGTGAGAGGGAGGCAGACTTGGTCCTGGTCTCATTAGCACCTCAGAGCCTCAGCAGCGCCGAAGCTTTCAGACAGCTGGGTGCTCCAGGCATGCCTCTGCTCTCTACTCCACTGCTACTGTCGCTGCCAGACGCCCGTCTGCATCCACACGGTCCTTTTGAGTCCCTCTCTGCCAATCCGTGCCTCTCTTCAGCTTCTCATCTCCCTCTGCGTTTCAGGATGAACTGATAGAATCAGTTCCTGTGATGGGAAGTTCTGTGATAGCCCAGCACGGACCATCCTCACCGAGCAGACTGTTCACACCAAGCCTCCTCACAGACTTCTGGGTAGACGCTACAGATGACTGTGGCATAACCCTTTATGGCAGAGTCAAAGGGTCTCAAGTGAAGTGGCCTGTGTGTAAGTCACTACCTCGAGTCATTTTGCCCGAGAGAATTAAAGTACCATCAGTTTTCTCATATTCCCTGAGATATGAAAAGAATTCTGAGTACCTGCTGGCCTACTAGTGCCTTTGGGATGATTTCTATCAAGGAATTTCTAACAATCCTAAACTTTATCAAACTTATGAGAAGAGACTATCTAGTGAGATATTTTAGATCATATCACCATCTGTTTACTAAGTTCATTTTTAAAAGATTTATTCATTTATTTTACTTGAAAGGCAGAGAGAGACAGAGAGAGAGAGAAAGAGAGAAACCATCCGTCCAAAGTTCTTTCCCCAAATGGCTGCGATGGCTGCGGTTGGTTCATGCTGAAACCAGAAGCCTAGAACTCCATTTTGCTCTCCCATGTGGATGGCAGGGATCCAAGTATTTGGCCCATCATCTGATCATCCGCTACCTTCCTAGGCACATTGGCAGAGACCTGGATCAGAAGCAGAGTAGCTGGGACTAGAATCAGTGGTCTAGAATGGAATGTCAGCATTGCAAGCAGTGGCTTAACTTGCTGGGCCACAATGCTGGCCCCTATTAAATTCTTACATTAAAAAAAACCCTATCTTTACCATTGTAGTAATACTGTATCCATGTTAAGCTGTAGATAAGAAAAGTTACTTAGTCTGGATAGTGGCTTGTAGTCAGAGAAGTTGAGGCTTTGGGGTCTGTTATCTCTCAGATTGTTGGGTAGAATCAAGAAAAAATACATCTGCTTGAATCCTAAACCAGGCAAATAGAAGAGGGACATCTTTAGAGGTCTGGCTAGAGACTAAATCTGTAAATAATTCTCTTGTGAGGCATCAGTGGCAGACTGTAGCACAGGTGAGGAGGAGGAAGCTTTCTCAGATCAACATGATGAGAACTGGCTCAGGAAAAAAGAACATCACTCTAACAGTGGCATATGGGGTGTGGCAGAGGGTAAGGTCTCCGTGACCAACAGAGGAATGCCTGATAGAAGAATGAGGGATGTTGGGCCCTAGAATTCTGCCCTGTGCTCATGCCAAATGGGCACACATTCTTACCACTAATACCTGAAAACAGGAAAGAGAATCTGGGAACTAGCTTTCCAGCATTTGTCCTGGAATATTCTGAGTCATGGGTATTGGACATCTATTGTTTTACTAGAACTTGACACAAAACTTCGTGGTATAAAAAGTCAAATACCTATCACCACAGTTTCTGTGGGTGATGAATTTCAGTGATCTGGCCCAGTCTGCCTCATGGGGTGGCAGTACGGTGTGTGTTGAGGCTTCAGTTGACCTGAGCTGGAGGATCTGCTTGCAGTCTCCCTCAGCAGTGTTTGGTTCCTCTCTACATGTGCGTCTCCATGGGACTCATCTTACTGTGTTATTACATGGAAGTTGGCTTCCCCCAGGCAAGTGATCAGGGCCGGAGAGAGAGAGAAAGAGAGAGAGGGAGAGAGAGTAAAGGAGAAGGAAAAGAGGAAGCCACAATGCCCTTTATGTCCTTATCTCAAAAATTATATTCCAATGCTCTCACCATACTCTCTTCATTGAAATGTGTCCCTAAGTCAACCACATACAAAGGTCAGAGATAGCAAGCTCTACTTCCTAAAAAAGAGAAGTATCAAAAAGCCATAGGCATATTTTAAAGCCATAACAATTTCATATTCTGGCCACAATTAATTTATATTCCTCCCACATGAAAAACATTAACCTGACCCAAGAACCCCAATACAGCATTAGCTTGAAATCTAAGTTGAACTCATAAAGGAGATTGAGGTTTGAATGAAGTACCTCAGATGTGTGTGTATGTATGTGTGTGTGTGTGTTTAAGACTTATTTATTTATTTATTTATTTATTTGAAGGGCAGAGTTAGAGAGAGAGAAAGAGGGAGAGGAAAGGAGACAGGAGACAGAGATCTTCCATCTGTTGGTTCACTCCCCAAATAGCTACAATGGTCAGGGTCAGGCCAGGCCAAAGACAGGAACCAGGAGCTTCATGTGGGTCTGTCACATGGGTGCTGGCACCCAAGGCCTTGGGTGATCCTCCACTGCTTTCCCATGTGTTTTAGAAAGGATCTGGATGGAAGTGGAGTAGCTGGGACTTGAACTGGTGCTCATATCCACAGGCTGCATCTTAACCTGCAGCACCACAATACCCCAAACATGTGTTTTCTTAATTCCAACAACTTGGGTACAGGTCCTCTTTAAGTGAAGACCTGCAAACAACCAAGACAAGTTCTTGCTCAAACTCCTCATAGCCTATATCCAATGTTAGGTCAGGCACAAGATGGCCACTGTAGATAGTCCTGTTCAAATAACTGAACATGGAAGACTCATGGGAGTCACTGGGGTGTACCAGCCCTGAAATCCATCTGGCACAGATATTTTCTTCATGGGAACTCTAGGACTGACAATAGTCCTCTATGGCTGTTGGCCATACTCTTGGTTGAGGTGACCTGGGCACCTGACAATAAGAAAGTCACTACTAAAAATCCCCAGTGTTAATGAAAGATGGAAGAGCCCCCAGCCATCAGCAATCTGCTTCAGACACCCGTCTCCCAGGTTAGAACGCACATTGTAACAGTTGTCACCTTCAAGCTGGCTGCCTGTCCCACTGCTCCTTTGCAACACACAGCAGCAACCAGCCAACCACTGCTCCCTTGCAATGTACTTAATCCAACTCTGCTCACTCTGAGTGCTCGGATGAATTGTTACCACCTCTGATGCCAGCCCCAGCTGGTCATTTCCCATGACACTCTTGCCTTTACCATCTGAGTCACTCTGTGTTTTCCATGAAAGTGAACACATACTTGGGCCAGCTTCCTCTCAGTAGAATGTGTGTGTGTATGCATGGGCACACTGGCGCAGGGGGAGGGGGGTGTCCAAGATTCTTATTTTATTTAGTACCATCTGTCCCTTTCAGTCCAAGCTGGCAGTGTTTCTGATGATTTAATTCTTTCAAAAGCTTTGTGGATCTTCTCTGAATATTATTGGTTTCCAATTCATTAGACAAATGTACATCTACAAATCAGGATAAGCTCCTCCCTGTCTGAGACGCTTGCTGAAGGAATGTGTGTTTAGGTTTCTTACAAGCCACATTGTTTGGCTGAGGGAAGTCTCAGGCATACAGAGCTTTTTGAGATCTTTGTTGTTGTTGTTGTTGTTGTTGTCGTCACTTTGAGGCACTACCGACAATTGCTCTGATGTCTTCAAAGGAGAATTTATGTCTATACCTTCAGCTTTATTGTTACTCCTGGAAGGACCCTTGGTTGATTGTTTACCCAGAATTCCTTTCTTAATTTTAGCATCATTTTGCCACCTGGAGAGGCAGAGGATTTTTTTTTTTTAAGTAGAAACATTGGCTCCTTTTTATTTAGTATGCCTCCCATAACAGTACCTCCCTCCACACAACATTTTACTCTACGCAAATAAGAAACTAAGCAGCACCTTGGAATCGTGGCATAGAGGTTACCATGGCTGATTTGCTCTCTTTATGAGGTACATTTTCTTTTTTTTAATTTTTTATTTATTTATGATAGGCAGAGTTAGACAATGAGAGGGAGGGAGAGAGAGGAAGAGACAGGGAGAGAGAGAGAAAGGTCTTCCTTCCATTGGTTCAGCCCCAAATGGCCGCTATGGCCAGCTCTGATCTGAAGCCAGGAGCAAGGCGCTTCCTCCTGGTCTCCCATGCGGGTGCAGGGCCCAAGCACTTGGGCCATCCTCCACTGCACTCCCGGGCCATAGCAGAGAGCTGGCCTGGAAGAGGAGGAACCGGGACAGAACCCGGTGCCCCAGCTAGGACTAGAACCTGGGGTACCGGCGCCACAGGTAGATTAGCCAAGTGAACCGTGGCGCTGGTCGACACTGTATTTATTTATTTGACAGGTAGAGTTATAGACAGTGAGAGAGAGAAAGAGAGAAAGGTCTTCCTTCCGTTGGTTCACCCCCAAATGGTCGCTACGGCTGGAACTGCGCCGATGCGAAGCCAGGAGCCAGGTGTCTCTTCCTGGTCTCCCATGCAGGTGCAGGGCCCAAGCACTTGGGCCATCCTCCACTGCCCTCCCGGGCCACAGCAGAGAGCTGGACTGGAAGAGGAGCAACCGGGACTAGAACTCGGCACCCAAATGGGATGCCAGTGCCACAGGCGGAGGATTAGCCAAGTGAGCCATGGCGCCAGCCCCAATGAGGTGCATTTTCTACTACTTACGTCACTGCAGCTGACCCTGGAGATGTCCAGGAACTTCAGGTGAGCCTCACTTATACGTTCTCAGGAGCCTTAGCCTGAACTCACAGTGTGTTCAAGGGATATTAGCTTTCACCCTCTTCACATTCTGTCTAGCTTCTGCCCATTGTATAGTCCCAAAGCCACTCCTCATTCTAGGTATTTGCTATGATAGCGCCCTACTGTCACTTCCAAGTATCAAAATCCATATTGATTATCTATTTTCACATAACGAGTTAACCCCAAACTTATTGCCTTAAAACCATAAGCATTAAGTCTCACATTTTCAGTGGGTCATAACTTTAGGGGTGGCGCATGTGGGTGGTTGTGGCTTGCAGGACATCATGGTTGGGCTGCTGCCAAGTTCAGGAGGAAGCCATAATTTTTAACGCCCTAATTGGAATCATGCACTTTCACTTCTGCCCGTTACATTAGAAGAAAGTCACGAAGTCCATTCTCCGCTTAAGAAAAAGGCTATTAAGCTCCAGCTTCCACAGGGGAGAGTATCAGAGACCTGGAGTCCATGTTAATAAAACATCAGAAGCCTGATGTTGGTATCATGCTAAATCTCCAGGTGGGATATGGCAGCAGACAAATGATGACATTTATATCATGCCAGAAGTTGCCAACTGTGGCAGCTGCCAATAAACTCCACATCCTAAATCTAATGCAAAATTCTCCACTCTTATCTTCCTTAACCTTCCAGTAGCGTTGGACATGGTTGATGTCCTTTTCCCCTTGAAAGAGTTTCCAGGACATGACATCTTCCTGGCTTCTCTCCCGCCTCTAAGCAGCTGCTCGCTTTTGATCTCATGCACATTTTCTCTTCACTTCTCCAACCCTAAAGCATTGGTGTGTTCTGGAGCTCCTGCCTTAAGCCCGTTTTTCACATGTACTCAGTCCCTTGTTGGCCTTGTGTCATCCCAAAGCTTTGAGTACAACCCGCACTTATGACTGCCCGATGTATACCTCCATCAAGTAACTCTTTCCTCCACTCTAGACTCATATTTAACCACATCTCTACCGGAATGCCCGATAGTGTCATCAACTTAACATCTCCAGAGCAAGTGTTTGCTCTTTGCCTCACATCGTTTCCTTTGGAATTCATTCTCACTCCTGTCCTCCTTCTCTCTCTTCCTCTCCCTCCTCCTACACTTGCTATCTGTCAGCAGAATGTAAGTTCCACCTACAGAAGGAACCCATTGAGCACTTTCCCCAGCTAGCTACCAGACTACTTCCTGTCACCTGGATTATTGCAGCAGCTTGCCGATTTCCCACTTATGCCCCCTTCCACTCTTGCCTCATATATTCGGTTCTCAACACATCACCCAGAGAGAGCCTCCTAATACAAACCAGTTCATGCCACTCCTCTGTGCTATATCCCCAGTATTTCCTTATTTCATCTCCCCCGCCCATAAAAAAAGGCTTGGTCCTTAAAATGGCCCTGGTTGGGACTGGCATTGTGGCATACCAGGTTAAGTCACCACTTGTAATGCCACCTTTTCTGGTTTGAGTCCCAGCTGCTCTGGTTCCAGTTTAGCCTCTTGTTAATGTGTCTTGAAAGGCAGCAGATCTCTCTCGTTCTCTCCCTCTCTGTCGCTCTGCTTTTCAAATAAATGAATGAATAAATCTTTAAAGAACACGAGCACACCAAAAAGGTAACCCAGATCGTTTGCCATTGAGCTTTCATCACTTCTCTGATCTCATCTCCTAGAATCCCATGTGTTGCTCATCCTGCCCAGCCACATGTCTTGTCCACTCTTGGTCAAATACAGCAGGCATGAATGAATCTCAGGGCCCATTTCTGCAGCCTGAACACTCTGCTCTGCCATCTCCGTGTGGCTTGCTCCGTCTCTTCTTTCTCTATGTTTTACTAGAGCTGCACCTCCCCTGCTGGCTGAATTTATGTCGCTCCAACAGCCCCAAATCATCTATTGGGCTTCATTTTCTCCAGGCATCCAACATCATCTGACAACCTACGCACTTTATTTATTTTTATAGGAAGCACACTCCAAGGGGAGGGTTTTTTTTTTTCATTGTTTTACTCATCACAGTATTGTTGGCACATGCAACTATTTTTGACACAGAGCTATCATTCGATAAATGTCCGTTGGTGTCACCATCCTCACCTGCCTGGAATGTGTTGTTGTCCTCAACCATGCGAGACCTGAACCGACCCTTCTGCCAGACAAGACCTGTCTCCTCCAACAGCCTTTCTACACTGAGTCTTCTATTGCTCTTCCTCCCTTTGAATTTACTCAGCGTTCATGGCCATGACCCCAGTTACGTTATTACATCATTGTTTCTCTGCTGTGTTGTTTCTTTCTTGCTCCTGCATTCATATCTCACTTGTTTAAATAGATGCTTGAGAAACCAGATTCGCCTCCGTCTTTTGTACCACTCTTTGACCCTTTACAATTATGCAGCATGGGCTTTATAAATTCCTGCTTCATGAATAACTGTTAACCCACTGAAATGAACTCCCTAACCCTACACATCTGACAGAAGATGCTACTTTAAAAACAACAACATGTTTTTGTAACATGCATACAATCATTTTTTATTTAGACAATAATAAGTTCTGGGAAGAAACAGCTGAGCTACACAAGCAACTCTGTTATAATACTCACACAGTTATTATATTCTCTTTAGAAAATGGAATCCGCTTTTCCACATGGGCTAGAAATCCTAAGATGTTAAAAAATTGTTTAAAAAGCTCCCCTGAGATCAGCTTCTTGCCGTGATACTCGATATTATTTCAGCTCTGTGCAAAGCATGATAAAACATTGTAATTTATATGCTTCTGCAAGTACCTCTGCAAGTGTTTGCCAATTAGTTCTAAACCTGCATCTGATGTCCCTGATGGTAAGGAAAAAAAAATCCCTTTGTGTGCAACCTAACTTTAAGACAATATCAATATCAGTTATGTCAGCTAAATATTGTCATAAGAACAGCTCTAAATTTTCTGATATTTTGAAATGTCATGTAAGCTCATCAGATGATTACACAAAGAATTATGTGCATGGATTTTTTTTCCTTCTGTTAATTTACAAAATTCCTCCACTTGTTTCTAAATGAATGTCCTTATTATATCATGACTCACATTTTGTTTAGGGATAACATGGATTGAAACTCGCTGAATCACTCATCTTTATCTCCTTCCTTTTACCTCTAATGCTATACATTTCCATATCTTTGGTTGTTAAAAATACAATTGCACACACAAATCCTGAACACAGAATCAAGTATATTAGAGCTTGCCATGAACTCCTCTTGGAGCATGAAAATTAGCATTTTTAAAGAGAAAGGAAGGTTTTCTCAAATATGTTTATTAAGACTGTTAACTAATAGCATGGCTTTCATCCAGGATTCTTCTATTTCAAAAACTCAAATAGAAGCCTCCTTGTGAATTCTTACAAAGAAAATTGATTGACCTGTTTCTTTATGTTGAAAGCTTTGTTAATGTTTAAATAATCTGCAAGATATAAACAGCAATATGAAAAATATTGACCATCTAAATCAATTTTGCTTTATTTTCCTATAAATCCCTGTTATTGTTTCACAGGTATCATTGGAATCCGCTGCTACTGTTTTTGTCAGAGCCATTGGTTAAGCATTGTCTTAAAGGATCCTTGTTAAAATTGAAATTAATCTCATGTAGCTACAAAATAGTTATCATCTATATGTTGATATAGTTATCATCTATATATATCATCTATATATGATCTCAGAGCTAACAGGACCTCAGAGGTGGTCCAGTCCACGAGTTTACGACTTTTCCTTTTCTCCAGCATTCCCAAGAATCACACCACTCATCAACTGAAACTTGTCCTGGTGGTGTAGTAATTTCCTATGGCTGCTACAATAATTACTTCGAATGGAGTGGCTTAAAACAACAAGGACCCATTATCTTACAATTCTGAAGGTCAGAAGTCTGGGCTAAGCCTCAACGGAGCTAAAATCAAGGTGCTAAGAGCAGTGCATTCTCTCTGAAGCAATCGGTTTCTGGCTTGTGCCAGGTTCTGGAGCATTCCCTGCCTGATGCCTTGACCTACAGCCCCTTTCTAGCAGTCTCGCCACTTGGGCCGCTCCTTCCCCAACCCTGACACTCCTGTCTTCCTTTTCTGAGAACCCTGACATGACCCTAGGCTAACATGGATGAGCCCATATAGTCTGCTCATTTTATGTTCCTTAAACACACCTACAAAGTCCCTATTACAATGGAAGGGAACATTGGACACTGACACATTCGGGCAAGGGAGGCAAGCATGTGCCCACAACAGGCAATGTTTATGAGTAAGAAGAGAGGGGGAGAACGTAGTAGCATGTGCTATTTGAAAAAGAATAGTATCCATAATAATAATATTTATATGAATCTGTATATTGCTGTTAAAACACTTAGGTGACCTTAAGCCTCCATCCCAAATATAGTCAAAAGTTACATTTGTTTATTGATTTGAAATAATCAATGTATTAATCAATGTATTGATTAATTCTGCAACACAATCAACTAAGCCTCCCACCAACTGACCATTAGAACAGCCAAGTTAAACAGGCGTTCAAAACAGTGGGTTTTTCTTATTTTGATTAGGTAAAAATTCTCATGGGTTTCTAGCTTTGAAATATGCGTAAGCATCTTTCCAATCTTGCACCAGGATTCTGAGCGTGCACCCCATGGAGAAGCCCATGATCCTTCCACCTCCGTCTCGCCTAAAATGAAAATTTTGAAACCTTCTTTTACTGATGTGCTAAGCATAAAGTACAAAGAGAAAATGATGTTATATGGAGAGTTAGTAAGTCAAGGACATGTTATTTTATCTTTCTGATGAAGTCGAAACGTCCTACTGAAAGTGAAAGTCTCCCTTTCCTCCACTTTAACTAAAAAACTGAATAGAATCATAAAATTTAAAAACTAGAAAGAACCACGGAGATGATTTGCTATGAAGTCCTCAATGTGTAGTTGTCTGAGGATGCAGGGGCTGGGGTGCATAAAAATGCGAGTCAAGTTTAGGAACTTGAATATAATTCAATCACATATTTCTTTTTCCTTTTTTTTTTTTTTTTTTTTTTTTTTTTTTTTGTTGGCTCAAGGCCCAAAGCATTTCATTTGATTGTGGATAAGATACATCTTCCTCTCACTGCTCTGTTGTGAGGAGGAGGAAAATGAGTGTGAGACATTCTACAGGCCCTGATGGTTGCTGTACCCTTTTCTGAATATTTTTCTGTTGTGTTGCTACCAGCTGGAGATGGCCTTGTGATCTTAACATATTTGCAATATCTATTCTACAAGACACGTTTGCATATTCCCCAACTGCTGTCCCCATTCAGTTGTCAAGTCTCAACTTTGCCTTGTTCCCCTTTTAATGCCACCTTGAAAAAACAAATCAACTCTGAAAGCAAGTTGTACACCTCTCCTAGATTCTTCTGCCTCTACGGAGTCGTCCTTGCGTGACCTTACTCAGTCTCTGAAACACTGTGCTTGACTTTTGTTGAATCATAAAACAAGGACAACAGCACGTGGAGAATGAGGTGATTAGAACATGAGTGTAGGCTTTATGTGCAACTCTTGGCTATCACCATTGCAATTTCTGACTGCCATTTGGAAATGTTTCCCCTATATGCTTCCCACCAACCTGCTGCCCAGATCTTAAACACACTTCTTTAAAGCAGGAGAAAACACTTCATGACAATCTCCCCCGACAACCTCATGGACTACCTCCATGCAGGGGTCGGGAACATCCAGCTGTTTAAGGCCTGTGAAATCATTTGGTCTGGCCCTGCCAAGGCAACTGCAGGCAGCACTTGAAATTCAATACATCTATAACAGGTTAATTTTAACTTGATAATTTCATATGGCCGCGGGTGATGTTATAAATATCCAAATGGCCCTTGGCACAAAAAAGTTTCCCCACCCCAGATGAGATCTGCCGCCCCCCGTCAAGGCATGGACTGCCTGTGATATCACAGAACCGTGTTCTGTCTTAACTTTTTCTATGCCTCTGTTCTTTAATTATCTAAATTTAAAAATTATTTATTTATATAAAGAGTTTTCATGTATTTCATATATGCAGTTTTAGCAACATAACACCACTTCCCACCCTCCCTCCTCCTGCTTATTTTTCTTTTAATTTTTGTAATAACATACTTCCAGTTTACTTTAGAACCACAGGCTTAATCTTCCACGAAATAAAGAATTCTACAAGGGCAGAGAGATCACTGCTCCTCCGAAGCATAGACTAGAGCTATAAGCAAAAAGCGAATCTCAAGATATCAGTTTCACTGATGGATATTACTTTTCTTCGTACTGTATATATTTGCCACTACAGATCAGAGAAAATGTATGACATTTGTCTTTTGGGGATTGGCTTATTTCACTAAGCATAATGGTCTCCAATTGACTCATTTTATTACAAAAGGCAGGATTATTTTATTTTTTTCATGGCTGAGTGGCATTTCACTGTAAATATACATTTTCTTTAGTTGACTCACAATAGCTAAGATATGAAATCAACCCAGATGTCCATCAACTGATGGCTGGATAATGAAAATGTGCTCCATATAAACAAGGGAATACTACTCAGATCTTCTCAATTTTGAACTGATTCTCCTCATTATCTCTTCATTAACATGATGATGGCCGTGACCTCATTCCACACAGCCCTCAACTTTCCTAAGCCCCTGCTTTGCGCTCTGCTTATAAATTTATGATGGAGATGATATTATATTTAAAATGATAACCAAACTCAGAGATATGAAGGGATTTGCTAAAAGTGCCAGAAGTAGTTTAAACACAAGGGAGAGGAGCAGGATTGGGACCTAGCTGATCACTAGGCTCCTAAAGTCCTGTGGAAGGCTTGTGTGTTCCACTGAGGTTGTCAGTCTGACAGAGACAACACTTTAAACCATCTTCAGCCCAACTTTTAATGGCTATCGGCTGCCATCATCACGCCAGTGGAATGATCCAAAGTTGTATTCGTTAACCAAAGAAAGGTTATTCTATGCTTCATTTGCAGCTAAAGATGAGGTCAAACATATACTCTATCATAAGTTCTGTACAAAAGAATTATCTGAAAAAAAACCTGCACGCTATAGAGAATCACACGAATCCCCGATAACACAAAATAGTTTAAGGAAAGGTGGTGAGAATGAGAATTTAATACTGCCCCACTGTTATATGAGACCAGAAAACAGTACCAATAAGAGGCATTTTGCTCTAAACCCAAAGTCCTAATTGCTTTCTTCTTTCCCACAACAAGAAGGTAAACTAATTTAAGAAAGTGGAATTTTGTAGCCAACATAGGGTAAATAAATGAGTATCTGTTCAGCAATTCTCTTGCAAACCATTCCTCTGTATTTATAGAAACATGTATTTCTACTTCATGTGAAGTAATCCATCTCTTGGCTAGCTTCCACATCTTCATCAACAGAACTCAAAAGGGAGCAACCAGTCTCAAAACTCAGCTGCCTCTCATCCCAAAGCCATTGATAGGGTCAAGTGGGAACATCTTGGACATAAGTTCTACCACTCCTCTCTGCACTAAAGCTTCCATCAGCAGAAAGCAAGAAGTACCCACACACTTGATGTGAGGTTGCTGCTCTGCCAACTAGCTAAGATAAAAAAAAAAAATCATCTATGGAGGCCACTTCTATTGCCTAGCAGGTAAAGCTGCCACCTGCAGTGTCGGCATCCCATATGTACATCGATTTGAGTCCTGGTTGCTCCACTTCTAATCCAGCTCTCTGCTATGTCCTGGGAAAGCAGTAGAGGATGGCCCAAGTCCTTAGGCCCCTGCGCCCATGTGGGAGACCTGGAAGAAGCTCCTGGCTCCTGGCTTCTGATCAGCCCAACTCCAGCCATTGTGGCCATCCGGCAAGTAAACCAGTGATGGAAGATCTCTCTCTCTCTCTGTCTCTACCTCTACCTCTCTCTATCTCTACCTTTCAAATAAATAAATAAATAAATCTTTTTTTTTAAAAAAGGAATCAGCTATGTTCCAATTTGGAGTGCTTCATTGTTGAGACCACCAGTCACTTCCCATGTTGTCTTTCCATGAACAAACCCCTTCACTGGTTTTTTTTCCACAATCCCTGTTATTAAAGTTCCAGGTTGCAGTTCTTTGACATTTTCTTTTCTTTTCTAAGATATATTTACTTATTTAAAAGACACAGTGACAGGGACGGAGATGAGGGACATGGACAGAGAAAAAGAGAGAGAGGGATCTTCCATCCACTGGTTCACTCCTCAAAGGCCCAAAATGGCCAGGGCTGGTCCAAGTCGAAGTCACAACCATCGAATTCCATCCAGATCTCCCACATGGGTGGCAGGGGACCAAGTGCTTGGGCCATCTTCTGCTGCTTTCCCCGGTCATTAGGAGAGAGTTGATCCAAAGCACAATAGCCGGTAAGCAAAGAGGTGCTCTAATACTGGGATGCTGGTGTCACGAATGGTGGATTAGCATGCTGTGTCACAACACCAGACCCAGAATTCCTTTTTGTATGGTAGTCGCTTTCTATGGCATATCATTCTGCCTCCTGGCTATAAAGATAGTCTTCATAGTGATAACTCCCAATTCAATATCCCCAGTCTTATTCTGTCCTCTGAAATACAGGTTAATTCTGTTACTTACTCTGCATCTTCACTTGGACTTATGCTAGGCCCACAGTCCAAAACTCCGGTTTCACAATGTCCCTCCTCACCTATGCTCCATGTAATGACACCCTCCCCCACCCTCCAGCCTCCAGCCTCCACCCTCCGGCCTCCAAATTTGGACTCATCTTTGATTATTCTTTCCTTTGACCCACCCACAAACAAATATTTTGGTTCAATTTCAAAAATATATTCCAAATCTAACCATTTCCTATGCTGCTAATACTTAATTTTACACCATTAACCATAAACTATTACTGAGATTCTTGTAATAGCCTTCTAATCCTCTTGCTTCTGTCCTTAACCCATCACCACCTATTTGCAAAATGTGGCCTTAGTTTTCCTGTTATCATGTAACTCAGGCCATGTCAGAAAATCTCATATCTTTCCAGAGAGGGGAAACAAAAAGAACGGACAATAGCCTACAGGTTTTTCCACTCTCCTCACTCCTCCCATCATATGGAATCCCCTCTCCCTGTGCCCTTGTTCCTGTTCACTCTTCTCCAGCCACTCCTGCTTCCTTGCTGTTCTTTACATAGGCCAGCATCCTCCCACCTCAGTCCCACCTGAAACTGCTCTCCCAGACATCCACGCAGCCCTCTTAGCTCTTCCCACGCTCGTCACCTACAGGGAGGCTTTCTGGGAAACCATTGAAACGTGCACTCCCCACTCTCCTTGACTTCTTTTTCTCCAGAGCTCTTGTGACCACCTTGCAAATTATATAAAGTCATTAATTTTGCAAACTGACGTCTCCTTGCATTGGAATTATTGAGCCCAATGGAGATAGGGAGTTTTCCTTGTGCTCTGTTCACTCTTTTTTTAAAAATATATATTTATTTTAGGGGCTGGTGCTGTGGCATAGTGGGCTAAGTCTCCACCTGTGGCACCAGCATCCCATATGGGTGCTGGTTCACATCCTAGCTGCTCCTCTTCCCTTGCAGCCCTCTGCTATCTCCTGGGAAAGCAGTGAAAGATGGACCAAGTGCTTGGGTCCCTGTACCCACATGGGAGACCTGGAAGAAGCTCCTGGCTCATGGATCCTGGCTTCAGATTGGCCCAGCTCTGGCTATTGTAGCCATTTGTGGAGGGAACCAGGAGATGGAAGGCTTCTGTCTGTCTCTCCCTCTCTCTGTATGTAACTCTACCTCTTAAAATGAATAAATAAATATTTTTAAAAATATTTATTTTAGTTACTTAAAGGTAGAGTTACAGAGAGAGAGGGAGTGTTAACTCTCATATTCCAGAAATTAACATAATGCTTGGTACATGATAAGTATTTAATTATGTTGTCAAATAAAGATTACAGGACATCAATTTTTTATTGATTGACAAAGACCATTAATTTTACATGTGTCATGCCTTACTTCTGTCTGTAAACCGTGATTATATTCATTTAGCCCCCAGTGTATATTTTTAAATGCTGACCATGTCCTATTTATACTCTAGGACATCAGAGTTACATTGGCAAACCATACAAGACATAGGTTTGCTTTCATGTGAATACACAGAGAGAGAGACAGACATTACTCAGATAACCCTATGCAGAGTATTATATAACTATGAATTGAGCTAATGGTTTTGCTGGAATAAAAATAGCTTTAGAGAACATTTAGAGAAACTTGACATAGACTTGAGTTAGGCAAAGCTGAATTAAAGAAATGGCAGTTGAGCTAAGATCAGAGGAATGACTAACTTAGAGGATTTTCAAATGTAGGTAACACTACATGGTGAGAGCATTTCAAGTGCCTGACAGAACATTTTAAGTATTTACTCTTTATCCCAAGAGCAATGGGAGCATCCCTTAAAGACATCTAGACAAGACGAAGGCCTCAGCAGGTGAGACCAATTTGAGTGTAATATGATAAAGGATTGACTTAGAGCCTGACTGGATGGGGAGACCATTACAAGAATTAATATTTGCATGTGGGAATTCCTTACTGCATTTCTCAGGAGATTTGGATAGGCAGACAGAGACACACACACATGCAGAGAGAGAGAGAGAGAGAGAGAGAGAGAGATTGATTCCATCTGCTGGTTCACTCCCCAGAAGGCCACAATAGTCGGGGCTGGGCCCAGTCCATGCCAGGAGCCTGGAACACCACCATCTGGATCTCCCACGTGGTTGGCAAGGGCAAAAATGCCTGGGCCATCAGCTACTGCTTTCCCAGGCACATGAGCAAGGAGCTGACTCAGAACTGGAGGAGCTAGCACTCAATCGAGTGCTCACATGGGATGCCAGAGTTGCAGGCAGATGGTGAACATGCTGTGCCATAATGTCAGCCCCAGGAAATTTATTTTCCTGAATCCTCCTTGCCTCAGCACCTCCCCCCAAAAATTTAAAAAAAAAAAAAAAAATAGAAAACCAGTCAGTAGTTTCTGAAAAACAGGGAAAAGTAACCCAATCCTCCTCTGAGAACTGAAACTCAACAATCAACACAGAGATTGCTAGTTTGACAGGATCCAGTGACACCAAGTGATGAGCAGAGTGGGAAATTTTTATAATGTGGTGAAGGGTAAGGTCTCCATCTCCAGGAGCTGGCGCAGGAGCACAGGAGAGATACAGTCATAATCTAATTAGAGTCTTGCTTGAGCTCACATCACATTGTGAGTGTATATCTGAGGCCCTGTCTGTTGATAAGAGTGAGTTGTCCCAAATTAAAGGGATTAGTAAATATGTAACAGAATCCTATGTGCGATTGCAAGTCCTTATGTTAGTGATTGCGACACATGATTCTGAGTGGTGTTATTAAGTTTGCTAGGAGCTAGGCAGTCATAGTCACAGATACTTTCCAGCAAATTATTGACTGGCATTTTGCAGTATTTGAACATTTGCTGTGGGCTATGGTTCAGTGTGCATGGGGGAAGTGCAGAGACAAAAAGGGTGAAGCTGAAGAATACTTCAACACAAAATCAGGAACGATTAAAATCTGGATTAGCACACACAATGTGAAGTTCATGGCAAATTGAACATCAGGACGAGATTCTTTCTCTGATTACAAATGGAAATGAGCTGTATGAAGCATTACTTTCCTTAATTTCCGACTAGAAGATGCTTCTGGATGAACCTCAAAAAATGTGTCTGCTGGTAAGATTGTCCAACATCTGCAATATTCATCATGAAAAAAAGGTCCAGCTCATTAGGAGATAGGGCAATTAATGCTTTGTGCAGTTTTAAACCTCATTTGGGGAGTAACTTTGGTTAAATATGTATGGCTTCAGTTTTCTACCCTAGCCAGGAAGGGATCCTAACGTAACATACAGGGAAATTTCTCCAATGTCCCAAGCCCCTAAGGTCCTACAAATGAAGGAAGGATATATCCTCAAGTTCCTTGCAGCAGGAACCCCCCCAGGTGGCCCCCACATTGACTTCCAAATGGAGCAGTCCCTCTACCAAAGGAAGGCTGGTGGCTTCTTCATCACCAATCCAAAGAGGACCTGGTGGAGGCTTCCGGTGACACCTCGTGTCACTGTTGCCATTGAACACCCTGCTGACGTTAGCTTCCCATCCCCCAGGAACACTGATGGCTCTGAGGTTTGCTGCTCTCTGGGAAGCACATTTTCAACTGCTTGGTGACTCCGGGGCTGGCCACCAAGCTCTCACAGAGGCACCTTCTGTGAACCTGCCTGTCGTGGCTCTGTGTCACAGACACTTCTTGTGCTAGGTGGACATTTCTCTCCCATGACACAACAAGGGCGCTCGCTGCGTGGGCCCGGTGTGGCAGATGCTGGCCAGAGACGTTGTGCACACGCCCATCTCCTGGGGATGCCTGTGGAAGGCCATGCCTGCATTCAGCTTGTGCAGAGCTCGTCTGGAGCTTGGGAAGGAGAAGCAGTCGGCTGCTGACAAGTGTAGAGGCATTTCAGGGCGAATGGACGCTCCAGATCCTGATCTGAGAGCCACCCAGCCTGAGGGTGGAAACTGGGCTGAAGGGACAAGTGCCCTCTGTACCTAGTCAGCAGATTCGTTCTGAAGACCGGTCTTCACTCGCCTCTGAGGACTTGGCTGCAGCTTCCGCCGCTCAGGCCCATGAGAGGCAGGAACAAGCACCACGGCTCTTCATCTGTAGGCTCTTCCACAGCATAGGAATTAAGCTGGTGGAGCACAAACTCCTTTTTCAATTTATTTTAATTTATTTTGACAGGCAGAGTTAGACAGTGAGAGAGACAGAGAGAAAGGTCTTCCTTCCGTTGGTTCACCCCACAAATGGCCGCTACTGCTGGAGCTGCGCCGATCCGAAGCCAGGAGCCAGGTGCTTCCTCCTGGTCTCCCATGCGGGTGCAGGCGCCCAGTCACCTAGGCCATCCTCCACTGCCTTCCCGGGCCACAGCAGAGAGCTGGACTGGAAGAGGGGCAGCCGGGACTAGAACCCGGCACCCATATGGGATGCTGGCGCCGCAGGTGGAGGATTAGCCAAGTGGGCCACAGTGCCAGACCCTCCTGTTTCAATTTTTAAGAATCATGGGAGTGGGCATTGTGGCATGAGGAGTTGAGCCGCTTGGGATGCTTGCATCTCAGATCAGAGCGCCTGGGTTTAAGTCCTAGCTCCGTTTTCACCTGGCACCCTGAGAGGCAACTCAAGCACTTGGGTCCCTGTCACTCACGTGAGAGACACATATTTCGTTCCAGGCTCCTGGCTTCCATTGAGCCTAGTCCCAGCTATAGCAGGGAGGAGTGAGCTAGAGGATGAGACATTGCTGTCTGTGTTTTACTTTTCAAATATGTAAAAATAAAATAAACATTTAAAAAGAATGGTTTCATATTTAAATTTTATTTAGCATTATCTTGTGATAATATACTGTATATTTAATGTTTTCTGTTACCAAAAGTCTCTAGCAAGCAGAGACTAATTTTACATGTTATTGAAATATATAACCCCCTCACATGTTGGTTCATGATAACAATAAAGCATGCATTTATTCTTATATTTTTCCAGAAAACCTCCAAAATGTTTAATACGTTTCTATGAAAGAAATGATTCACTATTTACGATTATGGCTATTCCTCTCATTAAATAGATAAAAATATTGTTAAGAAATTATTACTGTTACCACACAAATAATCAGGCCCTTTCTGCTTACTGCCTGGAAAACCAATTCCTCAGAGAAGAGTATTGGTAAGAGGAAAGAGTTAATTTCACGAAGCTGGCATCCTGGGAAAGAGGATCCCTTGATCCAACCGTGAAGCCAGCAAAAGGGATTTCTAAAAGAATATTGATCTATCATTGCAGGCTTCCCATTTCCATGGGCTGCTGAAATCCTCATGTAAATATTGTTATTTACAAGTGTAGCCATGGGTAACTAGGAGATTAGTCATGGGTAATTCACAATGTTGGTTTTTGTTACTGAAGATATGAAAAGGGAAAGGAAGACGCCCTTATTACCATTACACTACCATCTCCTCCAGAACAGGGACTGGCATTGTGGTACAGTGGGTTAGGCTGCTGCTACGGACACCCACATCCCATATCAGAGTGCTCCTTGGAGTCCCGGATGCTCTGCTTCTGAACTAACTTCCTGCTAATGCACTTGGGAAGCAGTAGATGATGGCTCAAGTACTTGGGTCCCTGCCACAAGTGTGGGAGACGCAAATGGAGTGCCTGGCTCTTGGATTTAGCCAGGCCCAGTCCCAGATGATGTGGCCATTTAGGGAGTGAAGTAGCAGATGGGAAATATCTCTGTGTGTATGTGTATGTGTGTGCGGGTGTGTGTGTCACTCTGCCTTTCAAATAAATTAATGAATAAATAAACATTTTAAAATTACATAACAATTTCAGGTTTGCAAAGCATTATCAGGAATCCTAATTTCTCATTCCCAAATCTTTATGAATACTATCTATGAGGAATTTGGAAACATGAGCAGAAGTGCAAGGAAGATGGTCACAAGATAATAGCAGTGGAAATAGTAATTGACAAATTCAAAGAAAGAATCAGGAAGTAAAATTGATAGGTGTTACCAGCAATGTGGGAGGTAAAGGGAGAGGAATGTCAAAAAATCTCATCTCCATTTCCTGTGACGGTGGATGGTGGATACTATTCATTAAGAGAGCTCCAGAAGAGGAGCAATATGTCAGAATAGGTTGAGTTTTGCTACAGCAAAAAGCACCCCCCCCCCCCGCATTATTACTGATATAAACAGCAGAGGTTCAGAGCAAACTATCGGTGGCCTAGAGCTGATGGTGAGGGTTGAGAGCTGTAGGAATGGGGAATGGCAGCTGACCCTTCCTTGCAAAGCTTCTTTGAACAGTAAGTAAAAGCTGGTCAGTTACATTGTGGGATATTCGCACGACCCTGACTATACTGAAAACCGTGGAATTCGTTTTGTGGCACAATAAATACATCTCAATAAAACTTTTAAAACAACTTTTCTGTTCCCCACTCACAATGCGTGTTGATTTCAGACAAGAGAGGGCCTTTGTTCTGTCGCATGCCCACTTAGGGAATTAGGCTGATGAGGTTTGCACATTCTGAAATATTGTTGGTTTCTTTGATGGCAGGTGGAGGAAGGAATTTGACAGATTTCACGTCAGCTATTAGAGGCTTGTACTTGGAAGTGATATAAATCACTTCTGATCATATCCCATAGGCCCACACCCATCTTCAAGGATGTAGAGAAGTATACTCTGAAAAGAAGCGGTCCACACATGGCAGTGATAGAGGGGAGCTAGGCAGGAATAAGTAAAGCTAAAATTGTTTGCATAATTACTGTGTAGCCCTGCATTTTGACCCTACCCCATTACCCGTCAATCCAGTAAGGCCACTCTCCCAAGGTGTATCTGTATCCAACCCAGAACTAGGAAGGAACAGATGCCAGAAAGCACAATGAAACTCCCAGAAAGGCTCATACGTAATGAACTCCATTCTGTTTGTATATTCGATTAGGGCATTCTCCTATGTCATAAAATAGATGGAAATATGGGAGAGGGCCTCTTTTGTTCTTGGCTTCTGGGTTCTTCTTTGGTCTCCTCTCCCTCTCTCTCTTCATAGCTCTTGCTCTCTGTGGGAAACCCACACTCATAAATATATATTCTCTCTCTCATAACTCCTGCTCTCACTTGTGCACAGCATATGTGTCTCTACTTTGAATTCCTACTTTGTGGGGCCCAGAACTTGGAATAAAAATGGAGATGCTTATGCTTATAACAGTACTAAATGACTACAACCTCCAGCGTTGGGGGAAATAGCGAGTTCAGTAACAGACATGCTGAACTTGGGGCGTCCTTAAATCATTCTGAGTAATGTCTCACATAGGCAGTTGGCTGTGTGGGGCTAGGTACTCAGAGAGAGGTCTGGCCTGAAGAAACAGGGCAGGGGTCAGTGATATATAGGTGGCTATTGAAAGTCACGGGCATGGAATAGATTGCGAAAGTAAATGCCATGTGTAAATACTGTATAAGGTCACACTTCCCCGTGCCACACAGACGTGTCCCATTTACTCATGATCTCACTGCCCAGCCTTCTGGAACGATGACAATTAAAAGAACTGGGGAGGGTGTCAAACTCTCTTTGGTATCTTAGAAATATTGAAGGTGACTGGAAAGCAATGGGTATTTTATGTCTGTCAAACTGTATTTGAAAGACTACCTGCTCAGTGAAACCCCTGGCATCACTTGAGCGCTCTGCCTTTGGAATTCCATAACCCTTCCTATAGCTCTTTTTCATGCATATTTCATACCCTGCCCTATCCTTCAATGTGTTTACGTGCTTGCTTTATCCCTCCTACTAAACAATAAGCCTTCTGAGTTGAGGTCTCTGTTTTAATCTTCTTTATAGCCATCATAACACCTCCCATCATGCCTTCCACAGAGCAGGACAAAGCAAGCAGACAAATATGTTGCATAAACACGTTTCCTCAAATAAACTCCAAGCTCTTTAAGTATAATATGTCTCTTATTTCTTTGTGATTTGCTTTCTTCCTAGTTTCATGATTTCCACATAGTTGGTATTTGATAAATGTATTTACTGAAGGATTAACTCAAAGAGAGAAAAACTGTATTTTTAGTGACTATAGGTGTTGCTTTCAAGTGAAAATACATGTACAATAACACCTGATGTGTGCGCTTCACTGTTCAGTAATACAAGCAAATGTTCTAAGCTATTAGCTACTACCAAGCACAGAATCAAAACTAAGTTTGCCTTTTCTATCTCTGAAGTCTCAGAAAAATAAGCAATTATTTTATAAGATACTTAATTTCTATAAGAAGTTTTATGTCCCTGGAATCCCAGACTCAATATTTTATAGCAGTTCTCAAATCATCTGTGCTTATAGATTAATTTTCTTAATGAAAATATTGAATATATTATATGTACATGAGCACATATCTGCTCATATGTGTTATAAGGTCATTATTTAAAGTATATCTAGTAATTTATAAACTTAGAAATATAACAAAATATATTGTATACATGTAATTTAATTATGTGGCACAAATTTATACATTATTTTTCAAGTATCATTTTAACCACCATAACAAAATGTTATGTAAAATGGCATAAATATAAGGAGACCAAATCTTCAAGAAAAATAAGAGTCAGATAATATATGGAGCATATAAGCCAAACAGTTAAGAAAGTTAGGGATCTACGTTTTAATTGTATCTTTTACAAATATACAATAGTCTAGAGACCTTGTAATAGTGTTAAAGATCTGAAACTAATTCAACACATTAGCAATTGTTGCACAAACTTCTGGAAGAATTGAGGTTAGAAGTTAATTCCCACATAAGTGATCCCTCCAGGACAGATGTTCTATTAGCACTGCTTCACTTATTGCTTTATAAATCCAGTTTAAGTAGATATGTACAGATTAATATATAAATTGATATTTGTGTGAAGCATCTTCAGAAAGTTCATGGAAATGTGTGTTACTCATCTTTCCATTCCATTTTCCATGAAACTTTTGAAATAACCTCATAGCAATAAAAATATATTTAAACTATGCAAATGAATACAAAATATAATAAAAGTAAACATAGCCACCAGGAACAAGCTTGTCATTGTAAACCCAAAGTCCTTGGAGGTACTAAAGTGCAGGGAAGAGGCGTTGAAGTGAACAGTGTTGAAACAAATTCATAAAACAAGATTCGTACAGCCCCAAAGTGTGATTTGGCTCTTATTTGGAAATCCTGCTTCAGGGAAATACCACAAATCTTTATTGTGAACTTATTTGTTCTAGGGACTGTCCTGAGACATGAAAATGAAAAGAATGCAGGTCCGATCCTCAATGAATTTAGACCCTAATTTCACCGTGAATGCCAATTGCTATGAATGGTTCACTAAAGATTTGAAATTCCATCCCTGCCTTCCTTATAAAATACCAGTCTCTTATGTCCCCTCCCTCCAAGATGGTGATTTGATCGCTGTTCTTTGTGGAGCGTTTTATTTAACCAGATAGAAAAATGCTGACTTTCCTTTGGGAAGAAGACATTCTGAGGTGAGGCTGTCATCCTTGAATGTGGGGAAACAACAACAACAACAAAAACAAGCCCCACACTGATGCCAGTAACAGATAAGTTCTGCCACTTTTGACTACCACAGTTTTAGCACAATAGAAAAATGCCTCCCTCTATGCCATGTGTAAGCCATCCTGGCCTGATCTCTCCCAAATGTCTTAGCAGGGCTTCGCGGGCTCCTGGAGGCATCCAATCCCCTATAATGAACCATAATGGAAGCAGCTTTGGCTGCTGAGGTAATATTATTTCCAACCAGCAAGCAGTGTCTGAAAAGAATCATGCCCCTCACCTCATCACACACATACATGTACATGGAACAGAGAACATGAGGCACATAGCTATTCCTGGGTCAAGGTGGTGATCTAGTGATGCTGAATAGACCAATAAAGGTCATGAACTTGAACCTTGGCAAGGGATGCTTACACTAAGTTAGAACGTTAGGATTTAGGCTCAAATGTCTCCTTTCATTTGGTAAATGAATCATAGGAAATATTTCCTCTCTATTCCATCTCCATCACACAATCATCTACCCCTAGACCTGCTACCAGCAAAACAAACATCTTGCCAGTATGAAAAAGTAAAAATTCTTAAAGAGCGATTTGGGGGCCAGTGCTGTGGCATAATGGGCTAATCCTCCGCCTGTGGCAGCAGCATCCCATACGGGCACGGGTTGGTGTCCTGGCTGTCCCTCCTCTGCTCCAGCTCTGTGCTCTTGGCCTGGGAAAGCACTGAAAGATGGCCCAAGTGCTTGGGCCCCTGCACCCACATGGAAGACCTGGAAGAAGCTCTTGGCTCCTGACTTAGGATCAGCCCAGAACCGGCCATGGTAGCCACTTGGGGAGTGAATCAGCAGATGGAAGACCTTTCTCTTTGTCTCTCCTCATTCTGTAACTCTGCTTATCAAGTAAATAAACAAAATCTTTAAAAAAGAGGAGAAAGAGATTTGGAGTTGGGAGTAAGAAGTGCTGAGTAGGATGCAAAGCTTCATCTTTTACAGTTTGGTGAATTGAGCTAGAAATCGAACATCACCAAGTCTCAGCGTACTCATCTGTGAAACTGCTGTCACAACAGACACAGCAGAGCCACCACAAGGTCCTCGCCCTCATTCTCCATCGGGCCAGTTCACCCACATGGTTTGTCAACTGGCTTGGTCATCATAGTGCAACATCACATTGGCCATGCGCACAGAGACGAGGGCACAACAACTCCTGAGGGCCCTTGCTTAAACTGAAAAATGTATCTGTGAGGGACACTGGAGTCCTCTGATCAGAACATTCCAAAGGTAGGGTCCATGGGAAGCCAGGCTATGATTAGAAGGATGTGTTCTTCATTGTGGACCATTTAATTACCTGATTCTGGATATTTGAGTGCAACATATTCAGATCTAAGAACACAACCTCACAACAATATGTTGTCCCACAAACATGGATAGGTTAAGTCCCTACACACTTCTTCTTCCAGGTAGCCTGAGTGGTCACTGACAATGACGCTTGTGCAGGCTTCTGTTGGTGGCTACATCCCTTCCTAACTGGCATACTCTTGCCTTACTCAATTCAGTCAAGTACATGATTTCCAAATTCTAACCACCTGCTTCTACCTGGAGGCATTTCAGACTCTGAATGGGGATTTTGCATACCTGTTAAATGCTGACTTTGATTTAGTTCTGAAAGGAAGATCTTATTTCCAAGTTTTATGTATATTTGTAAGCTTGAGTGTGGGGAGGGTGCTGGAAACTAGATGTACAGAGTCTCATCGTATTGTTACAAAGATGAAATTAACTACATAAAAATTTTGTAAGTTTATGTGTGTTTCATGTTATGAAATGTGCTATAGAAATATAATTGATAACATTGCCATGGTGTTCAAACAATTACCCTTTGGGATAAAGAGGCATGTGTGTTTGTAGGGTTATTTTGTCTTTAAGATTTTTCAATTGAAAAGAAATAAACTATATATTTTAAAGTGTACATTTTTTTATTTTATTTTTGACAGGCAGAGTGGACAGTGAGAGAGAGAGACAGAGAGAAAGGTCTTCCTTTTTGCCATTGGTTCACCCTCCAATGGTTGCTGCACCACGCTGATCCAAAGGCAGGAGCCAGGTGCTTATCCTGGTCTCCCATTGGGTGCAGGGCCCAGGGACTTGGGCCATCCTCCACTGCACTCCTGGGCCATAGCAGAGAGCTGGTCTGGAAGAGGAGCAACCGGGACAGAATCCGGCGCCCCAACCGGGACTAGAACCCCGTGTGCCGGCACTGCTAGGCGGAGGATCAGCCTGTTGAGCCACGGCGCCGGCCACAAAAGTGTACAATTTGATAAGTATTGACCTATTTGTACATCTATGAGCATATGAGGGGACTTCAAAAATCTGTGGAAAATGGAATTAAAAGATAAGTTTACTTTGGTGCAGATTATTGAAGCCCATGGATTTTTTTTCATAATACGCATTTTCCATGAACTTCTGAAGCTCTCTCATGTGCTCTCTGGCAAAAAAGGAATGAAATTAAACATCAAACACAGAGGTAAATCTAGATTCATAAGGAACTGCAAAGGGTTTAGATTTGCCAAAACAACTCTGTTAAAGAATAAAGGTGAGAGATTAACACTGGCAGATTTTAAGAAATTAAAAAAAAAAAACCTACCATAATCAAAACCAGGTATTGGTATAAATGTAGAAACATGTCAAAAAAGCAAAATAGAGAATTGAGAAACTGACATGGATTGCTAATTTTTAACAAAAGTATAAGAGCAGTTCAGTGGAGAAAACAAAATATTTTCAATACACAATGCTGAAGCAACTGCACATCACATTAAAAAAAAAAACCATAGTTTCTTATTTCACATGATGTACAAAAACTTATCTAAAACTGTTTACTAAATCAAGATGTGAGATCCAGAGCTATGAACTTTCTAGAAGAAAACTAATGGGGAAGCTTTTGTGACCATGACACTTAAAAAATGAAGCACAAAATAATAAATAAATTAATATATTAGATGTCATCAAAATGAAGATCTCCTGCTGTATAAATGACATTGTTAGGAGAATGAAAAGGTAAGCCAGGAAGCACAAAATAAAATTGATGAGTATTTGTGAACTACATGTTTGATACACATGTATTTAAAACTCTGAAAAGTTAATAACATGAGAAAAAGGCCCAATTACAAGATAGGCAAGGAGCATCAACAGATACTTTAACAAAGAAGATACAGAGCTGGGGCCAGAGCTGGGGCACAGGTTAACGCCCTGGCCTGAAGTGCCGGCATCGCATATGGGCACTGGTTTGAGACCCGGCTGCTTTACTTCTGATCCAGCTCTCTACTATGGCCTGGGGAAGCAGTAGAATATGGCCAGAGTGCTTGGGTCCTGCACCCATGTGGGAGACCTGGAAGAAGTTCCTCCTGGCTTTGGATCTGCGCAGCTTCGGCCGTTGCAGCCAATTATGGAGTGAACCAGCGGGTGGAAGACCTCTTTCTTTCTCTCTCTGCCTCTCCTCTCTCTGTGTAACTCTGACTTTCAGATAAATAGATAAATAAATAAATCTTTAAAAAAGAAGATGTAGAGCTGAAAATTACTCCCATGATGAATAATAATCTTTTGGAAAGCACAAACAATAAAATCACAGTGATATACCCCCACATATGTATATAGAATAGCCGAAAATCATAGGCTGATCCTACCAGATGTTAGCAACTGTGTGGAAGAGCTATAACACTTACACACTGCTGGTGGGAATGTAAAACAATATAATCACTTTGGAAAATTAGCACTTTTTTTAAGAAAAGAAAAAAAGTTAAATATATGTCTATAATATGACCAGCCTCCCTGCTTTGTTCTTTTTGCTTAAGTTTGCTGTGGCTCTTCAGGGGCTTTTGTGACTCCATACCCAACTTTAGTAGTGTTTTTCTAGTTCTGTGAAAACGTCATTGGGATATTCACAGGGATTGCATGGAATCTGCAAATTGCCTTGGAGGATACACATATTGTATTGACATTGATCCCTGAGCATGAGATGTTTTTCCATCTGTTTGTGTCCTCTTCAGTTTCATCCATCAGTGATTTGCAATTTTCATTATAGAGAGCTTTCACCTCTTTAATGAAATTTATTCCCAGGTATGTTTTGAATCTACTGGAAATATGATTGCTTTCTTGATTTCCTTTTCAGATGATTCTCTGTTTGGGTATAATAATGATACTGATTTTTGTACATTAACTTTGTGTCCTACACCTTTGCCAAATTTGTTGGTTCTAACAGCTATTGGTGGAGTATTTGGCATTTTCTACATAAAAGACCATTTCGTTTGCAAACTGTGACATTTTGAATTTCTACTTCTAAATTTGGATGCCCCTTATTTCTATCTATTGCTTAATTGTTTGAGCTAGGACTTCCAGTATATATTGAATACAAGTGGTAAAGTGGGCAAAGTTGTCTTGTTCTAACTCTTAGAAAGTCTTCATGTTACCTGTTGTCTTGTTCTATACAGCCTTTATTATGTTGAATTACATTCTCTCTGTACTTATGGTCAATGGTTTTGTGCTCATAGGATAGTAAATTTTGTTAAATGCCTTTTCTGCATCTATTGAGATGATTTATGATTTTATACTTAATTCTATTGCTGTGGTACATCAACTTTATTTATTTGTGTATGTTGAATCATCCTTGCGTCCCTGGAGTAAATCTCTCTTGATAAAGATGAATGTTCTTTTTTAAAAAATTTATTTTGGAGCCAGCATTGTGGTGTAGCAGGTTAAGCCTCCACCTATGATGCTGGCATCCCATATAGGTGCCGGTCGAGACTTAGCTGCTCCACTTCCAATCCAGCTCCCTGCTAATGCACCTAGGAAAGCAGTCAGTGGAGGATGGCCCAGGTCCTTGAGCTCCTGAACTCACAGGGAGACCTAGAAGAATCTCCAGGGTCATGGCTTCAGCCTGGCCAAGCCCTAGCCATTACAGCCATTTGTGGAGTGAACCAGCAGATGGAAGATCTCTCTCACACTCTCTCTCCTCTCTCCGTGACTCTGCCTCTCAGGTGAATTTAAAAAAAAATTATTTATAAAAAGGGGACAAATTTCATGTGTTTCATATATACAGTTTTAAGAATATGATACTTCCCTACACTCCTTCCCTCCCTTACTCCTACCCTTCCTTCTTTTTCCTTTCTTATTTTTCTTTTACTTTTTGCAATGAAATACTTTCAATTTATAAACACAAGCTTAATCCTCAACTAAATAAAGACGTGAATGATCTTTTCAATGTGCTGCTGGATTCAATTTGCTAGTATTTTGTCAGAGTTTTGCATATATGCATGTTTTGCATATACACATTTTGCATAACATCAAGGATATTAGCCTGTAGTATTTTTGTTGTGTCCATGTCTGGTTTTGGTATCAAGGTAATACTAACTTACGGAATGAATTTGGAAAAATTCCCACCTCTCTTGTTTTTTGACATAATTTAAGAAGGATTAGTCTTAATTTTTATTAAATGTATGGTAGAATTTAGTAATGAAACCATCTGGTCCTGGGATTTCCTTGATGAGATTTTTTTATTACTGATTCAATCTTATTACTCATTATGGCTCTGTTTAGGTATTCCATTTCCTTATGATTCCATGTGAGTAAGGTATATGTGTTCAAGAGTTTGTCTGTTTCTTCTAGGGTACTGAAACTGTTGTCATATAGTTGTTCACTGTAGTCTCCAATAATAGTTTGTATTTTTTTGTGGTGCTAGTGCTAATGTCTCCATTTTCTTCTCTGATTCTATGTGTTTGTAACTTCTATCTTTCTATCTTGGTTAGTCTAGCTAATGGCTTATCAATCTTATTTATCTTTTCAAGAAACCAGCTATTCATTTCATTGATTTTTGTATTTTTTGTCTCTATGTCATTTATTTGTACTCTGAGTTTTATTATTTTTTTCCTTCCACCAATTTTGGATTTGTTTTATCCTTGTTTTTCTAGTTCCTTGAGGTGCAGTGATAAGTTGTTTATTTGAGATCTTACTGGGTTTTTTCTGTTGTTGTTTTTGATAGAGGTATTGATCGCTATAAACTTCCCTTAATACTGCTTCTGCTATATCCCATAGGTTTTGATATGTTGTGTTTCCATTTTCATTCATTTGGGGAAACTTTAAAATTTTCTTTTTGATGTCTTCCTTGAACCATTGGTTGCTTAGAAGTAAGCTGTTTAATTTCTATGTATTTGCATAGTTTACAACTTTTTTTTATTTCTAGTTTTATTGCATCGTAGTCAGAAAAGATACCCAAAATGATTTCTGTTCTTTTAAATTTGTTGAGACTTTTATTGTAACCTACAGTATAGATCATACAGATCCTAGAAAATAGTAGAAGTCTTTAAAACCCCATTTTGAGAAATGGACAGATTAGCTAGACAGAAAATCAACAAAGAAGCAGCAGAATTGAATTGCACCCTAGATCAACTGGACCTAAAAGACATATACAGAACTTTCCATCTAACAGCTGCAAAAAAAGAGGATATTAAAATCTCCCACTATAACTGAATTTTTCTACTTCTTGCAGTTGCACCAGTTTTCTCTTCACATATTTTGCAGCTCAGTTCTATGTGAGCTCTCTTGATGAACTGACTCATTCATCATGAGGATATGGACTTGTTTGGCTCTGGTAACATTCTTTGCTCCACTATTGGCTTTACTTGTATTAACATGGCTATTCTTTTCTTGATTAGTGCTAGCATGGTGAATGTTTTCCTTCCTTTCCTTTATAATGTTGGTGAATTACGTTTCTTACATGCAGAAAATAAATGGATCTTACTTTTTATCTTCATTGACAATCTTTGTCTTTTAATTAAATATTTATTTATATTTGATGTGATTAATTATATTCATGAGTTAAATTTATTACCCTGCTATTTGTTTTCTACTCATCCCATTTGTTCTTTTTCTCTGTTTTCCTTTTCATTTGTCTCCTTTTGGATTACTTGGATTTTATTATTTCATCTCTATTATTTCATTTCTATGTCTATCAGTTATGACTTTTTTACATTACTGATTTTTATAAGTCCATAATACAGATCTTTAATGTATTATAACCTGCTTCCAAGTGATATTACAAGATTTTACCTGTAGCATGAGAAACTTCCAGTTGCATACTTTCACTTCCCCCCTCTTGACTTTTAGACTATTTTAGATATGTATCTTAATTTCACATATATTTTAAACTATATACTATATGTTACTAGTTTTAAACAGTTTGAAATTACCTTTAAAATTTTTAAAAATAATAATTAAGATTGTCTATGAATGTATGCAGTTAGTATTTTCAGTGTTCTTTACCTTTACTCCCAGGTTTTCACTGCCTGTCATTCTCCTTCTTCAGCAAGTACTTCCCTGAAAATCTCTTATAGTAAATGTAATTAGATCCATATCTCTCACCATATACAAAAATCAACTCAAGATGGATCAAAGATCTAAATTTAATGCCTGAGACTAGAAATGCCTGGGAGAAATGTAGGGGAAACACTCCAACACATTGGTGTAGGTATTGTCTTCTTGGATAAGACCCCTAAAGCATAGACAACAAAAACAAAACAAAGCAAGTTGGATTCTACCAAACTCAAACGCTTCTGCACAGTGAATGAAATGATCTATAGTTAAGAGACAACCAGAATGGGCAAAATATTTTTGAGCTGTATCTGACAAAGGATTTGTATCCTGAAAATAACAGCAACTCAGAATCTCAAAAACAAAAAACAACTCACTTAAGAAATTGGCAATTTGGGACATGCTCAATCAGACTTGCCCCAAATGGTGGAGTTAGAAACATGCCAGGGGATTCCAATACAATCCCATCAAGGTGGCATGTACCAATGCCATCTCACTAGTCCAAGTGATCAATTTCAATTCACAATTGATCACACTGATAGGTCTAAGAGTCAAAGGGTTCACACAAACAAGACTAGTGTCTACTAATACTAACTGATAGAATAAAAAAGGGAGAGAACGATCCATCATGGGAAGCAGGATACACAGCAGACTCATAGAATGGCAGATGTCCTAAATAGCACTCTGGCCTAAGAATCAGCCCTTAAGGCATTCGGATATGGCTGAAGAGCCCATGAGAGTTTCTAAGGCATGGAAAGCCAAGACACTCTGGAAAAAAAAAAAAAGAAGATCTAAATGAAAGATCTCTGCAAGTGAGATCCCAGTGGAAAGAACAGGGCCATCAAAGAAGGAGGTACCTTTCTCTGAAGGGAGGAGAGAACTTCCACTTTGACTATGACCCTGTCGGAATAAGATCGAAGTCAGCAAACCCTAAAGGCTTCCATAGCCTTGGCAACTCATGACTAGAGCCTAGGGAGATTACTGACGCCATAAACAAGAGTGTCAAATTGTTAAGTCAACAACAGGAGTCACTGTGTACTTACTTCTCATGTGGGATCTGTCCTTAACGTGTTGTCCAATGTGAAGTAATGCTATAACTAGTACTGAAACAGTATTTTACACTTTATGTTTCTGTGTGGGTGCAAACTGATGAAATCTTTACTTAATGTATACTAAATCGATCTTCTGTATATAAAGATAATTGAAAATGAATCTTGATGTGAATGGAATGGGAGAGGGAGGGGGAGATGGGAGGGGTGCGAGTGGGAGGGAAATTATGGGGGGGGGAACCATTGTAATCCATAAGCTGTACTTTGGAAATTTATATTTACTAAATAAAAAAAATACATAAACCAAAAAAAAAAAAAAGAAATGGGCAAAGTATCTCAATGACAATTACCAAAAGAAGAAATACAAATAATCAACAAATATATGAAAAATGTTCAACATCACTAGCCATTAGGGAAATGCAAATTGAAACCCCAATGAAATATCACCTCACTCTCATCAGAATGGCTTTTATCCAAAAGTCAGAGAATAACAAATGCTGGTGAGGATGTAGAGAAAGGGGAGCACTTGCACACTATTGGTAGGGATGTAAATTTTTGCAGCCATTGCAGGAAACTGTATAGAGATTTCTTATAAAACTAAAAATAGACTTGCCATATGATCCAGCAATTCTACTGGGTGTATAGTAAAGACATGAACATGATGTGTCAAAGAGATACCTGTACCACCATGTTTATAGCAGCACAGGTCACAATAGCCAGAATCTGGAATCAACCAAGAAGACCATCATCAGATGAATGGGTATAGAAAATGTGATACACACACACACACACACAGGAATATTATTCAGCTATAAAAAAGAATGAATTTCTACTATTTGCATCAAAATGGACACAACTAGAGGACATCATGTTGAGTGATATAAAACAGGCACAGAAATCCCCCTTATATGTGGGAGCTACAATTACAAAAGAAAAACTCAAAAAACAAAAGCAGACAAAATATGCCTTTGTGTCAATATTTGCTTTATATCTTTGTAAAACCAATGGTCAAGAATGTTATACTACTATAGTTTTAATGATGTATGATTATTTTTAAATTTACTGTATATAGGTGAAATGGTCATCTTTCCATTCGATTATTGTTAATAGTCCTTACCTATATTCCTGTTGAACTATGTTCTTTTCACTTTTTACTGGTTTATCTCTGTATTTAGTGGAGCATAAAGTCCTTGACTGTAATGTAAATTTAATATGTTATCTCAAAAATTAAAAAGATGGAAGTAAGAGAGGGAGGGAGGGAGGAAAGAAGGAAGGATGAGGGTGGGAGGAAAGGAGGAAGAGAGAAAAAAAGGGAATATCATTATATTCTTAGAAACATATCTTTCAACTACATTGAATCTGTCTCTTTGTATTAATAGTATATTAATATGAAAAAATGAAAAAGAAGAGAAAAAGAAAATACCTTATAGTAGTAGCCTGCTTGGGGTTAATTTTTTCAGTTTATGTCTGCCTAAAAATGTTTTGATTAAAAATTATTTTTTGAAAGAAAATTGTGCTGCACATTGAATTCTAAGTTGAAGTGTTTCTCTCTCTCTCTCTCTCCTTTCTCTCTCTCTCTCTCTCTCTCACACACACACACACACACACACTGTTTCCAATGAAAAATCTGTATCCCATTTGATATTTGTTACTCTATATGTCACATCCCCCAGCCCCCGCCATCCTGGGATCTGAGTTTTCTTATTTCACTGGTTTTGTGTGATTTGATTACAATCTGTCTTCATGTGGTTTTATTTGTATTTCTTGTGCATGGCATTCATTAAGCCTCCTGGATCTGTGAGTCTGTAGTTTTCATAAATATTTGAAAACCTTGGCCATTATTTCTTTAGTTTGTTTTTTTCTTGCCCATGTTTCCATTTGTTCTCTCCAGAGGGGAGGGGTTGAGACTTTAGTTATAGACAAGAGGTTTTCAAGAATTTCATCAAAAATGCATATTATGAAAAATCTATGTATGTATTTTCAAAAGGGTTTTTTTGTATTTCAAAGGTTTCAGCAGGAAAATAGGTAAGGGCTATAAAAAATCATCAAATGAAAAAATGTTCAACTTCACATAGATTTTAAAACAGTCACAGAATCACTACAACTATAGCAGTGGTATAAGAATTATATATTATAATCCTTTACATATGCATCTTCTATAATATTTTGTTATGAAATATTGCAAACATACACAAATAGGAACACTGTTGTATAACAAGAAAATGTTGTTGAATAACCAGGTAGCGAACACCAAGCTTTGTGAAATATTACATTTACAATGTGATATGTTTCCTTCTGATTTTTTTTAAATAACTAGAACAATATAGTAGAAGCCCCTGTATACCCTTTCCTCAATCCCAATCTTATCTGAGGAGCTGTAGAAAATATTCTCCACAGATCTCAGTGCTCCTTACCTGGAAGAAGAAGTCACAAAAACAAAATCAAGACGTAATTTCCTTGTGGTTTAACATGTGTCTCAATTTCTCCACACTGTTTGTCTTTCATATGCTGGCTCAATCAGATTTCACTCACAAATGACCAGGGAAGGTGTAAAGCCAAACTGGACGGTTTCTCAATGGTGATCTGATTGGCTGCTCTGATCAAAACACTGATCAAAATTCTTCCACCATCTTTTTGCAAGTACCATCAAACACTGTGACAGTAAGATGTTTGAGGGGACAAGGAGAAAGTCATCTTTGTATGAGATGTACAATTGATCTAGACTATTTAACCTGTTTATTCTATAATTTTCTCATTATCAATTTTCTTTTTTACCCTTTTACCTGCCCAGTGCTGAGCACCCATTTGTGAAGTTGACTGCCCTTTTGGTCATGCCACTGGACAACCTCCCAATGAAATGCACAAATCTGCCTCCACACAAAAGGAAAAAGCAGCCAAGAATATCAAGGAAAAGCATTCCCAAGGTTCTGGAGGAAATAGCTGGGGTTTCACGGATCATATCTGCAATACAGTTGTCCTTACACAAGGGGTGTGTGTGTGTGTGTGTGTGTTCATACAAGTACAACTGTAGAATCTGTATAAATACAAGCTTATTGTACTGCAGGAAATATCTACCCAAGGGCAGAAATCGCTCAGATATTTTTTTTTTCTACTTTTGATTGAGGGTCACATCATTGCCTTCTATCTATGGGCAAGTAGCCATTTCATCCTGAATTATTCTGGCAGCTTTCAAAATTTAGTGGAGGATAGAAAGTTCTTCTAAAAATGAATGAAAAATTGGAGTTCCTAGTAACAGATATCCTAGTTGGACTTTAAAAGTCTGAAAACTTTATTTGGTATTTGAAGTTACAAACTTCATTTCTTTTTCAAAGCTTTCATTGCAAAGGAACCCCTGCATTTCAACTGTGATAAAAAGAATTTCAGAGGCCAGAAGGTAAGAAAATTGACTTTTGAAGTATAGATAGACAAAGTAGAATATTTGCTTACTGGTGTTTTAATATCTATTTTTTAACAAGATTTGGGGGAAAAAGTGGTGATAGCTCCTTCTGATGCAAAAACACCATTTATTTCCACTGAGATAATTTGAAAACTGCTGAACAAGTTATCACCAAAATTCTCAATGTAATTTGTCATCAGCCCTGCAGGAAAAAAAAAATGATTGTAGACTTCACACTCCTAAGATTGTATATGTGGGTGTGTTTCAATGCACACAGTTCTGTTAGAATTGTACACTGACATATGTAGAAAAGTTTTCATTGACAAGTAGTTTGATATATGTCAACATTTTGTGATTGAATGATTCAATCTTCAGAATAAATGGTCCTAAGTAAGAATCTGAGAGTAGAGCCTTCCAAAATCTCAGTTACAATCATCCCATTCTCCAAATAACATTTGTGGTTTTTCTTGCTTTTTATCTCTGGACTACTGGTTCCAACACTCAATTGGCATCATTGTTCCTAAAGCCTGTTTACATCTTTGTTTTCCTCCTGCCCTATTCAAATTCCATGGTCTCTCATAGCCACCTTACCCTCTCTGCCTTGACCTCTCTTCATAGAGTGCAACACCAGATACCCCTTCAGGACAAGGCATTCACCCTTGGCTCCCAGTTGATTCCCTTCACCTGGTATTTCACTGCACCAGAGAGCTAACTTGCCTGGGGTTACATCTCATCTCCAAAGGCAGATTTACACTCAAAGGATGATTGATGTGGCAATTCTAAGTCCCAAATTCTTTTTCTGAACTGGAGCCCACTCTGAAGTGCCATCCAAGCTCTCTTCTTCCAATGGGATCAGCAAGCACTATACTCTGTCGCAAGCACATGGCATTTCGACTCATTCCTCTGCCCCATCTCATTCTCCTTACTACCTTACAAGTTCATTGCTCAGAATGCTGACCTATAAAACCTTCCACAGGGACCTGTGTTGTGATGTAATGGGTTAACCTGCTGGCTGCAGTTACGGCATCCTATATGGTTGCCAGTTTCAGTACCAGCTTCTCCACTTCTGATCCAGCTCCCTCCTAATATGCACAGAAAAGCATTGAAAAAAGATCAAAGCAGTTGGGACCTGCAACCCACATAGGGGACCTGGATGGAGTTCAGAATCCTGGCTTCATCCTAACTGAAGCTTTTGTCATCATCTGGGGAATGAACCAGCAGGTAGACGCTCTCGCTTGGTTTCTCTCCCTCTTATCGCAGTGGCTTTACCTTTCAAATAAATAAACCTTTATGAAAACAAAAACTCAAGCACCTGCCATAGATCTCCATCTCAGAGTCTGATGGCAGGGCTTGAGATTTAAATAGCAGCATGAGAACTGGTGGTGAAGAGCATATAAAGTCAGATTTAGAATTATATCATTTGTCTCCAAACTGGTGATGAGGAAAACATCACTGGTGGGAGGTAAAGTTGTGATAATTCCTGGCATGTTGCAGTGGTGTTATTGTTGTAAACTACTGTAGGAAACTGGCATGGGATATTCATGGAACAGAGTACACAGACAAGGACAATGTCTCAAGCATTTGAGTCATAGGAAAATACTATCAGAACTGTAGAATTGGATGGCAATTGCTGTGGGTAATTGAAGCATCATAAAAATACAATGGAAAGCCAAGGGTATGTTAGGCAAACAAGGAAAGCTTCCTTGGCCACATGCTAAGAGTCTTTCATCTACTGCAGCTGGAGAATGAAAGAGCCCAGGGTTTAATTGTTAGTGGAGTGCCACGTGAGGTTGCAGTCTGAAACGTGGCAACTGCTACACCGAGGTCAGGGTCTTGAGTGGGATATGATGGGACTCTGAGACTTGGGACGGGGACATATATGCATTTGAAAATGTGGAATGCCCAGCTGTCCCTGAAAATCCCAGGACCACAGATGCAGCCCGTTCCTTGCTGTGAAAGGCTAGGGCTCTCCTCTTGTTGATTGGAGAAGCAGCAGCTTCCAAGCTCACTAAGCTTGTTGGCAGAATTTACTCCCTCGTAAATATGGAACTGAGTGACTCAGATTTTGTTGTTTTTGTTGTTATCAGCCATAGGCTGCACTAAACTACTAGAGGCCATCTGTGATTCCCGGCCTGTGTTCCCAGGTGGTTCACAATGTAGATGCTTGCATCGTTAAGGCCAGCAGAAGAGCAACAGTGCAGAGTTTTGAGAGACACCCCACATTCTGGTGGCTAAAAGCAAGTTGTAAGCCCCATCTACATTCTTGGGGGCAGAGATTAAACAAGGCCATCAGCCTGGCAGTTCATCTAAGGATGTCACTGTCTGTCCTGCCCACTTCTCACAGTACGTGACCAGTGCAGTGACCAAGGCCTGTATGGAACATGGTGATTAGGGGTTCAGCCTCCAGTGGACCAGAGCTTGAATTTCTCCCCTTGGCTATCCATGTAGACCAGCAGAGGTATAGTCAAGGATAATCATCGTCCAAAGTCAGGGGTCATGGCATGAGTGTTAGCTGTGGCTGCAAGACCAGCTGTAGCAACTGCAGGTGTAGCTCCTCCTGCCAGTCCTCCTCTTGGTAGGTTTCCCCAGCCACAGAGGCCTCTGGGAATGCTGGAGGAGCTGCTCTCATTAACAGTTTATTCTGCAGTGAGAATGTGCAAGGGGTGTGCATTTGCCTCCCAGGTCACCCTCTTACAACCAAAGGGACATGTCCCCAGCTAGCAGACGAAGGGACATGTCCCCAGCTAGCAGACCAGACGTGCTGCGTGCTGATGATTTATCAGTTGGAGCCTCCCAGCATTGCCCTTAGGGGGGAAAAAAGTGAACTACCTTCCATCAGAAGGGGCAGTCCATATCTAGTGCCTAGTTGACATGCGGGGTGGAAAAATCTTCCTGCCTCCTTCCTTTCCCCGAGGACATCAGTCAAGGGTCATCCCAGAGATCTCTGTGAGATCCCACCAAGGATCAGTTCAGCTCCTGTAAATCTCTCCAAATCTCCTCTGATGCCTTAAGAAATCCATCTCTCAGGGAACATAACCTAAGACTCTTGGCTAAACCACACCATGGTTAAGTACCCTGCTCCATGTTTTTACTCAAGTGGTTTGATGATGGCTGGAGCAAAAATACACAGCAATGCTTATTTCCTCCACTCATCCCTTCACTGTCTTTCACAATAAAGCTTTAAATTCATGGTCAGGATTTTCACATGGGACCTTAACGTGGCCTGGAAATCTTCATAAAGCTCATCTGTGTATTTGTTCATCTCACACTCTTTTAGACTTTATTTCTCTTCTCCAGTCTCCAACACCTCCTCTCCATTCTTACTTTGAGCTGGCAATCCTTGGTTTTTACTTTAATGAGAAAATAGAGCATTACAAATAGAACTTCCACTTAGTCTCACCATTTCATCTGACCACCTGCCAGCATTTACACCTGATACTATGGTATCATGCTACTGGCTAGGGCCACTTCCTACAGAAGGAAAATTTTATTCCAGCCCCTCTCTCCTCAGGGTCATTGGTTCAAAAATTCTCACTCCATTCCCTTGTGTAACACTGATGAGCATGAGGTATACTTCCCCTGTATATTTTCCATTTTCTCATCTAGCCACTGCCTCATTTTCTGCTCTTCTTTTAAGCAAAGATACTCAAGAGCGGTCCACGTACTTTCCTCAGTTCATCCTTTCATTCTTTCTTGAGCCTCTTCCAATACAGCTCTTACCTTCTCCACTCTAAAGAAATTATATTTTTAAGGGCCATTAGTGACCACCATGTTACTAAATCCCATAGACAATGCTGAATCCTCATCTTGTGCTGTCAGGTGCACTTGCTAGTTAATCACTCTCTCTGTCTTGAATCTGTGTTCAGTTTGCTTCCAGGACTCTGTGTTATCCTGGACACCTCCTACCTCTTTGTCTTGGCTGTTTCTTTGTTTCCTCTAGCAATGCCTCATCTTCACGCTGTCATGTTGTCAGCATACCTATGATTCAGCCCCTTGGCCTCTTCTCCTCTCTTCTCTACTGTGCCTCCCCTCCCTTGAAAAACTCAAAACAACATATAGGTAATGATTTGCACACCTGTATTTAGACAACAGAGATTAGACAACAGAGATTTCTTGCTATTTTGTTCAGGGCTTGTATGTCTAAAGCCCAGAACAGCCACAACACATAATAGATACACAGTATTTGTTTAATAAAGGAATAGCACTAATTAATTCATAAAGCAAAAGGTTCCTATATCAGTCAGGTCCCCTGAAGGAAACAGATGGAAAAATCAAATGGGGAAACTTAGGTGGTTTTGAAGAAGGGGCCGATTACAGAAGTATACATAGGATTGAAAGGGACCAGTATGGGTGGAACAATACCCAGAGACAAGCACAGTGTGAAATGTTATCCATATTGGAAAAATTAAGAGTGGGAGAGGGAGGAGAAAGAAGGGTTGGAGTGTAGGAAGGAGGGTGGGTAGGGTGGAAAAACCATATGTGTTCCTAAATCTGTATATATGAAATACATGAAGCTTGTATAACCGAAATAAAATTTCAAAAAAGAAAAGACACTAGAACAGAAGAGAGCCATGGTAAGACAGCTGCCAGCTGGAGCTGTGGCCTCTGGAGAAGCGTGCAGCCAGCCAGTGCAGACCAGGAAGAAAGGAGCCTGGAAAGCAAATACACAGACAGCCTCCTCCTACCCTCGTATCTCCTGATGTCACCCCTTCACCAGACCCAGCCGCGAGTCACAGGACTCCCAACCCGACCCCTAAGTGCCCAAGTTCAAGCACCAAGAAGCTGGCAGGAAAGGAAGGAGAGTAAATCTGGGAAGAAAAATGGAAGCCGCTTGTACACCTGCTTCTACCCACTGTCACTAACAGCTTCATATGGCATGGGGCAGGCAAGCAAAAGCTTCATTTTCAAATTAGCACACAGGGCCAGACATCGTGGCTCAGCAGATCAAGCCGTGGCTGTGACACCCACATCCTTTATCTGGAGTGCCTGGTTCCGGTCCCGGCTCCTCTGCTTCCGATCCAGCTTCCTGCTACTTCATCTGTGAGGCAGTAGACTATGGCCCTCCCACTCACAGGGGAGACCCAGAAGGAGTTCTGGGCTCCTGGCTGCAGTCTGGTCAAGCCCTGGTTGTTGAAGGCATTTGGAGAGTAAACGAGCAGATGGAAGATCTCCTCCTCACCCTCCGTGTGTGTGTGTGTTGCTGTTTTTCAAGTTAATGAAAATAATATGTAAAATTAAAATAGGAAACTTGCATACATTTGCTATGGAACATAAATTCTAGAAACAGTGTATCCATAAATGTCTTTTCCCATTGTCCACTTATCACTTATTTTTTCCCCTTTAAAGTAAAAAATATTCAATACTTGAAAGATTTAGATTTTTTTACTGAAAACCACTATAGTTCAGATTGTTTTTCCCAAATCAAATACTAACCTTTAAGAGAATGTCTAAGGGCTACATTCTTTGGCCTGTTCTATTTAGGTGAGTGGAAGAAATAGCATTGAAATTTGCTAAAGGCATCTTTGGAAATTTTTTGAAAGGAGTCTTTTTTTTTTTTAAACAAAAAGAAGCAAAGTAAAATACAAGGAACTGAAGCAACAGCCATACAAGGAACTGAAGCAACAGCCCGGCTGTAGGAAGATAAAACTCAGCCCCGGCTAAAAATAGCACCTCAACCGCTGATGAGAAAAAGGCACACCTGGTGGAAAGACTGCATTTATCAGGCGCAACTTCAGACGGTGCCGAAAGCACCAAGGATGCCAAAACCATTCCAGCAGGATGACACCCATAAGAGGCTGGCACAGCAAACAGACAGAGGACATTCCTCAAGAAACAAATGCTGGGAGTAGAATGCAAATGGGCTTAGCTTCCTACTCAATAGGACTTGTAAGCCTTTATTTAAAAGGGGCTTTAAAAAAAAAAGATAGAAAACGGAAGCAAGTATCTACAAAGAAATTGGTATCTTAACAAACAGGTCAGGGAAGAGGAACCAGTCACTGGAAGGATTTTGGGTCAACTCTGGAGGCTGAGATGTGAGTTCTGTAACCTAGAGAAGAGTAAAAACATATAGAACTAGGTGATTATGCTAGAGAATCCAGGGCAGGCATTTGATATACTGGTTAAGATGCTGCTTGAGAGAACTGCAGCCCATATAGGAATACCTAGGTTTGACTCATTGCTCTGCTTCCAATTCCAGCTTCCTGCTAATGTACACCCTGGGAGGCAGTGGTAATGATGGAAACAGGTGGGTCCCTGCCAGCCACATGAAACACCTGGATTAAGTTGCTGGCTCCTGGATTCAGGCTGGCTCTGACTGTTGTGAGAAGTTGGAGAGTGAACGGGTAGACCGGAGTGCTCTCTCTGAGAGAGAGAGAGAGAGGGAGAGAGAGAGAAAGAGAGAGATACAGAACTCTTGTTGTGCTGTTGTTTGGGGGCTGTTTTTGGGGTGGTTTGCTGCTCCTCTGTCCTGACAGGCATGGACTTTATAAGGAAATGAAGAAATGGTTGTTTCGTTTTCCTCCTGAACTTTTTGGTGTGCAGTGTGGTTCCTTCTTTGCGCCCTGAGCTCTTGGCATTTCTGATTTACTTGTGTTTGTTCCCTTGTCTCTCCCACAGTCCAACATGCTACCTTCTGTGATTTCCTCTCTACCATTATTTGTCAGCCAAGGACTTCTGTTCAGGCATATAGTCTCTACTTGTATTAATCAGATTTTCATCACTCTAACAAACACTTGAGAGATACTACTCATGAAGGAAGGCTTATTTGGGCTCATAATTCTAGAGATTTACAGTCTAAGATCTGGCGATCAGGCATCTGATGAGGGCAATGGATCAGAGAGGGGAAGGCAGGGAGCAAACTCAGTCTCCAGGTCCGTGTGGTCTTTCTTTACACAGCCACTATGATTCGGTCACGGTCCCTCCATCCCATCAACATAATCCAGTCCAGACACCCCCCAAAGGATCCACCTTCAGAAACCACAGCTGGATCAAGTGCCCACCTCATCAACCATCAACATATGTTTTTAGAGACCAAGCCCTAACACATAGGCCTTTGGGCAACACTGAAACGAATATCCAACCTTTTTCAGTATCCAGCCATCAGTGTTTGCTGATTTCCAGTAAGTCCTGCTGTCAGTTCACTCCTGGGCTTTTTACCTGGCCCATGAACTCAACATCTCTGAGCCAGTGGTCCTACCATGTTGCCCTTCCCCATCTCTGTATATCTTCATTGTAAGTAACAAAGGAATGTGCCTTTCTCACTTCTTTATAGCCTCCAGGCTGACTCAGAACTCCATTTGCTCCCTCTGCATGCAGCCCAGACCCCTGCCTGTGACTGTCTGGATCTTCAATTAGTTTCCTCTACCTTCCCCCAGACCCTGTTCCATCTGTTCTGACCTGACCAGATTATTTTCTCTACATGCTCTAAAGAATTGCATAATAACGCAAGAAAACCCTGGAGCCACTTACTTTGCAGAGCTATTAATTTGGATGGCACTGCTTGTGTTTTTATAAACATGCATTTGTTTATGTGCACGACAAGCACCTATTCCAAAGCCCTGCTCCATTAATTATCACATCTGACCTTTATAACAACTCTGCAAAGTAGACATTACTCTCCCCATAACACGCAAGAATCCTAAAATTTAAGTAAGTTATTGCCCAAGATCCAAGTGGTGCTACACTGATGAAACATAAAACGAAACTGCTTACCTAATTCAATACTTCTCAAGCCTCGTTGCTCATCAGAATGACCCATATCAGTGTTTCTCAATGTTTCCCACACACAAGAAGCAGCAAAGGATCTTGGTGAGATTCAGACATAGGATCTAGGGTAGGGCCTAAGATTCTGCATTTCTAACGCAGGCCTAACGATGCAAAAGCTCTGATTGTGTGGCCTGGTAGCCATGTAGTAGCAAAGACCTAGAGTGTTTTTAAGTAAATGTTTGCCCCAGGCCCCACTAAACTAATTATATATTTGAAGATGGAGAGGGTGGAGCAGAGAGCAGGCATAAGTATAAGTATTTGCTAATTGCTGCCCAAGGGACCAAAATGCATAGTCATGGTTGAGAACTCCAAGTCTAACCCCAAAATCTGCATATATTCCATGATAACACCATGGATTTTGATAGGAATTTACTTTATTGAAGCCTACCTATCTGTATAATAATTTACATGCCATTTGTTAATGTTATTCATACTTGAATCAGGGAAAAAAATGTTTGTTGGTTTCCTGTGGGCACTACTTTAATAGATCACCCAAAATAGGTAGCTTGAAATGAAAAATTCACTGATTCTCCCATAGTCCCAGAGGGCAGAGATTCAAAATCAGAATCTCTATGCTGAAACCAAGGTTTGGCAGGACCACACTCCTTCCAACAGGTCAAAGAGGATCTGGGATGTGACTGCATCGTTCCTAACTCTGCCTGTGTCTCCACGAGGCTTCCTCTTCTGTCTGTCTCAGCCCTCTCCGTCTCCTTCTCATACCTGGGAGACCACCAAAGCCCAGCTGGAAAGTCTGGAATAATTTCTGCATCGCGACATCCTTAACGTAGTCACATCTGCAGAGATCTTTTATCTAAGTAAGATCCCATCTGAAGGCTCCAGGGACTAGGATATGGATACCTTTGGGGCCATTTGTTCTATAAAAGATGAAAAACGGATTCATAGTATCTCAAGCAATCTTGAATAAGAACAGAGTCACAGAAAGTCACTGCTTGACTTTCAGAATTATAAGCTACTGTAAACAAGACAGCGCCATACCAGTTCAAGGATTGACAAATTAATGAAAGAGAAGAGTCCAGCAATAGACCTACATATGCAGGACCACTGGGTTTTTCACGAAGGAGCCAAAGCAATATGACAGAGAAAGGAAAGTCTTCAATCAATGATACTGCAAAAATGATGTTCACATAGAAAAAAAAGAAAAGGATGTCTTATATATGTCTTTCTTTGCATCATGCCTTATAAATAATATGAAATCCATCCCAGGCTAAAGCATGAAAGTGAAAACTGTAAACCTTCTAGAAGAAAATGTTGGAGAGTATCGTTAGAACTTGGGGTAGAGAAGTTTCTTAGAATACAGAAAGCAATAGACATGAAATGAAAAGAATGGTGAATTAGAGATCATCAATGAGTAAAATTCTTCATTGAAAGATAGCGTTTAGAAAATGTATAAGCAGACCACAAACTGTGAGAAGATACAAAGTATCTACCTGACAATGATTTAATATCTAGGACTTACAAAGAACACCAATAACTCAAATTAAAAAATGGGCAAAATATTTAAATGAGTATTTCACATAGGAAAACACACAAATGATCAAGAAGCACATGAGAAAAGTTCACAACATTATTAGTCATTAGAGAATTGCAAAGTAATACCACAATGAGATAGCGCTTCACACCCACCAAGAAAACTAAAATCAGAGAGGCAGAGAACACCAAATGTTGGTAAGGATACATAAAAACTAGAAATTTAGTACATTTTTGCTGAGAATCTAAAATAGCACAATTACTTTGGAACAAGATCTGGAAATTTCATATAAAACTAAACACCCACCCACCTTGTGCCTAAACAATTTCACCCTTAGCCACGCACTCAAGAGAAAATCAAAACATACCCACAAAAATCCTGGAACAAAAAAGTTGACAGTGTTTACTTTATAATCATCCAAAACAGAAAAAGCCCAGATGTCTATCAAGAAGGAAATGGATAATTGGTATATTAATAGAATGGAATCTGACAACTCTGCTAATAGAACCAGATATGCACCCAGTGGATTACATTCTACCCATACTACCAATAAAAAGCCCAAGATTCAAACAAATTACTGTTCAAAGTCACACCACTATTAGAAGAGACATAAAGGGGCCAGTGCTGTGGCATAGTGGATAAAACTCTTGCCTGCAATGCCGGCATCCCTTATGGGCTCCAGTTCAAGTCCCAGTTGCTCAACTTCCCATCCAGCTCCCTGATAATGGCCTAGGAAAGCAGTGGAGTATGGCCCAAGTGCTTGGGTCCCTGCACCCACATGGGAGACCCAGAAGAAGTTCCTAGATTCTTGGCTTCAGATTGGCCCAGCTCTGGCCATTGCAGCCATTTGGGGAGTGAACCAGCAGATGAAAGATCTCTCTCTCTCTCTGTCTCTGTAATTCTGCCTTTCAAATAAATAAATAAATAATTTTAACAAAGAAAGACTTAAATGAAGGTATTTGTCTAATTTAGTGCTTCCAACCCCTTGCTCAGTGAAAAGGAACCAGCCATATTTCACAAACACTATGCAAGTGAAAGACCTCTCAGGAGTGGCATAGGCACTGTGTTTCCTTTCCACATAGTTCTAGAACTGACAAAGTATCTCTCTGTCTTGGGGGAGTGTGAGGATAAAACTTTCTAGGAAAGGGTGTAAGGGAAATCTCTGAGCAAAAGTGTGTACATATTTTTGGTAACAAGATTATCAAAGATTCACATTAGTGAATACACAAAGATACACATTACTGATAACTTACCAAGTGGCTTACTTGAATGTGTGCATTGCATTTTGTGCATTTTTTCTAAATAAAATAAAACAAATATGGAATGAACTGTCATTCATAATGAAGACAAAGGCCATACTGAAAGGGAAGTATATTAATAAATGTAGCTCACTTACTAGGGCATCAAGAATACAATGCATTGATGGGTGAATTCATATATATATGATGAAACAGGTACAACAAAATGTAAATTTTAGAATCTAGGCGGTGGATATATGATCATTCTCTCTAAAGTTCTATACACTGAAACTTTTGCTCGTGGCAAAATGTTGAAAAAAATGAGTTAGATAAAAACTTCTGGGGACTCTGAGGCTCCTCTTCCCCTTAATTATCCCACAACCACACCACCCACTCCTCTCCTCTACAATAATCAACCCTGTTTGTCATCCCTTTGACTAATTTTTATTTTATTTTTGCTGTACTTGCTATTCATAACTGTTTGACTGATGAGGAAAGTAGGGAAGCTCAAATCTTTGAGACAGGTTAGTATAGGAGCATGAAATTTGGGATCAGATAAACAGGCTGGGAAATACCCCCATGGTGTATTCTCATAAAAGATTCACGTCACAGTACCAGGCCTCAGGAACGCTCAGACCAGAGTTGCAAACACCGCAGAGTAGGCCAGCTGCTGAGCTTGCCTTGCAAACCTTAGACTACTTGTTGTCTGTGTAACCTTCAGCAAGTCTGTCACCTGTAACCACCCACTACAACGTGCTCGCACATCTCAGTTCCCGGGATTGTGTGCACCTTGCTGTTACCACACTCTAATCTTCCCAGCAACACTCATCCCCATTACTCCACCCTTCTGCAGGTGCCATGTTGGGATTAGACCGTGCCACTCAAGTTGCTCCTTCAACGAGGAAGTAGGGAAGGGACCTCTGCATGGCAGGGATAGAATGAGCCGAGTCTCTGAGGGAGGTGCCTGCTTCCACCTGACCAGGTATCAGTAAACCCCTCACTTTCTGTTTCTGCGTCCATCCTTTCATACTTTTTTTTTTTTGACAGGCAGAGTGGACAGTGATAGAGAGACATTGGTTCACCCTCCAATGGCCGCCGCGGTAGCGCGCTGCGGCCGGCGCACCGCGCTGTTCCGATGGCAGGAGCCAGGTGCTTCTCCTGGTCTCCCATGGGGTGCAGGGCCCAAGCACTTGGGCCATCCTCCACTGCACTCCCTGGCCACAGCAGAGAGCTGGCCTGGAAGAGGGGCAACCGGGACAGGATCGGTGCCCCGACCGGGACTAGAACCCGGTGTTCATACTTATTACTATGCAATGTTAGCCAAATTATTTTCTGGTCTTAATTTCATTTTAAATTTTTGATAATGATGATGATAATATTAATGCCTCATAAAATAAATGTAGGGGATTCACATGTTTCAATATATCTGTTCCATCTGTCTCCTTTTTAAAAAAGATTTATTTTATTTGAAAGGCAGAGATACAGAGAAAGAGAGGGGAAGAGACAGAAAGATGGCTCACCCACCCACTGGTTCACTCCCCAGATGGATGCAATTGGCTGGGGTGGGCCAGGCCAAAGCCAGGAGCTTCTTCCCGGTCTCCCACATGGGTGCAGGGGCCCAAGCACCCACATCTTCCACATCTTGGTTCATCTTCCACTGCTTTCCCCAGGCCATAGCAGAGAGCTACATCAGAAGTAGAGCAGCCAGGACTCAAACTGTTGCCCCTATAGGATCCCAGTGTCACAAGCGGCAATTTTAGGTGCTATGCCACAGTGCTGTCCCCTACTTTTTTTTAAAGACCTTGAACTCTACTACAGTTTTTACTGCCCCAAAAGGCTGTGTTTTGTACCACAATATGTGATTACTGATCCACTCTCCCAACACATTCAGGGGCACAATGGATTGGACAAACTTGAGACCAGCAACCAATAACATTGTCTAGCCAGTGACATCTTATTTAGTTCAAAAAGAACCATAAACACATTTCTCAGTGATATCAATCAAGAGATCCTGAAGGAAGTTGAAGTTGTAGTAGGTTCTGAGGAGAACATAAAATGAAGACTAGGGATCATTCCCATTGGGCCATATTTTGCATTAATACATAGTAATAATTAATATATATAAGAATATATATATTCATATATAATTCATATATAATGAATATATAATATATAGTAATAATGAAACAAATGAGGCTTAGTAATTTGTGAAGAGAAGAGGTTTATTTAGCTGACAGTTTAGGCTGAGATCTGAGATTTGGCAGAGCCATATATTTGACCTCAATGCTTAACTCCTGAGAGTAAATGATGGCAAAACAAGATCACAACACAAGGCAGAAAGCCACAGAGTGATCTGGGAGTCAGGTTCACTGTTACAACGACTTGCTCTCACAAGAACTAACTCAGGATCCAATGAAAACTGCCCTACTTCCTTCCCAGGAGAACAACCCCAGTGACCTAAGGACCCTTCATTAGGCCACGGTTCTTAAAGATCCCACCAACACCCTACCACACTGACAGCCAGTTCTCCAACACATGGACCCTGGAACTAACACTAACAACCACAGCAGGCCGTATTGACGATTGGCAAATGCATATATATATATTTGCCAACATACACATATAAAGATACATATAGGCAAATATGTGTTATGCAATATATATTTCACATAATATATAAATATATTATATAATACGTATATTTTTATTCAAATATATTTTATATGAGATAAACATATTTATAACATAAAATATATGAATATATTTATAATATATATGTATAAATATAAAAACTAAAAATATATTTATATATGAAATAATAGATATTAATATATTTATATTATATACTATATAATAATTTATTTTATATTTTCATATACAATGTTTATAAATAATATATTTATGTGTATTTATATATACTATTTTATTTTTATGATATTTTATTTTTGTATATATTACATACATTTTAATAAATAACATATTTATATATAACAAATACATATAAATACATAGGCAAATATATGTTTTTATTTTATTATACATATTTATTAAATGCATTTATATATAAATATTTAAATGTGGCTAAGGGGGAGAATAAGTAGCATGGAAGCACAGGGAAGCAAAAATTTGAGAGGCTCTGCAACTCCTCAGATAAGGATAAAATAGCCCAAGTTCTTGGCTTTCCAATTTTCCATTCCAATGAATCCTCAGTGTTCTTGGTTCTAGTCCGTTGTGTGCCTAAGATTTCCTATTGAATACCTCTGTGAAACTTCCCTGCATTTGAATGGATTGTGAGCCGTCAAGGTGGACTAGAGTATGATGTGACAGGACAAATTTCAGAGGTTCACAGTAACAAACATTTCTACTTATCACTCAGGCTACATGCCCAGGTCAAGATTATTGGGTCTCTGTTTCACAATATTGGGGTAAAAGAAACATTCATTTTGAAATCTATCAATCATCCATTACATGACCAACCACCACCAGTTGCCTCATGAAGCTACTGCACAGAAGTCACACCTGACATTCCTACACTTAGTTCATTCATAAAAGAAGTCATATGACCTTCCACAAATTCAACAGGACAAGAGCATATAGTGTCAGAGAGGGACGCTAGATACTGGTGAATGCAAAAATAATCTGATAATTATTTATTTTTAAAATTCTCCCATAAGCACTAAGAGATAATGTACAGAAAATGTCTGATTCAGAAGTGGACATTTGGCACAATGGTTAAGATTCCACTTAGAGGTGCTGGCACTGTGGCATAGTAGGCTAAGCCTCTGCCTGTGGTGCTGGCATCCCATATGGGTGCCAGTTCAAGTTCTGGCTGCTGTTCTTCCAATCCAGCTCTCTTCTGTGGCCTGGGAAAAGCAGTAGAGGATGGCCTAAGTGCTTGGGCCCCTGTACTCACGTGGAAGACCTACAAAATTCCACTTAAGATGCCCACATTGAGACAAGATAAACACAGGAATTACTTTACCAAGCCCGTTCTGATTTGAACATGCATTCATCTCCCAGCACAGGCCTCTCTACCCAACTTCAAAGCAATCAGAAGCCAGGCACATCCCAACCTTAATCACAAAAGACCACCGGGTTCTAGTCCTGGTCGGGGCACCAGATTCTGTCCCAGTTGCTCCTCTTCCAGTCCAGCTCTCTGCTGTGGCCCCGGGAAGGCAGTGGAGGATGGCCCAAGTGCTTGAGCCCTGCACCTGCATGGGGGACCGGGAGGAAGCACCTGGCTCCTGGCTTCGGATCGGCACAGCGCGTCGGCTGCAGCACACCAGCTGTAGCAGCCATTTGGGAGGTGAACCAACTCTCTCTCTCTAACTCTGCCTGTCAAAAAAAAAAAACAACAACAACAACAACAAAAACAAATAAGCAATTACAATGCCTATTACAATGATTATGATAAATAATAGGCACCTCAAAACACAGGAGGTAACTCCCATGTAGATATGGACAAACACAATATTTCTTAAAGGAAGTGTTAACAGCTTAAATCAGATGAATGAGAAGTAATGAGCCCAACAAAATGCAAAACAGAAGGGAAATTTTATAGGTAAATGGTCCAGCAAAGTTACAGACCCAGACATGAAAAAGGCATGGAGCATTCAGGGATCCGTAAGAAGTGAAAACAGGTGGATGAGTAGTTGTAAACCATTCTGTAGAAGGTGAACGTTATCCTATACTATAAGGAACTGCAAAAAGCTTTTTTTTTTTTTTTCCTTCAAATAAATTTTATTATCTGAAGGGACAGGACACCAAAGATTAGTTTTTTATACAGATAGCCAATAGCCTACAGTGGGGACCAAATGCCCACCCCTATCATATCATTGGAAACATTGTAAATTGCATTACTCTTGTCATTTATCCACTATTAATATTTGCTGAGACTCTGTTCAGTGTTATGGTTACAAGGATGGAAGATCTGCCTTTCACATTCAGATAAAGGGTAACTAGAAAATGAACCTCATCAGGGACCGGTGCTGTGGCGCAGTAGGTTAAATCCCCAGCCTGCAGCACCGGCATCCCATATGGGTGCCAGGTCGAGTCTCAGCTGCTCCTCTTCTGATCCAGCTCTCTGCTATGGCCTGGGAAAGCAGTGAAAGATGGCCCAAGTCCTTGGGCCCCTGCACCCACGAGGGAGACCAGGAGTAAGCTCCTGGTTCCTGGCTTCAGGTTTGCTCAGCTCTGTCCGTTGCGGTAATTTGGGGAGTGAACAAGTGGAATGGAAGACCTCTCTCTCTCTCTCTCTCTCTGGCTCTACCTCTCTTTGTAACTCTATTAAAATAAATAAAATCTAAAAAAAAAAAAAAAAAAGGAAAAAAAAGAAAATGAACTCCATCAAGTTTGTGTTTTATAAATACCAGTAAGTTTCCAGGCATTTTGGCCTATTGTTAAACCATGTATTCCAGCCGGCGCCGCGGCTCACTAGGCTAATCTTCCGCCTTGCGGCGCCAGCACACTGGGTTCTAGTCCCGGTTGGGGCGCCGGATTCTGTCCCGGTTGCCCCTCTTCCAGGCCAGCTCTCTGCTATGGCCCGGGAGTGCAGTGAAGGATGGCCCAAGTGCTTGGGCCCTGCACCCCATGGGAGACCAGGAGAGGCACCTGGCTCCTGCCATCGGAACAGCGCGGTGCGCCGGCCGCAGCGGCCATTGGAGGGTAAACCAACGGCAAAGGAAGACCTTTCTCTCTCTCTCTCTCTCTCTCTCTCACTGTCCACTCTGCCTGTCCAAAAAAAAAAAAATGTATTCCTACCGCCAATTCTTCTTGCCTCCTCACACACATGTGCTTATTAAGCAACGAATGGAATCATGTTTCAACTAAGATATGTGTTTTCTCCATTTCTCATTGTACCCATACTGTAAGTGGCTGGTAGTCATACACGGTGCTAAAGTTGGAGTAAGAGTCATAAAGTGGACAACAGACAACCAAGCTCTAATCTTGAACACCATTACTACCTTAAAATGTGATCTGGGGACAAAATGGAGATAATAAGCGATTTGAAAAATATAAATCTCTTTAATAGAGGAAAGTATTATGGGGAAGTTTTGAGTATCACCAATAGAAATATATCTGTGAAGTAGTATAGTGTGTGCAACTATATCATGAATGTGTGGCACAACGTGTTTATATTGCGTGTGTAGACTTTACCAATCAGTTTGGCAGGTACTCAAGTGGTATCCTTCAGCTATTACTCAGAGGAAGTTATTGAAAATTTCTTCATTTATGTGGATGATAGAATAAAACAGAAAGGGGTCTTTGGGCGACTAGATTAGCCTAACCCACGATCCAGTTTTGAACAGTGAACTTAGTCAATCTTTACACATTGTCCTTTCTGGTTTGGGTTGGGCTTTCCAATTTGCATTTGAAATTCAAAATGTCAGGCCTAATACTCCTGCTGCATCTCTGAGGGCATGACATGGCCTTTATAACTAAATGTTAAAACATAACTCAATGCCTGATAGTTGCAATTCCATTTTCCAATAGCTGGCCCTGTCAAAATCACTGTGTAATGGGCTGTCAAGCCAGGTTGGCCAAACTGCACACAATACAGCCACCTTTCTGAATGCTATTCTTGGAATACAAAGCATCTCACAGCCATTGACTTGTCACATGGTATACCAGCAATGCCAAGGTCTATTTTATCTCTCTAAGTCACCAGAGAAAATCCTTGAAGGATCCAGAGAGGCCGGCACCACAGAAGATGCTACTCCTTTTCCCTACTGAGCAGCTCATTTGCTTTTTCAGGGGAGCCATTGCACAATAGAAAACTGCCCCAGGCTGGCATCGCAGCTCACTAGGCTAATCCTCCGCCTGCGGTGCCGGCAAACGGGGTTCTAGTCCCGGTTGGGGTGCTGGATTCTGTCCCAGTTGCTCCTCTTCCAGTCCAGCTTTCTGCTGTGGCCCGGGAGTGCAGTGGAGGATGGCCCAAGCGCTTGGGCCCTGCACCCGCATGGGAGACCAGGAAGGGCACCTGGCTCATGGCTTGGGATCAGCATGGTGTGCTGGCCACAGTGGCCATTGGGGGGTGAACCAACGGTAAAGGAAGACCTTTCTCTCTGTCTCTGTCTCTCACTGTCCACTCTGCCTGTCAACAAAAAAAGAAAAAAAACAAACAAACTGCCCTGGAACCAGACAGAGCCAGGCATTTGCCAAAGATGGTCTTCCATAGTCTGCAGTGATCTGCTTGAGTAGGATCTGGGGTGGAGCTAAGGTGTTCAAAGTTCAAATCTGAGAGAGTCAAGAAAAACAGAAATAACTGTCAAATAGCTTTGTGTAAGAGATGTCCAAGTAAAACAAGAATCACAGGTATCATTCAGTTCAATGAATTTTTCATCACTGATGGGGGCTAAAGATACAATCTTTTGCCGATAAATGAATGGACGATAATTTTTCATAAATTAAAAAACACATGATTATAGATATGAACTACATGAAATCTGTTCACTTTATATTAATAAAAATATGCATTTTTATACTAGTAAAAAAAGAATTGGGCCAGTGTGTGGCATAATGGGTTAAGCCACTGCCTGCAATGCCTGCATCCCATATGGGTGCCGGTTCGATTCTCTCCTTCTCCGCTTCCAACCCAGCTCCCTGCTAATGCTCCTAAGAAAGCAGCAGAAGATATTCCAACTGTTTGGGACCTTGCACCCATGTGGGAGACCTAGATGAAGCTCCTGGCTCCTGGTTTCAGCCTGGCCCAACCCTGGCTGTAGCGGCCCTTTGGAGAGCAAACCAGCAGATGGAAGATTTCTCTCTGCCTATAACTCAGCCTTTCAAAAAAATAAAATAAAAATATTTTAAAGGAAAGAAGAAGAAGTTACAATTTCTATTGAAGAAAAAAAGGAAAAATAGAAAAATAAAAGTAGGAAAAATGCATACTACTCTATCCTGTCAGCAAAGATTAAATAAATGTGGAAATTTAAGAAAATCAAATAAGACAATGAGAAATTGTTTCCTTCTGGGTGGGAGAGCCTGTTGCAGATCAACAAGCGTTTCACAAAGACCAGAAAGGCTGAACACTTTTTAACAACTGTGTTTGAAGACTCAGTGGCACTGCCAAGATTTCAGAAAGAAAAATATTGATACTTGTGTTTTTCCCTTCAAGGCATTTATCAAAGATCTTGCCACAAAAACAGAGAACCCAGGGAGAAATCAGGGGCTAAGAGGTTGTGAAATAGCAGAACTGTTGGCAATTTCCTGAGAAGGGAAAAGCAGAAACACACTTCACAAGGAGGCAGAGCAAGATGGCAGCTGAGTAAGATCCTCCAGCCATCAGTGACATCAGGCTGAAAAGCTCTTCGTGTACCAATCTGTCTTTGCAACAGCTAGGGAACCCAGGTGAGAGACCACAGTGCCTGGTTTTAGAAGAATAAGAAAAGAAACATTTACGATGGCAGAAAGGGAAGGGCTGCCCATGCCAGCCCTCCCCCAGTTCCACGAAGTGCAGTGTGGAGAGACACACCTTCTGCTTAGAGATAGGGAGAGAATTAAGTCCAGGCCTTAGTATAGGCCCACCACAGTGAAACCCGCACTGGGCAAAGCCTAACATGCCCTGCCCCCAAGCCAGGCACCAGAGTGAGCCTCTGGAACCACTCCAGCCAGCGGAAGGAAGACCCTACCCACTGGAGAGTGTGGCAGGAAAGCCGGCAGAGGACTAGACATCACAAATAACACCCACCGATGGCTCTAGGAAACAACTAAGGAGCCTTTTCTGAGCCGGTCAGCCAATTGAGCCTCCCAGGAAGCGACTGGGTGGCCTATTTATCCTCCTATGGCCCCATGAAGTTGTTGAGCAGCCAGTTCTCAGAAACTCTGTCACTGAGCCCCTGAGAAGATGTTCCATTCACGCACCTTGCCCCCGGGAAGCAGCTGGGCAGACCTCTCTGAGCAGGTCAGCTCATGGAGGCCCTATGTGGTTACCCATGCAATGCTGCAATGCCTGGACACTGGCAAGTGCCTCAGTCCACTACCAGCCACACTATGTCACATCCCCCTGGGGCGATGGGAGTGAGCCCACACTCACGTGACTCAGAGAAACTGACAAGAGCCCCACACTCACCTCTGGGCACATTGTGTACAAAACTGACAGTGAACTTGCATCACCCAAGGGAACTGCATCCCAAAGAACAGGGCATTACTTCATTGCTCTTTCTATCTGTTGTCCCACATTGGACAAAAGAGTAGAATTGGCTTCCCACAGAAAAAGTGATTCAAAAATAAATTTATTTAAAAATTGAGTCAATATATGACCTTAAAAATGGAATAAAGTCCATATGGAGATGATATGAAGCAGCTGTCTATGGGCTTTACCTGAGGAGCCACTGGGTTTGTCTCACACAATGTATTGATTTTTTGGCTTTAATTTTTAAATTTTAATTAGTTGAATTAGCTTTTAAAAACTGAGAGCTCAAATTGGAACATTTAAAGCATTCTTTTAAAATCAGAAAATCTGGGGAACTTGGGCACATTATTTAATCAATCAAAAATGTAATTTGAATAATATCAGATTTAAATGAGACAACCCATGCAGCCTAGCCACTGAGATGCTTACAGACACTGGTAATGTTGATCACAACTACATGTACCCTACAGTAGACACTCACCTCGAAACAAAATCAACACATAATATCCAACCAACATCCTAGAATATATCACCAGAAGAAAGTCTTTCACCACAAAAGCCACCCTGTGAAATTGGTAGAAGCACTGGCCCACCAGATTCCAAAAAACCAAGGTAAGGACACAAGAATTGTGAAAAAAATAACATAACATGGTGCCTCCGAAGGAAGACATAACTCTCCAGCAACAGACCACAAAGAAATGAAAATTAACAAATGCCTGATAAAGAATTCAGAAAATAATTTTAAGGAAGTTTATTGAAATAAAAGAGAATACAGGCAGACAAATCAATGACATTAAGCAGTCAATTCATGACATGAATGAGAAATTCATTAATGAGACAGAGATCATAAAATAAACCAATCAGAAGTCTTGGGCTAAAAAAGCTCAGTAAATTAAAACAAACAAACAAAAAAAATAGTTGAGAGCCTCAAAAACAGAACAGAGAAAGGAGAAGAAAGAACTCTGGAGCTTGAAGATAGGTCTTTTGAAATAAATTAGACAAAAAAAAGAAACTTTTTTTTTAGTTTAAAAGAATGAATAAAGCCTTTGAGATTTATGGGATAGCATTAAGTGAGCAAACATGTCTATTATGAATTTTCCAAAAGGAGAAGAGAGGGAAAAGTGATATAAAATTTAGCCAATGAAATAATTTCTGAAAACATTTCTGTTTTGGGAAAGATATGTACATTCAGGTCCAGGAGACACAAGAATTCCTAACAGATATAACAAAAAAAAAAAATTCTCTCTGAGGCATATTATAGTCAAACTGTCAGCAAACCAGAGAATTCTCAAAGGAGCAAGAGAAAAGCATCAAGTCACTTATAAGCAAATCTCCATTAGATTAATACAGAATTCTTGGCCATGAATAGTATAGCCAGCAAAGCTATTCTTCATAAGGACTTTCCATAATAAGCAAAATCTGAAAGAATTCATCACCATTGGACCAGTCATACAAAATGCTCAGTGAATCCTACATTAGTAGTGAAATAATAGTAACTACCATCATGAAGACAAGCAAAAGTACCAATTCAAATAGCAAAGTTATATTTTAGTTATGAGTATAGATATAGGCCCACTTACTCAACTGTATTAAATTTGGACTATAGTTCTGTAATTTAGTTCTTTACTAGATTTTGATGTCAGAGTTATATTGGTCTCTAAAAATAAATTGTAAAACATTTGATTCTTCTCTATTTTCCAGAAGAACATATTATTGGCTATTACTTCTCTAAATGTTTAGTGCAATTCACCAGTCAAGGCAAAGTATTTAAGTCTTTAATAGTTTCTAGGGCAGGATTTTAAAATAAATTTAATTTCTGAAATAATCATGAGCTATTCAAAAACTCTTCTTTCCATCCCAATTTTCTTAATTTATGTTTTTTGCAGAAATATGTGCATTTCATTTCACATAAGTTGCCAAAAATCACTTAGCATTCTTTAAAATTATTAAAATAGAGCTACCCTGTGATGCAACAATCCCATTGCTCGGTATATATCAATAGAAATGAAATCAGTCTGCTAAAGCCCTATCTGCACTCTCAGGATTGTGCCAGCACTATTCATAACAGTAAAGATAAGGAATCAGCCTGTGTCCAGCAATATATGAATGGATAAAGAAGATTTTGTATATATACATAATAGAATACCATTCATTTTAAAAAGTTGGGATCCTGTCCTTTGCAGTAAGATGGATAAACCTAGGAGACATTATGTTAGGTAAAATCAGCCAATCACAGAAAAATAGATGACACAAAATCTCACTTAGGTGAACTCAAAAGTGTGTTGATCTAGAAGTTGAGTTGAACAGTGGATACCAGAGGGTAGTAAGGGGTGGGGAGAATGGGGAGAGGTTATTTAATGGGAACCATGTTGCAGTTATACTGATGGGAAATGCTATGATGTTCTGTTGCACTGTAGGGAGACTAAAAATAGCAAAAATTTTTTTTTTAACTTTTATTTAATGAATATAAATTTCCAGTGTACAGCTTATGGATTACAATGGCTTCCCCCCCCCATAACTTCCCTCCCACCCGCAACCCTCCCCCCTCCCGCTCCCTCTCCCCTTCCATTTGCATCAAGATTCATTTTCAATTCTCTTTATATACAGAAGATCAATTTAGTATAAAGATTTCAACAGTTTGCACCCACATAGAAACACAAAGTGAAACATACTGTTTGAGTACTAGTTATAGCATTAAATCACAATGTACAGCACATTAAGGACAGAGATCCCACATGAGGAGCAAGTGCACAGTGGCTCCTGTTGTTGACCCAACAAATTGACACTCTAGTTTATGGCGCCAGTAACCATCCTAGGCTGTCGTCATGAGTTGCCAAGGCTATGGAAGCCTTCCAAGTTTGCCGACTCTGATCATATTTAGACAAGGTCATAAAAGACAGAGTGAGGATAGTAACCAATGATCCTAAGAGTGGCATTTACCAGGTTTGAACAATTATACAGCATTAAGTGGGGAAGAGGACCATCAGTACACACAGGTTGGGAGTAGAGCCATTGGTGGTAGAGGTTATGATTACAAAGGAATGAGGCCCAAGTGCACTAGACAGGGCCTAGAACAAAGGACAGAGTCATTATTAGAGGAGCTAAGAAAGGTGCTGTCTAAGCTACAATGAAGTTTTCTGATTGAGAGGCAAATAGAACCTGATAGAAGGGGCTTGATAATAATCTGGTGGGCTTCAGGCCTTGTAAATTCAGAGGCCCAGACCTATCTATCTCTTCACATGGGGTATATCCTAAGGGAGGTGTGAACCTCCTAGGGGAAGGCACTCTGTTGACTTTCATTACTTGGCTGGCCTGGGAGGAGACCTGGCCAGGTAAAGGCAGGGGGCATCTCTAACAAGAAATTTACAGTTCTGCCTGCAATGTTGCTGACCCTACTTGACCATCCCCTCAGCTGCAGTGGTCACTTTGGAAGTTGGGCTGAGTGAAGGGCTTTTCAGCTTAGAGCCAATAAGATCTGTGGCTCTGACCTGGGCATCCTTCGACTCCAGGGCAGGTCCATTTCCAGTGATCCAACTCTTGGCAGAGCTGCCAGGGCTCTTCACAAGCTGACTTCTGCTGAAGCCCAGGCTTACCACATTGAAAGCCACTGCAGTGGACTGGCCTGTTGGGTCTCCTTGAGGGCAGATCACTGTACAGATCAGCCATTAATAGGCCTGCCACCCATTGCTTCTGATGCCGAGCTTTCTTTTCCTCCTGGTTTGTGTTAAAGCAGACCAGAGGATGCAAGTCAAGGGAGTGCCCGTTTCCCATCTCTAATCTTCGGTGGCCTGAACTACAAGTCTATAGTCACAGGCATGTTCTGTAGTAGTTTTTCTAAGGTAGACAATGCCCATGAGGAAAATTATATTCTCACTTTAAAACTTTCTTTCCCTTTGGTCTGAAAGGGAGGTTTTTTTCTACTTACTGTATACTTCGCTGATGGCAAAGTGAATCTAGCTATGAGATTATTATTTGAGTTCTTATTTTGGCTATGCTATTGCAGAAAAATGTTAGCCATCTCTTTTATAAGGTCTAAAGATTAAATTGTGCATCCTACAGATTCCTTCATAATAGAGTTAGTTTCCTACCTTGAAGAGAATAGAGAAATGAAAGAACAAGTTGGGCTTAGAATAGAGAAATGAGGGAGCAAGTCCTAGATCGCTTGCTGACAATTTAAAATTATAAACTCATCAACCAACAAGAGGCACTTGCTTACTTCACAGTATTTTTGAAAGCACCTGTAGGATTTTACAAGTATTTAACCCTTTAAGCCTCTGGGGCTTTCTCATTAAGATAACTATCATGTCTCCAAAATATCTGGTTGAAATAAGATTTCTTAAAATCATGACATAACATAGACCAAATTTGATCATTGTTACAAGGTGATTATTCAAATTTTTGAAAAAAGCACATATTTAAATAACCCATAGCTCTTAATAAAAATTCAGCTGTTTTTGAACAATTAGAATTTAACAGACATCAAGAGAACATAATAGATTACTTTAACACATTGCTTTAACAGAGCATCAGAGTTTAATTCTATGTCAAAGAGAAATTGAGCTTCCTGTGATCTTTTGCTGTGAGGTTTCCTTCCTTTACCTTCTTTCATACTGGTGACCATGTTTCTGTGTTTCTGTGTGTAAGACATCTTTAAGCATCTTTTGCAGGGCAGGATGAGTGGCAACAAATTCTTTCAGTTTCTGTTTGCTATGAAAAGTCTTAATTTCACCTTCATTCACAAATGAGAGCTTTGCAGGATATAGTATTCTGGGCTGGCAGTTTTTCTCTCTTAGTACCTGGGCTATGTCTCGCCATTCCCTTCTAGCTTGTAGGGTTTCTGATGAGAAGTCTGCTGTGAGTCTAATTGGAGATCCTCTAAGAGTGATCTGACGTTTCTCTCTTGCACCTTTTAGGATCTTTTCTTTCTGTTTCACTGTGGTGAGTTTGATTACAATGTGTCGTGGTGAGGATCTCTTTTGGTCATGTTTATTAGGGGTTCTATAAGCTTCCTGTACTAAGATGCCTCTGTCCTTCTCCAAACCTGGGAAATTTTCTGCTAGTATCTCACTGAAAATGCCTTCTAATCCTTTCTCCCTCTCCATGCCTTCAGGAACTCCTAGAACCCGAATGTTGGGTTTTTTAATAGTATCCTGTAGATTCCCGACAATATTTTTTAGATTTCTAATTTCTTCTTCTTTTCTTTGGTTTGCCTGTTTCCTTTCCTGTTCTCTGTCTTCTAAGTCTGATATTCTCTCTTCTGCTTCGCCCATTCTGTTTTTAAGGCTCTCTAATGTGTTTGTCATTTGATCTATTGAACTCTTCATTTCATTATGATTTCTAGTCACTATCAGAGTTTCTTGTTCCACTAGTTGTTTCATTTCATTTTGATTCCTCCTTAATATTTCACTTTCACGAGAGAGATTTTCTATCTTGTCCATGAAGGATTTCTGTAGTTCAAGAATTTGTTTTTGAGAACTTCTTAATGTTCTTATCAATTTTTTGAGATCCGCTTCTTGCATTTCTTCGATCTCATCATCTTCATAGTCTTGAATTGGGGTGTCTTTTTCATTTGGGGGTGTCATAGTGTCTTCCTTGTTCTTGTTAGCTTGGTTTTTGCGTTTGTTGTTTGGCATGTTGGAGATATTTGGTTTCTTCACTGTGGTGTTTTTTCTTGTTACACTATGGCTCTATATTAAGTGGACTGTCTGCTTTCAGTGGAGCCTTAGAGGCTTGAGATGAGTGTGGACTGAGAGCTGTGTTTGGTTCCTCAGGGTTGAGGGTGTGTCAAGGATGACACTCCCAGGTTAGGTGTGGTAAATCTCTCTTTCTTTTTTTGATTTAAAAGGGAAGTAATTCCGCACAGCTGAACGTACTTGGAGGTAGTTAGCAGGCAAATGATATACCCACAGGAGCCAGAGATCGGAAGCTCTTTCCCAAGGACCACACAGGGAATCTCTGCTGCCCTCAGTGTGGGCTCCAATTCTCCTGCAGTCTCCCACTGGGTTGCCAAGTTAGATGCTAATCTCCTGTTATTTCACCCCTCCCCACAGAGTCAGGTTTTTCTGCTAGGCTCAGGGCTGGTGCAGACCTGAGGTCGCCCTGCTTATGACGTATGTCCAAAATGGCGCCTGCTCTGTCTTGCTCGCCTTTGAGAGGTGAGCGGAGAGAGAGAAACTTGTGTCCGTATCAGTCACTTTTTTAATTTTTTTTCTCTCTCTTCTAGTTAGCCTGGTGAACTTTTCCCCACGGAGTTTCAAGCCTCGTTCCCTCTAGCCTCCTCTTTCCGCTTGCCCGCTGGTATCTCGGGCTATGGAGATTCGGCTCACCTCGCGTTCCAGCGCTGGTGCGTTGAGTCTGCTGCTGGTGTCCCGAACTTGGGCTCCCACGCTCTCCACGCAGGTCCACTGTGAATCACTAGTTCCGGAAGAGTTTCCTCTGCTGTTTCTTCCCCTACTCTTCCTTGACTCTGCAGTATCTCCACTTATATTAAACTTTCTCTCCCCCCGGACTAAGTGTGCTTCCTGCCTATTCCGCCATCTTGCTCCAGGGTCAAAATAGCAAAAATTTATAATTCAAAATATCTAGGGGAGAATTGCTGTGTTCTTACCACGAAGAAACAATTCTGAGGTGTAGATAACGTTAATCTCTCTAATTTGATCATTACACCATGTGTGTACATATATATATATTACAACATTACACTTACATGGTGAACATGTATGAATGATCATGTGTCAATCAAAAATAAGTAACATGAGAGAAAAAGTAGCAAAAACAAAACAAAAATAAACTTAAGAGCCCAAGTAGAAAGGGTTCTGATAAAGACCTCAGACTGTTAATTAAGGCTAACACCTTAGAAATAAAAATAACAAAATTAGACTTAGTGTCACAAAATTCTAAAATCCAAACTACTAACAATTTATACCTAAACTCTAATTCCTTGTCTGAAAATAAATCTCTGGAAAAAGAAAGGAAGCCTGAGACATATCATCAAACTATCTATATTCTTTTTCTTTTTTTTTTAAAGAGTTATTTATTTATTTGAAAGAGTTACACAGAGAGAGGAGAGGCAGAGAGAAAGAGTGAGAAAGAGGTCTTCCATCCGCTGGTTCATTCCCCAATTGGTTGCAATGGCCGGAGCTGCGCCAATCTGAAGCCAGGAGCCAGGAGCTTCTTCCAGGTCTCCCATGTGGGTGCAAGGGCCCAAGCACTTTGGCCACCTTCTACTGCTTTCCCAGGCCACAGCAGAGAGCTGGATCAGAAGTGGAGCAGCTGGCCATATGGGATGCCGGCGCTTCAGGCCAGGGCATTAACCTGCTGAGCCACAGTGCCGGCCCGTCTTTCATAATAATATTTGACATTCAGTCAACAATCATGATGTATGCCAGGAAGACATAACCTGACTGAAAGGAGGGTAAGTAAAAAAATCCGTGCAAGAAGGTTCTTAGGTGATCCAGCTATTACAAGACTCAGAATAACTATTACTAACTAGTGTGTCTAAAATAATAGAGGATAAGATGGAGAATTCCTCCTGGAAACTGGAATCTGTAAGAAGGCAGGTGGAAGTTCTATGTCTGAAAAGTACAATAATAATTAAAAATTTAGAACGTAAGGCATGGGTTTCAAATGGCTTAGAGACACGTGAAGAAATGGAGAATGAACTCAAGATACAGCAAGGGGAACAGCTAGGCAAAAGGAAAACAAGTAAGAGATACAAGGTACACCATAGACTACTCCGATGTACAAGTAACCGGGGAGGCGAGCAGGAAGGATGGAGTTCATCAACTAAAATACTAGGTGACTTTTTAAAAGCTGGTTTTTAAAAACATCAGCCACTAAAGCAAAAACTTCTGTGTGCTCTCAAGTAGGCTAATCATGAAAAAAAAAAAAAAAAGCAGCATCTAACCGCATTATAATAAAACTGCAAAGGACCAAAGACAAAAGGAAAAATCTCATACAAGGCCAAAGGGAGGAAAACACATCTTTTAGAGAAACCACAATGACACAGAAGACAGAGGCAAAGAAAAGGAGAATTGAAAAAGAAGAGGGAAGATTGCCAAGACAAGCTCCACAACCAGGAAAGATACACATCACGTACAGCAAACAAATGTTTTCCAAACAACCAAAAGCCATAACCAGGGGATTTTTTTTTTCCCAATAGACTTGCACTCAAAGAACTATTAAAGCGAATAATTCAGGTTAGAAAAAAAAAATACACCCAAAGAGAAACATAGAAATGTAAGAAAACTGAAGAGTAACTGGGAAAATAAAATGTCTGAATAAATACACATGAATCCTCCTTATATGAAATTGGCCATTTGTGTTAGAATGTAAGTGGAACACAAAACATGACCATATTACACCAGTGATGAAAAGGAATTGTGGTTTGAGGTCCTTGCCTTGCTGAGAAGTGGTGGATACTTCATTTGACCAGATTTAATTCGCCATGGATTCATTCTGTCATCTCTGGAATAACACAAAATGAAGAATCAAAGAAAGGGGAGCTGATACTGTGTTGCAGCAGGTTAAGCTGCCTCCACGTGTGACACCAGCTGCACATATGAGTGCTGGTTTGAATCCTGGCTATTCCACTTCCAATAGAGCTCCCTCCTAATGCACCTGGGAAAGCAGAGGATGACCCAAGGAATTGGGCCCCTGCCATCCATGTAGGAGACCCTGATGGAGTTCCAGGCTCCTGGTGTTGCCCTGTGCCAGCCCTGACAGTTTTGGCTATTTGGAGACTGAATCAGCAGATCAAAGATGTCTTTTTTTTTCTCCCTCTCTTCTGTCCCGTCCCACGGGATGTCAACTAGGAGCCGAGCACCTAGAAGGAGAGATGAAGGGACAGGAGACACAAAGATGGCAGCAAGACAAGGGTCCTGATCAAGCTGCGATTTTTATTTTTCAACCACACACTTATATATCATAAAGGCAGGGTGTCGGGCGGGGGAAGGAGGGGCATTTAGGAGGGCAGGATGTCGGGCGGGGGAAGGAGGGGGAGCTTATCTTGTAGCTGCAATGCTTGTGCAAGTAGGGGAAAGGTTACAAGTGCAAGTAGGGGAAAGGTTACAAGTGCAAGTAGGGGAAAGGTTACAAGGTCTTAAGGCACAAGGTCACACAAGGTTGTGTTATTAGTACTCTCTGGCCTGGGCTGTTTTAGCCCTGCCTCAGTAGTTTTCCACTAAGAGGCCACATGATGTGTGGTCCCTGACACTCTTCTCTCCATCATTCTCCATTTCAAATAAATAAATACATCCTTAATAAACTCAAAAAAGTGTGACATGCAAACTAAGATTAAGAAAATTGATTTAAAACATTGAGATGAGAAAACATACAAAGAACAGATGAGAAGGAGGGGAAGGGAGTAGAATAGATAAGGTGGGACAATGAATAAATAAGCAGGACACTGGTCAGATTACAACCACCTATGTCAGAGAAGCAGGGTAGATATTCAAAATAAAAAGTAGAATACAAACCTGCTTTTAGAATATACAGCCATACGCTGTTTAAAGAAAGATTATAACACTTATCAAAAGACAGAGCAGGTCACTAATAAAAAAAGTAGATTTTAAAACACAGAACATAGATAATTTAAGTGAGTGAGAAAAGTGGCAATTTACCTAAGGATGCATTCCTATACGGAGATAGAATGAGTTAGCCAACGTCTGAGCTCCTGTCAAGATGTTCCAAGACCTACTTAGAGAGTCATAACATGTGTTTCTACCATTATTACTATATGATTTCTCATAATTTAAATTTACTAAGGATAGAAGGTCTATCTATTATTGTATACAAGGTCTAGTAACACACAACATAGCACAGAATAGGAATTCAATAGATAATTTTTATTGAACAAATGGGTAGATGGAGACGGATATATAGCAGGTCTCAGATTCAGAAAAGCAGTATGTTTTCATTATTTGGTCAATAAGATTATACTGTTTCTGGATAATGGCTGTGCAATTTTCAGACCCTTTAAAACCCGGTATAGATTTTCGTAATGCAGTGAAGAAATTTCAGGGTCGTCTGAGTTATAAAAACAAGATAGTAACTTTACTGAACAGGAACGGCTTGGTAGAAACTCTCAGACTTGGTGACTTGGTCAAACTTGGCCCTTCACCCTCACTGGATCTCACTGGCTTCTAGTTTTGGTAAAGTCATCCCCTTAACCACGAGGGATCCATTCCAAGACCACAGTGGATGCCTGGAGATCATACCAACCCCATACAGACATACCTATGAAGAAATTTAATTTACAAATTAGGCATATTAAGAGATTAACTGCAAGAGCAAATAATAAGGTAGAACATTTATAGCAATATACCATAGTAAGTTACATTAACATGATCTCTCTCTCATAATATTGCATTGTACTTACCTTTATTCTTCTTGTGATTATGTGAGACAATGATACTTAAAGGGAGTGTTTTACAACTTCTCTTTTCCATATTTAATTCGCCAGCCTCACTTCTCTTGCATTTGAGGGACATTAAGTAAAATAAGAGTTATTTGACACAAGTACTGCAGTACAACACCAACCGATCCAATAACCACAATAGCTTATAAATGACTAGCAGATGTGTAGCATATACAAGGTGGGTACTCTAGACAAAGAGGTGGGATTTCGTGGGATGAAGACGGAAGGCATAAGATTCCAGCATGCTGCTCAGAATGGTGTGCAATGTAAAACTTATAAATTGCTTATTTCTGAAATGTTCTACTTAATACTTCCAAATCACAGTTGACTGTAGGGAACTGAATCGTCAGAAAGTGAACCCAATAATAAGTGGAGACTAGTGTTACAGCTTTCTAGGATCTTCATGGGGTGAGAGGTTGTTGAAAGGGCAGGGGTGGACATAACTGGATCCTCTAACCAGCCAAATGTCACTAATTTCCCGCAGTCTACTCGAATAGTTACTTCAGTCACAATTATTGGTTCTATTTTTTTTTATTATTGTACCCCCACAGCTGCTTTCCCCTTACTTCTTGTTCCATGCAGACCTTTGTTACTTAAACAATAAGGAAGCCAAAAACCAACAGTGCACAATTAGTGCTCCCAGCTTCCTGATCCAGTGAATTCCTCTGGTTTTATGATTGATCATGATCCTCATTATCATTTCTTGATCCATCACATTGACTGTTCATAGTTCCAAACTAAGTTGTTACCAAAAAAGTCAAAAGAGATTCTTTAAGGAAATCTATCAAAATAACACCATTCTACAGAACATTTAAAATCTTTAAGCATCTGCTCAGTTTTAGTTTTTGCACAGAAAACTACCTGCTTCCTAGTCATAAATATACTGAACCTTCCTGCAGACCTATAATTGAGTTAGTGTGGTTGCCCTAGCAACCACCACGATTAATTAGGATACTTGAGCATGGTGAGTTTATAGATGCAGAAAATATTTCATGTATAAATAGTGCAATCTGCTTATGCTCAAAGAAATTTTCCCTCTCAGTTGAGAAATGGGGTTCCATTTTTGGGGAGGTGTGGATAAATCACTTTCTCCCCCATAAACTCTATAAGTAATATTCAAGGATGAATGTTGATTGAATCCTTTCGACTATTCTTAGGAGCATGTGTGCTCTTTGTGTGGTTTCTGGACTGAGCTCTGGTCACCTGCTGGGTGAGGCATAATTGTGACCACACAGTATTTAGTGGCAGAGATGGGACACCAGCTTCTGGATCCCACAGAGATGCCTATGCTTTTCCTAAATTATCTTGTGGTAGAGACATTGTTGTGCAGGATTATTTGTGTGAAAATTGGTTTTTCCTTAGGATAAGCTTTGCAAGAAACCAAAAGGAGTGCATCAATTAGTTTAAGGGGGAAAAAAAAAAAAAAACACTCTCTAGGCAATTAGCATTTGTTTTACATTAGAAAAGGAGATATGGAATCTAGCATTTACTGAATGTTCACTCACTAAATGACTCATTGATCATTTATCTCAGTTTTTTACATATTCTATTGCATTTAATATTCATGATGCTTCCATAAGATTAGTTCACTGAGCCTAATTTGAGATAGGCAAGCTATCTTAACACACATTGGTGAGTTAAGCAAATTGCTCAGATTCAGTATTTTTGGAGTAGGAACAGGGAATGTTTATCTAAATCAAAAGCCTAGGCATTCACACAATGCGCAGGCTGTCACAATTTGTTCTTCTAGGTGAACAGGGAAGAAGAAATAAGAGAGATTCTGACTTCCAGTAAAATAGTGCATGCTGACTGAGTCTTTTGGTTTGCTCAGAATCCCCAGTCTTCTTAAAGGAGCAGTTGGGGGACATGTGTGATATTGTCAGCAACTGGAGGTTCCTTGACTCACTCCTGATCGACAGTGACAAGCAGTCAAACCTCAACCCCAAGTTCATTGGCAGCTTTGGCTCAGCCCCAGGAGACAGCATGGCGGAGAGCGGTTCCACTACCAACTTCTCCAAAAGCAGCTTGACAGGGGCTTTTATCAGGCTAGGGAGGCATGCCCCCACCACCCCAGCCTTGGTCTCTGGCTCCTCCTCCTCGGTTTGCACCCCGTCGGTGTTCTGTACAGCCGTTATGGCTCTTCTTGCTCACGACAGGTTCAAAAAGGCCGTGCTGCTCACTCCTGCCTCCCTAGGAAGGTTATATATGGGTGGGACTGGGCTGTTCTGGACCCTCACAGGGATGGGGCCGGCCCTAATAAGGCTGAAGGGGGTCCTTGGACCAAGTTAGACCTCATACTATATAAGGCCTTGAAAACCATTTGGTCTGGTCTTGCCAGGGCAACTGTAGGCAGAACTTAAATAAATCTGTAGAGGCCAGTTCGTAAGTTGATAATTCCGTATGGCCCATGAATATTGTCATGAGTATCCAGATGGTCCTTGGCAGATAAAAGGCTCCCTGCCCCTGGTGGCAGTTGCGTGCACCCTGTTGGCTATGGTTTGGGCAGCCTGTGGTTGAAGTCAGGCAAACACATGGTCAGGTCAGAAACGGATATACGTGGCCAGGCCAGTGGGAAGGAGCCTGATATGTCTATCCTGTCTCAATGTGTCAAAAATGTCCTACTGAGATATACTTCAACCCAGCTGATTTTTCTGCCAGCTATAGTTGAATTTTAAGCTGATGCTCAAGAAATAATTTGCAACAGGCATTAATTTTGTGCACACAGACTTGGGATTCAGGACGGCCAGGAGGGTGAAGTGCAGAAGGTACTGAAATGGTGCTGAGGAATTAGCTCATTCACCAACCGTTTATTCTAGGGAAAAGCACTTATTACCACTTAGAAGTTTAGAGTCAGGACAAGGTTTTAGGAACAATGTGTATTTCTTCCACTCAGTCTATCTAGAAGATACTCTCTAGGGTTCTCTATTTCTTCCTAAGGGATAGATACAATATCCACCACAAAATTCATCTTCTTCCTCTCTTACATTGTTACAGCCTTGATAAACCATGGAGGTTTTTAATCGCCATCCCAATACATGAAGTATTGGAACTAGCAGAAAGATCCCAGGAATGTTTATTCACCAGTCCTAGCCCAATCACTTCCCACTTTCACTTTCACCATTCTCCTCTGGTGGTAATACTGTCTTCTTCTATTTTACACATATTTAGAAAAAAAAAAATCAAGTTCAGATTTACTAAGTTACAATCAATGTATTTTGTCCTGAGACCTGAACCTTAGGTGGGAATCTGTATATTATCTAGTTTTTACCAGGAAGTTTGCAGAACTACCTTTTATGTATGTTTATCTCAACTATAACAATACCATTCTCGCTATAATCTTTGAAACTAGGAAATGAATTCATAACATTTTAGATACTAATTTGTACCAGTGTTTTCAGTGCTTCTTAGTTGTGACACTAGATTGCTTTTCTAACTTAAACAGATGCTGAATTTGGGGGTTATTCATTGACATTGGCTTTTACTAGGTCTGAATACTGTCCTCATTAAACGACTTATCAACACCCTGAATATGTACCGTATAGAGAATATCTAACATGCTTACCATTTTTTGTTTGTCTCCTTCCTCTCTCTTTCCCTTCTTCCATCTTTCACCTTCCTCTGCCTTGGAAGTCAACTGTTTCCCTTCCCTTCATCTCACTTCCTTTCTACCCTGTGCCTGCTCACTTCAGACAGGACACAGCCACAATTACAGCAATCTTGGCCCTGTGGCTGGAAAGGCCTCCTTGAGGTCATGGTGGAAGCATTTCTGCAAGAGTAGACTGCCAGCTGCAGATGAAGCGGTTAAAAATTTTTCCCACAGGCCAGCGCCTCGGCTCACTAGGCTAATTCTCCAACTGCGGCGCTGGCACACCGGGTTCTAGTCCCTGTCGGGGCACCAGATTCTATCCCGGTTGCTCCTCTTCCAGGCCAGATCTCTGCTGTGGCCCAGGAAGGCAGTGGAGGATGGCCCAAGTGCTTGGGCCCTGCACCTGCATGGGAGACCAGGAGAAGCACCTGGCTCCTGGCTTCGGATCAGCACAGTGCGCTGGCTATAGCGGTCATTTGGGGGGTGAACCAACAGAAGGAAGACCTTTCTCTCTGTTTCTCTCTCTCACACTCTAACTCTGCTTATCAAAAAAAAATTTTTCTCCACAATCAGTAAAAGCACTTCTGCATTTATAGATCTCTTGAAAGAAAATTAGAAAGCTCACTCATAGGGGAAATAAAAACATTGCTGAGCATTTTCTCCAGAAAGACTAGTTGTGTATCCAATTTATACCTGGAAGGTATTAGGGGATCAATAGGTGTTGGTAGGATTGAAATTCCAACATCTCTAATACAGGAAACAAGTTTATGCCTGGAAAATTTAGAAGCGTATTTGAGAAATTAACCAGTTGGTTCATGTAGCCAATATCTTCTTGTCCAACTCTGTGGCCTTTTGTTTGCTGCAGCAATCTTGATGCATACAAAAGTTAATTCTTTTATCTGAAAGATCATTATCAAGTTCCAGATTATTAAAACGACTCTGCAAAGCAAAACACTGTAAACACCAATTCTAATTCTTTCTCTGGTTCATGCAACCAAGATTGTGTCTAGGACACTGACACCAGGCACATTTGGAGGGAAAGTGATCCTTGTCCAAGACGTCAGCAGCAGAAGTTTGAGCTGTTCTCAACTTGTGATACTTCTCTGACTCATTACCTCAAACCCCTCCCCCCACTCAAAAATTTGAAGTGTATTTCCAAAAATTGCAAAAAAATGATATTAGCTTAAAGCTCTATAAAGTGTTTAACTAAGTAAGTCTTACTTCCTGTGCTGAAATGCTAATAAAGCATGGACTGTTTTATTTGCTGTCTTAAAACTGTTCAATGCAATCACCTAATTCACTTGTTCTATGCTTTAGTGAACATATGCATCTTATCCATCCACATTGCTTTCCACAGATATGTTATCATCTCACTTTTGCCTTATTTTTCTATACTTAACCATTTATCTCTTTTCACACAGAAGCCACCAAACTTGTAATCCCTAAGGTATTTCAGAGTCACTCTGTTGTCTTCTTTTCATGACTCTAAAAACTTTGGGGCCAGGGTTGTGGTGTGATGGCTTAAGCCACCACATGCAAAGCCAGCATCCCATGTCAGAGTCCTGGCTGCTCCACTTCCAATCCAGCTCCCTGCTAATGTGCCTTGGAGAGCAGCAGAGGATGGCCCAAGTACTTAGGCTCCTGCCACCCATGTGGGAGACCTGGAGGGAATTCCAGACTCCTGGAATCAGCCTGGACCAGCACTGGCTCTTGTAGGCATTTGAGGAAAAAACCAGCAAATGGAAGATCTGTATCTCTCTCTGCCTCTGTTTCTCCCTCCCTCTCTCTCTAACTCTGCCTTTCAAATAAAATAAATAGATCTTAGAGAAAATACTTATTTAGAAAAATGCAAAAATAAATCTTTGACACCAGAAGAGGGACTAAGTTTGTCCTAGGGTTCAGGTAAATAATCTCATAGAGGTGTTTTTCAGGAGACCCAATGGATGCTCACAGCAGACCAGACAGGTAAACATAGATGCTGGTGAACTGATTCGTCTCTTTAACGAGCTGTGGAGTCCACCACCAAGCATCCCGTACCTCTTCATCAAATAGCAGAATTGTGGCTCTCCATTTAACTCCACTTCTCTTGGCCCAAAAACATCCAAATGCATAATAGAAAAAATATCATTTGTCCTCTCTGATCAGTAGTAGAGTTGATTCTTCATGGTGCCCAGTGTAGTGCCTGACCTGTGCCCAAACACCAGCCATGTGGCTGCCATGTGACAAGCACCCTCTCCCCCGTCTTCTCCACTGGTTTGTACTCATCACGTCCTGTGAACTCTCTCCTCCACCGCGAATCAGTGACTATCCTGAGAACCACAGTGTGTGTGACAGAGGTGGAGTCTCAGGGAGTCCATCTCAGGGTACCAGAGCCAAGTGAGTTCTGTGCAGAAGCGAAGAGAACATCTTTCCTTCTAACTGAGTCAATTTGCTTCAGAAGACAGACCCACAAATTTCCTCTTCAATAGTTCTCCAATTCACAGACCTCATCTCAACATCATAGAGCCCCCAGCCCAGTTCAGTGCATCAGAAGGAGACGTGGAGTCAGCTGGCCACTTTCCCCCTCATCCTGCAGCCCCTGCTAATAAGCGTCTCTGGAAAGAACACTGTCTCCCCCAGACACCAATTTTCTCTGTTTCATTTAGGATCAGAAGCCTTAAACATTACTGTTTTAGCAAAAAAGTCTTTGTTTGGGGGAACTCTATATATAATAAATGAGCCTTTTCATTATGCAGAAAATAAAGTTCAAATCTCCACGTTTGAAGAAGCAGAACATTCTCTGGCAGCTTTTAAACAACAAATTTTTCAGTGTCTGCTTATTGGGAATTCAAGAAAAAATTAGAATCCAGAACAGAGCCACCTTGTTACATGAAGAATTCTTTGAATGAAGCTGGACTATCTTGCGAATGGCCTCTACCCACTGCAGAGGGAGACAGAAGTCAAACGCCAGGGCTGGACTGGCCTAGAGACACACAATGAGCCAGTATACAAGCAAGGAGCCAGGACAAAACCCTAGACATTGGGATTGAGCTCCTTACATGGGGAGAAAAGGGAACAGGCCCCAGGCAGCAGCCTGGCACTTGCTGACTCATGCTCAAGACAGTGGATCTCTGGTTCTCCTCTCTGTCAGCTGATGTTCAGGCAAGGATTGACACTGCCGCTGTGTCACACAAGAGCAATGTGGAAAGTTCATGGAAAATGGAATTAAAAGATGAATTTTTAAGTTTTATTTATTTTTATTTATTTGAAAGACAGAGTGACAGGGAGACAGAAACTGAGATATCCCATCCTCTAGTTCATTCTCCAAATGCCTGCAACTTCCAGGTCTGGGCAAGACAGAAGCCAGGATCCTTGATTTTCATTTGAGTCTCCCACATGGGTGACAGGTGCTCAAGTACTTGAGTCACCATTGCTGCCTCCCAGGATGCTCATTAGCAGAAGTTAGATCAGAAGTGGAGCAAGGACTCAAAACCAGGTGCTTGAATATAAGTGAGTGTCTAAACTGCTGCACAAAGTGTCTGCCCTGGTAAATTTATTTTTATACAAAACAGTTTTTAAAATATTATTTTCTTTGTTTGAAGAGCAGTGTGATAGAGAGGGAGAGACAGAGTGATAAAGAGGTCTTCTATCTACTGTTGACTTATCAAATGTCCACAACAGCTGGGGCTGGTCCAGGCCAGGAGCCTGGAACTCCATCCTGGTCTCTCACATGGGTGGCAGGAAACCAGGGTATATTTTCAAGGAGCTGGATCAGAAATGGAGCAGCCAGGACTCAAACCAGCACTCCAATATTGTATGCCAGCATTACAAGCAGCAGTTTAATCTGTGGCATCACAATGCCAGCCCAAATTTTAAAAAGGAAAAACATTTTTAAGTACATGCATAAGTGAAATAAATGGACATCTTGTGATACAATTGTCATTTTTAGCTCTTGTTTATACTCCTGTGGAACTGTGGTCTTCCTATTTTTTACTTGTTAAATATTGTGGTTAGTGATGAATTAAGCCTGTGATTACAGTAAATTAACATTTATGTCTTTGCAAAAATTAATGAAAAGAAAAGAAAAGAAGGAAGGAGGGAGTTGAGGATGGAAGGGAGGAGGGAGGCAAGTATAGTCACCTTCTTAGAACTGTACCTAGGGGTCGGTGCTATGGCATTGTAGGCTAAGCCTCCACCTGTAGTGCAAGCATCCCATATGGGCGCTGGTTCATGTCCTGGATGCTTCTCTTCCAATCCAGCTCTCCGCTTATGGCCTGGGAAAGCAGTGAAAGATGGCTCAAGTGCTTGGGCCCCTGCACATGTGTGGGACTTGGAAGAAGGTCCTGGCTCCTGGCCTTCGGATCGGCCTAGCTCTGGCTGTTGTGGCCATTTGGCTAGTGAACCAGCAGATGGAAGACCTTTCTCTCATCTCTCCCTCTCTCTACCTGTAATTTTACCCCTCAGATAAATAAATAAAATCTTTTTTTAAAAAAAACCTCTATCTATGAAATACATAAAATCCATTCTCTTTATATTAACCAAAACTGTCATGTCATCAGGACAAAACAGTTTATGGAAAATGTGTATTATTAAAAACTATGCATGTGGCCGCTGCAGCTCACTAGGCTAATCCTCCACCTGCGGCACCAGCACCCCGGGTTCTAGTCCAGGTCAGGGCACCAGATTCTGTCCTGGTTGCTCCTCTTCCAGTCCAGCTCTCTGCTGTGGCCCGGGAAAGCAGTGGAGGATGGCCCAAGTGCTTGGGCCCTCCCTGCACCTGCATGGGAGACCAGGAGAAGCACCTGGCTCCTGGCTTCCAATCTGCGCAGTGCGCAGGCCGTAATGGCCATTTGGGGGGTGAACCAGTGGAAGGGAGACCTTTCTCTCTGTCTTTCTCTCTCTCACTGTCTATAACTCTCTCTCTCTCTCTGTCTCTCTCCCTCACTGTCTAACTCTGCCTGGCAAAACAAAACAAAACAAAACAAAAAAAACCACCAAAACAAAACAAAAAACTATGCATGCATTTCATTTCATTTTTTGCACAATAATACTTATTTAGTTCTATTTTTATATGAATGTTTTGAAGTCCCCCAGTATCTTCCATGACATAAAGCAATCAGAATAGAATTCATTAACATAGGTGAGGAAGAGATATGCTCACACCTAATTAGTTTGGTAAAGAGATTGTAGCACATGCCTTTTGGTTTTCATCATCACTTGCTAGTAGATTATACATTTTAGGCCTGTGTGTTGTTTATGTCACAGAATCATTGGTTCTTTAACAGCTCATAGTGTCTATCAGCGGGGGGTCTGACACTGCTCCTGAGACATTACAAAGGTGTTGATTAGAACTTCAGTCCTAAGGACATGAGAAATAGTAGCAAAATGAACCTTGTATTGGGTGATGCTTAGTAAAGTTCCTGCCTGAAGCTTTGAAGAGTGGAGCAGCATGGGGCCAGCAGCATCACAACCAAGTCATACGTGCTCATGAGAAGATGCTCCTCTTCATACTCCTTCTCTGAACATCACTTTTACCTGAGTCAACTTCCCATTTGAGTGTGCACGCCTACCTCATGCCTAAGGAATAAAGACTCACATGAGGGGAACCTTTGTAACTGTAAAGCTGTATAGTTCTGCAAAAACTCCTATGGAATTACTTGTAAGAGTACCGTTTAAAAACTTGCCATGGGACACAAAATCCCATTAAGCTTGGTGGTAAAAATGCCATCTTAAGTATTAAAGTGATCATAATAACTGTTAAAGTGAACATATAGATAGAGTTAAGTGTTAAAGTGATCATATAAATAGGATGAAGTGCCTGGTAGTAATAATAGAATTATAAAGGAGAGGAGGTCCAACATGGGAAGCAATCCGCACAGCAGAGTCATAGAATGACAAAAGCTTTAAGCAGCACTCTGACCTCTGAATCAGCCCTTAAGGCATCCTGGTATAGCTGAAAAGCCCATGAGAGCATTTCAGGCATGGAAAGACAAGACACTGTGCCAAAAAATGTTCTACATGAAGGATCTCTCTGAGTGAGACTCCAGCAGAGAGAAGTGGCCATCAAAGAAGGATGCACTTTTCTCTGAAGGGAGGAGAGAACTTCCACTTTGCTTGTGGCCTTATCTAAATACTGATGGATTTTGTGGATCCAAAAGGCTTCCACAGCCTAGGCAGATCATGTCAAGGGCTTCAGGTGGCCACTGACATCATATATTAAGAGTGTTAATTGTTAAATTAACAACAGGAGTCATTGTGCACTAACCCCCCCATATAGGACCTCTGTCTTCAATGAGCTGTATTATGATAGTTAACTGTAAAACTGGTTCTAAAATAGTTTTTTGTGTGAAAATTGTTGAAATCTTCACTTAGTATAGAATTGGTCTTCTGTGTATAAAGTTGATTGAAAATGAATCTTAATGGAGTATAGGACTGGGAATGAGAGAGGGAGGAGGAAGAGGGGTGGGAGTGCAGGTGAGAGGTTGGGTATGGTGGGAAAAATCACTATATTCCTAAAGTTGTACTTATGAAATTAAATAAAATGTTTCATTTGGGGAAAAAAAAGACTCACTTGAGGAGCTGAGTGTTTTGTGCAGTGTTTTGTGGTTAAGATGCCACTTCGGACACCCCCCAGTCCAGCTTTCTGCTAAAACACATCTTTGGAGGCAGCAAATGATGGCTCAATGATTTGACTCATTGCCACCCATGTGGGTGACCTGGATTGTGTGCCAATCTCCTGGCATTGGCCTGACCCAACCCTGGCTGTTACAAGCATTTGGGGGAATGAACAAGTATATGAAGACCTCTCTCAGTCTCTCTGCCTTTCAAATCAGATCAAAATGAAACCAAATAATGACTCATTTGCCAAACACAATCCACTTTACAAAGCTCTTGAAAACATAGCCTCTTTCTCGATGGGGTAACTCTGAGAAGTAAATATAACAATTTTGTTTTAAAAGATTTATTTATTTATTTATTTGAAAGGCAGAGTTACAGAGAAGCAGAGGCAGAGAGAGAGAGAGACAGAGGTCTTCCATCCACTGGCTCACTCCTCAAATGACCATAATGGCTGGAGCTGGGCAAATCCGAAGCCAGGAGTCAGGAGCTTCTGCTGGGTTTCCCACGCAGGTGCAGGGAGTCAAGGACTTGAGCCATCGTCTGCTGCTTTCCCAGGCTATAGCAGAGAGCTGGACTGGAAGTGGGGCAGCCAGGATTAGAATCAGTGCCCATGTGGGATGCTGGCACTGCCAGCAGCGGTTTTACCTGCTATGCCACAGCACTGGCCTCATAACAACATTCTTTTATACTTTGCCCCAAACACACACACATACACGCATGCTTTCTCCCCCTTTCAATTTAAAGAGTGTGGTCACATTACAAAGTAAGGATAGAAGCAGCATGGCCAGAATCTGGGCCCTTCCCGTCATGCACACCCTTCCCCTTGCTTTCTCCTTCCCAAACACTTTCCCTTGGAAAAGGGACTTCTTTTATGAGTTGCAAGCGGAAAAGGAAGGGGAACTCTAATTATCTCCATATCAATAAATCATTCCATCTCTTTCCTTTTTAAAATCCTATCATTGAGGCTGGTGTTTGGCCCAGCAGTTAAGACACTGGTTAAGATGCCTGTATCGGGTATTGGAATATCAGTGTTTGAATCCTGGCTCCATTCTTCATTCCAGCCAGCTTCTTGCTAATGCAGACCCTGGGAAGACAACAGGTGGTGGCTCAAGTACTTGGGTCCCTGCTATCCATGTGGGAGATCCAGATGGAGTTCCCAGCTCCCAGCTTCAGCCCTAGAGCAGATGCAGCCAGTATAGTCAATACGGGGAATGAACCAGCAAATGGGAGTGCTGTGTGTGTGTGTGTGTCCCTCCATCTTCCTCTCTCTGTCTCCCTCTCCCTCTCTTTCTGTCCCTTTGCCTCTCTAATAACGAAAATAATAAAATAAAGTCACCTGTCTGAAGGTCAAAAATGAGCTCCGGTAAGGTCTCTGTGTTACATACTTTGGATCTTAATCTGCTGTGCTGGGTAAAGCAGTGGGCAGCAGAAGTGTTCGCTTCACATCCGCTGGACAGCTGCCGAAAGGCAGGAGCATGTGTGTTGGATCAGATTTCAAGGGCACATCCTTGGAGGAGCTGTTTGGTGCCCCTTTACCAGCTTTGTCTGTTATTTGTTTGCATGACTTGGCTTAAATTACCTGAATATCCCTGTATCAGCTCCCATTTCTGGGTTACTGTGGCTGTATGCATTCATCAGAGCTGTTATCAAAGCACGGAGCGTAAATAAACTAGTTAGGAAATACCTTCTGAAGGCAACACCACAGACTGCTCAGCAGTGCAGAACAGGTGCACATTTGCCCCCTGAAAGCTTCTGAAAGGAAGGTTGCTGTGCACCAAGACAGGGAGGTGGGGAGTGGGGTGGCAGAGGTGCGGACTCAGAGCCCAGCACCTGCCCTCAGGTGGCCAGGTCGTTCCCACCTGCTGGCCATAGGACAGATGCTGCTGTTTTCTTCTTGTCCCTGCAGATGCCCAAATGGAGGGAGACTGAGTGGCCACTCACCCTACAGTCACAGCAGGTGGAGGACTCAGCGCCATTGCAGAAAGAAGCTGCAGTGAGGGACCTCCCCACACTGTGGCTACCACACCTTCTTCTAATCCACTCAGCACATGGACTGACACAGCCCCAGGGCATACATGTTTGTGTGCATGCACACACACACACATACACAGAGTCCCAGTGTTTATGTGTCTGTGTGAATGAACACACGGACACACACACAGACCCAATGCACACATGACTGTGTTCATGTACACACACACACAGCCCCAGTGCATATGTGTGCACATGAGTATACACACACACTTACACAGAGTCCCAGTGTTTATGTGTCTGTGTGAATAAACATCAGACACACACACACAGACCCAATGCACACATGACTGTGTACATACATGTACACACACAGCCCCAGTGCATATGTGTGCACATGAGTATATACACACATACACAGAGCCCCAGTGTTTATGTGTCTGTGTGAATAAACATCAGACACACACACACAGACCCAATGCACACATGACTGTGTACATACATGTACACACACACACAGCCCCAGTGCATATGTGTGCACATGAGTGTATACACACACACACTTACACAGAGTCCCAGTGTTTATGTGTCTGTGTGAATGAACATACGGACACACACACACAGACCCAATGCACACATGACTGTACATGTACACACACACACAGTCCCAGTGCATATGTGTGCACATGAGTGTATACACACACACACTTACACAGAGTCCCAGTGTTTATGTGTCTGTGTGAATGAACATACAGACACACACACACACAGACCCAATGCACACATGACTGTACATGTACACACACACACAGCCCCAGTGCATATGTGTGCACGTGAGTATACACACACACACTTACACACACAGAGCCCCAGTGTTTATGTGTCTGTGTGAATGAACATACGGACACACACACACAGACCCAATGCATACGTGACTGTGTTCATGTACACACACACAGCCCCAGTGCATATGTGTGCATGTGAGTATACACACACACACACACAGAGCCCCAGTGTTTATGTGTCTGTGTGAATGAGCATCAGACACACACACACAGACCCAATGCACACATGACTGTGTTCATGTACACACACACACAGCCCCAGTGCATATGTGTGCACATGAGTATACACACACACACACACTTACACAGAGTCCCAGTGTTTATGTGTCTGTGTGAATGAACATACGGACACACACACACAGACCCAATGCACACATGACTGTATATGTACACACACACACAGCCCCAGTGCATATGTGTGCACATGAGTGTATACACACACACAGAGCCCCAGTGTTTATGTGTCTGTGTGAATGAACATCAGACACACACACACAGACCCAATGCACACATGACTGTACATGTACACACACACAGCCCCAGTGCATATGTGTGCACGTGAGTATACACACACACACTTACACAGAGTCCCAGTGTTTATGTGTCTGTGTGAATGAACATACAGACACACACACACAGACCCAATGCATACATGACTGTACATGTACACACACACACAGCCCCAGTGCATATGTGTGCACATGAGTATACACACACACACACACACTTCTGCAGCTTGGTACTAACATGATCCTAAAATAAAAGCTTAGAGCAATATGTTTCAGGCCACAAATCCAACAGATCTCCCTTCAACTTACACCTAGAAAAGATGCTTTTAAAGGATTTTATAGGCCACACTGAGATATTTGGTGTGGAATAGGTAGCAGGAAGCAGGCCGTGCCCAGTATCACCTGTCCTTCTCTCAATAGTCATTGTTCCTCCGAGCCCAACAGGAGAGAGAAAATTGAAACACAGCAATCATCAAGACTCTGTAGTCCAAACCAGTGAAGGAAATGCCAATCGTCCTGGAACTGTTCATGGAGGAAATCTTGACATCGCAGTTCCTTCATGGTGCATAATGCTATTGCCTATAAGATATGCTACAATTTGCTTTAGCTTTTTAATACCAACACAGTATAAATTGAGCTGGATTCGTGACATTCGTTAGCACCCACAGATCCATTTATCTCTGTCCCTTTTTTGCTTCAGGAACCAACCTTGCATTGCAAAAAAAAAAAAAATGTACATGGAACCCATAAAGACCCACTGATAGAGTGATAGATCTTTTTTAAACACTGGGGCATAACAGGATTTTATGAAGCAGTAAAATTTTCTCCAGGCATGAGAAGTGCAGACTGACAAGAGAGCATTTTATCTATAAGGCATTAAAATATAAGTGCCACATCGGACAAGCATAATAGAAGAGGGAAAAAAAATCATTTCAAGAAAGGCAGCCAACTCCTCAAGCAAAAAGGATAAGACCAAGAAATACCTAATGGACTTCAAGAAACCTGCGAAGGAGACACCTACCCTAGCCTGAATTCTCATCAGAGGAATTTTTGCTAGCCCCCTGCCCTCCATTTCATTCCAAAAAGCAGCAGAAAACTGAAGTAATTTCAAAAGAATTTTCTGAAATACATAATGTAGACTATAAGAAAAAAAGAGCATGCTATTTTATATCCTCATTTCTATTTTTTTCAGATTTATTTATTTATTTGAAAGCCGGGATTACAAGGAGAGAGAGGGAGAGACACAGAGAGAGATCATCCACCTGTGGTTCACTCCCCAAATGGCCACAACAGCTGCAGGCTGAAGTCAGGAGCCAGGAGCTTCATCCAGATCTCCCACATGGGTGCAGGGGTTCAAGCGCTTGGGCCATCCTCTGCCGCTTTTCCAGGCACATTAGCAGGGAACTGGGTAGGAAGTGGAGCAGCCAGGACTGGAACTGGTGCCCATATGGGATGCCGGTGCCGCAGATGGCAGCTTATCCCACTCCACCGCTGGGAGCCTGTATTCCCATTTCCCCCATCACTTCAGCAATGACATGTATAGTACAATTTCTTTTAACAAACATTCAGTGAACATTTACTACATACAAAACAGAAATTACACTAGGTAGGTAATGGCCAAGTCTCTGCTCCCATGGGTCATCCCTTTTCATGAGAGAAGAATCCCCACACTTGAACCAGAACAAGGTGTACAAGGTAAGCACATATGAACCATGAGAGCTGAGATGTCATGGCACATTGACGAGAGCAAGCACGGGATTTGTGATGAGAAGTGCTGTAAGAAGTAACCGAACACCCTTGTTTCTTCAGCCCCAGGATCCCATTTCTAGAAGAATTCTCTAAACAGTTGGACTCCCTCACTTCTCCAGCCTGGCTCATACATTGGGTGGGAGGGACTTGTGTCCTATTTCACAGTAAGTAGACTTCCAGTATTGTTTCTATTTCCTGCTGGAGTTCTGGTCTTTGGTCATGACATTCCAACTTAGATCCAACTTCCTGTATTAGATTACGCCTCTATCCTATGATTATCTCATCAACTAGCCTTCTGTGCCGCAGATAGATTATTTATTTTCTTTATGCAAGCTTTAAACATAGATATCATTTCCTGTGCCTTAGTTTTTCTAAAGTGACTTATCTGGGACAACTCAGATATTCTCTTGCTGTATGAAGGAGTCTGTTTGGACAGTCAGGACATGCAACTCTTGATCCAGACTTGGCATGCCATGCCCAGTGGCTTATAGATGGATTCAAGTGACTCCCTCATGCAAGAACATGGTCACACCCAAGGCTGCCTGGTTCAGAATTTTCCTCTGTTCTCCATTCAATCTATTTGCCTCCTTTGATATAACATCAACAAATTTACATTTAAATTGGGGAAGTGAGTCCTTAAAATTGGATTTATCATTTTATTTCTCTGCTCAAAAATGTCCAGTGGCATCTCATCGCCTGAGTTATTATGTTCCCATGATCTTCAAAAAGCCATGAGACATTTCTTAATTACAGAGCATTCTCAAGCTACATCTCCACACAGACCACTCATTTCTCTCACTCCCACAATCTGTTGAAAAGGATGGAGCTCTCTAACTCATGCTGATGGCTAAATCCCGAAGTCTTAAATTACTGGTACTAACAGGGAGGACATTTAATCCAATTATGCCGTCTAGGAGGTGAACCTAGAGGGAGATCCTTAGGCCACTGAGGGTGTGACCAAAAGTAGTTCTCCCAACAGGGTTGTTTTGTTTGTTTGTTTGTTTGACAGGCAGAGTTAGACATTGAGAGAGACAGACAGAAAAATCTTCCTTCCCCTGGTTCACTCCCCAAATGGCCGCCACAGCTGGCGCTGTGCCGATCCGAAGCCAGGAGCCAGGTGCTTCTTCCTGGTCTCCCATGCGGGTGCAGGGGCCCAAGGACTTGGACCATCCTCCACTGCCTTCCTGGGCCACAGGAGAGAGCTGGACTGGAAGAGGAGCAATCGGGACTAGAACCCGGCGCCCATATGGGATGCTGGCACCGCGGGCGGAGGATTAACCAAGTGAGCACAGCACCGGTCCCCCAACAGGGTTCTTTATAAAAGCCCAAGTCAGGCATAGATACCCCCCACCCCGGCTTCCTGCTTCACCTTGTTATCTTTCCTCTGCACACACTCCAGGATTACCTTCCTCTGGCCTCACCAGATGGCTGAACCAACACGACCCCCTTAATCTTAGACCATGATTATCCATTAGCCTCCCCCCAAAAAACCTTCTCTTTAAAAAGTTATCTCAGAGGCAGGCATTTTGGCTTAGTAGGCTAAGTCTTGCTTGGGACATCCATGTCCCAAATCAGAGTGCCTGGTATTGAGTCCTGCCTCTGCTTTCAATCCAGCATCCTGCTGGTGGACCTGAGAGGCAGAAGATGATGGCCCAAGTACTTGCATCCCTTCCACCCACCTGGAGTCCCAGATGGAGTTCTTGGCTCCAGGCTTCAGCTTGATTCATTCTCTGGCTTTTGCAGGTGTTTGGGGAATGAACCAGCAGATGGATGTGCTGTCCTGCTCTCTCTCTCTCTTTCTTCTCTCTTTCTTTCTCTTTCTCTCTCTCTCATGAAGCTATTCTTGTTTCAGACCCTACTGGGTTTTCTTTTTTTCCTAACATACTATGGTGATTATTATTCAAGTTTCTCTCTCAGCACACTTTTTATACAGCTACATAAATTGCATTACGTAACTGAGGATTGAAGATCCAGACAACATACAAACACCATCCATACAGAATTTAAGTAGCTATGTACAAGAAGTACCAAAAACAAATTTGGATAATAGTTAACTTTGTCTCATTTAATATATTTTACATTATATAGAAGATGCTGCAAATAATGTATTTGTTATTTATATTATAAGTAATACTACTGGCCGGCGCCGTGGCTTAACAGGCTAATCCTCCGCCTTGTGGCGCCGGCACACCGGGTTCTAGTCCCGGTTGGGGCGCCGGATTCTATCCCGGTTGCCCCTCTTCCAGGCCAGCTCTCTGCTATGGCCCGGGAAGGCAGTGGAGAATGGCCCAAGTTCTTGGGCCCTGCACCTGCATGGGAGACCAGGAGAAGCACCTGGCTCCTGGCTTCGGATCAGCGAGATGCACCAGCCGCAGCGCCCATTGGAGGGTGAACCAACAGCAAAAAGGAAGACCTTTGTCTCTCTCTCTCACTATCCACTCTGCCTGTCAAAAAAATAAATAAATAAATAATACTACTATATTCCTTGGCATATAGTAGTATCTACCAAATACTTACTGAAGAACAAAATCTCAATGCTACACCTTATTTTTAAACCTGGGTTGGGAGTGGTTTTAAACAAATAGGCTACAAATGTTCATGATCATTATACACATTAATCTGTAAGGTTATATAAGAAAAAAAGCACAACTGATTACAAGTTTATTGGAAAAAATATTAGATAATATCTGCACATCCTGAACAAATTCAGGAAGTTATGGTTCTAGATGCACAGCCTCCTCTGACTATAAACTAATTTGGTAAAAGACAGTGGAAGGTAGCCAGAGGTCACCAAATCAAACACGTGGCTTTCTCTTGCCCTGTACTCCAGCTGATATTTAAACGTCACTCTTCCTAAGATAAGACCTGTATATGGATTACTACATTCCCAGTGAGTTTGTGTGACATCTGCCTATCTCCATGCCAGGGTGTCCCAAGATACACCAGTGCTGGCTGACCGTGTGGCTATGCTCCAGCATCAACTCTCACCGTTCCAGCATTTTTGCTATTCCCCATCTCACTGGGCCATTGTATCCATCTTGCATAGTCAAACACACTGGGGGATTCTAAATGGTGTGTAAAGTGAGCATCTGTCCGCTGCAGCCTAGGTACATCTGCATCCATTAATTTTTCATCATTTCCCCAAATCAGGGGTCAGACGCTCACAATGTGCTAGTGTCCTGGCATCCCTCTCCCATGGACTGCATGCCTCTGAAGCAGATCTTGCAATTACAAGAAAATGGGATCGTTCCAGCAGAGGACGCAAAGGGTGGTGGAACATACACCTCCCACTCTCAGTGGAGGGAATTAAACACACTATTTTCAAAGAGCACATCTTCAAAAAGAATGGAAACAAGGAATCAGCTTGGTGCTTACTAAACATGAGAAAATCATCTTTGTTGTTTCCTATGTGCTTGCTTAAAATAAAATAAGCAAGGTTTATTTGCTTGGGAGTTCCCTCTTTGGAATTCTGTTCCTAGACGTAATGGGCCATAACAGCATCTGATTTTCCTTTCACCTTCTATCAGAGTGCTTTACCAACTATAACCTCCTTTTTCCTCCATGTGTTTCTCAGCTTTGTGTGTTTTCCTTCATCCTTCATCTTTTTATTCAAAAAGAGGAGGGCAAGGATCTGGGGCTGCCCAACCTCTTCTCTTTGCCACTCGCCTTGCTCAGGTCTCTGCTCTTTTCTTTTTCTTTGGGAAATGACTTGCAGAAAGACAGATCATCACAACCTGTGCACATGACTGGCAGGATTCAATTCTGTAATGAGCCAACAGACATTTGCTTTGGGGAGGGGGAAGTTTCATGCAAACGTTACTGTCATATCCTACAGAAATCAACTATTCTCGAAACATTGCCTTGGTTAATTACCAAGCTTATGGTGTGTTAAATATCTAAAAATAACTATTGATTGTCCTTCCTTACAGAAAGTTGAAATCACAGCAGGAGGGCCATGGAGAAAGATGTTTGTGAAACTTGGATGGTTTCCCAGGATTTTTTTTTTTTTATTAACCTTCCTGCTTTCCAAAAATACAAGGTTACTTTAGAGATTTCCCAGGCTGTGCTAAGGTTTGGAGAGAGCGTGTCGGCATGTTCATTGCCCCTTAGGAAATAAGGTTATCTGTTTTTCTTTCCAGCTTTGCAGTCTATGTAAGCATTTTGTTAACAGTAGGTCAGCTGCTCCAAATTCAGTCACCATCAACATAGACCTCGTATCAAGGCTAAGAAACTGCTTTTTTGCAAACCTCATTTTCTTGACATCTCTCCTGTGTTAGAGACCACAACCATTTCTGCTGTTGTGAATATATTTCACCTGACAACACTCCTTCCTCAAACGAAACCGTCTGGGTCTGTCCCAAGTTTTCACAATGGTGCTAAGCCATTGTCAACAGCAGGCACTGGCAACCGTGGTCGTTGTCCAGTGGGCAGAATCAGTCCAGGGCTTCTCTTTTCCAACAAATGTAGAAGCTGGGCGTCCTGGCATCAATCGAAGTGTTTGCAAACTTGCTCTCTTTACTCTTTATCAAGCAACCACTGCAGGAGTTCTGTTTTCTTTCCAAGAAGTTCAGTTTGATCCAGGTGTTGCATGGTGCAAAAGCAAAGAGAACAATGGTGTGTGAGATACAGATAGTGCTCTTCAGTTTACAAAACACTTCCACGTATGTACTGTTTTCCACCTACAGGTTACAAAAATATAAAAGACAGTAAAATCTATTTTTGGAGACAAGATTTATACAAATTTCCTTTCTCATTTTCTTTTTAGAAAGAGAGTTAATATTTCCCTAAAACTGTACCAAGAAATGTGGCAAATGGTTAAGGACATTCATTATCTTAAGCCTCAGAAATAAAGTAACTTTTATAGAGTCGCATCATTGAAACCAGCTTCAACATCTCTGCTCCTTCCACTAAATCACATAAAATGTTATTGTGATACATATCTCCTGCAGGAACAAAAAACCAGACAGCTGCTGGAGAGCCACGAGGTACTGAGGGTTTCAAGGCTCCAGATAGTTCCACACTGTTAGTGAAGTCGGTATCAAGAGAGGACCGGGTTGGGTTTCTTGGAGTGGTGGGATCTGCTGGGCTTTTGGTTCGGGTTCTGATTCTCAGCCTCATACTGTGACCCAGTGCAGGGGCAGTACCTGCCCTGATCTCCATGACCAGCTTCCTGTGCTATGGGAATCTGTTCAAGTACCTGACCTAGCGATGAGATTTTGCAGTTTGAGTTGGATTATAATTTAGAAGACTCAATGAGAATTTTTGGTGGGTCCTGACCATTGTTGAATAACTGTCCAAACATGAATCTTTTCTTTTTGTTTTCAATCCCATAAGTACTGATTCCTAGAACTAGACACTGTCCAGTTTAGGAGCAAATTGTTTCTGTTCTACCTACTCATTTACCCAGAAAGAAATTGTATAATTTGCAAAGTGAATTTAACTCATCTTAGTGTAAATGGTGCACAAATAGAAGTAGCATACCAATTGCCAGAAAACAAGCAAACACTTCTAGTGCTAGTGGGGCTGTAAATATAAATTCATATAAAAGGAAGAATCCATATAAAAGTCAGATTTATAAGGTGTGTCCAAAGCCCTAAAAAGCTTGTACCAAGGAATATTGCCTCAAGGAACATATTAAAAGAAATAGAAGTATTGTGAAAATAGACTTATGAACTCAGTTAATCATCACATGTACATGGTCTCATACCAAATTATGGGGGTTTTAACATTATTGAGGTATCATCCACGTACACTAAACAGCACATACTTAAAGTATACAACTCAGTAAATTTTGACATATTTCCACCTATGAAACAATCAGAACATCCAAGATACTATTTCTTTCACCACCTCCAAAAGTTTTCTCATGACTCTTGGGAACCATTCCCTTCCTCCAACTTGTCCATTGGCAAATGCTGTCACTGAAGAGTTCTTTGTTGTCTATTGCATTTTATGTAAATGGAGTCACGTGGCACATCTTACATTATGTCTGAATTTTCTCAGTCTGCAGTTCTGAGCTTCATCCATGTAGTTTATTTTCTTTTAACTGTTAAGAAGTTGCCTGGTAAGAATATGCCTGTTTTGTTGATCCATTTACCTGCAGGTGGATATTTGGATCATTGACAGTTTGAGATATTAACAAAGAAAACTTCTATGAAGATTCATATGCAAGATTTTGTATGAATAGATGTTTCCTTTTCTTTGATAAATATGTAAGTAAGTAGTAGAAAGGCTGTATTATATGGAAGGTATATGTTTAGCTTATTAAATGAAAATTTTAACCTACCTACAAAAATAGCAAGCAAATCTCGAAGATGTTAATACCACTATTAAAAGAGAAAATTCCTCAGGCTAATGACGCCAAGTAGAGTTTATCTGAGTGAAAAAGAACAACATAAAGCAAGAATACAATTTGCAAATTTGAGGAGCTCTAAGAATATATTCTCAGAACTTCAGCCAGCAGCGTGATCAGGCAGCATTCATAGAAATACGGAAGTGAGAGAGAAAACAACTTAATTGCCTACATCTTTGTCAAGCAACCCATCAACTGGTTATAGCTTAACTATTTAATTGTTAACAGCTTCATCAGTTAATTAGCCATGGGGCACCGGTTCTGTCCCGGTTGTTCCTCTTCCAGTCCAGCTCTCTGCTGTGGCCCGGGAGTGCAGTGGAGGATGGCCCAAGTGCTTGGGCCCTGTACTCACATGGAAGACCAGGAGAAAGCACCTGGCTCCTCGCTTCAGATCAGCGCAGCACGCCGGCGCAGTAGCCATTTGAGGGGGTAAACCAACGGAAGGAAGACCTTTGTTTCTCTCTCTCTCTCTCTCACTGTCTAACTCTGCCTGTCAAAAAAAAAAAAAAAAAATAGCTATGAGGCTTCCTGCAACGAACAAAAGCTCAGTTACTGTGCAATTAAATTCCATATTGGTTTGGTCTACTGGGCCACGGCCAAGTGCTAATTCCTAATCCAGGGCCTTTTGTAAAAACTTATTTAACACTACGTGATATAGGAATTTAGAATTTTTAAATTATGATTCCAAGAAATTTTCACAAGCATGAGAAAATGTTCATAACAAATTTTAAGTGAAAAATAAATACATACAGGCTCTCCATGTGTATGATCTTCTTCTATTTTTCCATCTCCAGGGATGCTTTCCTCCGTGAATGATAAGTATCCCCAACTCTGAGACCAAAGGTGCATAAATCCAGATCAATACCACGAATGCTTGGTGGTGTTTAGTAGAGCCTGGAGTATGTCTCTCAGGTCCCTGTTCTGACCTGCCTTGGATGGAGGTGTGCCCTTAAATATCCATGGGAAACTTGCAAGCCTGCCATGGATAATGCAACTGACTCATATACAGTTAGGCTAAAAGCAAAGTTACCTCACTTCTTTCCTCCCAAATCTCTAACCCCTTATTAGTTTCACACTCTTTATTGTTACAGCAGTTATGTAGTTTATTTCATTTAATCAAATGTATATTATGCTTTTATAACATTTTCCTCAATGAAATCATGAGCTGTCTCTTATCATCTTACTCATCTCTACACCACTTGCAGTGCACTGTGTAGAGGCTTTGTCCTTAGTAGGTGTTCAATATGTTAGTTGAATTGACTGTTTTATTGATCCACAGCTCGTTTTACAAGACATTATCAATGTACCTAGCAAACTGCTTTCCTCATAGTCTTCCTGACACAAAGATCCTCATGAACTCCCTGTTGTCACCTAATGTTGGGCTTTTAGTGCCAGCCTAATGGAGACAGTGGACTTTGTTTTTTTCTGCAGGTGCTGAGACTGGTGTTTTCATCCCACTGCTGCAAATGTGGCCTGAGTCTTTTTCATTTAGCCTAAACTTTTGTCTAGTGGGGTCAAATGCAAGAAGGAAAAAGGAATTTTTATAGCTCTCACACAGACCACCCCACCCCACCTCACCCCGATGCCTCCTGACTTTGGCCCACCCAGACCTCCACAGGCAAACAGTACATTCAAGCTATAGAGTTTGTCAATCAAACAGGATACTCCAAAAGCCTGAATCAGAACTCAGTTTGAGGCCGGTGCCACAGCTCAATAGGCTAATCCTCCACCTGCAGCGCCGGCACCCGGGGTTCTAGTCCTGGTCGGGGCCGAATTCTGTCCCGGTCGCTCCTCTTCCAGTCCAGCTCTCTGCTGTGGCCTGGGGGTGCAGTGGAGGATGGCCCAAGTGCTTGGGCCCTGCACCCACATGGGAGACCAGGAGAAGCACCTGGCTCCTGGCTTGGGATCAGCGGCAGTGTGTCAGCTGAAGCGGCCATTGTGGGGTGAACCAACGGCAAAGGAAGACCTTTCTCTCTGTCTCTCTCTCTCACTGTCCACTCTGCCTGTCAAAAAAAAAAAAAAAACAACAACAACAACAACTCAGTTTGAATCTCCTAGGTCCCTTTCTGGCTGTGCTGTCAATCAGAGGGTGTATCAACTGGGTAGCCTGGATTATCATTAGAGAAAAGAAGAATGGTTATGGAGAAATACCATTGTCCAAAATAGGCCTTTATATAAGTTTCCTACTCCCTTCATCTTGATCATTTCCCAGGTAGCAGCAGATGATGAGTTTTCTCTGGGGAAAGGTGAATTCAGCAACCTACTTGCCTCACCAGCATGTGGAGCAGGTGAAGGAGGAAGACTAAGAAATCTTTTTGAGTTGAATTTTGAGGAGGCCATTTCAAGCTCAGTAATAATACAGCTGTCTGTCAAGGATAAGGAATGTGGAAGGTGTAGCCAATATCTGTACTATCAGCATGTTGTGTATGCCAGGGAAACATTACTGAAAATGACCTGAAAAATTGAGAACATGACATGATTAGTTTCTAAGGCCATCACGTCTAACAGTTTCTAATTATCTGAGTCTGATTGGACTGGCATCAGCTACATAGAGTCCTTTTGCCCAGTCTATGTCAGTCACATTCCTGCCATGTTCAGTCTGATGATGGAACCAGAAAGTAATATGTCAATATGTGTAGTACACACAACATGAATGTCTTGGTTACAGATGCTCTCATCCAAGAACAGGCCCATGAATGACACAGATGGTTCAGTCAACAGTCCCAAACAGGGCTCTGAATCTGCTCCAAAGGTTGTCTAGACTCTGCCCTGAAGAACACTTTCAATACAATTTCTGACCAAACAGCTAGACCACTGAGAAGAACTCAAGTATTTGTGATATATATATATGTATGTATTGATATAAATATTTTGATTATATATATATATACCAAAGGGCAAGAAGGCAGGTACTGGGCAGATGTGTGAGAATAAGCTTGTAGTCTTCCCATGAACACCATCAGAATTCAGCTTCATCAAATTGGCAGTCAATCATGCTCAAGCATGTAGGAGATCCTCAGAGAATCAAGGGCCAAACTAAGCCGGGGCTTTTCTGCAAGCATTGGGATTCCTTCTAGATTAAATAGCTGTCACTTTTCCATGTAAAACTGAAATATTACTGGGGCCAGCATTTCCAATAGGAGAAAAAAAAATCCTGTTAGGAGTCTCCCACCTTGTCAGTCAATGAGTGTCAATTGAGCCACCCCTAGTAGAAATTCATCCATAGAGTATTGAAACCTTTGGAAGTGAAGACTTCAGTTTGTCTAAGAGCCCAATAGCAAGCTCATAGCTACTTTTCCAAGCAATGGGTCCAAAATTCAAATGAGCACCTCCAGATACAGGCTAGCTCCCTTTGTGGAAGCTCCAGTTGACTAAAATCTAGTTCTAGAAACTTAGAAATCAAAGCGGTCTTCAATGTGTAGGAACCCTACATACAACTCTTCCTGTTCCTAAAAATCCCCTTTGGCATTTATGGAGAAGCAAGTGCACATTTCACATCCATCACGTTCTGATGTAGAAATAATAGCATCAGCACGTGGAAGGAATCCAAAAGGCCCCACCCCCAGGTCACATGAGCTCTTCCTTCTCAACAATCTCCCAAACCCACGTGTTAAATTCAGGCACCCCCTCCCTCTACAGGATGAAGACCGTTCCGTGAACATCTGCATCCATGCAACACAGCCATAGGAGTGTAAGTCCCTCCACTCCCAGAAGTTCCCCGGCATACCCAGACTGGTGTGTGGCCTTCAGTCCTGTGGCAGACCTCAGTGCTTTGTCCAGTCGTCTTCTCCTTAGAGAAGCTGAGACTGAAATAGGAGGGGAGGAACCAGGCAGCACAAACAGCAAAGTATGTGTCCTTCCCATTTTGAGCAACACAGTGGTGTTTGCAGCTCAACTAAGTGGAATTCTGGTTTTTTTTTTCACCCATCCAATATCCAAGTATTTCAGGTTTAGGAACTTTTCATTCAGGAGCCATAGCCTCATTACTTTCTAATTGGAACCACAGGTTGTCTGTGATTTGATGGACTTGGGTTTAACCTAACTTACACAGTAACAATTTATTTTGGTAAACAAGATATACAGATTTATCAAACCACTTCATTATTTATGGGTACTATATTACTTTATGTTTTACATAGATGTAATTGTCCTTTTAGTAATAACTTTACTAAGATATAATTAATATCTCATAAAATTTGCTTTTAAATACATTTATTTACCTATTTATTTATTTAAGCAGCATAGAGACAGGGAAACAGAGAGAGAAAGAGGAAGAGAGATCCCTTCCTATTGGTTCACTCCCCAAATAAACACAACACCAGGCAGGGCCTGAGCCAAGTTAAAGCTGTGAGCTGGGAACTGAACCCAATTAATTGGGTAGCAGAGACCCAATTAATTGAGCCATCATCTGCCACCTCCCAGTGCGCGCCATAATAGGAAACTGGGATTGGCAGTGGAACTGAAACTTGTTCATAGGCACTCTGATACGGAACATGGGCGTCCCAACTGGTGTCTTTACTGTAAGGCCAAATGCCTGCTCACCAAATTTACCTTTATAATTTATAAAAAAAAAAAAAAGTTCATGAGAAAGGGAATAAAAGAGAACTTTGGTGCAAAAACTTTTAAATCCATGCATAGTTTTTCCATACTTTTTGGTACATATTTTCCATGATCTTTGGAAGACCTCTTGTACAGTTGAATGGTTTCTACTATATGCACAGTGTTGCACAGCCACCACCACATTTCCTTCAATCCCAAAAGAATCCTTGACACATTAGCAGTCACTGCTCACTTATTCCCAGCCCCTGACTACCACTTATCTACTCGCTGTCTCTATGGATTTCCAATGCTGGACATCTCATGTAAACAGAATTACACAACCTGTGCCATTGTGAATTGGATGTCTCTCATTTAGCATCATGATTTCAAGGTTCACCCATGGCTTTGGGTTTCTATTTTTTTGAAAATTTTTATTATCTAAATATAATTCACACAACATAAAATTCACCAATTTAAAGGGTACTCGATTCAGTGGTTTTTACTATGCTTGCAATGTTGTGCATCCATCACTGCCACATAATTCCAGAACATTCCCATTGTCCAAAGGGGAGCCATGTACTTTGTATCAGTCACTCCCAATTCCTCCCCCCACTCGCTGGCAAGAGTCATATGTTCTATCCTGTCTCAGTACTTCAATCCTTTTTATGGCCAAATGTGTCATTATTATATGAGTACTGTATTTTGTCTATTCACCAGATGATCGACATTTCAATTATTTCTACTTGGGTATTTCCATGGCCTGACTATTCCACCAAATTCATGCATTAAAACTTAATCGTCAATGTGATAGTAGTAACAGGTGAGGTCAGGGGCAGGTGTTGTGGCACATTAGGGTAAGCCAGCCCTTGGGACACCTACATCCTATATTGGAGAGCGGATTGAATCCTAACTCCTCCACCTCCAACCCAGCTTGCTCATGCAGCTGGCAAGAGAGAGAACGATGGCCTAAAGGATAGGTACCTGCCATCCATGTGAAAGACCGCATTGGATTTCTGGGCTCCTGATTTCAGCCTGGCCAAGCTCCAGCTGTTGCAGGCATGGAGGAGTGAACCAGCAGATGGAAGATCTCTGTCTGTTGCTTTACTGTTCAAACAAATAAATATATCATTTTAAAAAAAAAGAAATAGGAACTTTGGGAAGTGATTGTGATGATTTATTTATTTACTTATTTATTTGAAAGGCAGAGTGACTGAGAGAGGGGGAAGGACACATAGAGAGGGAAAGAGAGAGTGAGAGAGAGAGAGTCATTCTTCTCCTGGTTCACTCCCTAAATGGCTGCAAGAGTAGGGGCTGGGTCAGGCCAAAGCCAGGAGACAGGAACTCCATCCTGGTCTCCCACAGGGGGGCCAGGGGTACATTAGAAGGGAGCTGGATGGAAAGCAAAGGAACCAGGACTCAAACGTGTGATTGCAAGTTTTGGCTTTAACCCACCTCACCTGTCCCTCTTAAATGGGATCAACACCTTCCACATTTCAGTCTTCTTTTATCCTTCTATCTTTTCTCCATGCAGGAAGCAGAGAGAATGGCACTCACCAAACACCAAATGTTGGAGACTTTACTATGGATTTCCCAAACTCTAAAATTGCAAGAAATATACTTCTGTTCTGTACAAATTAAGAAGCCTGTGTTATTTCATTAGAGTAGCATGTATTGACTAGGACAGGTGTGTAGCTAGGTGTGTCACTGCTAGATCTGTGGTAACTTAATTTTTCACTTTCAAGTGAATTACCAAACTGCTTTCCAAATCAGCTGCTTCATCTGAAAGTCCCACCAACAATGTAGGAAAAAATGTAGGAAGGTCCTAATTCCTCCCATCCTTGCCCACCATTGTCATTGTCTTTTTTTATTATAGGGTATGAAGTGGTGGCTCATGGTGATTTTGACCTGCATCTTCCACACAGTGACATTGAGCATCACTTCTTGTGCAAATCCAGGTGTTTGTATACCTTTTTGGTGATACTTTCATTCAAATCCTTTGCCAGTTTTTAATTGCAATTCTGATATTTTCTTGAGTTAAAGTCATTCTTTACATATATTCTAGATGCAATTCCTTCATGGGACATATGATTTGCAGACATTTTATCCATTTCTGTGGGTTTTTTTGCTTGATGATGTCTTTTGAAATATGAAAGATTTTAGTTTTGATGAAGACCAGTTCATCTTTTTTCCCCTGCTTTTGATTTAGGTATATCTAAAAAGTCTTTTCCAAACCCACAGTCACAAAGATTTACTGGTTTCGAAATTCAGGTTCTTACATTTAGATCTGTAATCTATTTTGAGTTCTTTTTTTATGTGTAAGGAAAGGATCCAACTCAAGTGTTTAGCAGGTGGATACCAGTTGTTCCAATGTGCATTGCCAGAACTATTATTTCCTTCTTTGAATTGTCTTGGTATCCCCTGTTAAATCAAACCAAACTTGGCCTAAGAAAACCTCTGTAGTATCATACTCCAGTATTTATGTAGCAAAACGCAGCTTCACTCTGTAAGGAAATAAACTGAGCACGGATCAGGAGTTTGCCTCTGCATCACAGCTGAGTCTTAGCCAGTCATTCACAGCAGCCAGATTTCTGCCCGTCACAGGCAGAAAACTGTCCAAACCGGGTCCAGCTAGGGCAAGTGGGAAGCTGTAGCCAATGGAGCTGTCTCTGTATCTCTCTTCCATTCTCTGGGTGTCAGTCCCTCCCCTTCTCTGTCTGTGACCGTCATGCAGCTAGGTTGTAGCCTTAGAGACATTTTCAACCAAGGCTCATTGTGGGGGCCCCCCAACTTGTGACTCATTCTTTATTCAACTGTGTGCAATTTGAAGTTTTTCTCTTTATCCTGTATTCAAAATCAACCACCATAAAGGTAAGAATCTATCTCTAAACGTTTAACTCTATTCCACCGATCTGCATTTTTATTTTTTATGCCCCAGCAGCATCTCGATTGTTCTTTAGAAGTCCTTCTTCATTCTGAGTATTTCTGCCTCATTGTCATGGTGACACCTCATAAATTCTTGCCTGCCTCTGACATAAGAAATAAGGGTGTTTTCTAGCACACTGAGGCTGACTGCCGTAACTTACCTAAATTTCTTACTCTTCCACCGGTCACCATGCTCAGTACTAAAGCCTATCCTGGGATAGCAAGAGCCCAGGTATTATTCACTGCCTTATGTATGGTTTTCCATGAAGCTTTGTCTGTCTTAAGGGAAATCTCCAAAGGGGGTTAGACATCTTGATAGATGCCAAATCTCATTGCCCAAAACTCTGAGACCTTTTATGGTCATCTTCAGATAGATCTGAGGTTTGCATAATAGGTTGGAGGGGGAAAGTTGAGCTTCAAGGGGAAACAGCTGCTACTTTTGTTCCTTTATGAACATTGTATGTCTTGACCTCTTTCTCCCAAGCAAATAAGTCAACAATCTACAGTTTGCCTAGATTATTTTTTTTAAAAAAATCTTTGTTTTTTTAAGGTGCATTTATTTATTTGAAAGGCAGAGTTACAGAGAGGCAGAGGCAGAGGCAGAGAGAGAGAGAGAGAGAGAGAGAGAGAGAGAGAGAAAGGTCTTCCTTTTCCGTTGGTTCACCCTCCTAGTGGTCGTCATGGCCAATGCATTGCGGCCGGTGCGCTGCACCGATCCGAAGGCAGGAGCCAGGTGCTTCTCCTGGTCTCCCATGCGGGTGCAGGGCCCAAGGACCTGGGCCATCCTCCACTACACTCCCGGGCCACAGCAGAGAGCTGGACTGGAAGAGGGGCAACCGGGACAGAATCCAGCGCCCCAGCTGGGACTAGAACCTGGTGTGCCGGCGCCACAGGCGGAGGATTAGCCTATTGAGCCGTGGCGCTGGCTGCAAAATTTTCATAGATGCTGGCAGAAGGTAAGGTGGCACCACTAAATCAGAGACAAACGACAGTTTGTTAAGGCCATAGCACTAGTTAAAGTGGCATCATTTGCTCTAGTTCCTTGAATAGCCTCATAGCCTTAATGCCTTTGTAGTGATATGAAGAGAGACAGATGGTATCTTCACGTGCAGCGGATTGCTTTCCAGGAGATACACACCCGTAGCTTTGCATCCCAATCTTTTACAATGGGAATAAGCATGTTTACTCTTTGAAGGGCAGCACTCTCCTTTCCAAGGCTTTAATCAAATCTACCCTTCACTCCAGAGGGAGTCACTATATCATCTAAGACTGCTTGCTCTATTAACATCCTTAAAAAGCTACTTTGAACAAAGGGCAGTCACTTTGCAAGATGCACAGTAATGCAAGACACACGTAAAGAATTGTTTCCCAGAAGGCAGTGACTGCCAAAGTTCAGGTTGTTTTTCTCCTGCTCTTACTGTAAGTTATCTTAAGTTTCTTATTGTAAAAACATCAAGCACACCTCTACACAGAATAACAATGAGATATGAGGCCATGCATGGTATTTGGTTGATCTTTTTTCCCATGTAAATTTCTTCAATAAAACCTACTCAGTACCCAAACCACATGATGAGGAAGCTTGCCCTAACCCACCACTACACACTTTGAAGTTAATGTCCTGCCTACCCCTCCTCTGCTTTCTCTCCTTTTCCTATCAAAGAGACCTCCAAGATGGCTTTTCAGATAGCTCCAATTATGTCATGTCTCAGTTCGCAAAATCCTTTGCAACAGTTTTCTGGCACCTTAATAGATGATCTCACTCTCCAGTTATTTATATTGTCCACTTAACATTGTTTGTTTACTAATCTCTCCTAGTTTCCCAACCAGAAAACCAGACTATAAAGACACATGGGCTAGGTCTTAGAATTTTTCTCTCTTGCTATGTTGAACTGATCAGCAAAGTGCTAAGAATATCGCAGTCACTTAACAAACACTAGCTGTTGGCAAATAGCAAAGGCCCATTTAGGTTAGGAATAGAGACCTGTGGAACCAAGCGAAGTCACCAAGTCAACGTGACCTTGTCAGACACAAGGCCCATAGGAGCTGACCCTCTGGGACAAGCTACAATAGGAAAAATGAATGAACACGGGGAGGGCAAGAATTTCTCCACAATGCTCTGTTCACACCACTTCCTAGTCTAATTAGTCGGGAAAATGGAAGGGTGAGATATTTGCCTGTATGCTCAAAAGTAAGTGGAGACGTCTAAATGCCTAGTTCCATGTTTTGGCATAACCTTGTTTGATTCTAACTTTAATGTACATGTGTACAGATTAAAGAGTTGGGCTCGAGGGAAAAGCTGGGGTTTTGAAGTTAGTCAAGCGTTCTCTTTGCTACTTTATTCAAGAGCAAATTATTAACATCAACTTGCAAAGTCTCTGAGCCTGTTTGCTCATCTGTAAGATGAAGAACAGTAATGATGATCGGATGAGACAGAGGTGGGCACTGAGTCGGAGGGAGGTGGCAGAACAGGGTGTGGGATGTCTGAGTGTGAATCCGTGACGTTGGTGGTTATTCGAGCTCTTTCACTTCAGCCCTCCGTCTGCCAGACAGGCATGTTTGGAGTACTTGTCTCAGATTCATGAAGAATACATGGATTCATACATGTCAAGTCACGTAGGACCATGCCCAGCGCCTAACAGGGCTTCTGTAAGATTCAGCGCCCAGGGGCTGGCATTGGGATGCAACAAGTTAAGCCACTCCTTGTGATACCAACATTCCTTGTTTGAGTCCTAGTTGCTGAACTTCCCATCCAGCTCCCTGCTGATGTATCTAAGAAATCAGTGTAAGATGGCCCAGGTTCTTGGTCCCATGCCACCCATGTGGGGGATCAGGATGGAGTTCCTGGCTCCTGGCTTCAGCCTGGCCCAGACCTGGCTGTTGTGGCTATTAGAGGGGTGAACTATCAAATAGAAGATCTCTTTCTGTGTCCTTCTTTTCTCTCTGTTACTCTGCCTTTCAAATAAATAAATCTTTAAAAAGAAGATTCAGGGTCTGCATTGTGGTGAAGCAGCTAATGCTGCCACTTGTGACACAGGCATCCCCTATGGACACCAGTGGGTATCCCAGATTCTCCACTTCTGATCCAGCTTCCTTTTAATAGTCTAGGAAAACAGTGGATGATAGCCCAAGTGTTTGGGCCTCTGCAACCCACATGGAAGACCTGAATGGAGCTCCTAGCTCCTGGGTTCAGCCTGGCCGAGTGATGGCCATTGTAGACATCTGGGGAGGGAATCAGCAAATGGAAGATCTCTATTTCCTCTCTGTACAACTCAGACTTTCTTTTTTTTTTTAAGATTTTATGTATTTATTTGAGAGGTAGAGTTACAGATAGTGAGAGAGAGAGACAGAGAGAAAAGTCTTCCTTCAGTTGGTTCACTCCCCAAATGGCTGCAATGGCTGGAGCTGCACCAATCCAAAGCCAGGAGCCAGGAGTTTCCTCTCGGTCTCCCATGCAGGTGCAGGGGCTCAAGCACTTGAGCCATCCTCCACTGCCTTCCCAGGCCACAGCAGAGAGCTGGATTGGAAGAGGAGCAGCGGGACTAGAACCCGGCACCCATATGGGATGCTGGCGCCACAGGCGGAGGATTAACCCACTGCATGATGGCGACAGCCCCCTCCTCTTTCTTTCTTTAAAAAAAAAAAAATCCAGTTCCTACTATGATGTTGTACCTTAGGCACAATGTCTGATATGTAGTAGAGACTCAATAAGGATCAGCAGCCATTAACTCATTACTGAATAGTGATAATTATCAATCACGTTGTTGGGGTAACCATTTGGTCTCCCAGTTAAGATGCCTGCATGCTATGTCAGAGTGCCTGGTATGATTCTTGGCTCTGGCTCCTGCTTCTAGCTTCCTGTGAATGCAGATCTTAGTTGTAAAAACACAAGGAGTTTGATCTCTGCCTCCAGTTTGGGAGACCTGGATTGTGTTTCCAGTTCCAAGCTTCGGTTGCAATCCTGCCCTGGGTATTGCAGGCACCTGGGGAGTGAACCAGCAGATGGGGACTCTAAATCTCTTCTATTTCTCAGAAAGAGAGAGGAATGAAGGAAGGAAAGAGGAAAATAATTCCCTGAATTCTTTTTTTTTTTTTTTTTTATTTTTGACAGGCAGAGTGGACAGTGAGAGAGAGACAGAGAGAAAGGTCTTCCTTTTGCCGTTGGTTCGCCCTCCAATGGCCGCCGCGGTAGGCGCGCTGCGGCTGGCGCACCGCGCCGATCCGATGGCGGGAGCCAGGTGCTTCTCCTGGTCTCCCATGGGGTGCAGGGCCCAAGCACTTGGGCCATCCTCCACTTCACTCCCTGGCCACAGCAGAGAGCTGGCCTGGAAGAGGGGCAACCGGGACAGAATCCGGCGCCCCGACTGGGACTAGAACCCGGTGTGCTGGCGCCGCAAGGCGGAGGATTAGCCTAGTGAGCCGCGGTGCCGGCCGCCCTGAATTCTTTAGGGAGCAAGATTTTTTTCTTTCTTCTGTGCTAACCATTGGAAAGAAAAGACAGTATTGTGGTCAGAGTACATGATTCTGAATTGGCACAATTGTCAACCACAACCTGATCAGTAATTTCAATCCTCTGGGTCTCAGTTCATTTCAACCGTAAATGAAGTGTTTAGTAGACGACCCCCAAAGTTGCTTGCAGCTGAAAACCCCTATGGTCCTAAGTAGAATGTACACGTATCCACCTGCATCTCATAGCCAGGTCTATGAGACTTCGCTAAGGGCTACCACTGTGAATCTGAAAGTGCAGTCCCCAGACCAGGCACATCAACATCACCTGGAAACGTATTAGAGCTGCAGGTGTAGGATTCTTGCCTCTTCAGGCAGAAAGTGTGGGGAGGGAAGCCAACACCTGGATGCTAACAAGCTCCACAGATCACTCTGGTACACACCAAATTTAAGAAACTCCAAGCTGGAAGATTAGAAGAGTCTTAAACAAGAGGACTTCAATGTCTATTAGAACTGTATTTGCCCACCCAGTCTGTATATCAGCATTGCTTAGGGGGAAAAACGTCAAATTCAAAATTGGTTTTAGCTCCAGAAATTTTGATTTGCTTGACATGGAATGGGGCCCAGGGATGCGGCTTTTAAAACCATGCCAGATGATTCCTATTGAGACCCACAGGTCATTAAATGATCTTGTTATACAAATGAGAAGGGAATGCTCTTAGGGGGGAAAAGGCTTACCAAGATCACAGCTAATTTGGACTCCAATCCAGGTGTTCCAATGCTGAAACCAGTCCTGAAGCATGTTTCTTTTGTTGTGAGCATTTTATTCATCAAATTTTACAGTCACTCCCTTTTGGAGAAAATCAGAATACAAACATTCCAAGTGTTTGAGTACCTAATGTGTTTGCCCAAGGAATGTCCAAGTCTGGAGATTAGGAGGCTACAGAAGTTTCACTTGTTCATTCAGCCAACATTTGTTCAAAACCTCCTTGCTCAGAACCACCACTCAGAGCTCCAATTCCCTACATAAATGTGGTTATGCAGGTTTGCTTACAAAGGACACAAATATACTCCTTTAACAGCGCTACAGAGATGGGAAATTCCAAACAGCCAACTCCAGGTGGCAAACTTCCAAGAAGGAGGTCTTAAAGGGAAATACAGTGGAACCCATGATCAGTGCTTCCCAGACATCTATTGGATATATAACCCTGATGGCTGCAGGAGGAACCTCCCCAGGATGGTTTTTAAGTTAATGACTCTGAAAATACTTTGCCTTTAAGGGCAAAGTATTTATAGCCTGTAAGGAAGCTAAGTCAGTACAGAGTCTGTTTGCTGGGAATTTACCCACTGAGACAGAATGGCATTCAAACCATGTCTACTCCTCAGAAATGTTGCACAGGTTCCACAAGTAAGCCTCACCTCCCCTTTTACTTTACTCCAAACTACTTTAAAATTTGAACCAGAAAGTAAATATGGAGCAAGCATTGTGGTACAGCAGGTGGAGCTGGTGATCTCGGGAAGCCCACAGCCACATCAGAGTGTCTAGGCTGGAGTCCCACCTCCACTTCCAACCCACTTTTGTGCTAATGCACACCCTGCGATGCTGCGAATGATGGCTCAGGTACTTGGGTCCTTGCCACCCATGTGGAAGACACAAATGGAATACCTGTTTCTTGGCCTCTGCCTGGGCCAGCCCCTGGCTGTTGCTGCCATTTGGAGAGTGAACCAGCAGATAGAAGCTCGCTCTCTCTCTCTCTCTCTGTAACTCTTTCAAGTAAATAAAATAAATCTTTTTAAAAAATCAAATTCTAGGGGCCAGTGCTGTGGCGCAGCAGGTTAAAGCCCTGGCCTGAAGCGCCAGCATCCCACATGGGTGCTGGTTCTAGTCCCAGCTGCTCCTCTTCCGATCCAGCTCTCTGCTATGGCCTGGGATAGCAGTGGAAGATGGCCCAGGTCCTTGGGCCCCTGCACCCACGTTGGCTCCTGGCTTCAGATCAGCGCAGCTCCAGCCATTGTGGCCATCTAGGGAATAAACCAGCAGTTGGAAGACCTCTCTCTGTCTCTACCTCTCTAACTCTTTCAAATAAATAAAATAAATCTTTTATAAAAGAAAAAATCAAATTTTATAGATCATTTTCTCTCTCCTTTTCATAGGATGCCAAGTTGGTGATTTTTTTTTCTGCTAGAATGGTAAACCAAAAATTAAACTTAGAAACAAAAACTGATTCCTCTATAAAACTTCCTTCGCTTTCTGGTTATAATCAATATCCAGACTGAAAGAAGTGTTCATGAATAACGAATCCACAATGGAGAAGTAGGGGAGATGTAAGAACTATTTCTATGCTCTTCTTTATAGTATCACAGATTTCAACAGCCATGATACCCCACTTACTACTTAGAAACAGAGCCTACACCTAGATCCAAGGTTCCTTTAATTGGCCTGGGGCCCACATGGGAGTTAAATCAAACACAGCTGATGTCTTCTCCCAGTTCTTACACGCATCACGGGCTCAAGCATGGATAACAGCTGACAGTCTGTACCTCTCACCTGTTTCCTTATAAGCTCTGGGCTTCCACAGTTGTGCCAATAAAAAAAAAAAATCTGCTAAAGCTGATTGGCCCCTTACAGGAAAATCCTCTTCTGTGTGTACCTTGATTAGCCATGCGGTATCATGGACAAGAGAAATTCTTCCAAAGAACAAAATTGGGAGTGGCCAGATTTGCTCACCAAGGAATCTATGCTTCGCCTACAAAACAGGATGCTACCGTAAAAATGGCTCTGGCCTAAGATTCTGGTGTTGCCAGTATCAGGCTTTTAAAAGGTGGGGCTCTTTAAGACGTGATTGAGCCACGAGGGCCTGTTGCTGGTTAATGAGCAGGGCCTTTATAAAAGGCTTAGCGGCGCCTTGGTGGGGCTTGTTCCTGTGTGGGCTGGATGTTTTTCACCTCGGAGGCTGTCGCCGGCTCTGGTGTCTTGGTCTAGGACGTTCCAACCTCCAGAACTGTAAGTGCAGAGGTTTGTTTTTTTCCTAAGCTTACCTAATCCCAGATATTCTGTTGTAGCAACCTAAATGGTCTAAGAAATAGGGCATGGTACTGGGTAACGCCTTGTGTCTCACCTTGTGTCTGTGCTGGGGCTCTTCATAGGTAGATTCTATGTCTTCCATGCCCTGTAACGTAGAGAATGCTGAGGGTGGGTGTGGTTTTAGCACAAATGTTGCAGAATCTGGAACAGTACACGTGGATCCGCTGAGACTTGGAAATGGTTGCAGGAGGCAGACATGATTGTCGCTGTCATTCCCTTTCCCTACAAAGACAAGTATGTTTGTACTCATATACGAAGCATTGTGTTATGATAAACAGGGGCACTTCTCAGATATGGGGGAGAGGGTGTGTCTGTACAGCATACACGTGGACGGGTGCTGAGAAGTTTAGTGTGGTAGTGCAGTAGAAACATGTTGGCTGTGAGTACCTGGCTCCCAACACAGCCCAGCAGCCATTTCATGCCTCCTTTGTCGTCCTGTTGTAGGATCTACCTCCTGGCCATAATGATTGATTTGGTGATAAGTCCATGGACCAAACAGACTTATTACAATTTTAAGACTGATTTATTCATTTGAAAGGCAGTTACAGAGAGGCAGAGGCGGAGGGAGAATCACTCCAAGTGGCTGCAATGGTTCACCCCCAAAATGGCCACAACGGCCGGAGCTGGGCTACTCTTGTTGTACCTGAGCAAGTATGAACAAAGGAGTTCCACACATTGATAAAATTTGATGGTCCTTTATTTGCCGGCAGTGGAGAGTGGGCTCATGCCCTAAAGAACTCTCAACCCTGAAGCCTAAAGCAACAGGGTTTATAAAGGCAAAAACCACAAAATCGGGAGGGGAATTCATGGTTGCTAGGAACAGGGGGGAATACATGATTACCGGGGTCAAGCTGACCTAAAACCTATGGGAAACTAGTATCAATTATAATCTTGACAATACCAGTTACAATCTTATAATCCTGACATTAATCCAGGTATTGGTTTTAATTATATGTAGGACATAGACAAATTACATTTTTATCATTAACCCAGGTGCAACCTTTCTACTTTGAAGCTTGAACAATTATGCTAGGGGGTTTCTATGCTCTGCCAAGTGTGATGTAGTGGACTGCTATTGTTCTACTGTTTTAGATCATAGTTTCAGACCAGAGTCTCACAGTGTGTGTGTGGGGGGGGGGGGGTGCTTTCCCAGAATGGAGTCTCAAGTGCTCCAAAATGGAGTCCCTACTGTCAAGGTGCTACTTCACTCTGAAACTAGGAGTCAGGTGCTTCCTCCGGGTCTCCCACATGGGTCAGGGACCCAAGCACTTGTTCTATTTTCCCAGGCCACAGCAGAGAACTAGATCAGAAGTAGAGCAGCCGGCTCTCTAATTGGCACCCATATGGGATGCTGGCACTGCAGGCGGCGGCTTTACCCACTGAGCCACAGTGCCAGCCCCTGACTAGGTGTTTTACTCTGGTGTGTCCCAAGTTAGAAGAGGAGGAGACACTTAACCTTTATTCATAAAGCTACAAAGCTGGAGACTCAAAGCTGCCATTTCCACCTTAGGACATCCACACTTGGGATCTCTGGAATTCTCTTCCCTTAGCGCGTTTTGGTTTTGTTAGTGGTTTGTTTTTTTTTTTCCCCGAAGCTGACTGCTGCTCATCATTCTGCATTCGACTTCAGTATCACCCCCTCACAGAAGCCTTTTTTATCTGTGCAAACCTCAAGCTGACTACTTTACTGCCCAACACTGCCTCTCTACCTCTTACTTCCAAACACGTAACCTCATTTTTTTCTTTTGCCTTTTTCATGTCCTTTATTATTGCTTTGAAATATGTGCTTGTGTGTCTCTCTTGCTCTCTGGTTCTTTGTCTCTACGTCTGTTCCATCAGATTTGGAGCCACACTAGCACCCATGGCTCTCGGGGCCCTGTAACCGCCCCTCCACCTCCACCTGCCACTTCACCTCAGCATCCTCCCCAAATGCTATCATAGCGAAGTTTAAATTCCTAAAATGATTGGCCATTCTTTTTCTAGAGCTACGTCAGGTGGAGGCAGTGAGCTCAAGGAGCATCTAACCCTGGGTCAGGTGCATACCTTGCGTTGTGGGAGATAATTCTTTCCCCTAGTGTCATTTTACAAATGACTGGTATTGCACTAGAGCAGTTGAATTGTTTTCATTGTGTATTTCCCTAATCGGTTTCAAATGTTACTGGGAACAAGTTAGAAATGTGAATTTCTCAGGCCTCCTGAAGGTAAGAATTCCTGCCCCAGACTTACTGAGTCAAAAACTCCAGGAGCGTTCTAGCCAGTACCCTATCTTACTACATGCTCTTTCCTTTAATTAAAAGTTATTGATGTTTAATTTACATTATAGTCAAAGGCAACTCTGTTTTGAAACATCATCTAAGGTAGCTTGCCTTCCCTCCCTGAGGGAGACTAGTTCTCCCTGTCCACCCTCAGGCCAGGGGCAGGGGCTCCTGCACATCCTGGTGGTCCTAAATGAGTGTGGGGACAAATCCGAGAACCTCCCCTCACCCTTGATGTGCGGCATCTCACCCCAGGCTCATGATGGTGCTACCTAAGAGGGTCTTCCACCTGCCTGGGCGGTGGGCAGCAAGTTGGAGGAGGATCTGATAGGAATGTGGAAGTGTGAGAGAAAATGTCTTGGTAGTATATTTTGCGATTTAGCTTTGTATTTAAGCAAACAAAAAATAAACATCTTATATAGAAATGCAGCAAGAAAACTAAAGTACTTATTGCCAGGCAAAGTAGGAAAGAAAAGGTGAAATAAATGAAGACAAAAGTGGAAATCGATGAGGTATAGATTGATTGGTAAAACCAAAGTCCTATCCTGGTTTAAAAATAAAAGATGGACACTCAGGCTGTCAAGATGCTGCTTGGAGTACCTGGTTTCACGTCCTGGCTCCACTTCCAATTCCAGCTTCCTGCACATGCACACCCTGGAAGGTAACAGGTGATGGCTCAAGTCCCTGCTGCCTGCTTGGGAAGTCCAGGAACCTGGCTTTGGTACAAGCCACTCCTGGCTGTTGGGGACGTTGTGGGAGTGAAACAACAGATGAAAGATTCGGTCTCTTTCCCCCTCTCTCCCCTCTTCATTTTCCTCTTTCAAATAAAAGCAAACAAGCCACTAGACAAAGGGCACGTAAGAGGGAGAAATCGCAGTATGTGGGAAAAAATGGGACACAAACATGGACGTTTACAAAGTCAAAAGATCCTACTTTGCAGGCACTTGTGCAAACTTAAACATAGGTAAAAGTTATGCAAACACAGATCGCCAAGGTCTAACCCATAAAGCTAGGATGACGCTGACCTAGATCCCTGTGAGGAGGGGTGCTGCCTTTCCAAAGAGTGTGGGAGCTGGGCTCAAGCCAGAGTCTTTGGAGCCTTTGGGTCTAATGGAATTTGCCTTACTGGTTTTGGGATTTGCTTGGGAGCTGCCCCTCCCCCTTTTTCTATTTCTCACATTTAGATTCTAAATGTGTATCCTGGGCCTCCCCCGTCATCACGTTTTGAAAGCACATGGCTACCTGCTTTCACAGGTTCACCACTAGAGATTTTTTTTTGTCATGCAGGATCTAGGTGAAATTTTGTACTTGATGAGTTGCTGGTGGAATAAACTAAGATTTTTGATGCTGACAGTGTGGAATGGCTATATCTTGTATGGAAGAATGACGTGAATGGAGCGGGGGAGAAGGGAGTAATACTTTTTTTTTTTATTTTTTTTTAAACTTTTATTTAATGAATATAAATTTCCAGTGTACAGCTTATGGATTACAATGGCTTCCCCCTCCCATAACTTCCCTCCCACCCACAACCCTCCCCTCTCCCGCTCCCTCTCCCCTTCCATTCACATCAAGATTCATTTTCAATTCTCTTTATATGCAGAAGATCAATTTAGTATAAAGATTTCAACAGTTTGCACCCACATAGAAACACAAAGTGAAACATACTGTTTGAGTACTAGTTATAGCATTAAATCACAATGTACAGCACATTAAGGACAGAGATCCCACATGAGGAGCAAGTGCACAGTGGCTCCTGTTGTTGACCCAACAAATTGACACTCTAGTTTATGGCGCCAGTAACCACCCTAGGCTGTCGTCATGAGTTGCCAAGGCTATGGAAGCCTTCCAAGTTTGCCAACTCTGATCATATTTAGACAAGGTCATAAAAGACAGAGTGAGGATAGTAACCAATGATCCTAAGAGTGGCATTTACCAGGTTTGAACAATTATACAGCATTAAGTGGGGAAGAGGACCATTAGTACACACAGGTTGGGAGTAGAGCCATTGGTGGTAGAGTAGATGTTATGATTACAAAGGAATGAGGCCCAAGTGTGCTAGACAGGGTCTAGAACAAAGGACAGAGTCATTATTAGATGTGCTAAGAAAGGTGCTGTCTAAGCTACAATTAAGTTTTCTGATTGAGAGGCAAATAGAACCTGATAGAAGGGGCTTGATAATAATCTGGTGGGCTTTAGGCTTGTAAGTTAAGAGGCCCAGACCTATCTATCTCTTCACATGGGGTATATCCTAAGGGAGGTGTGAACCTCCTAGGGGAAGGCACTCTGTTGACTTTCATTACTTGGCTGGCCTGGGAGGAGAGCTGGCCAGGTAAAGGCAGGTGGCATCTCTAACAAGAAATTTACAGTTCTGCCTGCAATGTTGCTGACCCTACTTGACCATCCCCTCAGCTGCAGTGGTCACTTTGGAAGTTGGGCTGAGTGAAGGGCTTTTCAGCTTAGAGCCAATAAGATCTGTGGCTCTGACCTGGGCATCCTTCGACTCCAGGGCAGGTCCATTTCCAGTGATCCAACTCTTGGCAGAGCTGCCAGGGCTCTTCACAAGCTGACTTCTGCTGAAGCCCAGGCTTACCACATTGAAAGCCACTGCAGTGGACTGGCCTGTTGGGTCTCCTTGAGGGCAGATCACTGTACAGATCAGCCATTAATAGGCCTGCCACCCATTGCTTCTGATGCCTAGCTTTCTTTTCCTCCTGGTTTGTATTAAAGCAGACCAGAGGATGCAAGTCAAGGGAGTGCCCGTTTCCCATCTCTAATCTTCGGTGGCCTGAACTACAAGTCTATAGTCACAGGCATGTTCTGTAGTAGTTTTTCTAAGGTAGACAATGCCCATGAGGAAAATTATAGTCTCACTTTAAAACTTTCTTTCCCTTTGGTCTGAAAGGGAGGTTTTTTCTACTTACTATATACTTCGCTGATGGCGAAGTGAATCTAGCTATGAGGTTATTATTTAAGTTCTTATTTTGGCTATGCTATTACAGAAAAATGTTAGCCATCTCTTTTATAAGGTCTAAAGATTAAATTGTGCATCCTACAGATTCCTTCATAATAGAATTAGTTTCCTACCTTGAAGAGAATAGAGAAATGAAAGAACAAGTTGGGCTTAGAATAGAGAAATGAGGGAGCAAGTCGTAGATCGCTTGCTGACAATAGCAATATTACATGAATACTTAGCAAACCATTTCGACATTAGATAACTTAGGAAAACATTTACCAGAAGGTCCAATGCCTTCTATAAATTTTAAGAATCATGTATTTTAAAACACCTCTTAAATATCTAACATGCTGTAGTTTGTTTAACCAGTAAACTTAAGCACAACCATATAAAATGTTTTTAGTTTCTTTCTACCAACACGTTTAAAACATATGATACACAGATTCAGGTCACACAAATTAAAATGTATCTTTGATTGATTTTAGCAGCTTAAATGTATGGACAATCTTATCTATAAGCCATTTAAAATAAAACTCTTAATAAAATTTCCTATGTGGACATACAATATGTACACACATATAACATAGCATAATAGACCAATATAGCAATTTTAATAATAGCTTTTAAAATCTTTAACTCGTTTTGTAGATTGCCAATTGATTTGAATTGCTTTTTGTTTTTAGATTACTTTAACACATTGCTTTAACAGAGCATCAGAGTTTAATTCTATGTCAAAGAGAAATTGAGCTTCCTGTGATCTTTTGCTGTGAGGTTTCCTTCCTTTACCTTCTTTCATATTGGTGACCATGTTTCTGTGTTTCTGTGTGTAACACATCTTTAAGCATCTTTTGCAGGGCAGGATGAGTGGCAACAAATTCTTTCAGTTTCTGTTTGCTATGAAAAGTCTTAATTTCACCTTCATTCACAAATGAGAGCTTTGCAGGATATAATATTCTGGGCTGGCAGTTTTTCTCTCTTAGTACCTGGGCTATATCTCGCCATTCTCTCCTAGCTTGTAGGGTTTCTGATGAGAAGTCTGCTGTGAGTCTAATTGGAGATCCTCAGAGTAATCTGACGTTTCTCTCTTGCACCTTTTAGAATCTTTTCTTTATGTTTCACTGTGGTGAGTTTGATTACAACATGTCGTGGTGAGGATCTCTTTTGGTCATGTTTATTAGGGGTTCTATAAGCTTCCTGTACTAAGATGCCTCTGTCCTTCTCCAAACCTGGGAAATTTTCTGCTAGTATCTCACTGAAAATGCCTTCTAATCCTTTCTCCTTCTCCATGCCTTCAGGAACTCCTAGAACCCGGATGTTAGGTTTTTTAATAGTATCCTGTAGATTCCCGACAATATTTGTTAGATTTCTAATTTCTTCTTCTTTTCTTTGGTTTGCCTGTTTCCTTTCCTGTTCTCTGTCTTCTAAGTCTGATATTCTATCTTCTGCTTCGCCCATTCTGTTTTTAAGGCTCTCTAATGTGTTTGTCATTTGATCTATTGAGTTCTTCATTTCATTGTGGTTTTTTGTCACTATCACCGTTTCATGTTCTACTAGTTGTTTCATTTCATTTTGATTCCTCCTTAATATTTCACTTTCACGAGAGAGATTTTCTATCTTGTCCATTAAGGATTTCTGTAGTTCAAGAATTTGTTTTTGAGAACTTCTTAATGTTCTTATCAATTTTTTGAGATCCGCTTCTTGCATTGCTTCTATCTCATCATCTTCATAATCTTGAATTGGGGTGTCTTTTTCATTTGGGGGCTTCATAGTGTCTTCCTTGTTCTTGTTACCTCGGTTTTTGCGTTTGTTGTTTGGCATGTTGGAGATATTTGGTTTCTTCGCTGTGGTGTTTTTTCTTGTTACACTATGGCTCTATATTAAGTGGACTGACTGCTTTCGGTGGAGCCTTAGAGGCTTGAGATGAGTGTGGACTGAGAGCTGTGTTTGGTTCCTCAGGGTTGAGGGTGTGTCAAAGATGACACTCCCAGGTTAGGCGTGGTAAATCTCTCTTTCTTTTCTTTTTTTTTTTTTTTTTTTTTTTTTTTTTTTTGATTCAAAAGGGAAGTAATTCCGCACAGCTGAATGTAATTGGAGGTAGTTAGCAGGCGAATGATATACCCACAGGAGCCAGAGATCGGAAGCTCTTTCCCAAGGACCACACAGGGAATCTGTGCTGCCCTCAATGTGGGCTCCAATTCTCCTGCAGTGTCCCACTGGATTGCCAAGTTAGATGCTAATCTCCTGTTATTTCACCCCTCCCCCCAGAGTCAGATTTTTCTGCTAGGCTCAGGACCAGTGCAGACCTGAGGTCGCCCTGCTTATGACGTATGTCCAAAATGGCGCCTGCTCTTTGTGTTGCTCACCTTTGAGGGGTGAGTGGAGAGAGAGAAACTCGTGTCCGTATCAGTCACTTTTTTTTTTTCCTCTCTCTCTTCTAGTTAGCCTGGTGAACTTTTCCCCACGGAGTTTCAAGCCTCGTTCCCTCTAGCCTCCTCTTTCCGCTTGCCCGCTGGTGTCTCGGGCTATTGAGGTTCTGCTCACCTCGCGTTCCAGCGCTGGTGTGTTGAGTCTGCCGCTGGTGTCCCGAACTTGGGCTCCCACGCTCTCCATGCAGGTCCAATGTGAATCACTAGTTCCGGAAGAGTTTCCGCTGCTGTTTCTTCCCCTACTCTTCCTTGACCCTGCAGTATCTCCACTTTTATTAACCTGTGTGTCTTGCTGAACTATCAATGTGCTCCCTTCCTATTCCGCCATCTTGCCGCTCCCCCAGGGAGTAATACTTTGGACTGAACTACATGCCCCCAGATCCGTATGTTGAAGACTTGAGCCCTGATGATACTATGTAGGCAATAATTAAATGAGGATGCAAGGGTAGGGTCTGAGAGGATCAGTGGCTTTATAAGAAAAGATCAAAGTTCTGTCTCCTATGTAACAACACAGTGAAAAGGGGGCCCCACCACAAGCAAAGTCTGCTCACGCCTTGAGCTTTCCCATTTCCCAGCCTTCAGAACCTAGTCTATGGTGTGTTGCTACTGCAGACTGAGCTAGCCAACGCTTCGTGTCAACCTTCGTTCCCTGGTGTTGTGACTACCATGATTGGGAGAAGTCTGGAAGAGGGAATAGTTTTTGTAACTGATGCATAAACTTAAGTTATCTTAAATGATTAAATGCTTGGAGCAGCTTTTCCAGTTAACGCTGATGCGTGCAGAAGGTTGAATTGCTATTCCAGGATAACAGACCTTGCCTTTGCCCTTATCTTTGCCCATAGAAATGACATCCAGCTGTCTATTTGTCAGGTGAGACTTCAAATGATGGAAGACTGCCCCTTCGACTTCTGTCTCCACCCCAGACCTGTGCAAGGTCTCCCTTCATTTCACTCATGTTGGCTTTTCCAAGGTCCAAACTGAGTGAAAACACTAGAAAGTTCCTTTTGTTCCAAGTTCTAGTCACTTTCCAATTCATTACCAATAATAAAACTAACATGAGCTTTTTTCCTGCTGCTGTCTTTCCAATGGTTTTGTTGGAGTTAGAGACCCCCCAGAACTACCTCAACATAATTACCACCTATGACTGAGGAATACAAGGCCCCGTGATCTGAACAGAGCTTCCAATTCAGGCAGTGGAAGCAGTTTTCCTAAAATAATTGAGTATAGGTAGAAAGGCACATCTACCAAGGGATTTAGATTCACTTAAAATGGATTGGGACCAACCAGAGCTGTCAGGAGGTGCTCCTAAAATTTTAAGTAAAATCATGACACATAATTCTGTACAAGGTGCCAAGACACTTAAGGCAATAATTGTCTTAACAAATGCTGAGACAATTGGATATCCACATGCAAAAAAGATGCTGAGCCCTTTACTTATGCCTTGCATAGACATTAACTCGGAGGGGGGCAGATGTTTGACCTACTGGTTAAGATGCCACTTGGGACATCCATATTCCACGTAGGAGTGCCTGGGTTCAAGTTCTGGCTGCACTTAGGATTCCAGCTCTCTGCTAATGTGCACCCCTGTGAGGCAACAGGTGCTGGCTCAAGTAGCTGGGTCCCTGCCAGTCATGAGACCTGTATTGAGCTCCAGGATCCTGCCTTCAGCTCAGGCCAGGCCACTGTGGGCATCTGAGGAGTAAATTAGTGGCTAGCAGATTCTTTTTTCTTTATGTGTCTTTCTCTCCTCACCTCTCAAATAGGTAAATAATAAATGAGCCTTAGGCCTAAATCTAAGAGCTAAAATGTTGAAATTTTACATCTTAGCAAGCTTTTGTTATCTTGGGTTAGTCAAAGCCTTGTGGCACCAAAACCATGAGTGACGGGGCGTGGGGGCAGATAAACAATACTTCAGCAAAATAAAAACATTTTTGCCTCAAAAAGTGAAAATAGTTAACGAAGTGAAAAGACAGCCCAGAGAAGGGTTAAATGTTTGCAAATTGTGCATCTGATAAGGGAATGATATTCAGAATACATGAAGAACTACAACTCGGACATAAAAGGATAAATTGATTTCAAAGGACAAAGGATCAGATTGGACATGTCTCCAAATATCTAGAAATGGTCAAACCTATGAAATGATGATCAATTTCATTCATCAAAAGGCATCCAAGCTACAATGAGATTACTTCCTACCACTAGGATGGCTGTCATTAGATGTCAGTTAATAGCAAGGCAAGGATGTGGAGAAGCTACAGCCCTCATTCATGTATCCTTGTGAATTCTTAGGCTCCACCCAAAGCCTGCCAAGTCGGGAACTGAGACATAAGGCCGGCAATCTCGGTGATCCCTCGTGATTCTGATGCTTGGTTTGAAAAGCACCTCTCTCAAGGACGTGAGGACAGTCCCCTAGTACCTGGGGGATAGCCTCATGTTGTCACTCAACCCCCAACCCCTGGCTTTCTAAAGGCCATCTCTGCTTTCCCAGGCACATTAGCAGGGAGCTGGATCAAAAGTGGAGCATCCAGGACTCAGATGCTCACATGGAATGCTGGCATCGTGAGCCATGGCTTAACCTGTGGCACCATGACACTGGCTCCTTAACATAAGATTCTTAAGAATTCATTTCCCCTTTCTTGTCTAAGGACAATTGTTGCAGATAGGCCCTCTATTCAATGCCAACCCATTTCCTCATTTAAGCTTCTCACTATTGATAAACCTGGGTTTCCTCCATCTAGGAAAATATTGGAATACTAGAAACACTCTTGAAACCATATTTCATGTTTCACTGGTTCAAAGGTCAAAATACACTTGCTATAGATATGAATAACATTAAAACTGCAGATACCTATCTAAGCATCTGCAATTCAAATGGACTCCATAAGCACATTTATTCCCCAGGTTTTGAATTGTGGGCTTCATTGTTTGTCGCTCCTGAGTCTCAAGGCCAGAGCGTTTCACTGTCTACACAGCTGCATTTCTATATACACAGCTGATCAAGGGACACAGGGACCCAGACGTGCTGTGATTGCCAGAGTTAATGATCATCAGCACCACCAAGCAGCACACCTTGGACGTGTATTTACTTGGAATAAGAATAATGCTGATCAATTAAGGATTCTTGAATGTCAATTCCTCTTCTAATAGACAAGGTTTATTTTTTTCCAGTTAAATCCATGGGTCCAGATTCTCTCCCCTTCAGTGAATTGTGTTTTTTTCCTAAAGCTATCTTTTTTTTTTTTTAAGATAGAATCCAAACAATTTTAAGGTTGGAACAACCCTTATATTTAAGACTACAATCAAAATAATAGTTAATTGTTCTAAGTTGTCATTTCTGATCATCTCACAAGTCCTCTGCCTGTCACCTTCCTTCAAATTGCATGGGAAATGTAAGGTTTAATATCAGTTACCTTACAGGAAAGCATGATGTGCCATGGAAAGCTACAACCATTCATTGGAAGGGAAGAGAGGGAAAGGGAAAGAATAGAAAAAAAGTTTCATTCTGTTTGTCTTCCGCTACGTTTCCATATGTCATAACTGATAAGCCCTGTGCAACATTTAACTCAACCCTCTTAAACTGGTGGACTCATATTGATGAAACTGATGCTGTGAGATCAATCCTTGGAATATAGATGGATTTGTTGTGCCGAGTTCAGCAGAACTGTTGGGAAAGTTAGGGTGTTGTTTGCTACATCTATCAGCAGTTCTTTAATTAGTGGCTGAAAGATCACAATTTTTCTCTTATTTTCTGAGTTGAAATTATTCAAATTATAGATGCAGAAATATAACTTAGATTTTTAACGAAATGCTAATGTGTTATCTACGAGGGAATTCCAAAGTGGTAATGTTAATGGGCATCCTCTCTTCTAATCGGATCAAGGCATGGCTCTCTGTACACCTCCAGAGACCCCATAACATTTTATACCTGCTTCATCATCATGCATCAATATTCATAGACACATCTATAATTTTCAAAACACCAAACTGAGCCCTGTTGATGCAGAGAAAAACCCATTCTTGCAAGGGCAAGCATTATGAGGGAAGTAAATTGTGCCCACAAGGACCCTCTGAGTCTGCCCCATCCTGCCCAGATGAGGGTCTCCTTCCCCAGGTGAGCAGAGCCTTCCCCTGCTCACTACTTCCTGGAGCCTGTTCAGCTCTGATGTGCTCTGCTTCCCTTCTTTATTCCCCAAACATCTTGCTACAACGCTAAAGTGATCGTGATAATCTAATTTGCATTGCACGTGTTAATGGTTTATAAGACTTGAATGTGTTCTCCCTCCCAGGCAACATGCTTACCTGCTCGCATTGTTGCTTGAGCTTCTGGGGCTTTAAAGGAGAAACCGAGCCTTCTCGTGATGGTGTGTGCTGATTTTAATGGAGCTCGGGGCCAATTCAGACAGGCTCACAGCGAGCCAATTGCAGGAAGAGCGACTTCATTCTACCTGCTCTTCCCTGAAACATGAACGATCAGTATCCCACCGCTCAAAGTGTCTCTGCAAAGCTGAGGCCACCTAGGGTAGCAGAAACACGCTGTTCCGGTGACAGCCCCTGGTGGCACAACTGGCAGCTGTCACTCTGACAGCACTGCTACATGAATGGCCCTCCCCCACTGCATCCAAAGGCACTCACCAACATCCCAGTCCAAACAGGGAAGCACATGTTAGTATTTATTGATTCCAGGGGAGGAGAGTTAAAAGATGCACAGTACCCTAAACCAGAAAGTGCTAGGGCTAGAAATATTTCCAGGGGTCCATTGTGGCTGCTGTGACTCTTTCTCCACTTCATAGATTTCCTAGCATCATCCTTTATTTTTCTATTTTTTTTCTTAGATGTATTTTTTTAATTTAGTTGAAGGGCAGAGGTAGAGAGGTTTCCCATCTGCTGGTTCACTCCCCAAATGGCAGAAACAGCCAGGGCTGGACCAGACCAAAGCCAGGAACTTCATCTAGGTCTCCCACATGGATGCAAGGGCCCAGGTGTTGCTGTGGATTCGTTCTGAGAGGAGGAGTGTGGTGGGGGCAAGAGGCACGGAGTGACCACACAGACTCTGGGAGTCGGGTGAAAGCAGACCAGAAGCAAGCAGCTCGCAGACTCGTTTATCGCAGTTGGTACAGCAGCTTATACAGCCGAGGCAGCCAATCCGGTCAAGGGGTGGTTTATGCCCTAACCAATCACAGCCTCTTGCCAGGCAGGCTCCATTCCCAGGTGGTTTCCCAGGTGGTTTCCGAAGCCATTCCTGAGTAACTGATGCTTGCTTGCCAGCGGCCATCTTGACATAGCCTTCTCATTCCACCACACGCAGGCACCTGGACCATCTGTTGCTTTCCCGGGTGCATTAGCAGGGAGAGGGATTGGAAGTGAAACAGCCAGGACTCAAACCAGCACCCATGTGGGATGCCAGCATTGCAGATAGCAGCCTACCCTGTTATGCCATAATACTGACCTCTATTATTTTTCCAATGAGAGACAGTGTTCTCATCTAATACTGTACTCCCCAAAAACCCATAGTGCCTGAGGCTTGGCACTGGGAATTACATCTAGGTCTCCTATATGTGGCAGGAACTCAATTACTCCAACCATCACCACGGTCTCCCAGGCTCTCCATCAGCAGGAAGCTGCAGTCAGGAGCTAGGGCTCAGCCTAATCCAAATACTAAGGTGTGGGATGTGGATGTCCTAAACGTTAGGCTCAATGCCTGCTCCTCCCCATCTTTTTTAATTCTTTGCTGAACAGCAATAGGGAAGTAGGACCCATTTGAAAGCTATCAAAGAAAATTATCGTTTCCTTGCCATGCACAGCTTTGAGGCTCAAGAATAAGACATCTGAGGCCTAATTGCTTTTCAAAGAAATAATCTACAACTACTTGTAAAGATTTTCTTTTCCCTAAATCCCCTAGCTTCAGACATCTATTGTACAGAACTGCCTGGTGGTATGGTTTTATAGGAAAGATGCTGTTTGGATATTTGTCCCCTCCCAAGTAACTGTGGAGCCATCTGGCAGCCAGTAAACAGGTTTATGCATTAACTGATTGCACTCGGGAAACCCTGCAGTTAGCAATTAATTTTATCCCTGAATAATGCCATGGCAATGATAATCGATGGGGCCAAAATGGATGGTATTGGAAAAGAGTTTGGAAAACACCGCGTGTCTGCAGATGTACAGGTTCCTAGGCGTTCACGCAGATCAGAAATCAAATCAATGTCAGGTTATCTTGTAGTTTGTGGATCCTAGTTGGTTACATAAATGGAAGCCCACTGATTATAAATTCTGCCCAGCATTTCCTTAATGACCTTAATGGGTTGCCATTATTTTACTGTGCTATCATTCAAAAAGAGCCCATCTGGTATTCATAAATACATGTGGAGGAGGGTGGACTTAGGCAGTTATAAATGCAGCTAAAGCCATCTTCAACACGGGTGGAATCAGGACTTCACTCTGATAAGTTTCTCCCTCGATGAGTTTCCATGTTTGGTTAAACAAAGAAACCAACCCAAATTCCCTACCAGGGGGACTAGTTAAGTAAATGATGGCTCCTTATGTTGAACTGTATACTTAAATCCAAGTATTTTGAAAAATACTTAAGTGACCAAAGTATAATATCAACCACATATACACCACAGTCTCTATTATCTGACAAACTGTACAGACCTGTCAAGTGGCTTCCACCCAGCATCTCCATGTCTTGCTCTCCCAGTTTGAGTTCTTCCAGAGTGCACCTTGATCAAGAGTTTGAGTAAAAGCCATTTATTAAGGTGGTGACTTTAGGAAGCACAGTCACTATGTAAGCTACAGGCAAGAGAAAGTGTCTTAATCTGTTAAATCTGAAAAGCTGAATATAAATTCCACTTTGGACCCCTTGAGATGATCACTTAGAATTATCCACCATGTGGGTGGCCTTTGGCCTAGTAGCTCCTGCTTCCACCAGAAAGTGATGAGGGGAAGGGAGCGATCCACTGAACAGGATGCTGGGGAGTCTGTTTCCACAGCTGTAAACTAGCCCTCAGTTCCACAGGAGTTCTGGAAGACAGTGTAGGGATGCCCCCAAAGAGTCTACCAGAGAGTACAAGGGACTGAAGTGTTGATCCACCAACTCCCCGTAGTTATTTGTGGAAAATTGCCTGAAGTGAGGCATCATCTGTCCAGCATTCCTGGCTAAGGCCATGGATGGGTGAAATAGGAACGTGCTCTTCAAAACACACCTGTGGCTGCTGGAGTTGTCTTGTGGGCAATTTGTTTGTTTTTTGCTTCTGTTTTAAACTCTTTCATAAAACAGTATGCTCTTGTAGAGAAGTTGCGAAGTTCAGAAAGTGTAATTTTTTAAAAGGTACTTTTCTTTCAATGACAAACAAGGGAAAGGTGTATTTCTTAAAGCAGAACTTAGCCCCATGCTCATGACTGCATCTATAGAATATCCAAAGTTTCAATTTTCATGTGACTTGGTGGTTGGTTACTGGGTTACTTTTCTGTGCCCACCACAAATGACAATGTTGTACTGCAACAACAAAAAAATGGTCAGATCTCACAGATGACAAAAGTAACCCATCCAAGTTCACTTCTGGCCTCTCAAAGAATTTTTTACCTGTTGCTCCTGGGCCGTCCCAAATAATATAGACTATTCCAAGGTACAAAGTGCTTGCATGATTTAATTCAGAAACTCAAATACTCTATCACTGAGCTTGAGGGTGAGCTTTGACCTATGACAATCCTCCTTAATTTCAATGTATCATAACTACCAATTTAATTCCTCATGTTTTAGAGAAACTTACATTTCAATCAGCACATTATTAACAATTAATGGTCAGATTTAGGATATGAGACTCTAATTTTAATACAAGTCTTCACAGGAAAGGTCAATGAACTCTACAAAATCAATAATTTATAAGCAGTCTTCAGTTTTCACTGAAATATTTATGAATGATAAAATTATTTTGACAAGGCAGAGTTCAACATGGAGGCCATTTCAGACAACATGACATGGTTTCATAATTCCTGGGTACAATTAAAATAAGACCAAAAAGTTAAGCCATAGGAAAGGGACAATTCCATTTTAAACTGCTCAAGGAACAGCGGACACTTAACGTGAACACTCACACAATCAGATCGGCAGGATCAGCCCAGAAGAGGCAGCCACAGGTAGAGCTTGCAGTAAATAGGTAAAGAAAGCTGCTTTCCAACGTCTTAGTAGGCAGATGTTTGAGTGTTTCTATGGTGTAAGAATGATATTCAGTCAAAAAGCTGAGTATATACCTGGAGAACTGGGTCAATGGTTATTTTCTAAGTGCAGAATTGCTTGCCCCTCCTGCAGTCTAATTTCTATATCAAACTAACTATCATGTTACTCAACGTAACTGTAGCAGAGATCATAGGCAGTTAAATTCAGAATGTGCACACCACAGGCGTAGTGAATTGGGGACACCACCTAGGGGATCACTGGAAGAAAGAGCTGCTATTCAAGATCCTCGTTACAACATACCTATAAAATTAGCACATATCTGCCAGTAGCATTGCCAAACAAAAAGGTGAGCAGCCCCAGCCTGGTGGCTTTTGATGTTTGTTTTAAACTCATTTCACGGGCATGAAAATAAGAATCCAGCAGGAAGCATTCATAAATAGGGTGAACTCAATGATTTACCACTGACCCCAAACCAGCTCTTGCCCCACAGTCCTCGTCACGGTAGGTCAGATTGACAAGGCCTTGGTGTTCCATAGGAAGTACGTTTTATTGGGGGACCAATTAGGTAACAGTGAAAGGAACGAAGGTCTTCCAGGTTGAGAGCTTGATTTTTATGTATTTCTCATAACACTAAAACTTAACTAAATAACTTGGAGTCAGCTGGAACTTTCTGAAGCGAGTCTGAATCTGTTTACATTTAAATGCACAACTCCCAAAGTATGTAGAATGTCAGAAAAAATAAAAATGTGGATTTGATATACAGATTTGCAGTGGCAGTAAACACATTAATTTAGAATAATTAGGCAGAAGTGAAATATCCAGAATATAGAAATGTTAGCATTATTTTTAAGCACATATATAATGTGTTATATAATTAAACTATTTCCAACAGACTGTGAAACATTCCATTTGTAATATTAATGAAACCTTTATATTCTTAACATTTTTCATATGCCAGTGAATGTTGTTTAGGCAGTTTCAGAATGCATGAAAACAATTAATTTTCTTGATTCTTTTTGAGGACTATGCTAGGTCTAAAGAACATTATTTTCTACTGATGGTACAGAATTTCCAACTAAAACCCTATTCAAGGGACTACAGTTTTCAAATTAGTGAAACTATAAGTTATTAGAGTATTTATTCCATTTCAAAGATGATTTGTTTCTGTAGGAATGCAGTTCAAATCCCATCAAGACAATAGCTAAAACCAAAGTGTTAACTTCTGCAATTGTGGAAAATGAATTTTAAAATGTGGATGACTATAAAACCAATGGTATTTCTGCTATGAAGCCAAAGCTCTCAAGACCAAGGATCTCTGCAATAAAGCATTTATTGAGCTGTTACAGACCTTAGCTGGAAAAGGAAAGGACTAGTCCTAGGACAAGTTTCCACTGTGACCAGCATCTGGGTTAGGTAGCATTTAGAAAATGCCTGGGCCAGCGCCATGGCTCAATAGGCTAATCCTCCACCTGTGGCGCCGGCACACCAGGTTCTAGTCCCGGTCAGGGTGCCGGATTCTGTCCCGGTTGCCCCTCTTCCTGTCCAGCTCTCTGCTGTGGCCCGGGAGTGCAGTGGAGGATGGCCCAAGTGCTTGGGTCCCTGCACCCACATGGGAGACCAGGAGAAGCACCTGGCTCCTGGCTTCAGATCAGTGCAGTGCGCCAGCTGCAGCGGCCATTGGAGGGTGAACCAACGAGAAAGGAATACCTTTCTCTCCATCTCTCTCTCTCACTGTCCGCTCTGCCTGTCAAAAGAAAAGAAAAAAAAGAAAGTGTCTGGAAGACCGGAACTAGAGAAGTGAACTAGGTGGCCAAAGAGGGCAGGGCAACTAGGAATTGGGAAGGGTTTGGGATAGAGGGCGCTTCACATGGAGATGTCATTGTTGCTTCTGGGTTGGTTGGGTTAACAGTTCATAAAGTTCATACCTAAACAGGATAGTGGCTTGGCCTGTATGGGATTTGAGTCAAGGTTTCAACCTTGATGGTCTTTCTGTTGGCTTTTAATGGATTGAAGTCCTCTGATCTCTTCTCCCCAACCATACCACTCTGGCTTTTGTCATTAAATTTAGCTCATCTTAGTTTAGTTGTTGTTGTTTTGTAACCAGAACCAGCCTAGAGTAAGCTCTACCTACCTTTCTCAATGCTGATTTCCTGGTATTCCCAGGCAGTCTCTTCATATTTGAGACATCTCCTATAGAGTTCTTTCAAAGGTTACCTGTCTTGATTGACTTCTAACCAATACCCCACTGCTATAGTCCCTTGTTGCTCCCAAGGACCTTGGTACCATCTTCCAAATGTGAAGGGACACAGTAGGCCCCTTTTTTGGAGCATGGTCAAATAAGCAGTCTCAAGTCTGAGTTGCTCAGAGGAAAATTGTATTTATTCATAACAAATGAAGGAGATAGGAGGATATAGTTTCTGAAAAGAAACTGTCTCCCTTTTTTTTTTTTCACTTTTAATTATCTTTATATACAGGAGATCAACTCTATACTAAGTAAAGATTTCAACAGACTACACCCACACAGACACACAAAGTATAGAGTACTGTTTGAATACTAGTTTTACTGTTAATTCACATAGTATAACACATTAAGGACAGAGGTTCTACATGGGGAGCAAGTGCACAGTGACTCCAGTTGTTGATTTAACAATTGACACTCTTATTTATGACATCAGTGATCACCTGAGGTTCTTGTCATGAGCTGCCAAGGCAATGGAAGCCTCCTGAGTTCACAAACTTCGACCTTATTTAGACAGGGCCATAATCAAAATGGAAGTTCTCTCTTCCCTTCAGAGAAAGATACCTCCTTCTTTGATGGCCTGTTCTTTCCACTGGGATTTCACCCACAGATCTTTCATTTAGGTTATTTTTTTTTCTTGCCACAGTGTCTTGGCTTTCCATGCCTGCAAAACTCTCATGGGCTTTTTAGCCAGATCCGAATGCCTTAAGGGCTGATTCTGAGGCCAGAATGCTGTCTAAGACATTTGCCATTCTATGAATCTGCTGTGGATCCTACTTCCCATGTTGGATCATTCTCTCCTTTTTAATTCTATCAATTGTTATTAGCTGACACTGGTCTTATTTATGTGATCCCTTTGACACTTAATCCTATCTTTATGATCAATTATGAACTTAAACTGATCACTTTAACTATTAAGATGGCAATGTTACCTACCAACTTAATGAGATTTGGAGTCCCATGGCGCATTTCTAGCTTTACCCTTAGGGGTAAGTCCGAGTGAGCGTGTTCTGAACTGTACATCACCTCCCTCTTATTCCCACTCTTATTTTTAACACAGATCAATTTTCAGTTGAATTTAAACACCTAAGAATAATTGTGTGTTAGAGTTCAACCAATGGTATTAAGTAGAACAAGAAAATACTAAAAAGAATAAAATAGTAAGCTGTTCCTCAACAGTCAGGACAAGGGCTGATCAAGTCATCATTTCATAGTGTCAGTTTCACTTCTACCTGTTTCCTTTTAGGTGCTCAGTTAGTTGTCACTGATCAGGGAGAACATATGATATTTGTCCCTTTAGGACTGGCTTATTTCACTCAGCATGATGTTTTCCAGATTCCTCCACTTTGTTGCAAAAGACTGGATTTCATTTTTTTAACCGCTGCGTAATAGTCTATAGAGTACATATCCCATAATTTCTTTATCCAGTCTTCTGTTGATGGGCATTTAGGTTGATTCCATGTCTTAGCTATTGTGAACTGAGGTGCAATAAACATTGAGGTACAGATAGTCTTTTATTTGCCAATTTAGTTTCCTTTGGGTAAATTCCAAAGAGTTGGATGTCTGTGTCGTGTGGTAGGGCTATATACGTGTTTCTGAGCAATCTCCAAACTGTCTTCCATAGTGGCTTCACCAGAGAAATTGTCTCCTTTTCAAAGCTACTTGTTAGGGCTTTCATAGCAAGGATTAGGGAATGTCTAAGACATACAAAAGGGGAATGGGAGGGCCCTTCCTGCTCTGACTGTGTAAGCAGCATACATCTCTATACATGGTAAAGTAAGGGAAAAGTGTATTTGTGCTTTTTTCCTGCCAGCATTAATATTCTCATCTGTTAAAATAGGAGAGCTGTATTACCCACATTTCAAAATAATTGGGAAACATTAATTAAAATATGGAAGTGAAAGTGCTCCGAGAGGTACAAGACTGTAAACATGTGTGGGTTGTCATTACAGTTATTTCTGGATGCCCAGTTAGCTGTTTCGCTAGGCAAAGTCCTGATGCACCAACCTTTCAGCCTGTCAAATACAGCATGGGGGCGGGGGACACACTTCCCTCCTCGGCCTTTAATTTCTCTTCTGCTGCAGAGGTAAATAAGTGAAAGGCAGACACACTTACTCAGCTCTTGCTGAGAAAGCCATTATTATTCTTTTGTATAATTATTATGCTTACAGATTTTATAATTCTTCGCTTGCATTTGACATTTTACTTGGCACTCTGTATCCAATTTGTGTGTAACTCAATTCAACTTAATCTCACCATCAGCCTCTTAAAACAAAGATTTCAAAGCAAGAGGCTTCAAAGTATTTTTCCCTCCTGCTTCCTGTGACACTTGGCTTGGCATTTCCAACACTTACATGGTCTCTTTGGAGATCTCCACATAAAAACAGGGATCCAGGAGGCTGGAAGCAAACATTCCAAGACGTGTGTAGACCTAATTTTCTGGGTCCTTACTAAGAGTCACCTTTGTAAAAGGTACTAACAAAAGTTCAGTTACCAATAATTGTGCATTAAACTCGATCCTCTGTGGACTGTTCTGTTAGACTGAGCTCCAATTTGATTAGGTACAGGAGATCTTGCAATGTTAAAGCTGTGTAAGATGGATGTACACACACACACACACACACTCCAGTCTGTAAACCATGTAAAGGGGATTCTGATGAAAGGTTCTAAGGTTTGAACTTGGCAGTTTGCACTTCCTGCCTTCATGTGGACTCCCATGGGGCGGATCATTTTTTTTCCTCCACTGAAGGAAAGAAAGGACCTAGTGAGGAAGACAAGAAACTAAGAAGGAAAGAAGATGGCCAATGAGTTGATGATAAACACAAAATTCCAAAGAGTGAGATGACAAAAGAAATGCCTTTGAAGAGTGCACTCTACAACATCCACTCCCTCTCTCACCAGAGGGAAGGCTTAAGTAGCCATTCATTTCCTGGATTCTCTGGGATTGTGATATGCAGCTCTACTGATGAGAAAGAGGTTCTCTCCACAGCTGATAAAGAACAAAGTCATGAGGAAATCTTATTAATGTGTATACGTGTGAATGAACAGCACCCAACTCTGCCTTTGCAATAAGGCTCAGCATAAGTGGTCCAGGTTTAAAATCTGAAAGGCACACACTATGAACCTTTGCTCCCTTCTGTTCCCTGTGTAGAACTGTTTGGTTATCAGGCCAGCAGCCTCACTACAATATATCTATATATTCATAACACTCAGGCTCACTTGCTAGGGTGGCTATGGGCACTTTCCAGTGTGCTACAAAATAATGACAAAGTTAATATATAAACAGGATAAAAGTTGTGCCTATCCCCATTTGGCATATAGTTACAAATATTGTGCCACTGAATCAGACTACGTACATGACAGCACAGCCTACTTTCCTGGTGTTATAATCACTGTCGTGAGTCCCTCATTCTCTGATGTTAATGTATCTGTTTTCAAGAAGAAAAATAGCATATATGTGTTTGTATACAATGTCTGCCTCTAAAGTGAATGTGGCAAAATGTTAAAAACTGCTAAATCTTCAGGCAAAACAAGCTTACAGATTCTTAAAAAAATGAATTAAGAGGATTGACAGAACATGATATATAATTTTCAAAGAGTTAGAGCCTTTTTACTGTTTCAAAAAGGCTTTAGTAGGTGCCTTTATAAATACCTATTAAACCAGGAGGAAACATCCCAGGAAAGAAGGATTGTCAGTGAAAAGGGATGAAACACAGTGGTCCAGAAAGGTGTCATTGTACTTAAACAATGATCTGAGGTGAGGACAAATGAGACGTGTGTGTGTATTTTGTCTTTGAATTTGGGAGATGCCTTCAAAAGAGATGCAATGGTAAACAAGTATCACTAGGATGGAGTATGCTTCCCTCCTCAAAGATTATTCAAAGCCGTTCTAGTGTATTGCTCACCTGAGTGACAGGATGAACAAAGAAACTGAAATCAAGGAACAAAGGAAGAAAAGAGAAAGAGAAAGCTGACAGAGCTGCATTATAAAACAATCTACATCACAACAGGAGAACATTAATTTAGAAGAAAATTAGCAAGGTCCTGTTAACAATAATGGATAGTTCCAAAGAGTTTCCGTATCAAAAAGCTTTAATTGTGTTCACTAGTTCCCAACCAACATGATTGTGGGGAAAACTGAACAGGAACAAAACAATCCTCTACCTCATTCTCAGAACCCTGCACAAATGCTCTCTATCCAATACCTTTACTCTGAACGTCCCATCTTCATTACCTTGGCAACGCACTGAATCCAAGGGCCTCCGAAGATGAGGAAGGGCCTCGATTAGAAATAGGATTTCCGAGGGTTGTATGAGAAGAGACTCGGAGTAACGTGTGAGACCTTACAGGTCAAGAAAGATCAGGGCGGGATAACAAGGTAGTGTAACTGTAAAAGTAACTGAATCAGCACCGTGGTGCAGCGTGTTAAGGTAGTGCCTGCAGATGCCAGTGTAGCCTTGCTGGTCATGGCCATTGAGGCCATCTGGGGAGTGAACCAGTGGTTGGAAAGTCTCTGTGCCTCCCTTGCTCTCTGTAATTCCTTTCAGATAAAATCTTCTAGGGGCTGGCGCTGTGGCACAGTAGGTTAATCCTTTGCTTGCAGGGCCAGCATCACGTATGGGAGCTGGTTCAAGTCCCTGCTGTTCTACTTCCAATCCAGCTCTCTGCTGTGGCCTGGGATAGCAGTAGAAGATGGCCCAAGTGCTTGGGCCCCTGTACCTGTGTGGGAGACCCAGAGGAGGCTCCTGGCTTCGGATCAGCGCAGTTCCAGCCATTGCAGCCATTTGAGGAGTGAACCAGTGGTTGGAAGTCCTTTCTCTCTGTCTCTCCCTCTCACTGTAACTCTGCCTCACAAAAAAATCTTAAAAATCTTTTAAGAAAGTTAAAATATGTCTTGCCACAAACATGACTGGAATCTACGTTCTCGGAGAATTGAACATCTATAATTCCAGGGGAGGGAGTGGCGAAGCTCAGTCCCATCAGCCGACTGGAAATGTGGAGAAGAGATGCCCGGATCAGTGAGTGGCATGTCTGCCCACCACCACCACCACCACCACCAAACTGGTTGTTGAGCGTGTATTAGCATCAAAATTGATGTTTCTGTTCTGGGGGAAAAGAAGTTTCACTGTTGCGATGTTTCTATTTTAATATTAGTTTGCGTTTCTCCAGTGCCTTTTATTCCATTAGCTCAAAGCACTTCTCAAACCGCTAATGAATTACCCTTCCCGACATCCCAGGAGGGCAGCGAGCATCCATCCATTTCAGAGCACAAGGCTGCACTTTGAGCAGCACCAGAGCCATTCCAGAGTAGCCACGGTTTAGACAAGGCTTGTCATTTCTTCACTCCTGTATCTCCCATTTCATAGGGAAGCCTGAACTAATAAGAGGCTGACAGAAACCCTCGAAGGGGAGGAAGCCAACCCCTTCAACCCTCTGTGTGTCAGTCCTGGCTCTGAAGTCATCCAGTTTCCCAAACTGAACTGAAGTGGGCACTTCAGGAGCCAGAGGTCCCCCCTCCCCACTCCAGTCTCTCTTCGCCAACCCTCAGTTATCCTTTCAGTATTCATGAGCCTGAAGCATAAAGCATTGAAAAGGACAGGTGAGGTGACAGAAGCTATTTCCCCAAACTGAGGGAGTGAATCACTGACGGCGACATCCATTATGCTGCCAGAGAGAGCCGTTGCCAAAGAGAACACTGAATTTTCAGGTACGTTTAACTCCCAAGTCACTTCTTCTTAGAAGTCTATCCTGAGTGAGTCCTTTTGGATTTATAAACAAATGAGATGACAGCAACTGAACAAGTCTATTTGTTTCCACTTTAAACAATGGCATATAATCTCTATAGACATCATTTCTGAAACTTCTGTTAAAACTTCCCACTAAGAGCAAAGGAAGATTTTTTGTTTGTTTGTTTAAACTTATTTGAAAGAATTGAGAGGGAGAGACAGATCTTCCATCCACTGGTTCACCCACCAGGTGGTCACAATGGCCAGGGCTGGACCAGGCCAAAACTAGGAGCTTTATCTGGGTCTTCCACATAGGGGCAGTGGCCCAAGCACTTGGGCCATCTTCCACTGCTTTTCCCAGGCCATGAGCAGGGAGCTGGATCAGACATGAAGCAGCTGGGACTCAAACTGGCGCCCATAGAGGATGCCAGCATTGCAGTCCACAGCTTTACCCTCTACACCCCAATACCAGCCCCAGGAAAAGGATGATTTTAATCTCTTCTGTCCCTGCTGAATTGAACATACTAGAATGTATACAATAATCAACACTTCGTGTGTAATTCTCCTAAATTTTGCAGTTAGGTCTTTTAATTGCACATTTCCATCACTAGAAAATTAGGCATTTTTTTCCAGATATACAGTCTACTTTCCCTTTGGGCCGAAGTAGATTGGAAGGGTTCTATATCCCAAATGACACAGTGACTGCTCTCTGAGCTTGACCATGCCAGAGTTCCACAGACAAAAACTTTTAGTAACCCCAGAGGTCGTGATAATTCTGCCTGGTATGAAGTACAGCAGAAAGTAAGTCCTGAGAAAGAACCCAGCAGGGACCTGGGGCAAGTGTCCAGAGTCTTCTGAGTCAGAACTTGGTACAGCATTGCAGAAACAGATGATACAATCTCAAAGATCTGGAATTTCCATAGTCCTCTGATAGTTCAAACAAACCCTGAAGTCACGTGTAAATCCCTTATGACTACACATCATAAAAGCAGTCTCATAACTGCGCTCTGGATCTGACAGCTGAATGCGGGCTGCAACCTTTTCCAAGCATCCACACAAACCTGTAGTTCCTCTCCTCTGACACCAGATGGCATGCCTCAGCCAAGCGTTCACTTAGGAATTTTCCCACATACTGAGGAAAAGTGATATTCGCAAAAATACTGAAAATGAAGTACTTAAAGTTCATGGAAAATGCATATAATGAAAAACATGCATGGATTTCAAAAATTCGCTGCATCAAAATAAACATTTTCCCCCAAACTTCAAGTGCCCTCTTATAAGTATGATATTTTTGAATGAACGTGTTCATGTTAAAGCTATAGTAGAGCAGGGTCTACCTACAGTGTTCCTGAAGAGTCCAGCATATAGTTTATTAACATAATCATGTTGACATTCAGAATTCATCACTCTTTGTATGACTAACGGAGGTCAGTGAAACACATGGAAATTAAACTCATGGCTAGAACGACTTGGTGAAAGAAAAAAGCATGGGGTGTAGAAGTCACTTGGGCTTTTGGAAAGCTGGGTAAAAAATAGACAAGCTGTAAAATAATAAGGTCACCAATATCATGTTTCTGTGAAGTTACCTTTCAAAGTAACATCAATCTCCAGTACCAGGTAACAGATGCTAAGATCCCAGAACAAAACATGTGTCATACTTCATATGCTTATACTTCCATGCCTTTCCTCTGCTTATTCTTTAGGCTTTGCCCACTGTGGAGTGCTTGCCTTTATCATTTGTTGTTGGTGAGCACAAGCAAGAGTTATTTCTATAGCTCTGTTGTTTAGGCTCGATGTGAAGGGGATTAGGGTATTTCCTAGCTCCTGAAGAGGTAAAAAGTGTCCTCACATACCCCACTTGGCACACAAACTCCTTGTTAAAAGACATGCATTTGTGGGAAGCCAAGACACTGTGGCAAAAAAGTGTCCTACATGAAGGATCTCTGTGAGTGAGACCCCAGTGGAAAGAACAGGCCAGCAAAGAAGGAGGTACTTTTCTCTGAAGAGAGGAGAGAGCTTCCACTTTCCTTACGGCTCTGTCTGAATACTGACAGTTTGTGGTCACAAAAGGCTTCCATAGCCTAGAAAGCATGACAAGAACCTTGGGTGACCACTGACTCATACATAAGAGTGTGATTGTTAAATTAACAATAGGAGTCACGGTGCACTTACTTCTCATGCAGGACCTCTGTCCTTAATGAGTTGTACTATGAGAACTAACTGTAAAACTTGTTCTCAAATGCTTTTTATATTTTGTGTGCGCAAATTGTTGAACTATTTACTTAGTATTTGTTCTTTTGTGTATAAAGTTGATTGAAAATGAATTTTAATGGAGAATGGGACTGGGAATAGGAGAGGGAGGAGGGGGTAGGGTGAGAGGGTGGATATGATGGGAAGAATCACTATATTCCTAAAATTGTACTTATGAAATTTGTACTCATTAACTAGAAAGTTTCTTTGAGGAAAAAAAAAAAGACATGCGTTTGGCTTCCCCAATGTTTTCTGAGGTTGTGTTGAGCAGTTAAATTGATGTCCCTAATGGTTTTCTGTCACTGACAGTGGTTATTGCTTTTGATTTGCATGTTAATTTTTAAATGGATGGCTTAGCCAAAATCCAAAGTGTGAATTTTGCATCTTCGCCCAAGTTCGCTTTCAGCAAAGTTCTTCACTTCCTCTGCTTACCGTAGTCCCAGGAGGCTGTAGCTACCTCCTTGTCTGTGGACCGCTGGTCAGGGACCACATCTTTCCTCTGCCTCCAGCTCCCATGGCACTGAGCACCATGTTTTGAACCAGACTGGGATGGAGGAATGTGAAGGCAGATGGTGTGTTAGATGAACTTGTTGACTTTTTGCACTAAACCAGGAAGAGCATTTTCTCTTTGGGATATTTGCCACAGTGGTGGATGAGGTTTAAACAACTTGATGGAGAGAAATCATTGCCTCTTTCATAAACCTTGGGGTAAAGCCTGACCTCAGAGGACCATGGCCAACCAGGGGCTCTCCTTGTAGCCATACTGAAACGAAAGTGCCTGGAGGACCTTGTATACCAGCAGTGGAGAGCATATTTCAAATTCTGAGGCTTGATCTTTTCCTTGTCTGCCCCTCTTGTAGTGCTGGGTGGAGGCAGTAAGCCCACCTCCCATCACCCAGCAGTTAGGAGAGGAGCAGCTGAGACCGTGGCTGAGATCTGATGTTCAGTAGGTTAGGAGGATTCCAGGCATCGTCAGCTTATATTTCCAATGTTTAGGTTTACGTGGACATAACCCATCATAGTCAACAAGCATCTGTGTGCATCTTTATAAGCACCAGCATTTAAGCTTTTGGAATTCTCCACTGCTCTCCTGCACTTCAGTGACTACCCCCACTTTCTGAAGATAGGTTACTCCACTTGACAAGGTTGGGGTCCCCCTGAGTTTCTGCTGCACATGGAGAAGTCCAGGAGCTGAATTAGGAAGGGCGTCTAGGACCACGCCGGAGGCACTTTTGTTTTCTTATCCTCTGCAGGTGCAAGCCCTGCTTTAGAGAGGGGAGGCCTGGTAATGCTGACCCAAGATACTTTTGCAAGTAACAAAGACAACATTTTCTGCCATCTTTGAGGGGTGGAGGGGAAGAGCGAGGGTGAGTTTTAAAGTGTCCTGTCTTCAGTTTTAGTTTTGGCCTACAGCTCAAAGAAGGTTTTATACACCTGTATCTATTTTCAATGATTATTTCTTAATTAATTTGAAAAGGCAGAGGAACAGAGAGAGAGGTCTTCCATCAACTGGTTTGTGCCCCCAAAGCCCAAAACAGCCACGGCTGGGAAAGGCCAACACCGGAAGCCTAGAACTCAATCTATGTCTGTGATGCTGCAGACATCTGGGAAGTGAACCAGTGGATGGATGATCTGATTTGTACAGATCCACACTATGTTTTCTGTTTTTCATTAAAAATCAGCTCATTTTCTTCTCTTTCTAAAAGAGACTCTTTATTCGTTCCCTGTCACTCCCAGTTGCTCCATAGTCTCACATCCAAAACAAAACTCAGTTTTTCAGTGTGACAAATGTGAATAAACTTGCATGATTTTTTTCACTTTGGAGTGACAATACTGTGTCACATTGTTATCTTCAACTTTTCCTGTTAAGGTTATTTTAACCATTTTATTCCTATCAGCAGTGAATGAGAATTGTTTTATTTGTTAATTTTTATCTGATGGATTATAATCACATCTAATGGTTACTTCATTTTTTTTTTACTTGCTTGACTTCTATTTGAAAGGCAGAGAGATTGAGACAGAACTGAAACCAGAAGCCCAGAACTCAATTTGACTGTCCCGCATGGGTGGCAAGGACCCAACCCCCAGAACCATCACCTCCTGCCTCCCAGCGTGCATATTAGAAGGGAGCTAGACAGGAAGCAAAGCATCTGGGACTGGAATCGGGCTTTCTGAGTGTGAGATGCAGGTGTCACAAGTAGCATCTTCACCGCTCCACCTCATGCCTGGCCCTGGTTAAATTCACATTCCTTGGTTACTAAGGGATTTGAGCCGCTGGACTTCTTCTTTCCCAAAGCACCCATTCAAGTCTTCTGGCCATTTCTCTGCAGGATGAGAGTTTGGTTTTTATTCCCAATAGAAGCCCTTTGGCAGGTACACATGTGGCAAGTACCTTTCGCTAATCTAACTTCTTGATCTGTTTATGCAGTGTCTTTTTTATGAGTAGGAGTTCTTAATTTTAGTGTAGTCACTTCAGTAATCAGTTCTTTATGGTCAGTGCATTTTACTCCTTCTAAAAGACATTCGACCCTACGCTGACTTTTTCAGTACTCTTCTCCTTCCCCTCTGTTTTCAAAGAAGATTGGGGTTTTCAGGCACTGGAAAGCTGCTGATTCAGCCTTGATTCAACAGTGCTAAACAATACTTAGAACAATACTTCCCTATTAAATGGAAACTCGTTCAGTGGCAGAAATAATATTTTATCCTTTTATTGGATTGATGGCACTGTAAAATGGTCTCATTGTTTGTAGACCTATAGGTTTACTGGCTTAAAGCAAAACCCTTCATTGAAAATCATTGGTAAAATACACATGCCTACTCTACTGATGGCTTAATGCTAGAGAATATTGGTTTAGCACTAGATGAAATGATAAAAGACGAGAGAAATGGAAAGATTATTAAAGCATCTTTGTGCATTGGTTTTATTTTGAAAGTGAGATTTTCCTCTATGCTAATCAAGGAATTAAAATATAACTGGTACCACTCCAGCTCTAAAGAGGTTAAAAAAGAAAAATGGATATGGCAGTAAAACCTCTAGGACACAGTTAAAATCTCGTAATATTCAACATCTTTCTGCCTGGTTTATATCACCAAAGTATATTACTCTTTATTGTACGATTTCAATTTTAATAAACATACTCAGGACCTTCCTGTTTAAAAAAAAAAAAGACATCTCCCACTTACTGAGCTGAATATTTCATGCCCCACTTAGAAACATACCGTGCTCCTACCATGATAGATGTGTGCCTCTGGGCTCATGGTGCCCACTCAGGTTGCCAAGGCTTATAGGCACAAGTCAGAAAAATGCAGCCACAGATCATTCTCCCCAAATAAAAAGGTCAACTGGTATTAAATTAGTTCATTTACAGAACTCATTGAAATTAGCAGCATGTTCTTAAATTGCTTCTTGATTGAGGACATTTGCCTCATTAATTCTAAACAACCTGAGAAGACTATTAAAGTCTTACAGGAACAAAAAAAAAATGACCAAAGGACAGATGCACAACACACTGTAACTTAGGGATGAGTGTAAATCCTACAAAGTCGAAACCCAGAGCAAGAAATTCACAATGGGGGCACTGACCATCCTGTGGGAGACCTCATATTCTTTTCTTCATTCTGTAGCGTCGTCTGTCCAGTGGGGAAGAACTTGCTAAAACACAAACCCGGACATAGGACACTGGGCCTCAGTGGTTCCTCTCTGCCTTTGCAAACACCTGTGTCTGGCAGGCTTCCACCTGCCCAGCTGCTATCCTCTCTACCAGCCCTCTTTCTGTTTTTCTCTCCATTTCCTGTAGCTGAAGCTAGTTTCTCCTCATTCTCAAGGGCACAAGTATCCCTTTCTCTGGGAAGCCTTCTCTGGATTCCACAAGACTTTCCTGGGAGCTCTTTGGCAGCCACCCTTTCCGGTAGGGGGAGATTTTTAACAGTTCATGGAAAAGGGAACGAAAAGCTTATTTGTGTGCAAAAAATTTGGAACCCAAGTGTCATTTTCTAATAATATGCATTTTCCATAATTAAGACTTTTCTCACAGCACTGTGATTGTTAATTTTTATCCTCAATATAGCTGGTGAAGAGAGATCATGTCTTCTAAACCATTGCACTCTTGGCCTGAGCCTCAGTGGGTGCTCAATAAATAAATCTTGGGTTGAAGGAACCGACTATCTTGATATTTCCTGAGGAGGACACAATGTGATTGCTCTAGGGACATTGAGAATTTCCTGGGAAAGGGGCCTGCACACACACCACTGGAGTGCAAGTGACAGAAGGATTCTAACCACTAGAGTCTGAGGACAGTGGGCAGTCCTGGTGTGAGGGAAGGTGGACAGTGTGATACACTACATTTGAATATCAAAAGCATCGGATCAGCGCAGCGCGCCAACCGCGGCGGCCATTGGAGGGTGAACCACTTCCTACCCGGCTCCCTGCTAATGTACCTGGGAAGGCAGCAAAAGATGGCCCAAGGCCTGGGCCCTCTCCACCCTGGTGGGGGACCCGGATGGAGCTCATGACTTTCACCTGGCCCAGTCCTCATCGTCGTGGCCACGTGGGGAGTGAACCAGCAAATGGAAGATATTTCTTTCTTTGTCTCTGTCTCTACCTTTCTTCTCTGTCTCTGCCTTCCAAATAAACCTTTTTAAAAAATATTCAAAAAATTCTGAAAGGGGTTGAAGGGCATGAAAGTTACAGTTTCGGGAAACAAAAATGCTGCTCAGTTTGACATAGGTTTTGAAAATTAGGTAGAGCGTGGAAACTGGGGCCAAATTATCGGCAGTCTTGGTTACAGAACTGAGTTTCCCTGCCCTTAAACTGCCTTAATGGAGAAGCAAGGAAAGGGACACATAGCTAAAAGCTATATTTTGAAACTTAAATAGAAGAGACTCTTTTTCTTCTCCACACCTTTATTCTTGGTTGCACGTGGAGAAGGAAAGGTCTTTCACCTCTGTACTGCTTCTGGAGTGAGAGAAAAAAGATCTTGGAAAAAAAGAACATGACAGAAGGACTGTTTCATACAGGACAAAGACCAGCCGATAATCTATGCATTATCCATAAAGAGTGAGCCCTTATCAAAGGCCCATCACAGATGATCAAATGGCTGCATCATAGCCAATAGCTGGATTCACGCTTACAGACCATTCCCCTCATGACCTCTAAGCACAGTTCTCAAGAGCACAGCTGGGAAGTGAACACCCCCTGCAGCGGGCACCGCAAGGCCAGGGCTCCAGTTCAGCTTCTAACATGGAAACGATCACTTAGATCCTGTCGTCTTCTATTTGTATAAAGGCATCTTTGAATTAGCCAATAGTTGAGCATTTGAAGTTGCAAATAATGCTGAATCCTTACTTCCATCCCCACCATAGCCTCCACTCAACCATGCTTAATTCTGTACTATAGGGAGAGGTGGGGAGGAGTTGGAAATCAAAATGTTCATGAAAATGCCTATTACAGAAAAACTGGATGGATATGAAATTTTTTGGGACAAAACTCTTTAATTCTATCTCTTAATACTCATAATCAATTTGGTGTCCTCTTCATCTTATCAAGAGATTACAGATGCTTTGAAACATAGGCAAATGCAACATCCAGGACCGGAAAGGGAAGCGTGATCTGGGAGAAAGACAGGATTATACTTCCTATTTTCATTGTGATTTGTCTTAATGTCTAGCTCTATGGTCATCTTTCAGTTTACAGAGTAGCTGTTGGCTAATGTGTTTGCAAGGCTATCTGACATCTCCTAGGTACCTTCTGTGGCCTCTTCATTGTCATTCTCTGACACTTTTTTTCCATGGGAAGCATATGCTCACCCCAAAATCCGTGCCCCATGATAACTTTTTTTTTTTTTTAATCAGACTTTGGGAAATCGTCTCAATGTTCCTGGCCCTGCTATGTGAAGACGTCATAGAAAAGGCACAGGTGCTATCCCAGTCCGTATCCTGTTCTGCTCTCGAGCTTTACCCAGAACCTCGTGGATGCTGACTCTGGAGGGGTCATAAACAAAGTAAGTTCAAGACACAAGTCTGTGCATAGATTGTATGTGAGCCTTGATCTCTAAGTCTACTCACTGGCACATGCCTTCTATAATCATAATATGCAAGTAGATTCTGGGGAAAGCTTGACTAGTGAGTATGCCATGGCCTCTTCCCATTTGCCTCCTTTTCCCAGTGGTGCTACTTGCTCAGATGGTTTGAACTTTGTTGTTGTTTTTCTCCTGTCACACCTAGAGATTATTCTATGTCAGACTTCGTAGTCTCAAACCTGAAGGAGTCTTACCTTAGAGATCTGCATGTGCTCGGATTGAGCTGTTAATTGAGCCCCAAATTTCCATTTCAGATAGCCTGAGGCTGGCTTGCCTAGTTACCAGTGCTATCATCATCCAAATGCCCTTTGCACCCCCACAACCTTTGGCTACCTTATTCCCCTCCTTTTGCATAACTGTGAGTATCAAATGAGTTTGAGGGATAAATGGAGCAAAGGAACACTTGAGACAGCACAAGAGGGGGTTTTCTGCTCTGCCATCCCCAACTTGGTGACAAGCTGGTCAGCATAACATGAGCGCCAGGATAATTAGTCCGAATGCTCTTTCCAGCACATCTGAAAAAAATGTGTCTCCACCTGACACTGAACTCCAAGGTTACTTGTTCGAATGAGCTGCTATGTGTGAAATATTAATTCTGACACATAAAAGTGGAACCACTGCTGACAAGTCCAGTGTGGTTTTTTTTTTTTTTCAAATCCTATTTTTGTTATTTTTAACTCTTAGTTTTGATATGCATTTTATGTGATCAGGAGATATATACGATGACAGCAGAACCCGGAACTATAAATTAAAAATGTTCAGTCCAGTTGAATGAGTTACATTTCAGTTTCATCAAAGCAAGTTTTTATGAATCCACTGATCGAGAAACTAAAATTCTCATCTTTTTAGAGTATCATCTTTTTGCTGCTCTTAATTTCCATACTTATATCTGTAAATAAGTGGGGATACATTTTTCTATGATAGAGTTGATACATTTTGTGTGACTCAAGCATGACAAACTGCTAATTGTCAAAGACAGTTGAAAAGAGATGCTAAAAAAAGTATTCTTTGGAACACAGTTGTCTAAGTGATGGAGATGTGTCACTTAAAAAATGCTTCTGGCTGTAGGTAATAGACACGTGTATGTTAAACGTAAGACTAACCTAGGTATGGTCTTCTCTAAATGGACCAGGGGTAGGCATTACTGAGTTGATCAATGGTGCAAAAATGTCATTGCGATTGTCTTCACTGTTGGGCTGCTCATCTTCGTGCTGGTGTCTCCTGATTGCAGTAAGGCTGTGAACTCCTACCACAGTGCTTGGGGCAGGAGGCGTAGGAATGGGAGGAAGTTGGGACTGGAGGACAGGGAAATGATCTGTCTTCTTATCCTGGAAAACCTTCCTACTCTCATTTCTCACACCCTGATTCATGTCTCACTGGCCACAAGCCCACTCCTAGGATGAAAGTTGCGTAGGGGAATAGGATCATGATGTCTGGTTTCAACCAGGCATTAGGTCATCCTCAGACTGGGAACAGGGCCAACTGCCATGGAGATTCAAGGTCTCTTTCTACCTCAAAATCAGGGCTTTGTTACGGAAAGAAACGAGAAAGTAGTTCTTGGGTAAGCACTATGTCAGGAACACAGAGTGGACATTGCCCTTGCAACTGCTCAGATAATAAGTGGCGTTCTTCCTTGGCCTTTGGTCTTTGAATGCCTTCACTCATGAACTTCAGGTCCCAGCTTGGAACTTGGCACACTATGACCTTCATTTCCAAAGTGAGTGCACTCTCCAGTGTGCCTGGTGTAGGATCAACCCTCCCCTCACAGTGTGTAGGTGCACTCCCCAAAACAGCACTGATGGGACATCCAGGAAATGATACTTGATATTCGTATAAACCTTACCATTTTGGCTGGCGCCGCGGCTCAACAGGCTAATCCTCCACCTGCGGTGCCGGCACCCCAGGTTCTAGTCCCAGTTGGGGCGCCAGATTCTGTCCCGGTTGCCCCTCTTCCAGGCCAGCTCTCTGCTGTGGCCTGGGAAGGCAGTGGAGGATGGCCCAAGTGTTTGGGCCCTGCACCCGCATGGGAGACCAGGAGAAGCACCTGGCTCCTGCCATCAGATCAGCGCAGTGCGCCGGCCGCGGCGGCCATTGGAGGGTGAACCAACGGCAAAGGAAGACCTTTCTCTCTGTTCTCTGTCTCTCTCTCTCACTGTCCACTCTGCCTGTCAAAAAAAAAAAAAAAAACCTCACCATTTTTAAAGTTTTTCATTAGTGTTGTTTCATTTTATCATTAAAGGAAACTTAGCACAATTTAGGTGAAACACAGGAGGAAACTGACCGGCTTGTCCTAATGCATTTTGTTACAGAAGAAAGCGTAAGCACATCTGTGACTCAAATTCAATGTCTTTTTCTCTGCAACTGCTGAGGCTGACCCAGCCGTAAATATGGTACAGTGTTGACTGGACCTTATAGCGCTTGTTTCCACTGCCCCTAGCCACCCACACTGGGTTCCATACCAACATGATCTGCATAGAATCCTTTCAGTTATCTCTCGAGATAGATCGGTTTATCATTTTTCAAGACCGAATAGGCTTGACCACAGTTGGAGTGTCAGCAGGAGGATTAAATCCAAGCCTGTAACACTCAAAATTTCTCATTCTTTCCAACACACTGCCTGTCAATCACTTTTTGCCTGAAGTGAGGGGAAAAGGTCGTGGAGAGGAAATAAGATTTGAAATGCTAAATTTGCAAAAAAAAAAAAAAACTGATCGGATTTACTTATAATCCTGAAGTTAGGAGATTGGACAAATGGTGATTCAACGTATTGTCCTAAGGGGAGTATTTCTGAAAGTGGGAAAGGACCCTGCGAAAAATTATGACAAGAATAAGCAAAGATTGTCCTAGGAAAATCAAGGCACATGGTAGCCCAAACTAGAAACCGAAGAATACTTACAGGAAATGTACCCGGGGGAAGGAAAATCAAACAATACCCAGTTTTAGGTTCTGGCCCCCATGTTCACTTTCTACGCTCCAATTCTATCTCTAAGAGACAATTTCCACTTCTGCCTGCACAAAGTGTATCTGAATGGCTTTTATAAACTGTAACTCCCCTTACAAGATTTAAGTCAGGGATAGTTTAGCTTCTTTGTTCCAGCAAATCTTGTTTATCTGCCTTTCTCCTCTCCCCAGCCTCATTCTCGGGGCCAAGCTTTTAGGGAGAGTAGCTTCCAGGAGAGCCGTATGATGAAGGAGGTTTATCTGCTCACACGGCTGGGAGCAGCGCATCACGGATCTGAAAGGGATTCTAAGAGCCGTGTTTGTGCTGGTTCTCCCTCAGTGCCCTCTGGGGAGAACGCTCTGGGAAGAAAATTGGCACTCTAGTCTGATAGGAGAGTGGGAAGGTCTTTGTTCAGCTCTGGTAGGCTGTGTGGAGCTGTTCTGGGGCTTTCAGGGAATCCAGCGCCTCTCAGGAGATGCAGGTGTGAACCTGGGAAGGCAGATGCTACGTGCTGGGCTCTTGTGTTTGTTTTCATTCCTTCCTGATCTTGCGAGTGAAGGAAACTCTTGCTGCCGTCTGGCTCCCGGGAAGACAGGGAGGGATGAATGGCGATGCTCTCCCACTTAGTCCAGTTTTCTGGGATTGAAGGAAATCAGGTTGCAGGAGTGACACTGACTCTGAATTAGACTCTGAACTGGCCTGTCGACCTTCAGTGGCAGAGGAATGTTGGGCCTCTGCTCATGTTCGCCTTTGCCACGGCAGCAGCACCTCGCGTTCACATCCCGCCCAGGGGTGCGATGTGGTGCCTGCAAAATCCGGGCTGTTCAGTGGTTCAGCGAGGATGGAAAAACACTCAGGGCTCGGACCAAGCCATCCTGATGCTCCATATGCTGCTTCCTGCTACTCAGCTCCTGATTGATGAGAGAAGGTGATGAGAGGGTGAGGGAGGTGGATGGGGTGCGTCAGGTGCTCCAAATTAGGGATAATTCAGCCTATTAGTCTAATGAAGTCAAAAAGTTAATTTGTAGCTGCCAGCTGTTGAAAGGAAAGCTGTAAAGCTCCCCAGCCCAGTAGGGGGACACCAAGGCAGCATGAGACGCGCAGAGGACTTTGAATAAACACAGCCAACAGCGTCAGCTGAGAAAAGCTGGCAGTAGCCAGGTGGCCCCACGGAAGAAGAGATAATGGCAATAATGACAATAGGTGGCCAGAGCTCCAGTCCAGGGAGAAAGGAATGTTCCCTTGCCCTGGCACTAGATGTAATCCCTGGCTTACAACACATTGCTGTCAGTTGGTGCCAAGCATAGAGGCCCCTGTTAGTACACGGATAACACAGTTAGTGTCCGTTCTTCGTCTCCAGCCTTACCTGGCAATTTATATTCAGCTCTCTCATATTCTATTCTTTTTTTTTTTTAATTCGACTAGATGCTTTAAAAAAAAAAAAAAACTGGCTTATCCTGCACTGACTTGGGAAGTGTGTATTCTAAGGGGAAAGCCAACTTTCGGTGGTCCTGCTAGAAGGAGGGTGGGTCTCTTGTGGGCTCAGTGTTCGGTCCAAGACACTGTGCATTCTGCTGGCTCATTGCCCTGGCATGTGCAAACCTTCGCATCAGCATGAACTCCACCTTAGATAGTAATCCACCTGACTTTTGCCTCTAGGAAAAAAACAAGTGGACCGAGAAGGTAGTAAAAGCATGATGCTTTGTCTGCAAAGGTTTATGTAAAATGCACAGACAGCACTATTCTCAACCCCTCCCCAGCACTCAGCAGGCAGCAGCAATGCAGCAGACCTCCTACTGTGTTATGTGCGTGTGTCCATTCGTGTTCTTCTCCAGTGTTGGACTTGATGCTCCCTCCCCAAGAGAGTCCCAAGTGGCTGGAAGGAAAAATAAGGCTAAATATATACCTATAGAATGAATTAAAAAAGCTATTCTTTAGATGGAAGCCATCACAATCAAGCCTAGTTCTTTTAACTGTCATCAGATATGGAAAGCTGTTCACAGCATGGGTTTGAATATTTAATCATCTCCAAGTTTTTAATTGCTTTATATTCTCCTCTGTCCCCAAATAGTGCTCCCTAATAGCTTTGCAACTAATGCAAGTGCATACTTAACCAGCCTGCTATCTCTGAACTGAGTTTGGGTCTTAACCTTAGATAAGAAAGAAAAGCATCTATTAGCTCAAGGACTGGTCCCGTGCACAAAGATCATCCCCTTGCTCACCGGAAAGTCATGCAATACTGTGTTTGTAAAACTGGGTCTTAATATCCAGCTGGTGATTAATTCTCTAATCACCCACTCCATGGAGTGATTTAGGAACTGGGTAAACGAACTGTGGTTGCTGTTTGGGCTTTTTCCCAATGGCTGGGGCCTGCACCAGCTGTGTCATTTGTAACGAAAATGAAAAGGTTGGTAACCCTCAGATCTGGCCAGCCACGTGGTGTGCATCGGTTTACCAAGTCCTCACCACAAGTTTGCAGTGTTGGTCTTCTCCTGTGAGCTAAGGGGATAATGAGCCACATTTTATAAATATAGAAATGAGGTTCAGAAACGTCCAGTAATTTGCCTGACATGGCTTAGCTTGTAGGGTTGCATAGCTGTCAATGAAGCCCGAGAACATCTAGATCCTAAACCCATTCTATCTGTGTTTTCTTATCTGGGGAAGGACTCCTGTTCTCTCAGCCGGGGGTCACTAAGGAAGTTTAGTACCTTTGTGTTCAATTACACTGATTATCTACATGAAACAAGTAAGTTACCATTTGGTCTTAACATCAGATAGAACCAACCCTATAACAATCATGTGGCCGAAAGTTCAAGTTTGTGCTTATGAACATGTTTCTATCAAGAGACTACCAAATGCAATAGGAGAAGCTGCCAAGCTAGTATGACGTTCAGTGAAATAAAGGGAAAGGAGTGAGGAAGAGACACCATGCCATAGCTTGTGACTTCATCCAACTTAGAGTGCACCAGAGCACTCAGGGCCAGAGGCAGGTTGCCAGCTACTGTCCCACAAAGATGCTGCCTGTCTCTGTGACTGGGAAAATCGGCAGTGAGTTGGTAATAAAGAAGAAATGTCAATGGTTTCTATTCCTAATTCCAGCAAAAAATTGACCATTTGACAGTAGATTTCAATAATTCAGCAATGCTAAGTTTATCAGGGTTTTAAATTGAATAAGGCAACTTTACAGAATGAAATTTCATTAAAATTTGCAATCATGAATTGATTGGTGGCAGTTTTGATTAAATATGTGGTTTTGATTAACTTGAAATAGCTGATAATACCTTAAAGGTATTAATACTAATTTGTAAGACACAATTACAAATGAACATTTTCTGAATTATGGAAGCAAAAGTACTGAGAGCTTAATATAGACTCAAACTTGAGGCTATTTCATTAAATCATAACAAACAATTAGAAATTTTGCTTCATCAAATTGTGTCATACATCAAATTGAAGTTTTGAATTTTATTGCTTTTTTTGCAGCACTTTTACGTTGAATTTGCAAACTTGCTTTGGATTTACATGAAAGCTGTAAAAATAAGAAAGATGTGAGTTATATTAATGCATTCAGTAACCTTTTTTAAAGACTTATTTGAGAATCAGAGCCACAGAGGAAGATAGTAAGAGAGGTCTTCCATCTGTGGTTCACTCCCCAAATGACCACAATGGCTGGAGCCGGGCCGATCAGAAGCCAGGAGCATCCTCTGGGTCCCCCATATGGGTGCAGAGGCCCAAATACTTGGGCCATCTTCTACTGCCTTCCCAGGCACACTAGCAGAGAGCTGTATTTGAAATGGAGCAGCAGGGACTCAAACCAGTGCCCATCTGGGATGCCACTGCTGTAGGCAGAGGCTTAACCTACTATGCCACAGCTCCGACCCATTCAGTAGTATCTTAACAGAAGGGTCAGTACTTAGGGTTGAGAGTCACCTTATTAAAACTTTAAAATTATCCATGTATATGCAAGTGTGAAAGAGATTTCTCCTTGACACATTGCTTCCTTTACAAAGAAACAAATAGAATCCTAACCTGAAGTGAAATCAAATATTATAACCCAGCCTAACCCTGGTTAGAGGAGCTGCATTCTAATTTACTTTTCCTAGAGACGATAGAAACAGAAATTATATGATCTCTTTTCTGTTAAAATTCATTTCTATATAAACATTCAAGAAGTTTATGGATGCAGGTGTCCAAAGACATGTAAAGAAGGCTGATAATCAAAATGCTCATGCTACTTTCTTTTCCATACGTTCTACACTGTCTATTTTTCAATACACATGTATGTATAATCAGGGAGTAAAGGTATTGTGCAAATGAGGCTGAAAGTGAAATAAGATTTTTGTCTACACATGGACAATGCCTGGAAAGGAAACTTGGGTTCTAGTTTCTATTTGAAAGACTAAGTTTTGATTTTACAATATTTAGATTTCTATTTTCCTGTGTGATTACAAAAAAGTCCTGATTTTTAAGACTGTCAGAGGAAGAAAGGGAGTGAGAAAGGAATGTTGGGGGAAAAAAATGAATCGGAACCTCAATTTCAGTCCAGAATTCCTAACTTTACATCCAGAATACTTACCACAAGTAACCTTCATTCAAAAGGTGTGTACTGGCTGCCTTAGTGTCAAGTACTAGGAATACATCAATGTATGGAAGTAGCAAAACTCCCTGTGCTCATGGAGCTCACAGTGTGGTGGGGAGAGAAATAATTAACAGTGCATAGGCTATGTAGAATGTTAGAGCATAACAAGTGTTCACACAGAGCTGGGAAAGTGGGCTTGCGAGAGAAGCAAGGAGTGGCCAGACTAGCACTCCTTGATTTATGAGCCAGGAGGAGGCCCTGTGCATGTTGGCAAGGACGTGTCCAGCAGGAGGAGCAGCAAGGACCCTGAGGCAGAAGCAAGCTGGATGTGTTCCAGAAACAGTGAGGAGAGAACAGAGAATTGGAGAAGTTGCAGGTGTTGGAGGGCAGATGGCCCAAGCCTTCCAGGCCATGGTTAGAACATCTCCATTTACGCTGAGAGCAGTGAGGGAGCTTCTGTTGGTTAGAACCAATTGTGATACGAATGGGGGATGCCAGTTCTAGTGGGATCATTCTGGCTGCCGTGATGAAAATACGTTGGTTAGGCAGGTACAGTGGGCAGACATGAAACTATTGCTGTAATCTAACAATATCAGGACCACAAAGGAAACAGATATACTGAATTGAGTGATTTAAAGAAGACCAAAGTCAAAGGACTACGGCCAATGATAGGGGAGAATGACAGGGAGCATCTCCTGTTGTCACCCTCAGGCCTTTGTGGTGAGGGAGGAAGTTATTGCAAAGACCCAGAGATAGACAATATTGCCTGACTGGGTCACCTAGCAATAACTGAGACCCGTGGTTGAAAAATACAGCCAGGCTGCAAGGGTTGTATATGGGTGCCTGTGGAATAAACACTCCAAACTTCTCATTCCCTTTTTTTAGGTGTGTTAACTTACTTTTTTTCCTTCTTTCTCTTTTTCGCCACCCAGAAACATTTTACTTAAGGAATATAAACTTCATACATCTTATAATTACAACTTTAGGAACATGAGATTCTTCCCACCCCACCCACCCCTACAACTCTTCCTCCTTCCTCTCCTACTCCCATTCTTATTTTTTTACTAAGATGTATTTTCAATTAAGTTTATACACATGATTAACACTGTTAAGTAAAGAGTACAACAAATAGTATGGAAAAAAAGACTGTTCCTCAACAGTTGAGACAAGGGCTTTTCAAAGTCATTGCTTCTCAAAGTGGCAATTTCACTTCTATAAGTTGCCTTTTAGGAGCTCTGTTAGTTATCACAGATCAAGGAGAATATATGGCATTTATTCTTTTGGGACTGGGTTATTTCACGAAGTATGATGTTATCCATTTTCATCCATTTTTTGCAAATGACCGGATTTTATTTTTCATCACTGTGTATTATTGCATGGTGTATATATCCCATAATTTCTTTATCCAGTCTTCAGTTGATGGATATTTGGGTAGATTCCATATCTTAGCTATTGTGAAATGAGCTGCAATAAACATGAGGGTACAGATAACTCTTTCACAGGCTGATTTCATTTCCCTTGGGTAAATTCCCAGGAGTGGATGGCTGGGTCATATGGTAGGTCTATATTCAGATTTCTGAGGTAAATCTATATTGTCTTCCACAGTGCCTATTACAGTTTCCATTCCCAACAACAGTGAATTAGGGTACCGTTCTCCTCACATCATTGCCAGCCTTTGTTGTTTGTTGATTTCTGAATGAAAGCCTTCTAACAGGGGTGAGGTGAAACCTCAGTGTGGTTTTCAATTTGTATTTCTCTGATGGCTAGTGATCTCGAGCATTTTTTCATGTGTCTGTTGGCCATTTGAATTTCCTCTTTTGAAAAATACTTGTTTAGGTCCTTTGCCGGTTTCTTAACTAGGTTGTTTGTTTTGCTGTTGGAGTTTCTTGATCTCTATATGTTCTGGTTATTAGTCCTTTATCAGTTGCATAGTTTGCAAATAATTTCTCACATTCTGTTGGTTGCCTCTTCGCCTTCCTGAGTGCAGAAAATTATCAATTGGATGTAATCCCATTTGTCAATTTTGGCCTTGATTGCTTGTGCCTCTGGGGTCTTTTGTAAGAACTCTTTGCCCATGCCAACATCTTGCAGGGCTTCCCCAATGTTCTCTAATAATTTGAAGATATTGGATCATAGATTTAGGTCTGTAATTCACTTTGAATGGATTTTTGTGTAAGGTGTAAGGTTGGGGTCTTCTGCAGGTAGAGATCTAATTTTCTCAGCACCATATGTTGGAGAGACTGTTCTTGCTCCAGGCTGCTTTTAACTACTTTGTCAAAGATAAGTTTGTTGTAGTTGCATCGAATGGTTTCTGGTGTTTATTCTGTTCCATTGGTCTATCCATCTGTTTTTGTGCCAGTACCAGTCAGTTTTGATTATAAGTGCCATGTAGTAGGTGTTGAAATCTGGTATTGTGATACCTCTGACTTTGTTTTTGTTGCATAAGATTGCTTTAGCTATTCAGGGTCTCCTGTGTTTCCATATGAATTTCGGCATCATTTTTTTTCCATATCAGAAAAATGTCCTTGGTATTTTGATTGGTATTGCATTGAATCTGTAAACTGCTTTTGGAAATATGGACATTTTGATGATGTTGATTCTTCCAACCTATGACATGGAAGATATTTCTAATTCTTTTTGTTTGTCTTCTATTTATTTCTTTAACGTTCTGTAGTTCTTAGGGCCGATGCTGTGGCACAGATTAACACCCTGGCCTGAGGCACCGGCATGCCATATGGGTGCTTGTTCGAGATCCAGCTGCTCCACTTCCAATCCAGCTTTCTGCTATGGTCTGGGAAAGCAGTGGAAGATGGCCCAAGACCTTGGGCCTCTGCACCCGCGTGAGAGATCCAGAAGAAGCTCCTGACTCTTGGCTGAAAATCAGCCCAGCTCTGATGGTTTTAGCCATTAGGAGAGTGAATCAGCAAATGGAAGACTTGCTCTCTTTCTCTCTTTCTCTCTCCACCTATCTTTAACTCTGCCTTTCAAATAATAAATAAATATTTTTTAAAAAGCTGCTTTAGCTATTCGAGGTCTCTTGTATTTCCATATAAATTTCAGTATTGTTTTCTCTAGATCTGTGAAGAACATCATTGGTATTTTGATTGGGATCACATTGAATCTGTAAATTGCTTTTGGTAGTATGGACATTTTGATGATGTTGATTCTTCCAATCCATGAACATTTGAAGATTTTCTATTGTATAATGTCATTTCTTTATTGTTTTGAAATTTTCATCATAGAAATCTTTGACATCCTTGATTAAATTTATTCTAAGGTATTTGATTGTTTTTGGAGCTATTGTGGATGGTACTGATCTTACAAGTTCTTTCTCAGCCATATCATTGTCTGTATACAAACGCTATTGATTTTTCTGTGTTGATTTTATATCCTACCACTTTACCAAACTGTTTTATGAGTTCCAATAGTCTCTCCATTGAGTTTTTGAATCTTCTATATATAGGATCCTTTCATCTGCAAATAAGGATAGTTTGGGTTCCTCTTTTCTAATTTGTACTTTTTTTTATTTCTTTTTCTTGCCTTAATGGCTTTAGCTAAAATTTCCAGGTCTATATTAAATGGCAATGATGAGAGTGGGCCTCTTTGTTGGTCAGATCTTAGGGGTAATGCTACCAGCTTTTCTCCATTCAGTAGGATGTTTGCTGTGAATTTGTCATATATTGCCTTGATTGTGTTGAGGAATATTTCTTCTATACCTGTTTTCCTTAAGGTTTTCATCATGAAAGGGTGTTGTATTTTATCAAATGTCTTCTCTGCATCTGTTGAGATCACCATATGGTTTCTGTTCTTCAGTTTGTTAATGTGGTATATCACATTAATTGATGTGCAAATGTTGGACCATCCTTGCATTCCAGGGATAAATCCCATTTGGTCAGGGCAGATTATCTTTCCGATGTGTTGTTGGATTCATTTAGCTAATATTTTGTTGAGAATTTTTGTGTCTGTGTTCATCAGGATAGTTCTATAGTTCTCTTTCTTTATTGCATCTTTTTCAGATTTGGGGATTAAGGTGATGCAGGCTTCATAGAATGAGTTTGATAGGATTGCCTTCTTTTCAATTGTATTGAATAGTTTAAGAAGCTATTCAAATTGGAATTAGTTCTTTAAATGTCTTGTAGAATCCAGCAGTGAAGCCATTCAGTCCTGAGGTTTCCTTTGTTGGGGGAGTCTTTATTACTGATTCAATCTCTGTCTTGGATATTGGCCTGTTTAGGTTTTCTATATCTTCATGACTTAATTTTGGTAGACTCTATCTTTCTAGGAATCTATACAGTTCTTCTAAGTTTCCTAGTTTGTTGGCATACAACTCTTCATAATAATTGATGATTCTTTTTATTTCTGTGGTATCTGTTATTTCTTATCTCTGATTTTATTGATTTGAGTCATTTCCCTTTTTTTGGGTTAGTTGCACCAATGGTGTATCAATTTTGTATATTTTTTCAAAACAGCTTTTCATTTCTCTGATATTCTGTATTTTTTTTGTTTCAACTTTGTTTATTTTGATTCTAATTTTAAATATTTCTTCCTACTAGTTTTGGGTTTGGTTTGTTGTTGATATTCTAGGTCCTTGAATTGCATTGATAGCTCATTTATTTGGTACCATTCCAGTTTCTTCATGTAGGCAATGATTGCTATGAACTTCCCTCTGAACACTGCTTTTGCTGTATCCAATAGGTTTAAGTATGATGTATTGTAGAGTTGATTTTTAAGTTTTTTCTTCTGTTTGGTTTTTATATTTGGAATTATGCTTATGTGGCTTCGTGGAATGTCTGCCCCTTCAGTGGCTACCAGGAGGTAGGTGGTAGGTGTGGCCTAGGGGCTCTGGTCAATGCTCTAGGGTGGGGTGAGTTTCCAGGGTAACACCCAAGTTGGATGTGGTAGAACTCCAAAGTCAGATATGCCCTATACGTATTCATGTACCCACAGAGGCCCCAAGGTCTTAGCACATAGGGCTCCCACAGACGCTGAGACCAAAGGGAACTGTGGGTGAAGGCACCCCTCTGTATCTGTGGCCACCCAGCCACCTTCCCCTGAGCTCTGAGGGAATGGGGGCTGCGGGCCATTCCCTCTGCCGGTAGCACACTGGAGTCCCTGTCTAACGCCTGCCCACCACTGCTGCCAGCACTGAGTTCAGGTGTCCCGACTCAGCCATTATGTGCACATCTGAACTGATTTAAAATGGCGCCTGCCCCTTCTCAGCCGGGTCACAGGTTCTGCTTTGAAGAGATTGGTTTGAATCAGCCCTCCCCCTCCACTTCCACCAGGACCACTGGCAACTGTCAGCAACTGTCAGCTATCTGCCGGCTCCAGTCCGAACCCACGCCATGCTCTCTCTGGCTGTATCCCTATGGATTGGCGTAAACCTCCCCTTGCCATCTCAAAAATGCTGCCAGCTCCGGCTCTGGTTCTCTGGGTGCGCATTAGCGCTCACCATGCAGATTCAACACATTTCCCCTCCTCCCGCGGGGTTTCCGGAGTGGTTTTCTTTCCTCTTCTCTGCCGAGCGTGTACCTCATACCCTATTCTTTGCACTGTTGCTTCCTAGCCCTGCAAAGCATGCTGCTCCCTAGTCTGATATTTTACTTCCAAAAAGCCAAACCAATTGTTAGCAGAGATGTTGAGAAGGGGCGGTGTCCTGTCATGATTTTGGATCTGAACCCCAAAGCCCTAAGGATGAGTTGGATTTGGAGTTTCAGGGAGAGAGAAGAATCAAGGTGTGTTGGGCTTGAGAAATGAGAATTGAGTTGGATTTGGAGTTTCAGGGAGAGAGAAGAATACAAGGGTTTTGCGCTTGAGAAATGGGAAAGGTGAGCTTGCCTCAAATGAGAATGACCCCAAGAAGAAAAAGGTTGATGCGGGAATGGAGACATAGAACTCGGTTTGGGATGTGTTTCATTTTGGTTGCTGGTTAGACCTCCCAGAAGTTAGATGCACATCTGCAGTTCAGGTGAGAGATTAGCTGAGAAAAATAAACTGGGGAGTCAGCAGCATGCAGATGGTATTTGAAGTCCTGAGACTACATGAGAGCAAAAAAAAAAAAAAAAAAAAAAAGGTGAAAGGTGGGGGGGGGGGGGAATGGAAACAGGAGAGAAGTCTCCACACCCTGGGCCACTTTGTGGTTCACGTATAACTTGATCCTCACAATAATTGCATCAAGTTATGATTATTTGTAGTTCATAATTGAGAAAGCCAATGCTCGGGCATCAACCTAGTGGAAAGTTACACTGCTCTGGGGACTCAAATCAGGATTTGAACTTGACTCTGAACTTCAGACTGCCTCTCTTTGATATTCCAAACTAAGCCACCCATGACATTGCTCCAGTTTCTCCTGGTCTTGTAGCCTTGGGTGAGACTGAGTTTGCTACTCCCTGGGTCCCACTCCCGAGGTCCTTCTCTGGTTCGCTTGGATTCTGCTCTGCTCCAGTACACACCTGCTGGAGGACTATACAGACTCTGGCCTGAAGACCTAGGAGAGAGAGAGAAAGCAGAATTCACTAAAGCAAGAGGAGGAAAAATATAGGAGGCCATTATGTGGTTGATATAAGATTCTATTTAACTCATAGCAATAATGCTAATGTGAAAACATCTGCGGGGCTGGTGTTGTGGCGTAGTGGGTAAAACCACAACCTTCGGTGCCAGCATTCCATATGGCATCAGTTTGAGTCCCTGCTGCTCCACTTCCGAACCAGCTCCCTGCTAATGTGCTTGGGAAAGTGGCGGAAGATGGCCCAAGTGCTTGGGCCCCTGTACCCATGTGGAAGAACCAAGTGAAGCTCCTGGCTTTGGCCTACCCCAGCCCTGGCTGTTGCAGCCATTTGGGAAGTGAACCAGAAATTGCTGTTTCTCCCCGTCTCCCTATAACTCAGCCTTTTTTAACTTAAGAGGTAGAGTTACAAACAGAGAGAGGGAGAGACAGAGAAAGGTCTTCCAACCACTGATTCACTCCCCAAATGGCCACAACAGCTGGAGCTGTGCTTATTTGGAGCCAAGAGCTTCCTCCAGGTCTCTCACAGAGCCCAAGCACTTGGGGCTGTCTTCTACTGCTTTCCCAGACCATCAGCAGGGAGCAGGATTGGAAGAGGAGCAGCCAGGACTCCAACAAGTACCTATATGGGATGCCGTCGCTGCAGGAAGATGCCCAACCCACTGTGCCACAGTGCCGACCCCTCAAATAAATCTTTAAAAAAAAAAAAAAAAAAACTGGGAATCAATTCAAAATGTGTTGAGCTCATCATTGAGGGGGTATTAGTAGATATATTTGTATATATACAAACATGCAGGAGCTCTTCAAAAGTTCATAGAAAATGTTCATTAACTTTTCTTCCATACATACCCCACCAGAGACAGAGTGTTGGTCTCTTCCTCTGGTTCATTCCACAAATACTTGCAGCAATAGGCCGGGTCAGGCCAAAGCCAGGAGTCAGGAAATCCATCTGACCTCCCATGTGCATGGCAGTTGCTCAACTCCAATCCCTGAGCCATCACCTGCTGCCCTCCAGGATGCACATTGGCAGGAAGCTGGAATAGGGACCATTGCCGGGATCCTAAGCCAGGCACTCTGCTGGCATATGAGCATAAATGCTATCTTAGACACTACACCAGGAACCCATCCTTGTTCACTATCTTTTAATTCCATTTGTCCATGAACTTTGTGAAACAGCCTCATGTGTACACAGACATCGCGCCCTGCAAGGTACTGAAGGATGACAATACTATATCACTGTATACCAACATGCAGAGTGTCTGTGGAATTGACGAGTTTTTAAAGGTGACATCAGAATCCATTTCGGCATAAACACCTTGGATATTTTCTACTAGTTAGGCTAATAGAAGGAAATTTCTTCATGACACAAGACCTTGAGGCCTAGAGTCTAGCATGAATCAACTGGTAAATCCAATAAAATCAGAAGTTTTTTCTGTTCAAAACCAGTAGAACCACATGAGGACTAATGCCTGTTTTTACTACAAAATACCATGGTATGAAGTAAACAAGACAAAGCAAAATTTTGTAGGCTAGACATAACTCATAGAGCCCTGACTCTAAACATAACTTCAAAGTTTTTCAAAGATGCTGGGGAAAACATCTAAGGAAATTACTTTTTTAAAGATTTATTCATCTTTTTGAAAAGCATAGCCATAGAGAGGCCAAGACAGAGGAGAGAGAGAGAGAGAGAGAGAGAGAGAGAGGTCTTCCATCCGCTGGCTCACTCCCCAGATGGCCATAATGGCCAGAACTGCACTTATCCAAAGCCAGGAGCTTCTTCTGGGTCTCCTACTCTGGTGCTGGGACCCAAGGACCTGGGCCATCTTCCACTGCTTTCCCAGGCCATATCAGAGAGCTGGATCAGAGGTGGAATAGCCAGAACTCGAACCAGCGCCCATATGGGATGCTGGCACTGCAGGCAGTGGCTTCACTTGCTATGCCACAGTGCTAGCCCATTGTACATTTATCAATTCTGATGAACTTCATCATTTACTTTCTTAAAGGTTAAAATTACTTTCATTGAAATATCAATGAAATAAACCAGGAAGCACAAAATAATGGTAAGAATTGGCCGGCACCGCGGCTCACTAGGCTAATCCTCCACCTGTGGCGCCGGCACCCCAGGTTCTAGTCCTGGTTGGGGTGCCAGATTCTGTCCCGGTTGCTCCTCTTCCAGTCCAGCTCTCTGCTGTGGCCCGGGAAGGCAGTGGAGGATGGCCCAAGTGCTTGAGCTCCTGCACCCGCATGGGAGACCAGGAGGAAGCACCTGGCTCCTGGCTTTGGATCAGTGCAGCACACTGGCTGTAGCAGCCATTTGGGGGGTGAACCAACGGAAGGAAGACCTTTCTCTCTGTCTCTCTCACTGTCTAATTCTGCCTGTCATAAAAAAAGAATGGTAAGAATTTTATAGTGGTTTGGATAATTCTGTGTCAAAATGCACAAGTGCCTATGCTACTTCCCTGTCTAACCAATTTATACACAAGGTTACATCAAAATTCCAAGGAAAAGTGAAACAAGTTTATTGGTGTCATTTTTTTTTCTGAAATTCTGCATACAAAGAGTCTTCCAAAAATTTGTGGAAAATGCATATTATGAGAAAACAGATTTCAAACATTTTGCAGAAATTTTTTTTCACAATGAAGACCCCTGAGTTTGATGACAGCTGAGGAAAAGTCAGACCTTACCCATAGTAATTGCATTAAAACCACATCCTGCATTATTCTAGAGTTTCCACTGGAAAACCAAGTTGGCTGGTAATCCCCATGATTAGAAAGGTAAATTGCTGTGTGTGTTGGGGCTCCCCTCAAATTTGTTGCACACCAGTATTTTCTCTAAGCATTGGTTTGTTCCAATAAAAGAAAGCCATTCAAACTTTGCCATTTCTGCTGCTAAGATATATGAAGAGTTCCTCTTCCCCATCATCAATTCACACTTGCCCAGCATGTAAGATGCTATTCAAGACTCTCCCTCCTAGAGTCTGGGTGGGAGAAAATGATTGCTGTGCGTTCACCTGTGCCCCGCCAGCTCGATTGCGTGGGGAGAAGTCAGCAGAACTGCTTCAGGTCCAGCTGCTTGGGCTGGTGTTGAAAAATGTTGAATAATCAAATTGCCCATTTCTGCTCAATTGCTCTAATTTATTATCCCAGACATTCTGAATGCTAATGAAAACTACCTATCATGCCAGTCTATGTCACTCTACTTTATGATCTTATTAAAATCTCGGCATTTCTTCACCCAGTGACAATGCGTAGAGAGGGGGACAGCTGTACTCCTGCCTTCAGTGTGGTTCATACGCCCGCCCTGTCACTGCTAACGGCTGAATGATTTAGACCAAATGAGCAGCCTTGGAGTGATATTTTTATACTGTGACAGGATTATATAACTTAGAGAATGGCCATTAGTGAATACAAAGGAATAAGCAGAAAGGGAAGCAGGTGAAGAATGGGCAAATAAATCTTGGGATCTGACTGCTCGTAATAAAATGCCCTTCATGTGGAGATTTAATGAGCTGCTTATCTCACTGAAAGGGAAGAGGAGGTTACGCTGTTGCCCAGTCTTCCTCGCTTTTCTCAGGAATCACCCAGTGACAAAGGGAAGACCAGGCGTGTGCAGTAGCAACAGACTCTGGCTCCATCTGGTCAACATTGAAGACAGACAGTGGCCCAGTGGGAACAATTAGCATCCCTCAGATCGCCATGTCTGTGCCTGGCCAGAGAACCCAGGAGTTCCTGTTGTTGACCCAGGTGGGATGAAAGCAAATGGATCGTCAGCTACTTAGGCTTTTTAGAGTGTGTCAGTTTTTGTGTCTTCTTCATTGAAATGGAAATAACTGTTTTCACAGCAGCATATGGTGGGAGCTGCTCGACAGAGAGGCCCAAAGCTCTCTCCCTTGGGGCAGGGAGGGGGACAAAGCACACAATTCTCCATCTAAATATGATTATTTAATATCAGTTAGAAAAATAACACTATTACATCCACGAGAAGTATCGCTACTAGTTTCCATTCAAAAACTGTATGAATTTGTTTTCCTTTTGGGTATGATTCATTTGTAGAAGAAGATTGATTTTGATATTTATGTGTGTATATCAACTGCCACTTCTCAGATTTCTGGGCCTTTTAGTTGAAGAGCAAACATGAGCCTTTGTTTTAGAAAAGGCTCGTATGAAGTTTTGCGGGTTTTATTGCATGTGTTATAGGAGGTCTGTGTGTATAACAGGTAACTTGAAGCTTGTGAAGGGAAAAGGAATTAAGATTATGGTGCAGAAGTTTTGAGATCATGCAGTTTCTTTACTGATATGCATTTTTCATGAAGACCTCTTGAAGGCACAGATTTAACAGTTTCTTTTGTACCAGAACAAACTTATGTTTTACATTCATTTTTTATGAAACTTTTGAATTCCTCTCGTATGTCCATAAAAAGGCCCATAAGCTCACCAACTTATGGAGCCTGTACTGTATTCCTGCAGTTGTCCAACCCTACGTCTGTAGTACTGACAATCCCCTCCTGCTGACTGGCAAAGAACTCATGTCATTGCTCCACGTAGTCCCAAGAGAGCTGTAAGCAGGAGATGGGATTAGTTGCACATTATTTGGGGATTTGAACTACACCTCTGGCTAACCTGCTGACCCCCTAACATTTAATGGTTATCTCAGTTAATGGCACCTACACCTGCTCAACATAGGTGATGCCCTTCTTCTACCTTCTCTCACACCTCTACCCAGACTCTGCTCACAGATCCCTGGCTTCTGTGCTAACCTCTTCTCTCTGAATGTCTGATGTTTGCCTTTCTCGGGGTTGTAAGGTAACTCCTTGCCGCTTCTCTGACTTGATGATTGTCTCCCTAACATCCTAATGGTGACTAGCACATTAGTACACAGACGGCTGGATTACGATGTGTTCACACATGGCCTAGGTGTACTAACACAGACTCTTCCCTGCAACTCCCTCTCTTTCACGTAAAAGCCTTCCCTGAACTGTGGCTTCTATCAGGGTCTATTTAATTCCCCATAGAAACCTGTGTTTCTCTGAACCCCAGTTGAGGTCAATACTTGGGTTCTAGCCAAATGAAATGAAAATTGTGGATTATGAGTGGTGTTAGTGGTGATGGTTAAAAGATGCTAACTACACACTCTTGGATAACCTGGATTGAGCTGTGTCCAGTTGGAACCACAACTACATTGGGGGAGAGATTAGAGAAAGGTCAGATGAAGAGAGCAGGTGAGTCTAAAACTAGCTTGCCCTGAGCTTAACCAACTTATCTGGACACTAAGAGTCAAGTAAAACAGGAGGAAACATTATAAGCATTAGCTGTGTAATACCAAACTTAAGCCCCATGTTCACATCGATACTGATAATGGAGATGTTACATTATTGTATCTTTCAGACATTTAACCAAAACATGACACCAATGGAGATATGGTTGCTTTTTTTTTTTTTTTTTTTTTTTTGGTATCATTTGGACTTCAATTTTGTGACTTAGATGTCTGAAGGAGCCTATGATGGATGCCAGAAATAGAATATCATTTTTAACTAATTAGAGAGGTAGAGAAAGCGCGAGCTCCTATCCACCAGTTCACTTCTCAAATGCCCCCAATGGCTAGGAATGGGAGACACAAAGCTGAGAGCTGGGAACCCAATCCAGCTCTTCCCTCACGAGTGGCAGGGACACAACTACATGAACTCTCACCACTGTCTCCCAGGATCTCCATTAACAGGAAGCTGGAGTCTGGACCCAGACCTGGGACTTGAACTGTGGCATTCTGATAGGTTACTTGGGCATATTCACAGCTAGACTAAACACCTGCCCGACAGAACTGTTTATCGCTAGACTCTTGGTGTTTTTAAGTTCTACTCACTCACTACTGGAAGTAACACTGCTATGAAGGAGACAGGCAGGATGTTGCGTGAGTTCTTACTCACTAGGCTGAAATGAAGCTCCTCTTGGTCTGTTTCAATTTTCCTCTCAGTGACTCTGTGCATAGAGATATCTGTTTATGTTACATGTATGGGAGAGTGTATGTATGTATATATCATCATTGTGATTCACCTGTGAAAAATCTTCAAAGAGACTAGACTAGTAATAGTGGCCTTTAGAGGCAAATTCCTTATATTGTGCATTCCGGGAGATGAGAGGCCATAGATGTCACTGTTTCAAACCTGACTAATGCTGTCTCCTTAGCTGGGTGCATCCAGGAATGTCTAGAGAACATTGTGTGGAGTGACATAGAATGCACTTGCAAAATAAGAGAAGCCAGTTTTGTTGTTGTTGCTGGTCCCCTGTATTAGTCTATTTTTCATTACTTTAAAATCCCCAAGAGGAACTTCTTAGGGGAAAAAAGGATTATTTCAGCTTAAAGTTTGGAAGTTAATGTTTAGGATCAGGCTCCCCTATAACCTCGTGTCTGGTGGAAGCTTGTCATGGCAGGTACAGAAGAGTGGTCACGTGGTGATACAGGAAACAGAAGCTACGCCAAACTTGAACTCAGCTAATCAACCCTTCCTCAAAATTCTCTCTCGAAAGGCCCAACCCCCAATGACTTAAAGACTGCCCACCAGACCCACCTGTCAGATCCCATAATTGAATCAAGTCTTCACCCTTAATCGATCAACCTTTGACATAAAGACATCAGATTTTAAACATCCACATGAGTATTGGGGTGACAAGTCATAACCCATATCAACTACTTCCGAGCTTTTCCAAGCCAGCTCCCACCCTCTGCCATAGAAGTGGAGAGGTGCAAGATTCCATCAAGAGCTTTGTTCAATGCATTTCCATCCATTAAGTGCACATACATTTCAAAGAACCCATTGGCTAGTAGAAGGAAATGAAATGTTGAGAGAAAAATGCAAAATACCAATAAAGACAATAAGGTAGATGTCTGAAGGGGAGTAGAGGAAAACAGGTTGCCATTTCTTCAAATTTTGTCATGTTGGCAATCATTTCCTTTGCCAACACTGAGGTATTGCATTAGAAATGTGGAGTCCATAGACTCTGAGTTTGACAACATTGGAAGATCTGTTCCTGTGTTGGCATGGAGCTTAGTGACAAATAAATGATACGCATCCAAAAACAGAACCACCAAAAGGAACACACTGAGACAATAATCAACTCCAGAGAAGACAAATATGGTTCCAGCAGACAATTGTAACACACCACCCACATGGCTCAACTACACACTGAATATTTAAGTAACACTAGGCACATAAAAGTGGCAGTGGATTTATGTGGAAATTGTAGCCTAGGTTAAATCCTAATCTTTCACTGAGGTGATTTTTAAATATCTAAAATTGATTATTTAAGAAGTAGCAATATTTAGAAGCAAGGGGATAAGTAGAAGAAAACCAAGAGTTCAAAGACGCTGCCTCTGTTGATTGGATTGAGTGTAAATGCTGCTGCTATGATTAGAATAAGTCTTGTAGATCAGCTGATCTTTTCCAAGCATATACATGTTCAAGGATGTTGATGAAAATAACTAAATGTTCTTTTTATAAGACTCAAGGACAAGCAGAATAAAGGGTTTTAAAATTAAACACAGCGCGCCGGCCGTAGTGGCCATTTGTGGGGGTGAACCAACGGAAGGAAGACCTTTCTCTCTGCCTCTCTCTGTCACTAACTCTGCCTGTCAAAAAAATAAATAAAAATGAAAATACATTAAAAAATTAATTTCAAACTCACAGAACAAAAATTGTGATACAGCACTATGAGTTTCCATGTGTTCCTCACCCCATCCCCCTATTAACATTGCATATTAGTGTATTTGTCACAATTAATGAAACACACTCAGCTTCCTCTATTTTTTAACCCAGCCTCCTCTTATCCCATCCATTCCCCCAGCTTCTAGTAATTAACTCTCTGTTCAGATTGAGTGTGTGTAAGTGTTTTTAATTTTAGCTCCCAAACATATGAGAGAACAATGAAGTTTCTCTTTGTTTGACTTAACAAAATATCATATCATCCAGTTCTAAACATTTTGCTGAAAATGATAGGATTTCATTCTTTTTTTAGAGCTGAATAATATTCCATTGCGGGTATATGTAAACACACATATATGTGTATATATACTGCATTTTCTTTACCCATCTTATGATCGACACCATGATGAAACCCATGTTTTGGTCATTGTGAACAGTGCTACTATAAACACCATGGAGCAGGTATCTCTTTGAATGGGTTTCTTTCTTGATTTTTCTTCTAGCAAGATTCTTATTGGCATGTAAAATGCAATTTTTCTATGTTAATTTGGTATATTGTGACTTTCCTAAATTGGTTTATCATTTCCAAAAGCTTTTTTATGGGGTATTTTGGTTTTTCCATGTACAAAATCAAGTCATCTTAAACAGATGGAAAGTTCAACTTCCTCCTTTCCAATTTTGATGTCCTTTATTTCTTTCTCTTCCCTAATGGATTTTGCTGACACTTCCAGTACTGTGTCGAGTAAGAATGCTCAAAGCAGACGTGCTTGACTTGTTCCAGATCAGAGAGGAGATGCCTTCAGCTTTTTGCCATTCAGTATCAAATTGGCAGTGGGTTTTTATGTTCCTTTGATGTCTCATTGGTCAAAGATTTTTTTTAAATCATGAAGGGATGTTGAATCCTGTCAAATACTTTTCTGCATGTATTGAAATGATCATATGGTTTTTGTTCATTCTGTTGATATCATTTATTACATTTATTGATATTAGAATGTAACCATCCTTGCCTCTTTAGGGTAAGACCCAGTTGATTCTCATATATGATCTTCTTGATGTAGTGTTAGATTCAGGTTGCTAATATTCAGTTAAATTTTGCATCTATGTTCATCAAGAACATTGATCTGAAGTCTTACTTTTGAGTTGTCTTTGGTTTTAGTATTAGAGTAATGCTGGCCTCATAAAAAGAATTTGGCTGAGTTTGATCCTTCTTCATACTTTAGAATAGTTTTAGAAGTATTGTAGTTAGTTCCTCTTGTGTGGGCATTCAGTTGTAAAACCATCAGGCCTTGGATTTCTCATTGAAGAGAAGCTTCTAATTATTGTTTCAATGACATTACTACTTATTGGTCTATTTAGATTGTCCTAAATCTTCCAGGTTTAATTTGGGTAGGTTGTTTGTATGCAGGAATTCATCCATTTCTTTGAGGTTTTCTAGTTGTTAGTATAGTTGGTCTTAGTAGTTTCTTGTGATCCTTTGTATTTCTGTGGTATCATCTCTAATCAAATTTATTTCAGTTTTCACTTTTTAGTCTTACAAAAAAGGTTTGTATATTTTGCTTATCATTTCAAAGAAAAAGCCTAGCATCATTTTGTTGATGATTTAATTTCTTTATTTCTGCTCTGATCCTTACTATTTTTTTCCTCCTGGTAATTTTGGGTTTGGTTTATTTTCTAATTCCTTAAGATGCAATGTTAAATTGTTTACTTGAAGTATTTAGTTTTTAATTGCCATAAACTTCCATGTTAATACTACTTTTACTGTTTCTCACAGATGTGTTTTAATTCAAAAGACTTTTTAATTTTTTTATTCAGTGATCCTCTGGTCATTTAGGAGCATGTTCAATATTCATATATTTGTAAATTTTCTAATTTTTAATATTATGCCTTTGTGGTATGGGAATATACATGACAGGATTTAAAATGTTTTAAATATACTGAGACTTCATTTGTGCACTAATACATGGTTCATTCTATAAAATGTTCTACGTGCTAATAAGAATGTGTATTCCCTAACTATTGGATAAATTATTTGTAATTGTCAGGTTTATCTTGATGACCAGTCCTTTGATGACAATGGAATATTGAGGATCCCCTTTATTGTTGTATTGGAGTCTATCTCAAACATTAGGCTCCATAATATTTATTTTATATATTTAGATGGTATTGCATTACATGCATATTTATTTGTGATTCTATCTTCTAGCTTAATCTTCATATCAATATATAATGTCCTTCTTTGTCTCTCTTTACAGTTTCTTAAAGTCTGTTGCATCTAATATGAATATAGTAGTATATTCAGATTTGGTTTTCACTTCCATGGTGTATCACTTTACAACCCTTCATTCTCAGTCCACATGTATCTTCATCTGAGAAGTGAGTTTCTTATAAGCAGCATACAGTAGGGTTTTGTTTTTTCACCTGTTTGCCCAACCTGTGTTTTTTGAGTGGAAATTTAATCCATTTATGTTCAAGGTTAATAATGATGGATAACAACTATTGTTATTTTGTGGATTCCTTAATGATTGAAAGATTCTCTATTTGCGTCTGTCTCTCTTATATTATGTTTAGTAACTCTCTGTCATGATAAGGTTGAGTTTTTTACTCTTTCTCTTTTGTGTATCTGTTATGTTAGTGAATTTTGTACTGTCCGTGTTTTCATGATGGTTGTTATATTCTTAAGGATTCACTTCAGAATTCCTGTAGGGCTGGTCTGGTAGTGATGAATTCTCTGATTCGGAAATCCATTATTTCTTGTTACTTCTTAAAGGACAGCTGTATTAGATACAGAATTCTTGATTGAATATATTTTTATTTTCAAGACTTTAAATACATCATCTCATTCTCTTCTGATTTGCAGGGTTTCTTTTTTAAAAAAGATTTATTTATTTATTTGAAAGGCAGAGTTACATACAGACAGAGGAAGAGACAGAGGTGACTTCCATCTTCTGGTTCACTCCCCAGACGCCTACAATGACCAGAGCTAGGCAGATCCAAAGCCAGGAGACTGGGTCTTCTTCCGGGCATCCCATGTGGGTGCAAGGGCCCAAGCACTTGGTCTGTCTTCTGCTGCTTTCCCAGGCCATTAGCAGAGAGCTGAATTGGCAGAGGAGCAGCCAGGACTCAAACCAGCACCCATATGGGATGCCGGCACCTCAGGTGGAAGCTTAGCCCAATACACCACGGCACTGGCCCCGATTTGTAGGGTTTATGATAGAAAGTCTGCTGTTATTCTAATGGGTTTTTCTTTATAATGAGACTTTTTTTTCTGCTCTTAGGAGTATCTCCTTGTCCTTAAATTTTGACAATTTTACTATAATAAGCCTTGGAGAGATCGTTCCTAACTGAGTCTGGTTAGGGTCCTTTGAATGTCTTTCAAAATGAAGAAAGCTCTTATCTCTTATTTCATTAAGTTCTCAATGCCTTTTTTAAGAAGGCTTTTTTTTAATGAATACAAATTTCATAGGTACAGCTTTAGCAATAAAGTGTTTCTTCCCCCATACGCGCACTCCCACTTTTATCCAACATCCTACTCCCTCTCCCATTGCATTCTTCATTCAGATTAGTTTTTAGTTAGTATAGAGTTGATCTTCTGTATATAAAGTTAAGATTTTAACACTTTGTACCCACACATAAAGTATAAATTACTGTTTGAGAACAAGTTTTGTAGCTAATTCTCATAGTACAACTAATTAAGGACAGAGGTCCTACATAGGAAGTAAGTGCACAGTGACTCCTGTTGTTAATTTAACAATTAACACTCTTATTTTTGATGTCAGTGGTCACTTAAGGCTCTTGACATGAGATGCCTAGACTATGGAAGCCTTTTGAGTCCACAAACTCCATCAGTATTTAGACAGGGCCATAAGCAAAGTAGAAGTTCTCTTTCTCCCTTCCGAGGAAAATACACCCTTCTTTGATGGCCCCTTCTTTTCCACTGGGGTCTCACTCACAGAGAGCCTACATGTAGAACATTTTTTGTTCTTGTGTCTTGGCTTTCCGTGCTTGAAATGCTCTCATGGGCTTTGCAGCCAGATCTGAATGCCCTAAGGGCTGATTCAGAGGTCAGAGTGCTATTTAGGGCATTTGTCATTCTGTGAGTCTGCTGTGTGAACTGCTCCCCATGGAACTTTCTCTCTTTTAAATTCTATATATTGTAAGCAGACACTTGATCTTATTTATGTGATTCCTTTGACACTTAATCCTATCTACATGATCAATCACACACTTAATATGGTCACTTTAACATGTAAGATGGCTTTAGTACCACCCAGCTTAATGGGATTTGGAGTCCTATAGCAAGTTTTTAACTTTACCCTTAGGAGTAAGTCCATGAGAATGTGTACTGTACAGCTCCTCCCTCTCTTATTCCCACTGTTATTTTTGTACTGGGATCTATTTTCAATTGACTTAATATAGCTATGAATAATTCTATGTTAAGTAAGAGTTCAACAATAGAAAAAATAATAAAAAATAATAAACTATTCCTCAACAGTCAAGACAGGGGCTGTTTAAGTCATTGCTTCTCATAGTATCAATTTCACTTCTACAGATTTCCTGTTATGTGTTCTGTTAGTTATCACAGATCAGGGAGAGCATATAATATTTGTCCCTTTGGGACTGGCTTATTTAACTAAGTGGATGTTTTCCAGATTCATCTATTTTGTTGCAAATGACTGGATTTTTTTTTTACTGCTGTGTACTAGTCCATTGAGTACATATACATATCCCGTAATTTCTTTATCCAGTCTTCAGTTGATGGGCATTTAAGTTGATTCCATGTCTTAGCTATTATGAACTGAGCTGCAATAAACATGGAAGTGCAGATAACTCTTTTATTTGCTGATTTAATTTCCCTTGTGTAAATTCCAAGGAGTGGGACGGCTGGATTGTATGGTAGGACTATATTCAGATATTCAGATCTCCAAACTGTCTTCCACAGTGGCTTTACCAGTTTGCATTCCCACCAACAGTGGATTAGGGTACCTTTTTCCCCACATCCTCGCCAGCATTAGTCGTTTGTTGATTTCTGTATGAAAGCCATTCTAACTGGGCTGAGGTGAAACCTCACTGTGGTTTTGATCTGCATTTCCCTGATGGCTAGGGATCCTGAGCATTTTTTCATGTGTTTATTGGCCATTTGGAATTCCTCTTTCGAGAAATGTCTGTTGAAGTTCTTTGCCCATTGTTTGACTGGGTAGTTTGTTTTGTTTTTGTGGAGTTTTTTGATTACTTTATATATTCTGGTTATTGATCCTTTATCAGTTGTGTGGTTTACAAATAATTTCTCCCATTCTGTTGATTGCCTCCTTACTTTCCTGTTTATTTGTTGTACAGAAGCTTCTCAATTGGATGTAATCTCATTTAATTTTCACTTTGATTGCCTGTGGCTCTGGGGTCTTTTCCAGGAACTCTTTGCCTGTGCCAATGTCTTGCAGCTTCCCCAATGCTCTCTAGTAATTTGATGGTATCAGGTCATAGATTTAGGTCTTTAATCCATTTTGAATGGATTTTTGTTTAAGGTGTAAGGTAAGGGTCCTGCTTCATACTTCTGCATGTGGAAATCCAGTTTCCCCAGCACCATTTGTTGAAGAGACTGTCCTTGCTCCAGGGAATGCTTTTAGCTCCTTGGTCGAATAGAAGTCAGTTGTAGATGCTTGGGTTGATTTCTGGTGTTTGTATTCTGTTCCATTGGCCTATCCAGCAGTTTTTGTACCATTACCAGGCTGTTTTGATTATGACTGCCTTGTAGTAGTCTTGAAATCTGGTATTGTGATGCCTCCAGCTTTGTTTTTGTTGTAAAAGATTTTTTTTTTTTTTTGGACAGGCAGAGTTAGACAGAGAGAGAGACAGAGAGAAAGGTCTTCCTTTTCTGTTGGTTCACCCCCCCAATGGCCGCTGCGGCCAGCGCGCTGTGGCTGTCGTACCACGCTGATCCAAAGCCAGGAGCCAGGTGCTTCTCCTGGTCTCACATGAGGGTGCAGGGCCCAAGCACTTGGGCCATCCTCCACTGCACTCCTGGGCCACAGCAGAGAGCTGGACTGGAAGAGGAGCAACCAGGACAGAACCCAGCGCCCCGACCAGGACTAGAACTCGGGGTGCCGGCGCCGCAGGCAGAGGATTAGCCTGTTGAGCCACAGCACCAGCCTGTTGTATAAGATTGCTTCAGCTATTCGAGGTGTCTTGTGTTTCTAAATGAATTTCAGCATCATTTTTTTGTATAACTGAGAAGAATGTCTTTGGTATTTTGATTGGTATTGCATTGAATCTGTAAATTATTTTTGGAAGAATGGACATTTTGATGATAATGATTCTTCCAATCCATGAACATGAAAGATTTTTCCATTTTTTTTGTCTTCTATTACTTTCTTTAAAGTTTTGTGATTCTCATCATAAATATTTGACTTCCTTGGTTAAATTTATTCCAAGGCATTTGATTGTTTTTGTAGCTATTGTGAATGAGATTGATCTTAGCAATTCTCAACTGTGGCATTGTCTGTGTATACAAAGGCTGTTGATTTTCGTGTGTTGATTTTATATCCTAATATTTTACCAAACTTTTCTATGAATTCCAGTAGTCTTTTAGTGGAATCTTTTGGGTCCCCTGTATATAGAATCATATCACCTGCAAATAGGGATAGTTTCACTTCATCTTTACTAATTTGAATCCCTTTGATTTCTTTTTCTTGCCTGATGGCTCTGGCTAAAACTTCCAGGACTATATTGAATAGCAGTGGTGAGAGTGGGCATCCCTGTCTGGTACCAGATCTCAGTGGAAATGCTTCCAAGTTTTCCCCATTCAATAGGATGCTGGCCATGGGTTTGTCATAAATTGCCTTGATGGTACTGAGGAATGTTCCTTCCAAACCCTATTTACTTAGAGTTTTCATCATGAAAGGGTGTTATATTTTGTCAAATTCCTTCTCTGAATCTATTAAGATAATCATATTGTTTTTATTCTTCAATTTGTTAGTGTAATGTATCACATTAATTTGTGAATGTTGAACCATCCCTACAATCCAAGGATAAATCCCACTTGGTCCCAGTGAATGATCTTCCTGATGTGGTGTTGGATTCAATTGGCCAAAATTTTGTTGAAGATTTTTGCATCTATGGTCATTAAGGAAATTGGTCTATAGTTTTCTCTGGATCTTTTCTAGATTTAGGCATTAAGGTGATGCTGGGTTCATAGAAAGAATTTGGGAGGATTCCATCCTTTTGAATTGTTTTGAATACCTTGAGAATAATTGGAGTTAGTTCCTTAAATGTCTGGTCGAATTCAGCAGTGAAGCCATCAGTCCTGGACTTTTCTTTATTGGGAGGGTCTTTATTACTGATTCAATCTCCATCTTGTTTATGGGTCTGTTAGGTTTTCTATGTTTTTATGGCTCAATTTAGGTAAGGTGTATGTGTATAGGAATCTATCCATTTCTTCTAGGTTTCCCAGTTTGTTAGCACACAGCTCTTTATAGCAATTTCTGATGATTCTTTTTATTTCTTTGTTTTTGTTACATTTCCTTTTTCATCTCTGATTTTTGAGTTTTCTTCCTCTTTTTTTTTCATTAGTTGGGACAATGATGTGTCAAATTTGTGTATTTTTTCACCTCTGATTTTATTGATTTGGGTCTTCTCCCTCTTTTTTTTTTTTCTTTTTGTGCCAATGGTGTGTCAATTTTGTTTATTTTTTCAAAAAACCAGCTCTCCATTTTACTGATCTTTTTGTATCCTTTTGGATTCAATTTTGTTTATTTTGTCTCTAAAATAATTATTTCTTTCCTCCTACTAGTATTGGGTTTTGTTTTTTGTTGATATTCTAGGTCCTTGAAATGCACCCCTCACCCCCTAACCCACCGTCTCAAAAATTCCGCCAGCTCTGGCTGTGGCTCCAGTTTGCCAGGCTCTCTAGGTGCACACCAACACTCACCATACTGATTCAAGCTTGTTCCCCTCCTCCCTTGGGGCTTCCTGAGAGGTTTTCTCTACTAATCTCTGGCAAGTATATACCTCCTATGCTGTTTCTCCCTAGCCCTGTGAAGCGTGCCACTCCCTAATTCACCATTTTATCTCATCTTGACTGTTTTCTTCACATTCTTGCCAACACTTACCACTGTTCTTGATAATGCCATTCTAGTAGGCTGGGGCAATATCACATTGCAATTTGCATCTCCCTTAAGATTAGTAATATTGAGCACTTTTTCATATTCCTATTGACCATTTGTATGTCTTCTTTTGAGAAATGTCTTTGACTACTTCTTTCTTTTTTTTTTTTTTTTAGGTTGTTTTCCATCCCAGAATATTAAGTTAATTTTTTTAAACTTTTATTTAATGAATATAAATTTCCAAAGTACAGCTTATGGATTACAATGGTTCCCCCCACCCATAACTTCCCTCCCACCTGCAACCCTCCCCTTTCCCGCTCCCTCTCCCCTTCCATTCACATCAAGATTCATTTTCAATTCTCTTTATATACAGAAGATCAGTTTAGTATATATTAAGTAAAGATTTCAACAGTTTGCCCCCACATAGCAACACAAAGTGAAAAAATACTGTTGGAGTACTAGTTATAGCATTAAATAACAGTGTACAGCACATTAAAGACAGAGATCCTACATGACATTTTTTAAAAATTAATTAATTTTCTGTGCAATTTCCAATTTAACACCAGGGTTTTTTTTTTTTTTTCATGTTCAATTATCTTTATACACAGAAGATCGATTCTGTATATACTAAATAAAGATTTCATCAATTTGCACCCACACAGAAACACAAAGTGTAAAAATACTGTTTTAGTACTAGTTATAGCATCACTAGTATAGATAACACATTAAGGACAGATCCCACATGAGATGTAAGTACACAGTAACTCCTGTTGTTGACTTAACAATTTGACACTCTTGTTTGACTACTTCTAAATGGGGTTGTTTCCCAGCTGTTGAATTGTATCAGTTACTACAGCTTTATAGTACAAGTATATGTTGAAAAGAGTTTTTATGTAATGTGATTCTGCCTCCTTTTTTGTTTTTGATTATTCAAGATCCTTTTAGCTATTTGGGGTTTTTTTGTGACTATCTAGGAATCTTATGGGTTTTTTTTTTCTATTTCTCTGAAAAATGTCATTGGGACTTTGATAGATACTGCATTGAATCTGCCCTTCACTTTGGATAATATAGAAATTTTCTTTTTGGGGTTTTTTGTTTTTTAATTTTTTCTTAAGGAATACAAATTTCAAAAGTACAACTTTAGAAATATAGTTATTCTTCTCACCATACCCGCCCTCCCATCCTCTCTCTAGGCCCTCCTCACCCTCCCTCTCCCCTTCCCAGTCTCATTCTTCATTAAGATTCATTTTCAATTAACTTTGTACATCGAAGACCAGCTCTATTCTAAATAAAGATTTCAACAATTTGCACACACACAACTGAGAACTAGGTTTACCCTTAACTCAATACAACTCGTTGAGGACAGAGGTCCTGCATGGGGAGTTAGTGCACAATGACTCCTGTTGTTAATTGAACAATTAACAATCATGAATAACATCAATGACCAGCTAAGGCTCTTGACATGAGCTGCCTAGGCTATGGAAGCATTTTGAGTCCACAAACTCCGTCAGTATTTGGACAAGCCCGTAAGCAAAGTGGAAGTTCTCTTCTCCGTTTAGAGAGAAGTACATCCTTCTCTGATGGCCACTTCTTTCCTCTGGAGTCTCACTCACAGAGATGTCCCTCAGCAGGAAAACAGAGTCTGAGTGTGTGGAGTCCCCCACTGTGACTGCCCAAAGTCCCAGCCCTACTGTGAGTCTCCCCACACAGCCTCAGTTGTTTTTCACGGTCCTGGCACAAAAGCCTCCCAAGGTCAAGAGCTCCCAGGCCCCTGTTAGTTCTCTCCACCAGAGTCAGGAGTCTCCACTGAGCTGGTTGTTGGGTATGGACATGAGCTGGCACAGCTGTTACATATGTCCAAAATGGCACCCGCTCTATCAGCTTGTTACAGGATGCCATTGTAAAGTGATTGGGGAGAGAGAAACA